>NC_083403.1:82667565-84044232 GCF_020745735.1 Hemiscyllium ocellatum | reverse complement strand
TTTCATTTTATTTTCTAAAACATTCAACATATTTCTCTAAACATTTCAACGTAAATCTATGAGAAGACTAGAATGAACAAAGACGACCATTCAGCCTGTCAAACCTGTACCCATCTGACCTGTTAGAAAAGCATAAGTTGATTATTTAGACAGTGCTGTCTCACTATTGAGACACGTGCCCTGGCTGCATTAGTTTTAACAAAATCATGGTTTTACAATGTTAATTTATCATATGCTTTGAGTCAAATTGCAACACTATTTAGCAATATTTGACAAATCAAGAAAGACTTTCATAAAATACATTCTATTCACACACTTAGTCTGTCCCAAAGCACAATGCATTTGTGTGGGAGTCTTGAAGGATTGGTTAAAATTTCTAAAATAATTGATGCTTTTTGTTTTAAAATTCTTTTTTATGAAAACCTAAAGACTAACTCCTACATAAGACAAATACTTTACACTGTAAGTCTATGAATAGCTATATATAACAATTATTTTAAGTATTTCAAACAATGACCAATTACTTGCACAATAACCGCTACAACTAAAACAGAACAAATGTACATTGAAAATAATTGCAGTACATGCAGGAAGCAATTTGAAAGAATCAACCAACTCATTCCTGAAAGGTAGATGTTTGGTTTAAAGCTGCTGGTATTGACCACCCAAGTATATTCACAACCACTGAACACAGATCCCACAACAATGGCAAGAATACTTTATCTGACCACACACATGCAAAACAGCTCACATAAAATACACTATTTAACTGGAAGCGTAAATATAGCATTGTTTTTAAAATATGTTATTTCCTGACCCTCTGTGCAATTTCAAAAATGCAGAGTCTATGATGTAATTTTTCATGAATATCCTGTCATATAAATTTGTGTAAAAACATTTATCAATACCACTGTCATGATATAGCACCACCATTCTGAATCTAATATTTGAAACTTTTTAAATTTTGAAAATTTGTAAACCTTTGAGCAGAAGGGAATCAATACACATGTATAGTCTAAATATCTGATGACTGGAGGGTGGTTAATGTTGTACCTTTGTTTTAAAAAGGTTATAAGGAGAAACCAGGAAACTACATCTGACTTCAGTTCGGGTAAACTATTGGAGGTGATTACAAAAGATTAAGATTTACAGACATTTAGAGAAGCAAAAATTGATTAGGGATAGTCAGCACGATTTGGTGCGAGGAACATTGTGTCTTGCAAACTTGATTGCATGTTTGAGGAAGTTACCAAAAAAGTTGATGATGGCAAAGCAGTAGACATTGTTTATTTGATTTTAGTAAAGCTTTTGACAAGGTTCCGCACAGTAGACTATTTAGTAAAGTTAGATCACATGGGATTCATGAGGAGCTTGCCATTTAGATACATAATTTGCCTAACGGCAGGAGACAAATAGTAATGGCGAAGGGTTGCATTTCAGACTGGAGGCCTTGGACCAGCGGTGTTCCACAGCAATCAGTCTGGGCCCTCTTTTATCAATCATTTATATAAATGATTTAGATGAAAATATAGAAGGCATGGTTAGTACATTTGCAGATTTCACCAAAATTAATGGCATAATAGCCAGTTAAAATCAAGTGAGTCAATGGGCTGAAAAATGGCAGGTGAGAGTTCAATCTGGAGTAAATGCGAAGTATTACGTTTTGGTACAACAAAGGTAGGGCTTATTCAATTAATGGGTAGTGTTGTAGAACAGAGGAACATGGGAATGCATGTGTATAATTCTTTAAAGTTTGCATAACATATAGACAGGATGGTTAAAAAGACATTTGGCATGCTTGCCTCCATTGTTCAGTCCTTTGAGTATAAGAGTTGGGAAGCAATGTTGAGGTTATACAGCACGTTGGTAAGGCCTCTTCCGGAATACAGCGTCAATTTCTGGTCACCCCAGTTATAGGAAGGATATTATCAAGCTGGAGAGGGTTCACAAGATATTTACCAGGATATTGCTGAGTATAGAAGGTTTGAGTTACAAAGAAAGGCTGGATAGGCTGGGCCCTTTTTCACTGGCGTATAACAGGTTGAGAGGTGACCCGATAGCAGTTTATAGTATAATGTTATATGTAGAGTTGATGATAGTTGCTTTTTACCCTAAGATGGGGAGTTTCAAAACTGGGGGGCACATTTTTAAGGTGAGAGGAGAGACATTTAAAAAAAGACATGAGGCAATTTCTTTACACAGAGGGTTGTTCACATGTGGAATGAACTTCCTGAGTGGTTGCGGGTACAATTAGAACATCTAAAAGACATTCAGATGGATACATAAATAGGAGAGATTAGATTAGATTACTTACAGTACTTCGGCCCAACAAGTCTACACCGACCCTCCGAATAACAAGCCACTCAGACCCATTCCCCTTCACCTGACACTACAGGCAATTTAGCATGGCCAATTCACTAACCTGCATATCTTTGGACTGTGGGAGGAAACCGGAGCACCCGGAGGAAACCCACGCAGACACAGGGAGAATGTGCAAACTCCACACAGACAGTTGCCCGAGGCGGGAATTGAACCCAGATCTCTGGCGTTGTGAGGCAGCAGTGCTAACTTGGAGGGATACAGGCCAGGAGCAGGCAGCTGGGACTAGTTTAGTTTGCGTTACGTTCCGGTTGGTTGGTCTGTTTCCGTGTTCGATGACTCTATGATGATGTAAATGCTGGGTTTGGCCTGCTAGGACATCCCGAAGTTCATAGCCAGTGGAGATCTCTTTATTAGCATAGCTCCAGCAACACTTGTGCCAATACAGATGCACTTAACTGCTCACCTGAGCCAGAACACCAAAGTCCCAGACTAAACAATTCCATTACAGATGGAGATCAATTTATCAAGGACGCTCCAAGCCCAGAGTGCAAGTTCTTTTATGGTGACATTGTGTTTCTAAATTAGCACAAATATTAATCAAAAAGCTAACAAGCAATATGTCAATATCCATCATTCAACATATCCCTCCCAACCCATTATGCCAAAGCAGAACACATCCATCATTATAAGTTTTGAATTGATACCAGAACCATTATTACACATTTACATTTTCTCTCCCTCTCAATTCACCATGATTGCAAAACTAACGCAACGTCCAGGAAATATCTAGAAATGTTATAGCATCTTGCATACATAAGAAATCTAGCAGAATGCCAAGTCCACCTCAGATTGAAACACTGATGCTAAGTACAGTTGGTTAAGGGAATCATAAAGTAAATTTGACAAGCAGGTTTCTTGGAACCTCAAAGACTGCTTGAACAAAGGTAAACATCATTAGCTCTTTTTTAATGTGAATTGCAAACTAGATGTGAAACTCTTGAGTGGATATGTTGACAAGTAAGCTCAAACATAGGAGCTAAATTTCTAACTATCATTCATTTTATTCTAAAACAGACAAAATATGCTCTACCTGAATTTCTGCTGTCAAAAAGACTATGGATTGTTTGTGTGTGCAGTAGGATGACAACACAAGTAAGGGAACAGTTAATGAACAATTAAAAACAAGATCAGCTGTATTAACAGATGAGAACAACTCAAAACTGATCCTGGAATAAAAATACACTTCTAACTTGAAAATGTAGAGTTTACAGGAAAACACAAAAATGTAAGTAATCTCTTTCAGAAACCATTCTATAGGCAAAGGATAGTTTTGTATCTTCAATGGTGCTCTACATAAGGAATGGAAATAATAAGTAAAGAATACATGTTTTTAACATTTTACAATATTAGGATCAATTACTCCTACATCAACAACTGTGGGCAAAGCTCCCTATTCCATGTCCCAACTTTGTGTTTTCATTGCAACCACAGAAACTGACCACCCATTTCACCAGCGTAGCAATGTCCCTTCTTTCACTCAAATTATAGACCCATGTCCATTTCGAACTAGATTGACACTACCCAAATGTACCCAACTTAGAACTACAATTCTGAGATAAAAATTAAAACCCATCCTCCAGAGATAAAACTAGGGTAATCTAACCTACTTATCAACATTAGACTTAAGAACATTGTCTGCTCATTTTAAATGGAAAGACAGCCAAGCACACATGAAAAATTACCAAGTCATTTTGTCATAAATGAAATATTGCATCACTATTAATAACTTACAAAACCATGGTAAATATATAAAACATATACACATTCCTGACAAACATTCTGGCTTTATGCGAAAGGTTACGGATGAACTAGTTCAGGTGACATGGCAACACAGGAACAAGAGTAGGCCACTTAGCCCTTTGAGCAAACACTGCCAGTTTAAATCGTGGTTGATCATCCACCTCAACAACAATCCACTAAACATCTCAACTTCTCATCAGTTAAGAGATATCTACAACTTCATTGCTTCTGTTAAAGTGAATAATCTTATATTTTACAACATTGTATTACATCACCTTGCCCTTAGCCTGTTGAATGCCCCTTCAGGCTTTTTTGCATTCCCTTTATAATTCTCATCCCACAAGGTTTTAAATCATCTACAAAATCAGAAATATTAAAACTGGCTCCCACAAATCATTGATATACACTGTGTACAGTAGGGGGTTCCAAGCATACATTCTGGTAGTACTCCATTGCTTTACAGCAGGCCAATTTGAGAATGACCAATGTATTCTGACTCTTTCTTTTCTGTCTGTTAACCAATACACAATCTGAATGAATATAATACTTCCAATTCCATGCGCTTTGATTTATTTATGAATCACCTGAGAGGATATTTATCTAAAGTTTTCTGAAAATCCAAATACATAACATCTACTGGTTCCCTGTTACTGAACCAGATTTGTTAAACATGACATCCTCTCCATAAATCTATGCTGACTCCAATTAGTTTCAGGAAGCTAGGAGAAGAGGCAGTAGTGCAGAAGTTTCCTGTCATTATCCCCATCTCAAACAAATATCCTGTTTTGGAAAATGTAACGTGTGATGGACTATGGGGAGAATATATCACTCCGGAGAATGATGGCCATATTTCTCGTACTGTGACTGGTTCTACTGTAATGAGAGGTATGTCAGCTTCCAAGAGATCGATTGTGATAGGGGACTCTGTAGTCCAAGGCACAGGCAGACATTTCTGCGGCTGACAGCGTGACATCAGAAAGGCATGTAGATCAAGGATGTCTCAGAGAGGGTGCAGGGTATTCCCAAAGGGCAAAGTGACCAGCACAAAGGTCATTGTACTCATTGGGACCAATGATAAGAAACAGAAATAGAACAAGTCGGTCCTCGAGGTTAGTAAAACCTGGATTATTCCCGGGACCATGTGTTTCCCATGAGACTGGGAATGGGAGAATAGGACAGATGAATGCATGGCTGAGGAGCTGGTGCACGAGAGAAGGATACACATTTTTAGATCATTGGAATATCTTCTGGGGTAGACATGACCTGTATAAGGAGGATGGGTTGCACCTGAATTGGAAGGGATCTAATATATTAGTGGGGAGATTTGCTAGATCTACTCAGGAAGATTTAAACAAGGAAGAGGGATGTACCAAAGAGAGACAGTGAGAAAAAGAGATCAGTCTGAGGCTGGTACAATTGAGGGAGGAGGAGGTGTCAGCGAGTTGACTTCTGGCCTCAGCGATGTTGAGGTCAGTGTGCCATATTGCACCTCCCTTGTCAGCTGGTTTGATAGTAAGGTTGAGGTTGGAGCGGGGGGAGTGGAGGGCTACGCAAGGCAGGAGGTTGAGTGGATGAGAAGGGTGGAGAGATTGGGCAGTTAATGTCGCAATGGCAGTTGAAAATGAAGAGGTCGAGGGAGGGTAAGAGGCCAGGATGGTATGTTCAAGAAGATGGAGTTTCTTGTAGGTGGGAGAAGGGGTCTTTGGTGGGTGGGTGGGAGTCACGATCGAAAAAGTAGGCATGGAGGCGGAAGTAACAGAAAAAGAGTTCAACATCATGATGCATATGGAAATTGTTGACATGGAGTTATAGTGAAATGAAGGAGAGTCCTTTGTTGAGGATTGACTGTCCTCAGTGAGGGAGAGGTCTGGGAGGAATGGTAAATACCCAGGAGGGCTTGGGGCTGGAGCCAAGTGTTGAGCTGGGGTTGGGAGTCGGGTGGAGACCGTCTCTGGAGTGGGAGTGTGCATGGGAGCGATCGGTGATGATTTTGGAAGTTAGGTAAGCGGTGGCATCTGTGTAGGCAGCGTGATCGAAGACAAACCATCTCAAAGACCATCCCCAATCTCTTCACCTCAGGTGATCTCCCACCCACAGCCTCGAACCTCAGAACTACCCAATCCCCATATTGCCCAGTTCTCTCTCTCACCTAAAATTTACATACCTGACTGCCCTGGTCAACCAATTGTCTCTGCCTACTCAACTCATCTCCGCTTATCTTGACTCTGTCCTGTCCCCCTTGGTCTAGGAACTCCCCGAATTCACTCAAGACACTACCTGCACATTCTACCTCCTCCATGACTTCAGATTCCGCAGCCCCCAACACCTCATCTTCACTATGGGCATTGAGCCCTATATTCCTCATAAGGCCTAAAAGTCCTCCATTTCTTCCTGCCCTGCCGACCCAACCAGTCCCCTTTCACTGACACTCATTCAATTGGCAGAACTGGTATTCACCCTAAACAACTACTTCTTTAAATCTTCCCACTTCCTGCAAACCAGAGGGATGGCTATGAATACCCACATGGGTCCCAGCTATGCCTGCCTCTTCGTAAGATACATGGAACAGTCCCTCTTCCACAGCTACACTAGCACCATCCCCCATCTTTACCTCCACTACATCAATGACAGTATTGGCACAGCCTCATGCTCCCAGAAGGAGCTTGAACAGTTTATCCATTTCACCAACAACTTCCACCCTGACCTCAAATTCAACTGGACTATCTCCGACAACTCCTCCACCTTCCCCTGCCCCCCACCCCTTCTTGGACCTCTCTGTCTCTGGTGACCAACTCAACACTGACATCTATTTCAAACCCATCAACTTCCACAGCTACCCTGACTACATCTCCTCCTACCCTCCTCCCTCCAGTAAAAACAGGATCCGTTACTCCTAATTCCTCTGCCTCTCTGCTCTCAGGATGAGTGATTCTATTCCAGGAATATCCTCCTACTTCAAGAATCATAAATTCTCCTCCCCGTGATCAACAATGCGTTTAATCTCATCTCCTCCACTTCCCACACCTTTGCCTCGCACCTCACTCTCCCAACCACAACAAGAATAGAATCTCCCTGCTCCTCACATTCTATCCCACTAATCTCCAAATCCAGTGCATCATTCTCTGCCATTTTTGGCACTTTCAATCAGACACCACCACCAAAAATATACTTCCTTCCCACCTCCATCTGGGTTCTGAAGGGACCATTCCCTCCCCAACTCCCTTGTTAGGTCCAAACACTTCACCAACCCCGTCTCCATACCTGACACCTCCCTCTGCCACTGTAAGAGCTGCACCCACACCACCACTCACGATCTCCTTCCAAGGCCCCAAAGGTCATTCCAAATCTGGCAGACACTCACGTACATATCCTCAAACTTCACTAATTGCATCCGTTGCTCTCACTGTGGTCTCCTCTACATCTGAGAGGCGATGCGCAAACTCGCAGAACAGTTCAGGGAACATCTCTGGTCCATACGCACCAACCAACCTCACCTTCCTGTGGCCATCCATTTCAACTCCCCACCCTCCCATTCCCCTAATGACATATCCAACCTGGGCCTCCTTCATTGCCTATACAAGACCACCCACACACTGGAAGAAGACCACCTCATCTGTTAGCTCGTAAGCCTACAACCACGTGGCATGAACATTAACATCACCGGTTTCTACATCTCCTCACACCCCCACTCATCCCAGATCCAACCTTCTGACTTGGCACCACCATCTTGACCTGACGTACTTGTCCATCTTCCTTCCCACTATCCATACGACACGTCCAACGATCTATCACAATCACCTCCTACCTGTACCCATGTATCGCTGTTCCAACTACCCTCCCCTTGCCCCTTCTCCTTCTCCTATCAATTTCTCAGCCCTTCCCTCCCCCCTGATGAAGTGTCATGCCAGAAACATCGACTCTCTTGCTCCTCCAATGCTGCCGTACCTGCTGTGCTTTTTCCAGCTCCACATTTAATCAACTCCACTGGTACAGTTGCGTAAAGAAGGCAGAGAATGAGGTAGGACTGATCAACTAAAATGCATTTATTTCAATGCAAGAGGGGTAAAGATAAAGCAGGAGAAAGTGAGGTCTGCAGATGATGGAGATCAGAGCCGAAAATGTGTTGCTGGAAAAGCGCAGCAGGTCAGGCAGCATCCAAGGAACAGGAGATTCGACGTTTTGGGCATAAGCCCTTCTTCAGGAACCTGTTCTTTGGATACTGCCTGACCTAACAGATAAGGCAGATGAACTCAGGGCATAGTTGGGAACATGGAACTCTGATATCATAGCTATTAATGTTCCAGGGTATAGATGCCATATATAGGAAGGAGGTGTGTGTGTGTGTGTGTGTGTGTGTGTGTGCGCGCGTGCGTGCGCTGGGGGGGCTGCGTTTTTGTTTACGCATAACATTAAGGCTGTACTTAGGGAGGATATTGCAGGGAGTATGTCCAGTGAAGTATCCCCAGTGAAGTATGGAGACTGGCTAACGTGGTGCCATTATTTAAGAAAGGTGTTAAGGACAAGTCAGGGAACTATAGACCGTTGAGCCTAAAAATAATGTAAGTTGTTGGAGGGGATTCTGAGGGACAGGTTTTACATGTATTTCGAAAGGCAAAGACTAATTAGGGATAGTCAACATGGCTTTGTGTGTGAGAAATCATGATTCATTAACTTGACTAAGTTTTTTTGAGGAAGTGATGAAGAGGTTTGATGAAGGCAGAACGGTGGACATGGTCAATATGGATTTCAGTAAGGCATTTGACAAGGTTCTGCACAGTGGACTGGCTAACATGGAATACAGGGAGAACTAGCCATTTGGATAGAGAATTGGCTCAAAGGTACAGACAGAAGGTGGTGGTGGATGGCTGCTTTTAGGACTGGAGGCCTGTGACCAGCAATGCGCCACAATGATCAGTGTTGGGTCCACTGCTTTTTGTCCATTAAAAGAGGGCCTTGATCAGATGGGCCAATGGGCTGAGGAGTGGCACATGGAATTTAGTTTAGGTAAATATGAGATGCCACATTTTTGAAAGGCAAATCAGGGCAGGTCATATACATTTAATGATTAGGTCCTGAGAGTGTTGCTGAACAAAGAGACTTTGGAGTGCAGGTTCATAGTTCCTCAAAAGTGGAGGCACAGGTAAACAGGATAGGGAAGGCAGCATATGGTACGCTTGTCTTTATTGGTCAGTGCACCGAGTATAGGAGTTGGGAGGTCATGTTACAGCTGTACAAGGACATTTGTTAAGCCACTTTTGAAATAGTACATGCAATTCTTCAAACTTGAAGGGGGTCAAAATATTTACAAGGATGTTGCCAGGTTTGAGTTATAGGGAGAGGCTTAAGAGGCTGGGGCTATTTTCCCTGGAGCATCAAAAGCTATGGGGTGACATTATAGAAGTTCATAAAATCATTGTGGTGGGGGGGGGGGTGGGAATGGTTAGGGTAAATAGACAACATCTTTTCCCCAGTGTAGGTGTGTCCAAAACTAGAAAGCATAGTTTAAGGAGAGAAGGGAAGATTTAAAAAGGAACCGAAGGGGCAACCTTTTTATGCAGAGGGTGGTACATCAATGGAATGAGGTGGTGAGGGAGTACAATTAGAATATTTAAGAGGCATCTGGATCATATATGAATAGGAAGAGATATGGGCCAAATATTGGCAAACGGGACTTGGTTAATTTAGGATGCCTGGTCAGCAGGAATAGTACCAGAAGACTGGAGGATAACAAATGTTGTTCACTTGTTCAAGCATGGGCATGAGGGTGATTTAGTGGTTTGGATCAGAAATTGGCTAGATGAAAGAAGACAGAGGGTGGTGGTTAGTGGGAAATGCTCATCCTGGAGTTCAGTTACTAGTGTACCACAAAGATCTGTTTTTGGTCCACTGCTGTTTGTCATTTTTATAGATTACCTGGATGAGGGTATAGAAGGATGGGTTTGCGTATGACACTATGGTCAGAACAGTTGTGGACAGTGCCAAAGGAGGTTGCAGGTTACAGAGGGACATAAATAAGCTGCAAAGCTGGGCTGAGAGCTGGAAAACAGAGTTTAATGCAGAAAAGTGTGAGGTGATTCACTTTGGAAGGAGTAACAGGAATGCAGTGTACTGGACGAATGGTAAGATTCTCAATAGTGTAGACAGCAGAGAGATCTCTGTGTCCATGTACATAGATCCCTCAAAATTGCCACCCAAATTGATAGGCCTGTTAAGAAGGCTTTTATTAGTAGAGGGATTGAGTTTTGGAAGCATGAGGTCATGCTGCAGCTGTACAAAACTCTGGTGCAGCCGCATTTGGAGTATTGCATGCAGTTCTGGTCACCGCATTATAGGAATGATGTGGAAGCTTTGGAAAGGGTTCAGAGGAGATTTACTCGGGTGTTGCCTGGTATGGAGGGAAGGTGTTATAAGGAAAGGCTGAGGGACTTGAGGCTGTTTTCATCAGAGAGAAGAAGATTGAGAGATGACTTATTTGAGACACATAAGGGTTAGCTTTAGATTGGGTGGACAATGAGAGCTTTTATCCGAGGATGGTGATGGATAGCACGAGGGGGAATAGCTTCAAATTGAGGGGTGATAGATACAGGACGATGTCAGAGGAAGTTTATTTACTCAGAGAGTAGTAGGGGCATGGAATGCACTGCCTGCAAAAATTAGATGCGCCAACTTTATAGGCATTTAAATGGTCACTGGATAGGCATATGGACGAGAATGGAATAGTGTATGTTAGATTGGTTTCACAGGATGGCACAACATCGAGGGCCAAACAGCCTGTAGTGCTGTAATATTCTAATTGGACTGAAGGGTCTGTTTCTGTGCTGTACATCTCGATGGCTCTATATAGTACATAGAACAGTACAGCACAATATAGGCCCTTCGGCCCTCGATGTTGTGCCGGCCTTTTATCCTACTCTAAGAACAGACTAACCTAGATACACTTCATCATACTATCTTACATGAGCCTGTCCAAGAATCACTTAAATGTTCCTAATGTATCTGACTCTACTACCACTACTGGCAGTGATTTCCACACATCCACCACTCTGAGTAAAAAAACGTACCTCTGACATCTCCCTGAAACCTTCTTCCAATTACTTTAAAATTATGCCCCCTCATGATAGACATTTCCGCCATGGGAAAAAGTCTCTGACTATCCATTCTATCTATACCTCTCAACATAGTGATTTGGAGATGCCAGTGTTGAACTGGAGTTTATAAAGTTAAAAATCACACAACACCAGGTTATAGTCCAATAGCTTTATTTGAAATCACTAGCTTTTGGAGTGCTGCTCCTTCATCAGGTGGCTGTGGAGTATAAGATCATAAGACAAAGAATTTATAGCAAAAGTTGACAATGTGATACAACCGAAATTATATATCGAAAAAGTGTTAAGTCTCTCATCTTTTACAGTGAACATGTTGGTTTCAGTTTTTTCATACGTAAATCGCAGAACTTTTTTGAAGTTACATTCTCAAGTAAACTTTAACAATTGGTGTCATGTCAGCCCAGATAATGCATCGAAGGTGTGAGGGACCCTGTGTGAGACTACCTGTGCTACAATGTTCAGACTGATTCTAATCTTAAAAAAAAAGGATTTACAGAGTCTCACATGGATTCATGCAGTTTTTGAGCAAAAGAAAATGTAATTGTGCAAGTGCAATGGTGAAAGCCATCGGATCTCACAGATTTCTGAACTTTCAGTCCCATTAATTTCTCCAAAATGACTTTTTCACTAATACTCATTTCTTTCAGTTCCACATTCTCAGTAAACTTTGAATTGTAGTTATTTCAGGGAGACTTCTGCCTTCCTCTGTGAAGATAGACAAAAAGCACTTAATTAGCTTCACTACCATTTCCCTATTACCTATTATAAATTCTCCTGTCTCTGCCTGTAGTGGACTCTCTTGTCCTTGGTAATTTTTTCTTTTTTACATACCATAAAAGCTTCTATAATCCATTTTTATGTTTCTAGAAATTTAATATTGATATAAAATATTCCTTTTCTTTATCAATTGTTTGGCTGAATTCTACAGCCCAATCCTTAGGCTTGCAATATGTTGACAACTTTATAAGTCTCCTGCTTCAATCTAAACCTTTAACATCTTGTGTTAACTATGACTCTCTTGCTTTTCCTGTTGGGAATTCTTGTCTTAAAATAATACACACTATATGTTCATTAAAACAGGGCACTGCCTATCTACTGTGAAATCTGTCAACATAAATCTACAAAACCCAACTTTATCCTCATAGCTTGCCCTAGTTGAGATTTAAAACCTTAGTTTTAGAATGAACCGCACGTTTTCAAACTTAAGAAAAAATTCAATTACACTATAGTCATTATTCCTTAATGGTTCTTTTTGATCAATATTATTAATTAGCCCTTTCTCTTTATATAATTCTCCATTTAAAATAGATTGTGCCACCGTTGGTTCCTCAATGCATTGCCCCAGAAAATCTCAAACACATTTCAAGAAATCTTCCTCCATAGTATGAAATTTATGTTCAATAGACTCAAGCTATCCTTGATTATTCTACTCCTCCTGTTATATGCACCTATAGTTTCCTAATTTATACCATGCCCTATATTTCCATTACTGTTTAGTGACCTATAAACCATGCTCATCAATTTGCCCTTTGCTGATGTTCAGCTCCACCCAAACAGATTTTACATCATATTCTTTCAACAGAAGATCCTCTCCAACTAATACACAGATATGATCAACATTACCCAAATCTCCTTTTCACTTTTGCCTATCCTTCCAAAATGTTGAATATCCTTTAACATTAAATTCCTAGTCACCCTGCAGCCATGTCTTCACAATTGTAATTAAGTAATACCCTTTTACTTCTACCAGAACCATCAATTCACCTATCTGTGAATTACAATTGGTTTGAAGTTTAAAAAAATCTTCGATAAACTTCTTCTTGAAAGGCTCCAGTTAAACAAAGAACAATAAAAAACAATCTAACTGATTACATATATTAGCAAGCTATATAAAAAAAAGAGTATTCGCAGAATGGGATATTTGCATGGAAAGCTTTGGATTAATGAAGTCCAGAAGAGGCAAAAATACACACAATGATTTCACTACTAGAGTAGTAACAGAAGGCAAATGCACGATGATACATATGTGAATAAATGTGTTACATGTGATCAAAAGGACATTAAACTAAAAGCCCAGATCAGGGTTGACAAAGATACTGCTGTTGTTTAAAGTCTGGTTCATTACAAAAACACAAATGCAGAATCATAATGCATAATACCTCACATCCATCTCCAGACTTTTCAACCACTTCCTTATCTCCACACATTAAAGCACTCACACCCTACTACATTCATGCTAGATCCTTTTTTCTATTTTTGATATTTTGCTGGTGTTGTTTGTTTAACCTTAAAAACCACTGTCTGTCTGGGTTTACTATTAGGAAATGCTCAAACTACAAAATAGAAAAATCCTCTGATTATTATAAGGCATGCACATACTGATTCCATTACATAAAATTACACATCTAAGAAAAAACTAAATAGGAAAATAATTAAATGTTTAAGTGCAACATGACACAAAGAGCAAATGTTCAATGCATTTCACACTTCTAGACATGAAAGAAAACTGTACAATTTAGCACATGTACAAGTCCATTAAAAAAACCACCCACCTCCCCAACAATTATTTTATAAAAACAAATTTTGAATCGTTCCCGTATTCTGCATTATCTGCGGATTCTTTTAACTTATGGTCAAAATACTTGAAATAATTGCATAGGCAACCTACCAAACATTGATATTAACTATATATTAAATTAAAATCTAATAACTAAATTAAAGTGGTTCTATGATACAAATAATGCATACAAAACTTTTAACTTCAACAATGTGAACTAAGATCTTAAGAAACATGGCAGAGACCAGTTCTGGTATTCAATACCATCATGGATGATCATTTCCACTTTTCTACTCACTTGCAATATTGCTTGATTCCTTCAGATACCAAAATTCTGTCTCTCTCAACCTTAATTCGATGATAAAGCATGTTCCATTCTCTGTGTGAGAGGATTCCAAAAATTCACAACCCTTTGAGTAACAAATTTATTTTCAGCACAGTTATAATTCTAACAATGAAGTGTTTAAAAAAAATCAATAATTCCCAACACGTTGATACCATAGCGAAACAGAGGATTAAAATGATCACTGATTGTTCTCCAAAAAAAATAGATAAAATATTTTTCTCATAAACCATGCCAGGATTTCTATTCAAAGTTTGGAAGATTTGTAGCTCGGCTGCTCGTTGTTGTGGTTCTGTTCACCAAGCTGGGAGTTTGTGTTGCAAATGTTTTGTCTCTGTCTAGGTGACATCCTCAGTGCTTGGGGGCCTCCTGTGAAGCGCTTAGAACATAGAACATAGAAGGATACAGCGCAGTACAGGCCCTTCGGCCCTCGATGTTGCGCCGACCGAATCCTACCTAACCTATACTAGCCCAATAACTTCCAAATGCCTATCCAATGCCCGCTTAAATGACCATAAAGAAGGAGAGTTCACCACTGATACGGGCAGGGCATTCCATGAACTCACAACCCGCTGTGTGAAGAATCTACCCCTAACATCTGTCCTATACCTACCACCCCTTAATTTAAAGCTATGTCCCCTAGTAACACCTGACTCCATTAGCGGTAAAAGGTTCTTAGTATCTACCCTATCTAAACCCCTAATCATCTTATACACTTCTATCAGATCTCCCCTAAACCTTCTCTTCTCCAATGAGAACAGCCCCAAGTGCCTCAGCCTTTCCTCATAAGATTTTCCTACCATTCCAGGCAACATCCTGGTAAACCTCCTCTGCACTCGTTCTAAAGCTTCCACATCCTTCCTATAGTATGGCGACCAAAACTGCACACAATACTCCAGATGAGGCCTCACCAGAGTCTTATACAACTGCAACATGACCTCAGGACTCCGGAACTCAATTCCTCTGCCAATAAAGCCCAGTACACCATATGCCTTCCTCACAGCACTATTTACCAGGGTGGCAACTTTCAGAGATCTGTGTACATGGACACCAAGATCCCTCTGCTCATCCACACTACCAAGTAGCCTACCATTAGCCCAGTAATCCATCATCTTGTTATTCCTACCAAAGTGAACGACTTCGCACTTAGCTACATTGAATTCCATTTGCCACATTTCCGCCCAGCTCTGCAACTTATCTATATCCCGCTGTAACCTACCACTTCCTTCCTCACTATCCACAACTCCACCGACTTTTGTGTCATCCGCAAACTTGCTTACCCAGCTTTCAAGTCCTTCCTCTAGATCATTTATAAAGATAACAAAAAGCAATGGTCCCAAAACAGATCCTTGTGGTACACCGCTAGTAACTGCGCTCCAAGATGAACATAATCCATCAACTACTACCCTCTGTCTCCTTCCAGCCAGCCAATTCCTAATCCAAACCTCTAATGTATCCTCAATGCCATACCTCCGAAGTTTTAGCATTAGCCTACCATGGGGAACCTTATCGAACGCCTTACTAAAATCCATATACACAACATCTACTGCTTTACCCTCATCCACTTCCTTAGTCACCTTCTCAAAGAACTCAATAAGGTTTGTGAGGCACGACCTGCCCTTCACAAAACCATGCTGGCTATCCCTGATCACGTTATTCCTACCCAGATGTTCATAAATCTTATCCCTTACCATTCTCTCTAAGACTTTGCCCACCACTGAAGTCAGACTCACTGGCCTATAGTTACTAGGGCTATCCCTACTCCCTTTCTTGAACAAGGGGACCACATTCGCTATCCTCCAGTCCTCTGGTACTATTCCCGTTGACAATGACGACATAAAAATCCAGGCCAATGGCTCTGCTATCTCCTCCCTAGCTTCCCATAGGATCCTGGGGTAAATGCCATCAGGCCCAGGAGACTTATCTATATTCATCCTTTCCAATATTCCCAAAACCTCTTCCCTGCATATTTCCAGGGCATCCATTCTAATTATTTGTGATTCCATATTCACATCAGCAACAGTGTCCTGTTCCTGAGTGAATACTGATGAAAAGTACTGATTTAATGTCTCTCCAATCTCCTCCGCCTCCACACACAACTTCCCACTACTATCCTTGACTGGACCGATACCTACCCTAGTCATCCTTTTATTCTTGACATACCTATAGAAAGCCTTTGGGTTTTCCCTAATCCTACCAGCTAAAGACTTTTCATGTCCCCTTCTCGCTTCTCTTAGCTCCCTCTTTAGCTCCTTCCTGGCTACCTTATAACTCTCAATCGCCCCAACTGAACCTTCACGCCTCATCTTTACATATGCCGCCTTCTTCCCTTTCACAAGGGACTCCAATTCCTTACTAAACCACGGCTGCCTCACAAGGCCCTTTACACCATGCCTGACTGGTACATACCTATCGAGGACACGCAGTAGCTGCTCCTTGAACAATCCCCACATCTCATTAGTGTTCTTCTCTTGAAGCCTGTTTTTCCAATCCACACATCCTAAGTCATGCCTCACTGCATCATAATTTCCCTGCCCCCAGCTATAGCTCTTGCCCTGCGGCGCACGATTATCCCTCTCCATCACTAAAGTAAAAGTCACCGAGTTGTGGTTACTGTCCCTGAAGTGCTCACCTACCTCCAAGTCTAACACCTGGCCTGGTTCATTACCTAGAACCAAATCCAATATAGCCTCCCCTCTTGTTGGCCTGTCGACATATTGTGTCAGGAAACCCTCCTGCACACATTGTACAAACACCGACCCATCTAATGAACTCGAGCTATAGCTCTCCCAGTCAATATCTGGGAAGTTAAAGTCCCCCATAACAACCACCCTGCTACTTTCACTCTTTTCCTGAATCATCCTCGCAATATTATCCTCTACTTCTCTAGGACTATTAGGAGGCCTGTAGAAAACACCTAACAGGGTGACCTCACCTTTCCTATTTCTAACCTCAGCCCAAACTACCTCAGATGGCAAGTCCTCTTCCATCGTCCATTCCACTGCTGTGATACTGTCTTTGACAAGTAATGCCACGCCTCCCCCTTTTTTACCCCCATGTCTGATCCTACTAAAACATTTGAACCCTGGAACGTGCAACAGCCATTCTTGTCCCTGTTCTACCCACGTCTCTGTAATGGCCACAACATCGAAGTCCCAGGTACCAACCCACGCTGCAAGTTCACCTACCTTATTCCTTATACTTCTGGCATTGAAGTATACACACTTCAATCCACCTTTCTGGTTACAGGCACCCTCCTTAGAGATCGCTGCATTATTCCTAATCCCCCTACACTCAAGGTCCTGTACCCTAAAGCTACAGTCCTCGTTCCCATGCCCCCGCGGAGTTAGTTTAAACCCTCCCAAAGAGCACTAGCAAACCTCCCCCCAAGGATACTGGTGCCCCTCAGGTTCAGGTGTAGCCCATCCTTTTTATAGAGGTCCCACCTTCCCCAGAAAGGACCCCAGTTGTCCAGAAACCGGAATCCCTCCCTCCTGCACCATCCCCGTAGCCACGCATTTAACTGCTCTCTCTCCCTATTCCTCGACTCTCTATCACGTGGCTTCTGTGATCTTTCCTCCGGCATTTATAGTGGTTTGTCTCTGCCGCTTCTGGTTGTCAGTTCTTGCTGTCCGCTGCAGTGGCTGGTATATTGGGTCCAGATTGATGTGTTTGTTGACAGAATCTGTGGATGAGTGCCATGCCTCTAGGAATTCCCTGGCTGTTCTCTGTTTGGCTTGCCCTATAATAGCAGTGTTGTCCCAGTCGAATTCATGTTGCTTGTCATCTGCATGTGTGGCTACTAAGGATAGCTGGTCGTGTCGTTTCGTGGCTAGTTGGTGTTCATGGATGCGGGTTGTTAGCTGTCTTCCTGTTTGTCCTATGTAGTGTTTTGTGCAGTCCTTGCATGGGATTTTGTACACTACATTGGGTTTGCTCATGCTGGGTATCGAGTCCTTCATTCTGGTGAGTTGTTGTCTGAGAGTGGCTGTTGGTTTGTGTGCTGTTATGAGTCCTGGTGGTCGCAGCAATCTGGCTGTCAGTTCGGAAATGCTCCTGATGTATGGTAGTGTGGCTAGTCCTTTGGGTTGCGGCATGTCCTCGTTCCACTGTCTTTCCCTTAGGCATCTGTTGATGAAATTGCGCGGGTATCCGTTTTTGGTGAATACCTTGTATAGGTGTTCTTCTTCATCTTTTGCAGTTCTGGTGTGCTGCAGTGTGTTGTGGCCCTTTTGAATAGTGTCCTGATGCAACTTTGTTTGTGTGTTGAAAGTAACCACCCCAGCATATTCTTATGTCACTCCTGAAACAATGATAGCATGTCTCTTTTGTCAGTAATATTTAAGTTCTATCATACCAAGTAACTTTTTGGTTAATAACAAAAGAAGATAAAAGTCTGGGGGAAATGTTCAACAATTCATTTTGGATTGGTCTAGCTAACATCTAACAATACAGGTGGTCAACTATATCACAGTGCTGTAGGAGTTTATTATCCTGTTCTGAGAGTGGGTTTAAAGAGTCTTGATGGGGTCACGAAGTGGACTGTGCTTCAGAAATACTACATCTGGTCCAATTCAATGGGAGAAGCTGAAAGAAAACTGCACTCCCTCTATCTGATTCATACAGCACAGAAAAGGCCCTTCAGACCATTCAGTCTGCACTGTCATACCCACCTTTAAAAACTGCACTAATCTCAATTTCCTGCATTTGTCCATATCCTTGAATGCAATGAAGTTTGAACCACTCATCCAAATATGCTTTTTAAGATCATAAGATGTCTGGCCTCAATTACCTTCCCAGGCAGAGCATTCCAGATTCTAATCTCCCATGAGAAAAGGTTTCTCCCAAATCCCCTCTGAATCCCCTGCCCCTTACCCTAAAATTATGCCCTCCCATGACTGATTCCTCAACCAAGGGGATCAACTGCTCTCTATTCATCCTGCCCATACTCCTCAATTGCGTCCCCTCTCAATCTTCCCTGCTCTAAACAATCCAAACCTAACCAGTTTCTCTGTGTAGTTCAATTTCTCCATCCTAGGCAACATCCTGGAGAACCTCCTGTGTCCTTCCAGTGCAATCACATTTTCCCTGTTGTGAGGTGACCAGTACTGCACACATTCCTCCAGGTGCAGCCTGGCCAATGCTCTGTACAACTCCAACAATACCACCATACTCCATACCACAATTGATGAAAGCAAGTGTCCCATATGCCCTCTTAACTGTCCTATTCGCATGTTCTTCAGGGATTGGTGAATAATTACCCAAATATCCCTTTGTTCCTCTAAGCTACCCAGTGTCTTGCCATTCAGGAGATATTTCCTCATCTTGGTTCTTCTTCCAAAGTGCAATTATCACAGTTAAATACCATCTGCCACTGGTCTGCCCATCTGACCAACCCACTTATATCTTCCTGTAACTTACAATTGTCATCTTCGCTATTAACCACTCTACCAATCTTGGTATCGCCTGCAAATTTGCTTATCATTGCCTCCATATTTTCATATACATCATTTATATACATATGACAAACAAGAAGTAGACTACTGGACACTGGTCTCCAGTCACTCAAACAGCCCTCTACCATTACTCTTTGTGTCCTTTTACTAAGCCAGTTTCTGATCCATCTCACCAAGTTTCCCTCAATTCCATGTGCTTTAACCTTCTCAATCAATCTCCCATGTGTGACCTTGTCAAAAGCTTTGCTAAAATCCATATAGCCTGCATCAACTGAACTTCCCTCATCCACACATTTGATCACATTTTCAAAAAAATTCTAACAAACTTGTTAGGCATGACCTATCTCTGGCAAAGCCATGCTGGCTATTCCTAATTAGCCCATGCCTTTCCATATAGGTATTAATTTGCTCCTTCAGAATTTTCTCAAGTAGTTTCCCTGACATTTAATTTCCTGGTACATCACTAAAGAGTAGAATTATACTAGCTGTCCTCCAGTCCTCTGGCACTTCCCGTGTGGCCAGAGTGGAATTAAAAACTTGTGTCAGAGCTCCTGTATTCACCACCCCCCCTCCCCACCCCACCCCAAGCAGGCAGGGATACCATTCATCTGGCCAGGGGATTTGTCTATTTTTAAGTATGACAAAGCTTCCAATACCTCTCCATTTCTTATGTCAAACTATACAAGTTCCTCACAATCCCTTTTGCTGAATTCTGTACTTATGTTCTCCTTTTCCAGAGGGAAGATCAAAGAGAAGTTTTTTTGGTGGGCATAAATTTGACATACAATTGTTTAGGACTAAGTTAACTTAAAGTAGCTACAATAATGTCATTCTTACAATCAAGGATCACCTGGAGCAAATACAGCATTTAAAACTTGAAAAAATAAGAAAGTTTATTCCCATAACATTGTGTCGGATTTACACCTAACCATCTTTTCTTTCTAAATAGAATTTGTCTCTCTCTCCCCTCTCTGTTGTAGATTTCCTCACCTAAGCTTTAAATGACAGTCACACATCCCATCTTTCAGATAATGGCTACCTCCCTTCCTTATAATATATACTCTCACTTTCTCAAGTGTTAACATGGGCTCTCTACCTATTGCACATTTTGCTTTTATCGTGACTACTGAGGTTTCACTTTTTTGGTTCTCTGTATCCTTGTAGAGGCAGTGTGACAAATATTGTCACAATCATATTTCTTTGGTGCATTAATCTGGGAAATAAGAGATAGAAAGAAAGCTGTTGCACTCTCCTGAAAACCAGAGCAACAGAAAATAATTGGAATGTCCTAGATCTTGAAAATAATTACAAGAGTTCAGGAATAAAAATTCTAATGAAATAGACAGAATTCCCTCATCCAATGCCATTTTTCATGGTGCAACACAACTCCAACTATCATAATAAACTGATCCACAAAAAGATATTTCATTGGCTAACCAACCCATATGATCAAATATTCTCTTCAGCATCATATTCTATAGCTGAGACAACTGTTACCATAGCCATAATAGGACAGCCTGACCAGAACATTAATTCCAGGGTGTTAGCAGTACTGCAACAATTCCTAGGAGTACAATTCAAAATTTAAATATGACAATCCCCAACAACATTTGTAAATGTTATGCAAATATAGATAAAAGTATTTGGCATATTCCGCTGTTTTTCACAAGACGTGACCACCATTACTTCTTACAACAGTCAAAGCATGCTTTTGAAGCAGGCAGCTTGGCTAGGATGAAGTCAAGTATGTTTTTCCCCTATTTTTGGTTCTTTCACTACAAGCGGCATACCCAAAATTCAAGAATGAGAAGGCACAGAATTAAAGAATTGGCATAAAACAAAGTTTTTAATTTTCAAATTATTTACCGAACTTAAACTTTCCTTAGCTTCTTTCCAGTTAACTTAAATCCTTTTGAGTGCCCAAATTTGATTTGTCCCAAAAGCTATCTATTGAACATTTTCCAAAAGAAAAGAGGATGCCTCAACTTGATGAATAGACACAGACATATTTATGTAATTTAGGATTTTATAATTTCTTACTACAAAGTTACAAAAGCTCTTACAGTTAAAAGGGATACCAACCAACTTATGATGAAGCAGTGAACGCTTTCAAATATATATTTTCAAATATACATTTACTTTTTGAAATAGCAAAAAATTTGCTTTTAGGATAATACACACAAGAGTCACCAGGGTAATTCTGTGATCTCATGTCCCCAAATGAAACTGCACGAAAAAAATCAAGGTTACAACATTGTAGCCAGAACTTCAACCTCATCTTAGATTGGCAGCAAGGGGGAAGCTTCTTTGCACCACCTTTTTTTTTACACCACAGATGATATTACAGGCTATTGCATCCAAGCATATATATAAACTGCCGTTCTTAACCTTCTCAATTAATTTATGCTCTCATTAATATGAAGATGTCTTCATGATCAACAAATTATTGGTCCAGTTGTGCAATTCAAATAAAATGATTCTAAAAAGCAGTACTGCCATGCAATATATTTTCATAATAGACTGAGCACTTATGACTTAATTCTAATCATTGTTAGAAATGTATGAAAAACTGCAAGAAGAAAGTGAGGACTGCAGATGCTGAAGATCAGAGTCAAGAATGTGGTGCTAGAAAAGCACAGCAAGTTAGGCAGCATCCAAGGAGCAGGAGAATTGACGTTTCCGCAAAAAAGCTCTTCATCAGGAATGAAAAACTGCAGCCAGTCCAGTAGGTACCAATAAAAAACTGATTTTATGTGGCCTCAAGAATCCTCCTTTGTCATGGTAGAATGCAACAAAGGAGCAGAGTTTCTGAGTGTGTGCACATGCGTGTATGATAATTACACACATTGAAATATAAAACACTGCTGATGCTGGAAACCTGAAGTAAAAGCAAAGTGTTGAACAAACTTAGGGTTGAAAGCAACTTATAGAAAGAAACAGAGAAAATGCTTCAAGTTCAAGATGACTTCTTTAGAACATAAACAAGTACTTTGGTAAAAAATTGGCTGTAACCCTGGAAAAATAGCCCTGTGTTGTTTCGGGGATTTTTTGCCAAGCCTTGCCTGAAGTTATGACGGATAAATCAGGAGAATTCATTCTGGGACTAAAAGCAGACATTGACTTTACTTGACATACACTATTATATGCTTAGATTTGATGTACAGGCAATTGGACTAACCTTTTAATTGCTAAAGATCCAGAGAACACAATCCTTTAAAATTTGTTTATGGACTATGAAACTGAAACAATTACTTGAGCAATTACGTTACAGACAACTAGTAGTGGACTTATTATGCATGATACATTTTCTACTGAAATGTACAATTTTAAACATAGTCCAGATTTGCAAAAATGTAAACACTTGTCTTCTACGATATCTGTTTTTCTTTTATTCCAGCATTCACTCTCTTTTTGTTGTCTGTGGGAGTTGGTGGACATCGTATGATCCATCAGGATCATCAATGTGGAAAACAAAGTGGCATGTTTGGCTTGGTGGAAGTATTCTATTCATGAAGAATACCACTCATGAGACAGCTATTTCTCAAACATTTGAGAAATTTTCCACATTCAAAATAGTCTGAGGCAGACTGGGACCTTTCCATAGCTGTATTCCTGAGTTTACATGATGATATGCTGCGAGTGAGGCTTTTTTGGCATCAACCTAGGCACTGGAAAAGACAGCCCTGTCAATTCTGCAAAGTCCTTTTTTTACTAACATCTGGGTACTAGTGCCAAAATTGAGATAGCTATCTCACAGACTAGTCAAGCAACAGACAAACATAGTCACGTTCACAGAATCACACCTTATAGACAATGTCCCAGACACCGCCATCACCATTCCTGGATATGTTATGTCCCACTAGCAGGACGGACCCAGCAGAGGTGGCGGTACAATGGTATACAGTCAGGACTGTGTTGTCCTGGAAGTTCACAACATCGACTCTAGGTCTCATGAAATCTCGCACCTTCAGGTTAAACACTGGCAAGGAAATCTCCTGCTGATTACCATGTACCATCTTCCCTCAACTGATGAATCAGTGGTCTTCTATGTTGAATAAGCATTAAGGATGACAAGGGCACAAAATGTAATCTGAGTGGAGAATTTCAGTGTCCAACACCAAGAGTAGCTCAGCAGCAGCAATACTGATCATGCTTATTGGGACTTAACATAGCTGCTAGATTGGGTTTGCAGTAGGTGGAGACAAAACCAAGGAGGAAAAACATGCTTCATCTTTACCAATCTGCGAGCTGCTGTCGCATCTGTCCATGACAGTATAGGTGAAAGCAACCACTACACAGTCCCACTGACACTGTGGAGTCAAAGTACCACCTTTACATTGAGAATAATGTCTATTGTGTTCTGCAGCACTATCCCCACACTAAATGGCAAAGACATTGAACAGATCTAGCAATTCAAGACTGGGCACCCAAGAGGTGCTATTGGCCATCAACAGCAGAACTATACTTCAGCACAATCTGTAACCTCGTGGCCTGGCATATTCCCCATTCAACCATTACCGCCAAACCAGGAGATCAACCCTGGTTCAACAGAGTGCAGGAAGACATGCCTGGAACAGCATCAAACATACCTGAAAATGTGGTATCAACCTGTGAAGCCGCCAAACAGTATAAACAACAAATGATGACATAGCTAAACAATTTCACAAGCCCTGATGAAGGGCTTATGCTCGAAACGTCGAATTCTCTATTCCTGAGATGCTGCCTGGCCTGCTGTGCTTTGACCAGCAACACATTTGCAGCTGTGATCTCCAGCATCTGCAGACCTCATTTTTTACCCTCAACAATTTCACAACCAACAATCAGATCTAAGCTCTGCAGTGCCACCACATCCAGTCGTGAGTGGATAATTAAACAACTCACTGGAGGAGGCGGCTTCACAAATATCATCATCCACAGTGATGGAACAGCCCAGCACATCAGTGCAAACGATAAGGCTGAAGGTTTTGCAGCAACCTTCTGCCAGAAGTGTTGAGTGAATGATCCATCCCAGCCTCCTCTAGTGGTCCCCAGCATTACATGCCAGTCTTCAGACAATTCGATTCACTCCACATGGAATCAAGAAATAGTTGGAGACAGTGGATACTGCAAAAGCAATAGGACTGAAAACTTGTGCTCCACAACTTGCCACTCCCCTAGCCAAGCTGTTCCAATACAGTTTCAACATTGACATCTACCCAATAATGTGGAAAATTGCCCAAGGATGACTGGCACATAAAAAGCAGGACAAATGTAACCAAGCCAACTACTGCCCCATTAGTCTACTCTTGATCATCAGTACAGTAATGGAAGGTGTCATCAAGTGCTTCCAAGCAGTATCTGCTTAGTGGCACCCAGTATGAGTTCCGTGAGGGCCACTCAGCCCCTGACCTCATTATAGCCTTGGTTCAAACATGGATAAAAGAGCTGAATTACAGAGGTGAGGTGAGAGTGACACTCTTGACATCAAGAATGTATTCGACTAAGTGTGGCGTCAAGGAGCCCGAATAAAACTGGAATAATTGAGTATCGGGAACAAACTCTCTAGTGGTTGGAGTCACGCCTTTCACATAGGAAGATAGTCATGATATTAGAGGTCAGTCATCTCATCTCCAGGACATCTGTGCAGAAGTTCCTCAGCATATTGTCCTAGGCCCAAACATTTTCAGCCACTTCAATGACCTTCCCTCCATCATAGAATTTAGAATTTGTTGTCATCTGTACTGTTACAAGAAAAATATAATGAAAAGTGTTATAAGTCACACTACCATGGTGTCTATACTAATGACAGAAGTTACTGGTAAAATCATAAGTTACAAAATTTAAGGCAAAGTTCATCTTTAGGTCAGGAGTGGGGATGTTTGCTGATGATCGCACCATGTGCAGCACCATTTGGCGGCGACTCAGTTACTGAAGCAGTCCACGTTCAAACCAACAATATCTGGACAATATCTGGGCTGGCTGATGAGTGGTAAGTAACATTTGTGGCATACAGATGTCAGGCTATGGTGATCACTAGTAAGAAGTCTAACCAATGCCCTTTGACATTCAATGGTGTTACTATCACTGAATGCCCCACTACCAATACCCTGGGGGTTATCATTGACTAGAAACTCAACTGGACTCACCACATAAAAACAGCGGCTACAACAGCAGGTTAGAAATTAGGAAAGTTGCAGCAAGCAATTCACCTCCTGATTCCCCAAAGCCTGTCCACCATCTACAAAGCACAAGTCTGGAGTTTGACGGAATACTCCCCACTTGCCTGGATGCGTGCATTTCCAACAACACTCAAAACACTTGAAAACCTCCAGGACAAAACAGCCTGCTTGATTGGCACAACATCTACGCCCTCCATTACTGATGCTCCGTAGCAGCAGTGTGTACCATCTACGGAATGCACTGCAGAAATTCACTGAAAATCCTCGGACACCTTCCAAACCCAAAACCACTTCCATCTAGAAAGACAAGGGCAGCAGATATACAGGAACACCACCAAGTTCCCCTCCAAGCCATCCACCATCCTGACTTGGTAATATATTACCATTCCTTCAGTGTCACTAGGTCAAAATCCTGGCATTCCCTCTCTAATGGCACTGTGGAAAATTAAAACCAATACCCCAACCATCTCACTAAATGCTTATTTTAAGACCCTAGGATAATATCCATCAGGCTTGTCAGTCTGCAGATTGAACAATGTGCTCAGGAACATTTCCCTGGTGATTCTGTTACATCAGAGTGCATCACTCCATTCCATTCCCTAACTTATTGCTCCTTTTGGGTGTTACTCGTATCCTCCAAAGTGGAGTCATATTAAATACTTACTCAATTCATTTGCCATTCCCTTACTGTCCATCATTAATTCTCCTGTTAGACATTGCATAGAACCAACGTTCACTTCTATTCGCTCTTCTTTAAATATTTATAGGAGAAAGTGAGGACTCCAGATGCTGGAGAATCAGAGTTGAAACGGTGCCACTGAAAAAGCACAGCAGGTCAGGGATCATCCAAACAGGAGGAGAGTCGATGTTTCAGGGCATAAGCCTTTCACAACAGGAATGTGGAGGGGGATGGGGGATGAGAGACAAACAGGGAGGTGGGGTTGGGAAGTAGCTGCAAAGGCAATAGGTGAATGCATGTGGGAGGTAGTTGTGCTAGGTCGGTGGGGAGGGTGGAGCAGTTGGTGGAAAGGAAAATGGACAGGTGGGACAGGTCAAGAGGGTGATGCTGAGTTGGAGGATTGAATCTGGGAGGAGATCGGGGGAGGGGAGATTTGGAAACTAGTGAAGTTGATGTTTATGCCGTGTGGTTGTAGGGTTCCAAGGCAGAAAAGGAGACATTCTTCCTCTAGTTGGCGGGTGGCTATGATTTGGCAGTGGAGGTGGCCCAGAACTTGCATGCTCTTGGGAGAGTGAGGGGCAGAATTAAAATTGTCACTTGTATTCAGCCATGGAATTTTCTTACACATTGAAATTTACCTCTGTAAACTCTGACACAGTTGAGTGTGTGGTGCTAGAAACACAGCAGGCCAGGCAGCATACAAGGAACAGGAGATTTGACATTTTGGGCATAAACCCTTCATCCTGATGAAGGACTTATGTCCAAAACGTCAATTCTCATGCTCTTCGGATGCTGCCTGACCTGCTGTGTCTTTCCAGCACCACACTCTCGACTCTGACCTCCATCATCTGCAGTCCTCTCTTTCTCCTAAACTCTGAAATAGCCCCTTAAATATCATCTTCTGCATTTCTATTGACCAATCATTTAACTTAATTTGCTAACCCACTTTAGCACACATGAAAACAGAAACTGCTGGAGAATCTCAGCACGTCTGCCAGCTTGAGTAGACAAAACTCCGTAGATGCTACCAAATCTGCTGAGTTTCTCCACCAATTTCTGTTTTTGTGTTCTTATGTCCAGAATCAGCAATTCTTTGTTTTAATTCAGCCACTTTAGTTTGCTTTCATGCCCTCATACTTGTCTTTTTTAAAAAAATATGATAAAAAATACATTTTATTCCAATGGTCTCCATTTGTTTTCTGGAGTATTGGTATGAGCTTTAACGTGTTGAAACCAACATTCAAATATTTGTACCATTACCCTGAACACACATATCATCAACAGTCTCACAAATGGAAACCTCACAATGTCACTGATGACAAATTGTGCTAACTATAGACCAGTGAGCCAACTACTAAGAAAAAAATTACAATTCTGGTTTGGTTTGTAAATCCAAAACTGTCCAATTCCTTGAGCAATGAATTTATGTGGTTGCTGCATAAAGTCAGATAATTTGTTAATGATTAGAAAAAACTCAAACATTTTCTATTAAATTTAACTATACCTGTAATAGGTTTTGCTTGTTTACTGAAATGACATCCATTTTTTCAGGCCTAGAAGTTTGACCTAGGTAGACATCTTCTTGTACTGATGGCACAGTTAAAGAAATCATCAGAAAATTTTTAGGGGTTGAATAATATAACCTTGTAGGCATGTCTGGTACTGGTGACACTGGTTCTTTTCCAGCAATAACAGGAACAAATTAGTGAGTTTTATACGTAACTATCATTTTTGTCAGCCATTCTTTGAAATGAATGCTGATAAGTTAGATTTACGACTTTTGTGCCTGTATACGCGGGCCTCAGAAACTGATGAACATTCAATGTTGCGACAACTGGGACTCTGCAAAGTAAGAATTCTCTCCTAATGAGACTTTTGTGTCGATGGTTTTAACTGTCCTCAGTTAAGACCATCTAGTAGGAACTAGCATATTAGGTCAGCTCAGAGGAATGCTTATACTGAACACCATGCATTTCAACTTAGAGAATAATTTCAGACAATTTAGTGATGTACAACTAACATTAAAAATAATGGAATCAATTTCTCCCTGGCAGCGGAGAGGAATGTCAGAGTCAGACCCTTCGGTCTGACTTGTCCATGCCAATCAGATATCCTAACCTAATTAGTCCCATTTGGCAGCAGTTGGTACACATTCCTCCAAACCCTTCCTATTCATACAATCATCGAGATGCCTTTTAAATGTTGCAATTGTACCAGCCTCCATCACTTCCTCTGGCAGCTCTTTCCACACACACACAATCCTCTGCATGAAAAAGTTGCCCCTTAGGTCTCTTTTATATCTTTCCCCTTTCACCTTAAACTTATACCTTGAGATCTGGACTCCCCCACCCCAGGGAAGACTTTCTCTATTTATCCTATCCATGCCCCTCATGATTTTATAAACCTCAATAAGGTGACCCCTCAGCCTCTGACGCTCCAGGGAAAACAGCCCCAGCCTGTTCAGCCTCTCCCTATCGCTTGAATCTACCAACCCTGTCAACATTCTTGTAAATAATTTCTGAACCCTTTCAAGTTTCACAGCATCCTTCCGATAGGAAGGAGATCAGAATTGCACACAATATTCCAACAGTGGCCTAACCAATATCCTGTACAGACACAACATGACCTCCCAACTCCTGCAATCAATACTCTGACCAATAAAAGAAAGCATACCAAACGCCTTCTTCAATATCCTATCTACCTGCGACTCTACTTTCAAGGAACTACAAACCTGCACTCCAAGGTCTCATTGTTCAGCAACACTCCCAGGACCTTACCATTAAGTGTACAGGTCCTGCTAAGATTTGCCTTTCCAAACTGCGGCACCTCACATTTATCTGAATTAAACTCCATCTGTCACTTCTCAGCCTATTGGCCCATCTGGTCCAGATCCTGTTGTAATCTGAGGTAACCTTCTTCGCTGTCCACTACATCTCCAATTTTGGTGTCATCTGCAAACTTACTAACTATACTGGATGTAGGTTTGCTCGCTGAGCTGGAAGGTTCATTTCCAGATGTTTCGTCACCCTACTTCAGTTGGCCTCCAGGCGAAGCACTGTTCATGATTCCTGCTTTCTATTTATATGTTTGGGTTGGTGGTGTCATTTCCTGTGGTGATGTCATTTCCTGTTCTTTTTCTCAGGGGGTGGTAGTTCAGGTCTAACTCGATGTGTTTGTTGATAGAGTTCCAATTGGAATGCCATGCTTCTAGGAATTCTCGTGCGTGTCTCTGTTTGGCTTACCCTACGATGGATGTGTTGACCCAGTTGAAATGGTGTCCTTCCTTATCTGTAAGTAAGGATGCTCGTGAGAGAGGGTCATGTCATTTTGTGGTTAGTTGGTGTTCATGTATCCTGGTGGCTATTTTTTCTCATTTCACCCTTGTTTCTGTAGTGTTTATTACAGTTCTTGCACGATATTTTGTAAATGACATTAGTTTTGCTTCTTGTCTGTATAGGGTCTTTCAGGTTCATTAGCTGCTATGTTAGTGGGTTTGTGGGGCACCATGTTGCCATTATGTGTGCACATCCAAATTACTTATGTAAATGATGAAAAGTAGTGGACCCAACACCTATCCTTGTGGCACTCCACTGGCCACAGGCCTCCAGTCTGAAAAGCACCCTCTGTCTTCTACCTTCAAGCCAGTTCTATATCCACATGGCTAGTTCTGCCCATATTCCATGCTAACCAGTCTCCCATGGGGAACCTAGTCAAACACCTTACTGAAGTCCACATAGGTAGGGACTGGAGGAGGATAAATTCAAATATATGAGAAAATTCTAAATATCCAAGCTTTTGTTTCATGTGGAAAAGTGACCATGTACTTCCTGTTCCCCAAAACCAAGACAAAGCCAGCAAAGCATCCTGTTTGATTGGCACCTCATATACCACAATAAACATTTACTCCCTCCACTGAAAATGCACAGTGGCAACAGTGTATATAATTTCCAACATGAACTGCAGCAATTCTCCAAGACAACTTCCAAACCTGTGACCTCTACCAGCCAGAAGTTTAAAGGAATGGATACATGAAATATCACCACCTGAAAGCTTCCCTCCATGACACATATCAACCTGACATGGATATATAGCACTGACCTTTCACTGTCACTTCAACAAAATCCTGGAATTCCTTTCCAAACAGCACCATAGATTCGTCTACATCTCTTGGACTGCAGCTGATCAAAGCGGTGGCTTACCACTATCTTCTCACTGGCAATTGGGGATGAGCTATAACTATTGGCCTAGCCAACTATATCTAAATCCCATGAATGACTAAAACAAAATACATTTCCTTATGTTAAAGCTGTAATAGTTGTTTTAACATATTACAATGGGTATATTTTAAGTGCTAAATTCAAAGGTTTTTAATACTACCCAAACATAGATTGTAAATGTATGAGTATGTTGATACAGCGCTAATAACAGATAACAATGCTGATCTTGCCTTAATTTTTACAGTGTTGCAAATGAGTGAAAGTTAAGGAAAAAATGTTGAAATGTTGAAAGATTCATTTCCATTTATCTCAATTTGCACAATACTTGGTTTCTTTCAATGAATTTTTATGACATCAATATGCTACATTAAAAATTAGGAATCTTCCATGATTACTTTTCCTTAAAGTACTGGGTAGATCCTAACTTCCCAAAGCTCGAGGGTTTTGAATAGGTATGGTGTTAACTTTAAAAATCTCAAACATAAATTAAAACTGCCCCTTCTAAGTTTACACAACCACAGTAAGGAGATCGGTCAATTAAGTATATTGATGAGGCTGGAATCTTCCAACCTGGCAGCCTATATTCCTAAACTTCAAGAAATTTTCCTGCTGAAGGAAGAGAAGAACAGCTCTGGGGAAAAGGGAATATTTTGGGATTTCTTACAAGCACCTCGCATAAATTCTAACAGCATTGTGGGTATACCTACACTTTAATGACTACAACTGTTCGAGAATACAACTCATCACCACCTCAAGGGAAATTAGGCATGGGCAATGAATACTAGGCGAGCTGGCAAATCCACCTATCCAAAACAAAAAATAAATCAGCTTTAATAAAACTGAGAAAATTGTCTTTCTTTCCAAGATTTCAAAAATGCAATGCATATTACATTTGGGGTGGCACAGTGGCTCAGTGGTTAGCAGAGCTGCCTCACAGCCCCGGAGACTCTGGTTCAATTCCAGCCTCGGATAACTGTCTGTGTGGAGTTTGCAAGTTCTCCATGTCTGCATGTGTTTCCTCCGGGCGCTCTGGTTTCCTCCCACAGTCCAAAGATGTGCAGGTTAGGTGAATTAGTCATGTTAAATGGCCCGTAGTGTCCAGGGATGTGTAAGTTAGGTGCATTAGTTAGGGGTTAATGTAGGGGAATGGGTCTGGGTGAGTCACTCTTCGGAGGGTCAGTGTGGACTTTTTGGGCCAAATGGCCTGCTTCCACTCTGTAGGAATTCAATGATTCTTACAAAATCTAAATGCCAAAATTGAACCGATAATGAAGAAGCATTCCCCTAGATTTTGAGAAGGTACATCCCAGGTCTCTTACATGAATCCCCCTACAAGACTATTTGTTCTGTTTTGTACTGCAATAATAAAACATGGTGTACAGCTTAAATTAAAGCCCACATTCGATTGTTTTTAAATTTTGTTTTCCAATATCTGATGAGATTCAAGGCCATTTTAAAACTGCCAGTTAGTCACGTATGAATGAACAATGGACTGTTTGATTAGATTGACATCTCAGACCAAACAGTGCAATCATATGAAAAATTTAATCTGCTGCAGATAACACACAGTTCATTAAATAATAGCATGCAAGTAAAATCAATTTTACAGAAAAGGGAGAAATTTTTGTAATAGTAATGAATAGCTTTTTGAACATTGCTGGCTTGAAATTTGGGGAAATGTGATGAGTTTGATCACATTCTTACTTGTTCGTCAGAGACTGATTTTAATTCCAAGAGCAAATTTTCCAGCATGCTGTAAGACAAATTACAGGAAATAGTGGTCAAACAAGCAATCTCCCTCAATGCCATGAATCTGCATGATTTGGAGATGCCGGTATTGGACTGGGGTGTACAAAGTTAAAAATCACAACACCAGGTTATAGTCCAACAGGTTTAATTGGAAGCATTCTCGCTTTCGGAGCATCGCTCCTTCATCAGGTCATAGTGTATGAATCTGCATATTCACGGAGGGTAAACGGAAAGTAATTGAAGCATCATTGGAATAAATGCAACCTTTATAGACTGGGGTAATGGGGGCAACCATAGAAATCCAGGGCAGATGAGCATAGAATTCCATACTCAGAGGTTAAAAATGGATAATGCCAAACAAAATATCAAATATCAATGAAACTGCTTCAGTATCTGAGTCATGATTAGTTCTGAACATTATGCAATCATCAGCAAACATGCCCACTCGAGTTGTGAGCAACAACTCAAACTGCTTTGCTTTAAGAAATGTTATCTATTCTATTATATTCTATTATACTGGATGACTGTTTAACATTCCCTTTTCGTGCACCCTTGGGTGAAAACCATGAAAATGACTGGTTAAAGAAAAATTCAATCAAGCATTATGCAGCCTTTCAACTCAATGCCAACAAGTAATCACATTAAGCTACTGACATCCTTGGAATAAAAACAAGCTTTTAGAATTTTGCTGATAATGTAGTATGTTCTTGTCCACTAACACACAACTGAGAACTCCCACATTTTTTTGTCTGAATTCAACCAAGTATTACCCTCAGTTAGTGATAAATTACTTCAGCTTGTTACATATCTGACCTCTTACTTGCAATAATCCCTCTATCTATAAACTAGTCAACGCTATTCCTGCTTGATAAAGTATCCTTGCTGACCACAATGGAACACATTCTCTGTAGAACAGCTATGTAACACAGCTGACACAACAAAAAAGTTATATAATTATTAATAATAGCACGTATAATACAAGCCAAAAATTATCATGTTGCTTTTGGAATAAAGCAAGACCTTTGGAATTCAGTAACTTCTGTGAACTTCTGTGTCAACGGTTCCACATCTTTACTCTAGACAGTCCGACCACAGACCAGCCGACTGGTACAATTATTCATACTGTTGGTAATAATCACGTCTACATATTTTCAATATAGACCAGCAATTATACAAACAGGATATCCCCAGGCTCTGGGAAAAGACAGTTGACCAACATCAGTTTCACAATCAGTAATCTGTACAATGACTAAACACCTTTAGAAAGGCATATCCTATCAGATGTGTTCTACAAACAACATTTTGACTTGCAGTTTCTTATTTCTTGCTTGAGATCAACTATACTTCCAGAAATTTAACATTAAGAATATATCATTTTAAAGATCTTAGTGTGTGATAGGTCGAGAAATAGCTGAGTTAATGGATATTTTTTCTATACTGAAAACAAAAAAAAATGTAAATCCACATATATTTCATGACCAAGGACATGAATTAATGGGTAATTAATTACTTGAATATAATCACTATTATGTAATTAAAATTTCCAGCCAATTTTCACATATTATAGGGATCTGTTCAATAAAAGACTTGTAACGAACTAATGCTCCAGAGAACCATGTTCAAATCCAACCACTAAAATTGAATGGAAGTAGATTTTTATTGTCATGTGTACTTGAGTACAAGAATACAAAAGTATAGCGAAAAGTGTAAGATGTTGCCATCTTACTGGAGAATGACAAAAGACAGGGTTATAAATAGAAGCAGAAATTAAAGAAATAGCCAGAAGAGAAGGAAACATCCAGATCATTTCCCTGCCTCTGGCATGAGTCCTCACATCTGAAAAACAAAGCCACAAAGTCCATCCACGAGTCTGCAAACACTCAGCTGCTGAGTGCTCACATGCCACTGAAGCCAGAAAGCCACTGCCTCTGCCATCAGGTATTTGGGCACAGCCAAGTTCTGGAATCGTGCCTCCACTGCTAGAACTGTGTTGTCATTCTTTGATGCTACCTTGCCTCCAGTGACATTATTGCCACTATGAGTCCATGCTGGGCTCATCTTGGCAATGCAGCCACTGCTGAAGCTGCATAGGCTCAAACCTGACACTGGGTCCACCACATCAAAGCAGCCACTGCCTTCTTCTGGTTTACATTGTCGTCACTACCATTTCTGCCACCTGTGACTGCCATTTCAGCAAAGTAATCCAATTAAGTAATACATTTGAATAAAGAAAGGACAGCCTCCATAATGGTGACTAAAAAATTACTAAAGTTTGAGAGAAGATTTGTAGCTCGGGTGCTCGTTGTTGTGGTTCTGTTCGCCGAGCTGGGAGTTTTTGTTGCAAACGTTTCGTCCCCTTTCTAGGTGACATCCTCAGTGCTTGGGAGCCTTTTGTGAAGCGCTTCTGTGCTGATTCCTTTGTGTTGCATCAGGACATTATTCAAAAGGGCCACAACACACTGCAGCACACCTGAACTACAAAAAGAGGAAGAAGAACACCTATACAAGGTATTCACCAAAAATGGATACCCGCGCAATTTTATCAATAGATGCCTAAGGGAAAGACAATGGAACGAGGACATGCCACAACCCAAAGGACTGGCCACACTACCATACATCAGGAGCATTTCTGAACTGACAGCTAGACTACTGCGACCACTAGGACTCAACAACACACAAACCAACAGCCACGCTCAGACAACTCACCAGGACAAAGGACCTGATACCTAGCATGAGCAAAACCAATGTAGTGTACAAAATCCCATGCAAGGACTGCACAAAACACTACATAGGACAAACAGGAAGACAGCTAACAACCCGCATCCATGAACACCAACTAGCCACGAAACGACACGACCAGCTATCCTTAGTAGCCACACATGCAGATGACAAACAACATGAATTCAATTGGGACAACACCACTATCATAGGGCAAGCCAAACAGAGAACAGCCAGGGAATTCCTAGAGGCATGGCACTCATCCACAGATTCTATCAACAAACACATCCATCTAGACCCAATATACCGGCCACTGCAGCGGACAGCAACTGACAACCGGAAGCGGCAGAGACACACCACTATAAATGCCGGAGGAATCAGCCCAGAAGCGCTTCACAGGAGGCTCCCAAGCACTGAGGATGTCACCTAGAAAGAGGACGAAACGTTTGCAACAAAAACTCCCAGCTCAGCGAACAGAACCACAACAACAAAATTACTAAAGTCGTCATAAAAACCCATTGATTCCATAATGTCTTTTAGAGGAGAGAATTTGCCTTACCAGGTTTGGCCAATATAATTTTAGAAGAAAGCAATGTGGTTGGCCTTCAACTGTCCTGTGAAATGGTCTAGCAAGTCGCTCATCTGTTGCAGACATATCTGATCATGACAGTGTTGGTTGGACTGACCATTCCAAGGTCCTTGTAGAGATAAAGACCTGTCTTTACATTGAGAACACCTGCATTACACTATTTGACATTACTAAGTGCTAAGTGGGATAGACTTGGAATTGATCTGGGGGCTCAAAACCAGGCATCCATGAGATGTTTTGGGCCAGCATGGGCAGGATTGTATTCGTCTATGATCTCACAGCATATCATCCCTCACTTAATCATAGCCAACCCTGTTTCAATCAGGAATTCAGGACAGCATGCTACCTAACATACTAAGATGGTGATGTCAACCTGATGAAGCTACAATGCAGGACATGAACCAGCATTAGTATAAAACCTGAGGCTTACTGATTGACAATTGACAATTTAAACTGCCGGTGAACATAATTCCTCTCACATTCAGTATTATTTACCAAATGTAATCCAATTGCAGAATCACATGTAATGTTAGGCATTATAAGTTTTGTAAGCTAGTTGGGTACATTCAGTACCTTACTTGTACAAACAACTATTTGATACAATTCACCAGCCTACATAGCTAGCATCAAACAGGCACTGAAATGCAAATATCACATAACTCGTTTGTGAGATAACTAGAACAGCCTTTCTGACTTGAATATGGCATCAAGTTAGTGGTAAATACAATTGCATTGCTACTACATTTGTAACAGTGTGAAACAGATGGCTTCACCTATTACTCAATTTTGAGATACTTTACTGAAATTCAAACATCACACATCAGGTAGAGGGTACAATCTGGTTGGTCAGTGGGAGTCGTGAGCCAGCTCATACCCTCTACCTGTCTTCACGTATCCCCACTTAACAACCCTGCCCCCACAACCCCCCTTACCTGCGGCTCCCCCCACACCCAGCCCCAGTTTTGAAGAACAGTTACACCTGAAATGTCTACTTCTCCACCTCCTGATGCTGCTTGGCCTGCTGTGTTCTTCCAGCATCCTGTCTGTCTAAAGTGGAATAACAGCCTGTTGAGATATCCTGGCACTTTGGTTATTATTGCTAGTCTCACTGAGTCAAGTACAATTTTTCTTTATTTTAGAGTACAAAATGTACATCAATATAATAGAGCAAGCTAAAATGCATCTGCAATTGTTGACTGGATGTTATGCCTCATCCCAACTCAAGCACCTTAACAAGTTCCAGAAAAATATAAGTCAGCAGTTGTGAACATTAATTATCAGCTGGAGGAGATTTCACTGTGCAAACTCAGCATAAAAGGTCTTCACATGTTGACCTGTTTCCAGTATTTTCTATTTTTGTTCCTTTTTTGAGGGGTCTGGCAGTGGAGAAATGGTCAGTCACATTTATTCTGGATTTTACAGAGGTGAACAATGATTTTAATTCATAGCTGAAACTGTAGCAACTTTTCAAATGTTTTTGAGGTGGAAAAAATTACAACATTGTCTTCCATATACATCTGAAAGATGCAGACTAGAAATAGCACACTTCTGCAATAATATCAAAATATTTAACCATTTAAATTGATGCAATTCACACACCAGCTATATAGCTACACTGATTAACAGTAAAAATTGGAATTAGTTTGTTAAAAATTACACTGGAAATCTAGACTTGTTCTGCTATACAACATAAAATAGCAAGCAATCTGATTATTGGTAATGTACTTGACACAGAACATGTACTTAACACAGAACATGAAAGCTTGTAACATAACTTACTAAAAGGGTCAGAATTCGCTATCGCAATAGATCAGAAGGTTTTCAACTTTCCTCTCCTGCAACAAACAATGCAGGAGACTGTACTGGCTTGCAAAGCGTTTAACTTAAAAGAAAACTATACTTTTAATCAAATGAAACCCATTCCCTTGTAAGACAAGAGTCTAGAAAGTAGTTTTCAAATTGAAACAAAATCCTGCATGCACACAGATTAACAGGAAAATGATTCATTTCGACAGAGCAGCCTACACCCAATATATTTCAATTGCACCTCAAAACAGCGAAAATCAGATTCAGCAATGTATACAACATATTTTAAAAAAAAATTACCTTAGTCATCTTCATTCACCATTATTCTTCCATCTATGTTTCTCAGTGTGGTGAATTCTGATCTCTAATTTTGAAATCCATTTGCCTCTTTTCTAGGAATTCTCCTGATGGCACAATCCAACATGTGTCAGTCACAAAATTTTATGGGTTCAGACTGACACTGGCAAAAGTTATCAAACACTCAACCTTTTTTGAATGGGTAATTTACATCAGTGGATTCAGGGAAGATTAGAAATTGACCAATACAGCCCCAGGAAAAGCAAAAAGCAAATAAATATGAGAAATTTTGAGAGGTAAGTGTGGGATTGGGAGTTGGAGGGTGAAAGGTAAAAGGATACTGATCTAAATTACTTGATTTAAGTAAAGATGAAAACTGACAGGGGGAACCATCGCTATAAATGAGATAAATTTAAGCCTTCAGGCAGCAAGAACAGTAAGACTTGGAAAACAGGTTCTCAATATCAATCAAGAGGTTATCAACTGCATGTGTCCTGATGTATATGATCCAGCAAAGCATTACTGTATTGTACTGATGGTAGATATGTACTTCATCTTCTGGAAGAAGGAGAAAGGTTTCAGATGAGAAGGTGAGCTTTGAGTGGATTCTATAGAAATGAGAAACAAGGAGTGAAGCTTCACTGCTAATATCGTTCAAAGTTTTCGAAATGAGGCAAAACGTTCAGATCCCGCTCTGGGCACCTTCCTGGTATAAACAGAGGCCTGACTTAAGAACATGCCATTCCAATATTGGTGCAACCATCAGAACCTGATGGATAATTGCTAGCCTAGATGCACTTTAAAACGCAAACAGATGGACCAATGTGGAACAAGCCGCTTTAAATAGAGCATGTTTCAATTCAAAATAAGAACAGGTTTCTTCAGTTGTCTATGAAATATCGCTTTGATATTCCATCAGCGAGAAAATAGAACTTTGATAGCGATGAAAAGCAAGGCTGAACTCCTTTGATAGCTCTCATTCTTCTACCAGCTTTTTCAGCCATCGCCAAAGTGATCGTCCTCGTGTCAATGAAGAAGTGATAACCAAGCCAATCTGTTCAATATTGAGCAAAAGAAAATTGAAGACGGTTTGTAAATCTTAGAGTAAGATTGGGCAACATCACAGTCCTCCTTTTTCAATACTAAATTGGCCCTCTCAACACTGAAAACAGCTCACTATTTGTCCGCCCACTATCCCATTTGGCTCATTTAATATTCAGTCAGTTGATCCCATTTCACCACTAACCACATTGACTGAAAAGCTCTTTATGTAATATATATGCTGAGGATGCTGTGAGGTTATATTGAAAATAACTTGTGTTTACTTTCAGCCAAGCATCAGAAATGATTACAGTTAATTGTAAATGTTCATTTTCTTCAATCTGCATTTCATTAACTAAATGCCACACAGAGAGGAGGTGTATATAGATAGTAACAATACAAGCACAATAGTATAGATATACCACCCTGAAGGTATTTTGAAATGTACACTATGTCTATGCTTACGCTAATGAAAATGTATTCAATCAAGATAGTCAGGACAACCAAGTGAGGCCATCACTAACTCCTCTAAAATAGTTTTTAAGCATAATCTTGACAATCATTTCATACAATTTGCTACATTTATTACTTGAATTGCAAGTGGTGATGTATGTCAACAAGGGAAGTAAATGGAGGAATTTACTGACTCAGCATGCACACCTCTGTAAAAAAAACAAAATCACCGAGGCTATGTACTGTACTGATCATTAACTGTATCTACTGGAGGTAATTCAAAGCATTTTACAGAAGCATTTATCTTTAGACTTCAGACTCACAATAGTAACTCTAAGCATGCATTCATTTTGTCAAAGTTTACTCGTGAAACAACTTTTTATCCTTGAGACCAGTCTTCAATTCAGAATTTATTAACTAAATTTAAATTCAACCAGCTGCCATGGTGGAACTTGAACTTGTCCCCATGCAGTCTATGGATTACTGGGCCAGAGACATTACGGTAGGACATAATCAGAGTAATGGGATCTTGATCATCTGGACCAATAGACTGAGGAGTGGCAGATAGAATTTAATTTAAATAAATGTGAGATGCTGCATTTTGGAAAAGCAAATCTTAGTAGGATTTATACACTTAATGTTAAGGTCCTTGAGACTGGTGCTGAACAAAGAGACCTTGGAGTGTAGGTTCATAGCTCCTTGAAAGTAGAGTCGCAGGTAGATAGGATAGTGAAGGCGGCATTTGGTATGCGTTCCTTTATTGGTCAGACCATTGAGTACAGGAGTTGGGAGAGTATAGGAGTTGGGAGGTCATATTACAGCTGTACAGGACATTGATTAGGCCACTTTTGGAACAGTGTGTGCAATTCTGGTTGTGAAACTTGAAAGGGTTCAGAAAAGATTTACAAGGATGTTCCAGGGTTGGAGGATTTCAACTATAGGGAGAGGCTGAATTGGCTTGGGCTGTTTTCCCTGGAGCATTGGAGGCTGAGGGGTGACCTTACAGAGGTTGATAAAATCATGAGGGGCATGGGTAGCATAAACAGACGAGGTCAATTCCCTGGGGTGGGGGAGTCCAGAACTTGAGGGCATAGGTTTAGGGTGAGGGGGAAAAGATATAAAAGGAACCTATGAGGCAACGTTTTTACACACGTGTGGAATGAGCTGCCAGAGGAAGTGGTGGAGGCTGGTATAGTTACAGCATTTAAAAGGTATCTGGATGGGTATACAATGGGAAGGATTTAGAGGTAATATGGACCACGTGTTGGCAAATGGGACTAGATTGGGTTGGGGTATCTGGTCGGTATGGTCGAGTTGGACTGAAGAGTCTGTTTCTGTGCAGTACAACTCTGACTCTATTGGCACACTGGCAATGTGGCACACCATCCTTCTAAGTATTAATTTGGTCTTCACTTTTCCATATGAAGCTGATGAGAAGGTTTAGTTAAATGTTCAGAGAATCTTACATTATTTTTACTGTGCATGAAAAGCCATTAAATAAGGAGAACCAATGGTGTTAACACCTACACTACAAATTAAAATCAAGCTCCATCACTAATTTTCCCAATAATCTGCCACAGTAACCAAGAATTTGTCCCATATTAAATACTGTACAAAAATAATGAAAGGTCTGCACGTAAAGAAATCGGCTGTACACAAAAGAATTTTATAGGGAATGCATCCTCAAAAAGATTTTATTCTTTTCTATTCCAAGCACTATTTACAAATAAATCATATAGTATATCAACATTCATGTTAATCTAGAAACAAAAATTTATAACATTGAAGAAAGCTATTCAGACCATCTGTCACAACTCTAAGTCATATTAAAGTGAATTTGGAACTATTTCGCTCCATGACACACAATTTTACTAAGTTCTGTCAGCTTTGTTTCAGATTTCCGGTATTTATAGTTTTTTTTTGTTTTTATGTTATCGTAACAAAAATTTAACAGCTTTTTAGTTTTTTAGTTTTTTTTTAAAAAAAGCTGGGTGCTACACCCATAAAGTTAACACCAAGTGTAATTTTTTTTTTAAGGTGAGTCGTATCAAGAGAACGAGAGATAAAGGAACTAAAAAAAACTTCATTCAGTCCTAAATTTTAAGTAAGCCATTCTTATACATTTTACACTTTCATTATCGGTTCCTATATTCATACGCAAACCTGTTATGTTGTAATCCTCACGTCCCACCGGCTATAACGAAAAAAAGAGGGTTCCTACTTGGAGATGACATATATAGCAAACATTTTTTGTTTATTCATGTGAGATGAGCAGCATTTGTTGCCCATCCCTACTTGCCCTTGAGAAGGTGGTGATGAGCTGCCTTCTTGAACCACTGCAGTACACCTGCTGTGGGTTGACCCATAATGCCCTTTGAGAGGGAATTCTAGGATTTTGACCTTGTGACAGTGAAGGTACAGTAATATATTTCCAAGTCAGGATGGTGTGTGACTTGGAGGGGAACTTGCAGGTGGTGGCGTTCCCATGTACACCATCTTATCCTTCTGGATGGTAGTGGTCATGGGGTTGGAAGGTGCTGTCTGGTGAATTTCTGCAGTGCACCTTGTCGCTAGTACACAGTGCTGCTACTAAGCATTGGTGATGGAGGGAGTGAATGAGGTTCCAATTAAGCGGGCTGCTCCAACATGGATGCTGCCAAGCGTCTTGAGTGTTATTGGAGCTGCAGCCATCCAAGCAGGTGGGGAATACTTCATCAAAGTCCTGACTTGTGCCTTGTAGATGGTGGACAGGCTTTGGGAGGATGTCAGGAAGTATTCCTAGCTTCTGACCTACTCTTCTAGTTCATGTGGTAAGTCTCATTGAGTTCTTTGTCAATGGTAATCCCCATTGTGACAATAGAAAGTGCCTGCATATTTAAGATGTTTAATATAGTTAATAATGCAAGATCCTCTTATCATAAATAATATTGCACATTAAAAATATTTATTTTCTACAACACAATAAACAAATGCATGGCCACAGATTTACTTCTGTAATTTTCATAGTACTATTAGCATTTTAAAAGTGATTATATTTAGTGGTTTAAAGCTTCTTTTCTCCTGAATGAAACTTAGGATAAATTGTTTGCTGATCATGTAAGCAAATCTGAAATTAATACAACCCTTTACAACCCTGTGGAAGTATCAGACCAAGGCAAATAATTACAGTTGCAAATATACATAAGATTTTCCATTGTTTTACTTAAATTAAGCGAGTTCAAGAAAAATAAACTGCAGATCTTTTATACAGGAGACTTACGGGATTGGATTAGTCCATCATAGAATAAACAGCATATCTTTACAAGGAATAAGATTAATGAATAATTTCCAAAATCGTTTTTAGCATTGCGTGCGCAGTTCTAGCTTAATACCAAAGAAACAACTCATTTGAATCCATTCTTTATCAAAGAATTTAGAGTCAAATCCTACATTTTGCGCTGTCAGTTTTGTCACATTACAAGGAGGGTTTATCAAGGCCTTGTGGTTTTCTCACCACATTTCACAAAATGCACCTCTTTTACTACCTATTCCAAGTTCATGGTAGTCCCTTTCATTTGATTCTAGCCCCATTCTACCACTTTCCCTACAAGAAACAACTTGCCACTGCCAAGATATCCCAGAATGGACCAGCATCGGCACCATCTCTAAAAGATCATTGTGCACCCAAACAACTGAGGTCCCTCTAAGCTGCCCAACCATACAGCCATTCCAGGGTAACTTCGCACCATTTTATGGGTATAGACTTGGAGGTCTTGCTGCAAGGGGTGATGCAGAGATTTTAACATCATCTACTCCCAGGAACAGCAATGGAGGCCACAACACCAGATAATGTCAGCTGGCCAGATGCAGCGCAGTCTCCATCATCTGGAAGAACACCCAGTACCATAGGAAGACGGTCAATGATCTTCTCCAATTGACCATATTAAGTACCACTGTTTTCTCTCCAATACTTCACATTTAGATTCTCCGCTACTGCATATACTTTCTACCAAGGCTCATGCTCTACCAGTCTATTGCCTGCAGGATCTTTCCTCACTGTCAGTCACCCCAACCCCACCAACCCTGCATGACCTCAATGCTACTATTCATTCACTCAGGATACCTCCTCACCTGCACCGTAAGTAGCACCCACTTTCATTATTCCAAGCAGAAAAAGCCCACAATAGGACAGAAAGAGTCAAAACAGGGTAACTGATACTTAGTTCCTGACTCTTAGGAGAAGATCCTGACTCTGACCATCACAAGGGGCTGACTGACTGTTTATAAACAAAATGGTATAGGAGGCTGCCCTTGACTTACTGAAGGCCATATCTCCTGGCTTTATTAAGGACTGCTGACAAACATATCAAGTTTGCTGATGTCGTGTCTGTGTTAAATAGCATGACTATAGGGCAGTCCGTTGAGTATTTCTGGCCAAGGCACAAAAAGGCAAGGCAGGGATGCTGCATGCATCCAGGATATCTCAAAGTGAGTGAGTGCTAAGAGAACAGCTTGGTCCAGTGCATGAGCTTGGTGCATGATCCTGAGCACAAAGTGTTTTCACTGCAGCATTATAATCACACTTGCCATTAGAGGTGCAGCATTAAAACACAGAAGCACACTAAGTGGAATAGAGATGTGCCATGTTCTTAGAGATGTGTTCTTAGGAGGCTGGCATGTGTCAGGTGTCAATATTCATGAGGCTGGTATCCTAAGGGCACGTGCTGAGATATTGGTGCCTAGTTTCTACATGGAAGCCCTTTGGAGCAAATGGCAAACTGAAGACGCCAGCAACCTGCTCTGACTTCTTTGTTAAGAATGCGTGGTTTCTAGTTTGTTCACAGCAGGTATTACGTTAGGAAGCTGCATATTAATGAAGCAAGATCTGCAGATCGTTAACAAGTAGTATACTCCTTTAACAGGCACCTCAACTAGGTGCCTAGCTAGAATCTTGTTTCACTGCCCGAAAGTTAGTTAAAAGATACATCAATATAAACCTCACTGGACTTCACACAAGTCAGCTACATTTCTTGCCATAGCCCATGTAATTCAGGCCCTGTCAGATTCTATTTTTACATGTAGATAGCACCTAAACTACTTCTGACTTTATAATGGTCACTGTCATTGAGAGATGTCATGGAGCTCTGATTGAGTAATAACAGCTATGTCTCCTCTTCCAACAGGCTCCTCTCTCTCTCAGCTCCCATATAGAAACATCACCTTATAGATCTCACTGAGGATTGCAATAGCTTTAAACCTTCAAAATGGAGAGTTCCAGGAAGAAATACTTTGGAAAACACTAGAAAAAACTCCCACAGTCAGTGAAAGGTTGGGAAGAATAACTAATCAATTTGTTTCTTGTTTGACAGAATGTCGTTCAGGAAAATGAGAACAGTTTCAACATTGCTACAGGGTCATCCAAATCATATAATAATGTAAAGGTGGCATACATTGCTCCATCTGCTAACAATACATTGCTCCATCTGCTAACCCTAAATTGTGGGTTGTAATACTGGAATGGAATGCAATGTTACATTTAATCTTAGAGGCAAAAGTAATACTATTTAAAATAAGTTGATTTCACACACACAGGTTACCTACAACGTACTGTTAGACATAAGAAGCAAGAGGCAAAAATGTGGCCCAAAAAAGGAGACAAAGGAGAAGTAAGGAACAGTGTCTCCCTTTCCATTTCCCACTAAATTACATGCTTTAAAATAAAAGAAAAAATATTTAATACTAAAATTGTTAAGTGTTGGTAGCATTATCATCTATAAAATTTCAATTTCCTCTTATATGAAACAATAGAAACTTGTCAGTGAGAGATTGTTGGAGGCTTAATTTCATGAGAAACCAAGTGGAGTTGAATTGCAAGAACATAATGAATTGGTGGAGCAGGCCCAAAGAGTCACTGTCTTCTCCTATTCGTAATATTCTTATGCAGACAGTATATTGGTTACTGATGTAGAAATTACTGCAATCCTGCCAATGAAGCCATTAAATCTAAAGTCACCATATATCAATGGATAACAGCTGTAATTTGAAATAAAACAGAAAATACTGGAAATATTCACCAGGTTAGGCAGCATTTATGGCAAGAAATGGTTAACAGGTCAGGTTAGTGACCTCTTATCAGAGCCAAGTTAGACACTTCCATCTTCTCACATACTTCACAATGGACTCATTTCATTCTTTAATATTCTCCATTTCCATGGCATCTGTTCTAATCATGCCTGCTTCCACAGGAGGATTCCGAAATGTGACCTTCACCCTCAACAAAGGATTCCTTGCTACATGTTTGACAGAGCCATTAGTGTGCACTTCAGCCCTCAACCCTTCTTTTCACTCCCACAATGATGATAGAGACCCCCTGCTCTGAGGGGTGAGGGGTGAGGGGTGAGGGGTGAGGGGGGGTGAGGGGTGAGGGGGGGTGAGGGGGGAGGGTGGGTGGGGGAACCATAGCTATGGACCTGAAGATGGAGTAGCTAGTGAACAGCCAGATACGGCATGCAGAGAGTTGACAGTTGGCAGGGCAAAGTTACAGTCAATGTGTTGGATTGAAATATATCTATTTTAATGCAAGTAGTATCAGGAATAAGGGTGATGAACTTGAAGAGCATGGGTCGGTACTTGGAACAATTATGTTGTGCCAATTTCAGAGACTTGGATATCACAGGGACAGGAATGGTTATTGGATATTCCAGGGTTTCGATGTTTCAAAAGCAATAGAGGAGGTGGTAAAAGAGGTGGGGGAGTGGGATTGCGACTCAGTGATAATATCAGGGCTGCTGAAAGGGAAGTCAGCAAGGAGGATTTGTCAACGAGTCAGTATGGGTGGAAGTCAGAAACTGGAAAGGAACAGACACTTTATCAGGAGTTTTCTACAGACTGCCTAGTAGCAATAAAGACACAGGGGAGCAGAAGTTGGAAAGGGACAGAAGTAACAGGGTTGTTGTCATGGGTGATTTTAACTTCCATAATACTGATTGAATCCTTAGTTCAAATAGTTTGGATGGAGCAGTCTTTGTTAGGAAGGATTCATGACTCAATATGTAGATAGGCCGATTACAGAGGAGCCATACTGGGTTTGGTGCTTGGCAACAAACCAGGTCAGGTGTCAGATCTCTCGGTGGAAGAACATTTTGGTAATAGCAATCACAGCTCCCTGACCTTTACTATAGTTATGGAGAGGAATAAGAACAGACCATTCAGGAAAATATTGAATTAGGGGAGGGGGAATTACAATGCTATGAGACAGAAACAGGGGTGCCTAAATTGGGAACAGATGTTCTCAGGGAAACGCACAACAGAAATGTGGAGGTTTTTTTAGGGAGCACTTGTTGACAGTGAGACAAACCTATCCAGCAGGGGCATGGAAGGGATGGCAGGGTGAAGAAACCTTGAGTAACAAGGAATATGGATCATCTAGTCAAGAGGAAGAAGGAAGCTTACTTAAGGTTGAAGCGGCAAGGATCAGACAGCGCTCTAGGGGATTACAAGGAAGGAACTAAAGCATGGACTTAGGAGAGTTAGAAGGGGGCATGATAAAGCTTGGAGAGGTAGGGGAGGTCCTTAATGAATACGTTGCTGCTGTATTCACTACTGAGAGGAACCTTGATGTTTGTGAGGACAGCATGAAACAGGCTGATATGCTCGAACAGGTTGATGTTAAGGAGGAGGATGTGCTGAAAGGTTTGAAAAATGTAAGGATAGATAAATCCCCTGGCCAGACGGGATATACCCAAGGTTACTACAGGAAGTGAGGAAAGAGATTGCTGCGCCTTTGGCGATAATCTTTCTGTCTTCACTGTCCATTGGAGTAGTACCAGATGATTGGAGAGTGGCAAATGTTATTCCCTTGTTCAGGAAACAGAATAGGGAAAATTCTGGGAATTAAAGACCAGTCAATCTGACATCCGTGGTGGGAAAATTATTGGAGAGGATTCTGAGAGGCAGGATTTATGATTACTTGGAAAACCATAGTTTGATTAGAGAAAGTATCATGGCTTTTGGGGGGTGGTGGGGGTTAGGTCATGCCTCACAAGCCTTACTGATTTCTTTGAGGATGTGACAAAACACAATGATGAAGGTAGGGCAGTGGATATGGTGTACATAAATTTTAGCAAGGTGTTGGATAACGTTCCCCATGGTAGGTTCATTCAGAAAGTAAGGTGGTGTGCAATACAGATAAATCTGGCTGTCTAGATACAGAATTGGCTGGCCCATAGAAGACAGAGGTTGGTAGTAGATGGACAGTATTCAGCTTGGAGCTTGGTAACCAGTGGTATTCTGCAAGGATCTGTTCTGGGACCTTTGCTCCTTGCAATTTTTATAAACAACTTGGATGAGGAAATGAAAGGGTGGATTGGTAAGTTTGTAGATGACGTGATGGTCAGAGGACTGGTGGATAGTGTGGAGGGCTATTGTAGGTTGCAACGGGACATTGACAGGATGCAGAACTGGGCTGAGAAGTGCCAGATGGAGTTCAACCTGGAAAAGTGTGAAATCATTCATTATGGAAGGTCAAATTTGAATGCAGAATACAGGGATAAGGCAGGATGCTTGTCAGTGTGGAGGAGCAGAGGGATGTTGGGTTTCATGTCCATAGATCCCTCAAAGTTGTCACCCAAGGTGATAGGGCTGTTAAGAAGGCATAAGGTGTGTTGGCTTTCATTAGCAGTGGCAAGGTTATGCTGCAGCTCTATAAAGCCCTGGTTTGATCACACTTGTTATGTTCTAGTTGTCTCATTATAGGAAGGATGAGGAAGCTTTTGAGTGGGTACAGAGGCGATTTACCAGGATACTGTCTGGACTGGAGGGTGTGTCTTATGAAGAAAGGTTGAGAGAGCTAGGGCTTTTCTCATTGGAGCGAAGAAGGATGATAGGCGAACTGGAAGGATGATAGGTGAACTGATAGAATTATACAACGTGATTAGAGGAATAGATAAAGTGAACAGTCAGAGAGTTTTTCCCAGGGCAGAAATAGCTATCACAAGGAGACATTGTTTTACGAAGTTTAGAGGAAAGTTGAGGAGAGATCTCAGAGGTCAGTTCTTTACACAGAGTGGTGGGTGCGTGGAATGCACTGCCAGCAGTGGTATTGGAATCAGGTACATTAGGGGCATTTAAACAACTCTTGGATAGGCACATGGATTATAGTAAAATGAAGGGTACGTAGTTTGATCTTAGAGTAGAATAAAAGGTTGGCATAACATCAAAGGCCAAAGGGCCTGTACTGTGCTGTACTGTACTGTTCTATGTTCTATGGTCCTCACTTCTCCTCCATCCCCAACTCCTCCCCACATCCCACACAAACGCAGGAATATTTTCCTGTTTGCCTCTTCCCTCCTCACTATCCAAGGCCCAGACAAACCTTCCAGATGAAGCAGTGATTTATTTGCACTTCACTCAATTTAGTCTACGGCTTTTGCTGCTCGCAATACATCTACCATGAGGAGATGAAACACAGCCTGGGTGGCTGCTTTGTAAAACACCTATGTTTTGTCCATAAGAATGACCCTGAACTCTCAGTTTCCTGCCACTTCAACATAACACCATGTTTCCTTGCCAACATTTCTGACTCGAGACTGCTGCAATGCCCCAGTGAGAATCAGCACAAACTGCAGGAAAAGCATTTCATCATCTGCTTGGGGACTTGCAGCCTTCAGGACTCAATATCAAGTTCAACAAGCTTAGGGCCTGAACATCTCTTTTAATGTCTTTTAGTTTGCCACATCTCAAGTCCAGTCATGACAGAGGTTGCTTTCAGCACAACCAACCCATTTTCACCCACTCATGGTCCTCAGTATCACCTATGTGTCACCAGTATTACAAGGAAAGCTCTTCTTCTTTCCTGGCTGATCAAAAATCCCTTCCTGATCTGTTTTTCTCTTTCATTCTCTGGACTCCATTTCCACTAATGCACTCATTCTTCCCTGGCCTTAAACATCTCTGTTATCAGCATAAATACCATTATTTCCTTGTGGCAATTAGTTCTGAAGAAGGGTTACTAAACTCAAAAAGTTAACACTGTTTTCTCTCCACAGATGCTGCCAGACCTGCTGAGCTATTCCTACAATTTCTCTTTATGTTTCAATTCAGCAATCTGTAGCTCTTTCAGTGAAAAACTGAATTGGTCTTCAGCAAATGAAAAAGGAGTGGATGGGGAAAAGAACAAACATGGAAGTCTGCAATAAGATGGGAGAGAGAAAAAAATTATACGGCAAAAAAGTTGGTAGTGCTAGGATAAAAGAAATGGTACTCAAGAAAAAAAGATTTGTAACTGGCACAGGGAACAACATGAGTAAATCTACACAAGATAAAATCCTTTGGTTTTCTAGGTTGCACCAAAGATTAACTTTTGAATCAAATGAATGACAATCCTTTGAATCATCAGGCTAACATGGAAGAGTTTGTTGTGAATGGCTATTTCCCAAAAAATTTAAAAAAAAACAATTGTTTTAATTCTTTCCTTCTTTTATAGACCTTTGTACCACACTGATAGGCAGGTACCAAATAGTGAGCCACTACCAATTCCATTATTTATAAAAAACCTGGATTCAGCCCAAGAAATGAGCCAATTTTCTCTAGCACATCTTCAACAGTCTTCTCAAAATCAGAAATTCATCTCATTTTTATATTTTCCTCCATTTATTATAGCTTTCAATTCCATTCTCCACTCTCCATTCAAGACATCAAGCAATCAATTATTCTCTGAACATTACCAATGCCATTGCATTTAAATGTTAGGTTGTGCCATGAAGAGGGTTTACATCTTAATTTCAGAACAGCCTTTATTTCACTGCCATTCTTAACTTTAGGTAGAAGTCCTGAACTTAACTGTTCCAGTAATTACACACAAGATAAAGTCACTCGGCCAAACCACCTGGCTGAGAGTTCATGGACATTAAAAATGTTAATTGGCTCAGGTAGGAATACATAAATGCTACAGGGGCAGCTGTGGTGCCATGGCTCAGAAGGCACAGGTTCATGTTCCAATAGTGTATCATAACAGGGCAATCAAAAACATCTACAAGTATATGTTACCTTTCTCTTTGAAGGGAAGAAATTCCTCCTCCAAAAGTAATTTGCCAATCAAATGACTTGCAGTTCTACAGCACCACTGATAGCTGTGGCCAAAGTTGGGGCAACAGGCAGTCATAGAAGAAGCATTACCTATGGATGTGGACATAAAGTCAAGCCTGAGATTTTGTCAGGGCTTGGTTGGTAAGCCTTGGTGAGGGGTGTGGGGGCTGGGTTTCTCAGGAAAGAATAGTTGCCCGAACAGAAGGCACCCCTCACAACCAGCAACAAGGTTCCTGGACATTTGGCCCTGGCACCCCAAACCACAGGTAAAATCCTTGAAGTGGCTATTAGTTGACCACTTAAGGACCTCAAGCAGCCCACAGGCAAACTGCATCTGGCAGTTGCTTGCTGGGGTAAAGTGAAAATGGTTAAGTGTGTTGCGAATGCTAACTTTTCTATAGGCTCTATCAATTTCAACTGAACGAGTCAGCAATGGCTGAGACCGAGACATCCTCAGAACTATGCATTCATATAATGGCAGGGAACGTCTATTGTCTTACTAGCACAGGTAAAATCCCAGTGGTGGCAGGGAGGTAGTGGGTATGCAGTAGCAAGCCTTGCTATCCGATGTTTAACAACTCTACGTACCAATTCACCTTCAGGAAAGGAGTGTAAACTCTCATCAGCAATACTTTTGCATAAACAATATGCAAAAAATAAGTACCTTGAAGTTCATGCTTTTCCTGTTTATGTATACTGACTTCAAAACAACGATTTCTTTTACTCCAGGCCATGAGGATGTGAAGGAAAAGTAATTCTGAATTTTTAAATTACTTCTTGAAATTTTATAATACACAAGTAATTTCCTTCCATTCTTGATAAAAGCATAGATAACCCAAATTATGTTGTTGGCTGGATGGCTTGTCTGAGGCAGAGTGACACCAAAAATGCAGGTTCAATTTCTGCACAGGTTGAGGTTGTCATGAAGCACTCTCCAGCACAACCTCTCCCCCTGTCTGAGATGTGGTGACTCTTCAGTTAAACCAGCACCAGTCACCTTTATCTAATGAGAGAGCAGCCCTATAGTCTGATTGAACAAGGCAACTTTGCCTTCAATGTCTCTCATCTATCTTCTACCATCTGAGGGCTGGCATGCATTGGAAAACACTGAAATAATTTTTAAAAAAGCTAACATTTACTTAGACCTGACTTTAACAAATGGTGAATGCATAGTTTACAAGGATGTCTCAATCTCAGCCACTGCCGACTGGTTCAATTGAAATCGCTGGAGCCCACAGAAAAGTTAGCATTCGCAACGCTCTTAACCATAACTGGTATTTTCACTTGACCTCAGCAAACAATTGCTAGATGAACCCAGTAATCTCTCTACAGCTTTGCCTGATAATGTAGTCGTCAACCAATGTTAATCATAGAATTCAAATAATTTTGTCCTAAAGTGAGAGTTCAGCATTACCTTATGAGAACAAGTCATGTATAGATTCCAAAGTCATAATAAATTTAACAGAAACTTAAATGCTGACACATGCAGGAATGGGTCCATGCTGCAAATAGTCAGCTACTTCATGGACCCACAGCTGAGAAGCCAATGGCGAAAAATGAAATGGAAAACCACGGACAGGATAATAAGTGATCATTTTAAAAACGAGTACAGGAAACATCAGGTAAGAGAAAGACAGCGGAAGCAAGTAGCCAGCAAGAAAGGCAGCAGCAATAACACAGTCTCCTTCACTCCAGACCAAAGGCAATTAAGTAACTTACTGTTCTTTCTCCTCCAGGAATTTAAACTGTTATTGCAATTTAATTAACTTTTTATAGAGTTTTGTTGGTGGTTATTTAATTAGGAAGCATGTAGAAATTTTCTATAAAAAGTCATGAATACAGATGCTTATTCTATTTTCCTTAAAATTTTAAGTTGGTTAGCTTTTACCTGCTCCTGCTTTCAGCAGAGTGTTTTAGAGTCAGAGAGTCATCGAGATGTACAGCATGGAAACAGACTCTTCGGTTCAACCCGTTCATGCTGACCAGATATCTCAACCCAATCTAGTCTGTCCAAACACTGACGATTCACCTGAGAAGTCAAATTGTGTACAGAATAATGGACATGGAGCCATTACCATCACTTCTCAGAACAAGCTAAAGGAGACAAGAGCGCACACTCATGTGCGCGGTTGAAACAATTAATTATTGTTCGAAGTCTTGAAGTCCTATTACTAGAAAAAAAATTATTGAACCAAAATAGTCAGTATAAATAATATCTGTATACTTCTGTACAGGAAAAGCAGTTAAATCTAAAGAATTGTGAGTTGAGTGTTCATGGAATGCCCTGCCAGTAGCAGTGGTGGACTCTCCCTCTTTATGGTCATTTAAGCGGGCATTGGATAAGCATATGGAGGTTATTGGGCTAGTGTAGGTTAGGTAGGCTTCGGTCGGCACAACATCGAGGGCCGAAAGGCCTGTACTGTGCTGTATTTTTCTATGTTCTATGTTAAAACAAATATTGTGATCATTTGTGCAAATGGAAAATTTTAATTCAGCTTGATTATAAAATACATCTCCAGTGCAATATAAATTTCTTGCACCAAGATAAGATTAAACAAGTTTTACAAAAAGTGATTTTTCATATTGTGAAGGATCACTGGACTTGAAACATCAATATTGTTTTCTCTCCACAGATGCTGCCATAAGTGTTGAGTTTCTCCAGCAATTTCTGTTTTGTATGTTTTCAATTTGTTGTTTGGTGGAAAAGAATTTGATTATTGTTGTAAAAAAGACAACTGTCAAAACATTTATCAAGATAATTCACAACAACAGCAAAGTCATGGGAAAACATTTAATATTGTATGATAACAAAGTGCTGACTGGTTGGCAAGAGACTTCTGATTGGTAGAGGCACTCCAAAGGGAATGCACCAGTTAGATGACTGACAATTAAGTGGTCAAGATACTTAGGATAATTCAGCAATTACATAAACATTATGTTTTGCAAGTGTGGGCTGGTTGTGTCTAAAAGGTATTGAAACTCATATTACTCATTTATGTGATAGGCAGGTTATGTTTTTGACTTGAGAACAACTTGAATACATGAGTGTATAGTGTCAATGTGAAACTAATCAATGCCCACCCGTTGCTCAACATTTTGATATTCCTCAAATCATGAGTTTGTGTCATATGATGCCACTAATGCAGGTCATATATACCAAAGACTGGTGAATCTTATAAAACAGCATATCCCTTTGTTTGTTCACAACAGGAAAATTAATGAACACACCTAAATAGCTTGTGCCTGCAAAATTCTAAAGACTAACATTAGAAATGATTTCATAGTAGTATTATTGAACACATTTTTTTCAAGAATGCACACAGAATCATGCTAACCTTCTTTATCTCTTCAGCAATTGCTCAAGACCAACTGTCCAACATTAGACATGACTACATAATTGAAAAGCATTTACTAAATATTACTGAGTAATACAGAGCATTATGTTGATAACCAATTTATGACGCTCAGTTGGGATTGCGATGTGGCGAACTTTCACAGACTGTAAGTTAGATATTGACATACAAAGTCCTATTTTTTGCAGACAAAAAGAACATGTGCATATGTTGCTCCTGCTTCAACTCAACAACATAATGACAACCATTTTCTGGATTATTTCTCAGGGCAATATCTTGATTGACCGGAATGATCCTGCCTGGTTTAAATTTAAATAAATCTTAATTAACTGTCAGTCATCATCTAACTGGTGTTTTCAACAGAGAATGCAACTAATCAGCACACTCATCATTCAGTATGTGGTGATCTCTTTACATCATTATTCCCTGCAAGTTGCCCTGAAGTTCTCAGTGAAAATCTTCAGTGAAGTGTCTGCTTTCAACGATACAATTTCAACTGTTACTTTAGAAACTCAAAAGTAACGTTTCATAGTGCTGAAGAAGGGTCACTGGACCAGAAACATTAACTTTGATTTCTCTCCACAGATACTACCAAACCTGCTCAGCTTTTCCAGCAATTTCATTTTTTGTTTCTTACTTGCAGCATCCGCAGTTCTTTCAAATTTTAAGTTCTAGATCCTATTTAGTAATCTGTCTATTTAAAATGTTGATGTTAAAGACAATTATGATTTCATAACTGAGTACTAACAGAGGATGCTTAAACTCAATGCTTAGAATCTTTGTGCTCCTCCACAAGAAGTAAAAAATGAGTTGCGTGTATTTGGAAATTAGTTTCACACAGAGAAAGGAACTTCTGCCTTATATGTTTGATTTAATAGTTATTGCTGAATTTGCCCACAGAGTTAAGACAGTAAAATATTCAGTAACCTTGTTAATTCACTACCATCAATGACATGAGTACAAGAGACTAGATTAGAATGGTGCTGGAAAAGCACAGCAGTTCAGGCAACATCTGAGGAGCAGGAAAATCGATGGCTCAGGCAAAAGCCCTGCTCATTCCTGATGAAGGGCTTTTGCCCAAAACACGATTTTCCTGCTCCTCGGATACTGCCTGACCTGCTGTGCTTTTCTAGCATCATTCTAATCTAGATGCTGATCTCCAACATCTGTAGTCCTCACTTTTGCCTGAGTAACAAGAGACCATATTCTCAAAAGAATATCAAACATCAATATTTAAATAATCAACTGAAGCAAATAAATCAAAAATCGAAATTAATTAGATGTCAGCTATGCACAATTATGCCAGTATCAGCATGATAATTTTCACAAACTGGATTTAATTTTCAGGAATCCTGACGGCAGGACTCCTGCTTTGAAATATCAAAATAAAACATTTTATCAAATTAATTTTGATCATTTGAAAAACATTAGAATTTAAAAGGATGCTAAAAGCTATCTATCTAGCACAGAGCTCAGATGCTGCTGTGGCCATTCTTTGTCTCTATGATAATTCTGTTCCCTTTCACTGCACAAGAACAATGTGAGGAACTCTCATTTGTTCTGATGAAAGTTACAGACCTGAAATATTGGGTTCTGTTTTTTCTTTCTCTTTGCAGATGTTGCCACACCCACAGGTTATTTTTCCACCCAACATTTTCAATTTTAATGAGGAATTCAAGTTTTGACCTTTTGGCTTACAGACAAGATCATTAGAAACTTCAGTGAATGCATAGTAAAAAATCTAAAAAAAAAGAAAAAAATCTTTACCTGTGAATCTGTACTAGGTCATATTGGTCTAGACCTAAAACTTATAAGAATTAAAGGGCAACACTGAACAGAAATTAAGAACAATTTGCACTTATGCAAATAAATGCAGGACGAAATAAATCAATTTGGCACAAAGTAACTGTTTCCCTCCACAAATTCTGCCTGACTTGCTGAGAATTTCTAACGATTTTGTTTTTATTTCAGGTTCCAGAGTCTGCAATATTTTCTTTTTGTTAATTTAGCAGTTCTGTAGAACTTAAATGTAGTATAGGAGCGTGGTTTTGCAAAGTTTTAATATTCCTGATTTACAGGAGAAAGGATAGTCTCTGGAAACCTAGCAACAAATATTAAAGAGTAATTAACTTACATAGCAAATATTCGTCTGAATCCAAAATTGGGGTCACATGTCACCACAAATATCTAACTGAGGTAACAGTCTGGCATGATGGAAAGAACACATATATAAAACTGAGAATTTCTGGAATAAAGAGTTTAAATATAGGAAAAAATTATGTGAATCAGAAAATCTGAAAGTTTTTAACATTCCTTTCTAGCTCTGTTCAGCCCAAGCCTTTTCAAAAAAACTTGCGTCATAGTCTATAGAGCGCTTTAATTGTGATAAATCCAATTACAGGAAGACTCAGACACTGAAGCAAAGCAGTAAGGCTGAGATAGGTCGAATATGGTGAAAACAATAATTTTCCTGAGACTGTCCATCAAACTATTTGTCAACTGAAGTTGTGAAATTCCCATTCTAAAATATCTAATAGTTAGCACCATGATACATAGAGCTCAACCTTCTCCACCACTTAGATAAGTCAAGCTCTTATATCTGAGCAATAGCCAAGAAAACATATTCTATGTATATACCTTAGCAAATTAATTTAAACAATAAATGTTCGAGCTAATAAATGACATCCTTTATTAAGCTTAAGTGCAAACAAGCATTTCTACATAGGCATCTAAGCATACTAATTTATTTGCAAAACTGGCCTGTTTGAAATTCAAAATATAAGATCATGAAAATACAAACTGGGAGAAATGATAGTGTTTTAAAAATTTTAACTTTTGATTGTCACAGACATTTAAATTTCTGCTTTAGAAATGTAACATTCAACAAGTTATTCTCTTATGAGCTTTGCAATAAGTTATACTTTTGAAATCTCTAACAAGGAATAAATGGACTCTTATTTTGGAAAAATAAATCTACTTCTCTACTGAGATTCCCTTCTATGCAAGTCTAGAAAGGAAAGCTAGGTTGGAGATGAAGTACTTGAGGGTGTGCTGCCTCTTAAATCTACTCTAATTTTTCTCCTGGCTCCATCGTTGAATCTCTTTCATCACATATTCATTTCCAGCAAGTGAAACAGCCTTAGTCAAAGCCATAACTGAAATCTCTCACTGTGTCAATGGGACATTTTTCTCTGTCATTCACAACAACTGCACAGACACCATCACCGTAATTTAGCCACCAGTTTAGCATAACTGTCTTCATTTCAAATTCCTATTAATATGTACCTTCCCTCTGAACCGGTCTTTTTTTTTCCAAATCTGTCATACTTTTATTTCCTTTCACCTTGCACCATAGTTATGTCTGTCATTTAATTTATTCCTGCCCTTCTTCCAAACAGACTTTAAGAAACTGCACACATTCCTGGCTACAAGAGCAGGTCCAGAAGCTAGGAATACTGCTGCGAGTAACACACCTCCTGACTCCTCAAAGCCTGTCCACCATCCACAAGGCACAAGTCAGGAATGTGATGGAATAATCCACACTTGCCTGGATGAGTGCATCTCCAACAACACTCAAGAAGCTTGATACCATCTAGGACAAAGCAGCCCGCTCGATTGACACTACATCCACAAGCATCCACTCCCTCCACCACTGACGCTCACTAGCAATAGTTAGTCATGATGTGGAGATGCCAATGTTGGCCTGGGGTGTACAAAGTTAAAAATCACACAACACAAGGTTATAGTCCAACAGGTTTAATTGGAAGCACACTAGATCTCAGAGCGCTGCTCCTTGAAGGAGCAGCACTCCAAATGCTAGTGTGCTTCCAATTAAATCTGTTGGACTATAAACTGATGTTGTGTGATTTTTAACTTAGCAACAGGATGCACTGCAGAAATTCACTAAATATCCTCAGACAGCATCTGCCAAACCCACAACCACTCCCATCTAGAAGTACAAGGCCAACAGATATAGGGGCACACCACCAACTTCATGCTTCCCTCCAAGCCACTCACCATCCTGACATGGAAATACATCAGCAGTCCTTCACCATCACGGAGTCAAAATCCTGGAATCCTCTTCCTAATGGCATTGTGGTGCAACTAACAGCAGGTGAACTGCCACAGGTCAAGAAGGCAGCTCACCACCACCTTCTCAAGGGCAATTAGGGACAGGCAATAAATGCTGGCCAAACAGCATTGCCCACATCCTGTAAATAAATCTTTAGAAACTATCCTGCGAAAATGTCACATCAGAATAGGTGAGTTGAAAGTAAACATTTCCAAAATCATGACCTCGACCATCTCCAACTCAATGCATTTATAGGAGCCACAGTGAAAACATTCAAAGAGGTTGCCTATCCACATGATTATTATTTAAAACCCATGGACATCAGGTTTCCCAGTGTTTGAGAAATTTATCAAATAAACAAAAAGTGGTAAGGGCTGGCAGTGTTAGGCTGTCATTCCAGCTGGCTATAAGCAGGTAATTTGTTAAAAATACTTAAAAGACTTTCTTTCAGAAGGACATTTAATCAACCTGTACTTCTAGATTTCTTGCCTGAAAATCAAAGCCTTTCAAGCTCAGAAGGGAAAGTTTTGATAAATTAAGAGTGTTTCCCAAGAAATCTCGACCCTGTTATGAATATGGTACTTAGACAAAGTGATTAACCTTCAACATTTTTCTCAGTATCTAACTTGAATTTTGGGAAAGTCAAAGTGATGTAGAAGGAAAGTTGAATTTCGAAGTTTGATTCAGAAAATAAGTACATTGTATTTATAATGTAAACCTTTAACATTATTAACCATTTAAAATAACATAGTTATCAAGTTCTCTGAGTTTTCAGTAGTTTTTTTTCATTTAAATCATGAACAAAACTAATTAAGAAATTGCTGATCCGAGACAAAATCCTACAATTGGTGGGTTTTGCCTGGGATCAGAATGAATGTAAACATCCATTTCTTTCTTACCTCTCCAAAACTGTCCAATAATGCACTGTAACAGCTAGCGTTTTCTGCTAATCTATGCCCTTCTAAGCTCCTTCACTAGACTCTTCACTATTTGCCACACAATCTACTCTGTCTGCAAATTTGAAGAGTGTTTTCCATTTATTCACTCAAGTTATTTATGCATAACAAGAATGAAAGCCTATCTAGTATTAATTGCTGGAATGCATTACTCCCAATTCTTTTGCAGTCTCAGCAACACCTATTTTACCCTAACTCGATATTCTCGATTTTTAACAATGCTATATACTTAATACTTGTGATGAAATGCATTCTGTAAATCCATAACATGCTTCCATTGTGTTCTGTTCATCTAACCATCATCAGTCATTAATAATTCTGATTGTCCATCTAGAAAATGTAACGTTACTGGTAAATTTACTTTCTGAAAAAAACCTAAGTATTGATAAAATACAACTTTTCTTCAACAAATGGATGCACTTTTTGGTCAAACTGCACTATTCTACATGCTGGTATGTTTTAGCACACAAAGAACAAATATTCTGATGAAGGTAAGAAATCAGATATGAAAGTGAATGTGTGAGAGGGAAAAGCAAAGACAGTTGGGGAGAGAAATGTAGTAACCAGAAAGAAATAGGATAATTATAGAGGCTCCGGGCAGAGTAAATTCCAGTGTTCCTTGAATATGAGCTGGTGTCACAGAATTGAAGCAGACTAGAAATGTTACACATGCAACTGTTCCATAGAAGGGATAAATCTGAAAATGACAGGTCGATCAGCATAACATCAGTGGTGGATAAACCTTTACAGGCAATAATTCAGAACAAAGTTAATTGAGAAAGAGAAAAGACTTGCATTTTTATAGCACTTCCCTCACAACCACAGACTGGCACAAAGCTCTTTATTGCCAACAAAGCACTTTTTGAAGTGCATTTACTGTCATGATATAAGAAATGCAGGGACGAATTCATACTAAGTAAATTACAATAAACAGCAACATATTGATAACTAGATGTTTTTCTTCTCATTTTGATTGAGGGATGAATGCTGACTACGAAACAAAGAAAACGTTCCACTCGTCTTTGAAATATCAGTGCTATGAGATCTTTTACAAGTAAGCAAATAAGCCTCTACTCATTCAAAAGATGACTCCAATAGTATAATACACCCTCAGTACCAGTCTGGATTTTTGCACTCAAGCCTTGAAATAGAACTTGAAACCTGACCTTGTGATTCATAGGTGAATTTGCTATCAATTGAATAACCAGAAAAAACTGACATGAGATCATAAATGATCGTTAGCATGATCTGTTAAAAGCAAATTATATTTGGATACCTTAATTTGTATTCTTTTGAAGAAATAGGCAGAGGATTAATGACATTGCAATATGTGGCATTAAGGCAAGTGCAGTGGGGATTCAAAATTAACAAAGGGATAGATAGCAAGAAGGGATGGCAAATGGCTGTTTTAGCACACAAAGAATAAATATTCTGATGTCATAGAACCACACAGTTACGCAGCACAGAAACAGACCCTTCGGTCCAACTCATTCATGCTGGCTACATGTCCTAAATTAATTTAGTCCCATTTGCCCTCATTTGGCCAATACCCTCTAAACATTTCCTATTCATACAGCCATCCAGATGCCTTTTAAATGTTGCAATTGTACTAGCCTCCACCACTTCCTCTGGCAACTCATTCCATACATGCACCACCCTGTGCAAAAAAGTTGCCCCTTAAATCCCTTTTAAATTTATCCCCTCTCACCTAAACCTATGCCCTCTAGTTCTGGACTCCCCCTCCCCAAGGAAAAGACTTTATCTATTTACCCTATCCACACCAGTCATGATTTTCTAAACCTTTCTAATATCATCCCTCAGCCTCCAACATGCCAGGAAAAACAGTCACAGGCTTTTAAGCCTCTCCCTATAGCTCAAATTCCATCTGCCATTTTTCCATTTGATCAAGATCCCTTTATAATTTTACAAAAAACCTTCTTCACTGTCCACTGTGCCACCAATTTTATCAACTATGCCTTCAATGTGTACAAGGTTCCCCAAAAATTGATATTAGGACCAGAGTTTCTCTTTATACTTTACATGAATGGCCTGAACTTGAGGGAATAGTATTTTTTCAAAATCTGCAGATGATACAAAAATACAACGAACAATGAGTTTTGTTTTATTCACTCATGGGCCTCATTTATTGCGTATCCCTAGCTGTTCTACAAAGGAGGTGGGTGACCTACCTTCTTGAACTAGTGTAGTGCATGTCCTATAGCAGGACTCATGGTGCCATTAGGGAGAAAGTTCCAGTACTGTAAACTACAGACACTGAAAGAACAGCAATATATTTCCTGGTCAGGATGGTGAATAGCCTGGAGGGGAACCTGCAGATGGTGGTGTTCCTATGTATCTGTTGCCCTTATCCTTCAATATGGTAGCGGTCATTGATTTGAAAGGTATTGTCTAAGGACCTTTAGAGGACTTCTGCAGTGTAATTTGTTGATAGTACTCACTGCTGTTACTGATAATTGGCAATGGAGTGATGATATTTGTGGATATGGGTTGCTTTGTCCTGAATGGTGTCAAAGTCTTTGAATTGTTGCAGATGCAGACATTCAGGAAAGTGGGGAGTATTCCATCACACTCCTGATTGGAGTCTTGCAGATGGTGGACATGCTTTGGGAGATAAGAGGTGTGTCACTTACAGCAGTAGTCCTAGCCTCTGACCACCTCTTGTAACCACTGTACTTACAGGACAAGTTGAGTTCACTTTCTGATAAATAGTATTTCGCAGGACATTGGTAGTGATGGACTTGTGATGGTAGTGTGATTGAATATCAAGGAGCTGGAATTAAGATTGATTCTTACTGGAGATGGTCATTGTTTGGCTTTTATACAATGCAAATATTATTTGCCACTTTTCAACCCAAGCATGTATTGCCCAAGTCTTGCTGCATTTGAATACAGACCTGCTTCAGTATCGAAGAAGTCATTACTGGTACTGAAAATTGCACAATCATGTGAACATCCCCAGTTCTTAGCTAAGGATAGAAGGGAAGTCTTTGATGACAAAGCTGAAGATGGTCAGGCCGTGGACACTACCCTGAACTTCTGCAGAGATATCCTGGAGCTGAGGTGACTGACCTCCAACAACAATGACCATCTTCCAATGGAGACTTTTCATTGTGTGTAGTAACAAGGTACACGTGGCAATAAATAATTCAAATTAAATCAAGGCTGATGGGCCAGTAATTGGCTGTGTTGGATTTGTCCTGCTGTTGTGTACAAGATGTATCTCAGAAATTTTCCATTGTCGAGTGAATACCATTGCAGTAACTGTACTGGAATAGCTCAGCTAGGAGTGTGGCAAGCTCTGGAGCACAAACCTTCAGTACTATTGCCGAAGTATTTTCAGGACTCACGGCCTCTGCAGTATCCATTGTCTCCAAGCACTTCTTGACATTATGTAGAGTAAATCAAATTGGCTGAAGACGAGTATTTGTAATGCTGGAGACCTCTGAAGGATGCGAAGATGGATCATCCATCTCTTTTTTGCTGAAAGTTGCTGAGAATCATTCAGCCTTATCTTTTGTGTTGGGCTCTCTCATCAATGAAGGAGGGAATATTTCTGGCACCATCTCTTCCGGTGAGGTGTTTGATTGTCCACCACCAATCATGACTAGAAGTGGCAGGACTGCAGAGTTTAGATCCAACTGGTCAGATTGCTTAGCTGTCTATCATTTGCTGCTTATGCTATTTGGCACCTAAGTATTTTTGTTTGTAGCTTCACTGGATTGATAACTCATATTTAACAAGAAGGTAGTGTTGAAGATTTATAACTGCTGCAAATGTGTTGCTGGTTAAAGCACAGCATGTCAGGCAGCATCTCAGGAATAGAGAATTCGACGTTTCGAGCATAAGCCCTTCATCAGGAATAAGAGAGAGAGCCAAGCAGGCTAAGATAAAAGGTAGGGAGGAGGGACTAGGGGGAGGGGCGATGGAGGTGGGATAGGTGGAAGGAGGTCAAGGTGAGGGTGATAGGCCGGAGTGGGGTGGGGGCGGAGAGGTCAGGAAGAGGATTGCAGGTTAGGAGGGCGGTGCTGAGTTGAGGGAACCGACTGAGACAAGGTGGGGGGAGGGGAAATGAGGAAACTGGAGAAATCTGAATTCATACCTTGTGGTTGGAGGGTTCCCAGGCGGAAGATGAGGCGCTCCTCCTCCAACCGTCGTGTTGTTGTGTTCTGCCGGTGGAGGAGTCCAAGGACCTGCATGTCCTCGGTGGAGTGGGAGGGAGAGTTAAAGTGTTGAGCCACGGGGTGATTGGGTTGGTTGGTTCGGGTGGCCCGGAGGTGTTCTCTGAAGCGTTCCGCAAGTAAGCGGCCTGTCTCACCAATATAGAGGAGGCCACATCGGGTGCAGCGGATGCAATAGATGATGTGTGTGGAGATACAGGTGAACTTGTGGCGGATATGGAAGGATCCCTTGGGGCCTTGGAGGGAAGTGAGTGTGGAGGTGTGGGCGCAAGTTTTACATTTCCTGCGGTTGCAGGGGAAGGTGCCGGGGGTGGAGGTTGGGTTGGTGGGGGGTGTGGATCTGACGAGGGAGTCACAAAGGGAGTGGTCCTTGCGGAACGCTGATAGGGGAGGGGAGGGAAATATATCCTTGGTGGTGGGGTCCGTTTGGAGGTGGCGGAAATGGTGGCGGATGATACGTTGTATGCGGAGGTTGGTGGGGTGGTAGGTGAGAACCAGGGGGGGTTCTGTCTTGGTGGCGGTTGGAGGAGCGGGGCTCAAGGGCGGAGGAGCGGGAAGTGGAGGAGATGCGGTGGAGGGCATCATCGATCACGTCTGGGGGGAATCTGCGGTCCTTGAAGGAGGCCGCCATCTGGGCTGTGCGGTGTTGGAATTGGTCCTCCTGGGAGCAGATGCAGCAGAGACGAAGGAATTGGGAATATGGGATGGCGTTTTTACAGGGGGCAGGGTGGGAGGAGGTGTAGTCCAGGTAGCTGTGGGAGTCAGCCCCAAGGGATCCTTCCATATCCGCCACAAGTTCACCTGTACCTCCACACACATCATCTATTGCATCCGCTGCACCCGATGTAGCCTCCTCTATATTGGTGAGACAGGCCGCTTACTTGCGGAATGCTTCAGAGAACACCTCCGGGCCGCCCGAACCAACCAACCCAATCACCCCGTGGCTCAACACTTTAACTCTCCCTCCCACTCCACCGAGGACATGCAGGTCCTTGGACTCCTCCACCGGCAGAACACAACAACACGACGGCTGGAGGAGGAGCGCCTCATCTTCCGCCTGGGAACCCTCCAACCACAAGGTATGAATTCAGATTTCTCCAGTTTCCTCATTTCCCCTCCCCCCACCTTGTCTCAGTCGGTTCCCTCAACTCAGCACCGCCCTCCTAACCTGCAATCCTCTTCCTGACCTCTCCGCCCCCACCCCACTCCGGCTATCACCCTCACCTTGACCTCCTTCCACCTATCCCACCTCCATCGCCCCTCCCCCTAGTCCCTCCTCCCTACCTTTTATCTTAGCCTGCTTGGCTCTCTCTCTTATTCCTGATGAAGGGCTTATGCTCGAAACGTCGAATTCTCTATTCCTGAGATGCTGCCTGACCTGCTGTGCTTTAACCAGCAACACATTTGCAGCTGTGATCTCCAGCATCTGCAGACCTCATTTTTTACTTGAAGATTTATAAATCAAGGTTTTCACTTGAACAAACCACTATAAATACCGGAAGAAACATCAAAGCAGCGCTTCTCAGGAGGCTCCAATAGCACTGATGATGTTCCCTCGCCAGGGAACGAAACGTTTGCAGCAAAAACTTCCAGCTCGGCGAACAGAACCACAACAAGGTTTTCACTGGAATTTTGTGTTTGACTGTGCATATGGGGAGAAGATTGCCAAAATCATGGAGGGGGTACAGAAGAGATTTACTAAAATGGTACCAAGAATACATGACATCCAGCGCATGGGTGACTGAAGAAACCTCCCATTTCCCCTTGAAACAGATGGATAAAGGGTGGACTTAACAGTATTAATCAAAATTCATGAACTATTTTGATGGAAAAAATAAGGAAAGACAGGTTTCTGCGCTTTTCCAGCAACACATTTTCAGCTCTGATCTCCAGCATCTGCAGTCCTCACTTTCTCCTTCTGTACAGAAGAGTCAGCAACCAGAGTCCACAGACATAAGGCTTTTGGCAAATGGACCTAAGGTAACATGAGGAAAAACATGTACGATGTTGTGTTGTGATCTGGCATGCACAGCTTCAAAAAGATAATAAAAGCAGATTATTCAGAACATACAACATGGTGAAGTGCTTCCAAAACAGAATCACAGAATGGACTCGTCTAAGAGCTGGCTTGCATTTCTAAATATAAATAACCTAAAATTAGACTACTCAGACAAAAAGCTACGTCCACTCTGTGAGATGGATTCATGTGACAACATTTAACTTAAGAATTACTTCTCAGAAACATTACTTCTTTTGGTGCACCATAACAAAGGCCGAATGTTTAAGCTGACCTTTTACATCTAATGCAAAATGGAATCAGTATGCAACAGAATGACAAATCTAACTTCAAACCACATCAGGCTTATAAAGTCATGATTATTATACTGTTGTTGACAACAAATGTTGATTTCAGTCTGACCGACTTGTTTTCCTCCACTTTGCACAGCTTTTTATTCTTTGAAAAAGACTACTTTTAGCTCAACACAATAACAAGTCTGTGACTAACTACTTTAAAACTAACTACATTAAACATTTTTAGTGAATTCTGAAAGAATTAACAAGTCAGATATTTCCTTGTGTATTGATGCCATATTAACAATAGATCAACCTCATAGCCCTGGAATCAATGTCCTTGTAAGTCCAAAGCCAAGTCCTGGGAGTAAATAGAATGTTTGCAAAGAACTAAAGTTTCAGATCTTCAGCTGGCAAATCCAAGAACAATGCTGTACCCAAATATCTTGTGTCAGGACTCAAATCTTTTAACGTTTGTTTCTTCAATACTCTACAAGTATTTTTAATGCAAACAAGACCAATTCAACGTAGTTGACATATTTTGTGCAAACTTGACAACTAGGGGCGAAACAGAAAACCCAAGATTTTGTTATGCAAACATCATTTACTGTGCAAACGTTCTGTGCATTTTACAAAGACTGTACCATTGCTTTTCAGTTAATGGGTTGTGTTTTGAAATTTGACTCTTTCTAAACAAAAGTGATTTGATGGAATGTGAGCTTCACTGTCTCCACAAACATTTGTGCCAATAAGATAGCAGTGAGCCGGTAGATTAGATTTTAGATTAGACTTACAGTGTGGAAACAGGCCCTTCGGCCCAACAAGTCCACACCGACCCGCCAAAGCGCAACCCACCCATACCCCTACATTTACCCCTTACCTAACACTATGGGCAATTTTAGCTTGGCCAATTCACCTGACCCGCACATCTTTGTGACTGTGGGAGGAAACCGGAGCACCCGGAGGAAACCCACGCAGACACGGGGAGAACATGCAAACTCCACACAGTCAGTCGCCTGAGTCGGGAATTGAACCCGGGTCTACAGGCGCTGTGAGGCAGCAGTGCTAACCACTGAATCTTGGAGTACACATGGTGCAGGTACACTCAGCACATTCAGGAAGAGAGTTCCACAAGTTTGTTCTAGTGACAGTAGGAGAAAAACGGATTACCAAGAGTTTGATGAGTTCGTGAATGTTTCAAATTCCTGGGTCACTATGACTGGCTCATCGGGGAGACAGCACATATATGAGCTGGAAAAGTTGGACCCAGCCAGTCTGAACTCGTTGTGGGCAATTCTATCCATGCTACATGCAGGCTTTAAATTAGCTCCACGGGGTGTAGGAACCAGGATAGAATATTAGAATCAACTAGGAAGTGTGGAACAGTCCATCTTCTGCAGCCACACTGGCACCACCCTCCACCTTTTCATCCGCTACATCAATGTCTGTATCAGCGCTACCTCGTGCTCCCACGAGGAGTTTGAACAGTTCACCCACTTTATTAACACCTTCCACCCCGACCTCAAATTTACCTGGACCGTCTCAAATTCCTCCCTCCCCTTCCTAGACCTCTCCATTGCTATCTTGGGCGACCGACTCAACACGGACATTTATTATAAACCGACCGACTCCCACAGCTACCTAGATTACACCTCCTCCACCCTGCCCCCTGTAAAAACACCATCCCATATTCCCAATTCCTTTGCCTCCGCCACATCTGCTCCCAGGAGGACCAATTCCAATACCAAACAACCCAGATGGCCTCCTTCTTCAAAGACGCAATTTCCCCTCAGACATGGTTGACGATGCTCTCCACCGCATCTCCTCCACTTCCCACTCCTCCACCCTTGAATCCCACCCCTCCAATCGCCACCAGGACAGAACTCCACTGGTCCTCATCTACCACCCCACCAACCTCCAGATACATCGTATCATCCTTCGCCATTTCCACCACCTCCAAACAGACCCCACCACCAAGAATATATTTCCCTCCCCTCTCTTATCAACGTTCCGGAAAGACCAATCCCTATGTGACTCCCTTGTCAGGTCCAAAACCCCCACCAATCCAATCTCCACTCCAGGCACCTTCCCCTGTAACTGCAAGAAATGCAAAACTTGCGCGCACACCTCCCCCCTCACTTCCTTCCAAGGCCCCAAGGGATCCTTCATATCTGTCACAAATTCACCTGCACCTCCACACACATCATTTACTGCATTTGCTGCACCCAATGTGGCCTCCTCTACATTGGGGAAACAGGCTGCCTACTTGCAGAATGTTTCAGAGAACACCTCTGGGACATCCGCACCAACCAACCCAACCGCCCCGTGGCGGAACACTTTAACTCCCCTTCCCACTCCGCCAAGTACATGCAGGTCCTTGGCCTCCTCCATCGCTAGACCATGGCAACACAACGCCTGGAGGAAGAGCGCCTCGTTTTCTGCCTAGGAACCCTCCAACCACAAGGGATGAATGCAGATTTCTCCAGCTTCATTTCCCTTCCCCCCACCTTATCTCAGTCCCAAACCTCGGACTCAGCACCGCCTCCTTGACCTGCGATCATCTTCCCGACCTCTCCGCCCCCACCCCCTCTCCGGCCTATCACCCTCACCATAACCTCCTTCCACCTATCGCATTCCCATCGTCCCTCCCCCAAGTCCCTCCTCCCTACCTTTTATCTTAGGCTGCTTGGCTCACCTTCCTCAATCCTGAAGAAGGGCTTATGCCCGAAACGTCAATTCTCCTGCTCCTTGGATGCTGCCTGACCTGCTGCATTTTTCCAGCAACAAACCTTATCAGAATATTGGAATACCACGGTTCACAAAATACAGGGAAATACAGGTCGTAGACTTAGATTTTAGATTTTGTCACAGGAAAAGAGAGGTTGTATTAGAATAGGTGAAAACTGATGATATACAGGTGCATTTTATAATATTATGGCAATAACTGAGACCTGGATGAAGGAAGTCAGACTGGGATTTAAATATTCTTGCTTCCAGGGTACTCAGAAAATATCAGCAAGAAAGAACAGGAAGAGAGATGGCAGTCTTGGTTAAGCACAGCATTGCAGTGCTGAAGAAAAAGAATGCTTCAAAAGATTCAAGAACAGATTAGATTTGACTAGAGCTAAGGAATACGATAGTTAATATTTTTTTGTTTGGCATCATTTAAGGATGAAGAGGAACAAATCTGCAAGGAAATGACAGAATTGCACCATTATAGCACTATAATAATATAAACTGGAATAGTGTTAAGTGTAAACAGGAATAGCATTATTAGATTGTGTCCAGGAGAATTTTGTACAACACAGTGTATCCAGTCCGCAATAAAGGAGAGAGCAATAGACCTGATTCTTGGAGACACAATGAGCCAACTGGATCAAGCATCAATGGGCAACATTTAGGGATAATCACATAAGGAGTGGCAGGAGACTTTTTCACTGGAGTATAGGAGGTTATAGGATGACCCTACGAGGATTATAAAATCATGATAAGGCATGGATAAGGTGACTAGCAAAGGTCTTTTTCCCTAGTGTGGGTTAGTTCAAAACTAAGGGGCATATTTTTAAGGTGAGAAGAAAAATTTTAAAAGGGACTAAGGGGCAACCTTTTCAGACATTGGGTGATTGATGTGTGGAATGAACTGACAGAAGAAGTGGCTTGGATAGGTATGTGAATTGGAAAGGTTCCAAGGGATATGGACCAAGTGCAGGAAAATTGAATAGTTTAGCTTGGAAAACTTGGTCCAGTGGGACCGCAGGGTATATTTCCATGCTGCATGACTCTATAAAAGGTTTAGCATGATCTTGGAAAAAGGACAACAGATATTCCAGAGTAAGAATACTAACTGGAGGTGAACCAATACAATGGAACAGTTGGTACAGAGAGATTAGAGCCAAATGGGAAATGCTGTAGCTGAACAATGGGACATCCTTTGAAGAAGAGCATGCTTAAATGTAAGTCAAGGCATATATCCTCAAAAGAGAAAGGAAGGGCAAACAAATTCTGACCTCCCTAAATGAAAAAGGATATAGAAATTAAAAAGAAGAGGAGAGAATTTGCTTAGGAAAGATGTCAGGTGGAAAATACAACTGAAAATGTACTCAATACTGGCAGGTGTGGAATTTAGAACTAACGCACCACTACTTCACAGGCTATTTCTTTTGAGACCCTAGAATGAAGTCCATCAAAACCCAGCCACTTGTCAGCCTGTAGCTCTCAGAATTTACTTCGTATCACTTGCCCAGTGATTGTAATTTTCTCGAGTTCCATACTCTCTTCAATTTTGTAATTTATTGCTGGTTCTAGGATTTCATTTGCATTCATTATAGCTAAGACAGACGTAAAATATCTATTCAAAACCTTTGCCTTATTTTCCATTATTAATGATCCAGTCTCAATTTCTGTTCAATTCTGAAGAAGGGTCACTGCACTTGAAGTGTTGACATTGCTTTCTCTTCACAAATGCTGCCAGACCCTGCTAAGATTTTCCAGCAATTTCCGTTGTTTTTCTCATTTTCTACACGATTAATGCTAACTTTATTTTTTCTAAATATTTATTGAAAAGCTTAATATCCATTTTAGCTTTCTAACCATCCTTCTCTCCTATTACAATGTTACTTTTTTATTCAACGTTTTGGCCATTTTGTTTTTTTTAATATTCTGCCCTGTCTCTGACCTGGCACCTGTCTTTGCATAATTCAAAAACAATTAAATGCTTTTTTTAAAGTTACCAGTTAACCATGAATGGTAGATCCATTTCTTGGAGTGTTTATCACCGGAATATCAATTCAGTATATTCTGAAATATCACCTTAAATATCTGCCACTGCATCTTCCTTGACTTATTCTTTAATTTAATTTGCCAATTCACATCAATCAGCATTCCTTTCATGGCTTCTCAAATTCGCTTATTTAAATGTTTAAAAATGGTCTTAGATGCACTCCTGTCTCTCTTAAACAAAAGTAACATTTCATTATGTTATAGTCAATGCTACCTAGATGGAGGGGCTTTTCCCTATGAGATTATTAATTAATCTTGTCACAATACCCAATACAATTATAACATACTCTCTGGTCAACTCCAAAACAAGCATTCCATGAACTCATCTAAGTTACCTTTGTCCATCTGACTTTTCCAGCAAATATGTAGATCAAAATTTCCTATGATTATCACCATGCCTTTCTGATAAGTTCTCATTATTTCTTTCTTTATGCTTCACTTTAATACGTAATTGCTATTAGGGAGTGCGCAGACCACGCCCTGACTTTTGGCTTTCATCATTTTTCATTTCTATCTGAACTATTTCCATATCTTGGTTTCCTAAACAAGGTTAGCCCTTTCTATTGGGTCAATACTAACACAGCCATCTCTCTCTACTTTTTCTAAATTCCTAAATGTGCTATCGCCTTCAAGGTTCAATACTATGTCATTCTGCAGCCATTCCTCTACAATGGTTATAAATCATAATCCATTTGTTTCTATTTGTAACCTCAATTCATCGGTTTTGTTTCAAATGCTATGTGCATTCAGATACAGAGCTCTTCAGTTTTATCCTTACACTTTTTATTAAAATTCTAATCTTATCTGTTAGTTGCCTCTCAAGATTGTAATCTCTATCCCTTTCTGAAACAATGTTTATCCTTTCCTATACAGTATTAGCACCTTTGTCTTTGGCCCTATTCTTCTGACTTTTATTTTTTGATTTACCACATCTTCCCAAATCTGAACCCTTGCCACCACTATTTCGTTCAAAATTGTCTCTGTACGTCCACAGAAGTATGGCCCAGCGGACTTCAGGAGGAGATTCTCATCAGTACAGATTCCACTTTCCCCAGTATTGGTGCAAGCACCCAATGAATCAGAACTCATTAATACTATACCAGTCATTTAGCCACATATTCATCTCTCTAATCAGATTTGCCCTATGCCAATTTGGTAGAGGCAATAATGGAGATATTACGACCTTTGACTTAAGTTTTCTAGCTCCTTCCAAATTTTATAGAATTGTTATAATGCAGAAGGAGATCATTCATCCCATCCTGTCTGCACTAGTTTTCCAACAAGCAATATAACTTTGTTCCGATCCTTTGCATTTCTCCGCCCCTTTTACGTGATGTTTGTTTGAATAGAAATAACGTCCTCTTAAAATGCCTTGATTGACTCAGCCTCCAATTCCAGACAGTACAATCCAGGCACAAACCAGTACATTAGAAAGGATTTTCTCGTATCATACTTCAAAACTGTACCCTCTTGTCCCTTTCAGCAATGGGAACAGTTTCTCCCTATCTACTTTATCCATCCCCCTCAATTTTGAAAATTTCCATCAGTCCCAACCTCCCCAATCTTTCACCAACTGAAGTTTTGCATTGTTACAATCATTCTTATATATTTTTTCTTCACCATCTCCAGTGTGACACCCAAATCGATACACAATATTTCAGATGAGGTCAAACAAATGACCTGGTTAAGTTTAGCATAACTTACTTCTCTTGTATAAAATTAGTAAGTGCAACATGAAAGAAAAAAAAACTTTCCATACAGTGTGCAGCTTGAATCCAGAATGCACTACTTGGACATGTAGCAGAGACAGATTCCACCAAGGCATTCAAAAGGCCTTTATTTCTATTTAAATGATCTCGTAATGTGAAAGCTTAATGGAAAAGGGTGGAAAAATTGCACTAAATTATAATACAGTGGGAGAGCCAGAGAAGACCTGACGGGCTCAACCGCCTACTTTGCACCAAAGCAATTCTGTGATCCTGTGCATAGCATTAAAAATCCAAGTCAGAATGCCACGTGGCTTTTAGGGGAGCTTGCAGTCTTGTGGTGATTAATTTCTATTCCCACAGTAACGAGTCTGAATTCAAAGTTCAAACAGATTTGATCGCATTTTCTCCTTCAAATAGGTAACAGGCCAGGCTTATACCATTGCAAATACTAGCTTTCCTGCTTTAAACAACTGCAAATGGATTGAGAATACTTTATTTCAATCTTGTACAACCTGTATAAACTTGTACAAAACAGCAAAACATTAGTTACAATTAACATTTTGTTAAATCATATTTTATTCCAAGTAGTACTTGGACTTGCATGAACAAAGAGGTGCTGCTCACTGAATGCAATCTCTGCCAATCACACTGCTAATAAATTTGAATTAGGGTTATTGTCACATGTATTCATATGAGTACAGTGAAACGTTTACCAAGTTGCTACTTAGACACCACCTTAGGTACAGGATATTAGGAATAAATTAGAAAGGTAAAGAAATAAAAATTTCAGCATTACAGGCCTACAAGCAGCCCGCACTGGGATCTTGCCTCCAGTCTACACCAAACTCAACCTTAGACAATACAAAGATGGCAGCTCCGCTCCGGGCACCAAGCTCTTTCACAGTCGACAACCCATCAGGCGCGGCCGCAACCAACAACCCTTCTATCCCTGCCGTGGGCCTGTCGAAGACCTGATCCAAGCGCCAAGCTCTCCTGCAGCCAAGAGCCCACCGAGTTCTGAGTCCAGGTTCTAGACCTACCGGTGCCAAGAGTCCATGATGTGAGCACCACCAGTGCTGTTGCCCCCAGCCCTCCAACACCACTCCAGCTTCCTCACGACGCCAGAAGATGGAAGAAAAGAGGGAAAAAAAATTGGAAAAGAAGACAGTGAAAGATGCAGCTGGCCTGAAGCATAAAGTTCCCTGCATGCCGGACCTGCCATTTCAGAACTTGTGAAATTACTTCACAATGTACACAGTTTACAAAATATATAATTATAAAATCCAAGAAATTAACTGAGCGAAGCTTTTGTGATTTATATTCTTATAAAATAATGAACAGAATCAAGAATTTCATGGAGAAATACGCTTTATTAAATTGAAGGAAGATTGTTATTATGACAGAAATCGTGCTCCTGGATCAGGTCAGATTTTCACAGTCGACCATACAAATAAGACATGAGTTTTTTTTTTCAAAAAAGAAATGAGGGCCTCAATATGCACTATGTTTGCTTAAGGGCTAAAGTTACTTATTACTAACTTATTATAAAAAGGACTGCCATGAATTAAGTAATTATAGGCTAGATAGCCTAACATCAATAGTGCAGAAAATACTTAAGAGCACTTAATGTGATCCATCATTTTGTTTTTAAAAAGCAGGTGAAGCCCATAAGGAATGGTTTGAAACAGGTTGTGCATCAGAAATTTATTAATTCTTTGAAGTGGGTAAGGGGCTAAATAGGAGATTCAATTCACAAGGCTTTTCTGAAAGCATATGATAAAAGTTACACAATTTCATCTTAGTGAATTGTGATTGCTGGAAATAATAGCAAGTCAGCTGTCCGGACTGTGAACTGCCTTTGCAATACAAAGACAAAAAGGAACAGTAAACCTTAAGAGTTTTCTTAGGGTTTCTTGCAGTTGAAAATCATCCAAATTCTTTGGGAAAAGAGCTTCTCTATTTTCTCTTTCCAGTGAGAAAAAGTCAATTAGAATCTCTCTCCCCTCAGGCATTATGCCTTTAGGTTCTGCTATAAATTGGTGCCAACCAGAACTTTGTTGTACTCAAGTCAATCATAAAATTAGCTGAGTTAATGTCTTATATATCTTACCTCATATCCTCACATGCTATTTATGTAAACAGCCTGGAACATTGGACTGGTTGCTAAAACTATCTGTGTATTAAAACGCACAAGACGTCTCGCCTGTCTAATACTTCCAGTATGCTCCAATGCAATCTCCATTCTCACATTTCTCTGCACTAATCTGCATCTGCCATTTCTCGAAACAAAAAACTGTAGATGCTGGAGATCTAAAACAAAACCATAAATTGCTGGAGAAATTCAGCACAGTGGCACGGTGGCTAGCATTGCTGCCTCACAGCGCCAGAAACCCGGGTTCAATTCCCGCTTCAGGCAACTGTGTGGAGTTTGCACGTTATCCCAGTGTCTGCGTGGGTTTCCTCCGGGTGCTCCGGTTTCCTCCCACAGTCCAAAGATGTGCAGGTTAGGTGAATTGGCCATGGTAAATTGCCCTTAGTGTTGGGTGAAGGGGTAAATGTAGGGGAATGGGTCTGGGTGGATTGCTTTTCAGAGGGTTGGTGTGGACTTGTTGGACCGAAGGACCTGTTTCCACGCTAAGTAATCTAATCTAATCAAAATTCAGTAGGTCTGGCAGCATCTGTGGAGAGAAAGTAGAGTCAATGTTTTCACTTCCTCAGAACTGAACCTGAGATGTTAACTCTGCTTTCTCTTTATGGATGATGTCAGTCTTGCTGAAATTTCTCCAGCAACTTGCGTTTTTGTTTTAGCCATTTCGCTGTTCAATGAAAAGCCAGTCAAGTTCCTTCGGATTTGTGCATGTTATATTCATCCTTTGTCATTGCTGTAGTTTGATATCTACACTTTTTTTAAAAATAGCAAGACCTGGTATCAATCAAATACCACAAGAATACATCAATAATTACCTTTCCATTAAAAACAGAAATATCTTGAGAGGTGGTCCAAACAAATTAATAATTTTTAAATAAAAGCAGATAGCTGCAGGTACTGGGAATCTGAAACATGGAGAATGGTGGAAAAACTCAACACATCTGGCAGCATCTGTGAACAAAAAGAGAGTTACCATTTCAAATCTGGTATGACTTTGTCACAGAGTCACACCAGTCTCGATACATTAACGATGGCTCAGTGGTTAGCACTGCAGCCTCACAGCACCAGGATCCCAGGTTTGATTCCAGCCACAGGTGACTATCTGTGTGGAGTTTGCACATTCTCCCCCTGTCTGCGTGGGTTTGCTCCAGTTTCCTCCCACAGTCCAAAGATGTGCAGGTCAGGTGAATTGGCCATGCTAAATTGCCCATAGTGTTAGGTGCATTAGTCAGAGAGAAATGGGTCTGGGTGGATTACTCTTCAGAGGGTCGGTGTGGACTGGTTGGGCCGAAGGACTTGTTTCCACACTGTAGAGAATCTAACCTTAAAAAAAACTCTATGTCTCCCACAGAAGCTGCCAGATCTGAATTATTTTTAAACTTTTGTTAAAATTATTCAAATTAAGGCTCTGCATCTGGTTGAGCTAATGCTAAATGTACCATGTAGTGTCTACAGATTTCAAATGTTGAGAGAACTGGAAAGCCTTGCCAACATACAATAAAAAGTCACTTATAGAATAGAACTCATAGGCAAATAAGCTGGTGAACTTTCTCCACTGATTTAGACACTTCAGGTGGTAGATCCAGCTTAGACTAAGAGCTAAACTACCAGGAGACCCTCTGATCTTCACCCTGACCAGCGACTAAAAGACAGGCTGCAACCTAAGGTTCCTTCCTCCCACACTACATAACAATCAGTAAAAGGATATCGATTGCAAAACCCTTACCTCATTCATAAATATCCCCAAGACTTCAGACCACCCTTTTTCTGCAAATCTCTTCCATCAACTATATTTTCAAAATCTCAGCCCCTCCTTCCTCATGATATGAAGGTCAATGAGTGGATACTATGAAGTACTAAATGTATTTAGATTATCAGTGTCAAAAAGAGATCCTGTATGTTTTAGTGGACAGGTCAATAAAACTATGAGTCCAATGTTCCTAAGCCGCTTAAACACAAATGATAATGGGAAGGAGTACAATATTAAAATATTTTCACATTTTAAAACTACAGTTGATCCCAACAAGACAATATTTTTGCTGACGGAACCACGGATGACTGCAGATACAATAATCAATTCCTCGTTGAAGCACTGCAATGAAAATGGATCAATATCAGATAGTTTGATCAACATTCTGTGAGGTGGGAAATCTTTAAGTTTATGTTGAGAAGTTTGACTAGGAAACAGTTGCATGAACTGTTGAACTGACCCAATATTTTAGTCTTGATTAAGAATGGATGTAGGTACTGGCACCATTGTGCAAAGGATGGCAGCTAGTCATCCAACGTTGCAATGAGATTGAATCAAAGCTAGTAACATTTAAGAAATTCCCCTGGCTAGGTCACAACTGGAATATTCTGTCCAGTTCGGATCACTTCACTTTGAGTAGTAGATTAGGGTCTTGAGAGGATATCATGGATATTTACCAGAACACTTCCAGGGATGAAAAATACTGGATATAAGGCTATGTTAGACAAGATAGGGTCATTCTTATTGCAGCAAAGGAGGTTGAGAGGTATTCTGTTAGAGGAATACAATTATGAAATATTTAGATATGGTATAAAAAAAGAAAAGCTGTTCTCATCAGTTGATAGTAAAACGGCTCAGGGACACAGTTGGCTTTGCCAAAGGATACAGGAGGGATGTGAGCAACTTTTTGTTTTGAATCATACGAAATGTAAATGATTAGTAATTCAATGTCTATGGGGTTGTTGAAGCAGAGACAACAAATGCTTTCAAAAGAAAATTGTAATGGCATGAGAGAAATAAGCTTTAAAGAAACTGGGTTACAGCATTAGGATGGACTGAGTGGTTTGCTCTATGGAGATCTGCAATGGAATACATTCAAAGTTTAGGAGAAGATTTGTAGCTCGGGTGCTCGTTGAACCAACGTAGTGTACAAAGTCCCATGCAAGGACTGCACAAAACACTACATAGGACAAACAGGAAGACAGCTAACGATCCGCATGCAAGAACACCATCTAGCCACGAAACGACATGACCAGCTATCCTTAGTAGCCACACACGCAGATAATAAACAACATGAATTCGACTGGGACAACACGACTGTTATAGGACAAGCCAAACTGAGAACAGCCAGCGAATTCCTAGAGGCATGGCACTCATCCACAGATTCAATCAATAAGCACATTGACCTGGACCCAATATACCGATCACTGCAGCGGACAGCTAAAACTGACAACCGGAAGCGGCAGATTCAAACCACGACAAATGCTGGAGGAAAGATCACAGAAGCACTTCACAGGAGGCTCCCAAGCACTAAAGATGTCACCTAGACAGGGGACGAAACTTCTGCAACACAAATTCCCAGCTCGGCGAACAGAACCACAGCATGGAATACATTTGTTAAATGGCCACATTTTGTGTCATAACCATAATATATACTCTCTTCCATGTTGCAGACAAAAGATTTACCTAGTAGTAAACATTGCTGCCTTGCTCAGAAGAAAGGTTCCCCTGCAAGATCTTAATGAAGCAGGTAAATAGATTAAAACAACAGAGGTCAGTAGATTAAATAAATTAGGTGTGCAGGAACAAGTGCAAAATGATCTTCACACCTTGATTAAACGTTACCCTCCACCAACAAATTCTATGTTGATTCAATTAGTTGAAATTAAGTTAGATAAAAATCAGGCAGTTGATCAGCTGTGTTCATAGTTTAAGGAACATAATAGCCAAAACATCACTGAAGCAATCAAACTAAAGAACAAAGAAAATTTACTGCCCAGGAACAGGCCCTTCGGCCCTCCAAGCCTCAGCCGATCCAAATCCACTGTCTAAACCTATCGCCCAATTCCCAAGAATCTGCATCCCTTTGCTTCCCACCTACTCATGCAGCTGTCCAGACGCAACTTAAATGAATATACCATGTCTGCCTCTACTACCTCTGCTGGCAACGCATTCCAGGCACCTACCGCCCTCCGTGTAAAGTTCTTTCTGCGTGTATTCTCCTTAAACTTTTCACCTCTCATTTTGAACGCGTGACCTCTCTTTATTGAATCCCTCATCATGGGAAAAAGCTTAAATCTATTTATCCTGTTTACACCTTTCATGACTTTGTAGACCTCAATCTGGACCCCCTCAATCTCCTTTTTTTTATATAATGAAAACAATCCTAACCTACTCAACTTCTCTTATAGCTGGCTCCCTCCATACCAGGCAACATCCTTATAAACCTTCTCTGCACCCTCTCCAAAGCGTCCACATCTTTTTGTAATGTGGTGACCAGAACTGTACACAGTATTCTAAATATGGCCGAACCAAAGTCTTGCACAATTGTAACATTACCTGCCAGCTCTTATACTCAAGACCCCATCCGATGAAGGCAAGCATACCATCTGCCTCTTGACCACTCTATCCACCTGTGCAGCCACCTTCAGGGTACAATGGATCTGAACTCCCAGATCTCTCTGCTCATCAACTTTTCCCAAGGGTCTTCCATTTACAGTAGAGTTCGCTCTAGAATTAGACTTCCCAAAATGCATCATCTCACATTTGCCTGGACTGAGCTCCATCGACCACTTCTCCCCCTAACTCTCCAGTCTATCTATATTCTCCTGCATTCTTTGACAATCCCTTAGGCTTTCTGCTACTCCACAAATCTTCATACCATCTGCAAATTGACTGATCAAACCAACAATGTCCTCTTCCAGATCATTTATGTATATCTCAAACAACAGTGGCCCCAGCACTGATCCCTGTGGAACACCATCGGTCAGCTTTCTCCATTTTGAGAAACTCCCTTCAGCTACTACTCTGTCTCCTATTGCTCAACCAGTTCTTTATCCACCTAGCTAGAATACCCTGCACACCATGTGACTTCACTTTCTCCATTAGTTTACCATGGGGAACCTTATCAAATGCCTTACTAAAGGCCATGTACATTCCACCTACAGCCCTCCCTTCATCTATCAAATTGGTCACTTGCTCAAAGAATGCTATTTAGCTGGTACACCACGATTTCCCCCGCACAAAACCATGTTGCCTATGTCTGATAAGCCCATTTTTTTCCAAATATAAATAGATTTTATCCCTCAATACATTCTCCAGCAACTTTCCAACCATTGACGTCAGGCTCACTGGTCTGTAGTTACCTGGAATTTCCCTACTACCTTTCTTGTACAGGGTGAACGACATGAGCAACCCTCCAGTCCTCCGGCACTTCACCTGTGTTTAAGGATGCAACAAAGATATCTGTCAGAGTCCCAGCTATTTCCTCTCTTGCCTCCCTCAGCAACCCAGGATAGATCCCATATGGTCCTGGGGATTTGACAACCTTAATATCTTTTAGCCTTCCTAACATATCTTTCCTCCTTATGTCAAAGTGATCCACAGTAAACAAACTTCTGTCTCTAATCTCAACATTCATCATATTCTTCTCCTCAGTGAACACTAATGCAAAGTAATCATTGAGAATCTCATCCATTTTCTCAGGTTCAACACACAACATTTCTTCCTTACACTTTAGTGGACCTACTCTTTCTCTAGTTACCCTCTTGCTTCTTATATATGAATAAAAGGCCCTGGAATTCTCCTTAATTCTGCTCATTAAAGTTATTTCATGGCCCCTTTTAGCCCGCTTGATTCCTTGTTTAACATTGGTCCTACTCTCCCGATATTCCTCTAAGGCCCATTCTGTTCTTAAACAAATTTTTTCCAACTAAAGAAAAAAAAGAGTGGGTCTCTTCACAGAATCTGTTCTAACCTGATCTATTTGGTGCATCTAGGCATTCTAATGTATCCAAATCCAGACCAAATGAAATATTTCCTTTTAATTGCAGATTATAATTGATCAGCGAAGGCATGAGTTGAAAGATTAGATTGAAATCTCAGTACTTGGCTCAATCATCTTAGTAGAATTTTAGCTACTTAGAGATTTGCCTATGGTAGACTAGTCCTTCCATAGATTAAGTGCGTTTAGTAAAGTTAGTGACTGGGCAAAGTAGAGATGGTTTGTGAACTTTCCAGATTCAATTACTGAAATGACTTTCCTATATTCTAAGCTTTTTGTTCTTATCATCTAATGACAACGATAGATTGCAATGCAATAGGAACATTTGAAAACTTGCAGGCATAGCACACAACATAAACTGAATTGTTCCAAGCTAACCCATGGAAACCGTTTAACTCACCACAAAAATATTCAGTGTGCTACCTTAAATAAAACCTGATTTGTTCAGTTAAGAGATACAGACATCAGCAATTCAAAAATAGAGCTCAAAGAAACCCAAAAGCAGCTGTTAGGGGATGGACATATAGCAAATATTGAAAACCTAACAATGCAGAGAGTAGAAACATATTTAAATACAATTTTTCAACTACTGTAATGATTCTTCTTGCCTTTCCTTTTCCTAATATTGTTCTTCTCTGAAAAGGTATTTCCTACAATTCACCTCTGCTCATTTATTAATGACTTTTATTAATACTGCAAGGTGATTCTCACGACACACAAAATGTGAAGTAGATATGAGAGTGAATTGGACAGAGATTTGACTATGTAAAATTAAATACTACAAAATAAGTAAGTATTTTTCTCAACTATTATGTCTACTCAATTCATTATCCACTCAAAAAACAATTCATGGAAGAACTTTAAGACTTTCTTCACCTGTAGTTTTGATATTCCACAGTGTAAGTTTCACATCAAGCATTAAACTCGGATTTTTTTTTAAATTGATAAAATTGTTCAGAAAAATTTTAACCCTTTCAATGACAGAAGTTCATTTACTTGATATGCTTAAGTTCCAGCAGCAAGTGATGCGTATATTTATTCAGTACTATATTCTACTTATGATTGTATTGCAAACATTTGATTATTTTATGAAGAAGCGTTCACATCAAATAAGCATTTCTATGAAATAGGAGTTGTACTTTTTCTTTAAAAAATTTGAACAGATGCAAGTGTCTCAACATGGATCAAGATTACTTTTTTTTTTAAATACTACTCCATAAATTCTATTCGCCAAAATATTGAAAGGGATGTCAAGTCTGCTAAACTAACTGAAGCTACTATCTCCCAATCCCTACTCCTGGGGATTCTGAAAGACTTCCTGCCCTATTGACAACAGGTGAATACAAACCATTCAAAGCCTAAATGTTTGGACAAAACCACCTCTATATTCTAGACAGCTCTTCAGATGAGATAAAGTTGAATTATAATTAGAATATTCAATTATGTTTGAATTACTGGCAGTCTGAGAGAAATCACCTGACCAACCCAGTTACACTGCATGACTGGTATAAGCATGGGTCAGTAAGGGCATGCTGGCAGCATGAAAGAGATAGCACCAGGGCAGGAGAGATGCTGAGGTAGTATTATCTGGGACTGTAAATTAAAGAGTGAATTTAGTAAATGGGGGAAAAAAGAGGTGTTTCAAGCAATAAAAAGTGTGAGGAGGGACCTTCTGTCAGAACCGAAGCAGCTAGGAAATAGCTTTTATGCTGATGACAAGGGTGTGGGGGAGAAAGGAGGGAATTGAGTAGATAGAAACAGCAAGCGTGGGGCAGGGGGAGCGTGGGCACAGGCGAGAGAGAGAGAGCATGAGAGAAGGGGAGCGTGACGGGGGTGGGGGAACCAGAGAGAGGGAGCAAAAGAAACAAAAAGAGTATTCATGACAAACTGGGAGAGAAATAGATGACACTAGTTCTGATATAATGCAATAGTTCTGTTCTCATGCAATCTCGCATTATAAGAAAATCACACAACAGCCGCTCCATTTAACATAATGGGGCCAAAATCACATCAAAGCCAATGCAGGTTTGGAAAGATCACGTTCAGTAAATGACAGCCAAAGTTCTTCAATTCCATTAAATGCAATTCATTTTGAAGAAACACGCGTTATAGCCAACTGTACTGAAGTAGAGCGTATAGTCGAGTAGCTTTTTATTTGTCATTACTACCATATACAACTGATACAGTAAAAATGAGACAGCGTTCCTCCAGAACCAAGGGTGCTACATGGACAGCACAAACTACACTTGTACACAGCATTAAATGCATATGTGCAAAACACACAAGTTACAATGAAACAGAAGAATAGTAAATAATAAACATTTTTCTAGCAGCAATTCAAAGTTCTGCAAAGAATTTCAGATGGGAAAGAGTCCAATCATACCGTGTTAAAGAGCCTGCGGCTTGTGGAAAGAAACTGTTGCACTGTCTAGCCATGAGACATCGAGTGCTCCAGTATCTTCTGCCAGACAGTTTGAGTGAGGAGTGTGTGGGATCTTCCACAATGTTCTTCGCCTTTTGGATGCAGTGCGTGATGTAAATATTTGTAATGGAGGCAAGAGAGACGCCAATGATCTTCTCGTCTGTCCTCACTATCCGTTGTAGGGACTTACGATGCGAGACGGTGCAATTCCCGAACCAGGCAGTGATATAGCATCTCAGGGTACTCTCAATGAACCCTCTGTAGAATGTGGTGAGGATGGGGGCTGGGAGGTGGGCTTTCCTCAGCCTGGGCAGAAAGTAGAGATGCTGCTGAGTTTTCTTGGCTATGGAGCTGGTATTGAACATCCAGGTGAGATTCTCCACCGCCAAGAAATTTGATGCAGTTCACAATCTCCAGGGGAGAGCCATCAATATCCAGCAGAGAGTGGTCACCCCATGCCCTCCTGAAGTCAACAACCATCTCTTTAATCTTGTCCATGTTCAGAGACAGGTTGTTGGCTCTGCACCAGTCAGTTAGCCACTGCACCTCCTCATTGTATGCTGACTCATCGTTCATGCTGATGACAGCCACGACAGTCGTATCATCAGCGAACTTGACGATGTGATTCGACCTGTGCATTGCTGCACAGTCGTGTGTCAGCAGGGTGAACAGCAGTGGACAGAGCATACAGCCCTGGGAGGCCCCTGTGCTCAGTGTGGTGGTGGTTGGAGATACTCTTCCCAATCCAGACTGACTGAGGTCGCCCAGTCAGGATAACCAGGATCCAGTTACAAAGGGAGGTATTTAAGCCCAGCAGACCCAGCTTTCCAATCAGGTGCTGAGGAACAATAGTGTTAAATGCAGAACTGAAGTCTCTGAATAGTAGTCTGACTTAGGTGACCTTCTCCAAGTGGGTGAGGGCCAGATGAAGGATGGTGGAAATAGCACATCTGTTAAGTGGTTTGGTCAATAGATGAACTACAGGGCATCCTATGAGAGGGGCAGCAGGGTCTTAATATGCCTCATTACGAGACTCATAAAGCACTTAATGACGACGAGGTTGTACTGTATTTGAAATCACAAGCTTTCAGGGTGCTGACCCTTCATCAGGTGAAGTAAAGAGCTCACAAAGGCACAGACTTTATAATCAGAAAGATCAAACAAATGGTGTGAGTGGAGTATCGACAAACCAAATAATAGGTTTCTACAAGTGATCAAGGGTGTCAGATGGTGTGAATGAAATGTCAACAGTTGAATAACAAGTGAAGGGATGACCTATAATCCAATTAACTGAGTCAGAGAGATTAGATTAGACTTACAGTGTGGAAACAGGCCCTTCGGCCCAACAAGTCCACACCGACCCGCCGAAGCGCAACCCACCCATACCCCTACATTTACCCCTTACCTAACACTACGGGCAATTTTAGCTTGGCCAATTCACCTGACCCGCACATCTTTGGACTGTGGGAGGAAACCGGAGCACCCGGAGGAAACCCACGCAGACACGGGGAGAACGTGCAAACTCCACACAGTCAGTAGCCTGAGTCGGGAATTGAACCCGGGTCTACAGGCGCTGTGAGGCAGCAATGCTAACCACTGTGCCACCAGATGATTACAAAAAATTACAAATAAGGTGGTGCTGGAGACAAACCAAATGACTGGTATAAGAGTCGCATGCCAAGGGTCTAACCAAAGTAATAAGTAATCCAAAACAGTACAAACAAAATAAGGAAGAGAAATTATTACATGTTATCAAGTTAATGGTGTCAATGGTTGGGGCATCTTGCCTGCAGCGTATGAAATGGACATTAGTCAAGTAACGTGAGTATCTGCCATGTACGTGGTAGGTGATGTTCCCATGTGTGATGGTAGTATCCACGTCAATGATCTGACATATCTTGCAAAAGTTGCCTTGGTAGGGTTATGTGGTGCTGTGGTAAATGTTCTGAAGGTTAGATAATTTGCTGCAAACAATTGTCTGTTTAAGATTTGGTAGTATGAAGGCGAGAGGTGGAGGTACAGGGATGATCTTGTTGAAATGTTTATTGTCATCGAAGACAATTTGAAGGCTTTGAAGGCGTAGTCTCTCCGTTCTGGGGAAGTAATGGACGAAGAAGGTACTCTATCAGTCATATGCTGAAGAGGTCACTGCAGATTTTCATGATGGCACATTGGAACTGGCAAGCAATGAGTTTAGCATCATGTCCTGTTCTTATGAGGGAATCTTTCAGCACCCTTAAGATTCCATTGCATTACCCCGCGACTGAGCAGATCCTGTGTATATGCAGGGCTTGTCCATATGGGATGGCTGCTTTAATATGTTTAGGGTAGAAGTTAGAAAAGTGCAGCATCGTGAGGTTATCCAGGGGCTTGCAGTAGATACTGAGGTGTCTGTCTTTGATGGAGATGCATGTGTCCAAGAATGAGATGGATTCTGAAGAGTAGTCCTTGGTAAGTCTGATGTGATGAAACTTATGATAACTGTGTGATCGTTTCAGTGATTCTTTGCCATGAGTCCAACAGAGAAAATTTCAATGTATCTAGTGGACAGTGTTGGTTGGAGGTCCCGTGCAGCAAAGTAGTCTTGCTCAAACTTGCGCATGAAAATGTTGGTGTATTGGGATGCAAATTTTGTCCCCATGGCTGTACATTGTGTCTGGATAAAGAGCTGGTTGTCAAAGGTGAAGATGTTGTGGTCGACGCTGAAGCAAATGAGTTGTAGGATGGCTTCTGGAAATTTGCAGTTTGTGTTGAGTACTGAGGCTGTGGCAGGAATGCCATTGCTGAGGATGTTGGTGTAGACCACCAAAACGTCCATTGTAACAAGGAATGTTCCTGGTTCAACTCATCAATCATGATTGAATAGCAGAGCAGACATGATGAGCTGAAAGGCCTAACTTCTGCTCCGATGTCTTATGGTCTTAACTGGTCTATGGGTGCTGAGTTTCTATAAGTAGTCTGTAGTGTCACATCAAAAGCTGAGGATTCCTCATACAATGGGTTTCAAGATGCTCTTGACATAACTAGAGAGGTTCTCACACAAGAGTCCTGTTGCCTAATATGATGGCATGTCCAGGTGTGTTGGTTTTGTATATCTACGGAAGGGAGTAGAAGTCTCTGATACGAGAAATATGTGGGATGAGAGTGCAAAGGGTACTCTGAAGGTCTGGATTGAAGGTCTCGAACAGTCTGTTGAGTTGACGGGTGTTTTTTGGTTGATATGCAGGTAGTTGTCTATAATGTTCCTAGTTGTTCAGTCACTAATATACTGGCAGGGAAATTTGCTAGAACTGCTTGGGGGGATTTAAACTAGTAAGGTGGGGGTGTGGACTCAGGGAGATAGTGAGGAAAGAGATCAATCTGAGACTGGTACAGTTGAGAACAGAAGCAAGTCAAACAGTCAGGGCAGGCAAGGACAAGGTAGGACTAATAAACTAAATTGCATTTATTTCAATGCAAAGGGCCGAACAGGGAAGGCAGATGAATTCAAAGCCTGGTTAGGAACATGGCACTGGGATATCATAGCAATTACAGAAACATGGCTCAGGGATGGGCACGACTAGCAGCTTAATGTTCCAGGATACAAATGTGACAGGAAGGATAGAAAGGGAGGCAAGAGAGGAAGGGGAGTGGCATTTTTGAGAAGGGATAGCATTGCAGCTGTGCTGACGGAAGATATTCCCAGAAATACATCCAGGGAAGTTATTTGGGTGGAACTGAAAAATAAGAAAGGGATGATCACCTTATTGGGATTGTATTATAGACACCCCCCCAACCCCTAATAGTCAGAGGGAAATTGAGAAACAAACTTGTAAGGAGATCTGTAAGAATAATAGGGTAGTTATGGTAGGGGACTTTAACTTTCCAAACATTGACTGGGACTGCCATAGTGTTCATGGTTTAGACGGAGAAGAACTTTTTAAGTACGCACAAGACAACTTTCTGATTCATATGTGGATGTATCTACTAGAGAAGGTGCAAAACTTGACCTACCCTTGGGAAATAAGGCAGGGCAGGTGACTGAGGTGTCAGTGGGGGAGCACTTTGGGCCAACGACCATAATTCTATTCGATTTAAAATCGTAATGGAAAAGGATAGCCCAGATGTAAAAGTTAACGTTCTAAATTGGAGAAAGGCCAATTTTGACAGTGTTAGGCAAGAACTTTCGAAAGCTGATTGGAGACGAATGTTCACAAGTAAAGGGACGGCTGGAAAATGGGAAGCCTTCAGAAATGAGATAAGAAGAATCCAGAGAAAGTATATTCCTATCAGGGTGAAAGAGAAGGTTGGTAGGTATAGGGAATGCTGGATGACTAAAGAAATCAAAGGTTTGGTTAAGAAAAAGAAGGAAGCATACATCAGGTATAGATAGGATAGATCAAGTGACTCCTCAGAAGAGTATAAAGGAAATAGGAGTATACTCAAGAGGGAAAGCAGGAGGGCAAAAAGGGAACATGAGATAACTTTAACAAATAGAATTAAGGAGAATCGAAAGGGGTTTTACAAATACATTAAGGACAAAAGGGTAACTAGGGAGAGAATAGGGCCCCTCAAAGATCAGCAAGGTGGCCTTTGTGTGGAGCCACAGAAAAAGGGGGAGATACAAAATAAATATTTTGCATCAGTATTTACTGTGGAAAAGGATATGCAATTGACTGTAGGGAAATAGATGGTGACATCTTGCAAAATGTCCAGATTACAGAGGAGGAAGTGCTGGATGTCTTGAAACGGTTAAAGGTGGAAAAATCCCCAGGACCTAATCAGGTGTACCCGAGAACTCTGTGGGAAGCTAGAGAAGTGATTACTGGGCCTCTTGCTGAGATATTTGTATCATCGGTAGTAACAGGTGAGGTGCCGGAAGACTGGAGGCTGGCAAACGTGGTGCCACTGTTTAAGAAGGGCAGTAAAGACAAGCCAGCGAACTATAGACCAATGAGCCTGACTTCAGTGGTGGGCAAGTTGTTGGAGGGAATCCTGGGGACAGGATGTACATGTATTTGGAAAGGCAAGGACTGATTAGGGATAGTCAACATGGCTTTGTGCGTGGGAAATCATGTCTCACAAACTTGATTGAGTTCTTTGAAGTAACAAAGAAGATTGATGAGGGCAGAGCAGTAGATATGATCTACATGGACTTCAGTAAGGCGTTTGACAAGATTCCCCAAGGGAAACTGGCTGGCAAGGTTAGATCTCATGGAATAAAGGGAAAACTAGCCATTTCGATACAGAACTGGCTCAAAGGTAGAAGACAGACTGGAGGCCTGTGACCAGTGGAGTGCCACAAGGATCAGTGCTGGGCCCTCTACTTTTTGTCATTTACATAAATGATTTGGATGTGAGCATAAGAGGTACAGTTAGTAAATTTGCAGATGACACCAAAATTGGAGGTGTAGTGGACAGTGAAGAGGGTTACCTCAGATTACAACAGGATCTGGACCAGACGGGTCAATGGGCTGAGAAGTGGCAGATGGAGTTTAATTCAGATAAATGCGAGGTGCTGCATTTTGGGAAAGCAAATCTTAACAGGACTTATACACTTAATGGTAAGGTCCTAGGGAGTGTTGCTGAACAAAGAGACCTGGGATTGCAGGCTCATAGCTCCTTGAAAGTGGAGTCACAGGTAGATAGAATAGTGAAGGCGGCGTTTGGTTTGCTTTCCTTTATTGATCAGAGTATTGATTAGAGGAGTTGGGAGGAAGGGAGGACTGCTGATGCTGGAGATCAGAGCTGAAAATGTGTTGCTGGAAAAGCGCAGCAGGTCAGGCTGCATCCAAGGAGTAGGAGAATCGACATTTCAGGCATGAGCCCTTCTTCAGGTTCCTGCTGCTTGGATGCTGCATGACCTGCTGTGCCTTTTCCAGCAACACATTTTCAGTACAGGAGTCGGGAGGTCATGTTGCGGCTGTACAGGACATCGGTTCGGCCACTGTTGGAATATTGCATGCAATTCTGGTCTCCTTCCCATTGGAAAGATGTTGAGAAACTTGAAAGGGTTCAGAAAAGGTTTACAAGGATGTTGCCAGGGTTGGAGGATTTGAGCTATAGGAAGAGGCTGAACAGGCTGGGGCTGTTTTCCCTGGAGCATCGGAGGCTGAGGGGTGACCTTATAGAGGTTTACAAAATTATGAGGGGCATGGACAGGATATATAGACAAAGTCTCTTCCCTGGGATCAGGCAGTCCAGAACTAGAGGGCATAGGTTTCGGGTGAGAGGGGAAAGATATAAAAGAGACCTAAGGGGCAACTCTTTCATGCAGAGGGTGGTATGTGTATGGAATGAGCTGCCAGAGGATGTGGTGGAGGCTGGTACAATTGCAACATTTAAGAGGCATTTGGATGGGTATATGAATGGGAAGGGTTTGGAGGGATATGGGCCGGGTGCTGGCAGGTGAGACTAGATTAGGTTGGGATATCTGGTCGGAGTGGACAGGTTGGACCAAAGGGTCTGTTTCCATGCTGTACATCTCTATGACTCTATGAACGGACAACTACAAAGAAACATATGGACAACTCCCTCGCGTGAGGTTGTCCACCCCAGTCCAACATCCACACCTCCACTTTTTAAAATCCTACTTCCACTATCCCGAGAAGAGAGTTCCAAACATTGATGACCCCTAACTTGGATACCCTTTACCTGTAATCTGTGTCCTCTAGCGCTAGTCTCTCCCACGTGATGAATATCCATTCAGAATACAGCTGCTCTATTAGTTTTGCCATTACATTTTCTCCATTTGAAATTAATATTTTAAGGTCTGCCCACATTTTTGCTTCTGATATTGTTGGGATATTTTCACAGTATATGAACTTACATGGTCAAAGCCTCTATCATTTCCTTATTTTCCATCAATAATCCTCCAGCTTCAGCCCTTAAGAACCCAACTCTTTTACTTTTTGTAGCAGATTTTATTCGCTATTTTTATTTTTCTGGCTCGCTCTCTCATACTCCAATTTCACCCTCATCACTTTTTTACTCATCTAAAACTTGACCAATGTTCTAGCTTTCACTAATCTTCAGCACCGAGAGTCTCTTCTTCCAATATGTTACCAACATTAACTTCCCTAGTCATTCACAGATAGACTGTCAGATGGATGCGCTTTCTTCCTCAATGAAATATATTTCTTGCTGCAAGTAATAACTTATCTAAAAGTCTATCACTACTTTTTTTATCTTTCCTTTTAGTCCAATTACCCTCTCCGCTTTAGTCACTCTGCATTCATACCCTTGCAACTGTATTTAAACTTGAAGACATTATTTATGGATTCACATGTCTCACTTTCAAACAGAATGTGAAATTCCATCATGTTACCAAGAAAATCCTTTACTATGAAGTCTTTCCTCAATACTGTCACCTGCAGCCTATTGATTAAAACCCATTTCACCCACTCCAATTTTAAGTTTTGCACTTCCTGAAGGGGGGCTCATGCCCGAAACGTCGATTCTCCTGTTCCTTGGATGCTGCCTGACCTGCTGCGCTTTTCCAGCAAAACATTTTCAGCTCTGATCTCCAGCATCTGCAGTCCTCGCTTTCTCCTACTCAATGATCTATGCCAATTTTCATGTAAATCAGATGGTAAAGCAGAGACTCTTTCTGTGATTTTACTTTTTTTCCTTTATTTTAGCCTTTAAATGTTTATACACACTTAACAGAACCTTTTTCTTAGCACTAACTATGTAATTAGTACATTCATGAACCATGGCATCTCGATCCTTCCTCTCCAGCCTTGAGTTATTGTCCTTAACCCTGACACGGGGCAGGTCACACAACCTTTGGGTTTCTCTCTTTTGACTACAAAGAACAATATCTGTTCACCTTAATTTTATTATCCCTTTGCATAACTACAAGAAATATTGAATCGGCTGGACAACTGCAGAGGCTGAGGCCTTTCATCCCCAGCTTCCAGGTCCTGCTGCCTTACTCAGAGTCATCCCCTTGTCCCTGACCTCAGATCAAATGTCAAGTACATAGCTTATGGATTCTTTGAACATGGTGTCCAGCTACCTCATTCCTCCCTATTGCATCAAAGTGCCCCATCTCAAATCAGCTTATCAATTCTGAAATCAAGCTTCTCAAGCTGCAGACGCTTAGTGCAAATGTGGTTGTGAAGTACTGCAGCTTCTGTACGTCACCTGCCCTGTCATCTTTATTGTAGTTTAAAAAATTAGATTAAGAAAAATAACATAATTACCTGTAATTATATCCAAAATGATTAAATCTATGAACTAAACGCAAAACAGATATTGTCCAGTACCAATTTAAACAGGCCCCATTTACAGAATTTAAAAAAACACTAAAACACACTGGGAACTCACTCACTTGTTTTCTTAATTAAATATTTCCAGGTATCAACTCTTGTATCACAGGCTGATCCCAGTTTCCCTCTTTTGGATCACCCCTTATTTGTAAAGAATCAGAACACCACCTCTTTCCTCTCTCACTAAATTTCCAATATTATGCATCATCTATAGCTGCACTCAATCATGAGCTCCTACCTCACATGCTTCCTTACTTTCTCAAGAGTCTAGCAAAGTCACATGTATTTATACTAATTGAAGTTCTACAGAGCCAAGTCTGTCACTGCATAGTACAGAAACCAGTTTGAACTAGCTACTTAATTAACCAAGTGCAGCTGCCTCTTTTACAGGAAACATTTTATCCCTGAGACAACTTTAAAAGAAAATGTAGCTGAATCCTAAACACAAATGTGACTTCATTTTAGAAGAGGTTAATGCTCAAAATTTTATAATTTGTTTAAATCCTAAACTTGCACTCCATCTCCAGCTGCACTCAATCACAATCTTTGTGTTTTCTTACTTTCCAATGTCCAATGAGAAACCTTTTTTAAAAAAATTAGATGTCACAAAGTGCCTACAAAAACTTACATTTGGGGCAGCATGTACATTCATCAGAATCACAAAGATATACTTCAGCACTAAAAATATTTTTTCTTCCTGTTCAAAAACATTATGCATTATAGAAAAGTTGCTAAAATTTGCCAGCTGTGCATATTCACATTGTTTAACCTTCAAAAACAAATTAACGTTGAAGATCCAATATCACTTCCTGTTTAAAAATAAACCTGTATCTCGACAAACATACCTCCTTCAAACAAATCTACCAAAAAAAAACCCTGAAACTAACAGGTCATTCAGCTTCACTGAATTTGGGGCAGCAATGCGTATGGAAAATGGGTGCTGCATTTGAATATAGGGCTTGGAGCAAGAGTAGGTCATTTGGCTGATCTGTTTTGGTCTCTACCACATTTTCCTGCCTGCGCCCTGTAACCTTCCACTCTCTTGTCAATCAGAAAGCTATCAATCTTAGCCTTGAATAAATTCCATGATCATTGCTTTCTGGGAATCAGAATTCCACATTTGCACACATGACAAATTCAGAGCTAATCAATTTGGTACAATGTGCCTTAGAACGTCTTATTCGTGGATTACTTAAAGACACTAGTCTGGTACAACATTATCTTACAGCACTCAAAATGACAAAATGGCTAAAGCAGTTACCAACACAATTGTGTCCTGAAGTTGAAGGTATGTACTGTCCCTTTAAGAGAGACTGAATGCTGTTCTCAACTGAGCGCTTATAAGCACCTTTGATATGACTAGACAGCAGTCTCAGAGTGTACTGGAAATTTGAAAATATGTAACATTTGGCTGTGAAATGGATACTTGAGTTGGTTGCTATTTTGACAATTCAAATTTAACCAGTTTAAATTATGCCCCAGATACTACAACCCAATCGAGTTTGAATTTATTGTTTTGCCAACAGTGAATCAATGAGACAATCCAATTTTGGGGATATAAAAATGCAGGCATTTTGAAAATTGGAAACAGAACAACTGCTATCGAGAGACCCCCAAGAAATTAGGAAACACTCTCTATCATATGAAACATATTTGCATTAGAAAGCATGACCATGACCCAGGGAGATCTTCAGCCGGAAGAAGAAAGACAACAGCCATTGTGTGGTTTTGAAGTTAAGTTGATGCAATTTTAATGTGTGTCTTATTGGAACAGCATATTGTTATAGAGATAGAGGCAGGTAATAAGCAGTTAAGAGAAAGGATACCTTAGAGTTGTGAATAGTTGTTGGTTAATGTTCACTTTTAGAGTTAAGGAATAAATTGATATTATTTTCTTTTAATAGTGGAATTTGGAAATTCTCGTCAATTGTATTTGAACAGATTACAAGGCAAAGGGAGCTTTTATGGGTAACATTTGTGAAAAGATTTGTAGCTCGGGTGCACGTTGTGGTTCTGTTCGCCGAGCTGGGAATTTATGTTGCAGACGTTTCGTCCCCTGTCTAGGTAACATCCTCAGTGCTTGGGAGCCTCCTGTGAAGCGCTTCTGTGTTGTTTCCTCCAGCATTTATAATGGTTTATTCTCTGCCGCTTCTGGTTGTCAGTTCCAGCTGTCCGCTGCAGTGGTCGGTATATTGGGTCCAGGTCGATGTGGTTGTTGACAGAATCTGTGGATGAGTGCCATGCCTCTAGGAGTTCCCTAGCTGTTCTCTGTTTGGCTTGCCCTATAATAGTAGTGTTGTCCCAATCGAACTCATGTTGCCTATCATCTGCATTTGTGGCTACTAAGGATAGCTGGTCGTGTCGTTTCATGGCTCGTTGGTGTTCATGGATGCGGATCATTAGCTGTCTTCCTGTTTGTCCTATGTAGTGTTTTGTGCAGTCCTTGTATGGGATTTTGTACACTACATTGGTTTTGCTCATGCTGGGCATTGGGTCTTTTGTCCTGGTGAATTGTTGTGAGAGTGGCTGTTGGTTTGTGTGCTGTTATGAGTCCTAGTGGTCGTAGTAGTCTGGCTGTCAGTTCAGAAATGTTCTTGATGTATGATAACATGGCTAGTCCTTTGGGTTATGGCATGTCCCCATTCCGTTGTCTTTCTCTTAGGCATCTGTTGATGAAATTGCGCGGGTATCCATTTTTGGCGAATACCTTGTAGAGGTGTTCTTCTTCCTCTTTTTGCAGTTCTGGTTTTATGGGGCTTTGGTTTAAATAACATATGGGTTCACTGCAGTGTCATAACAGTTATGACCGCACTTTATAAATAATTCAAAGTTGTGATAACCCACAAATACATGCACATTATTGAAAGAAGTTGACTCATTGTGAACTTTACATAGTTATTCAAAGTTGATAGATATAATGTATATTATATTTAATGTTAAAAATCACAACATCAGATTGTAGTACAACAGGTTTATTTGGAAGCACGAGCTTCCACCTGATGAAGGAGCAGTGTTCCAAAAGCTGGTGCTTCCAAATAAACCTGTTGGATTATAACCTGGTATTGTGTGATTTTTGACTTTGTACACCCCAGTCCAACACCAGCACCTATAAATCAGTTATCTTTAATGGATAGTGTGAACTTTTTGAAAAATAATAATGCACAATAAAAATACAAGTTTGTTGCTTCTTTCCCACCCTTTAGCTCTCAATGCCATTTGACATTTAAAGAAGGATCAATGATTTTAAATTGCGAATTATGTCAGAAATAAAATTATAAGAATATGATGAAAATGTAAAATTTTAACAGTGACATTAAAGCTCCCTAAACATTGAATTTAATTTTGTTAGTTATATGATTGGGCTGAAATGAAATGTATGGCAAATGAAGTCAGTACAATCACTGAATAATAATGATACGCAAAAATAATGTTTATGAAAATAAAAATATGAACTAGAACTGCTATATGAAATCTGAATGGCAATGTAATTTCAGTGCACAGGACTGGGAGATTCAAAGCTGAACTCAGGAACTAAATATTTCTGTCCATAAAATATAAAGTATGGGCTCATCGAATGTGCATTAACATGCAGCACCGCACAGGCTGTTTGAACTTTAATTCAGTGTTCCCAATAAGATGTTGCAATAAGTGCAAAAAATCTAAAATAAGCAATTATACCAAATGTAATGTTCTAAAAATGCATACTTTACTACTACTTAATTGCTGTTGCATTCATTCAAAAGGAAATTTCAAGATAGCAAAACAATTCAGCAAAGGAAAATTAACGTGTAAGGAGTCCCACTCCTCACAAGTAAACCCCAGGTTAGAATCCAGCTTTTGAAAGCTTAGAATATCTTGGGAGAAGACTTTAGCATTCAAGCAGACTAAGTTATTTTCCCCAATGCCATACAATGTCACAGTGTATTCTATGAAAAATGAGCAATATGATTGGAGCAACCCAATTATATTTAAAAACTATAAGGCCAGACACAAAGAATAAAATTCTCTTTCCTTTCTCATTATAGTGCTATGCCATGGTAAAATCACAGACAACTGATTGAAAATTCTGAATGAGAAATTGTTTGTATTGGACAACAACTGATGTCTGCATATTTGGCTCCATTAACCATGGAAAAAGAACAGCAGCGAGTTGAAGAACTGCACAGGATGAAAACACTGGTTAGAGATGGATCATTAGTGATTAAAAGAAGAAATAGCAGATATAAAGAATGAAACCTTAAAGGAAAATAGAAATTAAGAGATAAGAGAAAATCAAAAGAGAACATTTAAAGATAAAACATATAAAAGGGATTTAAGTAATTAGGCATTTTTATGGCAAATAAATAGTTTTCACACTTGTTGGATGAGTTCATGGAGTCTAACAGAGTTACGATGAAGAAAGGGGATATGCAACAGGAGCAAAGAATTCAAAATCGATAATCTGAGAAGTTTAATTTATATGGGATACATTTAATAATAAAGCAAAAATCATGGTCATATCATCACTCACATGGCTGTGCAAATCAACACGTATGTTAAAACATGAAATGATCATTACAATTGACAATTATTACAAAATTAGTCAGTAAAACGACACCAGGGCTGATTTGGTAGTTAAGAGATGTTACGATTTCAAAAAAACCCTTCAAGTTTCTTTGTTTAGCACCTTCTACATTAGGTATGTACTCTGCATTGGCTAATCTGAAAGATTTTTGGTCCAGCAATAATGGTTCTTTTTAGCAGGTATTTCAGAGCTTATTTAGACTCATATTGCAGCTTCACACCCAAACATTGGAAATACACCCTCATGCAGCCCTTTTGCAGATGCAAAGGTTTTAAGAATAACCAATAAAATACATTTGTTTCCACTGTACTCAGGTGTTCTTAACTGTTAGATAGCAACAATGTCAAATATAATCAACAAATTATTTCAGAACTAACTTGTAAATAACTTTGACTTCTGTAGTACTCAAGTGCAATCTCAGAATGCTGCCAAGCACTTTACAGTTACAGAATAATTTTGGCAGGATCAGTTCTATGGCTAAGAAATTCTTTGGAGTTGCTCCCACTCAGCTGTTGTAAATTCGTAAAGTTGAACAGAAACCCCATTTACAAATATCAACAAGGAATCTGCCACACTTATAGCAAAATTGTTGTGTGAGGGGAAAAAAAAGCATCAAGGAAATTCCTAGCCTATGTTATTAAATGGTTTAAGTAAATGATCTCCATGACTTTTTTCTGTCACTAAATTAAAAACTTAAATAGTTTTACATTCCAATTTTAAAATTATCTGGAAAACAGCAGGCAGCTTTCTATCAAAAATAATGTTTCAGGTTGAGTGACCCTTCCTCAGTTAACTCGGATTTCTCTTCATAGATTATGCAAGACCTGCTGAGCCTTTCCAGCAACTTCTGTTTTTGTTTCTGATTTACACCATTCACAGTTCTTTCAATTTTTAATGTGATTTCCAGATTTACCTAATAAAAGCTATCAATACACTTTAAAGTAATGAGTAAACTGTGAAGTTTTTAAAGATACTTCATCAGAAAGATAAGTTATACAAATACAAGTTTATAATAAATTTTTGATCAAAGCAAGGCTGTTTTGTTCTCACATCTAAATTTAGAATTTGGTTTTCTGATAATAGGATTATGAGAACGACCCATATGGGATTTGGGTAGAGGAGATAAGAGAATTAAATTTTGGTCTGACAGTTACTACCATTGATCCTTCAATGGATGAGGCTGAAGTATATATCACAAGCCACAGATTTTTTTTTTTGAAGATTTATTAGAAGTTTGTCCATTAAAATGTAAAAACCAATAGGGGATCCTGAAAAACAACAGTAAATTTGATGCAAGATTTGACATAAGGGTCTGGGCAAATGCGACTCTGGTGGCAACAGTTTCCTGTCAACGCTTGGGCATATCCTTTTCAGTAATTCAAGACAATAACTCAAATTTTCCCATACATAACCTTTCTTTATTATGGTCACTTAGGTAAAAAAGAAACAAGGAAATAGTGACTTCCATAAATTACAGAGCATTTTGAGCATAACCCTATACTTTCCAGGTCTCAGCAGTACAACTACTGAGGCATTGAAGTGGATGCACTACAGCTATCATTTCTTACTCCCATGCTCCACATTCACATAAGTACATTCACACAAAAGTCATAAGGATTATTATAAACCCTGAGTCCATCTTAGAGTTCTTGTGTTCAGTTGCACTATAAATTAACTAATGTAATTCTTAGACAGTCTAACCTCACTGAAGAATACTATATACTTGCCTCATGTTTATAAACAGTCAAGATTAAAATCTTTCCTCAAGCTGTTATATATCAGTTACTAAAGAAAAGTAGTGTTGCTGTTGATGCTGTATCTGTTGTGGACTGTACTATTGCATTTTACTGACAGTATCAATTCAAAATATAAAGCTACATTGCAGATCCAATGATTGAAATATATCACTACCTGATCAATGGATTCCCATTGACAAGTGAAAATTTCCTTGACGTTAAAACTTCTTTAATGTTCTAGTCTAATCATTGCATGGAGCTTTGCAATTTGCTCACCTGAGAAACTGCTTCCAATCCCAAACACAACCCCTTCTCAATCCAATTCTACAAATCTGTATATTTCTATTGTAGTACAAAAGAAAGATTCAGCAGTACAATGCTGTTTAGAACAGGATATATTGTATGTCAATGGGCAAGAATTCTTTCTCCGATTGTACACAGGATCTCAACTATGCTCCATTCTTGAAAAAAAATCAAATTTGCAGCACTTTATTTGGTATATTGTGGATTAAACTTGTTTTAATGTTCTTGTATAAGAAATAGCAAAAGTGATCTAGTTAGCTCTTCAATTCTACTCAACCAGGAGAAAGTGAGGACTGCAGATGCTTGAGATCAGAGCTGAAAAATGTGTTGCTGGAAAAGCGCAGCAGGTCAGACAGCATCCAAGCAGTAGAAGAATCGACGTTTCGGGCATAAGCCCTTCGTCAGGAAGAGGCCTTCCTGAAGAAGGGCTTATGCCCGAAACGTCGATTCTCCTGTTCCTTGGATGCTGCCTGACCTGCTGCGCTTTTCCAGCAAAACATTTTTCAATTCTACTCCATCTTCAAGTAAAATCAAGGCTAATCAGATTGGAGCCTTACCTCCACTTTTTTTGCATGACTCATAACTCCAGTCAGAAAAAAAACTGTAGAAATATGTTTTAATCCACTTAACAATTTTAAAAATACAACTCTTATTTAAATGACATAAAACATTTGCTCCTGTTGAGTCATATGACTTATATTCACTGAAAAGGCAAATGTAAACCAGTAGTTAGCCAACCCATCAGTTCAGTTCATTCATCCAGCCAGTTACCACCAACAAGCAGGCTGGAGTAACTCATATGAAATAATGGATTTTTGAATAGATAAAATAATAGTTTTGCAAAGCAATTCATAATTAGATTTTTATACAACATATTTATATCCTATATCCTTTCATTGATGTGGGCATGAATGACACATCCTACACTGCTGTCCATCCCTAAATGGTCGTTGTAAAGAGGTACATTCTGGAACCACTACAGTCAATTTTGTGTGAGCAAACCTACAGTGCCATTAAGAAGGCAAGCATGGTAAATAAGTCAGGAGTGATGCATGGTTGCAGGTGGTTATGTACCTTTGTGCCTTCTGCCATTGGTCATCTAAATAATAGGAGTTTTCCATGTTGTAGAACATTTATTGGCATTTGTCAAGCCCAATTATCTCTTCCAGCATTCAAACTGCATACTTCTTCCTATTTTCCTTTTATCTATACATGATAATTTCATTCTTCAGGATATTCACTACCAAAGACAGTGAACAAACAAGACCGCAATGACCTGGATTATCAACAACTCCCATTTTAAACGTGTGTACTGCAATGGCCTAGGCACAGGTGAAATCAGAATATGAAAGCTGAGACAGGAAAACAAGAGACATAAAGGATAATGAAAGAAGGATTGAAGAGAGAGGAGATTAAAAATTGAGGGCAGAGCTAAACGTTAAGGATGGTCGTGTGCACAGAACAACACAGATCACCTATGGATGGACTGAATTTTCAATTACAATGTGATCTTTAAGAAGGGGCAACATAGCCAAATAAGGACTATGGATGTAATTTTAGTTGATGTCTGTAGACAAAGCCTGAAATATTACATCTGAAGGTGTTCAAGAAGTTTGAAAAGGGATAAATGACATGAGATTATAGTTTGTAAGCTCATGTCATTATATTACAGTTTAAAAACTAATCTCCTGGGAGAATCACGGTGTGTGAACACAATGGGAGAAAGGAAAGCAATCCAGACAACAGACATCTTGAATTCTCCTGTTTTGAAGAATACACAGAGAATGGGGTTAAAAGCAAGTTTCAACCCTCTGCACTCAGGACTCCTGAGGTACTCATGCAGACTAGTCTGGGTTAGAGTGAAAGTCAAAGTCTAAGAACTACCTGCTATATCTCCCCTAATTTTTTTTAAGATTCATTCACAGGATGAGTAAGTCACTACTAGATCAGCATTTATTGGCCATCCCTAATTGCCCAGAGGGTGGTTAAAGTTCAGCCAGCCACATTACTGTGGGTCTGGAGTCACATGTAGACAAGACCAGGTCAGGATGGCAATTTCCTTCCCTAAAAAGACAAAAGTGAACCAGATGGGTTTTTCTAATGAACAACAATGGTTTCATGGTCATCATTAGACTCGTAATTCCAGATTTTTATTGAGTTAAAATTCTACCATCAGCTGTGATAGATTTTGAATCCAGGACTCCAGAACATTATCTAGGTCTCTGGATTAATAGTCGAAAAATAATGCCACCAGGCCATCACCTCTTGTATGTTATTGCCTATCTTTTTTTTACCTTAAGTTGTGTTAAGCAGCGTCTTGAACTGCCACAGTATATTTGGAATAGGTACATCCACAATGCTGTTAGGGAGGGAGGTCCAGGATTTTGACCCAGTGACAGAGGAAGAACAGTGTTACATGGTGGCAATGTTCCTACATATCTACCGACATTGTCTTTACAGATATTACAGGGTCACAAGTTTGGGAGACGCTGTTGAAACAGCCTTGGTAAATGTCTGTGATGCATTTTCGGGATAGTACACAATGCTGCTACTTTGTATATGTAGTGCAGCAAGTGTTTGTGGTACTAATCAAGCAGGCTGCTTTTTCCCATCAGACTTTCAAACTACTATCAAGTTTCTCATTGTTGGAGTTGCACTCATTCAACTAAGTGGGAATCTTACTAGACTCTCCTGACTTATGCCGTGTAGATTGTGAACAAGCTTTTGGGAATCAGGTAGTGAGTTGATTCTTGCAGAGTAGCTAGCCTCTGGCTTACTTTTATATCCACACTACTTATAGTTCAATTTCCAGTCAATAGTAGCCTTCAGGATATTGATAGTGGAGGCCACTGAATGTCAAGGAACAATGGTTAGATTCTCTCTTCTGGAGATGGTCTTTGGATGACATTTGTAATTTATAAATGTCACTTGCCACTTATATCTCCAGGTCTGAGTATTATACAGGTCTTGCTACGTTTGGATATGGATTTCTTCAGTCTCAACATTATGCATTCAGCAGTCATCTTCATTTCTGACATTATGTTGAAGAGAGGGCCACTGATAAAGCAGCTGATGGTTGGGCCTAAGACATTACCTTTAAGAACTCCTGCAGGAATGTCCTGGAGCTGACATGAATGACCACAAGAAACCATAACTTCCTTCTTTATGTCAAGTAAACCTAAAGAGTTTTTCACCTCATCCCCACTGACTCCAGTTTTGCCAGGGTTCCTTGATACCACACTCAACCTCAATTAGACACAAGCAGGCACTGTTGCAGATTTGGTTTTAACAAGAAAAAAGTTTATTATGCAAATGAGAAAAACAAATTCAATAAAGCAGGCTATTTATTAATTACATAAAGATGTTGAAAGACACAATAATTTATAATGCCATTAATCCCAAAAAACACTCTTTTGTAGATCTCCAAAATATCCATGAACAGTATTCAAAAGCAAGCCTTGCAAATAGTTATACCAGCAAAACTCACCTTCTCCAACCTCCACAGGTTTAACTTAACTGTGACTTCCACTCTCAGTTTGGAAAATCTGACAGCCTCTTTCTGGAGCTTTCATACAATTCAGTCGAAACATTCTCAGCTTCAAATAAGCTCTTCAGGGTTTTCTCCAACCCGTCCTGGTCTGATACAATTAGAAAAAAGCCTCACTCTAATGCAATCTATTTTAACTACCTTCTCCCTTTCACAGAAGTAGAACTTTAGAAGGCCATCGTCATTTAAGACTTCTGCAGAATTACCCTAAACTGAAACTATAAACTATTACTTTCCAACAGCAACAGGTATTTATCTTGAGCTTTAAAAAAATCGAAGTCCAGATAATTCCAGCTAAAACCATGATGCACAATCGTTTACATTGTTCAGTCATAAACTCTCTTTAATATAAATAAAAATCCTTTAGTCCATGAGGCTACTTCTCTTCCAAGTTGCTTTGAAGTAAATCATATAGCTACAGAAATGCTTAGAAGCGAATCACTAAATAGTTTATAAATACAGAAAACACCATTTGGAACTAATTCAAAAATTCAAACATCCAAGCTTAAAATGATATCATAGTCAATGGGCATCCCTCACAGACGAGGATGACTCTCTTCCGCACTCAGGATGAGTCAGCAGATAGTTGTACAGACCAATACGGCTACCACAGCCTCAGCTACACTGTGGCAGATGGTGGTTACGGGAATGGGTGAGTGTGGCATTGGCGTGACAATGCATTCCTTTTGCTGTTTTTGCATGGCTTCCATTTCAAGTCTCAAAGTACCCAGCGCCTTTCTGGCTGCTCCTCCTCCACTTTGGCTGACTTGGGCCAGTGATTTCCAAGTGTTTGTGGCAATGCCACATTTCGTCAGTGAAGTATTGAGAGTATCACTGAAGCATTTCCTCTGTCCACCTGGAGCTCGCCTGTCATTTCAAAGCTGGGGAGTCATGGGTCAGTCATGCGAATGACATGCTCAGCCCATCATAGCCAATCAATGGCATCAGTGCCTTGATGCTGGGGATGTTTGCCTAGTCAAGGACACTGGTGTTGGTGCATCTTTCTCCCCAGCAGATTCACAGGATCTTGTGCAGGCAGTGTTGGTGGTACTGCACCAGTCTTGAAGTGTCTGTTGTAGACAGTCCACATCTCAGAACCATACAGAAGTGTGGGGACCATCACAGCTCTATAAATAATGATATCAGAATATATAGAAAATCACATACCTGGCATTACAGGTGATCAATCTTACCAACACCAATGGACAGACGCATCAATAGAAATCAGCTTGAAGAGGAGGTTGTGTGTTAGTCTCTCTTATCAGTTCTTTTATCACCTGCTACAGACCCAATCTAGCAACGACATCCTTTAAGATTTGACCAGTTTGTCAGTTGTAGTGCTGCTAAGCAACTTTTGATGCCAGGCACTGACATCCCACATCATTCTACACCATTGGCACACTCAATGCTTCCTCAGCACGTAGGTTTCCTTGCCCACCTTTAACCAGATGCTATGAGACAGGGTCCAGAGTCAACACTGAGATTTCTCAGGATAACTCCCTCCTGACTGTATACCACTGTGCTGCCACCTATACTGGATTTGTCCTACCAGTGGAACAGGACATACCCAGCGGACAGTGAAATTGTTGTCTGGGACAAATCACACCTTACAATACAGACAATTCTTTCAATTTTGACACCAGTCCCAGACTTTAGTAACGAGGGCTTTACAGAGTTGACGGGGTCGAGTTTGCTTTTGTTGTCTTGGCTACTGTTAGATGGTCTGTCCAGTTTCATTTCTTTCTTCAAAATTTTAGCGGTTTGTCACAATAGAATGCTACGCCATTTCGGAGCACAACTAAGAGTTAATAACATCGCTTTTCAAGTCTGACTAAGAACATTGATATGTCATTCCAACTTGAAACAAAGTGCAATTTATCAATTACAAAGCACAGGAACAAAAGTAAAGGTAAAGTTTGCGATTGAGGACCGTAGGGCTGCTGACTCATGTGCACGCCGTGGGAGTGAGCACGGCTACTGGTGGTGATTTTAACATGAGGGTTACCACTTGGACAGCACGGTGGCACATGTAGGCGGCACAGTAGTTAGTACTGCTGCCTCCCAGCGCCAGAGACCCGGGTGCAATACCCACCTCAGGCGACTGACTGTGTGGAGTTTGCACATTCTCCCAGTGTCTGCGTGGGTTTCCTCCGGGTGCTCCGGTTTCCTCCCACAGTCCAAAGATGTGCTGGTCAGGTGAATTGCCCATGCTAAATTGCCCATAGTATTAGGTAAGGGGCAAATGTAGGGGTATGGGTGGGTCGCGCTTCGGCAGGTCAGTGTGGACTTGTCAGGAAAAAGGTGAGGGTGAGGAGGAGGGATCTTCATGGTGTCCTCCACTTCTTACTAAATACTGGTTCTAGATCTCAACAGAAGCTGTCACAGGATATCCATGGAATAAAAATTAAACAGATTTCCTGACAGTGAACTGCAGAATTGAACAACTGAACATTTTTGGTTGTACAATTTTTTATTGCTTTGGTCAAATAAAAGCAATATATTATTGTGGTCACAGTTATGACATCCAGCTCAACCTGCCAACAATTTTGTTCAACCCTTTCACTGCCTTTGTACTTGCCCAACTTTCAATCTTAGATAGACCAGAGCTTCCCATTTTGCTTAAAATGGAATTCCTTTCCCAATCAATGACTTTGATTTAACAATACTAGTGGTGACCTTGATGACATCCCCTTATGTCCGGGGCTTCAAGGCCCACTATACCTTACTTTCAAAGGCCAACTGTCACTTCCTTCTCCATCCAGAATATGATTTGGAGATGCTGGCGTTGGACTGGGGTGTACAAAGTTAAAAATCACACAACACCAGGTTATAGTCCAACAGGTTTAATTGGAAGCACACTAGCATTCGGAGCGTTGCTCCTTCATCAGGTGGTAGTGGAGGGCTCAACCCTAACACACAAAATTTATAGCAAAAATTTACAGTGTGACGTAACTGAAATTACACATTGAAAAATTGATTGTCTGTTAAGCCTTTCATCTGTTAGAATACCATGATAGTTTCATTTCTTTCATGTGTAAATCATCAAATCTTTTCTTAAAAAGTTGCATTCTCGGGTTAGCTGTTAACAATGGTGATAGCTAGACAATATGTTGAAGGTGTTGGCCCCCTGGGTTCTGTGTCTATGCCATGATGTTTAGTTTGATTCTAATCTAAAATGTGAGATAACGGAGTTTTACATGAATTCATGCAGTTGTTGAGCTTGGAGTTCTACATGCAGTTTTTGAGCAAAGTACAATGTAATCCTGCAAGTACAAATTTATCCCACAAAATATATGTGTGCATATGGGACTTTGTCTGTCTGTGCTGGGGGTTGAGAGTGCAAGAAAGTGTGTGTGTGTGTGTGGTCAGTGTCTTAAGTTTGTGAGGGGGTGCATGTGGGAGTGTGTGTGTCAGTAAGGGTGAAGTGGGTGGCTGTGTGTGCATCCGTGTATATGTGCGCCTGTGTGTATAGGAGTGCCGGTGTGTGTGTGTGTAGGAATGTCTGTGCGTGTGTGTATAGTGCAATGGAGGTCATCTGTAGTGTGACATGAACCCAAGGTCCCGGTTGAGGCCCTCCCTATGGGTACCAAACTTAGCTATCAGCCTCTGCTCGGCCACGTTTCTCTGCTGCCTGTCCTGAAGTCCACATTGGGGGATGGTCACCCGAAGGTCCGAGACTGAATGTCCTGGACCACTGAAGTGTTCCCCAACTGGGAGGGAACACTCCTATCTGTTGATTGTTGTGCGGTGCCCATTCATCCATTGTCGGTTTCCCCAATGTACCATGCCTCCGGGCATCCTTGCCTGCAACGTATACGATAGACAGTGTTGGATGAGTGACATGAGTACCTGCCATGTATAAGGTGAGAGGTGTCCCCACGTGTAATGATGGTATTTATGTCCACACTTTGACACGTCTTGCAGCGCCTACCGTGACAGAGTTGTATGGAGTTGTCCTGAGAGCCGGGCAGCTTGCTATGAACAACGATCTGTCTGAGGTTTGGCGGTTGTTTAAAGGCAAGTAGTGGAGGTGTGGGGAAGGTTTTGGTGAGGTGCTCATCCTCATTGATAATGTGTTGCAGGTCACGAAGAACCTGGCGTAGATTTGTAGCTCCTGGGAAATACTGAACCACGAAGGGCACCCTGTCAGTTGCAGCATGTGTCTGTCTCCTGAGGTGGTCATTATGGTTCCTTGTTGTGGCACGTCAGAGTACCGACACCCCTACACACCCTTACACACACTCAAAGACTTAAGGCACCCGGCACTCATTACACACACACATACACTTTTTCACACTCTCAACCCCTAACCCAGACAGACAGACAGACACACACACACACACACAAACACACAGACAAAGACCCACATGCACACATATATTTTGTGGGGTGAATTTGTACTTGCAGGGTTACATTGTACTTTGCTCAAAAACTGCATGTGTTCATGTAAAACTCCATTATCTCATTTTTTAGATTACAATCAATCTAAACATCATGACACAAACAGAGAACACAGGGGGCCAACACCTTCAACATATTTCTAGCTATCACCATTGTTAACAGCTAACCTGAGAATGCAACCTTTTAAAAAATGGTTTGGTGATTTACACATGAAACAAGTGAAACTATCATGGTATTCTAACAGATGAAAGGCTTAACAGAATCAATTTTTCAATGTAGATTAGATTACTTATATGTGGAAACTGGCCCTTCGGCCCACCAAATCCACACCGACCCGCCGAAGCGCAACCCACCCATTCCCCTAATTTACCTCTTTCCCTAACACTATGGGCATTTTAGCATGGCCAATTCACCTGCCCTGCACATCTTTGGACTGTGGGAGGAAACCGGAGCACCCGGAGGAAACCCACGCAGACACGGGGAGAATGTGCAAACTCCACACAGTCAGTCGCCTGAGTCGGGAATTGAACCCGGGTCTCTGGCGCTGTGAGGCAGCAGTGCTAACCACTGTGCCACCGTGCCACCCACTGTATAATTTCAGTTACATCACACTGTAAATTTTTGCTATAAATTCTGTGTTAGGATTGAGCCCTCCACTACTACCTGAAAGAGCGACGTTCTGAAAGCTAGTGTGTTTCCAATTAAACCTGTTGGACTATAACCTGGTGTTGTGTGATTTTTAACTTTATCCAGAATAGCCTGCCTACTGCTGAATCTTTCATTCAAAATTGACTAATTAGGACAGCCTTCTGTCCTCAATGTATAACGCATTATCTTACCTGCAAACTGTTCGTTGCATTCTATCCATATCAAGACCTGCTCACCCACCTTTACCAGCCTATAAAATTGCTGGACCATCTCCAATGCCTCCAACTTAAAGTTTTCATCCTTTATTTAACCTCCTTTATGGCCTCACTCCCTTATCTCTGAGACCTCCTTCAATTAAACAATCCCCAAGTCCAACAACCCTTCCCCACGATCATAAGAAAAATCCTGACTTAATATGCATTAAATGATGATTATCCTGAAGGTACTTTCACCAGTTCCCACTTGGCAATCGATTTGATTTTTGAGCCAAGGAACTAACTGATCTGAAGAGTAATAAATGTTGCACACGGAAACAGGATGTAGGGTCCAAATTCCACACTGCACAGGTTTTCAGTTTTCACTTTTCAGAGGGGAGGCTCAGGCTTTGCCAATCAGACATTTGTGAATATAATCTCCTTGATAAAGAGTCATCTAGATTCGAAACATTAGCTTGCTCTTTCTCTATGGATACTGTCTGACCTGCTGTGATCTCCAGCAGTTGTTTTCTTCAGTGCAGATTCCAGCAGCTGCAATAATTTGTTCCTATCCTTCCCCACATCTCTGCATGCCAATGACTGGCCATTATGCAACCCACCATGCTTTTGACCAGCAAAGTTCTAAAATATTAGGATTTGCTGCATAAATCCTTCTAATGTGCAACTTCTTCATATCCTTTAAGATTCTTTCATGAAGACTAGTTCTTTTGAAAAGCATTTCAAATGTTAATCTTTTGATGAGTCCTCCAAATGTTTGTTTCAGTATACATCTAGATTGTAATTTTATTTGTTCTATGAAGGCGTTGCTGGCTGGAGCAGCATTTACTGACCATCCCTAATTAGCCAGAGTGCAGATAAATGTGGTCTGGAGTCATATGTAAGCCAGACCAAGTAAGGATGGAAGTTTCCTTCCCAAATGGACATTAGTGAGCCAGTTGGGTTTTTCCAATGATCGACAAAGGATTCATGGGCATCAGTAGAATTTTAATTCCAGATATTTATTAAATACAAATTCCACCAACTGTCATGGCAGGATTAAAACCCAGGTCCCAGAACATAACCAGAGTCTCTAAACTAGCAGTCCAATGATAATCCACTCGGCCTTCACCTCCCCTCGGTGAATCTATTTGGGCATTTTTCTATGTTGGGTATTACATAAATGAAAATCTTCTCATCTGTCTGGCTTAAGGGACAACATGTTGGGAGCTTAACTGCATACAATGACTATGATAACCCACATCACCTTTAGTAGCATAAATATACTTCCTCCTGATCAGATTTGTTTTAGGAAGTATTTTAATATTAGTTGGTAATTAGTTATAACAACGGGACACCACAAGACACGTAATAAAAACAATTTTGCTCAGAATTTGTGACTGATGATGGCAAGACACCATCATTATTGTGAAACTGACACTAACTTTGATATCTACACATGCACAGTTAAAAGCAAAAGTTCAGAAGCTGATATTAGAAATACCCTGATCATCCATAGGGTGCACTGTTGCAGTACTGCAGATGCAATTCAACACAAATGTTAACATTTTATGTACAGCACTATTTAGAGCACAAATAGCATTTCAAATGTTAATTTGTTAATTGAGATTTAACTGAATTTTTAATCCATGTCCAAGTCATCATAACTAAACAAGCCACGTGATTTTTTGGTGAAAATAATTTGTTGTATATTTGATGTACAAGACAACTAAATGCTTTTAGGGATCAAATACAAAAGATTTCAGAACCAAGTATGGTCACCACATTCATTTCAAAAACCCTAACACATTATGCATTAAATAATAATTATCTTGAAGATACTTTCACCAGTTCCCACGAGTCAATTAATAAAAGAAGTGTTCAGATCAAATTTGGTTTTTGAGGCAAGAAACTAACTGATCAGAGAAAAGTAACAAATATTTCAGATGGAAACTGGATGTAGGGTCCAGATTCCACAATATACAGGTTTGCCTCTTAAGTATTTGCTTTTCGGAGGGGTGGCTTGGGTTTTGCCAATCAGGCTGGTGTACAATCTCTCCACACCAAAACTGAGAAAATCAACGTGCAGTCCTTCTGTAAACAACACTGACGTCCTAGGTCCAGCCAACACCTGCCACTCCTGGGATGTAGGGAATGGTGGAGGCATCAGACACAGATCAAGGAAGACAAAGAGACATGGAAGACAACAATCTCTCCCTCTATGCCAACAAAACAAAGGAGCTGGTCATTGACGTCAGGAAGCAGACTGGAGGACATGCCCTGTCTGTATCAATGGTGCTAAAGTGGAGGTGGTCAAGAGCTTCAAGATCCTAGGAGTAACTATCACTGATCTATCCTGGTGCATCCATGTCAATGCTACAGTCAAGAAAGTACATCAACACCTCTACATCCTCAGAAAGCTAAGGATATTCAACATGTCCACATGACTCCAACTAATTTTTAAGAGATACACAGTAGAAAGCATCCTATCTGGATGCATCCCTGCTTGGTATGACAACTGCTCTGTCCAAGGCCGCAAGAAATTACACATAATTGTGAATGCAGCCCAGTCTCTCACAGAAACCAGCCTTCTTTTCATTGACTCTGTCGACACTTCCCACTGCCTCGGGAAAGCAGCCAACATAATTAAATACCCCTCCCATTCTGGTTATACTCTCTTCCACCTTTTCCACCAGAAAAAAGGTTTGAAACACATACCAATAGATTTAAGAACAGCTTCCTCCCTGTTGATACCAGACTTATGATTGGACCTCTCATTTATTAGAGTTAAACATCTCTGCATTTTCTGTGTAGCTGTAACTGTAGATTTTGTATTCTATTCCAGACCATAGCAACACGATGGCTGGAGGAAGAGTGCCTCATCTTCGGCCTAGGAACCCTCCAACCACAAGGGATGAACTCAGATTTCACCAGTTTTCTCATTTCCCCTCCCCGCACCTTGTCTCAGTCCCAACCCTCGAACTCAGCACCACCTTCCTAACCTGCAATCTTCTTCCTGACCTCTCCGCCCCACCCCCACTCCAGCCTATCATCCTCACCTTTACCTCATTTCACCTATCGCATTTCCAACATCCCTCCCCCAAGTCCCTCCTCCCTATCTTTTATCTTAGCCTGCTTGGCACACCTTCCTCATTCCTGAAGAAGGGCTCATGCCCGAAACGTTGATTCTCCTGCTCCTTGGATGTTGCCTGACCTGCTGCACCTTTCCAGCAACACACTTTCAGCTCTAATCTCCAGCATGTGCAGTCCTCACTTTCTCCTATTCTATTCTATTACCCTGGTGTACTTATGAAAAGTATAACCTGTCTGGTTAGCACACAAGACAATACTTTTCACTGTAATTCAGATCATGCGACAAAAATAAATCAAATCAAAAGGGACATATAATACTTACGTAAATACCCATGTATTGAGAGATACACTAAAGGTTGATGTGGGCACCATTTTCCACATTACCTTGTGGATTCTTTTGTCAGCAATGTCATGCATGCAGGGTGGGTGCATTTTAGTTTAAAGTAAGTGACTCAAGAACATTATCCATGTAAAAGCTGACAGCTACATTCATAGAAACATTTTGCCTGAAAAATACTGATTATAAGTTTGACTTTTATATGAATAGACACACAGTGAGAAGTAGGTTATAATATGTGATTTTACTTCTCAATTCGCACTCTCAGAAATGTTCAATCTGATTGGCTTCTTAACCTGCTTAATAGAGAAATTGATGTTCTAGGTCCCTTTAAAATGTTTATAGAAAACATTCAACAAGATCAGTTGCTGAATATAAACTCTGGGCTATAATTTAAAAAGGTAAAGTAAGTTGAATACTTTTATATTAAGCAATTAGAGTTTTTAACTAAATGATGATTACAATGCATAGATATAATCCAATAACAATCATACCTAAAACTTTATTTCATTGTCTCAAAATTCTCATTTATCAAATAGTGAAGAAACCCATATTCTTTCCTGCTACAGAAGATGGATGGAAGTCAAAATATAAATTTAACTGTACTGTTCTTCGTAGAATACAGAACCCTAAAGCAAATTAATACAAAAATCAATTGTTAAGTATGAAGATAGGCAACTAACAATGTAGCAATACCCTGTCAAATGTGTAACTGAAACAAAGTCCTCTATCCTTAAACAGATCAGTGCTACTGATATCCACGTTACAATGCCAAAAGAGGACATCTGTATTGAATCGTAAAAATATCTCCAACTGTTGACTAACTACAAACAAATTAAATTGCTTGCTTTTAGCTCTACAGTTCAGCTTCCACTACACCAAATACAAATGGATAGTGGCAACAACAGGCAGACAATTAAAGCTGTCTCTCGTTTGATCTTTCCAAAACACTAACAGAATACATTCTAATGGTAAACAATTATAACTTTCATTCTAGATGTTACAACGTCGCAGAAAATCTGTTGTAAAATTATGAAAGGTTTACAGTTTGAGTCTCTCCAATAAACCATTGCTGAATCTTTATCATCTTGGAATCTGGGATAACTCAACAGCTTCTACAATGACATCTGCAATATTAATTCATCAAAACTAATCAATGTTGCTGGTTTAAAATAATTCAAAATCTCTCAAATATGCAACATGTCAAGAAATGATGAGATTAGTAAACCACTTGTGACAGAGCCAACATAACTCTCACATCGCGACCCAAATCACTGCTACAGATTTGTGTACTCTACCTAAGAGTAACTATTTTCCCCATTTTCTCTATGAATACTTAGGACTATGAGCAGAAACTTTGAATACTTCTTTTGCATTACAGATGAGAAAATTCTTGTCTTATAATTAAATATACTTCATATGAAATTATTTCTAACTCTCACCTATAATACTGTACCACAACTGAATTTGAATTTACTTTTAAATTTACCTTCGCAGAGAATTTCTAAAGATTGATTTCAATGTGTTTTTGGTTTCGAGATCTGCAGTTCAAACTGATTTACTTCAGTGTGACTAAGTTTAAAATCCCTTGTGAGAACAAAATGTGGAACTTAGACATCGAACTTTCTGCAAAATTAATGAAGTACATGGGAAAAGAAAATTTTTTTTTATATAAAGTATCCTAAACAACTTTTACCGAGCATCTTGACCTCATGTGCCTTTTATTATGTGATCCTGCCAATCAAAATATAAATCCAAAAAGTAAACCAAAACCTACAACCAGTTACAATGGTACACTATTACTGACATCATTTAGCCTTCAAATTATTTGATAATTCCTCAACTAGTAAATTTTAAACACAGGACAGTAATAATCTTGAAGATCACATTAATATGTATGAGTATGTGGAAAATTTATAAAAGAACCTTACATGGGAATTTGGTGACAAACACTTCTCTAATACTTTAAATAGAAAGATTTTATTTGCTTAATTGATATGCAATAACATATGCTGATCAATTCAAATAATTGATGAATGAAAAATTCTGTAACATTTAACTGAAATAAGTAATTTACTACATTTTTTATTCAAAACAAAGATCCCAGACAGCAACCGAAAACATAATACGCACTAAGTCTTGCACTGGAATCTCAAAGCTTGTAGTTTGACAAGATGAAGTTACAGTACAGAATACACAAATAACCTTCTGGTAACCAGACGTAGCATTGGTGACATTCTTTCAAAAAGGAGCAGCATGATGTTAACAAGGATTTAGGGAGTGGGGGTGTGTAGAACAAGGTTGGTGATGAAAAATATCACTCCGAAAAGAAACAAATAAATAAGACTGTCTCAACAATAGACAAATGCACTGATTAACTGTAAAGTCATCACCAATCTAAAAAACTTCACATAACATCTGTCAGCAAGTTATGTTTGAAATGACATTGCATTGGTAAGATTAAACTGAGCACTGCAAGTCATTCCTGCTGCCCATATGCTTCATCTGTAGATGAGTTTGTTCTTTTTCTCCCTTCACTGCATTTGTAATGCTGTCTAAATCCCCATGAGTCATATAACTTAAAGCTGGTCCTTCTTTATGCCAGGAAGAGTCCACCACAAGTCTTTTGTCGAAAATCCACAGGGATAGGCTGTCCCACTTTGCTTTGTATATCATGATGTCACAAGCCATGTGATTCAGCTTCTCCAGTAAGAGTACATGAAGAGTTTAAAGCTTATGCTTTTTGGATTGTGTGAATGCTTCATTCGCCTCACAAACAACCACAGAACCACAAGTGCGGTGCAACTTTCTCTCCAGAACGACAAGAGAACCTCTGGTTCTAAATGGTTAATCTCCGCAGGTCACTACCAGCCACCAAGACCAACTCTGTCAGTAAGTGCCTGCTAACCACAGCCTTTACAGTAACTACTTGCCCATCAAATGTTTATTTGTCTTATTTGCATGTTGTATGCTATTTTGTGGCCAACAAGTAAATGACATCAAACAGCTCACCTAAGCACCGCTGGCAAGCTCTTAAACTTCTCTGCAATGGTTATATTTTCAGTTTAAGACTTCGAGGGACACCAAAACCACAAGCAAAAAGTATATTTGAAAGTAGTAGTATGGCATCTAACAGCCTGTTCAGTTCAGTCACATCATGTCAGCAAAATTTCTTCTGGGGTAAGTACAAATCGTATATTCCTTTACATTAGAAATGGAATTTTACTATAAATATTTCCATTTTGTACATGCGTATATAACCTACTAATTTGCTGATTAATACTAAACTTTGCTTCACAAGCTTACTTATGCAGTAAAAGTGAGGCAACTGAAAAATAAAGCAGTTATGAAACTGACTGGATATTTTAAAAACTCAATAAAAGCAAACTTATTCCAAATAGTAAGGTTTTTGGTTTCTTCACATTTACATGTAAAACAAGATGATTTAAAATTGAAAGCATGAAAAATGCTTTGTGGAAATGAGATAATGCCTATTTGTCACTAGAGGACTATAACCTATCTTTTCCCATCCAACATTTCTGTGGTGTACATTTCTTTCGGGATAAAGAAACAGAACATATTACAAACAAATTGAAGATGGTCTATAAAACATGTAGATAATAATATTTTAGTTTTAACTTTTTAACTACAAAAGAGAATGAGGATGATAAGGATAAGCCTATTTATAAATAAGTTCATTCAATCACAGCAACACATTATATTGGTTACTACTTTGTATAGGAAGCATACAGAAGATTTTTGATATTTTTATTATGGATTTGTGAGTATGTAGCTGACCTGGTTTTACTGCTCAAAATAGAATATACCTGCCTTCCCTTAACAGCGAGGACACTGTACTCACTGACTACTAAAGAGTTTAGAATATTTGTAAATCTTAATTTTAGAACTAGTAGCATGTTTTGCATGCCTACAATTATATTTAATCTCAACATCAACTGACATGATTAAAAGTAAATAACCAATGTCTTCAAAATGTATGGCCCTGATGAAGCGCATTTGCCCTGAAGCGCATTTTCCTGCTCCTTGGATGCTGCCTGACCTGCTGTGCTTTTCCAGCACCACTCTATCTTCACTCTTCAAAATGTATGCCCAGACATTTAAATCCTTGACATATCTTAACAATAAATGGGAACTTTTGTGGGAAGCAACATAGAATCACTTTTAATTAAAATGAATGCAATTTATCTGCACTAACTACATTAAACTAATAGTGATTAAAAAGCACCAACAGTAAATGAATAAAATTAGTGGAATGTCAAGACACTTGCTTTAAAAAAAATTATAAATAGAAACATTTCATAGAATTTTCCTAAGAGACAACATACAATCACATCAAAAGAATCTATGGTGTTGCTTTCAACTTCCTGCAGGTTTTAGGTTATTCTTCTGCTTCACATAAGTAATCACATTGAGATTTCATATTTTACAATTTTCAGAGAACAAGAAAATTTTCTGGAACATCAAGAAATAATTTAAATTTCGTAATAAGCCAATGTGTTCATGTGAAAATAAATCACAAAGTGACAAAACTGATTTATTGTTCATATTTTACAAGTGATCTGTTGAACTTTTCATCTCACAACTGAGGACTTACATGCATTGCAATACATTTTTGTCTTAAATCTCAAGTATTACTTCTACTTCATACTTGTGCATTCATAGTCTGATTTTCCAAAGCAGAGAAACTCCAACTAACAAAGACAGGTGGTAAAATGTCACAAGCACATTGTTTACTATAACTAACATAACATGTCAAGGAGAAATCCAGTTTGTGAATCAACTAAATGACTAATTACAGACAATGCCAAGATAGTCCCTTCTTTTCTTCTATGCCTCTCTACTGACTACACAGTCATACATCCCTATACAATGTTAGGTTATTGCATAATTAAGCACTGCAGCAACTTTTATCCTTCCTGCCATATTCTACAAAGAGTGCACAATTAAAATGTTAGTCCTGGTCAGTTGCTCGATATATTGTAATTAACATAGCTCAGAGTTATATTTGGTATTACTAACAAAGTTGTGGATCCAAAAATAAATTCAGTCCAGTTGAGCGCTGAAGGAAAATTAAAGAAAAAGGAAGCATTTGTTATAAAAACAGGTGCCAAATCTTCACAGAATTATAAACTGTTTTTGTAAGTCACTGGTAATAACATCCGCTGAGTAGCTGGGCCACATTATTTAAAGGTCTACAACAGATAATGCTGGTTTACAGCTGTGAATATTCTATTTAACTAGAACTTCCAAACAACAGTTGGAAAGGCTTGTTTTCTTGGATCCAGATAGAGTAATAACTTGTAATTTTGAAAAATAGGTTTACATAGTCGCTTCACAGAAATGTATTATTTCATGCTTGAAATCAAATTCTAAATATGCTTAATGCATAGAGTATCAATTATTTATTCTATGATTTAAAATTAAATTATAAATACACAGCAAGCCTTAAATGTTAGTTCTCCACTATTCCTTCGAGATGAAGAGACTGTAAATTAAAAGCAGGATATTAAATGATTTTGAATGTTACAATAAAAAATATTTCTTGTTCCAGAGCAAAATTTTTATTTATCTTCTTGCAGAACCATCAAAAGATGTACTACAATATTTACACTCCCATCCCCCTTAGAGTACTCACCTGGGATAAGCTGTAACTTCTGTTAAGGCCATATAGGATAAAGAACTAAAATTTGAAACAAGTAACTTATTTGACGAATCAGGCAATACGTATGAAACGCTTGGGCGTGAAATTATATTATTTAATAAAACAGTAGTACACTAACAGTTTATTAATAAATTAAATTCACAAACAAACTAACACAAGATTTTGTTAAAATTGATGATAATCAACATTGATCTCGAGTAAGTGCTGGCTAGAATTTTAATAGCTGAATCCATGTTAACTCGGCCCAGTACCCTAAACAACAAATGAGTTACACTAAGACTGCACATTTTAATTACTGAACCTGAATGTTCTAACTTTATTAATACAATACAGCAATGAAAATCCAATATTTCAAACACTCCCTTTACTTTGGAATAAATTCTGTATACAATGATACATATATAGCTTACATTTTAAAAATGCTCCTCAGAAGAGTATTATTCACTAACAAAACAGGCAATATACAAAATGATTACACTGATAATTTTCAAGCCTTTGTTTCTAGTACAGTTATGGAAAGTGCATTGCATTTCAGTATGCTAAATTAGCAGTACAAAAACATGTCTGAAAGTCAAAGCACTTTTTCTAAGAGTATAGTGAAAGAGTGAAGAATTAAGTAAACTAAGCGCGTGTGGAGACACAGATAACACTCATCACAATATTAGTTTTGCACTGCTCTTTACATGATTAAAGCGCATAATTATTCATTTTTCAGACTGATGTTCTGAAAAGCAAAGTTTGTCTACTAGTTTCAAATTGAAATTAGAGACAGACAGAATACAAAACCTTTTGTTAAAATTCAAAGGCAGCGTCAATCCCATAAGTGGAACCATCCAGGCACTATATGTATAATTATTTAGCCCTTTCACCACCTCCAATGTTTAGCAAGGACCATATTAAATATAATTTAAAGCACATTTACAAGTCAGAGTTCTTTAATGTGTAACTAATTCAAATTTTTCAAGTCTGTCATTGAAATGTATTTAATTTTGAAACTGAATTTATAAAAATGAAAAATATATCCAGTACTCAATGCTGCATGTTACAACTTTTATATAAAAGTGAGGAAGAAAAGATCTTGTTATCAAACTAGACATCTTGTTTGTGTAAACTCCGGAGCCAATTAAACAAAACTCATAATTGAACACATCAGTTAGTCCGAAACAAAATGTATCCTGTGTGTGGTGACTTCTAACGTTTTTTAAATCATTTTGCAATAAATTCTGTTGGAAAGGAAGGAAAAGGTATTCACACGTATATCCCATCTTTCATAACCTCAAACAATCCAGAGTACTTTATAGATAATTCAGTACTTATTGTAGTATATTCATTGCCACATCAAAGGAAAGTGTTGCAGCAAATATAACTATAGTTATAAACTGTATAAACTTATAAACTCTTCTTTCTTAAAGAGCTAGGTGATAAATTGTTGAGGACTCTTGTTTTAGTCATATTTGTTCAGGTATAAATATTGACCAAATGTTCTGAAAATTTCCCTACTTTTAAAAAAGCTGAAATTTTGTGATGAAAATTCTAAAGGCGTCTGCTTTAATAAATTTCCTCTTTCAAACATATTTTCCACAATCCGAGCGTTGTAATGTCTTAAACCTAAAAAGATGGACCCATTTGATTCAATCACTGTGAAAGACATTCTGAACTGTGTAAGGCACAGAATAATGCCTGAGAGAGAAATTAATTAGCAGTTCTCCTGGACTAGTTATCCTGAGAGTCTCAATCCTCAACTCTAACAGTTCTCTAAGATTTTTATTCTTCAAGTGCTTATGTTACTGAAATGTTAACTTGAAAGTAATCTTAATTTCATTTAAGCAAACATTTACCCTTAAGATAATGCCAAGTTCAGATAGAAGTTTCATTATTTTGCTTCCAGAAAAATATTGTAAGTAGTTACCTATTGAAACAGATGCAAAATTTTGTTCTAGTTCAATAATACATTTATTTCTCACCCAGGTGGGTTATCAAACTTTATTAACAAACTTCAAAATTAACTTTCCACTCAGCATCACATTTACAATTCATATCTGATGGACCCAAGCCACAAATAGCCTATTTTCAGAAAAGCCAACATATCAACCAATAACCATTTAATGGAAGGAAAGGCTAAATACAGTGTATAACAAACAATGCAATTACGGACAGATCACACAACAAATTTAAAATAACCTTTCTGGGGAAAATTTACAATTAGTATAAGTTTAGAATTTATTCAGCAGTTAACCTACGATCAAGGGAGCCAAACATTTCTACTTCGCAAACTACAAAAATTCCGATAACTCAACATTATGGGGATTTTATTTCAAAAAATGTAAATGGAATGATTTCATGTATCACTTTACAGACAAAACTGGATGACACATGCACTTCAAAAACATTAATATCACATAGAATATAATATAACCAAGTGAATTGCTATAATCACCACAAACAAAAAGATTTAAGTTCTATCACAATCTCTCTTGCTGTATACCTAGGACATCTTTTGTAATAGAACAATCAATGCACTTCACAATGATTTTACCTTCATAACTGCCACTTCATACATGATTGCAGCCGAACAGCTTTAATTCAAGAATCCCTACAATGTGGAAACATCAAGATCACACCATCCCTCCAAAGAGCATGCCACATAGATCCACACTTCCTACCCTATCCTGTATCCATACATTTCTTATGGCAAGCCTACCTAGCCTGCACATCCCTGGACACTATGGGGCAATTTAGCATGGCTATACATAACCTGCACATCTTTGGACTGTAGAAGGAAACCATGGCACCTGGAGGAAACCCAAGCAGACACAGAGAGAATGAGCAAATTCCACACAGACAGTCACCCGAGGGTGGAATCGAACTTGGGTCCCTGGCAGTGAGAGATAGCACTGCTAACCACTGAACTACTGTGCCACTGTGATCTGACTAAATCAAAGTCCATGCAGGTTTTCTATCTCACAATTATTGGGAGAAAGAAAAGTTATCACTCATAAAAAGGTTATAGCAGCATTTATGAATAAACAATACTATAAACATTCGTTAGATTTCTTAAAAAAAAAATTATCTCAGTCACTGCACACAAGATATATTGCCTTTGCAGAGCACTGCTTCATTCTTACTTTTGCACCGTCAGGTAAAGCATAAGAACACCTCCAAGTAATGTTGCAGAGGTACCTGGTTTTACTTTAGAGAGAAAATCTTAGCTAGTAGGGTTCATCAGATTGTCTGAAAGAGTTAATTCTTTTACAACCTACAGTTAGGAATAATCAGAAACATTAGACAACCATCAAAAGCCAATAACATATTTAGAACAAAGAACATTTCAACGCAGTACAGGCCCGTCAGCCCTTGATGTTGTTTCGACTTGTGAAACCAATCTGAAGTCCATCTAACCTACACTATTCCATTCTCGTCCATATTTTTTTATGTAGCACCTTTATATGACAGATTTGATTTTTGATTTGCTTAATTATTGTAACGTGTACTGAGATAGTGAAAAGTATTTTGTGTGCTAACCAGATAAATCATACCTTACTCAAATACATCATGGTAATAGAACAGAATGCAGAATATAGTGTTACAGCTACACAGGAGGTGCACAGAAAGATCAATTCAAATAAATGACAGGTCCAATCAGAAGTCTTATAATGGCAGAGAAGAAGCTGTTCATAAATTTGTTGGCAAGCGTTTTCAAACGTTTGTATCTTTTGCCCAATGGAAGGAAGTGGAAGAGAGTAAAGCCAGGATGGGAGGGTTCTTGGATTGTGTTGGCTACTTTCCCAAGACAGTGTAAACTGAGTCAATGAAAGGAAGGTTGGTCTTCACGATGGACTGGACTGCATTCGCAACTGTCTGTAATTTCTTGCAGTCTTGAGCAGAGCAGTTGCCATACTAAGCTGTGATGCATGCGGATTGGACACTTTCTATGATGCATCTGAAAAATCCTTCAGTGTCACTGTGGACATGTCAAATTTCCTTAGCCTTCTGAGGAAGTAGACACGTAGACGTACTTGCTTGACTGTTGTGTGTATGTGGATAGACCAGGACATATCATTAGTGATGTTGGCTCTTGGGAATTTGAAGCACTCAACCACCTCCACCTCAACGCCACTGATTTAGATAGGGACATGTCCTCCACTCTGCTTCCTGAAGTCAATGACCAGTTCCTTTGTTTTGCTGCTATTGAGGGAGAGACTGTTATCTTAACACCATGCCACTAAGCTTTCCTGTACTTGGTCTTGTCTTTGCTTGTGACCCATTCCACTGCAGTAGTGTTATTAGCAAATTGTAAATGAAGTTAGATCTGAATTTGGCCACACAATCATGAGTGTATAAGAAGTGTAGTAAGGGGCTGAGTACACAGCCTGCAGAGCACCAATGTTGAAGATTTTTGTGGAGGAGATATTGCTGCCTATCCTTACTGATTAGGGTCTGTGGGTCAGGAAGCTGAGGATCCAATTGCAGAGGGGGTGCAGAGTCCTAGGTTTTGCAGTTTGGAAAGGAGTTTTGTTGGAATTGAGGTGTTGAAGATGGAGCTAAAGTCAATAAATAGGAGTCCTTATTATCCAGACGTTCCAAGGATCAATGTAGGGAAAGGAAGATTGTATTTACTGTGGACCTACAGTGAAAGCAAGCAAACTGTAGTGGATTAAGGCAATCTGGGAGGCGGGAGTTGATGTGTGCCATTACTAACCTCTCAAAGTACTTCATAATGACTGATGTCAGAGCCACCAGGCAATAGTCTTTAAGGCACGTTACCCAATTTTCTTTTGGCACTGAGGTGATAGTGGCCTTCTTTTGAAGCAGATAGGAACCTCAGATTGTAGTAAGGAGAGGTTAAAGATATCTACAAATACTCCTGCCAGCTTGTCTGGACAGGATCTGAGTGCACAGCCAGGGACTCCATGTGGTCCAGTTGCTTTCTGTGGGTTCACCCTCAAGAAGGCCAATCTGACTCTGCACATACAGGCGCATTCAAAAATACCAGGACAGGTGCATCATTTCACTGACCTTCTGTTCAAAATAAGCATATGATGTACTGAGCTCAACAGGAAGGGAAGCATTGTTGTCAGCAATTCTACTTGACTTCGATTTGTAGTTTGTTTTGTCATGGCAGCCTTGCCACAGTCAACGTGTGTTGATGTGCTCAGCTTTCCCCAGAGCACTTTATAGAAGCATTCCAAATTATGACACGGATATGATAATATTAGGTTTAATGACCAAATGTTTGGTAAAAGAAATGAGTGTCAAGGAGCATTTTCAAGGAGGAAAGAAAGGTAAAGGAAGAAAGTGGAAGAAAGGTGATGCAGGGTGGTAGATATCCACAAGTTTAGGATCTAGGCAAAGGAAGGCACAATTACTAATGCAGACATTAAAATCAGGGTTGCTTAAAAGACTAGAATTATACGAGTGCAGATATTTCAGAGGGGTTGAGAGACTAAGAGATCCAAAAAGGAATGAGGTCATGAAATGTCTGTAAACAAGTATGTTAACTTTAAGATCAAGACACTGCCTGTCCAAGAATTGATGTAACTTGGTGACCACAGGGATAATAGGCAAAATAGAACAGGGACAACAGGCTTTCTGCTTACAAAGGGAGTCCAGAAGGAATACATTGGAAAAAGGTAACAAAGACACAAATTAGGGTCGCAGCAGATGAGCCAAGCCAAGATGTTTCCATGGAGATTGAAATAGGTAATCTCAGTAATGACATGAATCTCATCTCAGCATGAAATATAATGCCAAGACTGTGAATAGACTGATTTAGCCATTGTATGTTAATGGGAGGGATCTAATTGATAGCTAGACAAAGTTTGGAGCAAGAATTAACTTTTATAGGATGACAGAAAGGTTAGGACACAGGAGCAGCCACTCAGCCTACTGTGACTACAATTGTTAAATGAACATAAATAACTTGTACCAATCTCCTGATTCCTCTCCGTACCCCTGCACATGATCTTTATTCAAATAATCATCCAATGCCTTTGAGTGATAGATTTAAACCTGCCTCCATTACACTTCCAGGCAGTGTATTCCATAACTTAACACTGAGTGAAAAGGTTTTGGTTTCTTATTTCACCCTTGCTTATTTTGCATTTCACTTTTAAAAGCCCAGGAGTAGCCATCTGGGAGAACATGCAGCATTAAAAATGTAGTATTTATTTTAAGATATGAGAAAGTGAAGACTGCAGATGCTGGCCAGTCAGAGAACAAAAAGGGTGGGACTAGAAAAATGCAACAGGTTAGGTGGCATTCGAGGAGCAGAAGAGTCGACATTTTTGTCATAGGCTCTTCATCAGAAACGTTATTCCGAATGAAGGGCTTATGCCCAAAACATCGACTCTCCTGCTCCTCTGATGCTGCCTGATCCACTGTGCTTTTCCAGTGCCACCCTTTTTGACTGATGTATTTTAAGAAATTGCAATTACAATTATTTTAGTTAGAAAGGCACTTTGTTTTCTATCCGACCATGTATCTTCCAGACCAGATACTCAAGTAAATTAGGCTTCTGGATTAATCACAATGGCAGTTACTAAAACTAAAAATAACAAAGTAGTTTTGTACCACCACAATGCTTGTATTAACTGATTGAATGTTGAAGTTATGCCAAACAGAATACTGCCTTTGACAGAATCTTAATTCAAAGAATATTGAAATTTTATAGTTAAAGCATGGTTGTTAATAGGACAAGATATATTCTTAGAGGATAGAGTAGCTCCAAATAGCTCGTAAAACAAACCACTTATTATTCAAACAAACAATCTTCTTTGTTGAAGCAAAGCAACTGAACTAAGTAGACAATGTGTTTCCCAACACCAATTTTCAACTTTTTCAGCAACATTAAATGAAACTCTCTTTTTTTGATTTAAGTAAATCTACGACTGCAATGTGACCAGGGGTTTTTTTGTCCATAGACAGTAGACATCCACAAAGCCAGCCAGACATCCTCCCTTTACCACATAACCCCAACAAGAAACTATTTTAATGACTGGGTCTGGGAGTTTTGTTGGGGGGTTGGAGGAGGAGATGTAATTAGAAGCCAGATGGTGGCAAATAAGACGACTTGATTATTCACCCATTTCTTTTCATCTACCTACAAACTGTTAGCTTATATACAAGGGGCATATTAAAGCAATTCAACAAAAAGGTTAGAGGCTATTTTAGCATGTAAAGAGCATTTTGACACAAAGCAATACAGATAGACTTTCTTCATTAGCCACAAATAACATATACATTCTCCTTCCATTTCTCATGGTTAAAAATACAATTGACTGTACTTGGAGCACCCAATAAATTTTGCATCCATGACCTTGAAACATGGACCATGTGTTTGTAGGCTATGAGGTAGGTTTGCACAGTTTAAGTTAGAGGTCAGGTTTTTCATGTTGAGTTATTTAATACTATATGCCCGCTACTCAGGCACTATAGCCCAATTAATTTTTATTTATAACCATCTAAGTTAGATATTTTTTTTCCTAAAGCTTTCAAAATATCTCAAATTTATTACAACATTGTCATAGCTGTTTTACTGCCTGGCTCACAGCAGAAAAACGTGAGGTTTCAGTGACTTCCACATGATTACTTATGTTCCTAACTGATGTTTTCAATCAGAAGTTTAAATTTCCCTGATATAAAGGTCATTCATTTAAATTAAACAAAAGTGCTTTCAGCAAGTTTTCTACCAAAATAAAAATTTAGAATAAAAGGAAAACCAGATTTCTCAATTCTTAGCAATAATTATTTTATACACATTTACAAAATTAAAGCTTATTAAAGTCACAGGCTTTGTGAAGTCTTCTGAATTTAACATTCCAATGAAAGAAAAAGAGAATTGACGACCAACATTAACTAAAACTTTTAACAATGTTTTGCAAAGAATATATTTACAAAGTTGTAGAGGAAAATATCAAGCTAGCATTTTAAAACAAAATTTACATTTTATAACAAAACAGAATACAATGAGTCAAACTTTCTTCTCCCCTAAATTGTAGCAACAGCAATTGCGCAGAAGCTAGTTCCATTTCACTTTACATTCAAAGCATTGTGTTTACTGGTATGCATTATCACAAGATAAATAATGGTATTTAAGCAGAATTCTAAACCTCCACTAATATAGATTTTAAATGCAAATATGTAGATGTTTAATGAATACTGATCGTTGCTAACAAATACAAGTCAGCTTTGAATAGCAGCATTACAATTAAATTGCAATTTGAAACAGTTTTACTTCCTGTCATAAGAAAAACAAAGCGATTTAAAAAAAATTAATACTTGCTTTTAAATCAACAGTAATGCCATTGTCATTGTCAGGTATTATTTATTTCATATCCAACTATACCAAAATTTTTAAGTTTCTTTCACAGCCCTAACCTCTAAGTTGCAAACTCTTCTAATCAGTTTCCTCATGAAATAATCTATGCCAGTGGTCAAACAATTAAACAAACATACAAAATTAAGCAATTTTAAATCAAAAATACATAATCTATACAATAGAGGATGTGCAGTTTTGGGCCTTTAAAGTGTTGCTTGAAATGTTCTTCGCCATTCTATCTAAAATTAGAAAATGATGAGTAGTGTTAGCCAGATCACCAATTCTCAGGATGATGTTAAGTTCATAACACTTTCTCCTTCACAAATTGTTCACCAGTCAGAAAGGTCTTACTGAGTACAACTTTCACTGCTACTTTATTTAAAAAACAGCTATATTATCCACAACATCTTTTCATAGTATTATTACCATTGAAGAACATTCAGGGTGGATAAATTTATTGCATGTCCATAAACCTTCCATTTTTCTTCGCACGTATGTTGAATAATGTCAAAGTGGCTAATGCAAGTCACATCTTTCCATGTTCAACCAATAATCAGGCAATAAAAGAAACTGTGTTAAAAACTAAAGATGCAAGTAATTTATTGTCAAGGAGTGTGTGAAATTTTTAAAGTTACCGATTGATAGATAAAAATGAGAGATGTTGAGAATATGACGAAATAAAAAAAACAAAAAGAATGCATGATGCAAATCAGGTTAACTTATCAAAGAATAATTAGTCCAAAACTGACAAGTTTAAAGGGAAACAAAGCGGAAAATAAAATTGACAGTGATAATGAGAAGAGAATGCAGTTGACATAAAAGTTAACCAAAAAAATCTATCAATTCTGAGGAAGGATCACTGGACCCAAAACATTAACTCTGATTTCTCTCCAGAGATGCTGCCAGGTCAGCTGAGCTTTCCCAATATATTTGTGTTTTTGCTTCCAAAAACCCATCAATATGTCATCTCTGATTGACCTTCGATGGTCATAGCCCACAAAAAAGTGTTGTCAGAAATGTAGTAATGTCACTCGATTTTCAAATGTAGTTGCAGTACAAATTACAAACTAGTAAGTAGGTAATAAGAGGTAGAATGAGCCTCAGGGACAATGAAGGTCATATGTGTTTAGAAGCACAAAGAGGATACTGACATGCACAGTAGCAGAAAAGGTAGTGTTAATGCATGGAATAAAAATTAATAAAAGAAAATAATAGAAACACTGCCCATGGATAAGATTAGATGACCAACCCAGTCAGGATGTCTTGCATGTCAAGTTGCAAAAGCAACTGGGAGTGGAGATAGCAGAAATTCTTGCCCCATAAATTCTCCAATCTTCCTCACATATGGAGATGGTGACAGACAATTGATGAATGGCAAATGTGACACCTTATTCACATAAGAGTGCATGATATTCTGAGGAACTAAAGGCTGGTCAGAATAACACTTGCGGTAAATAGCATTTTAGAAAAGAAACACAGAGAAAAGAATTAACAGGCACTTGGAAAAGCTCAAGTTAATGAAAGATAACCAGGTTTGTAAAAGGCAGATCATATTTGACTAAGGTAATTTTCTTTTGATGAAGCAGCAGAGAGCAATGATGAGCAGAATACAATGAATGCTGTCTATATGGATTTGAAGACAGCACTTAAAGCACCACATAAATGTCAGTTAACAAAACGGAGGTTCATATAATAGGAATGTCACAGGAATTAAAAGTAAAAATAACTTTAGAATAGGAAACGAGTTAAGGTAAATGGCTGCTTGTTCACATTTTTAGTGAGCATGTATTTGCAGTTATCACTTTGTGAAAGCTGCGAATGAGAAGTTTGCTCAACAAGAAAAATCAAAATCCATGATTTGAAGGCTATTACTTTATTACACATTTTTGTGAAAGATAAACTTTCATAAAAATTTTGAAAGGACATTGAAAATATTTGAAATTTACATTGCACCTGGACTAAGTACTTTCACCATTCCAAAGGAGTTCTACACAAGTTATTTTTGCTGTTTTATAGCAGACACTGTATGCCCAAGATTCTGCCAATGTGGAACAACAAATTAATAGGAACTCAATGGTATTGATCAAAGCTACACAGAATCTACCACACAGCTGCAGGATATTCATATACAATGGATCTACATCAGTCGTAATTCGCCACGAGAGCTACATCTCACTCCAATTACTGATTCCATCCTGCGCCCATGTCACACCGAGCCTCCAAAGAGCATCCCACCCAAACCTACCACCCACCCTACCCCTGTAAGCCTGCACTTATCATGGCTAATCCACCTGGTCTGCACATCCCTGGGCACTATGGGCAATTTAAGATGGCCAATCTCCCTAATCTGCACTTCATGTGACTGCAAGCTCTACATTGTCCTTCCTTACATCATATCAGAGGGCCTTTAAAATCCATTGACCTACAGCAAAAATCGAATGACTTAAAATTTGAGACAAAATAGCAGATTTCCTGAAAGTTACAATAATATACTTCACTTCAGGTCACCTTATTACAGTTGCTGCTAAAGTTAACAGTGAATTTATTTTTAAATGATAAGTTCACAAAATCTTGTCACATCACAAACATGCACATTTAATGCACAAATTAAAATTTAAAACAAATAATGAAGCATTTGAGCTTGAATAATGTACAGAGATCCCCACTTTCTCATGAAACACTACAAGTGAAATATTTGTTGGACATAGGGTCAGTTAGACTTGAAACATCAGTTCTTTTCTCTCCTTACAGATGCTGCCAGACCTGCTGAGATTTTCCAGTATTTTCTCTTTTGGTTTCAGATTCCAGCATCCACAGTAATTTGCTTTTGTTTGCAATATTGTTTATCATAAGCAACAAAGGTGCCACAATCATGGTTAAAGTAGCTATGTTCAAAACAAGTAGAAGCAGGGCATGATTCTCAATCCAATATTAAATGATAACTATATCTTTCGTTCAGCAGCACAATTCATCAATTTCAGCCCTCATCATGTATTTATTGATTACTCCAGTGGGTTGAACTTTGAACTGGAACAGAAAAAAAAGTGAATAAACCACATAGGGCTTCCAATCATAGATTAGGAATTCATATTCTAAGCTCTCTATTTGTTATTTTTGCATACTTGTCAGTTAAGCAAGATTACGGTGGCACTGTGGCTCAGTGGTTAGCACTGCTGCCTCACAGCACCAGAAACCTAAGATCGATTCCAGCCTTGGTGACTGTCTGTATGGAATTTGCACATTCTCCCCATGTCTGTGTGAATTTCCTCCGGGTGTTCCGGTTTCCTCCCACAGTCCAAAGATATGCAGGTTAGGCGAATTCACCATGGGAAATTGTCCCATAGTGTTTAGTAATGTGTAGGTTAGGTGCATTAGTCAGGGGTAAATATGGGAGATTGGTTCTGGGTAGGTTACTCTTCGAAGAATCGGTGTGGGCTAGTCGGGCCAAAGGGATTATTTCCACACTGTAGGGATTCTATGATTATCAGAACATGAGAAAAGACAATCACTGCGTAATGATTGTTTTGTGTTTTGTGCATCACTACTAAGATTACTTTCCTTTCCTAAGGTGTTACAGTAAATCACTTAGGTAATGGTCACTCAATCAGAACAATACCGGGCTTCTCTTTTAAAAACTTTGACTAAAAATGCAACACATCATTGTAGATGGTTTGGTAAAACGAAATAGACTGCACAAGTTGAAAATAAATCAGAAATTCATACAAGTACAACTATAATAATGTCTCTAACTTCTACTGTGAATCACATGTAATCAGTAAGCTGGTGTTTTGGAGCACAGCAATCTCATCAGCCACTGATGACACTTTTAAAGAGAAACAGAAATGGTAATAATTACTGACAATATGATTATTCTTCACAGATGTTGCTCCTTAAGTTCTATCGTGAACATTCATGAGAGATTAAAAGGAATATATTACAATTGAACCTACCACAATTATCATTCCAAAAACAGTTAAAGCAACCACTATTTTATTGATAATTAATCTATCTTTATGCATATAACAAATTCAAACTTTCAACAAAAACTCGACACTAGTTTCTGCCCGAAACGTTGATTATCCTGCTCCTCCGATGCTGCCTGGTCTGCTGTACTGTTCCAGCACAACATTCTCGACCCCATTCCCAGTATTAGTCAAGTCAACTTTCTCTGAATTGCCTCAACCCATTTATATTCTTCCTTAAATAAGAGGGCAAAAAACTGTGCAAGGTACTCAAGATGAGGTCTCACCAGTAGCCTTGTAACTGAAGGGAAACCTCCCAACTTCTGCACTTAATGCCCCTTGTGATGAATGATACTTGCAGTATTACATTATACACCGTTGCAATTTGTTTACGAGACACCCCAGATTCCTCTGCATTTCAAGGCTCTGCAATCTCTCACCATTTAAATAACATAATTTTTTTTTAAAATATTCCCTACCAAAGTGGTCAACTTCACATTTTCGCACATTATACTCTATTTTACACGACTTTTCCCACCTATTTAATCTACAACTTTGGTAACCTCCTAGTCATCATCACAATTTGTTTTCCTACCTATCTTTGTGTCGTAAGCGAATTTGGTAACCATATCTTCTGACCCCTCATTTAAGTCATTTACATCAATTGTAAACAGTTGAGGTCCCAGCAACGATCCCTGTGGCAACCTGCTTGTACATCTTAACAACCTGAAAGGGACTCAGTTACATATCTTCTTTGCTTCCTATTCGCCAGACAATTTTCAATCCATGTCAATATGCTACCTCCTACACAGTGTTCATTTTCTGCAATAACCTTTGATGTGGCAACTTATCAAATGCACTCCAGAAATCTAGATATACAGCCTCTAGTCATCAAGTCCTGAGGTGGGATTTAAACCTAAGCTTCTGACCCAGAGGTAGGAACACTACCAGAAAATCTAACACCTATCTAAATAATATTAGCTTGAAATAACAGTAATACCTCTCTAATGTCATAATTACACTAGAAGTTTTGATGATTCCATTGTTCTAAATGGAATTCACACATTTAAATTCCATTAATACTTGAAATAATCTTTGAAAAGGTGTTTATTGAACCTGTATGGGTTACGACAAATAAACTCCTTCAATGTTTAAAGCACTTCCTTGCTAACTTTGTTAGCATTCCATATGCAGACTAGGAATAAGAAACAGTCAAATTTTCTTTGATCGACTCAGATCAAGCTTTTACATATTTACTTGATTCACTTTCTACAAAGAGCAATTAGAGAACATAGCAGCTGAAGAGACTGACTGTTACTGCTACTGTTTCAAAAATAACTTTCAGAAGAGATGCTCACAAAATGCGAGTTAATTTTGGAGTTTCACTGCTCCAGAATCTCATTTTCTAAACAATCAAAAAATCCAAGTTTTATATATTTTCTCCTCCAACTAATGTGACATTAACATTTTGGGTTGTATGTGACTTTTGATAAACTAACATAACAAATGTCCCCTTATACAACATGGCTTTAAACAATTCATTTTGTAGAAAATGCAGCAATGAGTTAATTGCATTAAAAACCTGCAGTTACAAAGTACAATAAATTGAAAATATTAGGTTGTTTCACATAGTAAAAGACCACGTAGTGAAGCCTCGGTTTAGAAGAAATCTAGTAGAAGCAACCAATCCGAGGAATAGAAGAATAAAGATTGCGGCTGAGGAATGTAGAACTTAGTCCACAACTCAGTTTTGAAATGAAATGTAAAGTTTTGCAAGACCACAAGAATTATGAAGCTCTAGAGGTTTATTACATGCAACAGGATATCAAATGAAATTCAAAAAAGATGGCTAGCATTTACTGAATTGCCAGGGATTCTTTTGTAGAGCATTTTAGAAATATGCAGAATTTTAGAAAACTGCAGAATACTTTATACACCATTGGTGATCATATTAAGATGAATTTTAATATAAAAACATAAATTGTAAGCTATGATAGCAAAGCGTTTGTATTAGTTCTCCTGTAGCAAGTCATCATTAATTGTTTAAGCAGTGAAAAAAGCCTCTTTGTGATACTACAAAAGTGCTAGTAAAACTCTTAGTTTGCTTATAGATAATCCTAAATCTGGAGTGAGGTTTCTGATTTTCAGGTCCTGGAAATTCTCATCCCCATGAGCAGACAGCACCTTTGCTATGGCTCCACAAACAGTGTCAATAATGATACCATTAATTTCCTAAACTTAGAACCACTGGTGAAGAATAGTTAAATCAAACACAAAGCCAAAAAACTTGCATACTTTCAAAGAACCTAATTAACATTTCCATAGCTGCAGAGACAGTTAGATTTACGTTTACATGTTATCATCACATTCATTTGAGTACAGGAATACAGGAGTACAAGCTCGGAAATGTAGTCCACATGGAACAAAAGCCAAACTGAGCAGGTAGATGGTATTTAGTCGATCCAAAATCAGATTAAAATCTGACAAACAATAACTTTTATTTATAATACACTTTTAACATTATGAAATATCCCAAGGCTCTTCAAAGGAAGAATAAAACAAAACCACATAAGGCAAGATTAGGGCAGATGACCAAAAGCCTGGTCAAAAAGATTGGTTTTAAGGAGTTTATTATAGGAGAAAAGATGATGATGAGGTTCAGGAACAGAATGTCAGAGCTTAGCAAGGCCATCAACAATGCAGCTCTTAATATCTAACGCTCAACAGGCCAGAGTCAGACGAGCACAGGTACCTTTAGAGCGTTATGGGTGATCACAGAGCCAGGAATGGGCAAGACATTGCTCAACTGAAAACTAGTGTAGATTAATGAGCATGGGTGAAGACGACTTTGAGATAGTTAAGAACACTGGCAGCAAAGTATAGATGATTTCAAGTTTATAGTGGGAAAAATATGAAAAGCCGATTATCGTTGTTGTGATTCTGTTCGCCGAGCTTGGAATTTGTGTTGCAGACGTTTCATCCCCTGTCTAGGTGACATCCTCAGTGCTTGGGAGCCTCCTGTGAAGTGCTTCTGTCATCTTTCCTCTGGCATTTGTAGTGGTTTGAATCTGCTGCTTCTGGTTGTCAGTTCCAGCTGTCCGCTGCAGTGGTCGGTATATTGGGTCCAGGTCAATGTGCTTATTGATTGAATCTGTGGATGAGTGCCATGCCTCTAGGAATTCCCTGGCTGTTCTGTTTGGCTTGGCCTGGACCCAATATACCGACCATGCAGCGCTCAGCTGGAACTGACAATCGGAAGCGGCAGATTCAAATCACTACAAATGTCGGAGGAAAGATCACAGAAGCGCTTCATAGGAGGAAGTCAAGGATAGTTAACTGTGGGAGACCAAGTGGTCACCAACTACAAATGGACAGATAGGAGTGGAAACAAGTTAAGTCGCTGCCAGTTGGACAGAGTTGGAGGAAAGATGGGGTGATCAGTCATGTCAAAGGATGTAAACAAAAAGACAAAGATTGATAGTTCGTTTTCATTACACTCATATAGAAGACCATTTGAGATTTTGTTAAGTGCTGTACTGGTACTGTGGCAAAGTTGAAAACCTCATTAGAGGGAGTTTTAAACCAATTCACACAAATGCAAGAGAACGTATCATCAAATTTACAGCTCAATTTTTTGTTTCCTATTTTGCTTATTTGGTTATATACACCCTACCCTTCAGGTTTTCTTTCTCCCAAAAAGCATTTGGAAGTTTTGATAGGTCTTTTCTACTTCTATCAATCACTATCCGTCTTATACTTTTATTCTGTCAGTTCAATTTTTTATTCATTAATCTGGTTTCATTGATTGTTCCCTCAACCATCATTTGAAATACTGATATCATTGAAGGACAATTTAATGGAGTGGCATTGAATGGTCCTGCTCTCAAAATAAATTTGAATGCACACTTATAGTGTCCTAAAAAGGTATTAATTTCAAAATGGAAGCAAAATGCAAGTGAAATTTAAAGACAATAGGAGGATCAGTGAAAAAGAGTGTGGTGCTGGAAAAGCACAGTAGGTCAAGAAACATCCAAGGAGCAGGCAGATCAACATTTCAGGCAAAAGCCCTTCATCAGGAACCCTGATCCTGATCATCAGGTTCCTCAAGGGCTTTTGCCCGAAACGTCAATCGCCCTGCTCCTCGGATGCTGCCTGACCTACTGTGCTTTTCCAGCATTACATCTTGACTCTAATCTCCAGCATCTGCAGTACTCACTTTAGTCTGATGAGCCCAATTCAAAAGCCAATTAAGAGTCAAACATGTGATGCCAACATACAAGCCAAATCACACAAGAACAGCAGGTGGCTTTCCCAAAAAAGGACTTCAGTTAATCATTCAACTTTTTAATGACAATTTGATAGCATCACTATTTTAAAATGAATTTTCATTCTCAGATTCAATTACAAAATTGAATGCAATTCCTCAAACTGCCATAAAGATATCAGGATTCATATTCTCTATTATTAATCCAGGCCAATGAATTAACAATCCAACAACCTTCAATCACTTGCTAAGATAACAAGTGACTTATGTATCTCTCCCCAGAGCACAATCTTAGCATGACCCAAGAAAGGCACTGATGACAAGCTATTTACATACAAAAAGCAGCATGACTGGGGCAATCCATTCCTCATAATGTATACATACAGGCACACATACAGTTTTAGCAGGATTTGTTAACATACTGATCAGGATCAAGTATCATTACTAAGTTTTCTCTCTATCGTCACAAAGTACAGCACCAATTGTACCCATGACATTAATCTGGTTGAGATCAATTAACTTAGTGCAGGCAAGGGACTCCACATGTGTATGCTTCACTAATTTCACTGACTTATCCAGCTGAGCAAATGCAAATCCAAACCTTATGTCTGAAAGTGTTGCATCAATCTAAAATTATTGTTGAATTTCAACCACTGGCTACAAGAGATTCAGTACACTAGTAAAGCAACAGTCTTGAGAATGGCACAAGTCCAAACATGAATCCACTCACAATGAATAGGGCCTTATTATTGTAATAACGTCAACAAGAACTTTAAATAGAACATTATTTAATGACCTGACATCTATCAATAAACATCATAATTACAGATGATTAGTAATTCCTCAGGATGCTAAATTTAGTAACCACTGGTTCATAACTACTTTTTCGATTAGCATGCAATCTCTATGGCTTACATTAATTACTCTTTACAAAATGCTAAAAGCAGCCCAATGCGACCACACAATGACTTTGCCAATAGTATTAACACCATTCTCATGATCTAAAACCATACTGAATCAAGTTAAATTTACTAAAAATGGTGAGTCTGTGTAACATCTATCAGACACTATGTCATCATTGTAATCAACTTTGAATTGATACAAAAGCAACTTTCATTTATGACTAAAGTTACATTACATACAGTAAAAGGATTTCTTTCTCCCCCCACAGTTCATTAACATTTTCTCCTCTGTCAGAATGGAATATACTAAAATGCTGAAGGCAGCTATTAAACGAATAGTCATGATTCCAATGCATGAGGCTAAATGATGGAATCAATTCAAATGAAATAAGAATATAGTTCAATTGTTAAGCTTGAAATCTGTGGTGAGAACACAGTATTAAAATATTAAGTTGTACTACATTGTTGAATGTAAATACTTATTTCTGCTTAACGTATTCAAGCAGTGCATCAAATGAGATTGCATTCCTCAGTGACACAGCCCAAAAGAAATAGAAAATTGAGCTTTTTTTAAAAATACTGTGGCAAGCAAGTGGCAGGGTACTAAAGGATGCCTATTAACTTTTCATAATTTGCACTACTGAGTCTATTGTACATTGAAACAAATAATGCAACTTAAATGTCAAGTCTCCAATGAAGATTAACTTATCCATAGAACACAATATGAATTAGGAAAATCTACCTTCATTTCAAACTCCCATCTTTTACTGTCAACCGCAGGCACAACCCCATCTCCATACAAAACTAACAAAAACTATTAAGATAAATGCTATATTCACAGGCATTAAAAACTTTAGCGTAATTGTATGGATCCAGTCATACCAAGATGACCAGCTGGCCACAATTTATTATTGTAAATATCATTGTAACATTTGATTAATGAAAAGATAATAGTGAGTTTCATATTTAGATGATAAGATAAAAATATAATGATTCGATAAGGGAACTAAATGCAATATCCCCAAATTTGCAGATGACACAAAACTGGGTGGAAGGCTGAGCTGTGAGAAGGATACAGAGATGTTGCACTGTGATTTGGACAGGTGGAGTAAATGGACAAATACATATATAATATGGATTATCGTGAGGTTATCCACTTTAGTATTATCTAAATGGCTACAAATTGAGAGATGGGAATGCGCACAGGTCTTGGTACATCAGTTGAAAGTAAGCATGAATGTACAGCAGGCGGTAAAGACAGCAAACTGTATATTGGCCTTCATAGTGAGAGGATTCAAGTACAAGAGCAGGAATTCTTGCTGCAATTAGACAGAGCCTTGGTGAGATCACACCTGGAACATGTATGCAATTTTGGTCTCTTTGTCTGAGGAACGGTGTCCTTGATATAGAGGGAGCACAGTGAAGTTTTACCAGACTTCTTGGGATGGCAAGAGTGACGAATGAGATGTTGAGTCTGGTAAGATTATACTCACTGTGTTCAGAAAAATGGCAAGGGCATGATTTCATAGAAACCTATAAAATTCTAACAGCACAAGACAGAGTAGATGCAGGAAGGATGTTCCTAATGACAGGGGAAATCCAAAACCAGGAGTCACAGCTCAAGGCTATGGGGTAATCCACTTAGGACTGAGATGAGGCAAAACTTCTTCATCCAGAGAATAGTGAGCCTGTGGAACTAGCTAACACAGAAATCAGCTGACACCAAAACACTATAATTTCAAGCACTTGGGGAGAAAGGGATCAAAGGATACGGAGGAAAAGCACAAATAGGCTCTTGAGTTGGATGCTCAGCCATGACCATAACGAATAACATGGCAGGCTCAAAGAACTAAATAGCTACTCCTGTTCTTATTTTTTAATGTTTCTATAACATTTACGAAAACTTTAAGTATTTCTCATTTATTTCAGTCTGCAACTGAAAACATTTTCACTCAACTGCTTCCAAATATTCAACTTTCAAATACCCTGCAGCTTTTTTTCATTCTACAGGAGTCAAAACAAATTTGACAGTTACATGGTATACATATCACATTAGATGAGACAGAGCTATAAGGTCTAGTTAAGAGCTAAAATGAATTGACAATGTTGCCTAATTTAGCATACCTTGGCCAAACGTCTCTGGATTATGAAGAAGAATAAACAGCCAGAATTCTCAACCCTGTTATTCAATGGGCTTTGCCAAATATGTACATATGAATGGCGAGTGAGGAACAAATGTGAATGCGACATCTGTCGCAGTCTATTAACCTTTTTAGAAAGCTTCTTACATGAAAAATGCCCAATTGTGAGCTGAGTGCAATAAAGGATCTGATTGGAGGGACCCTCTGGATTCCCTCTCACTCCAATGCTCGAGCTTCTCTGACCATCTCTGGCAATCCACTTCACTCATTTTCACACGAAGCTCCACTCTGAGTTTGCACAGTCAGAACTTCTAACAAACAGAGTGCCCACTATGCAGCAGGTAGTCTGGCAGGAAATGGTTCCAATGTTGTGGGAACCACAACAGACCGCCTGATTAGTACTTAATCCCAACCAAGCTCCTGGAAATTGATGTGCAGAGTTGCCAAGGTCCATGACTACAACCGGGAGAGTCCACACACTGTCTCTCAGGATGTTTGCATGCTGGTGAAAAGCAAATGAACTTTTCTAGAAGAGCAATTATAATGTTTTGTTAAATATAAATATTCACTCTACAATGATGTAAATATTATATGTTAGACCACCTCTTATTTAAATGCCAATATTTAATTCTAATAGTTAAATTGAGTGTAATAAACTACAGTTATATTGACAATTTTTCAAAGATATTTATAAATAAAGGTGTGCAATTACATGGCTCATTGAGTTTTTAAATAAATTGCTGCTCCTTTCTGTTCTCAGAAAGCTTTTGTACATATGTATTAAAAGTTGAAAAGGATACTCAGTGCTAAAACACCAAAATCCTCTTAATAAGTCTTTGCGTTTTCCATATGGTTGTCCAATCTGTAAGCTGTTCTGAAAAGCAAATTACTGTGAAGTGTGCAAGGGCTAAGGGTAATTTGAAAGGGCAAATTTCAGGAACCAATGAAAATCCATAGTTTCCAGACGAGTTATGATTCATTGTCCTAATTTCCATTTTAACCAAACACCTTTGAGCGTTTTAAAAAAAAATCAGCGTCACTCATTCTTAAAATGTTGAAGTGAAAAAAATCTGGTTGTTTACACTTCCCAATTAAATTCTAATAAATTAAATGTCAAAAATATTTATTTCTTTAAACATTGAAAAACTAACATCTTCAGTCAATTATACTGCCTCAGCAAATGGAATGCAAGGCTCATAAATATAGCACATGGACTGAGCATATATGAATCCCAGTTTACACCCTCAACAGCTAATATATTTTCCAGAAATTTGTGGTTCATTGCAGAAGGAACACTGGAACATTCTTACAGCTTAATTGTGAAATGTCCTTGAAATATAGAAGTATTTAAACAAGATATTACTCACTGTGCCTGGCAATGTAGCCAAATTTTGTACTGAATTAACTTTAAAGAAGTGCAATGTAATCGTAGTAAAAATTTGTTCTATTTGGGTTTATAATTTGATACAGTCGCAAAGCAAGGTGAGTTGAGGTAAGACTTCATCTGGAATACATATGTGCATAGCAAGCATCATGAGCATTATTAAGTGCATTGTCAGTGTCTTTACTTATATATATATAAATAGAAACAATAATGGTAAATATATATAATCAAGCCTTCAAAAATAAACATATATTAAAAATAACTGATATTAATTTGCTGGGAAAATTCTGCATTTTGCACTAACAACTTTCTGTAGGTGTAAATCAGACAAATGTGCAATTTAAAACACAACTTGATAGAGCAGTTATCTATGGCTTCATATTACACAGTGGACCCAAGTTGACATATTTAGGAGGAAGATGACAGTGAATGCTATCGGTCCCAAAGACCGTCCTACGAAGTACTTCAAAGTCATGTAGACTTCTTACTTTTTGATAACCATCAATTCAAACACACAACCGAAGAATTAGGACCAAACGTAGGCCATTCAGCCCCTCTAGCCTGCTCCATTACAAATTCTTGAAGGCATTAATCAGGTTAATAGGATAGTTAAGGTGGCAGATAGGACACTTCCCTTTTTTAGTTGTGGCATAGATAATAACAGCAGGAGGTTATGTTGAATTTACCAAAAAAACTTTGATTAGGTCACAGTTAAGGTGGAAATGTCAACATTTTAAAAATACTTGGATCAGTATTTAAACTGTCATTACATTCAAGGCTATGGGCCAATTGTTGAAAAGTGGATGAGTATAGATTTAGAGTAGCTTTTGTCAGTGCAGATTCAATGGGATAAATGGTCTCTTCTGTACTGTATGATCCTATAAGATTATCATTGCTAACCTGATTGTTCTTTATTCTTTCATGGGATATAAGTGTCACAGCAAGGTGACACCTATATTTCTTGCCCATCCATAGTTGCACTTGAAATGAGCATGATGCTTGGTCATTTCAGAGTCAACTATAATGCTGTTGATCTGTCGGCACATGTAGCCTACAAAAACAGAAAATACTGGAAAAGCTGAGCCAGCCTGGCAGCATCTGTGAAGTGAAATCGGAATTAATGTTTCAGGTCCAATGACCCTTCTTCAGAACTTATTAAGGTAAGACTGAGCAAAAAGGGCAGATTTCATTCCGAAATAATGATGGAGAACCAGATGCTTTTTTATTGTATAACAAATCAGCGATTGTTGCCACAGTCACTATTACTGAGACATAGCCTTTAATTCTAGATTTATTAATAGGATTTACTTAACAATAAGATTCAATTTCTAACAAGTGCAATGACTAAATTTAAACTGCGTACTAAGAACATCAGATTGTGCCTCTTGATTATTTATCCAGTGATATTAATACAAGCCACTATCTTGGCATTTGGCCTCAACTCTACATAGCTACCTAACCCTGATAGCTTCAGTCTCCCTTGCTAATCAACAGTCTAACAATGCCATAAATGTAGCTTACCCCACTTCCCTGGGGAAAAAGTTCCAAAAGCTCAGAGAAAAAGAATCTTTTCGCCTCTGTCTCAATGGGAGACCCATACTTGTAAACTGCATCCCTAGTCTAGCTCCTCCCACAAGACAAAACACCCATTCAACATCCAAGCTGTCAAGTCCCTTCAGGATCTTGTATGATCTTCAATAAGATCATCTCTCATTCTTCTAAATAATGGACTCAGATCTAGCCTGTCCAACTGTTCCTCATAAGATAACTCCTCCACCTCAGGTATCAGTTGAGTGAACCTTCTCTGAACTCCTTTCATAAATAAGGAGACCAAACTATACACAGTACTCCAGATATAACCTCATCAATGTGGCACAAAATTGCAATAAAACATTTTAACTTTCATATTCCATTTCCCTTGTAATAAAGAACACTTGATTTGCTTTCCCAATAACTTGCTGTATATGCATGTCAATCTTTAGTGATTCGTGTACCAGGATACGTAGATCGCTCTGCCTTTCAAAATTTTTTAATCTTCATTTTAGAAATATTCTGCCCCCTGTGTTCTCTGTCTATGACCTGATGTTTAGATTGTTATCTCACTTATTAGATTAGAATCAGTGTTTCACATAAATTCCTGCAGTTTTTGAGCTCAGAGTTCTACATGAATGTATGCAGTTTTTGAGCAACATGCAATGTAACTGTGCAATACAAATTCACCACACAAAATATATGTGTGCATGTGGGTCTTTGTGCGTGTGTGTGTGTGTGCGCGCACAGAGTGTCTTAAGTCTGCGAGGGGGTGCATGTGAGAGCGTGGGAGTGTGTGTCTATAAGGGTGTGTGTGGGTGTCTGTGTGCGCATCTGTGTGTACGTGAGAGGGTGTGTGTGTGTGCGTGTGTGTGTGTGTGTGTGTGTGTGTGTGTGCGCGCGCGTGCACGTGCACGTGCAGTGCAATGGTGATCACCTGTAGTGTGACATGAACCCAAGGTCCTGGTTGAGGCCCTCCCTATGGGTACCGAACTTAGCTCGGCCACTTTCCTCTGCTGCCTGTCCCGAAGTCCACCTTGGAGGATGGTCACCCAAAGGTCCGAGGCTGAATGTCCTGGACCAGTGAAGTGTTCCCCAACTGAGAGGGAACCCTCCTGTCTGTTGATTGTTGTGCGGTGCCCATTCATCCGTTGTCGTAGCCAAAGACCATCCTCCAAGGTGGATTTCGAGACAGGCAGCAGAGGAAAGTGGCCGAGCAGAGGCTGATAGCTAAGTTCAGTACCGATAGGAAGGGCCTCAACCGGGACCTTGGGTTCATGTCACATTACAGGTGATCACCATTGCACTACACACACACACACACACACACACACACACACACACACACACACACACACACACACACAGATATTCCTACCCGCACACACACTCTCACATACACACGGACACAGGTACACACAGACGTGCACACAGACACCCACACACACGCTTATAGACAAACACACTCCCATGCTCACACATGCACCCCCTCGCAGACTTAAAACACTCTGCACCCACTACACACACACTTTCCCACACTCACAACCCCCACCCCAGACAGACAGATAGACACACACACACAAAGACCCACATGCACACATATATTTTGTGTGGTGAATTTGTATTGCACAGTTACATTGCACGTTGCTCAAAAACTGCATACATTCACGTAGAACTCTGAGCTCAAAAACTGCAGGAATTTATGTAAAACACTTATCTCACTTATTAGATTAGAATCAATCTAAACATCAGGTCATAGACAGAGAACATAGGGGGCTAACACCTTCAACATATTGTCTAGCTATCACCATTGTTTACAGCTAACCTGAGAATGCAACTTTAAAAAGAAGGGTTTTGTGATTTACACATGAAAGAAGTGAAACTATCACTGTATCCTAACAGATGAAAGGCTTAACAAACAATCAATTTTTCAATGTATAATTTCAGTTACATCACACTGCAAATTTTTGCTATAAATTCTTTGTTACAATTGAGCCCTCCACAATCACCTGAAGGAGCATCGCTCTGAAAGCTAGTGTGCTTCCAATTAAATCTGTTGGACTATAACCTGGTGTTGTGTGATTTTTAACTTTGTACACCCCAGTCCAACACCAGCAGCTCCAAATCATGTGCCTATTGTAAATTTTTTATTACCTTTAGCACATCTAGTCATCCATAGCAAGCTCAATACTTATACAAATATGTTGGTCAAATATTTTACATTCAAGCTGAATGTAGCAACTACATTAACTTTGCATTACACAGAACAATTTGTGCTATTTTCACAAAGCTAAAGATTCTGTGAAAGTAATAAACTTTTACATCTACAGGTACACGCCATTACTTGCATTGTTCCTACATGCCATTTACAATATATTAAAGTTTGTTGATGCTATGCTCTGTTCAGATAACGTGGGTAAGTCATTCGGATACAGCGCCAGGGACCCAGGTTTGATTCTGGCCTAGGGCGACAGTCTGTGTGGAGTTTGCACATTCTCCCAGTGTCTGCGAGGGTTTCCCCCGGGTGCTCTGGTTTCCTCCGATGTTCCAAAAGATGTGCAGGTCAGGTTAATCGGCTTTCTAAATTGCCCATAGTGTTAGCTGAACTAGTCAGAGGTAAACGTAGGGAAATGAGTCTGGGTGGGGTGCTCTTTGAAGGGTTGATATGGACTTGTTAGGCCAAAGGGCCTGTTTCCACACTGTACAGAATCTAATCTAATCTAAAATATAGCTTACAATCACAACAGAAATATAAGTTGTTTAAAGTACTCTAAAATTAATCACTAAAATGCATTTGGAATCAGCATAAAAGCTGATCACATAACTAACTCATTCCAAATGTAATTAGTGAAACATTCAGGTGAAAAACATGTTGTTAATATAAACGTGCATTTTTTCTTCCTCCTATACAAGTACAAAATACAAATAAAGTGATGACTTGCTACTAAAACTCTGAGATTTACTCAAATAACAAAGTTCACATTAGAAGATTAAGGTGCACTGACATAATTATTAGTTTACAACATTTTTAGAAAGACAATATTTGATTCGAGTTACCAAATACTGCAAATACATAATCTGCTTGCATGTGCGTGTACGGGGCAATGCTTTATATCTAGGTCCTATTACAAACTTATTTGGTTATTTCCTCCTGCTGAGTCAGAAGACAGCACTTATAAATGCCTGAACAAACATTGGAACTTTACCTTTCAGGGTATAATACAACATCCACAAGTGAAAAAAGTGCAAAGCAACTCTATGATGTGTCCTAGCTTTGAAGTGAATTTCCATATTTCATCTGTTGTTAAATAACGTGGAACATTTGTCATTTTAGTATCGGTTGCATTTCCAAATTCATTGTATATGACACATCAACTTTCTACTGTTAATTAAGTTTAACATTGTAGAAAAGCATCTCATTAAGGTAACTTTGAAATGTAGCAATTAATTTGATGAATTTCAAAAAGTGAAAACAGATTCTTCAGGACAGCAACTACAAGGTTATTTAAAAACGGTAAATTTTTAGAAGTGCAAAGATGCATACAATCCTAAAAAAGTTGAATTGTGTTATTTTCTTGCAATCAATTCAAAATCAAAAAAGTTTGCTTAATATTGAACGCTATTTGAAACAAGAATAGATATCTTCTTTATTTTCATTGGATGAGAGGGTGGCTGGCTATTTCTTGCCTATCCCTAATTGTGCTGAAACTGAGCAGCTTGCTCGGCCTTTTCAGAAGGCAGTTAAGAGTCAACCAGATTATCATCAGTCTGGAGTTAAATGCAGGCCAAATAATGACAGATTTCCTTCGCTAAAGGTTACTTATTTACAACATAGCCTCATGGCAAATCTTAAATTTTAGACTTGACTGAACACAAATTTCACCATATGCCATGAAGGCTTTCAAACCCATGCCCGTGAGCTTGGATTATTAGTCCAGCGACATTACTACTACACCAGTGCCTTCCCTCTTTTTACACAATATATTCACAAGATTACTGCAACGGTATTTTTTCTGCAGGAAAGGTGGGACTGTTGAGCAGGAGTGGAAGAGATAAAGAATTGTGCACATTAAGCAACTGGCTGAGCCCTTGGATATTGTCTTGTTATTTCCAAAGTTAGGTACTCAACCTTGCTACATCATTACTTGGCCGAATTGTTTCCCAGCATGCTTGAAAACTTTGGCTTGAATCTTCCAATCTGGACTGGAATCGCTATTTCTCCCGGGGTCAGATTAAAAGCTGCCCATATACCTGTGGTGTAGATTGTCAGGGAAACTTTCGGGCCAGGAGTCTTCCCAACCAAAGCAATAAACCCAAGAGTCCTCACAGGCAGAAGTGGAATGACACTGAAAGTACACTCCTTTTTTGGCAGGAAGTTTTCAATGATACTGATTTAAATGAAAGCTGAGAAAAGTTTTGTATGTAAACCAAGTGAGGAGACAGGGTGCCAGGTGGATGACAGCTCTGTGAAGGTAAGGTGTTCAAGGGGCACAAAGTCAGCTGAGTGAGGAGGGATGGTAGGAGATAAAGATCTGAACAGATTGGGGGTACTACGGCTGTCGGGTCAGAGGGAGTCAGGTGAACATTGGGTTTGTGGGGGTAGGGGTGCTTATGATATTTTTTGATTAGTGACATGATATTTGGTCACCTGCCCTAACTGAAGGGCGAGTGGATTAGATTAGATTATTTACAGTGTGGAAACAGGCCCTTCGGCCCAACAAGTCCACACCGACCCACCGAAGCGCAACCCACCCATACCCCTACATTTACCCCTTACCTAACACTACGGGCAATTTAGCATGGCCAATTCACCTGACCCGCACATCTTTGGACTGTGGGAGGAAACCGGAGCACCCGGAGGAAACCCACGCAGACACGGGGAGAACGTGCAAACTCCACACAGTCGCCTGAGTCGGGAATTGAACCCGGGTCTCAGGTGCTGTGAGGCAGCAGTGCTAACCATTGTGCCACCGTGCCGCCATGGAGGTAGGAATCTGGACGCGTCAGTGGTGAGTCAGGAATTCACTTAAGTTAGCCGACAGTTAGAGCAGATTTTAATCCTTCTAAATTTTTGAGAGTTGCAATGATTCAGGTAACTGAGAATTGGAGATTGTTTCAGAGATTTTCAGTTGCTGAGTAATTGTCCATCGTAAGTTTCAACAGAATTTCCACAGAAAAGCGACAGCATTGTCTCCACATGATCCTGATGCATAACTTCTGTTGCTAATCAGAAAATCTGGGCTATTGCAGTGGTGGAGTATCTAGAATCTAAAGGATCATTTCAGACACAAGAGTCTATTCAAAGGTAATAGTTAAAATTGGACCCAACAAATGTTTGATAATGTTTATAAAATTAAATGAGATTCCCCAAATAAAATTAGGAAAAATTATTCTCTAGAGACAAACATTTATGCTTCAATATCGTTTCGTTAAAGACAGGTGCTCAAATAGAAGTTTAGTATATAATCTTAACCTAGAAATTAAATTTCATACAGGCTGTCATTACTCCTACCAAGCTTGCAGTTTTCCTTTAAAAAACCATGAAGTTAAAACACTTGTGATTGCATGCAATAAAACTGGAATTCAACTTAATCACTCTCTGCACTGACTTAGAAATATATCACCAATACTTCACTGTTGCTGGATCAAAATCCTGGAATTCCCTCCAAATCGTATTGTTGATCTACCAATAGCACATGAACGGCAGTGGTTTAAGAAAGCAGCTAACTGTCACTTTCTCAAGGGCAACCAGGTATAGGCAATAAACAATGGTCCAGCTAGGGCGCCTACATCCCACAAGTGAATAAAAGAAAAATTGGTCCTGGCCATCACTCTTCTAAACTACACTAAAACATTTCAATCACATGTAGTACTTCAAATTCAATTAACAGGTTGATTCTTAAATTACTAGTTGCTAATTGTTCAGACTTCAATTGTCGTGATCTCCCAAAGGGGACACCGAACAGAGGTGCAGCAGATGACTAAAGGAATTGACAAGGTAAATAAAGAGAAACCATTCCTCTCAGAGAACCAAATATAAGGGAATATAACCTTAAGAGTTGGGCCAGGTGAGGTCAGGAAGCACAGCTTCACAAAAGGTCCAGAATTCTGGGACTCTCTCAAAATGCTGCTGTCAAATAGGACAACACAGAGGTCGATAGTGTGCTGCTGGAAAAGCTCAGCAGGTCAGTCAACATCCAAACAGCAGGAGAACCAATGTTTCGGGCCGCAGCCCCGATTCCTGATGAAGGGCTCCAGCCTGAAACATCGATTCTCCTGCTCCTCAAATGCTGCCTGACCTGCAGTGCTTTTCCAGCAACACACTCTTGACTCTGATCTCCAGCATCAGCAGACCTCCTTTTCTTCATAGAGGTTGATAGACCAGGAATTTAATAGGCAAGGTTATGAAATCAAATTGGGAAAATAGCATTAGAACATAGATCAGCAAGCCATGTTCGAAGTGAATGCTGAAAGAAGTTAAAGAGGCCGAATAGGCTATGTTATATTTTATCAATATTTCCTGGTACACTAAAGAATAAAACAATGGGTTGCTTTTCTATTTGCTTTAGAAAGAATAAGGAATGTTTTATTCAATCAAAAACAATTTCATTTCTATAGCACCTTCCAAAATGTCAGCACCCCTCAAAGCCATTGTTGTGCAGTAATAACAATAAATCCAGTTAGTTTGTTCACAGCAAGATCAAACTAGTTCAGTTGTTTTAGAAGATGGACCAGAACACAAGCAAGTCGCACTATCTGATGACTGCTGAAACAACAGTGCATGTAGCAGATTCATTTCACTGACTTTTCTCCAAACATTTGAGATATCTATTGCTTTTATTCTATGAGAAAAAAAAATTGCTGATAAAAATTTGTGATTTCAAGGTATTCAAATTAACTTGTGTCAATCACAAATTGATCAGAGATGTTGACCATTTCAAAGCGAACAGTGCAACTTCACTGCACAATTTTCATTATTTGCTCCTGGGATAAGGGCATCACTGGCTTTTCTTGCCCAGAGGGCAGTTAAGAATTTTGAATCATCACTCAGGCCAGACAAAGTAAAATGCCAAACGTTCTTTCCTAAAAGGCACCAGGGACCCGGATGGGTTTTTATGACAATTGAAAGTAGTTACATGGTCACCATTAGGTCACTTTTATACCAGATTTTTATTGAATTTAAATTTCATCATCTACATGTGGGTGTTGAACTCATGTGGCCAGAGTGATAGCATGAGGTTCTCATGTCCTAGTCCAGTGACGTCACCCACTATGCCACCACTGTGTCCTTAATAAATACAGAAATATTGCAAATGCACGTATTGTTCCAGCATTTGGAAGAGATATTCCTCATCCAACAGATGAATCTATCTTTTTCCTTCAACTGCCAACCAGCCAACTGAACACCAAGTACTTTTTGTTTTATTTAAGATTATTCAGAGTCTCTAATTTTTGTATTTATTTATTCAAACAAAACATTTAGTGATCAGAACAGAATCCATGTCCACTGATTAACATTTCTGAAAGAGAACCATTTTATTATATATTGTGGCTTAATTAGCAACTAAGCCTTAATTAGACAAATGTGCAGTGATTTCTCATTGCTGACTAAGATACAATATGGTAAATAATTGTTTGAATGATTTTCAGCCTCTTCAGCCTGAAAATTAATGCCTCTTCAATTTAGTAAAGAATGATGTCACAAGCTCAAGTCGACTCATCTTCAGTGAAAACTCACTAGTTACCTTTAGTATTCTCCACTTTGTTTCAGTTCATGGTCTTCAGTCTGAAACTTGACAGTTTTCCTGTCAATTATGAATTGTTATTTTCAAGTAACCGTGAATCATTGCAGCGAGGAGACAGACTAACCATTTGTCACATTGGGTCTCACAGTAAAAAGAGAGCAGGATTATGTATTTCACCCATATAACCATTCTCCAGACAAAGCAATGGTTATTTAGAGCTTCACTGTTTTATCTATAACTGAAATGAGTATTTCACTTGTAATTCTGGTCAGATCCCTTGCAAAAGTAAAAGTTTCTGTTTGGAGAAGAATTAAGAGATGATTCAAAAGCCACAATAGCTCCAGCTTTTTATAACATTGTCTAACTCCTGTTGCTTGGAGGAGTGAAGAACAACCCAGCCAAACAACATGCCATTGCATAATACATCATGGCCATGTGGATTTTCTTTTCGTTCAGTGACACAGAATTAAAAGTCAAACCTTAAATACCCTTCATATAAAAGTTATCACATTTTAAAACAAGACAACAGACTTCAACTCTGACTCTAAAATGCCAGTTTTAAAAAGGCATGGAAATCACCATTTCATTTTTCCACTCATTTTACTTGGACCACAAGAGCATTTTAAAAGTAGACTGCAAACAAACATTGTTAATAAAGCACAGCGCTAGAAAAAGCACAGCAGGTCAGACAGCATCTGATGAGCACAAGAGTCAACATTTCGGGCATAACCCTTCTTCAGGAATGTCCTGATTTGATCCAAATTGAGACAGTTTGATTGTTGTCTGGAGCCCATGGGAGATAAGCCAGTTTCATACGCAGGTATTGAGGAAGGCAACGTGGCTGCAGGAATGGGATTGTTTCAGGATGTAGTTGAACACATTCAGAATGGAGGATATAATCAAGGAGTTAAAGTTGGAGAGAAACTCACTGAGATATTTGTGGAGGGAGGAGGAAAATTTCTTCAAAGTGGACATCCTTGGAACAGACTTCGCAGTTTGGTTTGCAGCAATTAGGAGAAAGTGAGGTCTACAGTCTGGAGTCCTGAAAAAGTCCTGCCCAAAGCATTGACTCGCTTGCTTGTTAGAGACTGCCTGACCTGCTGTGTTTTTTCTCAGCGCCACACTTTGTCAATTCTGACTCTCCATTTGCAATCCTCACTTTCCCCTAATTGCTGCAAACCATACTACAAAGCCTCTTCCAAGGATGTCCAACTTAAGGTAATTTTGGGTGGGTCTAGGGGGTTACTATTCGGAAAGTCGGTGTGGACTGGTTGAGCCAAAGGGCTTGTTTCCACACTGTAGGAAATCTAATCGAATCAAAACTGGGTTAACGGCAGGAGACAGAGAGTAAAGGTGGAGAGTTGTTTTTCAGACTGGAGGCCAGTGACCAGCGGCATTCCACAGAGATTGGTTCTGGGTCCTCTTTTGGTTGTCATTTATATAACTAACTTGGATGAGAATATAGAAGGCATAGTAAGTAAGTTTGTGGGTAGCAATCAATTAAGGTCAAGGGGAAATGCTTAGATTAACACTTGGAGGAAATCATTGCCTGGCACTTGTGTGATGGGAATCTTACTTGCCAATTCATAGCCCAAACCTGCATATTGTCAAAGTCTTGCTGCAATTGTACATGAACTGATAGTGTCTGTAATGGTGTTGAACATTGTGCAATTATCAGAACTTCTGACTTTACGATGGAGGGAAAGTCATCGATGAAGCAGATGGTTGGACAAGGATGCTATCTTGAGGAATTCCGACAGAGATGTCCCAGAGCCAACATGACTGAACTCCAATAACTTCGCACTCAGTAGGACTCCAAAGCAGAATTCAGAATGCCCTGATACTCACCGACATCATTTTTGCCAAGGCGCTTTGATACATACACAGTTATATGCAGCTTGATGTTAAGAGCAGTCACTCCAATCTCACCTCTGGAATTCAGCTCTTTTGTCTTATGCTTGAACCAAGGTTGTAATGAGGTCTGAAGTAGAGCGGTTGTGATGGTACTCAAACTGAACATCAGTGAGCAAATTATGGTTGAGCAGGTGTTAGCTTGATAGCACTTTTGATGACACCATCCCTAACTTTACTGATGATTGAGAGTGGACCGAGGGAGTGGTAAGTAGCTGGGTTGGGTTCTTCCAGCTGTGTATACAGGCCATAACCTGGGGAATGTTTCATGTGAAAGGGCAAATGACAGACCTGAAGTTGTATTGGAACATTTTGGCTAGTGCAAAACAAGTTCTGAAGCATACATCTTCACTAATATTGCTGAAAGGTATTGATGCTTCAGGAAAAAGCTCTTCCTGAAGATTTCCTGATGAAGGGCTGTTGCCCGAAACATCGATTCTCCTGCTCCTCAGATGCTGCCTGACCTGCTGTGCCTTTCCAGCACCACAATCTTGACTCTAATCTCCAGCGTCTGCAGTCCTCACTTTCACCTTGCTGGAGTATTGTCAAGCAAATAGCATTTGCAATATCAAGGCCTCCAACTATAAGTTGATAGGATGTTGAGTGAATCTAATTTGCTGAGGAATGGCATCTTCAATGCTGGGGACCTCTGTAGGTGGCTGAGATGGATGATCCACTTGACACTTCCAGCAGAGGATTGTTGCACATGTTTGAGCCTCATCTTATGCTGGGATCCCCCATCATTGAGAATGGGTATATTTGTCAATCTTCCTCCTTCACAAAGCTGTTAAATTGTCCACAAGCATTCATTACTGAATGCAGAACTACAGAGCTTAGATCTGATCAGCTGGCTGAGGAATTGCTTAGCTTTATCATTTGCTTTCTTGATTTTAGCTGTACCTGGTGTTGTTCCTGCACTTTTCATTGAACCAGGGTGGATTCTTTGACTTGATTGTAATGGTACAGCAGGAAATCTACCAGTCCAAGAAGATGCAGGCTGTATTGAAGTGCAGATCTGCTAAATGCCCATAATACCTAATGGGATGGCAGGGTTCCAAAAACATAGTAATCAGCAGGAATTTTCCTTGCCTATGATACCATGAGATTTAATGAGTCCACAAACAGACTGCAGAACAAACAACAGGATGGATTAGGATGACTTTCATCAGCAACTCTTCTCTAGGAAAGCTAAGCACAAAAATACAAATCTTTTTATACTGTACAATACTTGCTGTGCTGAAACGTAAAAAAAGTATACTCCTATTGGATATCATTTTATTATAAACTGTCACATTACTGGGATAAATAATATCACTATTCATACCATGACTAATTGGCCATGGTGCTATGACTCAGAAATTAAGCAAGTGTGATTTTTAGTTCTGTTTATATGTCAAAAATGAGAAGTTGCAGATTATTACAGCTACTGGGGTACAGCAATATTTTTATACTTTTAAATAAGAATTATTGTACCACTTCAAGATTTAAAAAGATTAAGTGGAATTTCAAAGAAGAGTCATTCTAAACTTGAAATGTTAGTTTTTTCCACACCTAAGTTTCTATAGCATTTTATTTCATTTTAACAACTTTATTTAAGTGATGAATCATCAATAGAGTTCCAACATATTTTACTGGAACATATCTGTTCTTTTCAATTCAGTATTCTTTTACAGCTCCAGATGAAGGTGTCACAATCTGATAAAGTTTCACAACTCTTCAAAAACATTCCTGTATGTCTTAACCACACTGTATATGCTGGTTAATTTGGCCTTCTTTCATAATGCTCAAAACATTTATTTCTCCAGTTTTAAAATATTAATGTAATATAACTATAAGTAAAAATGCTTTGCAAGTCATGCATTACACTTTGTTCTTCTAATCAAGGATATCTTCAAATAATATTAAGTTCATTGCAAATCTTGAATATAATACTGAATTGATCTTTTACTTTTTAAACAAAACAGTGTCATAAGCCAGGATATGTTAAGTATGAAAACTCCAGTGTTTCCCTGATTTTATTTAAAATCGCTCCATGTTTCTACTTAAAAGCAACAGAGAACTGCATATCTATCACACAGGTTGATATCTGTGGCACATTATGCTTCTTTGTGACCCTCTTTTTTTTTAAAAAGATCACTTCACACTTTTTGGTATCTTTTGCAATCCACTCCATATACTGTTCTGTTAGATTCATTGTTCTTTGACCATACAAAGCCAGTACATCTCCTTCAACTGATTCTACTCCCATTGCTGCGAAATCAGTTCCAATGTGCCCCAAGATTCAATCACTCTCATGTTTTTTATATTCGGTCAAATAGATAGGCCTCAAGTCGGGTATGGAGTAAGCTTTGGAAGGAAATTCAAGAGAATTTCACAAGTCCAGTAAAAGTAATGTCAAGTAAAACCAATTAATACGTATACATCACAAACCTGCAAATCTTCCTATTAAGCAAGCAAATTGGCATTACTTTAAGAAATAACAATTATTTAAGTTTCCCTTTAGTGAGTATACATCTTTTGTTCCAACTGCATTGGTTCTACTGCCTTTAGTGCTATCAGTTAAGCCGCTTATCACACTGTCTAATTATCTAAATCCGTCATTCCTCACAATCTGCATCCTCGGAAGAAAAAAGGTAGCTTTTCACTGGTTAAATAATGATAAGGTGACTCATGGATTGAACACAATCGCCTTAAAACACAAAGCTGACATGTGGCTACTCTAAACAGTTAGACTTCAGTATAATTGAAAACATGAAAAAAATTGCAAGAGGACGAAACAAAATACTTCTTAGTACAGAACTTGTCAACTCATTTGAGAATGGCGTTTTGAAAAGTATTTTGCAAGAAACATTTCAATCTCTGCTCTGTTGCATAATCCAAGGTGACTACTGGTCAAAGACCTAAATAATAACAACATAAAAAGCAAATATACATTTTAACAGCTTGAGTGCTCACTTCTTTGTGACAATGACTCAAAAAATTCAAAATATGCTTCAAATTATTTAAATTTTATTGTAGCTATCAGGGTCCATTGGAGAAAGAATAGAACAAAAAAATTACATTTTGTGGCAAACTCTCTATGTAAATTCTTGCATAAGATTTGCTGGGGCTTATTTATTTCATCCCATCAACAGCCAAGAGGGGGTGGAAAAGAGGACGGGGGGGGGGGCGCGGGTGGGAGCGAATGAAAGCACACACGCACACAAGAGGGAGGGGGGAGCGACAAGCGAGCGCGCGGGGGGGGGGAGCGACAAGCGAGCGCGCGGGGGGGGAGCGACAAGCGAGCGCGCGGGGGGGAGCGACAAGCGAGCGCGCGGGGGGGAGCGACAAGCGAGCGCGCGGGGGGGAGCGACAAGCGAGCGCGCGGGGGGGAGCGACAAGCGAGCGCGCGGGGGGGGAGCGACAAAGCGAGCGCGCGGGGGGGAGCGACAAGCGAGCGCGCGGGGGGGAGCGACAAGCGAGCGCGCGGGGGGAGCGACAAGCGAGCGCGCAGGGGGAGCGACAAGCGAGCGCGCGGGAGGAGCGACAAGCGAGCGCGCGGGGGAGCGACATGCGAGCGCGCGGGGGGGAGCGACATGCGAGCGCGCGGGGGGGAGCGACATGCGAGCGCGCGGGGGGAGCGACAAGCGAGCGCACAGGGAGGAGCGACAAGCGAGCGCACAGGGAGGAGCGACAAGCGAGCGCGCGGGGGGAGGAGCGACAAGCGAGCGCGCGGGGGGAGGAGCGACAAGCGAGCGCGCGGGGGGAGGAGCGACAAGCGAGCACGCGGGGGGAGGAGCGACAAGCGAGCACGCGGGGGGAGGAGCGACAAGTGAGCGCGCGAACGTGAGGTGGAACGACAAGCGAGTGCACGCAAAGGGAACGACATGCAGGCGCGCGCAAGGGGGAACGACATGCAGGCGCACGCAAGGGGGAACGACATGCAGGCGCACGCAAGGGGGAACGACATGCAGGCGCACGCAAGGGGGAACGACATGCAGGCGCACGCGTGCAAGTGGAGAGAGCAAGCAAGCACCTGCAAGGAGGGGGTGGGAAAGAGAGTGAGCAAGTGTGCACGCGCATGGTGGGGTGGAGGTGGAAGAGAGCACAAGCAACGCAGAGTATCTATAAACAACTGACATTGGAAACAAGCTGAAAGTTATGTAAAGAATTTATAACTGTCATATATTGCTCCATAATTCTTACTGTATGTAAAAACTTAAATTTTGTTGTTAAACAATATCTGCAACTTGGTGAGAATGTGATTCAGTCATGACCACCTTGGTAACTGAAACAAAATTTGCTGGAAAAACTCAGTAGATCTTGCAGCATCCGTGGAGAGAACATAAATTAATGTTTTGAGTCCAGTGACCCGGAACTGGACTCGAAATATTAACACTGCTTTCTTTCCACAGATGCTGCCTGAACTGCTGAGTTTCTTCAGCATTTATAGTTCTTTGTTTTATTGCAAAAATTAGATAGATGTGATCTATCAAGACAGTTTTCATTCTGGAATGGCTTATCCAGTGTTACCATTAGTTGGAATTATGACAAGTTGCCAATATCACATGAAGAAAGCAAATATTGTAAAATATTGTGAAAAAATTGAAACAAAATATTTTGGTCAAAAATGTAGTAATTAACATCTCTCTACAATTACAAAGTTACCTTTTCAAGGTCAATGTTATTGTTCAAATTTTATTCATCACATTGCTGTTAAACACCTAATTTTGCCTGCAGCAATACACAATGTCATGCATTAAGTAACCATTCTAAAATACTGTCAAAAAATATTAATGCCATGGGAGATATGCACTTATAGATCTCTTTAGCGATTTTCAAATATGGGTTGTGGCAGCTCAAAGCCGTTGCTCCAAGCAACAGTTAACTGAGGAAGCCATAATTTGACACAAATAGGAAAGTTATAGTATGCTGGAAAACATTTCATTAAAACATTGAGATTTTTATTCCATATTAACTAGAGTGAAGGCTTTTACTCCATTATAAGCACTTCTGCCCATTTCAAGTTTCCATGAGCCATTTTCTTCGCTGTTACATATGCATACAAGTGATCTCAATTAGAGACCTCCATGAAGGCAGAAGAAATCAGAAAATTGTAACCAAACAGAACAGGATATCACTATTTACATAAATGCATTGAAAAATCTGTCAGCCCAAATACCGTTTTGAAATGCCAAAACTAGCTTTGATCTTTCGTTTAAGGGTGGTTGTTTTGAATCTGTAAATATCACCTGCATTATCAATGACAGATGTGTATTCACTGGCAGCGACTTAGGCAGTAGCTTTCACTGTGTTACTATTGTGCACTGAAATTAAGGTACCCTTTGTTTAGTCCCTATGATCACAACTAAATAAAACCAGAATGACAGATGCACTTTAAAAAAGAATGCTACTGTGTGCACACAAGAACACTACAACAAAAGTTTAATGTAGTTTGCAAAAATTGTGAATTAAAATAGCAATGATTCATTGAGGTAATGATTTGCTAAGACTGGTAAGTCAGATTTCCTTCTAACATCCAGACATGTAGACCTGCAGCAAAACGTTCAAAAAATTGTAATATCTGTACTAGCTAATTATTATAATAAGCAGCAAGGAGTTAGGGCAGTAACAGCCTTAGTCTACAAGATAATTCCAGCTAGGACTCAATAATGGAAATCAAGGGTAAAAAAAGTAATAAGCTATAATACCAATACCCATTAATTTTAGATTATTATGAATTTATTTTTAAGATCATCCCCTTTCTTTTAACCACTAAAGATCAATGCGAACTTTACAATGTATGGTGGACAAGTGTTTTATTTTTGTTTTTTAAATTAAACCTCCAATTTAACCAACAAATTTAAGATTCCCTTAGTTAAGTTTTGTCTCATTAAACAATTAATGCATGCATGGTGTTGAGCTATGAGCTCAAATAACCCATCTTGTTGTGGTAGTTTGTGCCTGGAAATAACACCTAACAGTAAGTTTCCTTCCTGAACAATTCCAGAAGCCTACATTAGGATGCATCTATCTCAGAGCATAATCCAGTCAGCCAAATGCAAAGGAAAAATAACAATAACCTCAAAAAGTATATATAAAACTGAAGTTGGCTATGACAAATTAATCACTCCTTGAATATAACTAGAGGTGGCCAAATGGTCCATTGTAATACAATTTTCTATCTCGTTAAAAACTATTTTTTTTGCAGTTTGTATGGAATACACAAATTTTATCTGTAATGTTAATTTGCAATACTGTCAAATGAAATGTATTGAATATATATAGCAAGTTTACACTTTCTATTTGTTATGAATGATGCACATAAGTTTAGCATTTGATTTGTTTACATACATCATGGTCTGAAGTTCTGTAACAAAGCTAGTTGACTTTGCCGATCCCCTTCCACTGCTGGATGCTGTGTTTCCTGCAACTGACATGGGGCTGGCCGCATTACTGCTCATCTAAAAGAAACAAAGAAGGAATCTTATTTATGTTAACAGAATATTGTTGCACCTCAAAATTCATGTTCAAGTAAACAACAAACTGATCTGATACCTGGATTTAAGACTGCATTAATATGCACATACAAATAACAAGCTTAAAAAAATTAATTGAAATCTACACAGCATAATAATATTTGCTTCAGTGTTTTAATACGCAGTTTTTAGAATTACCAACAAATTCCTTTCCAACAAATTAAGTGCTGTATGGCTTATTTCAGAAATTCAACTTCCACCTTTGAAATTAATTGGATACAAGAAGATTGGCAAAGCAGATAATATATGCACGTTAAGATCATCATATTCAGAAAAATATTTATCAGGTAACAAAATATCTTTTTTAAAAAACTCGCCAAACAGATTAGCAATTATGCCAATCTTAGTTCATCTAGTACAACTTGGTGAGACAGAACTTTCTGACGAACCGCAGGATGCAGAATCCCAGGAAGTCTTAAAAGCCTCAAACTCTTTAGTTAGGAAGTAAAAATATTTTTTAGGATCAACATCATTTCAGACAAATCTATTAATTCCCATTCACTCTCTTTTTTGACTTTTTTTTGTCCTGTCCAAAATTTCTGTAAATTTTGTAGAAACCTCTAACACATTATGGATAGTTTGCAAGCAAATTATCAGCACACAACGTTTAGCTATACTTTCAAATACTTAGTTTCCTTCATTTTTACTTTGCATTTTAAATTATATTATTTCTCTCCTCCTTAACAATGTAGCGTTTAAAAAAAAGTATTAGCATGTTTTCAGAAGGCTTACTTCAGTAAACTGGATAGGATCAAATTATGCAAAAATTCTCAGCTATTCCGCCTGATCATGAATGCGAACATCTGCACTTTACAGACGTTTAGATCAAGATCCAATGTCTGGAGTTTAACAAGTCAGTATTTTAACAAGAAACTCCCTCCAAAGGATTCCGCGCATTCACAATTTCAGGATACACTGTTTAGTCCATTTCTCCATACTCAAATTAATTCTGATTCCAATTACTTCAATGTATCTTTCAGATATATTAATGCTATATTTTAACATCACTGTAAATAAAAAATTCTAAACAAACAAGCTGTTTGATAGCAACTCAATATTTTCATTTATAAATTACAGGAAATGAATCCTAACATCAAATGAACAAACAGGATAGCTAGGACATGCTATGTCAATTCTTAAATTTAAAAAATTATTTTATGGTTCCAAATCTAACACATGTACACACACTGAAGAGTTACTTGTCTCACAACATGAAAGTAAATCAGATTTTTAGAAACTAAGTCTGCCTATAATCAGTATCGAATGCCATAGTGACAAACACATTTTAGACCCATTAGCTAAACAACGTAAGAATTTCAAACCATCAAAGATTCATTGGCAAATCTTCATAAGATTCCTTTATTTATTCCAGCAATAGGAAAGAATCTAGAAATATGTCTCCAAGTACACAGACAACTTCTTTAACATTAAATCCCCTCATCTGTTGTTTATTTGATGAATTCTGGAAAAACTCAACCAATTTCATTGTAAAATTAAGGCATAGAAACAGAAAACACTTCGACATTTCTTTTTCACACTACGTAGCCTTGCAGGTAATTGCTCAACATTCATTTATCTTCATAATTTAGAAATGTATTCAAGAAACCTACACAAACAGGATCTGTGACATGTTAACTCTTAAAACAGCCAGTTGTAACATTTATTGTACTAATCGTATCTTACGTAGTACACATTACAACAGAAAATCTGTTTCTCATCATACTACAATCTTTCTCAAACAATGCTTTCCAGTTTCTTTCTGAACACATGTTCAAATGAGAGACGTTTTTTTAAACTGGGAGTAGTTTTTCACAGCTATAATGCAATTCAAGGAAAGTATCATTCCACATATGTCTACTTTTGATATGATGCAAGTATTGCCCAAGGTGGCATCTCCATTTAATTGACATAAGTTTAAAGTGGGGATTTGAGGAAACTTTTTATCACCCAGAGGGTAATGGTGGTCTGGAATGCCTGGGAAGGTAGTTGAGACATGAAATCTTACAACCTTAAAGTATTTGAATGAGCACTTGAAATGTCATAATATCCAAAGGTTTGGGCCTAATATGAGAGAGTGGACTGGTAAAGGTAGAGGAGAAAGTGAGGACTGCAGATGCTGGAGATCAACATCAAAAGGTGCGACGCTAGAGAAGCACAGCAGGTCAGGCAGCATCCAAGGAGCAGGAGTGTCTATATTTTGAGCATAAGCCCTTCATCAGGAATGTAGGGGTGGGAAGGTATCTTGGAAGGCGATAGATGGATGCAAGTGGGGGGTGATGGCAATAGGTCGGAGCGGAGGATGGAGAGGATAGGTGGGAAGGAAGATTGTCAAGTGAAAGAAGTTCAAGAGGGTGGTGGTCCTTTGGGGTGGGGAGGGAAAAAGACCTTTGGTGGCTTCCTACTTAAAGAAGTGCAATTTCCTTTCCCCTGTGATCAACAATGCCCTCCAGGGAATCTCCTCCACTTCCCGCACCTCTGCCCTTGAACCCAGCCATCCAACCGCAACAAGTATAGAAAATCCAACCCCCCTCCCCCAGCCAAACCGGTCCTCTCCTTCCATCCAACCAATTTCCAGATATAACACACCATCCTCTGCCATTTCCACCATCTACAGCCAGACCTTACCACCTGAGATATATCCCCTTTCCCAGCCCTATTAGCATTCAGCACGGACCATTCCCTCTGTGACACCCTCTTTAGGTTCACATCCCCCACCAACCCACCCACCATCTTCCCAAGTGGTGTAAAACCTTCACTTACACCTCCCCCATAACCTGCAACCAAGGCCCCAAAGGATCCTTCCACATCCAGCAGAGATTTTCCTACACATCCAAAAATGGGCAGCACAGTGGCTCAACGGATAGCACTGCTGCCTCACAGCACCAGGGTCCCAGGTTCAATTCCAGCCTTGGGCAACTGTCTGTGTGGAGTTTGCACATTCTCCCAGTGTCTGCATCTGTTTCCTCCGGGTGCTCCGGTTTCCTCCCACACTCCAAAGATGTTCAGGTCACGTGAATTGGCCATGTTAAATTGCCCATAGTGTTAGGTGCATTAGTCAGAGGGAAATGGGTCTGCGTGGGTTACTCTTCAGAGAGTCGGTGTGTGCCGAAGGGCCTGTTTCCACTACTGTAAGTAATCTAATCTAAAAAACCTCATCTATTGTGTCCATTGGTCCCGATGTGGTCTCCTCAACTTTGGGAAGACAGGACACCAATTTGCAGATCGCTTCAGAGAACATCCCTTGGACACATGCACCAAACGACCCCACCGCCCTGGTGGCCAACCACTTCAACTCCCTCTCCCACTCCGCCAAGTCCTGGGTCTCCTTCACCACTAAATCCTAGTCACTTGACATCTGGAGAAAGAACACCTCACCTTCTACCTAGCAACTCTCCAACCATACTGCATCAACATCAATTTCACCAGTTTCCTCATCTCCCAACCCTACTTTATTCTAGATCCAACCCTCCAGCTTGGCACCACCTTCTTGAACTTTTCACACCTGTCCATTCCCAACTTTCCCCTCTGACTTATCACCATCACCCCACCACTTGCATCCACCTATCGCCTTCCAAGCTACCTTCCCACCCTCAGCCCTCTCCCATTTATCTCTCAGCCCCCTCCCCACATTCCTGAAGAGCTTATGCACAAAACGTTGATGCTCCTTGGGTGCTGACTAACCTGCTGTACTTTTCCAGCGCCACACTTTCTGACTCTAGTAAAGGTTGAGTCTATTTTTGATCCTCATTGGGCTGAAGAACTTCTTCTACACTGTATGATTCTATCTCAATCCAGTTTGAGATGCCATTCTGTCTTTTGTCCTACTTAGGAACAGAATCACACAACTTGAGAGAGATATTTCAAGGCTTCATGGGCAAAATGAAAAAGTAAGATACAGGTTTAAAATTTTCAAGCTTATTTTATATTACACTGAAAATATATTTTGATGCAATCTTCCAGCATCCATCAGTTAAGCATCCTCTAAGAAATAAAAGTAGAAATGGTCTTACTGTAGTTTAAAATTGGGCAAGCCTGACAAAACTAGTTTCTCATACCATTCCATTCCATTCCCTGTTTTGAGTATCATCCAACTTAACTGAAGAGTCAGACTGGCAGCACTAAAATTTATTAGGAGTCTGCCACTTAAAGTTATTGTAGTACTGAATTAGGAAAGCATATTCATTTCATTAAGTATATTTCCTCCATAGACCACATGATTTTTCCAAACTCAAAGATACAAACAGCTACAAATAAGTGCACAAGACACACAAACATTTTTTTCCTTGATTCTTAAAGCAAAACTGCAATCCATCTCAAACTACAATTCTCAATTGTAATTAGATTAATTACACAAATGATACTTTCACGATACTAAATCATTCTATTATGCTGCAGGCCCAATCCTTATATCCTATCATTTATGCTGTGGAGGTATTCCACACCTCTATTTCTGCTTGAAGCTTTTTGCCTGTAAACCATGATCCCCTAGTTCAGTGCTCGCTACTCATATCAATACCTGCCTTACATATACATCACCTATATAACCTGTATGCCTCTATCCAAGTTGTTTTTTTAAACACAGTATGATCTGTATACCCTTGCTTACTATGATCTGCCTGCATCGTTCTTAAACAATGATTTTTACTTTACTTCAGTAGACGTGACAATAAATCAAACAAGGTTTTTTTTATTTTATCTGAATTGTGTGTGTTCTCAATCTTCTTGATTAGAAAACCAAATCCAATTCCATCAGGCCTTTTTAACATGCACAGCCTTACATGGAGATATTTGTGTGATAAAAGTGCCAGTTACAGAGGTCTAGATTATGAGGCGCTAATTATGGCAAAATTATCAGAATTTGCAGGCATTACTCCAGTGAAACTGACAGCAACTCTCAGGAGTCCACACACACAGAATGATGCTTCAATTTATAAGTTGCTGTCAATGTTTCTATGCATTGATAAGGTATCCAGTTGCTGTTCCCCCATGGTGTGCAATGAAAAAGAATGAATTTTCAAACTATTTGCCTCACTCTTTTAAAAAAAAAGCCCTTAGAAAAAGTGAAACCTTGCATAAGGAAGAGTAACACAGTTTTGTAAATGGCTTTCTTGCACCATACATGGTGCCAAACACCTCTAACTCTGTAAATTAATGTCATATTTGTGGCTGACAATTTGTTTCATTATTAGAACATTCCACCTATATTTGGATTTATTTGTGTTTTAACATCTATCAAAAATCTAATAATCACTTATTTCACTCATTGAATTGAAAAATAAAGTGTTGTCAATTTCTTGGTTGTCGCTGTGAGAAGATGTCAGTATGCTTGGTGACTTGTCCTGCTTACTAAAATCACTGTCGCTGCACATCTGATGACCCTTGGCTTGATTCCATACTTAAACTCTATCAGGAAAGGGAAAACTATATCCAGACGTTGGTAGATCTTTGTGGCCAGCAGGGAACTAGCTTCAACACTAACCACAAATCTTGCCCATAAAATATCACATCATTTATTTCAACAGTCCAGCATTTGTGCTCCATAAAAGCCATCTCCAAACTTTTTTCAGTTATCAAGGTTCTTCTGTAAATATAAGCCAAACATTGTGGATACTGGAAATCTGAAACAAACGTAAAATGCTGGAGAAATGCAGGTGGTTTGGTACCATCTATGAAGAGAAAAACATAATTAATGTTTTGATTCCACTATGACTTTTCTTCAGAACACAATTCAGATAGTTAAATAAAGTATTAGAGTCATAGAGATGTATAGCATGTAAACAGACCCTTCGGTCCAACCCGTCCATGTCAACCAAACATCCCAGCCCAATCTAGTCCCACCTGCCAGCACCTGGCCCATATCCCTCCAACCCCTTCCTATTCATATACCCATCCAAATGCCTCTTAAATGTTGCAATTGTACCAGCCTCCACCACTTCCTCTGGCAGCTCATTCCATACATGTACCACCCTCTGTGTGAAAAAGTTACACCTTAGGTCTCTTTTATATCTTTTCTCCCCTCACCCTAAACCTATGCCCTTTAGTTCTGGACTCCCAGGGAAAATACTTTGTCTATTTATCCTATCCATGCCCCTCAATTTTGTAAACCTCCATAAGGTCACCCCTCAGCCTCCGATGCTCCAGGGAAAAAAGCTCCAGCCTGTTCAGCCTCTCTCTCTTTGGCTCAAATCCTTCAATCCTGGCAACATCCTTGTAAATCTTTTCTGAACTCTTTCAAGTTTCACAACATCTTTCCAGTAAGAAGGAGACCAGAATCGCAATATTCCAACATTGGCCTAACCAATGTCCTGTACAGCCGCAACATGACCTCCCAACTCCTGTGCTCAATACTCTGACCAATAAATGATAACGTACCAAATGCCTTCTTCACTACCCTATCTACCTGCGACTCCAGGAGCTATGAACCTGCACGCCAAGGTCTCTGGTCAGCAACACTCCCTAGGACCTTACCATCAAGTGTATATGTCCTGCTAAGATTTGCTTTCCCAAAATACAGCACCTCGCATTTATCTGAATTAAACTACATCTGCCACTTTTTTGCCCATTGACCCGGTGTCATCTGCAAACTTACTAACTTTACCTCTTATTCTTGTATCCAAATCATTTAAGTAATTGACAAAAAGTAGAGGACCCAGCACCGATCCTTGTGGCACTCCACTGGTCACAGGCCTTCAGTCTGAAAAACAACACTCCACCACCACCCTCTGTCTTCTACATTTGAGCCAATTCTGCATCCAAATGGCTAGTTCTCCTTGTAATCCGTGTACAATTGGATTTTTGATAGAAGCTAAAGTATAAGTCAATACAGAAGTACAGATTAGGTGGAATTTTTTAAAAATGAAACAAGTTGACATTCCATGTTCCAAGTTCTGAAGGTTTGATTTATTATCATCACATGTACTTTTTGTCATTTACATAAATGATTTGGATGCAAGCATAAGAGGTATAGTTAGTAAGTTTGCAGATGACACCAAAATTGGAGGTGTAGTGGACAGCGAAGAGGGTTACCTCAGATTACAACAGGATCTGGACCAGATGGGCCAGTGGGCTGAGAAGTGGCAGATGGAGTTTAATTCAGATAAATGAGAGGTGCTGCATTTTGGGAAAGCAAATCTTAGCAGTACTTATACACTTAATGGTTAGGTCCTATGGAGTGTTGATGAACAAAGAGACCTTGGAGTGCATGTTCATAGCTCCTTGAAAATGGAGTCGCAGGTAGATAGGATAGTGAAGGCAGCATTTGGTATGCTTTCCTTTGTTGGTCAAAGTATTGAGTACAGGAGTTGGGAGGTCATGTTGCGGCTGTACAGGACATTGGTTAGGCCACTATTGGAATATTGCATGCAATTCTGGTCTCCTTCCTATTGAAAAGACGTTGTGAAACTTGAAAGTGTTCAGAAAAGATTTACAAGGATGTTGCCAGCGTTGGAGGATCTGAGCTACAGAGAGAGGGTGAATAGGCTGGGACTGTTTTCCCTGGAGCGTCGGAGGCCGAGGGGTCACTTTATAGAGGTTTACAAAATTATGAGGGGCATGGATAGGATAAATAGACAAAGTCTTTTCCCTGGGGTCGGGGAGTGCAGAACTAGAGGGCCAGGTTTGGGGGTGAGAGGGAAAAGATATGAGAGAGACCTAAGAGGCAATTTTTTCACGCAGAGGGTGGTATGTGTATGGAATGAGCTGCCAGAGGATGTGGTGGAGGCTGGTACAATTGCAACATTTAAGAGGCATTTGGATAGGTATATGAATAGGAAGGGTTTGGAGGGATATGGGCCGGGTGCTGGCAGGTGGGACTAGTTTGGGTTGGGATATCTGGTCGGCATGGACGGGTTAGACCGAAGGGTCTGTTTCCATGCTGTACATCTATGTACCAAATACACTGAAAACTATTGTTTATCGTGCCATCTAGACAAATCATACCTTGCATAAGTCCATCAGGAAAACAGAACAGAATGCAGAATATAGTGTTACAGCTCGAGACAATGCAGAGAAAAATGAACTCTAATATATGAGAGGTCTGTTCATAAGTCTGATAACAGCAGGGAAGAAGCTGTTCTTAAATCTGTTGGTACGTACTTTCAAACTTTTGTATCTTTTTCACCCAATGGAAGAGGATGGAAAAGAGTACAACTGAAGTGGGAGGAGTCTTTGATTACGTTGACTGCTTTCCCAAGGCAGCAGAAAGTGCACACAGAGTCAATGAAAGGAGGCTGGTTTTTATGATAGACTGGGCTACGTTGAAAACCGCTCTGTAATTCCTTGCAGTCTTGGGCAGAGCAGTTGCCATACCAAGCTATGATGCATCTAGATACTCTGCTTTCTATGATCCATCTGTAAAAATTGGTAAGAGTTGCTGGGGACATACCAAATTTTCTTAACCTCTTAAGTTGAGGTATTTCCTTGATTGTAGCATCAATGTGGATGGACCACGGTGGTGATATTTACTCCTGGCAATCTTGATCACCTCCACATCAGCACCATTAATACAGATAGGAGCGTGTCCTCTACTCCACGGTGGCACAGTGGTTAGCACTGCTGCCTCACAGCACCAGGGACCTGGGTTCAATTCCCGCCTCAGGCGACTGACTGTGGGGAGTTTGCACGTTCTCCCCGTGTCTGCGTGGGTTTCCTCCGGGTGCTCCAGTTTCCTCCCACAGTCCAAAGATGTGCGGGTCAGGTGAATTGGCCATGCTAAATTGCCCGTAGTGTTAGGTAAGGGGTAAATGTAGGGGTATGGGTGGGTTGCGCTTCGGCGGGTCGGTGTGGACTTGTTGGGCCGTAGGGCCTGTTTCCACACTGTAAGTAATCTAATCTAATCCATTTCCTGAAGTAGATGACCAGCTCCTTTGCTTCGCTAACACTGAGGGAAAGATTGTTGCCTGCACAGCATGCCACTAAGCTATCCTTTTCCTGTAGTCACATCAAAGATCATCTTTCATTTGTTGCAGTTCATGTATTTATCTTACTTCTTCCTAATTGTATGTGTACTAATTGCCTCAATCACTACTTGCTAAGCACTGAGTGGATAGGTTTTCTCACAAATACATCTAAAAGACTCAATGAATAATTCTATTTTAATTCCTCCCTACTTCTAGCTTGGTCAGAACATTAGTTTTAGTTACACAATACAGTGAATGCTAGATGGCTGATGAAAAGGAGCATTAAAATGTAAAATTGCAGGTTAGAAACTCTCAAACTCGTGAATAACAACATTGAGCAGATTGAGCAATATATTAGACTTTATGCAGGAAACAACTTTTAGTTCTGTGGTCTTAAACCATTCAAATGTTCTAGTAAAAGCCTCCATTTAAAAAGATGACATTTTCTGCAGGTGCCTCTTTTTGCTTCAGCAGATACTATTTGATGATCTTAATAAATTACTTCCTCATCTCAATATCATTGGAAGTTAGTTAATTGACTTCTTTACAAATCATGTTGCTTTGTAAACAGCCAAATTTTTCACTTCCAGAATTTAAAATATAACCAAAAAAAGCATTAGAAAATTTACTTTAAGCAATACACTGAACATGAAACTGAAATCTTTCAACATACAGTAACATATCAGTTGCTTCGAAATGAAATGTAGCTGTTTGCTGTACCAAGTTAAAACAAATTCTGTGAAGACCATTTTAACAAGTCTGAACTACAATTAACAATATCCAGAATACCACAAATAAATGGTAAGGCTTATGGGTAAAATAACATTAACTGTGCCTCATAAGTAGCTTACTTCTCAATAAATTTGCAAAGATTTCTAATGAACATTTCTTTAGAATATTTAACCTATGAGAATTTGAGACATTCCTACCAAGGATCAAAAAATATTAAATGATCAAGATTCACGAGAATGATCCCAGGAATGAAAAACTTAACATATGAGGAATGTTTGAGGACTCTGGGTCTATACTTGATGGATCTAATTGAAACTTATCGAATACTGACTGGCCTGGACAGAGAAGATGTTGGGAAGATGTTTCCATTTTTGGGAGAGACTAGCACAGCTTTAGAGTAAAAGAAGAACCTTTTAGAATGGAGATAAGGAGAAACTTCTTCAGCCAAAGAGTGGTGAATCTATGGAATTCACTACCACAGAACACCAGATCATTGAGTACACTTAAGACGGAGATAGATAGGTTCTTGAGTATCAAGGGGTACAGGTAGAAGGCAGGAGAATGGGGATGAGAAATTGTATCATAGAGAAAATGCTTTTCCTCTGTTAGCTTCTCAGGCAGTAAATAGAACTGTCTCCAGATGAAATTTGTACAGGATACCTAAGTTCTTCAACTTTAGCTATTGCTTTCAAATGTGTGACATCATCAATTACACATGAAAATAAATTTTACCTAAATTTGATATTAAAGACAAAATTTAAGCAATGTCTCTAGTTTCAGTGCATATAAAACAGATGATTATGGTTATGCTTTCCATAATTTTGCTTACATCAAGAGCTGATAATCATGAAATTCAACTTCTCAATAGTCTTAATTATAGAATAGATATCTGCTCCTTTCACTTTCCTATATTTTACTTGGTGCCATAATGCACCTTCTTCCAGCAGTCACCCATTCTTTTTCCAATTCTACTGCGATTGTGTCTCTCACCACTGAACTTTCTTGCCCATCACAGGCATTCCTGTAATCATTCCGAGCAGTTAACCTCCATCACTCATCTCGCCACATTTGTGCTCTCTCAGCTACAGACGATCAGACCATTTCAATCTCTTCACATCTTTCAATGCTCCGACAATTTTCCTTAAGTGCCCAGTGTTCATGATTTTTTAAATTAATCGATTTTTCTAATCAACTTGTTCAGACGTGTTATTACACACATCTGTAATAAGTGACACATCAGTCCACAATCTATTTCAATTGCATCATTTATCAACTATCAATGTCATGCAACTTTTGCCATGAAACTTCAAAGCAGGGCTCACAAGTGTCTTGCAGATATTTTCTTTCAATTTCAGCAATACTTCTCTATCACTTCACATTCCACTGCATTTCTTCCAATTTTTCCAACCGTAGCAAAACTGTTACTCAATTTTTACTCCCAAACTTCAATCTTCTGTCACCACTGACTTTTCATACTTCATCCATTCACTTTCTACACATCATCACCCAATCCTCTTCTCTAGTCTCAAACCCAGATTCTGCAAATGGAGTTCTCGCCTGCTGTTCTACACCGCAGTCTTCTAACACTATTCTCCAGATACTCGGGAACGTTAACATCAACCCCTACACAACTCATTAGCATCCTCAAATATTATTGTCCATGACATTTTCTGTGTTGCTTAGTTGGAACATTAATGACAATCAGGAAAAGAAAGGAGATCAGTGCCAATCTTTGGATAAATCCAACTTTGATTTCAAATCTCACACTGCATCTCACACATGTCTGGTACTCCTAGTACATGTTCTGTAAGTTACACATACTTCTCAGGGACTCCATGAATTATGATGCACCTTATGACTTCCTTTCTACCAACCTGTTATAAGCCTGCTTTAGATTGACGAACAGAGGCTTCATCTCTTATTGGTTTCCCAATATTTAGCCATGAACAAACAAGACAAATCATGACATCAGTATTATTTTTGGGCATGAATTCAATCTAACCTTTCCATGATTTCTCTTAGTTTCTGGTCCATGATTACTTCCCATATCATATGCAGTAAGAGAATATTTCCTTGGTGACTTTCACTATCTCAAACATCCTTGAACAGCTTCTTCTAACACACATTAAATAGGAAAAAATACAAACAAGCAACTTTCTAAAATCTGCACTGAACTATATCAAGTATCAGTTACATCTCTCAAGCAATCAATCCCTTATTAACTTATTCTGAACAATGTAACCCAAACCTGCCTTCACCTGCTCAGGTTCAGAGCCCATAGTCATAATAAAATTAAGATCTGTCAGATTCAACAATAAAATGAGACTTGTTTCTAATTCTCTTCCAATAAATCAGTATTTTGCATGAGTCAGAGGCAACCAAATTCTTACAAAACTCATCCTGATTATCTGGTTCCATCAAGCCAATGAATCTTTAAAATTAGGACTAAGTTGGCAAGTAGCACATTTGATAGAACTTAGATGTTACAAGCTCCCAACACCTTTAAATTTCTGACCCTATAAGTTTTGCAAACATTTATTAAAACACGTTCCACAAATTGGATTTCATAATATTTGCATGCGGAATGAATTTTACCAAAAAGATACTCATAATAGATTAACAGATTATAATAGAATTTAATATCTCTGCCAAATGTTCAATATTAAGATAACACACAGGATACATAACTTCAGTAGTCCACTTGAAAGCATGTATCCACTTCAAGCCAAGAACAAAAACATAAAATTTGCTGTACACTGACAATCAACGTTGTAAACTTCCTTTAGAAAAATCCTGAACAGCATACTTTGGATTTGACAGTAAAGGTTAACAGAATATTGAATTGAAAGGAAGTGGCAAGAGACCAGTAAGAAGAGTGATCAGCATATAATAAGAAAATTGATTTTAAAGGTTAGATGATGCAAAATGCAACAGGAAATACTTTTACATTTTAAAGTCTTTTTAATGCTACACAGATTTCTGAAAAATTAGTGCCATACAGATCAAACTGATTTAAACTTTAGAATACTTAATATTCAATACCACAAGATTTTAAGTGATGAAAAGCAAATTGATATACTTTGATGTAATTTAGAATTTCACTTCTATAGAATTGTTGACCTGGTTAGATAGTAACGCTGGAAGACAGTGAAGACAATGAGCTCATGTCATTAAAAAGCACTAGTATATACCTGAAGTTGGGAAACTGAAATACAACAATTGGAATGAATGGTTATTCTCAGTTGTTGCAACTTAAACAATCTGAAACCTGCAAAACAAGGAACGTAACTCAGAAATCATACTTAGGTTGTGTCAGTTGCTGCACTACACAAAACAATGCAGCAACTGAATAAGTTTAAAAATGGTAAAGCAAACATACAAATTCATTTTTTAATATAATTTTCACCCCTTTCAGACGCAAACGTCCAGAGTTTCTTCTCAAAAAAGCCGACACAAAAAGCTTCCTGCATGTTTAACTGGAAGGTGCTCACTGATCAATCAGGTCAGTTTTACAGATAATATTAGTCCACTACAAAATGTACTTGTCTCCAAAAGTTTACTATTAATGTGAATAATTTTTGTGGGTAAAATATTTATCTGTTAATTCAAACTTTTTCAATCAAGGTAGTTGACTGGATGCAGGAGGTTTTACTTCTCAAGAGGAGTTTAGCTTCTCAAGTGCAGTTTGGGATGGACAATAAATCCAGCCAGCAATGCCCATATCTGGATTTTTTTTTAATTAGTCAAGTAACTAATTTATATTTTAGCACAGAAAATGATGAATCACACTTGCATCAATGGAAGATCCAAAACTACAACAAATAGTCTAACACTACTCCCCTAAAATATCCTGAGTCTTTTATATGAGGTTAGATTCAGCAGGTAATGTAAATCCTTGTTAGATAGTTGGCCTTTGGTATTAACAGTATATTGTTAGAATTGAATATTCAAAAGATATACCTAACCATGTTCTACCAGGTCGAGATTGGTGATGGGACAGTATAGAGGGAGCTTCAATCTTAACATTCATGGATATACATCATCTACTTCTAGCATTTTACTAACATTTTAAATAGTTTATTTGAAAATATTTATCTTGTGGCTGTTCCATAAAATTATTGATTAACCAGCTCAGTCTTCCCTTTCTCTCAATTAAAAAATATCAGTCTCTTTAGACCCATTTTATATCAACATAATTCTTACTATTAAAATCTCTATTTCCTTTGCAAGCACTCTTTCACACTTTTTAGCATGTTTACTTCCCATTTTTCTTTGAAATAGAATCGCAGACGAAAAAAAACTTAATATAATACAGAAACAATTAAGAGTCCTTCCACTGAAATACATAATGTAATATATCCAATATTTTTACTTTCAATAAGTATATCTGGAAATCCAGTCCAATTATCTTCTTGATAATGAGTAACCTTGCCAGTTTAACTCCTATTCCCCTTTGTCATAATTCTACTGTTCAATCTAAAATACTCTACACAAGCATTTTTCCATATTATACAAAAACATGATACCTTGACAAGATGAATGTCCTTTCTAAATTGAGACCCATTGCAAATGTAATAACATTTCTGAACAAGAAATTATTAGAATTTTTTTTGCAACACTACACTCCTATTTGCACTAAATATCCCTCATCTACATGTGCATTTTGCCAACTTTTATTTTTGAATGCTTCCTTCAATTCCATTGCTCTTTGAGTCAGAGAATCAGAGGTGTACAGCATGGAAACAGACCCTTCAGTCCAATTCATCCATACTGACCAAGTATCCTAAATTAATCTAGTCCCATTTGGCAGCATTGCGCCCATGTCCCTCTAAACCCTTCCTATTCATATACCTATTCAGATGCCTTTTAAATGTTCTAATTATACCAGGCTCCATCACTTTCTCTGGCAGCTCATTCAAATGACACACCACCCTTTGCGTGAAAATGATGCCCCTTAGATTCCTTTTAAAATCTTCCCCTCTCACCTTAAACCTATGCCATCTAGTTTTAGATTCTCTTTCCCTGGGATAAAGACCTTGGCTATTCACCCTATCCACACCCATCATAATTTTATAAACCTCTGTAAGGTCACCCCTCAACATCCGACATTTCAGAGAAAATAGCCCCAATCTATTCAGCCTCTCCCTATAGCTCAAACCTTCCAACCCCACAACATCCTTATAAATATTGTATGCACCCTTTCAAGTCCAACAATATCTTTCCTATGACAAGAGACCAGAACTGAACTCAGTATTCCAAGAGTGGCCTGACCAAAGTCCTGTACAGCTGCAAAGAAAAACTACCATTTTGCATTGAGTTAATAAATCAGAAGCATTTATGCAAATGAAAACGTGGTGGCCCCAACATGAAGCCCTTGGAGTAAATGCAAAAACCCCCACTAAAAATATAGCTAGTCTAATAAGTATTAATTGCTCTCTGTACTTCATCTGGTTTATCATCAACACTTTCTAGTTCAATTGATATATATTCACAAGGGAATATTGTCCAATATCTTTGGAAAATCTAGCCACATTGTGCTTGGCAGGGGAGGTGGTTTCTTTCCTCTTAGTCCAAGTAGGACATTAGTTACTGAAATATTGTGAAGTTTTGTCAGGCATTATCTTCCTCTTCCAAATTCACAAGTGTGCTGGTTTCTTAAGTAGGAGCACAGAGTTGTAAAACTAGCTTCAATTAGCATTCATAAAATGATACAGCACAGATGGAGTAATTTTGACAAAGTTATCCAAATAATCTCACTCATCTGCAATTTCTGCATGTTTCCCCATAACTATTTCTTTAAAACCCTTCTGAAAGTGAATGGAAAATATTCTTCCAGCATCCATTCAACTAGTGCATTCAAGATCAAGATCAAGATTATTTAAAATCTGTATCATCTGAAACTATTTGCCTTATTTACTCGACCATAGAATGTCATGTCTATGCCAATTTTCTACGACAGCAACTCACTCAGTCTCACTACGGTCAGGAAAACTTTTAAAATTCCAACTGGTTTGTTACTTACTCAACACAGTTCATGATTTGGAATGTCTCTATTATTGCCTTCTTAGCTTTCCCTGTTTTAAAAGGAACATCTCAAGTTCTCGAATCACTACATGGTAGTAAAGTTTGTCAGCCCTGGTAACATCCTATTCAATCATCTCCATACCCTAAAGGTTTAACATCCTCCCTTAAATCTAGTAGCAAAAATCAAGAATAATTCTCCACTTGAGGCTGCAGATAGTGTTTTTATACACTATCAATATAGTCCAGGATTGTATATGATTTTTGAATAGCCTTTTCAACTTATCCAAACATCTTCAAAGTGTTGTGTAGGTATATACAAAGGTCCCTCTGTTCATGCACCCTCTTTAAAATTGCAATGTTTAATTTATATTTTCTTTTCAATCCTCCTATCAAAACTAAGTGACATCTGTATTATATTTCATGTCATGCCTGCCTATGTTATAAGTTACGATATTCTTAAAACTTCCTATCAAGTGCAGTATCTACAAACTAATATATCATTCAAATACAGGTAAAGAGTACCACTGACAATGTCCTGAATAACATATCTTGCATGTCTGTAATCAATTATAAGTTCCCACCAAGCCACAAATTCTCCTCACTTAGAACTATATTGTTGTTCCTTCACTATTGCTGGGTAAAAATCTTGTAACTCTAACAGCCTTTTGGGTATACCCACACCCCCCAACAGACTGCAGTGATGGCTAACCAGCATCTTCTCATGGATAAGAAATCAATACCAACTTACCCATATCTCAATGATTTTTTTAAATGCTCAATGGTATGTTAAAAATAACACTGGATACAAAATGCTGTCTGCAAAGGGACCAAAAAATGGAAACTAGGGGCTTGCAGCAACTCATCAACATTACAATTTATTTCAATCATAAAATGGTTATAGCACATCACCCTCTTGTTGTGCAGAGTTTTCTGGAAGAGCAGCTCACCTAATTCAACTCCCCGTGTCTTAGATAATTATCTTTTGAAAACTTCAATTTAATTTACCTCCACCACACACACATGCTGTGAATTCCAGATCATATCTATTCACTTCTTTAAAAAAGGTTTTGCTTCACATCACTTACTTTATTTTTAAACCAAACCTTTTAATCTTTCTGCCAATGGGAACACATTTTTCTTTATTTACTCTATCCAGATCCATCACAAATTTGAAAACCTCTATCAAATATCCTCTATCTCTTCTCCAATGGGAGTAGACAGATTCTCCAATCTATCAACTCTAAGTTCCAAGTCCTTGCAACTGTTCTTTTCCACATTGCTCTAATACCTCCATATGACACCTAATTCAGTGCCAAAAGTTGGAGATAATAGTATAGTTAGGGCCGAATGTATGTTTTATAAAGGTTCATTATTTCTTAATTTTTGTATTGTTTTAATATAAAGCCCACAACCCACATGCTTTTTTAACTATTTTCTCAACCTGACATTTTACCTGCAAGATTTGTGCATATCTACCCCTAGATCTTTCTGTTCCTGTGACTTGTATACAACTATACACTTTAGTCTATACTACCTCTCATTTTAGCAGGGTGAATGAATCATTTCAAAATTCTCTCAAATTTAACCCATTATTTATCTGCCCACCATCCAATGTAGTTCTCAAGTTATCAAATGCCATGTGCAAGTCCATATCCACAATCTTTGTCCGTTAGTAGAAACATGGTGTGTAAATGTACAATCATATTCTAGTGACGAGTAATGGCATAACTTTTTATGATTTCCCCTACCCCACCCCTCTACCTTTTATTATAAAACAGTGTTGGGTAATTCTACAACTGTTATTAGACACTGTTTAAATAGTAGCACTAATCTAGTGTGGGTACTTACCTCAACTCTCCACAGAAGTGCTTGGAATGGGAGATTCTAAAGCAAAAGGAGAAATAATCAAAATATAGACTATATGTTTTCGATCATGTGAATCCAATCATTCTTGGCTGCCCTTGAATGCATTGCAAGGACACCGGCCACAAGGAAAGCAGTGGCAGGGTGCTGGCAACAACTGAAGTTGGAGACGCGTGAAGGTGGCTAATCTCTGCACTTACAAATGGTTCTAAGGAGGACATTGGCTTCATTGGAGGTGGAGGGAGAATAATGGCAATGGAGATGAGGATCATGTGGGAGGTACAGGCTGCAATGGGAAATGGTGAAGTGGAGTTAAAATCATAGTGCAGAAAGAGGCAATTCAGCACATCAGTTTGCACCAACTCTCCAAAACCCCGCCACCCACCTCCGACAATTTACCATGGCCAATCCACCTAACCTGCACATCTTTGGAGTTTTTGGGTAAGGAGGGCCAGGGGTAAGTGAATACTAACCACAATGAGAAACGGTGATGCGGTGGGGGTCTGCTAGCTGCACTGGGAGTTGGAAAGGTTGATGGTGGTGGGATGCTCGGTGAAGATTATGTTTGCTCGCTCTGAGGGCTGGTGGCATTGGGAGTCAGTAGTGCGGAGACACTGGCTGTCCTGGCGGGCGGACAGGCGGGGAAGCGAGAATAACAACTGTTCACTGAAAGATAGTGGGGAGAGGGGACCGGCTGTTCTGGGAAGCAGTGGGTGGTGCAAGGGAGGGGAGGAGGAGTAGAGAAGTTGCTGGCCATAGTTGGGGAGAGAGAGAATGTAGTGGCCGCATTGAGTGCGCGGGAGATGGGAGGGGGCGGTCTGTAGTTGATACTGACCCCAAGGTGGGGGCGGGTGAGGCTTGCTCGTGAGAGGATTGAACAGTGGAGATGGAACGCACCACGCGCTTTCAAAAACTGTTCTCAGCCGCCGTGCAGCGAACACCCCGCCACGTTTTCTTTCCCCTTCTACCTCGAGCTTACAATGTGTTACCTAACAAGAAAAGTACAAACTGGATTAAGGGAGTCAGGAAGATAGTGCTAAAATATATCAAATTGAAAAATGTGGACCTGTGGCACAAAAGCTGCCCCGAACATTCTACTCACTTTTGTTTTAGTGAGCAAGTCCCCTATAACCAGACACTTAGCCACTACCACGAGGCATTGGCCTTGTAACTGTCTCAGTGATCTGTTTCTCTCCTCCGGTCACTGACAGTTTCTCGCGCGCACAGCCAACACTTCCGGCCCACTGACAGCCGCGCAGTCGCAGTTCGGGGCGCACGCTGTGAAGCTGTAGTCCGTGGTTCCTACCTCCGGAGAATGGGAACTACAATTCCCAGCGGCGCCGAGGAGGATTGACAAACAGAGTTCCAGGACCGGCCAAGCGCGACCATGGCTCGCCCCTCGCCGGCGCTGATTGGTTTCGCGGTTGCTTCGGCGCTGTGCCATCGTTCAGTGGATGGTTGTCACGTCAGTCAAAACATGCGCGAGCTCTTCAAGACGGTTGCGCGGAAATCCGATACAAACGGGAGTATGAGAGCTTTTAGCTCGTCTCTGCGAGCTCTGGTGTAGCATGTTGGTGTGGTGCGTTGGCGGCATTGCAACATAAACTGAATGCTAACCATCCACCCCACAATGTGTTTATAATCCAGATATTCCCTCAGCACATACTGAATTTCGAGGCTATTCAATTAATGTTACTTAAATAGTTTAATACTATATATTTAAAGAAAATGTACCCACGCCTTGATCAGGACTCCTTGTGAGTTGGGCAAAAGTTTACGAAATACGTAAATAAAAATATATCCAACTTATAATTTTATTCAAGTTTATTTTCAAGCTACATTAAACGGGATGGTCTAGCAGTCGCGTTAGGCAGTCCACTCGTCATTTGAAAGACATCTTACATATGCTCTCTTTGGTCTCGCTAATCACTAAATATAATGTTGCATATTATTATTATTGAATTTAGTATATAGTTATCTGGATAGAAGCCAAGCCCTATTTTATTAGTCAATCTGTGTAATGAGTGTATCTAATATAGCGTTTTGACGTTGCGTTACATGTCATATATCATGTCCCTTTGATGACTACTTCTGAAAAGCACGTCGTTTGAAGTTGGTTTAACAAGAGCGATGCCAGTGCCAGATTACTGACTGGCTAAATAATTGCTTCCTCACTCAAATTCAAGTAGCCTTTGTACATTTGAAAGTTATCGTTGGGTTTACCGCTAATTTACAGCAATCAGTTAACAGGCTGAGATTCGATTCGTTCCAAGCCCAGTGTGCTCTTCGTTCTTTCATTCATGTATCCCAAATAATTTTAATAAAATTAACCCACGGTGATACTGTCGCGCAGGCTGCGTGTCGCATTTAGGAGCGATTTACAGTGTTGCGCAAATATTTGAACACATAATCGAAATGAACCCAGTGGCTGGACTTAAGACCTAAGCAAAGCCACAACAGAAACTGGAAGTCGGCTGCCTCCTAACACTTTTTGAGGAAATAAGCTGTGAAGAAACCATCTGACGGCTTTGATAGGCTCGAACCATAACAAGTAGGCGTTTGCACTTTTTACGATTGGATATGTAAATTATTTTCATAGAGTTTTTTAAGAAAAGGCTTACACTTGCCGGGGGGGGATGCTTTATAACTTTCATTCATTCAAGGATATGTTTTAGTGTGCAATCTACAGCCGTTTGCTGAAAATTATTTCCCCATCAGCGAGGATCAAAATATACATTTATGTATATATTTGGGACAAGAATCAGATTTGGAAAATACCAGCGTGATCGTCTCGGCCTCTTGTTTTACAAGGGAACACTATTTTAAATTCGTGTATGACTCCTACAGCCACCACGTGCTCTTTGATGTCTCATCATCGCTCACTTTTTTTCATGACCACAAACTTGCTTTATAATCCCAACCTCCGTGAAACCACCAGTTGGAAACTGTGGCTTTCCCCCCCTCTTGATCGCCTTGACCACAATTTGGATTAGAATTTTTTGTCCCCAAAGACTTACATTTGGAATATATTAATAGTTGCAGGAAGAATAACTGGCCTTCCTGAAAAAAGAAAACTTCTTTATTTAAAAGGAGAGAGAGAACGAAAAAAATAAAGAAAGTGGACTGGATTGAGTGACAATAACTGGACAGATTGACTGTTTGTGGCTACTGTAAGCCCCTAATCAAAGTGTTGTGATGCGTATTCCCGTAGATCCCACTACGAGCCGGCGCTTTACTCCACCGTCCACCACATTACCAGCATCGGGAAAGATGAGCGATGTGAGCGGGATGGTCCCTCACCAGGAGCCCGGGCCCGGAGTGGGAACAGCCGGGGCAGCAGCTGCGGCGGCGCTTGGCAGGTCTCTGATTCGACCTCATGAGAACCGAACCATGGTGGATATCATTGCCGATCATCCGGCAGAGCTGGTCCGGACTGACAGCCCTAACTTCCTCTGCTCTGTCTTACCGTCCCACTGGAGGTGTAATAAAACACTGCCCGTGGCATTCAAGGTAAAACAAAAAGCCGTTTTCTTTTCAGAGTTCGTCCAAAGTAGGAACAAAGTACTGGAAACAAAACCGAGCGGTAAAAACTTTGCAAAAGTGAAGGTTTGGATTTTCGACGCATTGAAGTGAATGTAAATGTATTATTGCCACTTTTAGTGCGTATTTGTGGTCATAAAATCACTTTTTTGAGAATTTATAGCATTTTAGTTATAACTTTCTAAAGCTGCGCTTTTAAACAGAGTTGATAAAACGGTGAATGTTACATGTGGCACACAGAACTTACTAATCGTGCAGACAGACCCATGTCAGAGGACATTATGTGGATCAATTCTCGAATATTTAGCGTTTAGTAATTGTTACATAAATATATCCAACAGAAAACAAAGTAACTTAACTAATAGTAACTTAATGGTAACACATGGTCATTTCAGCTGCTTTACAAAGAGCAGAATGTACGTTTCAAACTAATCCCCGAAAAGCCTAAATAGGGCTTTACTGTAATGATGAACAGTCACGGATATTGGGAATGGTACAGCTGAGACAGTTGTTTACACATTTTCCTGCAAACCCACCGACTGTTTTTTACGTCTCCACAATAGAATATATCCCAGATTAAAGTCAACATCATATTATTTTTAATTTTAAACGTATGAGGGGAGATGGAACAAATCTATCATCAGTAAAATGACTGGACAATAACCATCTTTAAGGGAGCTCATCAGCAAATGTTTAAATGTGCGATTTAAGTAAAGTGCCAGGTATTGGAGAGAGACAGGTTGTTCGCTTTTGGAAATAGGCTAGCCCACGTATTGATGCTGTGTTGATGTTCCCCTCTGACAGGTGGTAGCCTTGGGGGATGTTCCTGACGGCACTGTGGTCACCGTTATGGCCGGCAATGATGAGAATTATTCGGCTGAACTCCGCAACGCCTCGGCAGTAATGAAAAACCAAGTGGCTCGTTTCAATGATTTGCGTTTCGTGGGCCGAAGTGGAAGGGGTACAGTAATTTACCTGGTTTAAATGCATGAATATTTTACCCGCTTTATACATTACACATAATGATGTGTGTGTGCTTGCGTGTGGTCGAAGTAGTATTTCCTAGGCACGGGAACGTGACGCCATCCTGCATTTATGCTGGTATAGAAATTATTGTTCACAAGAGTTAATTTCATCCGGGTTTAAAGAATGAGTGTGGGGTCTATGTATCTGCCTGGCACTCCATCTATCTCTACTGTTTCTTTTTCGTCAATTTCTTTTCCACCTGTTTATCGCGTCAACTTCTCGGAATTTTGGAAACTCGCTTTCCTGCTTTTCTGTTTCTCTCCCTTTCCCGTAGTCGACAGTGAATTTGACTGTAATCTTGTCTTTAAACAAGGAAACATTGTTTTAGGCAGATGAGTTGAAAAATCTGGAGAAAATTGCAAAAACATTTTTTCCAGATGCCCATTGCTGAAAAGTATCTGCGTTCTGAGGTTCAATGTCTTTGTATACATCACCCTCTTCTGAAATTCAGAAATTAGCGAATTGACAGTGTTTATTCCACATTAATCCTTACTGGATCAGCTTTCTCTTTTCGCTTGAAACAGATATATAGTTAATAGCCGGAAGGATTTCTCTTACACGCCAACACTTTTCTAAAATTAATCCTGATCAAAAGGGAGAAAAAAAGGGGGTTTCTAAAACTCACATTGGGTGCCAAGTCTCTTGTGTTCTGTAAAAAGAAACGTACTAACCAAGGGACTTTAAGTCAATGCACAATGTAAACACATAAACCGAATGTACCTGAACAACTTGTTTAAAAAGTTCAAAGAAATCACAAAGGAGTGGTGTACCCAGTTTTACTGTTTTGCTTTTCTCTTGGCTCCCTTCCCAAAAAGTTTTTTTTTCCCCTTCAAAAAAAGGCTAACTGCTTGCAGGCTTTTCACGCATGGGAGATGAAGAAAGCTTCTTTTGATGAAGTGTAATTATGTCCAAACAGACTTGACCCTTTTTTCTTATGATCTTCGTGGAACAAACCCTTGGTTTGCTTTGAAGCAGACGGCTTGTTTCCAGCTCCGAGTATGCCAAAGGCAGGAAGAGCTACAAAAGAGGTTTTAAGTCGAGACTTGTCTAGTGAGATTCAATTCAAGAGGGGAGAGAGGAAGAGATAAGATCGTTAATTGATGCCCATTTCTTCTGAACATTCATTGAGCCACCACCAACAGACCCAGTCAATGTAACACAGAGAAACAAACATTCAAATTACTTAGTCACTTAAAACCAGAGTTACCTATTAACTGATCCTAGACAGCAGACTGACATAGGCAGCTGAACTGGTACAAATAGAATAAAAAAGATTCAATACAAAAGTGCGTCTGTGGACAATAGACAGTGGACAGTCATTTGCAGATATTTGCAAACTGAAAATCTTACTCAAGTTAATGGCTCAAAGATGTTTCAACAACATAAATAAAAAAGGTTAAACAGAAAGGCTAAACAAGTTGAAGTTTGCAATTATACAATGATGGGCCTTTAAACAAATGTGGATATTAGCATCCATCAAGTGACTGTGAGTAACAGAGCTTGAAACAGCCTGTTCTGATTCATTCATTGGTTTATGCAAAGTTCTGTATTGATGCAAAGCGATGACTGTTTTATTGACTCATTTTACAACGCCCACCTCTTCCTGTCTTGAAGCATTACTGCATTAACTGCTATTGGAAATGACTAACAATTGCATATCTAACTTATTACATGTGTGCATTCGAAAGGTACAGGACGTTTGTTCATACAATCTATTCCATTTTCTGATATTCCCCCAGCATTTCACAAATTGTGCAGCCACTCCAAGGTATTAAATGACAGACTTCTTGAAATATTTAGATGGTTAACAGATATTCAGTTAACTCTAAAAAAGTAAGGCAATCACGCAGAAAAATGCAGTCTTCAGAGAAATGTTCCCATTTTTTCAGTTCACTGCAGAGCCAATGATCAATATAAAAAAAGAAGAAAGTCTTGTAATTTATATATCTTTCATGTTCCTGCATGTCCCAAAATGTTTTACAGCTACTTTTGAGCTGTTGACACTTCATTATTATCCGTAGGAATTACGGATGTAATATCCATTCTTGCCTCATTGCATTATGTTCTTGGATTAAGGAATTTTCAGTTGGATACTGGTCCATCACTGGATGTTCCAAAGTGTTTTTTTTAAACTATATAATTGCTTTTGACCTTAACCTTTGCTCTTAGCAAAGTCACACAAACAATAAATGAATGACTAATCATGCAACCTATTTTGTATTGGTTATCTAGACTGAAAAATATAATCTGACCTATGACTGCCCTCCCCCCAACATTGGAGCCATGGCAGTATGTTTGGGCTAATAATCCAGGTTAATGACACGGACTGAAATCCCACTACTGTAGCTAGTTGAATTTAAATTGCTTAATATGGGGTTTTTAAAAATACAGCTCTTGTCATAATAATGACCAGAAAATTATCTTATTATCACAATATAAACCATCTGATTCACTAACCCCCTTAAGAGAAGGAAATCTGCCATCCTGACCAACATGTGATTCCAGATTTATGCATTGCAGTTGACTTTTATCTGCCATGTGAAATGCTTGCGAAGACAGTCAATTGTACAAACCACCATAGAAAAGTTACAGGAATAAAACGGGATGGACCATCCAGTCTCAATCTAGGAACTAGAAAGAGCAAGAGCACACTATGCAACATACTTCTTAATAACATCAGGGACTAGTGCTAAAATTGAGCAAGTTGCCTTACAGTACAGTCAAGCAGTAGCCCCACAGTCTTACTCACAGCAGCATGTCTCACAGCCCATATTCCAAACATTTCCATCTCCATTTCTAAATATGTGCTGCTCTTGCTAATCCACCTATTTCTACTGTGTCTGTCCGTGACAGTATTGGTAGGAACGGTCACTGCACAGCTCCTGTGTAGAGAAAATCCCATCTTCAAACTGAGGAAATTGTCCATCGTGCTTTGAATTGAATTGAATTGAATTGAATTTATTGTCACGTGTACCGAGGCACAGTGAACAACTTCGTCTTGCAAGCAATACAGGCAGATCACAACATTAAGTAGCACAGATAAGTAAATAATAGGTAAAGAGCAGCAAAAACAAAAACACAGGTACATGCGAATGTTAAGAGTTTGTGAGTCCATTCAGTATTCTAACAACAGTAAGGTAGAAACTGTTTCGAAACCGGCTGATGCATGTGTTCAGGCTTCTGTACCTTCTCCCTGATGGTAGACGTTGTAGAAAAACATTGCCAAGGTGGGATGGATCTTTGAGAATGCTGGCGCCCTTTCCTCGACAGCGGGCCTGATAGATGGATTCTGCAGATGGGAAATTGGTCTTTGTGATTGTCCGGGCTGAGTTCACCACTTTCTGTAACCATCTCAATCTTGAATGGTACAGTTACCATACCAGGTAGTGATACATCCAGACAGAATGTTCTCGATGGCACACCAATAAAAGTTGGCAAGGGTATTCGCCATCATGCCAAATTTCTTCAGCTGCCTGAGGGAGAAGAGACATTTGTTGGGCCTTTGTAACCAGTGTGTCCACATAAAGAGTCCAAGAAAGCTTGTTGTGAATGATCACTCCCATCTGAGATTCGACCGACTATGGCAGTGTCATCAGTGAACTTGTAAATGGCATTAGTCTGGTATTTGTCAATGCAGTCATGGGTATACAGTGAGTACATTAGGGGGCTGAGTACGCACTCCTGGTACACTAAGAACATGCTGAATGAGATAGGTTCAGAAGAGATGCAGCAGCTCAAACTGGGTATTCATTATGTGTTATGAGCAACATAATTATACTCAATTACAAACTTTAACCTCATTACCTATATATTGCTTATTCTACTTTTGCCTTTACTTCCAAACTGCTTTCCCCTCCTTCTGCAATCCCTGCTCCCGCAAACACCATCCTGCCCTCAATCACCTTTGGCAATGTGTGACCTGAATGCATTACCACAGCTGCCACTGCTCCTCAGGTATCAGTGCTTGCAGTAGAAAATTACCAGTCTTCGATTTGCTGTCAATTTTCAGCATATGGGACTACAACTTCCGTGATCCTAAATCCAGGGAAGGCTCCTTCAATGATGACCATGGCCATCTCATACCAGTTCTCTGAACCGCGGATGACACCTCAGACAAGTTGATAAAATCCTGCCTATTGTTCTTGGTGCTACAATTTCTATACTCTGACTAATGCATCTAGACTCTTCTATGAATACTGTCTCTTTCTGAAATTGAATGTTTACAGCCTCATATTCAACTGTGGGTCAGCCAACAATACTTTTACTTCCAGTGCAGGAGACTGTAGGTCTCAGTCTGTGAGCGGGACTTTAAGCTCGAAAGCCTAGATAGTACAACACTATGAAAGATGCTGCTATTCATATGAAATGTCAAACCAAAGCCTTGTCTGACATTTATGGTGGCTGTAAAAGATATATATGTATCTGTCCATTGTCACATAGTTCTTGGTGGGAGTGCGCTGTGCACATCTTAAAAAATTACTATGCTTTACTTAGTAGGCTGTAAATACCTTGGGACACTATGAATGAAGATTGATGCTGTTTAAATTCAAGTCTTTGCTTCTTCTACATTCTAGTCATCCCTAATCTGAATTTTGAAGTATTTATCCTATCCATTAAATAAACCATTACTTCCACTGCTGTAACATCATTGGCCCCTGGCCATGCCTCAGCACATTTTATTCTGGAAACACCTCACCTATGACTTCACTGTCACCAGACTCAACAGTTCAAAGCCTCTCTAGTTCAGCTTTCCAATTTCCATCTTTAGTAACAATTTTCTGCATATTTTATTATATTTCATGACTTTTTATCTCAAAGCAGTCACCCGTCCAATGGAAATTTGCATTTGTGCTCCATGTTTAATAGGGTAAGACATCACATGGGTCTTCACAGAAATTTAAGGCCAGAACCTGCAAAATCCCTAACTTTAAAATTCTCATCCTTATGTTGAAATCCTTTATTTTCCTGATCTCAACTAATGTCTGTAAATTGCTCCTATACACATCTCCTCTGATTTCTGTGTTCATTACATATTTCTGTTACTTTATCCTTCCAGTGGCAAATCTTAGCAGGTTATCACCTACACTCTCCCAAGTATGGGGTCTGTACCTTTTTTTTAAACAAACAAAATAAAGCATTTTTTTTCATGAAGATGATGCACTCTGAAATGAAAAATCAGACTATATTATCATGGTCTGTTTACAAAGCAACACTAGCTGCACTCCAAAATGTAATTAACTGATTTTGAAGCACATTGAGACCTCCTGAATATATGTTAGGGTTGTTAAATGTGTGTAACGTCTTTAGATACAAGTGTGAAATGACCTTTCACTTTTTTTTTGCTAAGATCAGTCGACAGACAAAAATAAACCTTGTCAAGAGAAGTATTTTTCCAGTTCCTGTTTGTGGTGATATCCTAAATGCATGCATGAACAATAGCTAAAATGTTGTTGCACATATCTCATATATTTCTTTTTTTATATATAATAATTTCTTTTTGAGGATACTTAATGTTCTATTGAAGAACATTTACAATCTTGTTAGTTTGTTAACTTACTTTCAGGGCATTTCCCAACCACTGCAACTATGTGGCCGGCCTTGTACAACAGCACTACAATGTCACACTTTAAGCTACTTGCTATAAGGCATAAGGCCACCAAATCCAATAGAAATGTGAGGTTTAATTCATTAGCAGGAAAGCATGTAGCCTATTTCCAATCCTACCCTGCAAAGCAAACAAGTGGCAAGAAACTCATTAGTGTGATGGAGAGAACCAATTCTTTTCCTTGCTTGCTACTAATTGTTCCAATACACATGGCTTACTCCAGCCTCCAAAAAATTATGTTTGGCTTTTGAAAAGTTACACTGACATTGAGACTTCTGATTTGAATGTAGTTTTGTTATATCTTCACAACTGTCATTGACATTACGTAGATACAAAGCTGACTTCAGATACCAATAAGTTGATTTTAAATTATGAAATAGAGCAGTTTTTATCTCGTAGAAAGTGTCAAATGAATCTAAAGGGACTTACATAAGGAGAGTAAATAATACATGTAATTTTTACATGGATAAAATAGAGTGTTTCTGGACAGGATTAGGAAGGGGTATTAAAAAAATCTCTGTCATAAAATGGGCCTTTTTGGACATTTGAACTACATAACAACTTTAATGAATCAAACACAATCAATGATGAAACAATCACTTGATTCAGAAGGAACAGTAATATTGGAGACCATGAGAATATGACGTCGCTTTTCAGCCACATGGGCTTAATCACAGACTTCTTAATGTGCAAAATAGTGAGCCATGGTATTCTCAAACAACAGAAATGTTTCTTTGGTATATAGTAATTTGCCAGAAATGACATATTGTAGAATTATTTTATTATTATTAAATAAGACTAAGGGATCAGTTTCCCAGTGGATAGATATACCGAAAATGGAAATATTTCCATCAATATAGGATTAATGCTTTCATCTCTTTCCATCAGAAATGTATTTTCCATGACCACAAATGCAAACTCTTCGCATAGGTAATGTCTTAAAAATTGTCCTACACATTTCCAAGTGCTCAAAGTTTTGTTTTCAGTGATATGATATGTGATTACACTATCAGATCTCATATTAATGAAGACGAACAGATTATAAATATAAAAGACTTTTTGGCAAAAGTTCATGCCACAGGAGACTGAATGATTTTCACTAACATTACCATTTATAAAATAATTGTTGGTCACAACCCCTATTTTGTATGATAACATTTTCTGCAAATAACAACTAAGCATGCACTTACCAACATTAATACAAAGATATTGGTGATAAAGGGCTGGATATTTCCACTCCCCTGTCAGTTATTATGATGGCTGAGAGGTATGGTAAGACCCAGTGGCTGGCCTTCCCACCATATACATTCTTTCTCTGACCTGTCTGAAGTCTTATGGCGGCAAGGGGGAAGCCCTCTACTCTCCTTTGAGCTTATTAAGACCCTTCATTCTCATTAATACCCAGATAGGGGCAGAAAGGGGAGGCAATGGCCTAATGATATTATTGGTTGACTGTTAATCCAGAAACCGAGAAATATTCTGGGGATCTGAGTTCAAATCCCACCATAACAGATGGTGCAATTTGAATTCAATGAAAATAAATTGGAATTAAGAATCCAATGATGATCATGAATCCATTGCTTATTGTCAGGAAAAAAACTCATCTGATTCGCTGATGCCATTTAGGGAACGAAATTGCCATCCTTGTCTGGTCTCACCTACATGTGACTCCAGAACCACAACAATGTAGTTGACCTTTAACTAGGAATCGACAAAGGATGCTGGCCTAGACAGCAATGTCCTTATCGCATGAATGAATTTTTTAAAAGTCTCATTTTTAAGTAATTAATGCAGTTCCCAGCCTTAAATGACAGTAGTGCTTGGGTAGAGTACTACCACTCCCCCAAATGTTTTAACTGGGGGAAGGGGAATAGAGACCATATCAGAAAAAATAATCCACCCAAAACGTTATGCTGAAAACACAAGTCACTTTGCTTGTCTTAGGGTGCAATGATAAATACCTGTGCTGTCAGTTATTTAAGACCACACCATCATAATGCTACAGAACAGTATGTACAATGATTGTTGTTTGGAAGCTTGGGCATAATGGTCATATAATAAGTAAAATTAATCTGCACTGTGTTTTTCAGGTAAAAGTTTTACATTGACAATTACAGTATTCACAAACCCACCTCAAGTGGCCACTTATCACAGAGCTATAAAAGTTACAGTGGATGGGCCAAGAGAACCAAGAAGTAAGTGGCACTTTCCTATGTTCGTTACTGATATGATTCATACAGACAAATAATGGTACTTTTGTTTGATTACATGAGTTTCCAAATCATTAACCATTTTAAAATCAATGTCTCATGTGTCAAGATGACATAACTAGAAACTGTCTGATAAAGTTGTGTCTTTGAGTCTGCAGTGGCCATTTCAAGACCAATCCAATGAATCAAGCTTCCCCATTGTTTCCTCATATTCCTGTGAAAGTGCTTAAGCATTCTCCAATGCTGATGAACAATAGTCAGCAAAATCTCCATTAAATTATGACATTGAAGCTTCCTGTGCTTTGGTGGTAATACATCCAAAATGTAAAGTTTACTGATGAGAATTCCCAATCTGTGCTCAGTTATCTGATCCTGGCCATTTATGTAGCACAACAGAGCATTATACCATCTTGCGGCACACAAATCATAAGGATTTTAAATTTGATGTGAATGTTGACACCTTTCCTTTTTAGCTCATTACATCTGAATTAGCTACAAAATAATTAGCTTTGGCATTTTTGGATAGCTACCAAATGGCCATGAAATGAACATAAATGCTCAATATTTTGGTGGTGCAGTCACTTGTCATTTTTGATGAACAACAGCCATCTTACTGTTATATTATTATTCTCACATAGAATTCGGTGGTATCAAACCATTATTTAGAACAAAGTAATTTACATAGTATTTTTGTGTTCATTTTCAAAATCTATGGATCAAATGGGCTGATAGTCTCATTTAGAAAGTATTTGGAATGTATGCAATGATTCCACTTATTACATAACTTAAACATGGTTTAAAATGGTATTATGCTTCAGTGCTGACTGTTAATTCATCAAAACACATGCATGCTTGCTTATTTCATATTCCAAATTTTAAATTTTAGAAATAAACAGAGTAAAATATGCTTTTACAGAAGTAAAGAACAGTAAAGCACAGAGGAAGCCACTCAGCCCATTGAGTCTGCACTGGCCATTTCAAAAACAAGCCTGTTAATCTAGCTTCCCCATTGTTTCCTTGTATTCCCATGAACGCTTTTCTCTTTCAAATATTTATCCAATTTCCTGTTCAATGCTATTATTAAATCTGTTTCCACTGTCCTGTTCAGACCGTGTGTTCCAAATGTTTGCCATTCAGTGCTTAAAAATGCCATTCTCATGTCTCCTCAGGTTCTTTAGTCAATCAGATTAAATGTGTCTGAAATCTTGTTATCAACCTTTCAGTCATCAGAAATAGTATCTCTTTGCTTATTGTATCTGAATCCTTCATGATGTTAAATACTTTATCAAATTTATCAATTTATCTCTACATCGAGGAGAACAACCACATCTTCTCAGTCTAAAAACATAATGAGAATTCTTCATCCCAAGAATCATTCCAGTAAATCTCTCCAGTACTCTCTCCAAGGTTTCATGTCTTTCCTAAAGTGTAGTGCCCAGAATTCAACATAATGTTCCAACTGTGGTCAAACTAATACCTTATATGTGTTTAACATATCTTTCTGACTTCTGTGGTCAATGCTTCTATTTTTAAAGCCAAAGATTCTGTCTGTTTTAACAACTATCATTTTTAAAGACTTGTAAGCAAACACAAGATAACTGTTTTTTGAAATTCCTTCAAACCTGTGCCTTTTTTTATTGTTTCTCCATATTCTTCCTACCACACTATCTCACTCCACACCTTGCTGCGATTAATTTCGTCCATGGTTCTCTCTGTCTCTTGAAATCTATTAGTATCATCCCTACTGCTTACTGTAGGTTGATGAAAGGAAGAGTGAGGAAAACAAAATAATATAAACAACAGGAGAAAAAGAGAACATGAGAAGCAACAAAGGAAGATAAAAGAAGTAAACCACAAAAAGAAAAGCGAAGTGAGGGAAGAAAAACATTAATTAAATATAATGCGATGCAGAATGGTATTATAAAAATAAATAACAAATATCCGTGTATAATCAAAGAAACAAATATTCTGTGTACAAACATGTGAAGAAAGGGAAAGCATGAGAACCATTTCAATGTCTTCCTTATGATTCCTTTAGTTTTTACGTAAGTGTTTTTTTTATACTCATTAGCAGAACCCAACAGGATAGATATGTTGCCAGGTTTCCTTCTGAGGGAGACAAATTTCCAGTTTTGCTCTTAAAAAAAGCAGTTACCAAATTTTGTGCTGTGTAAGTATAAATTAGGGGAAGTGATGGTCTAGTGGTAGTACTGCTAGACTGTTCATCCAGAGACCCATGTAATGTTCTGGGGAACAGGGATTGAATCCCATTGCAGCAGATTGTGGAATTTAAAATCACCCCTATAGTTTTAGTGAAGTACTAAAGAGGTGGGTGGTGCTTGCAGACAATGCATCATGTATTTATAAGCCTATGATTTTTCCAGCTGTTATACAGAAAGGGGAATACCACTTCCAACCAAAATCACTGGATTATAAAACCAGCCATAGTAGCTTTATCATCAATACCAGTAGCAACAGAGAAAAGATCATTTTAAAACTGTCCTTATTTCCATACAAATGCAAATTTTCTGTACAAAAACCTTTGTTCATTAATAGAGCTTGGGTTTCAGCTTCATGTGGGAAAGATTCCAGCAGTGAAATCCAGGAGGAAGATATGTAAGCCTCAAATATGACAAGCATACTATTTAAATAGCTGAAAATGTGTTGCTGGAAAAGCGCAACAGGTCAGGCAGCATCCAAGGAGCAGGAGAGTCGGTGTTTTGGGCATGAGCCCTTCTTCAGGAATGAGCGATTTAAATAGCACTTGTCAGCTTGCAATACTATTTAAATCGCACTTGTCAGCCTGCAATAAACTAAAGATGGTTGGGTAGAATAGGCGTTACATCAAATAATGAATATTAATATGATTTTATTTATTTGTCATTACACATGGGTAAAACATCAGAATTAGATGTGAGTAGAATTTCTGCTTGGACTGCCATGGTAAAATTAAATGATGAACATAATTTCAGTAGATGTTTAATGTTTAAGCCATTGGGCACTGAATTAAAACTTCTGCACAGATTAAAAAATATGTCAAGATTATTTTCTGTAGTTCTGAAGAATTTAACAGTACTTTGTATCAACAACTTGATCTCATTATTATCTTCTTCAACAACGTGTTTATGCCAACAGAATTTATGTGATTGAGAACAATAGTTCTGAAGTGTCAGGCCTTGAGAGCAATGGTCAGGGCTTTCATAAGAGGTAATGTGAATGGGTTTAAGTGATATATGATTGACAATTTAGTGTAGGTAATTCTGGAATTAATATATGCTAAATTGTTGACTGTGGTCAAGACTGAACTTAAGCAGAACCAGACAAGTATGAATATTGCACTACTCCACATGAGCATACAAATCTTGACGTCACATGACACCAGATTATAGTCCAACAGGTTTATTTGAAATCACAAGCTTTTGGAGCGCTGGTGTCATGTGATTTGTGGCTTTATCCACCTCACTCCAACACCAGCATCTCCACATCATACAAATTATGCAAAGTTCTTTTATAACAACTTGAAAGTGATTCCTGTAGACTATGCTGTTCAGATAATCAATCTATTTTATACAAAGATCCTTTTTGTGGTATTTTTACTGTAGTAGTTGGTGCAAGATGCAAGAAGGCGTCAATGATTTACTCTGCGCCATTGGCATTTTTCTTCTTGCCCTACAAGACAAAGGTTTCATGATTCTGGCTCCAAGACTGCTAACATATGATGCTAAGGATTGTGTGTAATGATTCTGAGGTTGAGTATCTCTGTGTAGAAGGGAGTATATAGGGGAACAAGAGATTACCAAGAAGAGAATAGGACTATGCCTGCACATGAGATAGATGGTTAGTTCCTTCATCTCTTAGAGCTTCAATATTGTCCTATATAGTATTCTCTATATAAAAAAAAGGGATTGTGATTTATTATGTACCATGTTGTTCTGAAAATAGGAAAGTTCTCTTGAGCTTCAGCTAATTTAAGGAGTGTGTACAATGATAAAGTATGAGATTATTCTGTCGCCCAGTCTGATTTCCTGTTATGATGTCCCTTTGACATTTAAGTAGAACAATTGTTCCAGACATAATTAATTATAGATGAATTTTATAATTAATTATAATTTTCAGTTTGTACTTATGCATGAGTAACCGTAGATGGTCAGCATTCAAAGAATTGTTATATTACATGAACTCTTTGGATGGGTGGAAGAAGCAAAATATGAAAACACTTTGGGGTATGCATACTTAAAAAGGTTACTTGTACAAAAAAAATCTATATTTGAATCTCACGGACAGCATTCACCCCATCAACTATCTCTGCCTGGTTGGTGCACCAATGTTTTGTCCTTTAGAACCAAAGCAAATTGCTTTCCTAAAGCACAAGTTCCAATGTGACATCAAAAAGTCAGCAGTGAATGATTAATCAGGATTTTAGCATTTCCCCTGTGCAGTAGGTAAGAATGTAGTTGTATAAATGTTTGCTATATCTATTTAAATTATATTTAGCAGTTGATCACATGCAAATATTTCATCAGACAGTCTGCAGTAAATGTGGGAGCCTGCACTGGATAGACAGAATATTCAGTATGTTGGGAGTATGAAAAATTAAGGCAATACCAAATCAAATTCAGAGCAAAATCTTTATTCAAGATTTGTGTGCAAATATTTATGTTCAAGTTTGTAACCTTTCCACTGACAACCCCTCCTCAGAAGTCACATCTCACATTTTCACAGAGTTTGTTTTTGGTGAGTGCACTCAACAGGATCAAATCTAGCTATTTTAACTCAGGTCTCCATCACCATACTGCAGGTCTAATTTCCAGTGAACCCGGTGAAATCAAAATGGAAGATAGCAAGTGGGAGTGGGAAGTGCAATGGAATGAGTGAGCTGGAAGTAGTTAAAATTGGGGCTATTTTTGAACAATATCACTTTCACACCTCAAATTCTTATTTTGGTTAAGCACAGCTAGATAAAGCCTCTAGTTAAAAGACCAAAAAAAAAGGATGGAATCCAGTTCCACATGGAGTCTGTTCCTTTTTTTAAGTCCAACCATTTGCAGTGGGGTGGTTATATGATATGTGGGAACTGGGTTATCACACTAATGCCCCAGAAAAGATTCCAATTTTCATGAGACATTGGGTTATTGAGTCACCTGCCCCTTTGGCAGGAGGCACATTACTGTAATTGGAGGTGGACACTGCTAATGCATTCGTATTAAATTGACAATGAATAAAACCCATTATACACTTGTCCATGGAGCACTGACAACATTTTAAGTACTCTGGGTCAATACATCAGAAAGACAGAGGATTGCACAAGCAACTGGCTCTCGATGTGTCACTTTTGCCCTGACCAACTATTTAACCACTGAAAAGTTAAAGGACTGAAAGAAAAAGAGCAATCTAGAAATTCATCTGCTGATTATTTTTGAACAAAGTAATGAAATCCTTTAAACAATGTTGAATCAAAGCTCAATGGGGAAAAAGTTCTTGTGGGACTCTTGTGGCACAGTGATAGTGTCCCTGTCCCTGTGCCATTAGGTGGGTATTCAAGTCCCACCTGCTCCACAAGTATGAATGAGCAGGCTGAATAAAAAAATCTCAACAATTGACCCTGTCACTAGGAATTGGAATGGGATTGACATCCATAGTTGCAGATGGTCAAACTGCAGATGCTGAAAGAATTTGGCTTGTTCGTCATTTTGTTTCAATACCAGGTAGTTCCACCAATTTAATTAGTAATTCAAATTCTGCACCAACAGAAAGGATTTGCTGATCATTGTGACTTGAGGAAAATGATATTAATATGGAGTGTTTTTGGTGTTATTGAGCAGATAATCAATGTAGTCTAACAATGTTTTTTGGTGTCAAACAGTCTTGCAAGCTGAGGGGAAAAAGGGAAATGGACATTGCTTTCAGATTGGCAAGATTTTGCAAGGTGCTTTCCTTTTTGATTTAGAGTTGCTGTGTGCTGTGTTCATAAAATGTCACAATTTCCAGTGTGTTTAAAGGATCAGCTTTCCAGCTGTTGACAGTTGATCTCTTTAACTCACATGTCAGTAACAGATTTTTTTCCACCGTCAGTTTCCAAGCAAGCAGTATTACATCACAGGTGTTTTTTTTAAAGAGAAAACATCTGGCACTCCCTCTTGGAAACACTTCTTAAGAGTATATGACCATCATGCACTAAAAGATTAAATATTCCTCCATCTTATAATTGCTGTGTTTAACTTTGAACTTTTTCCCCATTGAGCTTTGATTCAACATTGTTTAAAGATTTCATTACTTTGTTCAAAAATAATCAGCAGATGAATTTCTAGATTGCTCTTTTTCTTTCAGTCCTTTAACTTTTCAGTGGTTAAATAGTTGGTCACGGCAAAAGTGACACATCTAGAGCCAGTTGCTTGTGCAATCCTCTGTCTTTCTAATGTATTGACCCAGAGTACTTAAAATGTTGTTAGTGCTCCTGAACAAGTGTATAACGGGTTTTATTCAGAATGTGCTCAAGTAGTTATTTAATTCCTGAAATAAATTATCAGGTCACCTATTGCAAAATGAGCTACTGCTTTAAATAACCCAAATTAAGTATCAAAATTTCATCTTTCAGATAAATCTTTGCTACGCATTTAAAAGGCAAATGCTACATGCAAATTTTTAGAATTATTGACAGTTTCTCATTAAATTCAAGAATAGATAGAGCTTGAATAATATAGATTTTAATTTTCAAGATGATCAACCAAAAAATAAAAACAACACATCAGGAACATCAAATATGTTCACAAACAAAAATGTTTTTTACTTCTCAATAAAATATTAATGCTTTGTACTAATGTTTAGTCATTTTGCTTTGGTTTGTTTGATTTGCATATCATTATATTTTCAATGATTAACATATGATATAAGGCAGAGACTGTCTCAATAGTTACAAAAATGGCAGAGGAGGCAAAATAATCAGAAATCCCTCCTCCAAACATGACACCAACCATTTCTTGGGGTGGGAAATAGAACAATTAACTGAGTGATATGAGAAGAAGAATACCCTTGTTTGACTTTGATAACCAGGTGTCTTGGAGGATTCTCCTTTTAATCTGAAAGTTATTCATAGGATCTCACTTTGATTGTCCACATCTTCCATCATTAACACCACCAGTCAAATATCTTGTGAATAGCAAACATGGCATATAAAATGTGTCCAAAGATTTCTTTTATCACGGTTCAAAACTGCGGGACATGCAACAAAATGGCAAATGTGCAGGGTCCAAGCTCTGAGATTTGTGTCAAAAAACAGGTGACTGCTTACAAATCACTTTGGGATCAATTTGACAAGGTTCTTACTAAATCATATTACCTGAATCTTACTGATCTATGGACTTCTACTCAACGTTAATGACTTGAAATCTTTTATAACAGAAAGCAAGGTGTGCACACACTTCATGGAGCTCCATAACATACGCAACTTTAAAGTTGCAGTCTTTAACTGCGGCTCAGAATATTTATAAATGATTTTTGATGACATTGAGAATGAAAAATTGTGAACTCCATCGGAACAGGACAAAGTGCATTGTACAGATATCTCAATACCATTCACTTCTGGTGTTGTTTGAATTCATTAATCCATTAGGGCTTTAAATAGTTCTTCTGCTAGTACATCCTTTAATGTCAGGTAGTTAGAGTTATTTTTCTTGTGCTACTAAATGGTATACAAGCTAAAATATGCATTTCTAGTGAAGTGATTCATAAGTACAATCCTTAGAACAGGTAACAGTTTTCATGCACAAGTGTGCAATCACTTTTTTGTTCATTTACATACATGTGGCATGAGTTTAAATTCACCAAGTTCATACTCCCAATGGGATCTATGCTTAAAATGGGGTGCCTAAGACAAAGCACCATACTCCTTCCTCCCTGTGCTCACCTTGAGTGCAGCATCCCAATGGAATTTGGGGAATACTAAATTTACCCCAAAAATAACAAGAAAGGGTACACCTTGTGAGGTAAAACTGAAAGTTCTGGAGAAACACAGCAGATTGGCAGCATCTGTGGAAGAAAGAAACAGTTAGCATTTGAAATTCAATATGATTTCTTTGAAACTGAAAGGGACTGCAAAGTGATGAGTTCTATGCTGGAGGAAACGGGGAGAATGAGGAGCAAGTGAAACGGTTGGTGAAGGTAGCCCAAAGCAAAAATCAAAGGGAGTGTGAATGGTAGCAGTGAAACAATGTAGATAAAAACTAGGTATTAATGAGAGGTGGAAACAGCAAAAAATTGGTCAGCTCTTCTGAGGGAAACCCCATGCAAACAAAACACAGAGGAGCATAATCATATTGGAGGACAGAATATATGAATTTTGTAAGAGTGGACATTTATTGCAATACAGAATGTTTTACTTCCCTATGAAGTCATTGCCCCAAATTTTCTAATCAGTATTAGAAGCCCAGTTTCCAAACCTGATCAGAACAAAACATACACTCGTATCCTGTTATGGCCAGTCACCAAGTCAGGTTCCCCAATTTGTTACAGTTCCAGATGGGATATCTGAAATCCATTAAGCTCCCAAGTGAGGAAAGGTAAATTGGCTTCCCTTCTTTATACACCATCTTTTAAAAGGTTGCCTTCACTTGTGGATACATTTCTCCCAAAACAAATGAATTCATGTTTTAAAAGGAGTCATTTAATCTGGCTTTCTTGTGTTAAAAACAGTGGGTTGGTGCAGGTGTGAGGATAGGGTTTCTGGTGGATGAAGGGTAGTTGGATCAATGGGTGTGGTGGCCAGTGGGCGAGGAACTATGGCATCAGTAATGTGAAGTTTTGGGGCACAAGTTGGTTGAGGGGGTACAGTTTCAAGATGGGTGTCAGGGTGGCAGCTGTGGCAGGTAAGGTCTTAGGATCTATGGGTGTTCAAGTTGTAACTGCAGGCTTTTCAAGTGTGTGAAGTCTGGGACAAAGGTGTGGTCTTTTGTATTTAGGACAGAGGTGGACTCAGAACAGGTTGATTCAAGTAGACTGCTTTAGTGTGAATCAAGGGTTTTAGTTGACAGAGTTGGTTACAGAAGACACAGTCCACATTGGGTCAAGTTGGAATGGGTGGGAGGTGCAATGGAGGGGGTCAGGTCTGGAAGTTGGAAGGTTCAGTCTAGAAGGTGTGGATGGCCTGCTCAGCTTTGGAGCTTGAGTGGAGTGGGATGTGCTTTGAGTCATGTCTGGAGTGATAGGGAAGTGGGATGAGGTCATGTCTGGGTCCTAAGAGGGAATGTGTGGTTGGGTTGAGTATGGAGTGATGGTGGGAAGAGGGCTATTGAATCTGACGCTAAGCCAGAACAGAGGGGAGTTTGAAGTTGAGAGACAGGGCAAGTCTAATGCAGAATATACTGGTGGGTGGTGCTGGGTGTTCATATAATGTGCAATACGAGTGAGTGAGGGCTCAGATTTGTAGAAGTTAAAGCAGATTTTAATCCTTTAGCATTACTTGGCTAATTATTCAGCTAAGTAAAAAGTGAGGTCTGCAGATGCTGGAGATCAGAGCTGAAAATGTGTTGTTGGTTAAAGCACAGCAGGTCAGGCAGCATCCAAGGAACAGGAAATTCGACGTTTCGGGCCAGAGCCCTTCATCAGGAAGGGCTGATGAAGAGCTCTGGCCCGAAACATCGAATTTCCTGTTCCTTGGATGCTGCCTGACCTGCTGTGCTTTAACCAGCAACACATTTTCAGCTCTAATTATTCAGCTAAGTAAATCAGAATTCTCTGAATTCTCCTACTCTAATTAAGGGTCAGGATTTGTTTGGAGGGATACAGACGCCCAATAATTTCCTATCAGATTGTACATAAATATCTGTACAATTCTCATATATTTAGTATGTTAGAACTTACACATGCTCCTGACATTCTGCAGGGTTCCTCTCATCTCTAGTTACCTGGAGACTAGAAGATCTGGACCATTATATAAGAAATTGTTGAGAGATCTTTGTGCTTCTCTTCATCTTCCAAAAATTAAAACTTTTGTGAAACAGCTTTGTAATTTAAGGTGGAGAATGAGGAACAAGTGGAACGGTTGGTGAAGATAGCCCAAAGCACCTCTTTAAAAGTCCTTGGCTTGTCTGACATACTAGCAAGGAGTTACATTCTTATGGTGGTAGAATTGTGACAGGTCTAGTAAATTTTGTAGAAGTGTACATATTTTGTGAGTGTTTCCTGTACTAGAAATAGCCTAACGGAACTGCAGCTTTCTTGAACTTTCAAAATTATGGCAGGACAAAAAAGAAAAAGAGCTGTGGAAAATGACTACAGCAGCTTTCTGTTAACAAGGAAGTGCTTGCCACAGAAGCTTCCTGCTTTCAGCCACATCATCAAAATCAAGGAATGATGGTGACAGCTCAGTTTGCAAAATTTGGGATGGCTCAAAGCATTGGTCAATCAATAAAAAACTGAAAGCAACATCAGACAATCTTTCAACTCCTCTCTGATCTAAATTGAGATCATTTGGCTCCTGTTGTCCATGAGCTCATAGTGAATAATTGCATCAACATCATGGTCTTGCCAGAAATCTGGCTGAGGGATGATAGTTTTCCTTGAATAAAGCCTCCCCATCAGGTTATATCTTCCACCAATTTCCCCAACACACTATTGTGCAGATGGTGTGGCTTTTATCACCAAAATGTCACCTTGGTCTGTCTCTCTACTCCTTGAATACTTCATCTTCCTTTGAACTCTGATTCTGGATCAACATATTTCACTTTAAAATTCAAAGCAATTGTCCTCTGTCTTACACTAATTATGAACATTTTCTCAATAAGCTATCTTCACTTTCTTCACTCAGCCTGATGTGCAACTATCAAAGCTCATCATGTTCTCTCTCCCCTGAGCTCATCTATGTCTTTATTACTTTTTGATTTGATGATTGTAGTGCACACCTAGCTGGCCTTCCTATTTCTATGATTCTAATCTCAAGGTTATTGAAAATTCCACTGTATGTTTATTCACTGACACCTGTGCTTGCTGATCTGCACTGACTCCCTGTTAAGCAGCATTTTGATTTTAAAATAAAATTTGTTGCATGTGTTTTTAAAATCAGCAGTTTATTCACAATATGCTCTGCCAAGGTTTTTAAACCACATCCTTCTTTATTATGGAGAAGAGTACATTTTTGGAAAGCTGACATTACTGTGCCCACCAGCTTTGCTAATAAAACGATTTTCCAGATATCCTTGCAAACAGGCAGAAATAATATAAACTATCACTCAGAAGTGAACCTAATTTTGAATATATTTCATTTGATGACTATATTCTACAAGCAAGCAAAAATTAAGTTCCATTTCCCACACTATGGAGTCATAGAGCTGTACAGCATGGAAATAGAGCCTTCGGTCCAACTCATCCACAACAACCAATATCCTGAATTAATCTAGTCCCATTTGCTAGCATTTGGCCCTTATTCCTCTAAACCCTTCCTACAGTACACTGCAGAACCCTTGAAGCATTCTGTCTAAAATTTTGAAATGTAGTTTTTTTTTCAGTAGTGTAGAGTTTCACCAAAATGCTTTGGTTCAAATTAGTCTACTCTCCTAAACTTTGGGCATTTTTTCACTTAGGACAAGTCATTTTTAAAAAAAAGTCTCCAATTAGGCCATTGCTGCAAAAGTTTCATGTCTTCATTGCCCATTATTTGTTCAAGTTATTAATAACATTAGAAGGTTGTTCTGGTTCACTGTGCAGGTTTTGATTTTGAAGCTATGGATTTAATTAAAAAGGCTACTTAACTCAATGTTTTAAAAAGTACTGACATCACCCTTGACATGAACTAGGCCGACATGCCATGAATGAATTTTCAAAAAAGTGTCCTTCATTAACTTGCACTATCATCAGTCAGTCCACCCTCATTCAGAGAGATCATAATCTAACATCTTCTTCAGTTCTTTACCTAATGGCAAACTGTTGGTGTTTATTTATGTATCACAGTGTTGTGATATGTAATTACAGGTAGAGCAAGGAGGGGCCCCAAGACCATCCAACTGGAATCGAATTGAACCCTCTACTGTTGATTTTAGTCTGATCTGCATGCTAGCCCTTCAGCCAATTGAACTAATGACTGTTCCCAATTATAAGACAGTCTCTACTAATTGAAATCAGGGATTCAGGAGAAATGTCTTAACAGAGAGAGGTGACAATGCAGTTGAGTTGTAGTTGAGGTGAATAATATATATGCATTTCCAGGAAGGTGGGCAAGTACATGTGGGAGAAAATCATAGAATTTCAGATCATAGAACCGTTATAACGTGGAAAGATTAAAATGTCTGCTTGCCTAGATGTTTAGGTAAATCAAAAGTATTTGCTTTTGGTTCATTATTTACAGACTGGTTAACATCTGTTGTTGCACTATAATTTGGATCAATTGGTATATTTCTGATAAAACATCCTGAAATGGAGTGTTTTATTTCCCCCTCCAACCCTATTTTAATTTAATCTCTGCCCTCCCCTTCACTTTTTTGATCAAGCAGAATTGCCCTTTGATGAGAAGGGCACTGCTTGTCACTGGCCACTCAGATGTTTCCTTTCTTCCTGGAAATTGAATAAAGATTAGTACATCTGTTGTCTTTCACTGTGTCTCACACCTGCACACACACATCATGGGTGCAGGAGAAAATATGAGCACAAAAAAAACAGGAGATTTAGAGTCTCCTCATTTTGGAAAAAAAACACCCTGAAACAAAAACATATATGGGAAAGTTAGCATTGACCCTCTGAAGAGCATCCCACCCAGACCCAGTCCCCCCCAACCCCACATTTTACCATGCCTAACCCATCTAGCCTGCACATCCTTGGGCACTACAGGCAATTTAGCATGGCCAAACCACCTAACTGCACATCTTTAAACTGTGGGAGGAAACACACGCAGACAAAGGGAGAATGTGCAAACTCCACGCAGGCAGTTGCCCAAGATTGGAATTGAACTTGGTCCTGGCTGCTGTGAGGCAGAAATGCTAACCATTGTGCCACCATGTCACTCCGCTGGGAAAAGAATAGAAGAATTTCCTGATGGGGTGAGATGGAGTAAGATGAAATATGGCCATGCATAAACACTAACAGAGCCCAAAATATGCAGTTTTTGTGCTCTAAATACTGTATATTTGAAAAACAGGGGTGTTCTCCATGGTGTCCTGGTCATTTATTATTCAACCAACATTAATAAAATAGATTTCTCTAGCCAGTCACTCCTACATTGCTGTTTGTCAGATATCACTTTGTGTATTCTAGATATCACATTTCCTACTTTACAACAGTAAATACTTTTCAAAGAACTTCATTGATTGTAAAGAGCTTTAGGACATTCTGAGATTGTCTTGGCACGATCTGAATTAAAGTTAGATCTTCTTTTCTCCTCGCCTCCCTGTCCAGAATACAGATAAATCTGTATTAAACTAATCCCATGCTCTGTTCATAACTAATGTCATAGAAAATGTAATTATCATATTTAAAAGGCTAAATGTCCAAAGCTTTTTACAGAGTTTACAACCTATAAAGAAAATGTTTATCTCACCTTCGGAACTTGATATATTGGCTACATCTATGCAGCATTGCCCACAAACTGACCATCAATATGGTGCAGCACTTTATAAAATGTATAGGACAGTGCTCAATTTAGAACTGACCATCTCCTAATAGCAATGCAGTCCAGGGAGTTATTGTTGTCACCATTGTGTTGTTTATTGTTTGAAAGTAAACAGTGAACTGTGCAAGGCACACAGACTAAGGTGCATTTCATTGTAGTGCGAATGGTGCAATAGCATAACAGAAAGCGAGATAATCCTGTTTGCAGACTCTGTTACACTCTAATGCTTTGCATAGAGTCAGAAAGGCTGCCTATTGAATTCTCTGAAGACTACATAGTAGAACAAGAATTGTTGAATAATTTATTGGATTGCAGCAATATTGCCATGTGTTATTAAATGCTTGGTATGAGGTTGCTTTTTGTTGTCCTTTGAGAAATTAATGTGCTGGTGTGAAATGATATACACGTAATATTATAAACTGCTTACACCAGCATTGGATTTGGGCCAGCAAAATGTGCCAGGTCCATAGTAGTGCTGGTGTTGCATAAAGTCATTTCACATTTGTATTGCAAATGCCAGGCTTATACCAATCAATGGATCTGAATTGAATTCGAATTTGACCATCATTTTCATTTCAACAAATTCAGAGTTCTACTCCTGTTATTTGATTGTAAATCCATTAGAGACTTTTTATGCATTGTTTCTGAATGGTAAATGTGGCTGAAAAAATCATTGTTCTTATCTAAACTGGCGAAGCAATTGATTCAAATCCAAACCTGTAGTGATCTCAATCAAATGATTTAACATTCTTTAGCTAACAGCAGCAACAATATTTCATGAACCAATAGCAGATATACAGGATTGTTGTACATACTTGGTTAACTACAGACCCAAAACAAAATAGTTTGTAATACAGACCAAGTAGCTTTGGAGGTTGTTGCATTTTGTTGGTCAACATTTTCATGAAAACAGAAAGTTTGCAGTATTACATTAAGTATATATGCTAGAAGCATTTCTTTCTTAAATAACTATAGTTGGATCAATAGTTCAATGAAGACAAAGTTATAAGGAAGGTGACATACTGCAGATGAGATACCAGCAAAAGAAAGCAGTAGGAAGCTAGCATCAATAATGAATGAAATCCTGTCATTTTGCTGATTTCACAATGATGCAATCTAAAACTTAGGGACATTTCAAGGACTTTTGTGTAAAGTGATGGCAATGAGCAGGAATATTGTAAAATTAACTTAGTTTAGGAAAAGTCAGAAAAATCTTTTCAGCAGGACCACTGCCACATTGAAATTTGGTAACTGTAATTTTGGTTTATTCATTCATGGAGATGGGATTCATTGGCAAGACCAGCAATTACTGCTCATTCCTAATTGCTAAAGGCAGGTAAGAGTCAATCACATTGCTGTGTAGCTGGAGTTACGTGTAAGCCAAGCCTGGTAAGGATGGCAGATTCTTTCCATAAAAGGCATTAGTGAACCAGATCACCATCCTCGCAAACCACAACCCCACCCCCCACCCCACCACCCCCGGACCACCAATAGCAGTTTCATGATCATCATTAGACTCTTACTTCCAGATTCTTTTTTGAATTCAATTTCCACCATCTGCCAAAGTATGACTCAAAATCACCTCCCCATGAAGGGGATCTACAATGTTAAGAGTCAAAATGAATTCAGAATTGTTACTGTGAAGAAGAAGACACAAGCTTAGAACCAAGTCAGTTTTGAGAGATCTCAGCAGGCTCTTAACCCTGGGTTGAACAGATCTTGGACATTGTTGCGAAAGCTGTTAGATGATATAGATCCAGGGCTAGTAGACGTATAATAATGTAATCTTTTGTGTCAATTTTACTCCTTTCTGTGCAATCATGAGGTATAGGAGCTGGAATGTTCTTCTGGGTATTATGAGGAAGGCTAATGCCTTCTTTAACCCTCAATCATAATATTCATCATAGCAATTCACCACAGCACTCTCTCACCTACCTCCACTCATTGCCCCTCCACTGGGTAAGGATTTATGTTGATGTCAAGAAATCATTTCCTCAGGTCACGAACAGACTTTTTTTAGCCTGAAATTCCACTTCTATCCTCAGCTCCCATTTCATTCCTGAATGGAATAAGAAATGGTCAGTGCTTGAAGTGGGTAATAAAGGATGTCACTCAAAATGGCACAAGCCTTGTGCCAGCATTATCATACAAGCTGATTGCTCGCCCACCCCAAGTGTCACTGTAATGCCCCGATTCTACTGCTAATACAAAAAAGAAACTACATATGAAATCCAATGGCTCAGCATTTAGCCCTGCTACCTCACAGCACCAGGGCCTGAGTTCAATTTCAGACTTGGGCGATGGTCTGTGGGGAGTTTGCATATTCTCCCTTGCATATTCTCCCTGTGTCTGTGTAAATTTCCTCTGGGTGCTTTGGTTTCCTCCCACTGTCCAAAGAAATACAGATTAGGTGGATTGGCCATGCTAAGTTACCCATCGTGTCCATGTCCAGGCCGGATGGGAAAATGCAGGCTTACAGTAGGGTGGATCTGTGTAGGATGCTCTTTGGAGGGTCAGTGTGCACTCGATGGGCCGAATGGCCTGCTCCCACATTGTAGGGATAATGTGTTTTGCTGTCTTATTTCAAAATGCTATGACTATAGAGACCAGTAACCTTGAGTTTAATGCCACACATTTCATTGACCATGAACAATTTTGACTTATAAGACATCTACCTGTTTAATCACATCAACAGAATATTTTGGCTGAAAAATGTAATACCCAGTAAAAACATGTTGCTCATGTCTAAACAATAATTGTGGAAAAAAGAGTTATTGCTGTTGCACTGTATAAACGATAAGAACAAATCGGCATGTGTTTTGGACGGAGAGAAAACAGTGCAGTAGTTTGTGACTGAAGTTCAGGTGATGACAGGACACAATGGGAAATGTCTGGAGTGATTAATCAGGAACAGCTGCTTTATCCTTCTATTGCTCAATCCCTGCACAATATTTCACACCAGTTAACATCTAATCATTAATAATAACATCTGATATCATTTACCTTCTACTTAATGTGTATTATTTAAATATTAACCGTATGCTACCTCCAATAAAACAAATAAATCAAGTGATTTTTAACAAGATGATATGAGGAAGTTGTGATATCAGTTTCAAGAGGGCTTAAAGTTGAGTGACCTTCCCAAGGGCAAGCTTTAAATTTTCTTAGGAATTGTAAGCAGTGATTAACAGTGAAAAAAAACCCAGCAGAATTCACTGCATTCTGACACTACAAATAAACAAATGGTCTGAACTTCTGGTCAGGACTGAGCTGTCAAGGAATAATAAAGTGGGGTGGTACCACCTTCCATCTAGAATTTGCCCTTATTTTCTGAACTCCAGCTTTTGCTGTGGCGAGTGGGATAGGAATGTGACAAATCTTCTTTCCCACTTCCCTAATTTAGTGATGTTTATTCAGAATTCCTAGATTATTCTAGAAATTCCAACCACTGCTTTTAATGATTTCAACAGAATTCTGGCTCAAATAATGCAAGCAATCATCACAGGACATAAAAGTAATATAACCTAGAACAAATCCTCTTAAATCTATTATTAGGACTGCAGATTTTTTGGTACTGCTCTTGCTTCAGCACAGAAAAAGGCCACATTGGAGTGGCTGTGTGTCTCTCCCTCTTCTTGATCAATAATGGGTTGAAAGGTTATGGAGAACGGGCAGGAAACTGGAGTTGATCATATTAAATGGCCGTGATGTGGAAGCACTGATGTTGAACTGGGGTGGACAAAGTCAGAAGTCACACATCACCAGGTCATAGTGCAAAAGGTTTATTTGAAATCGCAAGTTTTTGGAGCACTGCTCCTTTGTCAGATGAAGGCCCTTCATCACCTGATGAAGGAGCAGTGCCCCTAAAGCTTGTGATTTCAAATAAACCTCTTGGACTATAATCTGGTGTCATGTGACTTCTGATATTTTATGGCGGAGAGGTTCAAAGGGCTGAATTGCCTACTCCAGCTCCTAATTCTTATTTTCTTAATTTCTTACTGTTGAAGTTGGGACAGATACCACAGACCTGCTTTTACAGATGCATTCTAAGCCCAAACATTCTAATAATTGTACCACCAGAATTTGGAATGGGTTCAGAATTTATAGATGTGCTGAGAGTCCCATTTCATTGTAATAAATATTACATTAAGAAGACTCTAAAAGACTTCCTGCAGCAACTGCTTATTCCCGCAGTATTTTATCAGCTGCCAATATTAACTTGTAATAATTTTAAAGGACAAATTAAACTACAATATTTAAAGAAAAAACGAAAAGAACTGTGGGTGCTGGAAATCAGAAACAAAAGGAGTAATTGTTGGAAAAACTCAGCAGGTCTCGTAGTATCTATGGAGAGAAATCAAAGTTAATCTTTTGGGTCTAGTTACTCTTCTTCAGAACTCTGGAGAATGGTCACTGGGCTGGAAACGTTAACTTTGATTAGCGTTGACAGACCTGATGGGTTTTCCCAGTCATTTCTGTTTTTGTTTGTGGAGAACATTGAAAGAACTGTTTTGAAACGAATGATTTGGTATATGGAGTACTCAGGACTTTAGTGAAAGTTTGCTAAGTATTTAGTTGAATGTTTAGTCTGAGACCTCTTCCAGAGAGCCATGAATAATATCAACACTTCCCCAGATATTTTGATGGCCAAATAGTCACTGGAGCAATGTAGTTTCACAATGGGATCATGCTGAATCCCACACCCAACAGATTCTCTGGGAATTGCCCAGGAAATTGAAGATCCTGAAAGGCAATTCTTTCCATCTGGAATGCTTTGGGAAACTCTATTAAAGTTGAAGAATTCAACTTCAGTTAAGTTAATTGTTACCCAGGAAAGGATAGAGCATTAAAGCTTGGGCTAACTCCTAAGCAACTGTTAAATTAAAGTCAAAACCCACCACTCAGCCCAATACCCTCTCAACTATAACTCCGCTTTCCACTTATGCCACCTGGACTGCTGACAACCAACCCCTTAACAGGGATCCCCCCGCAAACCAAACATGACTCATCTCCCCCTGCTGGAGTTGACCTGAATCCATGAGCTAGACTTATCTTTTCTTCCTGCTGGATCCTATGTCCTCCTTGGTTAGTCCAAAACACCCTACCTACTGGACAATACACCAGCAACTCACCGGATTATAATTCCGCCCACCCAAGTGTCCCAGCCCCCTTTTTTTTCCTGCCAAGTATGAAACACCCTAGCTCACATCCCCCTTTACTAAGTACTCCATAATTTACCTGTCACAATATCCACCTGCCTGGAATGTCACTCACCTGGCACCCTATCTCACTGGCACTCTCTCCAACTGATATCCTGGCCATCCTGGAACCATTAGATTTAAGGTATGCTCCACTTTTCTGAAGAAGCTGGAATTGGAATTGCTCACCAGAAATGCAATGCTCAGTCTTAACAGAAAAAGTAGCAGCACAGTGGCAATCTGCCTATGATTGCCACTCCTTAGTATAACCAGGCCAAAGTTTGAATATCACTCAGCTGAGTAATCCCCAAATTATTTCTTATTATTTATTTACCGTTAGCAATCTGAGTTTTCCTTTAGGAATGCTCTCTGCTTGCTTTGATGCATATTTCTAATGTAGGTAAAACTAATAAATCCAAATCTTCACATTGTACGTGAAACTATAAATCAGAATGCCTAGTGAAATATCTTTAAACAGTGGAAGTACTCCAGTTACTTAAACCATGAAACATCTGAGAAAAAGTACTCTAAATATGCAACAAGACAGTCAACAGAGATCAAAAATGTAAATGTTTTGTATTCAAATACTTCTCCACTTGAAGTATTGAATTACTTTATTTGGTATTTGTGTTGTTTCCTCAAATGCTAACTGACTTGTGTGTTTCCAGTGTTTTCTATTTTTGTTACAAATATCTGAATCTTTCCCCAGCATTTAAGCAATTTCAGTTTTTCAGAAACAATTTCATCTGTACTATACTTTGCAACTCATCAGATGTTTAAATTCTGAGCAAGCAATGTACAAATATAGTACATCATAATTTACTATCCACAAACAAAATATTTTAAATGAATTGATTTTGCTGGAACTTGAAATATGTGCATTTTTCCAGTGGCCACAAATTCCATTGCCTGCTCACAAAAATATTTCCTCATATTTATATATACATACACTGGGTACATTGAATGGTTGGGAAGATGATGTTTCTTACATTTCTTATGTAACAAGTTAGTTATGGGAAGGTTGAATGTGGAGAGACTGGTCACTTCACACAGATATAAAACAAGAATGTGTGTGAGTCAACCAAACCGGCCTGGTGCAAAAATCTCATATGGTCAGTTTAACAGAAGCACCAGTAGAAGCCAACAGGAATGCTGTCTTTACATTTTATTAATACAGGTTGGGATAGCAACAGCATGGGAGTTTACATTAAATAGAAATTCTATGGAAGCAATTGAGTAATGCAGTGTGGGGAGAAATTTATTTGAGTAGCATCATAGGTACTGCCTGCCTTCGCATCCACCCCCCCCCCCACCATGGAATCCAAGGTGAGTCTGTGTCTAATACCAGTGTTATGCTAGTAAAATATTGCTCTTTAACTTGTTATAATTATTTCCTCATTTTGCACTCTGGAAAAGAGATTGACAGATGAAACTTAGATGAAAATTTGGCAGATCACAGTGAGGCCATTAATAGAAATGCTTTATGACTACAGAACAACCCATGTTAAAAGTTAATGAGGAGAGGGAATCATTGCAAAAACCTAAAACATATTTGGACGTATTTTTGACCTACAAGAAGTCAAGGGTTAGTGGAAGCAGACACAGCACTGGAGTTAAGGCCATAAACAGGTCAACCATCATCCTGTTAAAGGCAGCCCAGGCTCATGGGCCAAAAGGCCTACTTGTTCTCCTGTTTCTTATGATCGTTTGATCAATCAGCTAATTGCAAGTCTCTTGCAGGGTCTTAAGGTAGTGAAACAATCCATCCTCCAATAGGTTACTAGGATTGCTGAGGCATTGACACAAAACAATGGAAATGGCTTGATGGAGCATGAACCTGCTGTTCTCTATCAGGAAAATAGCATTCATTTTCAAACCCCTGCAATTCTTCCAATCATCAGCTGCTGTTTGTCAGCTAGCCAGCCCATGCTCTCATCCATGCTGAGTTAGAGCAATCCATAGTCAGCACTATTATAGCTCAAAGTAACCTTCAGTCTCCCACCTACATTTTCCAGTATCTTCTCCTATTCTGTTCTGTTCATTTCTAAATCATTCTGCATTCCTAGTGGAATGGCTATGACTGCACCCATGACTGGAAGCAACTGAAATTTGTGCTGAAAAGTTCTGAAGTCAGCAAAACTTACATTGACACCTGCCATATTGGTTCTTATAGACTTTGCAATTTAAACAACTGGACAAAAGGCCAAACATATCTAATGCCAAAGCCTCAGCCAGAAAGAAAACTACCAAGTAGTCTGTTAAAAAAGGTGACAATTCTTTTAAGCAGCACTGGTGAGGGCTTTCTTCCTCTGCTGAACATGTGTTCAGCATGTTGGCTGGAGTTTTAAGCTCTGCTGATATCTTATCAGGTGTTGTAAGCTAACTGGCTTCATGATATTCCTTCTGTACAACTTCAGAGACGTAGAATGTATGCATATTAAAAGTCTCAACAATATGGTATGTAATGTGACCTGTACTATATGTTTACACACGTAACAAATCTATTTTAGAGCTTTATAAGGGCAGTTTTACTGCTGAAAAATGGTCAGTGTGGATCACAGTTTCTCATCCATTATGTTCAGAAGAATTCTATATCACTATTTTCTGAATTCTTTGATAAATACAACAGGTGAAACCTTTAGCATGTGTAAGAATGCTTAAAGCTGAACATATATCCTGAACAGCAGTTTTCAGGGAAATAATCTTTGGTTATTTTCAAGGAAGTTTTCTACATGTTAATCTCAACTCATGTGTGAAATATTATGTAACAAAGTAGCATGTAGTGTTTGACAATTCAATAAAGGGTACAAAATGTCATTTTCCATTTATCAATTTGGTTAATGATTCACAAATAGCGAGCAGAATCTAGATATTTATGGTAACAGTCTATTCTTAAATATAATACAATGACAAATTAAGTGTTGGCTATTATGGAAGAACAGCAGCATGTGGTGCATTGTATTTGTGGGATGAAGCTTAGATAGCCCATGGTGCTGAATTTCTGATCTCAACAACGTTGATCTGGGGACCAGAGGTATGGGTGCTGGAGTCACAACACTCGAGAAGCCAAAAGTTATTTGCAATCCTCTACTTTGTCTTGAATGTTGGTTAAGAGAAAAGCTAATGAGAAGCAACTTTAAAACGTCATTGTAGAATGGAGCCTTTTAATATATAGCATTGTTATATATTGCAAATGGATATCTGAGGAAGTCAATTTTAGCTTTGTTTAGATTATCTCTTCAAATACTATTTTCCTTTGCTTGTTAAATATGGTATTGATTTCATCAAAATTTTGTCAGATATTGTTCAGATTCTGAGTGCAGCAGTTGCTTAGTTATTTAGGCCTCACCTTTGCACAAGTGCAAGCTTTGTCTGCAAGGCTCCTTTACACTGGAGATGACATCAAGCTGCTTGTTTTGGCTCCTTGCCCACACTTCAGTAACGTAAATATCCTCTTGCACTCCCACGAGCATTCTTCAGCATTTGTTTGCTGCAGGCTGCTGAGGCAACTGCAAAAGGCATAATTTAAAGAGTTATTTTTGCCGATTGTTATAGGAGCTCTCTTTTTCTTAGTTAGCTACTGTCAGGCTACAAGTACCAGTTTGTGCTTAAGAGAATTTATTGGGAGAAAATTACTGCATGACAGAAAGTCATTAATCATTTTCATTCTCATTTAATGGGAGGCTACCATTCACGGTTATGCTGATTCCTTTTCTGGAGGCAGGTACAATAACAGGAGAAGATACTGGCTCTTGTAAGTGTTGCAATCTTTGCACTGCCAGCGTCAAGCTACTGTTTTCAATTCCAGTTAAGTGTAGCAATGTTCAGTCAAAGAGTATAATTTAACAAGGAATGAATTTAACAACAATTCATATTCAAATATTAATATTGAGTAGAGTATTTCAGATATTCAGTTACTTACATTCAACATATATAAATTATAGATTACATTACATTAATGTCTCAGGTTTAGTTTGCTCCTGTAGCATCACAGATCAAAAATATTGACAAAGAACAGGTTAGGGTTAAATTCCAGAAGACAGTGAGAAAAATCTTTGTAGCTCCTGAAAGACTTAGCATTAGTGAAAATACGGCAAGATCGGCAGAAATGAGATTCTCTCTGTTGAAAGGAAAACAAGTTTGATTCTCCAACCATGTATTGAATGGGAATCTTGCTAGTGAGTGGTGAGAAGCTTATTTGCATGAATTTGCATACAATTAGCTTGTCTTCCTTTCCTAATCTCACCTCATTGATAAGCAGTCTCCTATTCTCCACCTAGCACAGAGAAATTTGGCAGCTACAATTCCTGACATGAAAATCAGAATGGGTACCTGGAGTCTCCACCTCACCATTTGCTACTGCAAGCATCCATCTTAAATGGCACTCACTGAATTCTCACAACATAATCCACAAGCAGTGCCTACCTGCAACCCAATGCCCTATCCATGGTTCTGCAGTTCAGTGCTGCTCTTTGTATTGCACTGGCACCTTTCACTGTAATGCTGTTGCCAGGATACCTTGCCCATGGGGACAGGCACGCAACTGATAGATTCAACCAGGATGCATCTCATGACTCACTTACTTTGTACCCACTTGGATGCTCATAGCATCCCTTCCTTTTGTTGCCTTTTTGTGTTTGTTTCATCAGACAGAGCGTAAAGGCTCACAGCATTTCTGCATTGTGGTGCCTTGTCACGGCTATTAACATTCACTAGTCAAGGAAGTGGATATGTTGCTGTAAGGCACCAAGTTCCATCAATCTCACACCTGTACCAGATATACGTAGTAAACTTATGAAATGTGCTGTAGCCAAGTGGCCATGTCTCAAAACCTAAAGCGAGCCATTCTCAGTCAGGTCAAGGAGACAGCCTTCAGTCAAGGGTCCTGGCACAGCCAGGTGCAGCATTCGCTGTCAGTCCAGGAGCAAAGTGCTGTTATGTCAGCAAACATGGTATAAAATACATACAATAGGATCCTACAAGTGGCAAACTGAATAAGTTACAAGTTAATAATAACAAAAAATTTTGGCAGTGCTATGGCTGGTCCATCAGCTTCAGTGAAAAGATAAATAATGTTAATGGGTGGCAGTGGCCACAGCGACAGATTAGAAAGTTGGGGCAATACCATCTCAGACATTTGGCAGAACCCAAAATGGTTTTGGGTCCATTATCTAACTAATGAGTCATTGGGCAACCCATCCATTTAAAGGATTCAAACTTATCTCAAGTGGTAGCTATTGCTGAGACTGCAGTTAGCTGAGAAATACAGTAATTAACACCACATTTGGAGCAACATAAGTGGAGTCTGACTGCAACAAATGAGGTAATGGTTGGTAAGAGCTGATGGGGGAAGCATGGTACTATAGAGAGATAGTTTCATGAACTATAAAGTGGATAACTAGGAGACCCATTGCCAAACTTCGCCTGAAAGAAGGCTGCCAATATTCACCAATCAGTCACTATACAAGTCACCGAAAAATACCAATGATAATGAGAAAACATACTTAATTAACCAGTTTTATATTACAATGGCCTCTAAGCAGATGGCATGTCCTCCACCTTTCTTATCCCCGGCAGAATGTTATGGTAGCACAAAGGTAGCTAGCTCTCCACAGCCCTTCCCCACTACTCTGCTTTTCCTCATCATTTTATGGGTCCACCAAGCCTGTTCTTTACACACTGTAAAATTGAACCCAACATTTCAGGTCTATGACCTATTATGAGAATTGCTGCTGCATTGCCAGTTCATCTGTTTTACTGATATTAGTTGAAGAATGATGGTTAGCTAGGATTACTTCATAAAGAGGATAACAGAAAATCTATTCTGGAATGCATCAATTTAGAAGTGACTATTGTGTCCAACAGCAGTGGAAGATAAAGCAACAACAGTAACTTGTATACTCTTTTAAGGCACAACATATTTCATGGTGTTGTACAAACTGGAGAGGGGCAACATCAGTCAAAGGAAGGATAAGAATCTATATAGAAAAATAAATTGACAAATATTAGTTGGAATTAAGACTTTTGAGAAAATTGTTAAAGTGAAAAGATTGAGATTTTTAGAGAGTGTATGATAGTGGAAGAAAAGTGTTTCAGGGTTCTGCTATCAGTAGCTATACAAATTTCCATGGTATGTAAAGCAAAGGATGCAGGAGGGGATTTAGGTTGGAAATATTTGGAGAGCTAGGCTAAGGTACATATTTCAGGATATTTGAAGACAAGGACGATGCTTTCAACTTCAACATCTTGGAGGTAATTAAGAGACAATGTAAGTAAGAATTGGGGTGATGGAATACAGCATCAGAAAATACTGAAGCAGGTGGGTTATGAAAGAAGAAATGGAAGTTGGCAAGAAAATTGAGTCTAGAAATCACAAAAATGGGCTAAGATGTTGAGTCTCCCAATATGGAAACATTGACAATAGGAGCAGGAGTCAGCTATTCAGAACTTGGTACCTGCATTATGATCATGGCTGATCATCCAACTCAACAGCCTGTTCCTGCTTTTTGCCAATATCCTTTGATCTCCCTTGAGCCCCAAGTGCAATATACAACCCCTTCTTGAAATCAGACTATGTTTGGCATTGGCTTTTTTCTGGGTAGTGAATTCCATACTCTCTGGTCGAAGGAATACATCCTCATCTCAGTCTTTAATGGTTTACTCTGTATCCTGAGACTGTCACCACTATTTCTGGACATGTGGAGTACAACGAGGGAAAGTGTGAGGTCATGCACTTTGTTAGGAAGAATAGAGGCATGGACTATTTTCTAAATTGGGAGAAAATTCAGAAGTCTGAAGTGCAGAGAAACTAGGGAGTCCTAGTCCAGGATTCTTTCAAGGAAAACTTGCAGGTTGTGTCAGTAATTTGGAAGGTAAATGCAATGATGGCATTTATTTTGAGAGGACTTGAATATAAAAGCAGGGATGTACTTCTGAGGCTCTATAAGGCTCTAGTCAGGCCAGATTTGGAGAAGTGTGCACAATTTTGGGCCCCATATCTCAGGAAGGATGTACTGGCCCTGGAACATCTTCAGAGGAAGTTCACAAGAATGGTCCCAGGAATGAAAATCTTGACATATGAGGACTCTGGGCCTATACTCGATGGACTTTAGAAGGATAAAGGGGGATCTAAGTGAAACATACAGAATACTGAATGGCTTGGACAGAGTGCATGTTGGGAAGATGTTTCCATTGATAGGAGAGACTAGGACCCGATGGCACAGCCTTAGAGTAAAGGGAAGACCTTTTAGAACAGAAATACAAAGAAAATTCTTCAGTTAGAGGGTGGTGAATCTCTGGAATTCACTGTCACAAAAGGCTGTGCAGGCTAGGTCATAGGTAGATAGATAGGTTCTTGATTGTCAAGGGATCAAGGATTATGGGGAGATGGCAGGAGAATAGGGATGAGAAACTTATCAGTCTTAATTGAATGACAAAGCAGACTCGATGGGCCGATGGCCTAATTTTTACCCCTATGCCTTGGCTTATCCAAATTGCATTTAAGCAACTCTGCACCTTCCTCACAGATGACCCTCTCACTCAGCTTTGTGTCATCTGCAAGTTTGGAGATATTACATTTAGTTTCCTCATCAAGATTATTAATACATACTGTGAGTAGCTAGAGTTGAGCACTGATCTCTGGGGTACCCCACAAGTTATTGCCTGCCATTCAGATAAAGTCCCGTTTATTCCTACTGTTTGATTCCTGTCAGTCAACCAGTAATTGCAGTAGGGTAAGTACAGATAGATGTGACTGATACTGCAGAGTTAGGATAAGATTATCTTGGTAATGTACAGGATGCGACATTTGAAACTCAACTTTGGATTGAACAGAAAACCAAGATTTCAAACAGTCTGTTTCACCATTGCAAGAATCACAGTTGGAGTTGAAATTCATGGCAAAACAGCAGATGGGCTTAGTATAGCATGGAAAACTTAACAGTATGTTGCAGTATCAACAAAAATGGATTTTGCAAAATACTATAATTAACCAAAGTGTTACTTTAGACTTAGCCAAATAGTAGCCACAGATCACAGAAGAGATGAACAACTTAAGTTTACCTTTGTATTTGTAATTTATCTTCACATTAATGTCCCAGCTGTATTGAGGCACTTTGTCTTTTATCATGAAACTGTTTCTGAAGTTTCCAACTTCTTACAATGACTGAATCCAGGTTCACACATTGCCAGGTTTTCTATGTTATTTCCTTGTGTAAACCATGTCTGCACCAACAAAATAAACCCAAAATTTAAGTTTAGCAAATGCTTAATTTTCACATCATTATCTTGTTAGCTGGTTGACATATGTAAGGAATATTATTGCAAACCACCATACTGAGAACAAATTCATCTGTCATTTTTAATATTTTAGGAAAACTATTCTTACAAATGAAAGAATAGAATAAAGAAAAAGCCCTTAGTTTATAAATATGGTGATGTGTACTTTGCCAATATGTATTAATTTATCAAATATTATTTCAAAGTACCTATTTTTCTTTATAGAAAATTAAATTTATTACCAAGTAATAAATAAAGTAGTTACAGTTACAATATTTTAAAGTTACATTCAATTAATAGAATTATTTAACTAGTTTGTTGATTTAGAATGGGTGGAATCACAAAGATTACGTAATGCATAATTATGATAGTTTGATCCAGGAAAAGGAAATGATGCAATCCATTATGGGCTGGACTTTGCACTCAAAAGTGAATGAATGGCATCAGCTGTTTTCTGGGATTTAATTAGCTACAGTACTCAACCCAATGGAGTCAATATGATGTTTATTTTTTTAAAAATTGGAATATCTTCAATTCCAGGGACAGGATAGAAAAATATTATACACTTTCTCACTTTCAGAATGAGACAGAAGCAGCTGCAATGAGGTAAACACACAGGGCATGAAAACTGGTGTGATCAAGTGAAGATTGTGTAAAATGTCTTTGCTAACAAAAGCACGTGCTATTGGCATTAAGAAAATACGTAATTACATCAGGAACTACCTATATTTAAGCAAGATACATAGACTCATATGTTAATATAAGTAGTTAAACTTTCTTTGGGAAAGGAAGGGGATGTTATTTGTGTATCTTTCCTTTAAAGCAATTAACTTTAAGAACTCCATATGTGTGTACATAATGTTGCAAGTCTGCTGTGGATCTGCAAGCTGCACACATTCAGAAAGGAGTTGGTTTGCTTTAATGTCTCCTTAATTACATCATGTGTTTTACTACGTTGAATAATTTTAACTCACAAAGTTAATCAATCCCTGAAAAGCAATTCATTATAAGACCATTATTATTAGCTTGACAATCAGCATTACTAATACTCCTTTTGTACTTAAGATATAAATAAGATGAATTTAGTTAATATTTAAATCCCCCACTTACAGAGATGATGCTTGAACTCATTCTGGATTTGTCCAGATCTCTGAATTACTAGATCATTGACATATTCACTGTGGTCTCATTATGGTATTTCAAGTTCCAATATTCTGATCCAGTGACAATCTGTGTCAGAGTATATGTCTAGGTCAGAGTGCTGTGTGACTTGGCAAAGAGCCTAGAGGTGATTGTGCTTCCACAATATACCTGTTTGTTTTATTGTGTAAGGGAGGTAAAGAGAAGGGAATTGCCATTGAAATAATCTTTGTGAGTTTCTGCGGTACATCTTGTAAATTGTATATTCTACAGTCACAGTCTGCTGATAATAGAGATGCATATGTCGACTACAGTAGCATGCAGTTGAACAAAGTACTCTGTCCTGGATGATGTTGACATTTCTGATAGCTGTTGTGGCTGCATTCATCTGAACAAATAATGACAATTCAATCACAATTCTGGTGACAATTTATAGAGGTATCAGGAGATGAACTGTCTGTCACGGAGTATCCGGTCTATATATTCTATAGCATTTCACGAATGGTTCAGTTCAGCTCTGATCAGTGGCAACTTCAATATGTTCATGATGGGATGATTTACAATGACAGTGACACTTTGGAAGCCATTTCTCCTACAGTAGCGTAAAAGCTCACAATTGACCCTCGAGCAAGATTTCAGCTGTTTTACCCATTCTTGTTTCAGGCCTTCTCTTCTCTTCATCTATTTTTTACTGTGCTTAATTAATCCCTTAGCATTAAAACAATTATTTGTTTGTACCTTTTAATTCATATTTCTTCCAGCCAGTATATTTAAAAATGAATGCAAGCCTCCCACAAGTTAAAGATATCCCAACCCAATCTAGTCCCACCTACCAGCACCTGGCCCATATCCCGCCAAACCCTTCCTATTCATATACCCATCCAAATGCCTCTTAAATGTTGCAATTGTTCCAGCCTCCACCACATCCTCTGGCAGCTCATTCTATACACACACTACCCTTTGCGTAAAAAAGTTGCCCCTTAGGTCTCTTTTATATCTTTGCCCTCTCACCCTAAACCTATGCCCTCTAGTTCTGGACTCCCCCACCCCAGGGAAAAGACTTTGTCTATTTACCCTATCCATGCCCCTCATAATTTTGTAAATCTGTGTAAAGTCACCCCTCAGCCTCCAATGTTCCAGGGAAAACAGCCCACCCTGTTCAGCCTCTCCCTGTTGCTCAAATCCTCCAACCCTGGCAACATGCTTGTAAATCTTTTCTGAACCCTTTCAAGTTTCACAACATCTTACCGATAGGAAGGGGACCAGAATTGCATGCAATATTCCAATAGTGGCCTAACCAATGTCGTGTACAGCCACAACATGACTTCCCAACTCCTGTATTCAATAGTCTCAACAATAAAGGAAAGCATACCAAACGCTTTCTTCACTATCCTATCTACCTGCGACTCCACTTTCAAGGAGCTATGAACCTGCAGTCCAAAGGCTCTTTGTTCAGCAACACTCCTTAGGACCTTACCATTAAGTGTATAAGTCCTGCTAAGATTTGCTTTCCTTGAGCAAACTTGAGGGTCTAAAGGTAGATAAGTCCCCTGGACCTGATGGAATGCATCCCAGGTGCTGAAAGAAATTGTGGAAGCTATAGTGGATGTCTTAGTGGTAATTTACCAAAATTCACTGGACTTCGGGCAGGTTCCAGCAGACTGGAAGACAGCGAATGTCATGCCGCTGTTTAAAAAAGGTGTAGGAAAAAGGAAGGTAACAACAGGCCAGTTAGCTTAACATCTGGATGCTATCATTAAACGAGAAATGGTGAGACATCTGGATGGAAAGAGTGCCATCAGGCAGATGCAGCATGGATTCAGGAAGGGAAGGTCACATTTGACAAACTTACTGGAGTTCTTTGAGGATGTAACAAACATGGTGGATAGAGTGGAACAAGTGGATATTGTACACTTGGATTTCCAGAAGGCATTCAATAAAGTGCCGCATAAAAGACTCATCCATAGGATAAGAATGCACAGAGTTGCAGGGAATGACTAGCATGGATAGAGGCCTGTTTAACCAATAGAAAGCAGAGAATTGGGATAAATGGGTGTTTTTCTGGTTGGAGACTAGTACTGAATAGAACAGTAATTCCATCAGAGCATAGATCTTTCTTCATTTTTCTCTTTTTGTATGTAAATTCCAAAAGAGGCTTTTATTGCTATTATGTATCAGACAAGAACACTCCACGTTCTATACAATCATTCAATAAATGCAGGCATATACTTGCTAACTTAGGTATAATCATAACAGCAGCTGCTACTGTTCCTAATCACTTATATTTTACATCTGCAGAACTATTTATACAGAATAAAAACTTAATTTGAATGTGTAACATGAGTTTAAATGTATTACCTTCATGGAGATATATTTCAAATTAGTATGCTTTGTTCAATAAGCTGATTATTTGACATGATTGCATATATAGTGACACAGACATAAAAGTATAGGAAAAATTTATTTTGAATCCTTTCAAAATGTAATGTGATCATCGTTTGAGTATTGGTTTCTATTCCCAGAAATAAAGAAAAATACTTACAGTACACATTGCTGTATTATAGTAGCTGCCTGTCCATTGTAAATTATTTTTAATTTAACATGTTTATTCCTGAAATAAATCCAGATAATAATTTACTACATTTATTAAACTAAAGAAAGATGTTTCTAAAATGTTCAAAAATATCTTTGAAATCCAAAGCATTTTCTCTTTTCCTCATGTATCCATAGAGTTGAGTGTGGTAGATTGAGCTAATCATTGCCAATTAGCAGAAGACAATTAGCTGGCTCAAGCAACATATTTTTCTTCAGTTAGGTATTTATTTTTCTTCCATTAAAAGCAGCCAGTACAGGCCCAAACTATACATAGTGACTTTATTTTGCTTTCATATGTTCCATTGTATTTATACAAAAACCAAACAGTGAATGCACCTGTAGGCTATTGTTTTTACTGTGAGTGTTTGTGTTTCTTTTCTCCTTTATAAGACGCAGTGTATGTGTACTTGACTATGATTGGGATGCTGAGAAAAAGGATTTGCGTGACTGACTTGTTTGCATGCAAAACTTCTTCAGAATCTGTGAATAATAATGATAGCCACAGCTGTTATTGGAAATGCCAGCGGATGATTTCAATATGCTCAGTCATACAGTCATTTGTGTATCACAGCTCAAAATATCACTTTACTAACAGGATGGACAGGAATTACTTTTATAAAATGCCCAGGAGCACTGAATCAATATTATATTTTTCAAATCTATCCAGTCCTGCCAATAACATTCTCATATATTTTGAAGACAATCTAGTTTGTGTTTCCCACAATGGAATGTCAAGTTTATATAAAATAAGGGCAAAACATCTCCTTATCTAAGAGATTAATAAACAACACACTTGTCCACTTGTTCAGATATTGCAAAGTGAATGTTACCTAGCCCTGGTATAATCATACAAAGAAACACGAATAAAACTCATGGTGAATATTTAATGAGTTGACATATTAATGCGGTCATTTCAAAAACTAGTGATGATCAACAGGAGAACAAAGTTAGAATCATCGAATCCCTATATTGCAGAAGCAGGCTATTTGGCCCATCGAGTCCACACCGACCTTTTGAAGAGCATCCCAGCCAGACCCAGCACCCCTACCCCATCCCTGTAACCCTGCATTTCTCATAGCTGATCCACCTACACATCACTGGACACTACGGGGCAATTTTGCACGACCAATCAACCTAACCTGCACATCTTTGGATTATGGGAGGAAATTGGAGGAAACCCACGCAGACATGGGGAGAATGTGCAAACTCCACACAGACAGTTGTCCAAGGCTAGAATCAAACCTGGGTCCCTGACACTGTGAAGTAACAGTGCTAACCACCAAGTTACCATGCCATGATACTTTGGGTGCAAGATATTTTAGCATAGACACAAAAAAACTACAGATGCTGGAATCCAAAGTAGACAAGCAAGAGGCTGGAAGAGCATGGCAAGCCAGGCAGCAACAGGAGGTGGAGAAGTCAACGTTTTGGGTGTAACCTTTCTTTCCTGGGAAACCTGAATTCCTTTTGTGTCTCTGGTCATTTTGCTCAGCACTCACTACCTCTAACTCTCTTCCTTTTCTTCATAGGAACGCTTGAACCATTACCTGCCAATACCTTCCCTTCCTGTCACTCAGTCATTCCACCTCACCTCTCAACTCTTGTGTACTGTGTTCCTCTCAATCTAATTTGACATCTTCCATTTTCCTATTTTTTCTGTTGCCATTCAGATTTGAACTGCTGTATGTTGGATAACTTCACAACTATGGTCTCTCTGCATTTTTCAGATAGCTCACTGAGGCACCCATCACCACAGTCTTATGAATGCCCCCCCCTTGAATGTCCTGATTTGTTCTTTTGCCAACATCTCTTCTGAGCATTCCCACTGGAGTTGTGGGATAACAGTTAAGTCATGCTATGCTAACAAAATTCCTGATGTAGTCATTTCCGATATTGAGCCATAATTTACTATCACCAGTTTCTAATCCTTTGTGGCCTCAACGTTTCAAGCTTACTGAAGCATTCTCAAGTCAATAGCGAAGCAAGTGGAGTATTAACTATTAAGAACATTCTGAGTTGGATTGGCATTTTTCATTTAGTCCTACTCAACTACCTCTCCACATTGGTCCATTTCAGCTCCACTCTACAATTACTGTTGAAGGTCTGAAGGCTCTGAACCCATTCCAAGCACTAACACTGACTATAACAGGGTGAGACCATGAACATGTACATCAGAAGAAGAAATGTTACAGGACAGACCAGACTTACACTCAATGACAGCAGGTTAGGCAGCATTCAAGGAACAGGAAATTCGACGTTTCGGGCCAGAGCCCTTCATCAGGAATGAGGAGAATGTGCCAGGCAGGCTAAGATAAAAGGTAGGGAGGAGGGACTTGGGGGAGGGGTGATGGAGATGTGATAGGTGGAAGGAGGTCAAGGTGAGGGTGATAGGTTGGAGTGGGGTGGGGGCGGAGAGGTCAGGAAGAAGATTGCAGGTTAGGAGGGCGGTGCTGAGTTGAGGGAACCGACTGAGACAAGGTGGGGGGAGGGGAAATGAGGAAACTGGAGAAATCTGAGTTCATTCCTGGTGGTTGGAGGGTTCCCAGGCGGAAGATGAGGCGCTCCTCCTCCAGCCGTCGTGTTGTTATGTTCTGCCGATGGAGGAGTCCAAGGACCTGCATGTCCTCGGTGGAGTGGGAGGGAGAGTTAAACCCCTCCTCCCTCACTTCCCTCCAAGGCCCCAAGGAATCCTTCCATATCCGCCACAAGTTCACCTGTACCTCCACACACATCATCTATTGCATCCGCTGCACCTGATGTGGCCTCCTCTACATTGGGGAGACGGGCCGCCTACTTACGGAACGCTTCAGAGAACACCTCTGGGACGCCTGAACTAACCAACCCAACCACCCCGTGGCTCAACACTTTAACTCTCCCTCCCACTCCACCGAGGACATGCAGGTCCTTGGACTCCTCCATCGGCAGAACATAACAACACGACGGCTGGAGGAGGAGCGCCTCATCTTCCGCCTGGGAACCCTCCAACCACAAGGAATGAACTAGATTTCTCCAGTTTCCTCATTTCCCCTCCCCCAACCTTGTCTCAGTCGGTTCCCTCAACTCAGCACCGCCCTCCTAATCTGCAATCTTCTTCCTGACCTCTCCGCCCCCACCCCACTCCAACCTATCACCCTCACCTTGACCTCCTTCCACCTATCACATCTCCATCGCCCCTCCCCCAAGTCCCTCCTCCCTACCTTTTATCTTAGCCTGCCTGGCACATTCTCCTCATTCCTGATGAAGGGCTCTGGCCCGAAACGTCAAATTTCCTGTTCCTTGGATGCTGCCTAACCTGCTGTGCTTTAACCAGCAACACATTTTCAGCTCTGATCTCCAGCATCTGCAGACCTCACTTTTTACACTCAATGACACCATGCTCACAATCTGCCCACACTGGAAGCAGGATCGCTCTGGAGATGTGGCTCTCAGACTCAATGCTGATGAGGTTCCAAAAGCCAAGATCACCTTTGTTCAGACACCAGTGGTATCATTCAAAGGAATTAAAGTGCTTTAATTGTGTTAAAGGACAAACCGATAGTTGGATGGTTTCCATACTCAGATTCTCAGGTAACTCAATCAAAAATGACAGAAACAATCACTGAAACCCCTTAAGGTTGCAGTTCAACATGTACAGTTCCTCCACAACTTCAGTTGCATTCCAGGACTTCAATCAAACCACCCTGTAGGCTTTCCCAGTGAAAATATTCCACCTCCCCAGGTGTAGCAAGTGAACTACAGAATCCTTCCTCAACACAGCATGAGAACAATGTTCAAAAGTGACTTTGAAGGGGTGTAACAGTAAGGAAACTGTTAATAGTTAAATGTTAAGAGAAATTTTAATATTTAAACAATAATGATTTAAAAGGGATTGGATGAAAACTAAGGAGATGTATGATAATAGTTAAATCCAATCATGTTAAGGAACAGCATAAATCATGAGTGATGCCTACTCATGTTACTGCACATGAAGTTAGGACCTGAACAGCAGGGTTCTGTGGATGCTGTCTTCTACATATCTTTGTAAATATTGTGTATCGTTTTAAAAAGTTTCTTGGTTGCAAGCATCTCTTCAGAGGTCATCTCTGCTTACAACAGGAGCTAATTTCATCTGTGCCATTTCCAATAGAAGGGTTGCTGTAGTTATCATTATTATTCAGAGATCCTGGAGTAATGAATCCTTTCTTGCACAGCCCAGTGACCGCAAGTCCCTTGAATTTTACCAATGGATCAAGAATCACAACTGTATTTCCTTTCAGTATTTCCATTTTCTCCACAATAGGAGACTTGTCACCTATACCTTACTGTGATATCTTGGGTATGATTGAAATTTCCCTTATGATTGGCCACAACTTGTTCCTTGCCTTGGTTATACTTTGCGTCATCTGCCTTTCCCAAACTTTTGGGGTAGTAATGCTGTGTAAATCACCTCTGCAAAACCTTCACTCATGCCTCAGTCCATCTGCAGCATAAAGCATATGCATGGTTTTGTCACTTCCAGACACATCTATTACAATGCTTTATTTTGGCCATTGTCCAACATCTATTTGTCTACAAATATCAACACATTAAATTTTGCTGCTATATCTTATGACATACAATGTCTTTTTCAACATATTTTGATTGGTGACATGCATTGGTTTCTTGGTAGCCTACCAATTCTACCAGTTTAATATTTTCATTCTTGTATTTAAATTCCTTCATAATATTGCTTTTCTTATATCTTCAAAATCCTGCAGTCTTAGGCTTCATTCAGAATCAGAAATCTTCTCACTCTGCATAGTGAGAGGTCCTATCTCCAGACAATTAATACTATATGATGATCAGGGAAATACTGGAGAAGCTCTCCTCCTTCCACCCCATCCTTCCTTGTTGTCAGACATGACATATTTCTTGCCAGGTCCCCAGGATTCAACAACCTCCTTCCCTGCTACTGGAGCCTGAGCTGCCTTCTCCTGCTGCCAGACCTGACACTCTGCATAGCCCCCAGGGACCTATTACTTCACCTTGTTCCTCTCCCACCAGCAACCAACACCATTACCCCCCTCCACCAGACCTGATACCTCTCCTCAACCCCAGGACATGGCCTACCTCTCCTGAAATCTCCTACTCACCCTGACTTACCTGAAAAATACCATCAGGGCAGGATTTATACTCTTAACAGTAATGTCCTGGGGAGTGTTGCTGAACAAAGAGATCTTGAGTACAGGTTCATAGTTCCTTGAAAGTGGGGTCCCAGCTAGACAGGATAATGAAGAAGGCATTTGATATGCTGGCCTTTATTGATCAGTGCTTTGAGTATATGAGTTAGGAGGTCATGTTGTGGCTCTACAGGACATTGGTTAGGCCAGTTTTCAAATACTATGTATAATTCTCATCTCCCTGCTGAAGGGTTCAGAAAAGACATAAAAGGATGTTGCCAGTGTTGGAGGGTTTGAGCTATAGGGAGAAGCTGAGTAGGCTGGAGGTATTTCCCTTGAGCATTGGAGGCTGAGGGGTGACATTATAGAGGTTTTTAAAATCATGAGGGGCATGGATAGGTGAATAGCCAAGGGGGAGTCCAAAACTAGAGGGCATAGGTTTAGGGTGAGAGGGGAAATATTTAAAAAGGTCCTAATGGGCAACTTTTTCACACCGAGGGTGGTGCATGTATGGAATGAGCTGCCAGAGGAAATGGTAGAGGCTTATACAATTATAATATTTAAAAGGCATCTGGATGCCAATATGAACAGGAAGGGTTTAGACCGATATGGGCCAAATGGTGGGAAATGGGACTAGATTAATTTAGGATATCTGGTCGGCATGGACGAGTTAGACCGAGGGCTGTACATCTCTGACTTACCTGCTCCAGGTTATTTATCTGGCCACCTACCTATCCAGGACCTTATCTGTTACCCAACATGCACCCTACCTGTCTAGCACCCTATTTACGTGACCTCATACCCAACTGACATGCTACCCATCTGGCACCCGACCTTTCTGGCACTCTAACCTCACACTTACCTTGTGTACTTACCCTTCCACAGGAACTGTCAAAGTGGCTGTCTATGATGTTGACCTTTATATCACAAACGTGGCAACTGAAGGCTGCACAATTGTGGATATTATTTGCCTTCCCTCGACCATTTGGTATTTCAAGGGGCTTGTCAGATTTAAAGTGCTCTCCCCATTCGTGAAGGAGCCCTGATCAGAATCTCCTGTTGGAAATGCAGAGCTCTTCATTGATATAGAAAGGAGAATAACAATCTCGAGTGGTACCTTACCCAGTTTCTTCTGCAAATGTTTTCTCACATACCTATTGAGCATTTTATAATCTGTTTTTATGTTGCTACTTATGTCCCTTGCTAATTTATTTGGTATTCCATTTTTCTCTCTCAATATTAATTTCAAGGTTAACCTTTGCTGATTCCTAAAATCTTCTCAATCATTAAGCTTCCAGTTCTAAGACAAAAGCAGAAAATTCTGGAGAACTCAAACAGTCTGGCTGCATTTGTGGAGACAGAAACTGAGTGCACGTTTCAAGTCCAAAGACACTTCTTCTGAACCAAGTATGAGTCTTGAGACTTGAAACATTAAGTCTTTTTCTCTCTCCACAAATGCTGCTGGACAGGCTGAGTTTCTCTAGGACTTTCTGTTCTAATTTCAAATTTCCAGAACCACAGTATTTTGCTATTATTTGAGGCTTTTTGACAATATTATAAACTTCTCCCATTAATCAAATGTCATCTTTACTTTCCCTTGTTAGCAATGGTTAGACTACTTTTTCCATGGACTTTCATTCCTCAGAGCATGTAACATTCATTACAAAATGTGATTTCTTTCTATAAATGCTTGCCATCACTTAGCTATTGTTGTATTTTTGAAATTGTTTCACATTTGAGGTTAACGAACTTGTCTTTCATAAGTACATAACTTGTTTAGATTTCTGATTACAGTCTTTTTGGCTAAGTCACTATCAAATTCAATTGTCAGTTTATTATGATTATTAACTTCTCAAAGCTCTTTAACAATGCATCATTGCACAATATAAATTAAAAATATCCTCTTTCCCAGTTGCTTCCTTGACATAGTAATCTAGAAGATTATCCTGTACACACTCCAATGAAAAGATTATGGCTGATGCCATCTATGGCCTCAAAACTATGACACTCAGTCCCAACAGATGTTGTGGTATTGAGGTCAGTCAGGCTTGTGGTGAAATTCTGTCTGAGACTGCCCCCATTTGGAATGAATTCCACATTGGCCTCAGACCCTGAAATCTCCCTCAGGAACCTGTGCCTAAGAATATGAGCCATCTCGCAGAAACTCCTCTCAGGCCATTTTATTTGGTGCAGAGGATGGTCCTGTCCAGTTGCTTCACCCGTTTCAATCTCCGAACACACTGTAGTATTCTGTCTTGCCAGCTTCAGGTCTCGGGAACCACAGATGGAAGCTCGCTATGTGTGAATACTCCCCTTTTCTGTTGAGGCTTACAATCTTATGATCTTATGGATTTTGTGCAGAGAGTGTTGCATATGCAGTAGCCCCACATGATAAAAGGTTAAGTTGTTTATCAGACTCCTGTGCTGCTTGTGTTTTCTGCGGTCTTAAGGAGTCCATGTTCCATGTCCTATGAGATTGCATGTCCTATTTTGCTTTCTGAGGGCACTATAATCTACCACACACTATTTTTGTTTAAAGCTCAGATCTTTGTCCACTTGCTATGAGGGATATGGACAGATCAGAGGACCTGTTGAACCTGGCCACACTGGTTATAATCAGACCCAGGTAGTGGGTAGTTGAGGTTATGATTGATCTGACTGCCTGCACTATTTGTATGGTAATGTTTGTGCCTGGATATCCTTGGAGAAGGCATGTGCAGTGTCCACTGACAACTGATGCCTTCCATTGCCAATGGGCACTGCATGGGCTAGAGTACATTATTAACTTCAAAAGTGACATTTTAATTTGAATTTTGTTCATTTAAATTTTTGAACATTTGATTTTGTCACAGTATCCCTTGAAACCAGTTTAATTTGGCTCAATTTGATTTAATTTAGTTTAGATTTTGGGGCGGCAACGGTGGCTCAGTGGTTAGCACTGCTGCCTCACAGCACCAGAGACCCGGATTCAATTCCCACCTCGGGTGACTGTCTGTGTGGAGTTTGTACATTCTCCCTGTGTCTGCGTGGGTTTCCTCCAGGTGTCCAGTTTCCTCCCACAGTCCAAAGATGTGCCAGTTAGGTGAATTGGCTATGCTAAATTGCCCGTAGTGTTAGGTGGATTAGTCAAGGGTAAATGTAGGAGAATGGGTCTGGGTGGGTTGCTCTTCAGAGGGTCTGTGTGGACTTGTTGAGCCGAAGGGCTTGCTTCCACACTGTAGGGAATCTAATCTAATCTTTAATTGACTTAAAAGAACTTCCATGAACTTGTCCTCTCCATTCAGACTATAAATCCGATTTACACATTGTATATTAACCTTAAATCTTACAGGATTATTGTATTACCTTTGTTCCATGAAACTTCACTTTCCTGATTTATATTGTGTCCAACGTTTCAAATATTATTAGCAGGAATATAAATTACTTTTTCTCTATCTTGTTTCTTATCTCCACCTAAAGAGACCTTACATTTCTGAGCTAAGATTCGTTCATTCTCCTGTTCATCTATTTTTCCACTCTCTCCTAAAAAAAAGCAATATTTACTTCACAAAAAGCTAAGAGAACTGCAAAAGCTGGAAATCAGAAAAAAATGGAATTGTTGGAAAAATTCAGCATCTGTGGAACAAAATCAGTGTTAACGTTTCAGGTCCAGTGACCTTTCAGAAACTTTGTGGGTCTTTAGCTACATCTAATAGCTATTAGTTTAACTGATCCCATTTATTTCTAGCTGTTTAATTACTACATCTGATTTGTTATGAGTGCTTCAAGTATTTTGATATGGTACAGTTGGCTTTAACTATTTTCGTTTTTAACTGATGTCACTAATGCCCTTCGTAAAGTGACTTTCCATTCCCAATCCACTGGCTTTATATTTACCCAAATTACCACTCTGCTCCACAATTTTCTCTTGATGCTTTTGAATAGACCATTCCAAAGTCCTTCGAACATCACATTCCTGGCCTACTTTATTAGTTAAATCCCAATTGACTACTGTTGTTATTTGATTCAACATGATATTGGTTTAGGTGCAGCTTTTCCCAGCAGAAGTCACCTCTTTCTCCAGAATATGCACATGCTCAAAAAAGATCAAATCTTATGATTTCTACACAGGCATCTAACCTTCTAATCCATTTATCAATCTGCAAATTTTCACAAAGTTCAATAATAATCCAAAACAGTGTGATTTTGTTTTTTAATTTGGATCCTAGCTCCTCAAACTCCCTTAGTAGAACCTGACACTTAGTTCTTTCTATGTCATTGATTCCAATGTAGACCACAACAACTAGATCCTTCCCCTCACATCCATTTTTCTCACAGCTTGAGAGAATGTCTTTAAATCTGGAACTACAGGGAACAGTATCTGTACCCCTAACTTCCCAATTCCCCACTAGTACTACATTCATTTTTATTACTCCCACTTGAATCATTTTATGTATAATAACGCTGGGTCAGTTTGCCCATCTGCTTTGCAAACTTTGCCCTCAATCACACAGACAACCTTCTGCTTCTCGGATAATAGTAAAGTGAAAAGCTCCTCCAGCATTAAACATGGGTCCTGCCTGAATCACAGTCACAACTCATGTCCCCGATCACCAATGAGTTCTGCACCATTAACTATATAAGGAGTGCAACTGTCTCCTCTTTGTCTCCATGATGCTTTGCATTGTCTGCAACTCAGAGTTTAGTTTAACTGTGAGGTAAAGTTTCTTGAGGTGCCAACATTTACTGCCAGGGTCATGATACTCTCCACAAACTAAATAATTATTGATCGTTGTAAAAATCAATCTGGTTCAATTACGTCCTGTAGGGAAGGAAATATGTTGACCTTACCTGCTCTTGGCTACATGTGACTCCAGATTCACAGCAATATGGTTGATTATTAACTGACCTCTGAAGTGATCTAACAAACCACTCAAAGGCAATTAGAGGTGTGCAACAAATGTCAACCCTGCCAGTGACACTCATATAATATAAAGACTAAAGAAAAGCTCAATATTTATCCATAACTTAGTTTCACTGGTGCTGTAACCTTACTCTGTTTTTGTGTCCTGTGCCATTCATGGACTACTATTTATCCACTGCTCTACTCTCTACCTTGTACTTTCCAACCGCTCTGCTCTTGGACTTGTCCTCCTTTTATGTGGTTCTCAACTGTTATTATACTGGCTTATCTCTGGAGCCTCTCCAATACGATCGGATTGCCTTTGAGAATAAATTCCTATTTTTACAGAAAAGCCTACATTTTTCAGCATAAGTGGCTACAAGGCAATTTTTGTAGATTGCTATTTCGTTTTCTTCTAACCAGGACACAGACAGAAGCCTGAAGACCAGCCCAAAGTTGGATTATTCTCAGAACGTCTCAGTGAGTTGGAACGCCTTCGCCAAACTGCAATGTCAGTGGGTGCCACAACACGGAGTCCTCGTCCTTCTCTCAATCCTGCATCAGCTCCTTTCAGTCCTCAGACAACACCTCAGATTGCAGGTATGTACAAACTTGAGTAGAGTTGACTGCTGCTTGTGTTGTGATGTTCAAAACAATACTTCTCTCTTCATTACTAATAAGTTTGTACTTATAATATTTACGTATATTGAAGTGCTTGTAAATGGAGATTGACAATGTGTATTCAATTGTTGATAGCAAAATATCTGATGAACCGAATACTTAAAAAAGTTGTCTTTATTTTTTGAATTCCTACATGTATTGATGGCAGTTCATGTTAAGATAACATGATTGATTGTAGTCTTCATCCTTTTGCATATACTGTTTACCATAAGTATATATCTATTTACTTAATCTCCAAGTCAATCTTCTCTCTCCTCCTCAAATGTGTTGACTTGTGCTGTACAATTCTATTAGGGGTGTGATAATCCTGTGTTACCTTACCAAAATGGTCATTATTTATGCATGAACCCAGGAAGTTAGTAAAGCACATGGTTTTGAGTCCAAATTTAACAAAAAAAGAACAGTCCAGCATAGGAGCCGTTGAGCTTTGTGCCAGTATCCTTCTCAAATGAGTAACCTCAACTAATTCTATTCTCATGTCACTTCTCATAATGCCATTCATATCTCCTCTTTCCAGGCAACTCATTTCCCTCCATAAATTGATTGTTTCACTAAGTTAAATATTACTGGAACCTTATGTTCATATTCAAATTTGACATAATCTTTGCACATCAACTTATACATCTCCCTTTAATCTTTACCTCGCTTCAATAACAACTCAGTTTTATAATGAACTTCTAACACTGAACAAGCATAATATTGTGCTTCTTACATCTACAACACAGTTAAAGTGTTTGGCCACGGGGTGATGGGGTTGTTTCGTGTGTGTGTCCCGGAGATGTCCTCTGAAGCGTTCCACACTGAGGCATCTTGTCTCCCCAATGTAGAGTTTACATGTTCTTGATGACACCTGTTACAGAGTTTTGCACAATGGAATCAATGCGAATACAGACATGCATGAAACAAACCCACTGCCCTGTGGCCGAACACTAACTCCTTCTCCCACTTCCCCAAAGACATGCAGGTCCTGGGCCTCCTCCATCACCAAACCTTACCACCTGACACCTGGAGGAAGAACGCCTCATTTTCCGCCTTGGGACCCTCCAACTACATGGGATCAATGTGGATTTCACCAGTTTCCTCATCTCCCCTCGCCCACCTTATCCTAGATCCTACCTTCCAATTCAGCACTGCCCACTTGACCTGTCCTATCTGTCCATCTTCCCTCCTCTCCGACCTATCACCATCACCCCCACCTTCATCTACCTATCACATTCTCAGCTACCTTCCCCCCCAGCTCAAACCCCCTTCCATGCATCTCTCAGCCCCCTTGGCCCAGAAGCCTCATTCCTGATGAAGGGCTTATGCTCGAAACGTCAATTCTCCTGCTTCTCGGATGCTGCCTAACTGGCAGTGCTTTTCCAGTACAACACTCTCGACTAGGACTTTCATCATTTGCAAACCTCTCTCCCACTGCACCACAAAGGCCAAGATTTCAGTTTACACTAATTCATGCTCTTGATGACACCTATTACACATCGAATTTTAAACCAAAAATTCAATGGGAATACAGGCAAGCAGAACCAGGCAACCCAGTGTAACCTTCCTTACTGGCCATTGCCAAACATAATACTTTAGCAAAGGGACAACAGCAGCTAAGTGCAAGCTTTTAAACTGTTTTAAATATTTCTAACAGTCTCATGATTGGTGTGATAGCATGTTGCAGGAATCATGATGTGGATACTTATTTTGTTTTGAAAAGCATGAATCACATAATTTGATTCCCTTTTATAACATAAGCATCAACCCAGGATTTGTTTTGTTTGACTTACACACACTAGAAATATAAGTGCAATCTAGTGAATTGGTAGATAATCTGTTCTTGTAAACACTTGGAGTGTTCCCTTGAAACAGTCATCATTTAGCCATTATTGACCAATGAATCTAGTCACAGGTAAAGAGTATTGCATCAATTTTCTTCGCAATCTGTGGCAGTTTACAATCTATAGCAATGATTTGCCGGTAGCAACCAAGTGTAATATGTGTAAATTGTCTTTTGACACGGTAAGAACATAGGTTATAAGGAAAATGCAAGAAAGCTTCCAGAGGACTTGGATAGGCTGAGTGAATGAGCTAGAATAAAACCAATGAATGTGAGACGAATGAATGTGAAGTTATTCATTTTTGTAGAAAGAAAGGCAGTATATTTTTGAAATGGTGGAAGAGAGGAAGTGCTCGTGATCAAAGGGATGTGAGTGTCCTTGCTAAACAAAACACTAAAAGTTAGCATGCAGGTGAAACAATCAATAAAGAAGTCAAATTATATGTTAGTCTTTATTGCAAGGGGACGTGAGTACATAAATAAAGTTGTCTTTCTAAAGTTGCGTGGAGTCTTGGTGATTTCTCACCTAACGTACTGTGTACAGTTTTGATGTCCTTCTCAAAGGAGGGTTATATTGCCATATTAGGATTCTAAGGGAGGTTCACCAGATTAATCTCTCGGATGGAGGGATTGAGGAGACTGGATCTGTATTCCCTAGAATGAGGGTTGTAGAATGAGGGTTGACACTTACAAAATTATTATAGGGTATGATGGGGTGAGTGTAGAAAAGTTGTTTCACCTGGTTGTTGAGCCTTAAAGCAAGGACTTAATGGCAGGGAAGGAGTAGCTCATTTAAGTTCAGTGGTGAATCTTTGAAATTCTCTACATCTAGTGGCTGTGGAAGCTCAATCATTGAGCATATTTAAGATAGATTTCTGGAGACTAATCATGTCAAAGGATATAGAGATAATGCCAGAAATTAGCATTGACATAGATGATAAGGCATGATCTAAATGCACTCTTGATGGGCTGAATGGCCAATTCCTCATTCTATGTTCTTTAGTGGATATTCCAAAGTAGGAAAATTTCAAGTCAACTGACTTTAGAGATATTAACATCCAGGTTTTAGAGATTTTTGCCACTTAACAAAGAAAAAAATGAGAGCAGATGATTGAGAGAACATGTAAATGAAAAAGAATGGAGATCACAGAAATCCTTTCATAGAATCTCTACATTATGGACGTAGGCCACTCAGATCATTGTTTCCACACTGACCTTCTGAAGAGCATTCTAATCAAACTCAGCTCCCTACCACATCCCTTTAATCTTGCATTTTCATAGCTAATCCATGTCGTCTGCAGATCTTTGAATTATGAAGCATCCAAAGGAAATCCACGCAGACACAGGGAGACCATGTAACCTCCAGACAGTCAATCGCCCGAGGCTGGAATTGAACCTGGGTCCTGACGCTATGAGGTCAGAGTGTTAACCATTCAGTCACCGTGCTGGCACAACTATGATTGGCAGGATTCAAACCTGCACAGGAAATCCCAATGGATTTCTAATCCAGCACTTTCACCATTCTGCCACTGCTGGAGGCCCCAAAGAATCATAGGATCCCTACAGTACAGAAAGAGGCCATTCAACCCATGGAGTCTGCAACGACACTCTGAAAAGCATCCCGCCCAGTCCCTGTTACTTTGCATTTATCATGGCTAATCCTCCTAGTCTGCAAATCCCTAGGTACTATGGGTAACTTAGTATGGTCAATCCACCTGATCTGTACATTTTGAACTGTGGGTGGAAACCAGTGCACCCGGAGGAAACCCCCACAGAAAAAGGGAGAATATGCAACAGCTGCCTGTGGGCGGGTTGAACCTGGGTCCCTGAGCTGTGAAGTACCGATGGAACACAGAACAAAAAGAAAGACATTGTGCACAGCAATGACCCAAATGCTAAATTTTATTTAGATACATTCATTTGAAAGAATTGTGCCTCTAAAAGAAGTGATTTCATTTCTCCATTAATTCAATTGCTCAAGGACACATAAATGCAAAGTTATTAAACTCTGTGCGTGTATTGAGATAATTGACAGTTAAACTAGAGTTGGCAGCCATTCACTTCTTGCAAAATAAGAAGACGCCAGCTACGCCAACAAGTCTGTCTCAAACCTGTCAGGATCTGACATGCCATGAAATTTTGTTTCTTTCATAACAAGATGCAACAGGAAGTACATTGATTAAACAAAAATGATATACAACAAACATTGTACTTTCCTGATAAAATGCTGTGAGCATACTTTTGTTATCAACCTATTAACCCAAGTCAAATTAAGTGAAGGTCCAACTTATACTTTCCTATTTTTGTTCTTTTAATGATAATATATTGGATAAGTGTAATTTATTGTAAAAACAGAGCACTTTGTTATTCTGCTTCTCTCCTGCCTTCTCCTTTGGGAGGTGTCAGGGAGTCCAATGATGATCTCCTACCGTGAATCTACAAGTTAATGTTTCCTCAGGCCAATGCATAACAGAAAGCTGATGATAAGGCTGGGGCAGGTTTTTCTTTTGCATTTCATTTCAGAAAGTAAAAATTGACATATTTTTGAGAACCTGCTATGAGGAAAATTAAGGTAATTCAAAATATTGCTTTGTGCTCAGAGGATTAATTGGTGCCTGCGTTATTGATGTAAAATAGCCATCCACGGTTTATGTCAGAAGAGTCTGAAACATTTCTGAATAAGAATACAGCCAAACACACTACAGAGGAACCTCAATTATCTGGCATTCGATTTTTCGAATTTTGGATTATCTGAATAAGATCACAAGGTCCTGATGTTTGGCTAAACACTGTTATCCGGCGTTCCATTATCCAAACAAAATACTCCCTCCATCCATGTTCTTCGGATAATCGAAGTTCCTCTGTAATTCCACCAATGCTTTCGACACTGAATGATGCTGTGCAAAGATTTGCACAGATTTTGAAGCAGTGGTTATATAAGTATTAGTAAGGTGACACACTGGGCAATAATTTCCATATTTCTCTTCAAGACATACTTGACAATTTTCTGTTCTTGTACAGAATAACTCCACTGTCTACTATCGGTGGCTCACCTTCATGATTTAGAGTTTAAAGATACTCCAGCAATAAGGTTTAGTTTGTTTAACCCTGGCATCAACAGGCAAAGCAAGACAAAATAAAGAAATACTTATGATTGATGACGCATGAAACGTAGAGTTCAGTGCTAGTCAAATGATTGTGGCAAAAAGCCAGCAAGATGTTATTCCAAATCAACAAAGGTAGCATTCACATTAATGTGAACAATGGGATAATATCACAAAGCTCACCTGATGTAAAAAAAATCATCAGGAAAACTTTCTACATTGTAGAGTAGCATTAGACTGTAATGTGTGCACACTCGCAGAACTATGATGACATTTATTTTCAGAAGGAAAATGACATTTTTCCTGCCTTACTGAAACAAATAAAGGTTCCCTTTCAAGCTTTACCTTCTGCTAATATCACATCTTTTTTTTTCAGATAACTATGTTTGTAATTCAATATAATGGAAATAAATAAATGGTTGAGTAGCTGCAAAGAAATTTCAGTAGTTAAAAGATTAAAAGGAAATAGAGTGAAACTGTTACAAGCAAAATAAACCAACCTGATATTATCCTGATCCTGATATTAGTTTTGGTTACACTATTAGCCCAATTTTAACTACCCTGTCCTTTGTTTTTAAACCCAATGGGAATCAGATATGTGCCAGACTCATCAATTCCACATTGTACATATGCTTCAACATCATTTTATCAGGTGCAATTTGGTCCATGTGAGAGGCCCTCATCCCAGATGGACAAATGCCTCATTCAGATTTAAATCACTGCAGTCTGATAACATTAATTAGATTTCACATTACTTACACTTTTGTGACAAGATCAGTGTCATGAAAGGAGTAGGATCAGAGACAGCCAGGAATTTGGAATCCTGAGATCATATAGAAAAGAGGGAGGCCATTCAAACCATTTTCACTCTACTGGCTTTTCAAAGAGTTACAAATGTGTTCTATTCCTTTTGTCATTTCTTAAATCCCAGCATTTTTTTTCTATTTTTACTAAACAGCTGATTCCCTTTTGAAAGTTACCACTCAGGCAGAGCATTCCAGATCATCACAATTCACCAATAACAAAATTTCTACTCATCTTCCTGCTATGGCTTCAGCCTTCTTAATACTTAACTGGAGGGAACTTCTGCTCATCCAGTATTGGATATTGGATAAATTGTCAGATCATTTAGCAACTATACAGGACTCAGTAGAGGTGGTAAATTTGCTATTTTAGATAGTGCTGCTGAAGGGCAGCAAATAATTACGAATGCAAATTCCTGTGGGGCACCAGAAGTAATAGTCTGGAAGTAGGAACAGTTGTCATTTCAAGTGTTAGTCTGCATTATTAAAATAGGTAAGCATGTTCCCAAGGAGGGATTTCCATCCAGTTGGAAAGGCATTAGGAGGTGCTGGTGTAGTGTACCACCTTCAAAGGCTACAAACAAGAAGAATAAGGAAGGATGATTTACCTTTGTTACAGTCCTAACATGATTTGTTACATAGAATGTAATTTGTAATTGAGAATTGTTCCAGTGCTTTACAGGGGTTTGGTTGGATGCAAAGAAGGAATTCTGGAAAAGGTGGAGTGTAAATGAGAGGCGACACCACAACAAAATACTTTGGATAAGAAAGTGTTAAGTGTTACTTAGACCAGAACCTGTGCTCAAAGACAACAAGTGGGCGCAGCTTATGAGTACTGATAAAAGACATTATTTGCATACAAGACTAGCAGCTGATCTAAACAGGAATTTATGATTTGGAGGTGCAGGTGTTGGACTGGGCTGTACAAAGGTAAAAACCACACAACACTAGATTATAATCCAACAGGTTTATTTGGAAGAACTAGCTTTTGGAGTACTGCTCCTTCATCAGCTCCGAAAGCTAGTGCTTCCAAATAAACCTGTTGGACTATAACCTGGTGTTGTGTGATTTTTAACTTTGAACAGAGACTGTTTTATATATTGTAACATTGTGTATGGTAATTCTTGGCATACTGTTTCTTTGAATTGAGCGGTCTCACACCCACAGAGTTTCTAGGTAAAATTTTGTCTATCTATTTCTTATAGAGCTGCAACTTTAAATGCAATGTTTTAAACCAACATTATCTAGTTTTTAAAGTCATGGGAGCAGATTTTCTTCTGTCTGTTCAATGATGCAATTTAGCAGTTGCAGAACTTTTGTCTGCCCCGAGAGTTTATATTGATGATAACCAATAATTAAGGATAGGAGTATTTGCTTGATTTTGTTAGATTCTCAGCAATATTATTCCAGTTGTCCATATTTGGAAAGAAATATGATTTGGTTTCTTCTGCAGATTAGCATGGCTGGTAGTACAGGCCAAATAAATGTGGAATAAGAAGAGTTAAATTTCTGACTTGCCCAGTACGTTTGAAATGATTATAATTTTTTTCTTCTTAAAGTCTCCTCCTTTGCCTCTGGACTATCCCTTCTGCTACCAATTGTTAGCCTACCATAAATCATGTACAAATGTGCTGTCCTTCATCGCTAAATACCTGCCCAATATACATCCATTATCGCTTGCATGGAAAATTAACACAGTTATATCAAGTGACAAAAAAACACAGTAAAAGAGCTCCTCAGCCGATTCACCTCCCACACCTGATGCAGTCGTTGCAGAAGAAATTGCCCAATATGGTTCAGAGAGTAAACACAGCTTTTTTGTTTTACAATTTTGCTCTATGTTTATCTTTTCATTTTTGACAACTATGCATCATATAGAAAGCCTCTGTGTTCAATCTCATGATTTCCCTTTCAATGATATCATGACTGGAAGGTTTTGGTTTTCGCTCCAACTTTAATTGTAAGAACTACATCAATTACAATCATTGTCTTTCACATCTCAGTTAATCTACAGGGTCTACTAGTCCTGATTACTTGTAAGATCCTTTCAGGTGCAACTATGTTTTCACAAGTTTCACAGAATTTATTAAGTTTATCAAAATAAGTACAAAATAATGATATTTAATGCAGACAGTGATTTTCATTTGATCCACTTGGGATACCAACCTGTGGTTTCTGGGTAACACGACACATTTTGTTCTCTTCTAGTGATTGAAATAGTTCACTGGTCTTTAGTCTTCTTACTGTAACAATTGATTCCATGAGACAACTTAATTTTATACTTTGAGGGTGCTAGAGCTTTATCTTACTGCGTGATTGGATTTGGATTACATCATTGTCCCTCATGATAATGTGACGACTCCATGGTTGACATGATTAAATTAGATTTAGATTTATATTATGTCAATTATGCTACTCGACTAATCTGATACAACCTTTTCATTTTATAGTCTACAATCCAGCTTGCCTAGTCACCTTATTGTGTGTGTGTATGTACATAAACACAAAATTTTACAGATTAGAGTATGTCATCAAGGAACCCAAACAAAACTGGAGTCAGTGGAAATCGTGGGCAAAATTCTCTCTCCTAGTTAGAGTCACGAAGGCAAAAAGAAAGATGGTTGTGTTTTTTTTTAAAGTAAGTCATCTCAGCTGCACAAAGAATAGGAAAGGTTTAGAGGAATATGGGCCAAGTAAAGATGGAACTAATTTAGTTTGGGAAAATTGGTCAGCATGGACAAATTGGACTGAATGGTCTGTTTCTATGCTGTATGACTCTATAACATTTCTGCAGGAGATCTTCAAGGAAATGTGCTAGGTCCTTTCAACTTCAGCTGCTTCATCAATGACCTTCCTTCCATTAACATAAAACATTGAGATGTTCACTGATGATAGCACCATTCACAACACATGCACTGAAGCAATCTATGTCCAAATGCAGCAAGATCGCGACAACATGGGTGGCACGGTGGCGCAGTGGTTAGCACTGCTGCCTCACAGCGCCTGAGACCCGGGTTCAATTCCCGACTCAGGCGATTGACTGTGTGGAGTTTGCACATTCTCCCTGTGTGGGTTTCCTCCGGGTGCTCCGGTTTCCTCTCACAGTCCAAAGATGCGCGGGTCAGGTGAATTGGCCATGCTAAATTGCCCGTAGTGTTAGGTAAGGGGTATATGTAGGGGGGTGTGGGTGGGTTGCGCTTCGGCGGGTTGGTGTGGACTTGTTTCCACACTGTAAGTAATCTAAAAAAGTAATCTAATCTAAACATATAGGTTTGAGCTGACAAGTGGCAAGAAACATTTGTGCCAGGCAATAACCATCTCCAACAATGAGACAATTGTCAAGGAGAGCCCCTGACATGCAACACCATTAGTATCACTGAATTCCCCATTATCAACATCCTGTGTGTTACTATTGATCTTAGCAAGTTTTGAGATTGATCAGAAACTCAACAAGACTAGCCATATAAAGACAGTGGCCACAAGAACAGGTCAGCAGCTGGAAACCCTGCCACACCTCCTGACTGCCCAAACCTATCTATCATCTACAAGACACATGTCAGAAATGAAGAAATATTTCCCACATGTCTGGATGAGTGCAGCTCTAAAAAACATGCAAAAAGTTTGACACCATCCAGGATAAGGCAACAAAATTGATTGTCACCACATCCACAAATATTCAGTCTCTCCACCACCGGCGCTCAGTAGCAGCATTGTGTACCATGTATAAAATTCATCAAAGTTACTTAGACAGCAGCTTCGAAACCAACAACCACACTCTAGAAGGTCAAGGGCAGCATATACATGGGAACACTACTACCTGCAAGTTCCCTTCTAAGCCATTCATCATCCTAGCTTGGAAATCTTTTGCCATTCAGAGTTGCGGGATCAGAATCATGGAACTCCCTCCCTAGTGGACCTACACTTAATGGAGAAGGCAGCTCACCACCATCTTCTCAATGAAAGCAAGATTGGGCATTAAATGCTGGAGAATCACCCACCTCCCATGAATAAATAAAATAAAGTTAGAAAATTGATTGATTGTTTGCTGAATTATTGCTTTGTGACATTGCATCACTTGGTACAGAAATATCCACCATTCAAATGAACTTATTCATTATGCTTTACAAGTTATGTTATATGTAGAATGGAATTCTAATAAACATACTTCAATTTATGACAATTCAGTTCTAATTGTACTATAGTTATAAAAAGAAAATCTGAACATCTAACAACTACTTGTTCTATTAGACCCTTTAAGAAATGACTATACTGCCATAAAATTCAAATTGATGTTTCTTAACAAAACAATATAGTTGTGTTATATCGGTCTGTGTCCCTGACTTAACACTTGAATGAAATTATTTTCAATATCTCTGTTGCAGAGAACAGTTACTCTTTAGAATGAATGTTTGGAGAAAAATGTTCAGTAGAATTCATTTACTCAGTCAATTGAAAGTGAGGTCACTCATGACATTTCAGACATTCCATGCAGTAAGACTTTAAATAGCACAATCTGCCAAGAGAACATCGAAACCGTACCACATTGGGATACAAAAGAATTTAATATCTGTTCACCACCCTCCTCCTCCCGTGGTAGGAACCTTCCTGGCTTCATACACTTAAATCTGAGTCCAGAAGGCTTGAGGATTACCTTCTTTTCCAGAGGCCAGTTGAAACACAATGGTATTAAACCTACCACAGATGGGTAAGTTATCATATTGGAGTGCCCTGGGAAATACCCCAACCCCATCCTGCTCTTTCTTACAATCCCTCCAAACCTCTAGTCAGTGACCCCTCATGTTGACCCCATATTGCCTCATCACCTGTGGCTTGGTCCCTTTGTTGATGTTGCATTATCAGCTACAGCACAGCTCAGTTTTTCTCCCTACCTGTTGTCCTTTGTTCTGCAAAGTTGTGAATCCTCTGCCATGGCCAAAATAAAGGAAATGGTAAAGCCACTGCAGATTTAGGTTGGATGTTAATTGCTGACCTTGCAATGCTTAATCATGAATGCAAACAATTCTCTGCTTCCTTAAGCTTTATATTCTAATACTACATGTAAAAACTGTATTGTGGTAAAGCTTTAATATCTACTTTGCCATTTATACAGATAAAACAATTTACTGAAATCGAAACACAGGATATGCCTTCCTCATATTGTGTCAAATTGTTTTAGCTAATGCATGTACAAAATTCTGAAGCATTTCACAACCGAGAGGCATAAATGCAAGTTGTTGTTGTGTTTTGTGGCTATATTTTGTAATGACTGTGAGTGATGCATAGCATGCTTCTGAAAAGAATCAGAGCATTTTTGCAAAAGAAAACAAAAGTTGTCTAATATTTTCAGATAATGATTTTATCAGTGTTGGTTACAATATTGAAATAAAGGATATTAGAGCTGTAACATATTGATAATAAAGGATAATAAATATTTATTTAAGTTCTTGCTTTACACACGTTTTAAAAATGTTTTAAGTAAATGCAATTTTGTAAGAGGAGAGTGTTTTATAATACTGACATTTAGAAGATACGAGATAGAATCGGGCCAACATAAGTGATAGAGAGTTTTTTTTCTGGCAAGGTAAAAGATGGGAAAAAAGTATTGACTGATTCCTCTGTTTACAGACCCCAGGCAGGCCCAGTCATCACCACCATGGTCATATGATCAGTCATACCCACCCTATCTGAGTCAGATGACTTCACCTTCCATACATTCCACAACCCCTCTCTCCTCCACCCGTGCCACAGGGCTTCCTGCAATCACTGCTGACGTGCCAAGACGACTTTCAGGTAGACAATCTCAGGAGTAACCTCCTGTGTATTTAAACTTTTGAATATGGTTGGGAGGTCTGGTGTGGGGGGAATTGGGATGTGGTGGGGTGGCATGGTGGGAATTTAAGTCATTAATTTAGTTACTGAAAATGTACAGATGTTAAGTCATAAGTACTTTCTCTTGAAATACAACTTCCTTATCTTAAAATCCAGACAGCTAGTTTTCTTTCCTTACTGTTGCAAAGTGTTTGGTCAAATGTTTTAGGTATTTTTCATAGTCATGGTATTCATTTGATAACTTATCTTTGTACCTGTAAATAAATGTAAAGATGTTTTCAGTTTCCTTACATTTAATTATATTCTGTGCAGTGTAGGCAAAAATTCTCAATGGACTTTACCTGTTTCTTATTGGATTTGGATAGACATTTTCAATTTGACGTATGAAAGATCAAGTCTATGATTAATAAGAGGTTTCATAAAAATATTTTGAAACTACTTTTTAATGTCAACAAAGCCTTTTCTGAAGTTGGTGATGAATTTCTGTAGGGATTCTCACATTGACCATTCTGCAGCATGTTGAAGACCTGTGGAAATAATGGAAAAATGGAATAAACAGTCAGTACCCAAGATATGTATTAAAAGTAACCAGTATCTCAAATCATTGAATATAGTTAGAACATTTTGATGATGTTCTAATAAGCAGTTTTCCTTTCCGTCTACATGATAAACATGTTTCTTGTTTCGTCTATTTTGTATTGCTCATCCAACATTTTATTTCCAGTCTCATTTATTCCAGTGTTTTTGCAAACTCCCATCTCCTACACTCCATAAATAGGAGTTCATCCAATGCACTGCTGCCCATATCCCAATCCACAGCAAGTCTGGTTCACCTATCACTCCACTACTCACTAACCTACATTAACTCCTACCGCATCAGAACATTGGTTTTAAAATTCTCATCCTTGTGTCAAAATCATTTTGTGGTCTTGCCTTTCTGAAACTTCTCCAGGCCTACAACCCCAATCAACTCTGTTCTCCTCCAACGACTGTCCATTGTAGTCATAGGTTCTGAAATGTTTTTCTTTATACTCTCTTATATCTCCATTTCTTTCCTCCTTTAAGCACCTGCTTAAAAGTTAACTTCTGTGAACAAAGTTTATTTCTGCTTCTTCTGGTTTTTGCAAGCATCATAGATTAATATTTGTTTCTGCCAACATTTACATTGGTAAGTGTTAGATACACCAGCCATAGAGGTGATAATCCAAATAATGAAAATTTTAAAATGAAAATAATCCAAAGATGACAGTTTTTTTAATCCTGTACTTAACTACTTGTTGTTGTTGTTATGGTTGATTAATCTTCCAAGAAGCAACTTGCAACATGCTTCTATGTCAAAAGTCCTATACAATATGACATTTGATTGGGTAACAGGATGTGAATCCTATACTAAGGTCCCACAAATTAAGCCATAAGTATCTCCAGAAACTGACCATCCACTATAGAAGAGACAAAGATTTCTGTGTTGAAGAGCCCCATTCCAACTTAGTAAACCAAAACCAGATATCACTCAATGTGCAGACGCTTCACATTGTGCAGAATCTACCACTTCCACAGGGCTATCCCAGAAACCATGCCTTACAGGTGGGAAGTAGCAAAAGTTTAGTTCTGGCTGTGGTAGCAACTGTTCAGATAAATTCTTCCTGAACTTACACTTTACCATTCTCCCTCAGAATAGATCAACAATTTAAGGACTTTTCTTTTTTGCCTTTAGTTGAATAAAACATTCTGTTTATTAAATGTATCTTTCTTTGAAAATCTATTAGTATGCCCAACTTGATTCTTAAATCTGTATTTAAAAATTCGTTAAAGGGGGACAAGAATTTGATTTTTTTTATCTTGCACTCACCAGAACTGGAAAGCAAGAAACAAACTTGAATAAAAAGGTACCATCTTATGTAGTCTGATTAGTTGGGCTATCGTTGGATAGATGTTGCAAAAACAGTTACCTGTCAATCTTAATTCTAAGATCAGGTAAATTGATAGTGATTGGTCAAGGTGTTGCCATGGAGATCAAGCAGCAATTGGCTGTCTCCGTGACACAATTTTATGAAAAATTTCAATGTACACACACATTAGTCCATATTAAATAGGGACCTGCATCTTCTTAAAAAATTAATGAGAGCATCATTGGCTAAAACAGCAAATATTGCCCATCTCAGAGTCAACCACATTGCTGTAGATTTGGAGTCACGTGTAGTCCATGATCAGATAAGGATGGCAGTTTCCTTCCCTAAAGGACATTAGTGAACCAGATGGGTCTTTTCTGACAATCATTTCATGGCTATCATCAGACTCTTAATTCCAGATATTTGTTGAATTCAAATTCTACCATCTGCCGTGGCAAGATTCAAACCTGGATCCCCATTACTAGGATCTTTATATTAACAGTCTAGCAATTGTACCACCAGATCATCTCCTCCCCATGGTATATGTGGATTCTAGCATGCATAAATGCATCACATAGCGAGCATAATAAATTACTTTAAACTGGTTTCCAATGTAACAGTTAGTACAGTCTGGTTGATTTAATAAATCATTTCCAATAGCAGAATGGCATCAAATAGTGGGTATGATTTTCTAAGGCTTAAAAGCATGGACAGGTTGAGTACAATAAGCAGCTCCGAATGGTCGAAGGTACGTGTTGTTTGACTAGTTATTGGGATATGTGGCCTACATTCATGGTATCACTTCAGCACCAAAAACCATGTATCATATTGCTCCTTCATTTGGTCGGCAAAATGCCTTTTTGGCTTGACAGCAGCATCCTGTTAGTGAAGAAAACTATTTGTGGAGTTATTGCATAGCAGCAGCAGCAAGAGACAGCTAGTTTCTCCTATTGTTCAAATGTTTGAGGCATCTTTCCCTTCCAAGTAAATGGGGCACTGCTCAGGGTCAAAACTGATACATGTAGGAACTTTCTCGATTTTGCAGTTGTAATGATTTGAACAGGGTATCTGTTATAATGCAGGATAGTTTTCATGTGGCCTTTCTCAGAACTAAACTTACATAGTGAACAGATGGCTTGGTCCCTGTTCACAAGTTTGTTAATAAAACTGATCTTGTAGCACATGTGATTGCAGTATATATTAACTAGGAAATATTGACTTCCAATAGATAATAGTTAAGAACTCTGGCAACTAATAAGGGGTGCTCATTTGATTGTTCCATTTCAATGGTAAATTTGATTGCTAAGTTGGAATGTATTACGCTATGTAACAAAATATTTTGATGTAACTGTGGATTCAAATATCACAAATATTCCGTCTATGTACCAGAAATATACAATGGGTAGGAGTTTGTGGTCTGTCCATTGAAGATGCATTTCTCATGGTAACCAGCATAAACATTAGCAAGAATTGAATGTGGAAAAGGTCCCATAGTAAAGTCATCTATTTTGACATACATGGTGTCATTGAAACTGAGCTCAACTGCATGGGTTGCTAAATTCATGAGTTCTATGCACACTGATTCACTCACAGGTGGCAAGTCGAGATTGCCATGATATGGTGACACAATGCAAATGTCAAAAGCTTCTTTGAACAGTTTGTTGGTAAAAAAAGCTAGCAATTTTGAAAGTGCACATGGACTGTTACTCAAAATATGCAGGTCATGTATGGTCTTAGCGAATGTGAAACATTCCTTCACAATGTATGTAAATTCAGTGCACAGTAAACTCATTTAGAACTGATTACACCAGCTCACACAACAGTTTTGTTAATTCATTGTTGTGCAGAACCAGACATTGCAGTACTTCTGTGTGGCGTGGACAGCCCATACAAGCATGAGCAATGAGGAAGAATCCAATCACACATGTCCAAGTCCAACAAGTGACTCTCCAGGTTGTTTTGCAGTGCAGCTGTTCTGTTGTGTGTAGTAGTAGGTCCTTTGGTTATAACCTTGGAACCATCATTTTACACGAATAATCACAATCCAGTTGCGACGGGTTCTTGATGAATCTCCACGCTGATAATGGTCCAACCAATCAGCAACCTTTTCTCATGCTATGTGAAATGGTTATAAAATTTGTTCAGGTGTGCTTCTTGAGCGCAAGATGAAACATTTTAATTTTGTGTCTCCAATTAACAATGTTTAAATTCAGTACTTCCAAGTAATTAAACAGTATTTATATTAAAAATTGAATTAGTGGTACAATTAACCAGTGTCGCTGTGCAGGGTACTGGGAGGACACAAGGAAGGGTGAGTAACACTGTGTCCTATTGATAAGTTTTATAGACCAGGCCAGACCCCTTCAAAACATTTCAAGAAGATAGCCCAGACCCTAACGTTTCTAGTTGTTTTAAGCAGATGTACAGTGGATATTCCAGGTATGATGCAGCTGGTCAAACCACTCCAGTTTTAAAAACAGAATTTATTTACAGACTACTGAATGAAACACAAACAAAAGAGAACAGAATACAGAATAACTTAAACCTATCTGAAAAACCAACTGACTCTATCGCAACTTAATGGTGCTGTTCCAATTTCCTGCAACATCCCAATAACACACCCGTCGTCAAAAAGGTAAGTTCAAACACAGGTTCTTAAAAGAGAGAGAGAGAGAGAGAGAGAGAGAGATGGCAGAGAGGATTAGCTAGGGATTGTTTGCTGAATGGAACCTCTTTTCACACCAGCAGCTGTTTCTTTGGGTCCCCATTAAAAACTGAACCAAACTAGAAAGATCCCTGCACTGGGAGAATTGGCCATTCCCTTTCATTGTACAAGTATTTTAAAACAAATCTAAAAGCCCTTTCTCCTGATTGTTGCCTTAGGAGATATTTATTAGCCATAATTGAAGTGGCCTAATCCCAGACAAATCAGAACCTCGGTCTTTTGCAACCACTTTTGGAAAAAAACCAAGTACAACATAACCTTGTTCAAGAAGCAGCTACATCACGATGCTCTCTTTCACTACGTAGTCAAATAGTGTAGAACGTTCCTCTCCCAAAAGGTGGTGAGAGAGGTATAAGACATTGCAATAATCGGGCGAGTAGGCACTGGTGAGATAACTGCCCCCTTCTCGCTATCTCACCAATCAACTGCTCGGCAAAAGGTTCAGTAGGGAATTTCCTCAACCTGCCACTAGTTAAGGTCGTTCACTGGCTATTTAATGACCACTTAAGGGCCTTAACTTGCTACCTCTCTGGTTTTCTGCCTTCCTTGCAGGCAAGAAATTTATTTGGTTTCCTGGCAAGGTAAACTGTGTAACTTGTGTCCTATTTTGGGAAAATGGGAGAATTGGATGAGGGGACAAGAGTGAAGCCTCTGAAAGCCACCCCTGCACTTGTCTCTGATCCCGATCACTGTATCTTCTCCTTACTTTACCATGTGAAGCAGGAAAGAAAAGCTGTACCTTCTCATCATTGACACTTCTGAGGAGTAGGCCTCAAAAAACAGTCTTTCGGATCCGGAAGTTGCTTTGTCGACTGACAATTTCGAAGGAACAGGAATGCTTCTGTCGAGGTCTGTGATAGGCTAGCATACATATTGAAGAATGCCCATCATATAACTGCAGGCAAGGATGCCCGAAGCATGGTACATTGGCGAGACCAAACAGACATTACAACAATGGATGAATGGATACTGCGCAACAATCACCAGGCTGGAGTGTTACCTCCCAGTCAGGGACCACTTCAGTTAGGGACATTCAGCCTCAGACCATCGGGTAATCATCCTCTAAGGTGGGGTTCTGGCAGGCAACAATGCAAAGTGGCCGAGCAGAGGCTGATAGCAAGTTTGGTACCCATGAGGATGGCCTCAACTGGGACCTTAGGTTCATGTCAAACAACAGGTGGCCCCACTGCACTATACACACTCTCTCTCACACACACACACTCACTCATGCAGACCCTCTCTCATACACACCCTCTCTCATACACAAGCTCTCTCTCTCATATGCACAACATAACACCTCCCACACTCATACCATCTCACAGGGTTATGCTCCATCAGACTTACATTCACACTTTACCAAGCTCACGCACACGCAAATAGACACTCTTTTAATGTGCACTCACACTCGTTGTCAAACTCATCCTGTCTCTCTATTCTGCATGCACACACACATATAAGTTTACGGGGTGAATTTGTATTTGCAGAATTATATTTGCAGATACATTCGCTTTTGCTCAAAAATTGCAGAACCTCCAAGCAATTGATGCAGGCAGTGAATCCATATAATATTTGTAAATTCCGCTTTGGAAATAGAACCAGTCTGACTCAAGATTGGTCTGACTCACCCCATTAATGCATTCTCTGAACAGAGATGTCACCTTTGGTTATAAAAGCTTAAATGGTCTTGAGAATGTTACTTAAAAGAAGTTCCGCGATTTACATATTAAAGAACTGAAACTAGCAAATCCATTATAAAAGGTGAGAGACTTAACAATCTAGGTTTGTTCATATATCATTGTATTCTTTTGCAATAAATTCTGTGTCTTAGGGTTCTGCTTCACAACTACCTGATGAAGAAGCAGCGCTCCGAAAGCTATGCTTCCAAATAAACCTGTTGGACTATAACCTGGTGTTATGTGATTTTTAACTTTGTCCGCCCCAGTCCAACACCAGCTCCTCCAAGTGATCTAACAGCTGATTGTCATGTGATTAGTCGAGTTTTCATGGTGGTGAGGCTAGTGAGGTAGTTGACACCTAACATGCTTGCCCCCACACTTTATTTTAAAAGAGAAAATTGTAACCAAAACCTAGTAATACATGGAGAACATCCAGTACAATGAAGCATTTAAGTTTATGCCAATAGCGATGGAGCTGTATCCCAGCAGGAGTTACAACATTCTGGAATGGAAGGAAAAACGTGAATCGGAGGAGAAAAAAGATGTACATCAAACTTGCCCTGTCCTTTTGGCGTAACAGTGGCAATTAAAAATCTGATTTTTTAATAATAGGAACATTCTGCTTAAAAGTCAAAGAAAGGTGGCAACAGAATTCAATCAACTTCCCTCCACTTCCATTTCCCTTTGGCATTATAGAGTTAGGTGATGTCATGATTTATTTGAATGTACAATATTTATAGTACAAGCTACTCTCATTCTCGCAGAGACAGCAAGACATGCACAAGCTCCTTCAATCAAGCAGAATCAATCATACAGTATATGTGATCTTTCACATATTGAATTTGACTTACTTTTACTCCAACATTTTGCAGCTAGTTGTTGATAAATTACCCATGCCAGTTTGATCTATTGATTGGTTTGTATTTCACTAAAATAAATTAGTCGAAGAGTGTGGTGCTGGAAAAACACAGCCAGTCAGGCAGCATTCATGGAGCAGGAGAGTCGACATTTTGAGCATTAGCCCTTCATCAGGAATGAGCCTTGTGGTCCAATAGTGCTGAGAGATAAATGGGAGGGGGCTGGGTCTGGGGGCTGGGTTGGGTGGGAAGGTAGCTGGGAATGTGATAGATAGATGAAGGTGGGACTGAAGGTGATAGATTGGAGAGGAGGGTGGAGCGGATAGGTGGGAAAGAAGATGGACAGGTCGGACAATTCAAGAGGGCAGTGCTGAGTTGCAAGAGTGCATCTGGGATAAGGTGAGGAGAGGGGAAATGAGGAAACTGGTGAAATCCACATTGATCCTATGTAGTTGGAAGGTCCCAAGGTGGAAGATGAGGCGAGCTTCCTCCAGGCGTTGGGTGATAAGGGTTTGGTTCCGCCTTGGGACCCTCCAATCAAACAGGATCAATGTAGGTTTCACCAGTTTCTTCATTCCCTTTCCCTCCTTCCTTCTTTATCCAAGAACCAACCTTCTAACTCAGCACCACCCTGTTGACCTGTCCACCTCCCTTCCCACCTATCCACTCCATCCTCCTCTCTGACCTATCACCTTCACCTCCACCTCATGAACTATCGCATTCCACAATCTTCAATTCTGATCTCCAGCATCTGCAGTCCTCACTTTCTCCTACTAAAATAAATTAGCCAATGGAATCACCTTTGCTGAAACAGAACATTAGTTTCAAACTATTAAAAACATCCAATGGATTTTTCTTTTTTTTAAAACAAACCTATTTTACACTGCTATGAAATAGGAAGTAAACATTCCTTTAACTAGAGCGTACTTTTCTTTGGGACAAAACAACAATCTTTACTTTTATGAACAGTTTAATTACTAGTCCCTTGTGAGCAATTAGGACTTTGCACTATGTTCAGCAGCATCAAAGAATCAGAATTTTCAGTGCATTAAAAGAATTCCCTTTTGAAAGAAATTTAAGTTTACAGTATTAGATGAAAAACATTTTGGCATCTTTTATATTGAAATAAAAGCAGATGAGAAAGAACTACCCTAAAACAGCTGTTGCATTTGATCTGTACGTTATATTTAGAACACATTTAAGTTGTTTGGTTCAGTGATATTTTTAAAGTATATGAAAAACTTTACAAGTAGCACATTGTTAAGCAATTGCTGTTTTGAATCTCCAATAAACCTCCTATTGACTGGCTCAAATCTCTTCCAGGTTCTGTACAGAATAAAACAGTTCCATATGAATAACGGTGGCAGCAATAGGCACTTCAGGTTCTCTCTAAAGTCACAAGTAACAACTTGATATAATTTCACTTCAGATTAATTTAAAATTCATGACTGGGTAAACAGAGGCTCACTCACCAATACTACAGAAACCCCTTTCTTGTTCTGTGCCATATGTTAATAGGAAGTGGGGCTTGAGTTGCGGTAATGTAACCACAGCAATTCCTCATATACAGATAATTCAGTCCAGACTAACCATGGCCTAAGGCAATGTAGAGAGAATAATACAAGAATGAAATAAATACAAATAGAATAACTTTGTGACACAAGAAAACTATGCTATCTCCCTGTCTGTTACATAATGGATTGTGAGCAATAATCAAATCAAAGGCTTTGGCTGCTATTATAAACCAAGATCAATGTTTCAAAAGTTTGTAATTATTTTCTGAATCTCATAGATGGCAATAGTACTTAGATGTGGATTTTACATTTTGGATCAGGACCACGACATTTGGATCAATTCTAGGTTCCCACGTTGAATGGTGTGATCAGGTCTCGAGATAGGGAGTTACAACAGGGCCCAATAACTAGGGCCTGAGGCTCCAATGATCCTGCTGTACTGAGGAAGAGGATCAGAGACCAAGTTCAGGAGGAGCGTATGAACCTGTGATTTTTGGCTCTGCGTCTGTGCAATCTTTGGAGAGCTGGTTAATTAATGATCAGAGGATATATTCAGCAGCTAGTGTCCTGAGACCAGAGAGTCAATAGGAGGCCCTCTAATGTTGATAGATTGTCAGCCCCAACTCCTAATAGACATCAAGAGAAAATTTTTGACTATTTAAAAGGTATAGGTGCCATGCTGTGATTAGGGAGCACTAAATGGCCAGAATTGTGGCATGACAGCCATGCTAGATATTTGATTTGATTTACAGATTTGATTTTATTTATCAGATGTGATTTATTTATGGTCACATGTACTGAATTACAAAGTACAACAAAAAATGTTGTATACTGTTGCCACTCTTCAGAGTCATCTTAAATCACAGAAAAAAAAACTCCAAAAGAATATAAAGGCAAAAAGTAAATAAAAAAGTGTTCAATTTTACAGTCCTTCTTGTTATGTGCTCCACCATTGGCCTGAGATGGCCAGGCAGAAGTCCCCCTTGCTGTGCTGCCACTGCCAGAATGAACATTGCCACTCTTTGACGCCATCTCACCTCCACCAACACCCTCGCCACTAAGAGACTTCAATGAGCCTTGCCAATGAAGAGGCCACTGATGCCACCAGGTACCATATTGGCCCAATCTCGAATCTGCTGCCACCATGAATCCACTTCAGACATGCCTCACCAGAGCAGCCGCTGCTGATGCCACTAGGTCTCATACTGGGCTCAAACTCGCCTCCATCAACACCTCCATGAATCCATTGAATTTCAACACATACACTGCCAGGAACCCAAAATCGTCTCTGCCACAGCAGCCATGAGTCAGTACAGAAGCCACTGGGAATACAAACTGTCTGCTGCCACTGCACGTTCATGCTGGTGCCACTCACTGCTGCCAATGCCGTCACTGTGACCAAGCTCTTCAACAAGAGGTAAGTAAAATAAAAGAGAAAGTAAAGAAAAACAATGAGAAAAGAGAGGAAAAAAGAAAAAGTAATTAAAAGAAAAATGGACAGAGCAGACAAGCCTGGGCCCAGAAGCCTTACTCCACCGCCATGGATATGGGTAAAAGTCCTGCACAGCATGAAACACTGCCCACTCCCCACTTACATGGATACTGCTTTCTCATGTTCCATTTTGGCTGCAATGTGGTACCCATCTGCCAACTGAAAAATTCTAATCAATGGACAAGAAGCAACTTAAAAGCCCCCTTAATTACCTTCAAGGCTACCCTGCCACTTGCAGGCAGGCAACTATTCTGGTCACAATCTATCCTTCTTGGAAATAAGTGAAAGCTAGGATGGTGCTGACATGCAGGGCAGCAGCCTGCAATTCCAGCCTTGCCTTTATTGCTGAAACCATTGGCATGCAAAAATCCCACTCAATGTATTTGTTGGTGGATTTTATTACAGCACCAACTGCAGTCCTTGAGTTGTTTTTGTGTGATACTTTCACAGTCAAGTAAATATCACAACATCAATGCAGTTTCTTTAATAAATAATCTACAATTAATTGTGGATAATTCCACAGATCATTTTATGAGGCATTATTTGTGAAAAGCATCCTTCACCCTGAAGAATTGTGAAAAGCAAGTATCTGATGTGCCAGTGAAATGGGAAGTTTTATTTTGTTTTACCCAGCCAGTAGCATAACCAGGATATATGAGAGAGAGTCCTAGTTTTCTTTTCAGTAGTGCAGCAATGCCATTCACTTATTTGAGAGTCCTCTCATAGGCAGCAGCTGTTACACACTGCTATGTCCTCCAACATGATGATCAAAGTGGTCTTGATTATTTATGAAAGGAGGCACTTAAGCAATGATTGAGTGCCACTCTGGGTCAGTGTACAAGGCAGTGATTTAGTTGTACTTTTTCCCCTGGATTGGCACAACTTGTACCAAACTGTGGCTGGGTTTGCATCATTGATAGTGTATAGCGAAAAATACAAAGTGTGCTAATGTTGCCATCAAATTACATCAAGGGTTTGCCCCAATCCATGCTGTAACTTTGGTGGGACATTGCCAGAAGTGCCCATTTATGGTGTTGTGCTTGTAGCTCTACTGACATTTGCTAAAGTAACTGCAGGTAATCAGGTGAGCCCCTGGGGAAATTCAGGTCCATTATCTTGAGGCACAAAGTGTGAAAATGTACTGCCAAGTACAAATAAAAACACTGCCAAAGCAGTCATAGTGTACACAGCTGCATAACTAAATACTGGGGAAGGGCCTGCCCTTATTGTTTGTTCACATCTGTAACTTACATTTCACCTTTGCTAAGTTATTGCCAAAAAAGCAAAAGGAAAATAAGAATACAGCCTTTCTTGTGGTGAGTGTGGTTGGACTAGAATGTGGTAAAGGTAGGTTCAATTGAGGCATTCCAAAGGGAGTTCATTGAAAAGGAACAATGCGAGTGTTATGGGGAGAAAGCAGGACAATGCTTAAAATGAAATGCTCCTTCAGAGAGCAGGTAAAAACACAAAAAGACAAATGGCTTCCTTATGCACTATAATGATTCTGCAATTCTAACCTAAAAAGGTAGATTTTTAGTTTTACAAGAATTCTCAACAGACCAACCACAACACTGCTTCGCCAAATTCAAACCTTATGTTGAAAATTTGCTGGTAATGATTCAACCTGGAAGGCTCCTGAATATATAAAAAGCTTTGACATAGGAAAATGAAGGGAAGTTACAGTAAAAATGCTAAATCTGAACAAGTTCATAGAATCAAAGAATTTTACTGTACAGAAGGCCATATGACCCAGTGTTTCTATAACAGCTCCTGAAACAGCTTCCCAGCTAGTCCTATCTCCATAGCCTTCTGAATTCACTACTTTCAAATATACATCCAGGTCTCTTTTGAAATCTCCAATGGAATCCACCGCTACCATTCTCCCAGGTAGCACTGTCCAAATCGTAACAACTCTCCGCGGAAGAAATTTCACCCCATCTCCCTCCTAGTTCTCTTGACAGTTTTGAAATTGTGACCCTTGGTAACTGATATACCAACTGATGGAAACTGGATATCCTCTTTTACCTGTCAAAATTGTTTTTATTTTTAACACCTCAATGAGATCATTTCTTAATCTTCTCTGCACCAAGGAGAATAAGCCCAATTTCTCTAATCTTTCCTCATTACTAAAATCTGTCATTCCTGGCATCATTCTCATAAATCTCCTTTGAACTCTCTCCAGGGCTTTACCATCATTCCTTAAATAAAATGCCCAGAACTAGAGACAATACTCCAAACCTGGTCTGACCAATGATCACTTAAGATGTAGCATCATTTCTTTGCTTTTATACTCCATGCCTCTATTTATAAAGCTAAAGATCCAATAAGCCTTCTTAACAACTGTTACAACTTACCTGACCACTTTCAGAGAATCATGCACATGAATCCCAAGGTCCCGCTGCTCCTTTACTCCCCTCAACATTGTACCATTGAGCCTGTCCTGTTTCCCAATGTTTCTTCCACCAGAATGCATTGCCTCATATTTCTCTACATTGAAATTCATCTGCCCAGATGTCTGCCCATTTGGCCAATTTGCTAATGTCCCTCTGAAATAGCTCAGCAGCATCCTCACAATTCATTCTCCCTATCTTGGTATCACGTGCAAATTTAGAGATTTTGCTGTCAACACCCATCTCCTAATCATGTATATAAATCAGAAAGAGCAAGGATCCCAACACTGATTCCTGGGAAATGTCATTTTGAACTCATCTCCAATCTGAGAAATGCTCATCTCTACCTACCTGCTGTTTCCTATCTTTTAGCCAAAACATAGAACATAGAACAATACAGCACAGAACAGGCCCTTTTGCCCACGATGTTGTGCCGAACATTTGTCCTAGCTTAAGCACCTATCCGTGTACCTATCTAATTGCCGCTTAAAGGTCACCAATGATTCTGACTCTGCCACTCCCACAGGCAGCGCATTCCATGCCCCTACCACTCTGTGGGTAAAGGACCTACCCCTGATATCTCCCCTATACCTTCCACCCTTCACCTTAAATTTATGTCCCCTCATAACACTCTGTTGTACCTGGGGAAAAAGTCTCTGACTGTCTACTCTATCTATTCCCCTGATCATCTTATAAACCTCTATCAAGTCACTCCTCATCCTTCACCGTTCCAATGAGAAAAAGCCTAGCACTCTCAACTATCCTCGTATGACCTATTCTCCATTCCAGGCAACAACCTGGTAAATCTCCTCTGCACCTTCTCCAAAGCTTCCACATCTTTCCTAAAATGAGGCGATCAGAACTGCACACAGTACTTCAAATGTGGCCTTACCAAGGTTCTACACAGCTGCAACATCATCTCACGACTCTTGAATTCAATTCCTCTGCTAATGGACGCTAATATACCATAGGCCTTCTTACAAGCTCTATCCACCTGAGTGGCATCTTTCAAAGATCTATGAACATAAACCCCAAGATCCCTCTGCTCCTCCACCTTACTAAGAACCCTACCGTTAACCCTGTATTCCTCATTCTTATTTGTCCTTTCAAAATAGACAACCTCACACTTGGCAGGGTTGAACTCCATCTGCCACTCCTCAGCCCAGCTCTGCATCATATCTAAGTCCCTTTGCAGCCGACAACAGCCCTCCTCACTAACCACAACTCCACCAACCTTCGTATCGTCTGCAAATTTACTGACCCACCCTTCGACTCCTTCTTCCAAGTCATTAATAAAAATTACAAACAGCAGAGGAACCAGAACTGATCCCTGCGGAACTCCATTTGTAACTGGGCTTCAGGCTGAATATTGACCATCTACCACCACTCTCTGACTTCGACTGGTTAGCCAGTTCTCTATCTAACTGGCCAAACTTCCCACTATCCCATGCCTCCTGACTTTCCGCATAAGCCTACCATGAGGAACCTTATCAAATGCCTTACTAAAATCCATGTACACTACATCCACTGCTCTACCCTCATCCACATGCTTGGTCACCTCCTCAAAGAATTCAATAAGACTTGTAAGGCAAGACCTACCCTTCACAAATCCGTGCTGGTTGTCCCTAATCAAGCAGTGTCTTTCCAGATACTCATAAATCCTATCCCTCAGTACCCTTTCCATTACTTTGCCTACCACCGAAGTAAGACTAACTGGCCTGTAATTCCTGGGGTTATCCCTATTCCCTTTTTTGAACAGGGGCACAACATTCGCCACTCTCCAGTCCCCTAGCACCACCCCCAATGACAGTGAAGACGAAAAGCCAACTTCTAATTCATGTTACCAAGGATCCACCAATCAATCCCAAACATTTCTAATTTGCCAACCAAAGTGGCATAGTATCAAATGCTTTCTGAAAGTCCAAATATGCAGCATTCACAGCATTACTGTCATTCACTGTGTGTGTCACCTTGTCAAAGAACTTAATTAAGGTTATTTGAAATTGTTTATGTATTGTTGCAGTGACTTAGAGAAAACGTATATCTTTAGCTCAAGTTAATCAGTGAATGTTCATTCACATTGACTATTGGGGCTGCCAATGTCTAATGGGTGATCTGCAAAGTTGGTTGTGCAGTGGAGCAAATTTGTTCAGTGAAATTAATTATATTTTTCTCTTTTTCTCTCAAGGTTAATTATAAAGCACATATAAACACATTTACAAAAATGTTTGTAATGGATTTGTTTAAAAACTGGAAGCTTTGATTTACTTATTTAAATGTTTTTTTATTCAAACAGATTTTTTTGTAGATTAGCCAAACATTCTTTTGTATTTCTATCATGTTGTGGATAATTGCTCTGCTCCCAATCAGTTGTCAATGTCTCCTTTGATTGCCTGCTAGAAGGACTGAAGTACAGACTGAGCAGGAAGATATTGGGCTGAATCTTATATTTTTGTTTGCTAAACCCAAATTGCATTGAGTTTTCAGAAGGTTATTCTCCATATGGTCAAGTGAGTTGTTTCCTTACCTATTATCTTACTATATTAATGAAGCGCATCTCATCAACTAGCTATCATATTCCTATTATATCTCTTACACCCGATTTCCATATCTTACTACCTGCTGTTCCCAAAACTTGACACTGAATAGATATCCACATCCCTAGCATCCATATATTCTTCTTCAAAGGGCTTATGTGTACAGGGCCAAGCATTGGTAATCTGGTAGTGTCCCTCACTAGCAACATCATGACACAGGAACCACAAAGCCATGTTGTCCTCTGCACATAGCCAACATGGCTGTCATTTCCTCACACGTATAACCACATTCTCTCATCCTACTCACTGTTTAACTGCCATGCAACATACTTCACCTGTCTGTAGCTATACGAGGTTTAACCACCCTATGTAAGTCACTATTACTCTGTTCCTAAGGTCCACTGGATATCCCCAATTTATCACTGTCCAGTAGGGGAGTATCACATACAGGAAGGCAATCAATCAGTCAGTTATTGGTGGCATATGCCGCAAATGGAGGCTGAGCACACTTCACCACATTGTGAGACAGGCTGCACCTTGATAATTGGGAACATGCCTGCTTTATCCATCCACATTCAGGTTCAACCTGTGCAGAACTTGGTGAAGGAACCATCCCAGCTGAGTGGCCAACCAATGTCACTAAGAAGAAGTACTTATAGCCCTTCGGCACCTTTCCTCACACCCCCACCACCACCATGTAGAGACCCACCACATTGAGCTTTGCCCACTGCTGGTTTCCCATTCCACCGAATTCCAACATTGTACCTTGATGCTTCTTTAAGCTAACCCTGTTGAGGCCAGTTATGCTCCAAGTCCCCTCTTGTGACCATCCAATGTAGTTCTCCGTAACCATCAATTGTACCCACCCCACTCCACATTTCTGGCTGCCATCATCAATCAACCCCATGCCATGACTAATGAGGGCCCTGATCGCTGTGTTAGCAGCTCCCCAACTGATGATATAGGCTTCCCCTCATTGCATGTACTAACACTACAGGACTGACTGCCTGCCACACACATACATACATATACATACACATGCACGCACATACTGCACTGTACTGGGGGAGATCCCAAGTGGTTAACTAACTGTGTTGAAACCCCTGGACTGAGGACTAGACCCCATCAATTTCCAAACTAGCCATTTGGTTTCGTAAATATGCAGCATGTTTATCACACATACAGATGGGCATGCTGTAAGTGTTGGATTAACACTTTAATTTGCCATTTACTAAAATGTTTACCCTTCCACTAGACAAATCCCTACTGGCAAGCAGCCTGTGTATCTGGGCTAAACAGCACCTCAAAATGGCAGTGGTGAAAGTTTTTGGTTCTGGCTGACATGGCATGCAAGACAATGCAAAGCATGATGGTGTGAGCATGTAGGTAGGCGCAAATTGTGCAAGTGCTAAGACAGCATTCATGCTCCAATGCTTAGTACTATCATAAAGCCCACAATGGCAAATGGTTACTTTTATGAATGCATGCTGCTGTTGGGAAGCCAAAATGTATATCCACAACTAGGGCCTTTTAAACTTAATCTCTACTGCTCTGCTGATCATTGTTTTTTTTGGATCAGAAGTCCAGTTATAGGACTGATTGTTTCTTAAGGGAGAAAGACTGGTAGCTATAGAATTTCAGATTTTAGCCATGGCTGAGAAATCAGAAGTCTTCAATAAGTAGGCAAAAGGGCAGAAACAATCTGAACATTTTTCAGCCAGAACAATCTAAGTATTATTGAACACATATTTTTCCAAAAATCAGAAGCTTACACATTTAATGATTATAATAAATATTTAACCAATTGCTTCTTGAAAATTACCCCTTTCTTCAAAAGGATAAATGATTTATAATAGCTTTAAAATGTGAGCTGGTATAACCAACTTTTGTGTATGTAGTGCCATCGCTCAACTTCCCCTCATGTACTGTAGAATTGATTGCTTTTGCTTGAAGAAAGCTAATAGGTATACTTCGTATTCAAAGGGAGTGCCTCCAACAAAAAGTACATAGCAATAAGGAAACTAAACCAGCATATTTCTTTTCACATATGGTAACATTATTCTAACTGTGAGACTTAAAAATAACTGTATTAATCTTTGGGGACATCAACGTAAAATCAGTTAGTGTTTCTCAAGGAACTTGAAATTTTGCTGCAATTTTACATTGCCTTTTCTAGAAACAAATCTGAGACTTTTATAATATAATTAGTTATGTTGAAGCAGACAGGGGGTGTACTTCATTCCACCCTGAACTGCTCTCCTCTGCCATTCTGGTCTTCTTCACGGCTTTCTACGTGAGTTCTAATCTACATATTGTCCAATAGAAGGGAGCAACAATGAGCTTCAGACAGGCTATCTTGGCTTCCTCATACTGCTGAGCAAGATAGAATATCAAACCTGAGTAACATCTAAAAACAAAGGATAAGAATTCATAACAAGCTCAGAGAGCTTACTTGTTATTTACAAAGACAGCATCACCTGTTTTTAATCTATTAAACTTCATCTCCAATCACTCCAAAATATAAACACAAATAAGTTTGAATGCTTAGATGTAATGACCTATGAACATATGATTTTTGAATTCTGATAAGTTTTAATTCTACTACTGTAAGCTAAATTACACAATTTGATTGTATCCAAGAGATATTTCACTTCAGGTTTTGGCAAAATGAATAATTGATGGAAGCAATTTTAATGGACCAGTCATGTAATTAAGTCTTGAACTCTCCCACCTGTTTCAACATGAAAAATTACATTATATGCCTCAAGCAGACAATCTGACTGGGAGAAACACTATTGATTCTGAATAGGAATCTGAAGAGCACTGCTGCTATTTTTAGGAGGAAGGTCTTGTTTTAATGTCTTTCTGTTGTTGAACCACAAGCAATTAGTGGTTTTTAATTTTTCTAAAGCAGAGTATGGATTGAAAGGAAAAGAGGATTTGTCCTTTTTTATTTTGCTAATTTAAGGCATTGAACCACATCTAAAGGCTTTGGCTCATTAAAAATTTCATGGAAACAGTTCAATGAAAGCGTTTCCATATGACTTTCCGATTCATGCTATTCTCTCTGAAGGGGTCCCTACTCACGCACTCACTGCGCAATAGGTCCTGGGCAGTGATATACTGGTCACGTGTCACAACTTGTGTGGGCTTCTTAAACACACAGCATTTTTACCTTTGGATTTTAAAAACTCTATTTGCAAATTACAGTAAAGGATTTTTACAATGGTTTCTGTGGTATCGCCAGTTTACCTGATTTATGTATAGGTCGTTCTGTTGTAACGCTCTTTTCGTCAACGCAAATTCATTGTAATGCAACTGATGAATTGGGGACACTTTTTAAAGTGTGAACTTTTAAAACATTTGTTGGCTGTAACATGATTACAGCGCTGGCACCACAAGCACTGTTTCTAAAGTGCGACTTTCCCATAATGCGGGGTTGCTCAAGAACGCAACTATCGTTTTATAGAACTGACTGTATTTCATAGAAGAGAAAGATCATGGATACACAGATGATGATAAGTGCAACCCTGTTGATTGAAATTGAGCCAAAAAAGACCAGAAATATCTCAAGTTCAATTTCTGATGTGTGAACTTAGCTGCTTTTCTGATTCCATCACCTCATTAGCAATGACTTGCATCTATTTAACATCTTGAAAACAGTAAAGTATCTCAAAGCACTTCATAGAAATATTATCAATTACAATGCTATACCAAGCTAAATAGGATATTAGGATGGGTAACCAAAAGCTTGGTCAAAAAATTACATTTTAGGGAGTATCTTTAAGCAGTGAGTGGTGTGATTGTGGTGCTTGCCCAATGTCATCAGCAAGGCTGTTCTGATTTTGATGACTGGTCCTTGGTCAGTCAGGTGAATGATTGGACAGGATAAACATTCAATTGCACCTGCATTAGTTGAACAAGAAGTTTTATATTTAGGAAAAACATATGATGGAACACCAGTGGTAGTGCAAAAAATATTCATACACACAGGGAGAATTCATCATGTTCCTCCTCATTCACAAAACATGTAATTATTTACTTCACAAGCAACATACAGTTGTCCCTTTAAGGACTCCTGTTTAGAGTGCACTATTTTTCATGCCAATCTCACAAGGTTGTATATTTGTATTTCATCATCACAATGGAGTTGTGTAACCAGCTTTGCATGATAAAAGCAGGCTCCTAACTCAACCAGGTGGCCCTTTGGCCATTGATGGTTGGAAATAGTAGCTGCAGGAAGAACAAAGAGATTGTTTGTGGTTCATGGGTTTTATGCTCGGTACAGTTCAATTTCTGTGAAGCTGAGGCTGTGAAATTCGGGCCACTGTCAGTTTACATGTAAAGACTGAACATATGGGCGAAGGTGCCCTGGAACTATTGCCCCTTCTCCCCACCCCCATGAACCTACAGCTCTGCATTCATCAGTCTGTTCAGGAGACTGAAAGAAAGGCTTACATCAAAAGACATAAGTAATTATTGTAATTTGTAAAATAAAATGAAATAGGATGCCATAGCAAAATGAAGCACATTCCAAACACACAACAGCAACTGCAAAATAAAATTGTAGAACACCATAATTGGATAAAGAACAGTCATATCCTCTTGTAGAATGGTACATGTAAACAATGACAAATACTTACAGCTGTAAGTTTTTGTCTTAGACTTTAAAAGGGAATGACTATTCCTATAGTTTATGTCTTTGTACCTTGGGTAAAGAGGAAATTGCCCTATTTGCTGTAAAGACATAATGGAAACAGGCTAAAATGATTTGCAACACTGGTAGTCTTGGTGTGTCTCGAATTATGAGATGCAAAAGACAGACTGAGGTAATAGTGTAAATTTGTTTCGGTAACCTTTCTAGAGACAGCGCTGTGGAAACTGGAGACTTTCAGAATGGTACACATAACCCTTGGCAAGCCCCACGCTGTGCCCAGCGCTAAACACAACGCCAACTTGGACTGGGCATATACCAAATATCCATTACATGATGTCCTGCTGATTTGATTTGGACTGTGCAGGTTTACTAACTGCATGTGCCCACCCACAAAAGAATAACAGGGACCCTACACAAGGGACTGGATATTACCTGCTGCCACAGGGTGTGTTTTGGCTGGGGTTGGTACATGTAACATGTTGGGTGGCTACCCAAATACCTTCTCACTCACTTCCCTAATACAAAATCTGCCAACCAATCACATTAATCCAGCCATCTAATTTTTAGCCAAAGTGATTTACAGTAAGTTTCACTAATGGAAGTTTACGCAAGTACTGTGCAGTGTTTCTTTGAGCAGTGTAGTGAGTTGCTGAATTCATAGATAGCACAGGGGATTTAATGACCTGTCCTCATAGAGACTGCAGCAGGTGCAGATTCTCTAGCTGCAGTGCCATTGGGTTTGTGATACAACAGGGAAATAGAACAGGCATTGCACAGGAGGAATGCTCAGCATGGAGGCAGGAAGACAAATTGAGGGAGGAGACAGTCAGGATGTCTTTGATCAAAGCACGCTCCTGTAAATGTGTACACAGATGTCTGTTCGCCTAGGACGACATCTCTTCACCACTGGTGTTATCCTATGCAATACTTTCCCACTCATCTGCAACACCTTATCATAACACTCTTACCCAAAATCTTAATAAAAAATGGCACAAATGAAAACCTTGCCATGACATCTTTATTCAATAGTATTTGTAATAATGAAGAGCAATACAAAAATGAACTGCTAAGTTTCTTCAGCTTTCTCTGTTTTTGTTTCAGATTTCCAGATTTGTTTTCATAAAAAATGAACTATTCACCTTTGTGCCTTCCTCCTACTGTCTTTTGCTATGTAGTAAATGATAAAGAAATTCAAGAAAAGAGTCTTGAAAAAATCAGGATAGTTTGTGGTTGGGGTGAGTGGAAAAAATGGAATATCATCAGTTGTAAAAATTATTCACCAATCTTGCTCCCACAAAGCCCCATTCCTCCAAACTACACCAAAAGTCCCATTCATCACTGCCAATCTTTATATAACATTAAACATAATTTCAAGGTTTGAATGACTTTTTAAAATCGTGCATAAGTTAAGTTGCTGGCATCTACTCCTGGCATTTGTTGGGTTACAGAGACAGGATGTGGGAGGGAAGTGTCTAAGCATGACTGGCCACACCCTATACCCCCTAAGTAAAAGAATGCTGAGAGTGGGCATACCAGACATACTGTAGAAAGAATTGCATTCCTTACCTAAGATATCTGCTGTTGTTTAGGCACAAACTAACAAGTAATAATGCATTCCATTCAGTTTTATGTGCAGACTTCCTTTAGAGTTGGTTCAGGAATGTGTTTCAAATCATATATATTAATTACACTGGATAAAAACAACTGTACTCCCTCCAGGAAAAATATAGTTGAAAATAGTTCTAAGATGTTTACCTAACTTCTGTTTAACTAGAACTGTGGGGACCACATACATAACGAGCTTTGTACTTACTTTGTTAGCCTACAGCTAAGGTACAGTAGACTCTCATTAGAAAATGTCTGATATAGTGATACGTAACACATGTTATTTATAGCTCCCACTTAAACTGAGTATGGACACATTGGGCTCTCTATATATTGCTCATACACTTCTCTATACACTTCTCACTATGGCTCCTCAAAAAACACTTCATAAATAGAACAACAGTGTTATTCTTTGAAATTTGTGTATTATTTCATAGATTCAGAATCAACAGCTTGTGATTTCTGAAGACTTGTATATAATTTTAAAGAACAATGATACAGATCTCAACAGTAACTGTAATGTAAATGTAAGAATGAAAATAGAAAGGTTAGATCAGCACATTGGATTAATTTTTGACAGGAGGCAATATAAAGGAGAGGAAATTTTTTTATTATAAAAATAAAATTTTTTTGTTTTTACAAAAGGCTTCAGTTTTACATGAAGAACAATCATGAATGCTCTTGGAATTCAATCAAACATATTTCCTTTGGGTCTCTTAGTACTGCTCAAGAATTTGAGTCTCATTAATAGCCAGTGTTCTAAATTTGTCAGCTATTTGTGTGACAATTGGGTAGCGCTCAGCCTTCTGATGCTGTTGATGGCCTCCTCTTATAATTGACTTTTCCCACTAGTTCTTAGTTGTGCACCTTCTTTTGTATAAAAAAAATCAACATTAATTCCAGAAGTGGTGGAGGAGTCAGTATTTTCTTTCTGTGTGAGGGGGATCAGTGAGAAATGCATAGAATGATCAGATTTAGAATAATCAAAACATGAACATATTAAAAAAAAGGTCTTAGGAAGTTTTAGAATGATGATTGACAGCTTGGAGGACCAATCACTAGAGTCTGGAACATCATATGAAAGCATCTTCTGGAATATGTCCAACCATAATTGGCTATCTAGATAATTTAAAAGACGTCATCTGCAATGGAGCTATTGGCACCAAAAATATAGCAATAAATCCCTGAGAGATATCAAATAGGGTGGAAGAGGGGTACAGGTCCACTGGTTATCCAATCTGATGTGATGCATGTTTGCAAGATGAAGGACAACATTTCACACAGATTTCCCCTACTCCATCCCCAACCTGCAAGTCCAATTTATATTTGAAAGGAAAGCGAACTGAAAACCACGTCATTTGAACTATTTTTAGGTAATTGGCAGGACACCATGACAGTCAATAGAAAACCAATACTCTGAAGCAATACTCTAGAAATATGATAGTCCCAGTACAGTCATGGGCTGGCTCTAGGCCTAGTCTGACCGATAACTACAATGTTATGGCATCTGTCCCACCGGTTGACATTAATACACATTTACTACAGCTACAATCTGTTTTTAACATGGAATCGTAACGTATGCAATAAATACATGTATAAGAATTTAAACTTACAAACATACAGTACAACAAGCATAATTCATGGATGGTCAATGCAAACTTAAAGGCCGCATGGCCTCCTTCTACACTATGATTCTATGAATCGATATACTAATCACATGTTTGAATAATATCATAAATTGTGAGGGTGAAATTAGATCATCATATAATCTCAACCTGAATATCAATCTAAAATGTCTGCTTTGAAACCAGTTCCATCTTACTAATGTCATTTTAATATGTATCATGGAGATTGAATGAGAGACTTTATTCCATGTTGGGTCCTTTTCACTTGTCACCCAAGATGTCATGCAAGATGTTGTGCTGACAACCAATGCATTTCATTCCCACATAGCAATGTCCACACTGAAGCATGAGTAAGTTTGCTGCAGTCAATGTTACCTGAGGATAATGCACAGTTAATTTGTGGAAAGTAACATTTGCTGGAATTATGCCACTTCCCCACGAAGAGTTTGATGGTGTGGGAAATCAGGGCTACTGGATTGGGAGGGAGGGTGGTGAATTGTAATGACACAGTGGCAAGTAGGGTGCTCACTATGTCAATTAAACCTTGCCATATTTGCTTTTGCAGACCTTAGGGAGTTATAGTAAGGGTGAGCTGGTGATTTCACAAGAGGGGGAGATTTAGTGGCAGGGAGGCAGCGGCAGTCATAGAGATGTACAGCACGGAAACAATCCCTTACAGAGACCCAGGACTGGGTGGGATGGAGGTCTGCCCAACTAAGTTCTTAGGAAGGTGTATTAATGGTAACAGCCATTACCTCACCAGTGCTGCTGCAGAGTACGTAACAGCTACTAGCTTTTGAGCTGCTGGCAGATGAGACATATGTCCCTGGGTGTCCTTGATCCCCAGGAAAGGTTTGGTGCGAGCCTCTTAATGCTTGATTGGTACAAGATGTTGAGGCCCTTCCTGAAACCATGTAACGGGGAATTCTTGGCAGCTAAGATGCCACCTCAAGTTTCCAATCATTAACATGAATACTTCAAATTTTTAACTTGTCATTAGGCAATTTCACAACTACACTAAGCCTCATGATTTGATAAAATATATTGTGTATTATCCTCAGATGGCACAGCACATAACAAGTCAACACCATAGTAATGTAAGAAAGAAGAATGTGAGTGTTAAATTTGGTTGTGACTAGTCACATTTGTTTCCAGCACAAGGGGGCCACAGTGTTTAGATACGAATTAGAATATATCCTTAAAATGTTTAATATAGAACGTGAATGTTTCTTTGAGTGATTTGCAAGATATGTTTTCTCTCTTTTCTTTTCTAGGTGCTACAGATCTTGGTCCCTTCTCTGACCCACGGCAATTTGGTCTTTCTTCCCTCACAGAGAGCCGTTTCTCAAATCCTCGAATGCACTACCCAGCTGCCTTCACCTATACACCAACTCCAGTTACAACTGGCATGTCTTTGGGTATGTCTGCAGCTACACATTATCATACCTACCTACCACCACCATATCCTGGCTCATCCCCAAATCAAAGTGGACCCTTCCAGACCAGCAGTGCACCTTATCTCTACTATGGCGCCTCTTCTGGATCTTACCAATTCTCCATGGTGGCAGGGGGAGAACGCTCACCTTCCAGAATGTTGCCACCTTGCACCAGTGCATCAACTGGTAGTACACTTCTTAATCCCAACTTGCCCAACCAAAATGATGCTGTCGATACTGATGCTAGCCATAGCAATTCTCCCACTGTGTTGACTTCCACTGGGAGGATTGATGAATCCGTCTGGAGACCCTACTGACTCTGAATACTTAACAAGTCATCATTTAAATAGTGCCTATTATGCAGTTTTTAACTGGAAGAACATCTTATCATAATAAGACTGTTGAGTGAAAGAACTGATGCAGTATTTGAAGATGTTTCTGTACTGTTCAAGATATGCACATAACATTGCTTTTTTTTTATAAGTTCTTGAGTAAATTTGTTATCTTGTTCAAATAAATGAAGAACTTCAAGGTACTCAGCAAAACCATCTTATTTTAGAAAGATAGCTTTCCCAGTGTGCAAATTGCAGTAATTTATAAACAATTATTTGAACAATATTGAAAATGGCAAGAAATGTGGCGAAAAAGCAAGAAGAATATGAGGACTCTAAGCTTAAGAAGATGAAAAGTCCTCCAAGAAATGGTTACCCACTTTAAGTTTTTTAATTAAATCGTCTATGAGGGAACATAGTTGACTATTAGAATAGTTGTAACAGAAATGTACATGTATGCACTCAGTTGTAACTGTGCAGAGGGGTAGAATTTTTCTTTATTGATTTCTTGACAAATCCCCTTTAAATGTAATTGAAAGTTAATTCTTTTCTAAGTGCCGTTTACCCAAGAATGCCTGTTAATTGAATGTTTACTGCAGATTTCAAAAGGACTGTCTTTTTTTTTCATTCTTTATGTTTTTGAGTATGTTTCAAACAAATGGTTTCCAGTTTAAAACGAGGTAAATGCCATCTGGCTTGGAGCAATCTCACTCTACTTCAGTGTCATTAATGTTTCTATTAACTATTGTTTACTCAATAATTGAAAGATTCTTCCTGGTGACATAGCGACATTAAAATAGTAATGTCTACTGCAGCATCATTTCAGTTTAGTACCTTTAGCTGTCTAAATACTTGAAAAAGGTGGCAGTTATTAATATTAATCTTGTTGTGATCTACTCAAATGGGTTACCTTAATTATAAAGTACATAGCTGACTCAGTGGTATCAACAAAGGAAGAAAATGTTCTGTTTCAAGCAGATGTGCTTAATCAAAAATTTGTTCTCAAAGACAATGCCTCAACAAGTTCTTCATGTGATCTGATACTTCATTATCTTTAAAAAAAGCAAATTCCGTAACTTTCACTGAATAGTTAATGTAGTTTTCAGTCATAGCAGCATTAACTAGATTTACATGAGCAGGAGCTAGTGGGGATTTAGTTGATTCACTATTTTACTGAAAATCAGTTGACATTTATTGATCTGCTCTGACACCTACAGTTGTATCTTCTTAAAAAAATTAGAGAAATAACATTATGCAAAATCTGCTTGCCTTCAAGTACAAATAAAATGACACAGTTAAGTACTGTCTACTCTTCATAATTATTTCCTTGAGATCCACTCTAAATAAGTATTAAAGAAATTGAAATTCGTTCTTTTTTTCATCTCATGTCTAACTCTCAGTCTTGAGACCTTCTATTGGTTCAGCTTTTATTAAGGCAAGTGGAGATGTGTCAATACTAAAGAATCTGCCATGATTCATAGTAACGAAGGTACTTGAGATGTAAGTCTTTAAATCTGATAGATACAATACTCGGGAATATTACACTTGGAAATGTGTTTCTGAGTATAATTTAAAAGCACAAAATTCATGAGGGGTACATGAATTCAATATCTACATATCCTAATGTTTCTTTAAATTTCAAATGATTTGTTCTATTCTAAAATTTAGACATTACTATTTTATGTATTAAATAAAGTCAAATATTTTTCAATATTTAGATATAGTACGTTTTTTTTACTGAAAATTTCTCTTGTGTGAAGCATGCTTTTGTGGACCCAAGGTTCAATATGGCCAATTTACATTAAAGCTGGACAACTTTATTGATATTATTTATTGCAAGTGGTAGCTTGAAGCAAACCACTAGTCTACATTTATGTATCTGTACAGGTAATGAGTTCAGGAGTTTTCAACAGAACTTGAGAAAGCAGGTGTCAGGTTACACAACTCAAGGTCGAACTAGTCAAGTCTTACTGCCGGTGCAAGCTGTTACCTATTTAATAAGAGGTACTTTATTTGTTTAATGTAATTTTTATTGCTAAAGTTGGGCGTTCAAAGATTTAAATATGTTTTTTTTATATAAAGTGATTTTTTTAAAAAGTACATTTTGTTAAGATGTGATATTTGTAGGGCTGCAGGCAGCAATTTTGGAACCAAATTTAAGATTTTGTACAGTCAAAAGCACTTCGCATCACATCCAGCATCCACCAAGTTAATTCCCTATGGCAAAGGTTTTAATAATCGCAATACATTTTCAATATCAAACAAAATGTATTCATTGCTTTCCCATTAGGAACAGGTTTTCTACTGCAGGTGCTAACATCCTTTGGGGTTTCCAATAAAGTTAGTTTTCTACGGCACTAACTACTAACTCAAACTATCATTTATACTGCATTACATGATGCCTTCTGCAAATGTGTTGCTGGTCAAAGCACAGCAGGTTAGGCAGCATCTCAGGAATAGAGAATTCTCTATTCCTGAGATGCTGCCTAACCTGCTGTGCTTTGACCAGCAACACATTTGCAGCTGTGATCTCCAGCATCTGCAGACCTCATTTTTTACATGATGCCTTAGATGTTTTACTAATAAATCTGTTGTTAATGGGGATGCGCATTAATAGACTTTACAGTACTCTGAGATTTCTTAATTTCGTGGTAGTAAATAATCTGAGGTATTATATCCCAGCAAAAAGGAATTCAACTTTCCATCACTCTAATTGCAGTCTGTAATCGCAACCAAAAGTGCATGCTTATGTCTGAAATGTTAAATTTAGATATGGCCCAGACTGTTTGTCAATAATAAACTGATTCCTTCATTGATGAGACATGATTCTGCAGAGATCCTTGGGATAGTGCTAAATATGGGAGCTGTTATTTTTCCATTTTCCTTTCTCTGATTATTGATAATAATTTTATCATTCAACACAATATCCTAATGTTTTGTGGCAAAGTAAATCATTGAATACTGTGCAGGTGTGAACTCTGTCTGATGCAAATCAAAAAGCAGTGAAAATCAGATTTATACTTTAAAACCAGGTCTAATTTTGTGCAGTTCACGAGAATTTGCTCTGCTTTAGAATTTGGTTAATAAGATTTTTGCTAAGGAAGCAGCAGCACTGATTCTAGTTGTAAATCAAAATTTTCGCTGAACATAGCTTATGTTAATAATTGATGAATGCAATTTTGTCAAAAGGAATACATAAAACTTCGAGTTTTTTTTAGCTGACAGTCATTCTGCTGATGTAACATGCTAATACTGGTAGCAAATAAGCTTTTTCCATTTACTGCTAAAACATTTGTATTTTCTTCTCTTCACTGCAGCGTTAAAACATGCACATGACTGTTTAGCATTATGAAAGTAATACTCTCAAAATTGCAATAGTGGAAAACACCCTTTATCCTGTGACAGGAATTATGAAGTACAATGAACAAGATCAGTAATTTTTTCACTGATAAATATTGAGTAGGATCTAGGCAAGTTTCATCCATCCCTAATTTGATACACATTATTTTCAAAGCTGAATTCTCTTTACAAACACAAAAAGGCTTCTTTTATCATAATTTCAGCAGTTTACAATACAGTTCATATTTTGTACTCTTTATTTGTAGGCAAGAAATGGAAATCCTAGCTTTCTAATGTAATTATCACAGATAGTTGAGCTCCATGAAAAAAACATACATTTTAATCTATTCATTTTTTATGTATGTAAAACAGACAACATTCTGCAGTTTTAATTTCAAAGGTATACTTACACATCTACCTTTTTATTCTGTGATTTTTGATTTTTACTTTTTGTATAAATACAAGCTTTTTATTGCTGTTACTCAATAATTGCTTTGCACTGAATATACTGTACAAATGCATTGTGTTTCAAGCCATTGCCATAATTGATTATGAATCACTTTGCTACGTCTTAAAAGGGAATAATGCTAAGATAATGATTTTTTTGTCACTAAAACGCAAAATTCCTTGTCTGACATATTGTCATGATTGTAACATTGATTTAAGTTTGAATTTCATTCTCAATAAAATGGCATTTTCTATGAATGTTTCATCTATTTTTGATCATTTTAAGATACTGTAAAAGATGTGTAGCTATAGCTATAGAATTCAGGTTTGCTCTGGTTCTTATGGACTAATATTTTCCGGTTGTTACTGAAAAAATCTCCTTGAAGTGTTATTATGATCCTGATTTAGATGTCTGAGATATCAAGCGAATCATAGTATGATAGCCAAATACTTATGGAGATACAATCCTGTATTCACAATTTCTGTGACCTTTGTTAAAATGGAGACAAGTTCCAAGGCACAAGGTATAATTCTGCATTGCCACTGGGTAGAACTTGCAATAGGTTATAATGGGCAGAGATAGAATTACAATCAGCCTCATGATCCACCCAAATGGAAAAAATAAGGCGTTTGTGGATCCATGGGTAGCAAATCAATGGATAACAAGGACTGAGTGTATAGCAACAGGGCCAATTTTTTAACATAAGCATTTTGAATGCTTGGCTGTTGGCTTTCAGCATATGATTATGGAATTATCCTTCCATTCTTATAATCTTATTCCTTTGATATAAAACTAAGGAATCGTGGAAACACTCGGTAAGTCAGGCATTGTATATTTGGTGCAGTTTTATCCAATAAAGAATTCTAATAGACACAATCAAATAGGTCTGGATTTTGCCATTGGGTGTAACATACTAATGCCAGAGAAAAAAGCAGGAGTTGATCCTGCTCCAGTAGATATTAGGACCATGATATTTGATTTTTCCTACAATAGCCATTTAAATGCCTCCACTCGAGCTACTATCTCATTGAGAGGACTGGTGCTCACCCCAAAAGCTGTCAGTCCATCAAAGAACACATATCATAGCATTCACATTACCACCACAAGAAGTAGCCAGGGTTGAGGTTCCATTCACAAGAATTATCCATTGAGAAGGAGACCTCAGAAAATTACCGGGTAATTTCCCCACGAGGCAGTGGCTCTTCACTGTGGGCAAAATGCTTAAGGAAGAGCAGGGCAAGAAATGGTCCCCACTTAGTCAATTAACTGCTTCACTTCTGAGCAGCCATACTGTATTGTTCCTGAACTGACAATATATTATAGTGGAAAGATTTTGGGCTCCTAATCTGATTTTTTTCCATCATATCGCTGGCCCTCTGACCTTCCATCCTAGCTTCAAAGGGTTGGAAAAATTCACACATAGAACCTTGCAGCACTGAAGGTGACCATTTGGCATATCACTCTCAGTCTGTCTCTTAGCAAGAACTCTCCACAGTTAGTTCCACACAATGGTTTCCCCCTAACTCCACAAATTTCTCCTTTCAAACATACTGTTCAATTGCTTTTGAAAGGTTTTTATGGAATCTAATCCCAGCATTCTTTCAAATAGTGCATTCGTGATCTTAACACTCCATGTGAAGAAATTTCTTGTAATTTCCTTTTTAGTTCTATATTTAATTATTTCAAGTCTTTAATTTCAGAAAAGATGCTAATGTGAACTATTTGTCCTATTTACTCAATAAAACACTGAACAAGTTTGAATGCCACTCTTAGGTTTGTACTTAACCTTTTTCAGGAATCCTTGGACTAAGTTGACTGAGTTCCAATCCACAGAAGTGTGAGATAATGCATTTGGGGTGAACAAAGCAAGGAATACAAAGACACTTAAGTACTAACTCCATAAGTATCAGTATCAGTCTCTTATACTATAATTCACTTGATGACTCAGACACTTAAATGAGGAAGCTGAATATTCTCCAAAATCTCTACATAACCGAATACTGTCATGGATGTAGGTTTTCTTGCTGAGCTGAAAGATTAATTTCCAGACGTTTCGTTACCTTACTAGGTAACATCTTCAGTGGACCTTAGATGAAGCAATGCTGAAAATTCCTGTTTCCTATTTATATGTTTGGGTTTCTTTGGGTTGTAATGTCATTTCCTGTGGTGATGTTATTTCCTGTGGTGAAGTCACTTCCTGTTCCTTTTCTCAGGGGGTGATAGATGGGGTCTACCTCTGTGTATGTTGATAGAGTTCCGGCTAGATGCTGTCATCTCTTATATTGCCTTGGTAAATATACTCTGTACCTTCTCTAGAACTTGGCTATCCTTCCTGCAATGTGTAACATCTTCAGGATGCAACAGCACTTGTGAAATGCTGACCTTGCTAACTAAAAGGACAAGGACAGTAGGTGTATACAAATGCCACCCCTGTAAATTCCCCTGCAAGTCACACCCAAAACTGACTTGGAACCATACTTGCCTTTCTTCACTGCTGCTGGGTCAAAATCATGGAATTGCTCCTGGAACATCACTGTGGGTACATTCATGTTTCAAGTAAATCGCAGTGGTTTGAGAAGGCAACTCACCTCCCTCTCCAAGACAATTAGGGATGAGCAATAAATGCTAATCTTGGCAGCAACACTCAGATTTCAAGAAATAATCATAGTGCTGAGCATTGCACACAAGTCTCCAGCTAAAGACTAACCACCATTTTGTAAGGGTATGATATGATTTAATCTTTTTAGCATGATATCTTTTTGGATAAACCATTCAGAGATGTTACTCTATAACTCAGAACAGGTGGGACTTGAGCCTTGTTGTCCTGGCCTAGAGCTAGAGACACTACAAATGCACCACAAGAGCCCTTCATCTTTTTTGCATTCACTACCCTATTTACAAAGAAGGGTATCTCATGCAATTTCTTAATTGCCTTATTAATTTGCCTCTGCAATTCCAGAGATTTTTGAATATGCACACCCCCAGGCACCTTTGTTCTTGTACCACATTCAAAACAGGCCCATTTAGATATAGTACTGTTTCTCCACCTTGTTTTCTACTTAGTACAACACTTCACACAGAAAATGGCATTCATCTAAGAAACTGGAGAATATGTTTTACATTCCTGATTTGTACCTTGTAAGTGATGGATAGGTTTTGGTGAGAGAGGTGAATTACTTGTCATAAAAAGTCAGCTTCTATTCTGCTCCAGTATCCACAATATTTATGTAGCCAGTCCAGTTAGATTTCTGATCAATAGCAACCTTAAGAATGTTGAAAATGGGAAATTTGATTGCAGTAATACCATTGAATGTCAGGCAATGGTGATGAGATATCTTGCTGGAGATGGTTATGGTTTTACATTTGTGTGAATTAGCCTATTTGCTTAACAGCAAAAGTGAAATGTTGCTGTATTTGGGCACAGACTGTTTAATTATTGAAGGAATTATAAATGGACCGTAAAGTCATCACCGACATCCCCATTTCTGTGGTTTTGAAGGTAAGGTAATTAACAAACTCGTTGAAGACGTTTGACAGTTGGGCAGTACCCTGAGGAATTTCTGGGACTGAGTTGATTGATCCATTTCCAATTCAGAAAAATGTGAGGTATAGTAATGCAATTGGGTGGACAAACAAGGTAAGAAATATGAGGTCATTTGACAGCAAGGGAATACAGAGATATTTGTGTGTATACCCACTGATTCTTGAAGGAATATGAAGTTAGTGTAGAAAAGCATGTGGGTTCCTTTATTGGCTAACAGAGCATGAGAACAGGAGGTCATGCTGGAACTGTATAAATCACTATAAGGTCATAATTACAAGTTGCATGAAAGTTTGTTCACTTTATCACAGAAAGAATGTGATCACCAGAATGCATACAGAGCAAGTGTTTCCTTATCTGAAAATGTGTTGCTGGAAAAGCGCAGCAGGTCAGGCAGCATCCAAGGAACAGGAGAATCGACGTTTCGGGCATGAGCCCTTCATACCCGAAAAGTCGAATTTCCTGTTCCTTGGATGCTGCCTGACCTGCTGCGCTTTTCCAGCAACACATTTTCAGCTCTGATCTCCAGCATCTGCAGACCTCACTTTCTCCTCGAAGTGTTTCCTTATGTCTCATAATCTGTACACCTTTACATGTTTCCGATATACTCACTGTTGTACCATGTCAGCAGAGGGTCTAAATATCTCATTCTCCATCTTGATTCGAATCTCTACTGAAAATATGCCCCTCTGTTGTAAGCCATGTGCCTTAAGAAAGTGTGCGTTTCCGGGCACCAACGCATGTACGCCGGTCACCACTTTAATTTGCACATGCGCAGATTTCAAAGGGACGTAGCGGCAGGTGGAAAATCGAACATGGAGAGAAACTGGGATCCAGGAGAGAGGCAGTTGTGGTGACTAAGAGAGCCGGTGAGGAAATGCAAAATGCAAGCGGGAGGGGGAAGGGCTCTTCTTGTTAACCCCGCCCACATTGAGATACAGGCCCTCGATCCTTCTCACTGTCTGCACGTGCGGCAACGCACGTAGATATGACGTAACATGATGTCGACGTGATGACGCATGCACCGTTCCACGACTCAATCAGTCCCGAAGGCGTGCGCATGTGCAGTTGTTCACAGTGACCGGTGTCGTAAACGCTTGTCTTTCAGTCAGTTCATGTTTGTAACAAGTATAAAAAATGTTGGATTCTTTGGTAGCTCAGTATCCACACTCAGTTTCTTAGGTTTAATGGAGATAATATATGCATTGCCATATTAGGTAGAACAGAACAACCTATTCCAAAATTATTCCCAGTAAAGGAGAATTTTACCGATAAGGCGAAGGTTGGAGTTGCTTTCTTTGAAACTAGGAAACTGAAGGGAGAATTAATTTAAGATTGTCACTTACGTAGATGTATGCTTTGATTCCAGCTTCAGGTGACTGTGTGCAGTTTGCACATCTAGATTTCCTCCCACAGTCCCAAGATCTGTAGGTTAGGTGGATTGGCCATGGAAAATGCAGGTTTGTGGTCATAGCGGAGTGGAGGGAGGTGTTCGGGGTCTGAGTCTGCTTTTTGGAGGATTGCTGCGGACTCTCAGGGCCGAATGGCCACTTCCAAACTGTAGGGATTCTATGATATGATGGGGTTAGATGGCGTTCATAAAATGGATTATTTCCCTTGTACAGAGGTCAATAATCACGTGCATAGATGTGAATTGCTGCCATTGGTAATTGGATTAAAGGGCAGTTGAGGATTTTTTTTATCCAAAGTGTGATTCACAGAAGCCATGTTCTATGAATAGACCCTCAATATATTTTAAAACCTGCAAGGTTACAGATGAATAACTGAAAGGTGGGATTAGACTGGTTTTTTTGGTCAACTCAGAAATGATGAATGGCCTCCTGTATTTTCTATGCTTCTGTAATCTTAAAAATGGAAAACTTGTTAGTACAGATGTGTGACTACTGAGGTGGTGGCCTGGACCAATAGACTGAACGGCCTCTTTCTGTGCTGTATGATTGTATGATAAATGCTACCATGGATCCAAAAGAAATCTTAATTGGAATTGCATGAAAGAGAGATGCACTTCAGACAAATCCTGGGGAGGGTCACCTAGGAGGGCATAATATTCTGGCTCTGGAAAACTGCTTTACCAGAGTATTAGACTACTGAGTATGAACAAAGTTGTGATGCAAAGATAAATTATTTGGTAAATCGTTAGGGTGCAAAGGAAGGCTTAAAACCAACATTTGCAAATATGTAAAAATTAATATGAAAAGGAATGCTTCGAGCCATTCTTCTGAAGTGAACCTTTAAAAGAATCTCTAAGTAAACAATGTTTTTCTATACCTTGAAAATGAAACATTACATTTCTCTGATGGCATGAGGATTTTATAGAGCTGTGGACTGATATAAATCACAAAGCAAATTTCTCAGTAACTGAAGTGAAAGTACAAAATTACATGAAAAATTGCAACATAGTTCTCCAATTTGTCAGTTGTTATTTTTCTTCATGGAAACTGACTAAACCAACATTCTTGTAACTTTAGTGTTTCATCTATCAGCATTTTATTCCTTTGTTTTACTGTCTTTTTATTTATAGATTTTGAAAAATCCATTATATACAACAATTTTATGTACTTTACTATGAACATGGATTGTGACCAAATTGCCAATCATCACCTGCACACAATGGAATAGCAAACATTTCAGCTGGGATTTTCTGCTCCAATAGAATCCTGGCACAAATTTGGCATGACAGTGCTCCTGACCGTGCTTTATTTTCTAGGGTCAAGCTAATTTGATTTTTTTTCTCTCTCTGTCAGACTCCAGCCAGGATTTCTGTCTCCTTTGGAAATCTCAGCGGTAAATTTCACCTTCTTTGCTTGGTTGATCAACTGACTACTCTTTAAAGAGGTTGACCTATTTTCAACATTGTTGAAATTAATGGGAATTGGAGTTGGCAGTTATGTAATGGGTACTCAATGAGCTCCACCAGTTTACTGTTCAAGAAGTGAAATTAAATATTAGACCTTCACATTTCATGGGAGGAAGATGGTAGCTAAGGTTGCTCAATTTGATTGAATGTTTTCCAGAAGATTCTTCAGATGAGATTTATTAGGATGTTGGAGGGTATAGAATGCTTCAGTTATAAAGAAAGGCTGGGACTTTTTACACAAGCATAGGAGGTTAAGAGCTGACGTAATAGAAATTTATAAAATAATGAGATGTGTACATAGAGTTAACAGTAGTTGTCTTTTCCTTAGGATGGGGGAATCCAAGACGAGGGGACACATTTTTAAGGTAAGACGAGAGTGTTTCGAAAAAGACATGGGGCAAACTTTTTATATAGAGGGTAGTTGGCATGTAGAATGAACTTCCTGAGGAAATGGTGAATGTAGGTACAATTACAGTGTTTAAAAACATTTGGATGAATACATGAATAGGAAAGATGGAAGGAGGTGGGCCAGGAGTAGGCAAGTGTGTATGGTTTAGTTTGGGATTATGTTCAGCATGGACTATTTGGACCAAAGATTCTGTTTTTGTGCTGTATAACTCTGACTCTACTAACGCACTGTATGAGACATTACTTCCTGCTGTCAACCTCCCCTTCTCATCAAACAGCCATATGTTTCCCGTTTCCAATATTTTCATAACCGTTAAAAACAAGTTTTCAAAAAAAATTAAAATACCCATATTTTAATACCACTGTAATTTATCTCCAGGGTTGCTTTGTCCGGTGTCCAGGAGATAAATCTTCAATTCCCAAAGTAATCAGAACAATGAGAAGGTTGGAAAATCTAATCAAGTCTTATGCATCTGCTACAATATAATGTTGTTGGCACATTCAGGGTTTACCGAGAAGAATGTATTTTAGCTTGCAGTTTTCAAAACACTCACTATGATCAATGCAATTAGTTTTTCTGCAATTGATTGCACTGGAAAGATGAGCGTTTTTAAAATCATCTCAGCCATAGTTTTTCCAAAACACAGCTTTACTATCATGCTCCATAAAAAAAAGTATATATCCTAACTTTTACATGCCTCTGCCACTTATGGTTGAAAGTCCCAGATGAGATAATAACATTTTGGGAGGCAGCATCATGGTTCCCTGCCCAATTTTCTATTCCTGCTACTAAATGTATGCCAGAGACTGCTTCATATGGTACAATGCGTTCTCTTTATTTTAACTTCGCTTACAAGAAAATATGCTGAAAAATTTTTGCTGAAAAAGTGCAGCAGGTCAGGCAGCATCAAAGGAGCAGGAGAATCGATGTTTCGGGCATAAGCACTTCTTCAGGAATGAGAAGGGTGTGCCAAGCAGGCTAAGATAAAAGGTAGGGAGGAGGGACTTGGGGGAGGGGTGTTGGGAATGCGATAGGTGGAAGGAGGTTAAGGTGAGGCTGATAGGCCAGAGAGAGGGTGGGGATGGAGAGGTCGGGAAGAAGAATGCAGGTCAAGAAGGCGGTGCTGAGTCCGAGGGTTGGGACTGAGATAAGGTGGAGGGAGGGGAAATGAGTAAGCTGGAGAAATCTGCATTTATCCCTTGTGGTTGGAGGGTTCCTAGGCGGAAGATCAGGTGCTCTTCCTCCAGGCGTCATGTTGCCATGGTCTGGCGATGGAGGAGGCTAAGGACCTGCATGTCCTTGGCGGAGTGGGAGGGGGAGTTAAAGTGTTCAGTCACGGGGTGGTTGGGTTGGTTGGTGCGGGTGTCCCAGAGGTGTTCTCTGAAACATTCCGCAAGTACGCGGCCTGTCTCTTCAATGTATAGGAGGCCACATCAGGTGCAGCGGATGCAGTAAATGATGTGTGTGGAGGTGCAGGTGAATTTGTGACAGATATGGAAGGATCCTTACAAGAAAATATGTTTGCATATGAATAGTACTGTATGAGACCTAGAAAGTACTGAATAGTTGATGAGACATTTGCAGTAAGAAGATACAGCATAGCAATTAGGAATTGGTTTCAAAAAAAAGGCCAATGGAGAAATGAGAATTTTATATCTGGTGGGCCGGATTTTAAATCCAGTGCACCTTCTACTTTAACAACACCAATAGCCGAGAGCAAACATTCAAGTGTGTAAATATAGTTTGTTTACTTGTTGTGTTACCACCTTTGAAGTGATATCCATTTAGGAAATCAACATATAAATGACCCAAGTATCCAGGTGCTATGACATGACTAGAGCTTTCTGCTCTGTACCACTCTATGCTTATAGATTGTGCCTGGAATTTACACTGTGCTGTAAATATGTATGTATTAGGATTACTGTAAATAAACATAGAAACTCAAGCAAACAGATTTCACATACACAGTTTGTATTATATTTAAATAACACACGTTTTTCAATATATGGGATGCAGCTAGGATTTTCTTCAACAAAAACAAAAAAAAAAGCCTCAAAAGCCAAGGGGCAACAGCAAGCAAAATACAGCAACAAACCGGAAGTTTCTAAAGTTCAGACCACAAAACAAAATAAGCTTTCTTTATAAACTGTGTATAATCTCCAATTCGGCCAGGTTTGTCCAAGCAGCTATCTGAATCAAACCTATCCTATCTGAAGGCCATATCGAATTTGAATGCCCCTCAGGAGTCTGCCTCTTAATAAAGTAAGAAAAGGCCAGCCTAAATTCAACAAAGTGGACTGCATTAGGAACAGTGCAGAACCGATAAGAAAAACACTAAAACGAGTTTTAGGCCAATAATAAAAAAAGAATACTAAAGCAGCAGAAAGCACAGAATGAGTACACAAAGTTAAATATAAATTGAAAAGACAAAAGGACAATGGACATATGGCACCAAAACTCCTATTGTGAACTAGAAAGCCATGGATTTATCATGGAGTTCTAAAATTTTGATCAAAGGATGCAGCTATACTTCGTAGATTAAGCAGTTATTGAACCAGCTCAATTAAATGTTAAGATGCCAATAGTCGGTGATAAAGGTTACACAGATTTAATTCTTCAAGCAAATCTAAAAATGGCAAGAAAGGCCCCACAAAGATATAGAGAGATATATATTTGTAGTTTTTTGGAGCTAAGTTCTCTCAGCACGCGGATATCACCGCAGGAGTTCCTCACGAAAATGTTCTCAGCCTACCCATCTTCAGATGATTTATTAGTGGCCTTCTCTCAGTCATAAAATCTGAAATGGGATGTAGCCTGACAATTGTCCAATATTTAGCACCATCTAGAACACATGAGATATTGAAGCAGTCTTGAGTCCACGTGCAGTAAGATCTGGACAATATCCAAGCTTGGGGTGATTAGTGGCAAGTTACATTCACACCAAACAGGTGTTATGAAGATGTGGGTGTACTGTACATTTAAGAGAGTATTAGCTATCAGTGACAGCACCAAGTGTTCTCAGTAGGACAATGTAATATGTGCTCCAGCTACTGGGGTAGTTAGTTGCCTGGAAACGACAAAACAGATTCAAATTCGGCCAATCAGTTTAAATTATACCCCAAAAAAATACCAAATTCCAATTAAGTTTGGATCAAGTATATTGACAATCTTAAAAGTCAATGACACAATCTGATGCTTTTGGGTATATGACTGGAGAAAATTTAACAGTTGAGAGGAGAACTGCCACCAGACCAACAGCTGTAGACTGCTAGTCAGACTCTGAGAGGTATTCATTGAGAGAAGGAATTTGCATAGAGAAGAATCTCAACACTGACCTGGGGAGCCAATCTACTGATGAAGATAAAAAGAAGATTCGACCGCTGTCTAGTTTTAAAATTTGGACTTTTCTGCAAACCTTAACTGGGAGTTTTTTTTAATCGGACCAGTATTATAGAAGGGAAAGTAAAAGATAGGTTTGACGAAAGAGTTGTAAATAGTTGTTAGTTAATTATTCTCGGTTATACTTTGAGAAATAAAGTTGTTAATTTTTACTTTAAATAGTTCTTGGCCACTTGAATTTTTACAGATTACTGCAATGGGATAAATCTTTTCTCTGTTGTTGGTTTTAAATTGAGCAGGGGGGTTTTACCTCATGTCATAACACAAATGTCAGGCCATGACAATCTTCAACATGAGAGAATTTAGCCACTGCCCTTGATGTTTACTGACATCATCATTACTGAATCTCCCACAACCAACATCCTAAGATCACGATGGAACGGAAAGTTAACTGGATCTCTCCTGTCCATTATCTATGAGGCACAAGCTGGATGGTGTGACAGAATGTAGTCCATCTGCCTGGATGGGTACAGTTCCAGCAACACTCAGATTGACACCTTGCAGAACAAAAGAGCACACTTGACTGGCATTCAATCCATCTCCTTCGACATTTCCTCCCTTCACAACCATTGCGCAATACTATTTGCAGGATGGAACTGCAAAAACTCATCAAGACTCCTCAGACAGCATCTTATTAAACCGCGACTTCTACTACTAAAAAGGACATGGACACTACCACCATATGCAAGTTCCCCTTGAAGCCACACACCACCCTGACTTTGAACAATATCGCTATTCCTTCACTGGCTCAAATTCCTGGAACTTCCTTCGTAACAATCCAGTGTGCACCCCTAGCTGGAAAGATTGCAGCAGTTCAAGAGAAGGCAACTGACCACTGCCTTTGCCAGGGCAATTAACCTTAGGCAATACATGCTTAGGACAAACAAGAGAGAGAAGGCTTATGAAACCTGGCCATCTGATGGAGCAACACCTGAGGAGGAATAAAATCCAATTAAGGGAAACCTAACATGGAAGAAGGCACTGAGGTAACAATAGTGTGATGGAACATCAGGACACCAGTCAAAACATTGACAATGTATCTTCAGATCAGAAAGCCAAGGATGAAGTCAGTGTCCAGGCTCTTCAGTATTCTCAAAGACTGCCTTTTATATCAAAATCTAGCAATGTAGGGTGGCATAGAAACTTTATCATTGAAGGACACCAGAGGAGAGGAGAGGAGTCCCCCTCCTAAGTATACCCGATAACCCGCCCTCCATAGTCCCCCTCCTAAGTATACCCGATAACCCGCCCTACATAGGCCTTTGCAGCAGACAATCCCGTAGATCCATCAGTCCTCTGCAGAAGAAGTCCTTCCTTATCTGTATTCTAAAAAGTATTACATTTAAGGTCATCACAGTCCCCTATCCTATCCCAAATAAACCTTAATGTCTCTCTTCCCATGTCACAAGGCCAGGCGATATCCCTTACAATGTCCACGTCAGCTGCAGCATCTTGCTGCCACTTTTCTCACCTGGCAACCTGCCAGCAGTCAACCGGGTGGTCCCCTGTGTTTAAAAATGAGCAAAAAAAGTAATGAAGGCCTATCAATAAGTTTTGTTAGAGTACAGCAACTCTGTTGTTTCTAGGCTCCTTGGCGGTTTTGGCCGGCTCTATGTTACTATTTATATATCTTTCCAGACTGAAAAACACCTATGTAACTCCAGTACTTCCTCATAATATGAGTGGCCACTCCATTGGCAATTCTCTTCGTCCATCCAGAATTGTGAATGTTTCCACTGTGAATTGGTGACCAGAGCTACTCAGGTCTATTAAGTGAATGTCTGAGCAGCACACAACTTGATTAGGACTTTCTTTGACTTATATTCTTCTTTTTTGGCTCTGTAATTCAACATTATATTAGCTTTGCCACTCAGTATTTGTTGGAAATGTTCTATTTTTAAAGAGGGTTGTCCAGCTCTGCTTCTTATCAAATAGAACCTCTGTTGTTCAACAATAGGGATACTGTCTCTTTATACAAAGACAAATGAAGAACGAAAATAAATATTTTGACATGGTGAAAAAATACTAGACACTTGGACAGCTTGGCGCCTCACCCTACCATAGTCCTTGGAGGGTTAAGGTTTCAGACCACAACTCTGTATCTGCCAACATGCGGAAAGTGTTAGTGACTGGCAACTGCTTCTGAGCTCTCTTCAGCAATTCACACTTCATTCATTCAAATCCCAGAGTGCAGCAAAAAGCAGTTAATCAGATCAGCTGTTATATTCTTGCAACAAAGAAAAATCTGATTCTGTCATGGTAGTCGATTAGATTTCAGAATGTTTGGATTGTGTTCAGACCAGATTAATTGCCTGTGCAGAGTCAGTATTCTTCTGACCCTTTGAGGACTGTCAAACAGTTACAACTTCTTCCATCAAATAAAAAAAATGAGATTGGCATTTTGAATCTGTTTATTCAGACATTTTATGTTTGCAGTTATGTGATTCTGCAGCTTGAAATATTTATTGTTAGAACCTGGTAAGCAATGTTGAAAAATGTACAATAAGTTTGAAAGCTTGAAATATCCTCAAAAAGTTAGCTACATGCTTTGCACATTTCATTTTTTATTATTAGAAACTAACAAATACAGAGAGAGAAATTTAAACTTGCAAACTTGATACAGAGAGAACTTCACACAATTAATTTTTAAATGACTGAAAGTCATAGCACATTGTCATAAAGATACTCATTTTAATGAAATTACAATACAGTGAAACCTTTATGAAGTGCAAACACGTAACGCTGAACTCATTTTTGCTGTGAGAATCAGTTGCAACCGAATCCAGGATGAACATACACATATATTTTGTCATAAAAGTAACCACACTGCATGATTTTGACTAAATGCTATCCATGTCGAACCAAACCTTAGACATCTGATGTTCCTTTAGCTTGTATTCTTGCATTCAGAAATGCTGATTTAGATTCAACTTAGTCTTTGGAACCACTGGGCACCATTTTTTTTATTTGCCAGTCTTTTTAAAGTCTGTTCTGCTGTAATGCTGTATTAAATTTTCAATCAATATTTAATTTCTATTTGATGGAATAGAATTCAGCTGTGTAGTAGTGACTTGCTGTTCTCAAATCCTAAATTGCTATTTATTTGTAATACTGTATATCTGTATTGCCTGCCAGGTTCTCCTGCCTTTCCAAAGTATAATTTGAATTCAAAATATCATTTCTGCTTCTTCCAGGGTAAATTAGGCATTTTCTCTGTCTTTTGCAAACTGTGGCTGGCTTTTCTCTCTTTCCCTTAGCTTACATTCCTTTTCCTACTCATCTTACCATCTTCTTGATGCAAGTTCGCCTTAGGTGTGCTCAGCTTGCCCTGTTGCTCTTTCCATGACTGCTGCAATCTTTCTCTGTCAACTATGGTGTTACAATTGCTGGCTGACTCTGTGTAATTTTTAAAGTGGTGATGTTCTTAAGGTGATCAGCTCACTTGTCTTCAAAATTTTCCTTTCTTCTGTATTTTTTCTTTGTGGTTGTGGTCTGCACATGAAATTTTAAACTGTGCTGCTGCTTACTATATGATATTGCCCTGATTGCATCTGCTGTTCCTCCTGGTATCTGCCACTCTTTCCAGTATGTTTTACTGGATAAGGGTTATTTGAGTTCACTGCCACGTTTGCATATTCAGAGAGATTGACACAGCTCAAGCCTGTCTTCTCTGGAATTTAGAAGAGTGAGGGGAGATCAAATTGAGATATTAAACATGATAAAAGGTTTGGATAACATAGACATGAAGTGGATGCTTCCTCTTGTGGGGCATTATGGGATGAGTGGTCATACTGTTAGGTTAAGGGATAGCAAATTTAAAACAGAGTTGCGGAGAAACTACTTCTCTTAAAGGGTTGTGAATCTGTGGAACTTGCTACTCCCAAGTGTAGTGGCTGCTGGGACAGTGAGTAAATTTAAAGAGGACTTAGGCAGATTTTTAATTGGTAATGGGTTGAAGGATTATGGGGAGAAGGCAGAAAAATAGGGCTGAGGATCATATCAGCTGCAAATGTGTTGCTGGTCAAAGCACAGCAGGTTAGGCAGCATCTCAGGAATAGAGAATTCGACGTTTCGAGCATAAGCCCTTCATCAGGAAGGGCTTATGCTCGAAACGTCGAATTCTCTATTCCTGAGATGCTGCCTAACCTGCTGTGCTTTGACCAGCAACACATTTGCAGCTGTGATCTCCAGCATCTGCAGACCTCATTTTTTACTTGAGGATCATATCAGCCATGATCGAATGGTGGAGCAGACTTGATGGGCCAAAGGCCTAATTCTGCTCCTATATTTTATGAACTTATGAACTTTACTGCTCTCTTCATGAGAGTTCTGTTTTCTCTAGAACAAAATATGCCTTATCTTCTGGAAAATTACTAAAGTAATAGATAATGGCCTTGAGACACAAGAAATGCAGTGTCATTTAATATCTAAGTCTGAAAATGCTGGTAGTTAAACAAACTGTTCAAAAAAAGTCTCTCCCTCTATAGCCCATCAGCTGTGAGGGCAAAATACATTTCTCCATCTAAAGATTTAACAAATTTAACAATTTCCATCCTGCAAAAACCAGATAGTCCCGAATTTAAAATTGGTGATTTGCCCACCAATGCCCTACAGCAAATCTATCATCATCAATTTTAACCTTTTCTTCTTTGTGGGTGGCAGAGGCAGTGATTTGAAGCTGGAAATCTGTCCAATTTTAAGGACATTGTTGGGCTCGCCTTCCCATTTAAACTGCAGCCTTGCTTCCTTGCTTCTCTGTGGAGCTGAAAATTCTAAAAATCCACTCCCCTCTGAGTGAAGAAATTTCTATTTATTTTAATTCTAAAAGGACTACCTGTGATTCTGAGACTGGGTCCTCTGATTCCAGAATCCACCTCCACCCACCACTAGGGGAACTGTCCTGCCTCAATGTGACAATCCTTGTAAGAATTTTGTAAGTGTGAATGTGATCATCTCTCATACTTCTAAACCTAAGAAAATATTGGCCAGTCTATGTAATCTTTCCTCATAGGACAACCTCTCCATCACAGATTTTTGTTTAGTGATCTTTCAATGCACTTTCTTTCTGGCAATTATATCTTTCCTTACATAAGGGAGCCAAAACTGTATACAATACTCCAAGAATGGTTCACACCAAGACTCTATATAGTTGCAGTGAGACATCTTTATTCCTTAGAGCTAATTCTTTGTACTAAAAGGTCAAAGGACTATTTGTCTTCCAAATTGCTTGCAGTACCTTCCTTGTTCATTTTCAGTAACTCATGAACAAGGATAGCAAAGGTCAGTTGAAGTTCAACTCATCAGCCACTCATTATTTAAGAAATATTCTATATTTCTGTTTTCTTCTACTAACGTGAATTACTTCACATTTCCCTATAATATACTCCACCTGTCAAATTTTGCTCATTTACTTAACCTTCCAAAACACTTGAAGCTTCTATGCATCCTCCCAATTTTCACACCATCTAGTTTTGCATCATCCATAAACTTAGAAATGTTACAAATGTTACTCAAATCATTGATACAGATTATGAAAAGCTGGCATCCTTACAGTATCTCATTAGCCGCAGTCTAACAACTTGAAAAATAAACGTTCATTCCTACGGTCTATTTTTTGTCTTTTAATCACTTCTCAGTTCATGCATGTATAGAGGAATCTCAATTATCTGGTATTTGATTATCCAAATACAGGTATCCGATTATCTGGCAAGATCACAAAGTCCCGATGCTTGGCTAGACAATGTTATCTAGCATTCAATTATCTGGAATTCGATTAACCGAAGGAAATACTCACCACTATGTTCTTTGGATAATCGAGGTTCATCTGTTTATTTCCTCCTATCCTGAATGTTTTAATTTTATTTACTGACACTTTACATATGATCAAACAAATGGAGAGTAGAACTCAGCCCCTTGGCTCCTTTAGTCTGCCTGCCATTCATTAAACTTAGGGTTGATCAACACCAGCCTACTCCCAAGACCCTTTCACCCTAATACTTGTCAAGAGTCTATCTATGTTTGCTTTAAAAATCACGATTTTCCTCCCACCACCCTTTCGAAGAAGAGAGTTCCAAAGACACATAGCTCACTGTGAGAAAAATCTCCCTTCATCTTTGCCTTAAATGAAGTGATCCTTTATATATAAAAGGAGACCTTTTTAGATTTTTCCATAAAATAAATTCTCCCATCCATTCTATTTCAAACCAGTCAAGACTCTGCAGGAACAAACTCAGAGAATGCTGAAGAAACTCAATAGGTCTGGCACCATCTATGGAGAAAGAAACAAACTTAACATTTCAAATCTGGTAAGACTGTTCTCTGAACTGGCCCTTCAACTTATCATCAAGACCCTTTACATATTTTCGATATCTCAATCAATTCAACTCTTACACATCCAAGCTTCAGCAGATAGAAGCCAAGCTTGTCCAATCTTTCCTCTTAAAACAAACTCACTCATTCCATGTGTTAGTCTAGTCACTCTTCTGTGACTTGCCTCCAACACATTTACATCCTTCCTTAAACAAGATGATCAATACTGTGCTCATAATTTCAGATGTGATTTCATCAGTACTGCTGTGTAATTGAAGTTCAATTTCTCTCATTGTAAATAATTACATTATATTAGCTGAATAACAGTCACAGTCTCCAGTGGCATAGCTTCATTCCACTGAAATGGTAGCATCCTGATTGCATGCATGATTAAATCTCATGGAAGACAACAGAAACCAAAGGGAGCAAATTGCTTCAGATGTTCTTCAATGGTCACATAAGATATTATTCTGGAAAGTTTGAGTCCATGTAAACATTTAGAATAAATGATGTACTTGTTTAGCCAGAAGAAGGAATAAAAAACAAAGTACTGATTGCTATAATTCTAAGGATAAAATGGGAATACCTTCCCACATGTTATCATACTTCAAATCCTATTTACATAACGTTCCTTCTTTTGCTGACCTTTGCTTAATTTTGCTTGCAGTTCTGGAAGAAACCAATTAGCTCTTTGTGATTTTGTTCTTCCTGGTCTCATTAATCCCTTCCAGCCCTATACCCATTTGACCTCAATGCCCTGAACTATCAATTACAGTCATAGAGTCATAGAGGTGTGCAGCAATTCTGCTGACTTTAGCATCTTTTGCATCCTTCTTCACCCTTGGTCCACAGACCTTCAGCTGGTGCCCAGTACCTTCTTGCCTTGAACAATGTTAGAACCCAATGTTAGAAGGAAGACAATTTTATCTCTAACTTTGTCTCAACATGAATTCTAATACTGCTACTTCTTTTCTAAATCCCTCTGCTTCTTGAAATCCCATCTTATCATTCAAAGCTTCCTCAAGCTTTATTGTTTTGACCAGCTTTTGTTAACCTCCAAAATGTTTTTCTTTGGCTTGTCATCAAGTTAGTGTTTAATTACTTCTCTTTGAAGAATCATAGGAGGACTTTTTTCTGAAGTAAATTAACTGTATAATGCAAGTTATTGTTGAAAATTTTACTTTACACTGATGAGCAGATTTTGAAACTACAATCACTCAATAACTTAACCGTGATCAATTCGAAATGGAACTAATAATTCTATATTTAGTGAAATATTTAAAATGTGGGGCTTCAGTTATGAAGATGGATTGAAGAAGTTGGGACTGTCTATTTTGAAGAGAAGGCTAAGAGGACTACTGATGATGATTTCAAAATCAGGAATTGGCTGGGTATTTTATCAATCAGACTACTCCTGGGAATATCTTCTGTTTCTTTGCTTGCCCTATAATCATTGCTTGTCCATTATCTTGTCACAGATATTTCTTTTCATTATTTTTCTATGTTCTCCCATTTGACCAATTGTTGTATTTCATTTCTAACTTAATCCCAGATCCAATGATTCATAAACTTTGTTTCTCCACAGATGTTCTGAGTCTAGTTGAGTGTTATCTGTATTTTTATTTTATTTCAAAGCACTGATATTGTTTTGAGGATTAAGTCCTATCACCTAACTCAAGTGCTGTGAATATTGCAGCATGGTTTAAATATTTCCATCAAATCTGATACACTCTTTGTTCCTCATTGCATGTTTTATTCCTATCTTTCAAAAAAACCCATAATATATCATAAAAAATTATGTTAACAAATTAAAACTTTGTCAAGCTAAAGTTTAAAGGCAATTCAAAGTCACTTGTTGCTTAGGTAAAAATGAGTTGGGGTTGAAAAAAACATGCAGATCAAAAATATTGTTAGCCTGAATATGTATATATTCTTTATTATGTAGGTTCATTTGTGTCACTAAAATACTATATTGTTCTCAACAATATAAAAACATGAACAATAAATAAGGAAGTTATCAGCTTAATGTAAGGCATTCAAAAACATTCTAAAACGAAAGAGCACAACCAAGTTTCTTTGGAGTTAATTGAATGAGTAGGAGGAGGAAGTTGATAGGGAATTACAGAGCTTGCTATAGATAATTAATGTTATGGTGTCTGCTTGGGTGTATCACTTAGCAAATTAAGCTGAATCTTATGCAAAATGTCATTTGCATTAAAACTAAGGATCAGTTATAGTTCTATCTTTTTGAGAGTGTTTGTTCTCTCTGGTGTTGAGAAAGCTGTGGCACAACAGTCAAGCGGAGCAAAAAATAGCAAGCACATGAGTTCATGATGTGAAGGTAAACAAATCCAACAACTGTTCCTTTTCTTCCAATTCAATGCCAGGGTAGCACTCAGCTGTCCCACATCAGCACTTCCGGTTAGGCGTAAGGCATGCCAAGTCCTCTAACAGAAATGAATGAATTCTCTGATTGATCATTGAAAATACCATTTGATAAATGAACAGCAGTGACAAATGCTGTTAAATGCTTCTGAATTATAATTTCTCGGGACTACGCTAACTCATTCATGCAATTAAACATCTCCCTCTACTGGCAGTTCTTGTGTGGCATTTGTTAAGTCTTTCACAGGATGAGGGCATCGCTGAAAGTGATATTTATTGCCATTCCATAATTGCGTTGAATTGAGCAGCTTCCCAGGCTATTTTAGACAATGGAGGAGTGACTACTTTATTATGCAGTCAAAACTAGGCCAGATCATGTAAGAGATGGCAGATTTCCTTCCCTAAAGGAAGTAAGATAGGTTTTTACGATTGATCAAAGCTTTCATGATTACCATGACTGAGACCAGTTTCTTCTTCCATTACATCATTTGAATTTGAATTCCATCAGTTACTGTGGTGGGATTTGTCTAGATTAGAGTGGTGCTGGAAAAGCACAGCAGGTCAGGCAGCATCCGAGGAGCAGGAAAATTGACGTTTCGGGCAAAAGCCTTTCATCAGGAATGGAGGCAGGGAGCCTCCGGGGGGAGAGATAAATGGGGGTGGGGGGGTGGGGCTAGGGAGAAGATAGCAAAGAGTACAATAGGTGAATTATATGGGGATGGAGGTGATAGGTCGGAGAGGAGGGTGGGGGAAGGTAGCAAAGAGTACAATGAGTGGATGGGGGTGGGGATGAAGGTGATAGGTTTGAGTGGAGGGTGGAGCTGATAGGTGGGAAGGGAGATTGGCAGGTAGGGCAGGTCATGAGGATGGTGCTGAGCGAGTCTGTTTCAGGACACGATTGAACAGCTTCAGGGCAGAGGAGATGACCTGGGGGTTGCAGTGTGAGAGAGAGAGAGACTCCCTGAGTTTCTTGTAGGGAGAAGAGAACTTCTTCAAGGTAAGCATCCTTGCAAGAGGATTCGCAGTAAGGTTGAAAAGATTTGTATCCATGCCCTCAGCACCTTTGCCTGGACCTCTGGTTTACTATTGACATTATCACTAAGCCACCACTTCCCCAAAATTGTGCATTGGAAAGTAAGTAATTTTAAACTTATTACATGAGAAAACTGAACAACAAAAATTAAACCATTAGTAGTTGTGATGCTCCAAGCTGTCCAGGACTCTAAGTAAATCTGAACCTGCTGCTGCGGAAGTTTGCCCATGCTCTGCTGGCTGAATGCCACTATCCTGTCCTCATCCAAAATATATTTCTCGTGTGTCATGAATGAGGATGACACATCCTTTTGCCTAGTTTATGTATGGAGACCCTTACCCACACCTATACTAATCATTAGCATCTGCTTTTATATTACACCTTATGATATAATTACTTGTCACTTTTTAATGAAATAAAAACCAGCATCAAATTATCCTAAGCAAATGTTTTGTACTGTCGGGAAGGATTTTAGAAAATAGTGAGAGACAAGTATTTTCCGTTGTGAAAACATATATAATAACTGTGCTATTTCCTTGTAACCAACAGCAATCATTACAGATAAACTTACTTGCATCAGATTAATTTAAATTTCCTAAGCTTAATGATTCTGATGCAATTACCATTCCATGGTGGAGAATACTCAACACCACATAATGTTCACCGAGACAGAAAGTACTGGAAAAAAAGTGCACAAAGTTAAACTATTATCTCCACAGCATGTATTAAAAATAATGATAGTGTACACGTATGATTTCTAGGCATTAAAATTGATTCCTGGGATTCAAGTATGCTTCAAGCCATAATTCAAACTACAGCAGTCTCTGGAGGAAATTTTACAAATGACTTACAGTTCTTCCATGGAAAAGTCTTGATCAGAACTTCTGCAGTTCAGCATCACCCATTATAGAATAATAGAACCCCCCTACAGCATGGACACAGGTCATTTGGCCCAACAAGTTCACACAGCCCCCTGAAGAGTAACCCACTCAGACCCATTCCCCTATCCTATTACTCTACATTTACCCCTGACTAATGCACCTAACCTACACATTTCTGAATATTATGGGCAATTTAGCATGGCCAATCCACCCAAACTATATATCTTTGGATTGTGGGAGGAAACCCACTCAGACACAGGGAGAATGCGCAAACTCCACACAGCCAGTCACCCAAGGCTGGAATTGAACCTGGGTCCCTGGCACTGTGAGGCAGCAGTGCTGACCAATGAGCCACCATGCTGCCCCCTTTATTTTGCATTATGTGAAACTGGGTGATTCAACTCATTCAGAAAACCTCCAAATCAATTAAATTATTGGGGAAGTCAATCCTACATGATTCAGATGTAACATAATGCTCTCAACAAACATCACATTTCTATCAATGTGACATTTGGAGCATATGATGCCATCCTGAAGACTATCTGTGACACAGTTAATCTTTATTTTCATATGAATTCCACAATCATTATGAAATAAAGTCCCCTTTTTAAGGATGCTCATTAATGTACAAAATGACTTACATAGTGCTGATGTACTTTATTTGAATTTTGTAATGAAAAATATAACAGCATCATTGCATTAATAGCACTGAGCGGTTTCCAATATGCACTTGTCCATTATAACATAACTGTTAATTTTTGCAGAAATGGTAGTTTCCACAATCCATGCAAAATTAGATCCTGGGCAGAAAGGAGAAAGTAAAGGGAGCAAATTGCTTCAGAAGAACTTCAATGGTCATATATGATATTGATTTGCAAAGCTCAGCATTTGCAAAATTTTAGAATGAATGAAGAAGTGCGAGAGCCAGGTGATGTGGAAAGCAGATGATTGCTTTAATTCAAAAACAAAAAAAAGTTCCTATTTTGTAACAAATTCATTAAGCCATGATTCCTTCTCTTATTGACCTTCATTTATTTAGAGTCCTCCAATGCTACATATTTAATATGCTCCGTTTTCTATTTTAGCTTCTTTGTAATTTGATCCTTCCCTATCCTTGCTCCTCCAGAAAGACTTCCAGCTGACTTCACCCCTCTGAATTCTCCAGTGCACTAGCTTGGGACCACTTATATATCTTCACATCATCAGTCAGCACTCAATACCTTATTACCCTGAACCATGGCCCAGCCCAATGTTAGCAAGAAGGCAGTTGTCACTTTGCACTTTGAGTCACAGGGTCATACAGCCATACAGTATGGAAACATGGCTAACAAGGAATTGTAATAATCCTTTCCAAATCCCTCTATCCCTCTCCCTCAATATTTTTATGCCAATCACTTTGACTAAGTGTTTGGTCGTCCTTCTAAAAATTCCTTCTTTGGCTTGTTATCAACTTTTTGTCTGATTGCATTCCTGCAAAGAATCTTGGGAAGCTTTTAAATACTAAATGAGCCATATAAAGTAAATTATTGTTGAAAATTCCATTATATACTGATTAGAAATTCTTGAAATTGCCATCATTAATTTCTAATTGTAAACAATAATTCTTGTGTTAAGTAAGATCTTTAAAACATGGAGTTAATCAAGTATAGAGCCAGGCAACATGAGCAATTGAAAATATAAATTATTTGTACAACATTAAAGACAATCTTCCTGGTGGTAGGTGTGGCATTGAGCCATATTGAGTGGGAAAGATCTGACTGATATCTGGATTGATCATAGTCAAAATAAGAATGACAATCTTATAATTAATCTTGGTTCCTCATGTACAGCCAGGAAGAAGTCCATTGGTATTTAGCTCTGGAGAATACACACGAGACTTAAATTCATGTTGACCAGCTACATAATACGTGTATTATACAAGATGAGAAGAGCATGTAGCATGGACAACAGAGATTAAAATGATTTCAAACTGTGTATAGAAAGGGTAAACCATTGAACACTAAAGATATGAAGGATGAGTTTCTGGTGTGTCTTATGAATGCTTTTCTGGGGCAGTATATGAAGGATCATACTAGACGAATTGGTGTTTTAGATCTAGTATTATGTAATGAGAAAGGGCTAATTAACAACCTTGTTGTACAAAAATCTTTTGGGATGAGTGACCACATTATGGTAGAGCTTTGCATTATGTTTAAAATGAGGTAGTTCATTCTGATGCAAGGGAGATACATTTTAATGAAAGAAATTATGAAGGCATGGATTCGTGAGTTTGACTGAGTAAATTAAAAAGCATGACTGAACACAGGCAATGGGTAATTTTGAAAGAACCATTGCTTGACTTAAGCAAATATACATTCCTTCAAAAGTGCAAAAACTCAAAAACAGTCAACTGTGGCTAATAAAAGGAAGCTCAGAATTGTTTATGATTAAAAGAAAAGGTGTATAAAGTTGCTAAAATACTAGTAATTCAGGAATAGTAAGAATTGGGAACTATATAGAATGCAATAAAGAAGGACCAAGAAACCAGTAAGGAAGGGATAGATAAAAAATGAATGTAATCTGCCAAAAATCATACAAATAGACTATACGACTTCTATACATATATATAAAGGAATTATTCGGTTAAACCAAATGTGGGTCCAATGCATGCAGTGTCAGGATGCCATATAATGGGAAATAGAGAAATAGCAGAGAAATTAAATGATTACTTTGTATCTGTTTTGATTGAGGAAGATACTAAAGATTTCTGAAAATTAGACATACAAGTGGCTATGTAGAATGAGGAGTTGAAGTAAATTAACCTTAGTGAGAAGATTATACTGGAGAAATTAACAAAGGTGAAAGCTGATAAATCCCCAGGACCTGATGATCTACATACAGAGTGTTGAAGAAGGTGACCATTGAGATAATAGATACATTAGTGATTATTTTCCAAAATTCTATAGATTCCAGAATTACTCCTGTGGATTGGAAGGTAGCAAATGCCGCTCCACTATTTAACAAGGATGCGAGAGAGAAAATAGGGAGGTACAGACGTGTTGGCATTACATCAGTTGTAGTGAAAATGTTAGAGTTTATTATAAAGAATTTGAAACGTTGTTTATTATATAAATGGAGAGAAATTGCAGAACTATAAAATATAGAGGCATCTGGGTGTCATGATACAAGCATCATAAAACATTAATATAGAGGTACAACAAATGATCAGGAAAGGAAATGGAATGCTGCTGTTTATTGCAAGGGAAATTGGATATTATTGTAGGGATGCTTTGTTGCAGTTTTGCAGGCTATGGTGAGACCACATCTGGAATACTGTGTACAGCTTTTGGTTTCCTTATTTATAGAGTCATAGAGTCATAGAGATGTACAGCACGAAAGCAGACCCTTCGGTCCAACTCATCCATGCTGACCAGATATCCCAACCCAACCTAGTCCTACCTGCCAGCACCCGGTCCATATCCCTCCAAACCTTCCTATTCATATATCCATCCAGATGCCTTGTAAATGTTGCAATTGTACTAGCCTCCACCACTTCCTATGGCAGGTCATTCCATACACGTACCACTATCTGAGTGAAAAAGTTGCCTCTTAGTCTCTTTTATATCTTCACCCTCTCATTCTAAACCTATGCCTTATAGTTCTGGACTCCCCCACCCCAGGGAAAAGACTTGTCTATTTATCCAATCCAGCCTCTCATGATTTTATAAACCTCTATAAGGTCACCCCTTAGCCTCCGACACTCCAGGGAAAACAACCCTAGCCTAATCAACCTCTCCCTATAGCTCAAATCCTCCAACCCTTGTAAATCATCTGAACCCTTTCAAGTTTTACAACATCTTTCCGATAGGAGGGAGACCAAAATTGCACGCAATATTCCAACAGGGGCCTAACCAATGTCCTGTACAGCCACAACATGATCTCCCAACTCCTGTACTCAATACTCTGACCAATAAAGGAAAGCACACCAAACGCTTTCTTCACTATCCTATCTACCTGCGACTCCACATTCAAGGAGCTATGAACCTGCACTCCAAGGTCTCTTTGTTCAGCAACACTCCCTAGGACCTTACCATTAAGTGTATAAGTCCTGCTAAGATTTGCTTTCCCAAAATGCAGCACCTCACATTTATCTAAATTAAACTCCATCTGCCACTTCTCAGCCCATTGGCCCATCTGATCAAGATCATATTGTAATCTGAGGTAACCTTCCTAGCTATCCACTACACCTCCAATTTTGGTGTCATCAACAAACTTACTAACTGTACCTCTTATGCTCACATTCAAATAATTTATATAAATAATGAAAATTAGTGGACCCAGCACCAATCCTTGTAGTACTCCACTGTTCACAGGCTTCCAGTCTGAAAAACAACCCTCCACCACCACCCTCTGTCTTCTACCTTTGAGCCAGTTCTGTATCCAAATGGTGAATTCTCCCTGTATTCCATGAGATCTCACCTTGCTCACCAGTCTCCCATGTGGAACCTTGTCGAACGCCTTACTGAAGTCCATGTAGATCACATCTACCACTCTGCCCTCATCAATCCTCTTTGTTACTTCTTCAAAAAACTCAATCAAGTTTCTGAGACATGATTTCCCACGCATAAAGCCATGTTAATTATCCCTATTCAGTCCTTGCCTTTCCAAATGCATGTACATCCTGTCCCTCAGGATTGCCTCCAACAACATGCTCACCACCGATGTCAAGTTCACCGGTCTATAGTTCCCTGGCTTTTCCTTACCCATTTCTGAAACAGTGGCACCATGTTAGTCAACCTCCAGTCTTCTGAAACCTCACCTGTGAATATAGATGATACAAGTATCTCAACAAGGAGTCCAGCAATCACTTCCCTAGCTTCCCACAAAGTTCTAGGGTACACCTGATCAGATCTTGGGGATTTATCTTCTTTTACACATTTCAAGACATCCAGCACTTTCTCCTCTGTAAAATATACATATTTCAAGATGTCACCATTTATTTCTCTACATTCTGTACCTCCCATGTCCTTTTCCACAGTAAATACTCATGCAAAATATTCATTTATTATCTGCCCCATTTCCTGTGGCTCTACACAAAGGCCACCTTGCTGATCTTTGAGGGGCCCTATTCTCTCCCTCGTTACCCTTTTATCCTTAATGTATTTGTAAAAACCCTTTGGATTCTCCTTAACTTTGTCAAAGCTATCTCATGTCCCCTTTTTGCCCCCCGATTTCTCTCTTAAGTATACTCCTACTGCCTTTATAATCTTCTAAGGATTCATCGATCTATCATGCCCATATCTGATCTACGCTTCCTTCTGTTTCTTAACCACATGACAGGATATAAATGTATTAGAAGCAGTTCAGAGAAATTTGACTCAACTGATTCCTGGGATGGGGAGAGATACCTTCTGAAGAAAGAACCAACAGTTTGAACCTGCATCTGTTGGTATTTAGAAAAATGACAGGTGATCTCATTGAAACATATACGATCCTGATTGTAAGATGATTTACAGCATTTAACTCTTACTTATAGTTAATTCAGAACAAGAGTATTTTCCTGATACCTTCTGTCTACTGACTTCAAATTTGTCAATCTCACAACCACTCAGGTTTGTAGGATTACCGTAGCCACCTCACAGAGAAAGAAATTGCCCAGAAATCTTATCTTGCTCTAAGCAGCCTGCTTAATTTTAACAAGCTGTTGTAAGGGTATAATTGTCCAAGATATTTTAAGGTTCTGGATTTTTTTTCTTCAGAATGTACTTCCTCACTTAAGGAGTACATTAGAGTAAGGTTAGATCAGTTAGAATATCAAAGACATCTGGTCCATCAAGTCTGCTTCACCATTCAACAAGATCATGGCTAATCTAGTAATCTTGAATTCCACTTTAAGAAGTATTATCTGGGGTTCCTCATTGTTCTAAAATTTTAGTGAAAGCGTCTTGCTTTTTACATTGTTCAGATTCCATCTGCTACACAAATGTGTGGGTAAGCCACACATCGAATATAGATTCCCCCCACTGTCATTAGATCCTGCATCATTGAACACTTTTCCTTAATTATATAGTGGATAAGCCTTTATGAAGTTGTGAGCTTTTATCCTGTCAATTTATTTGTGAAGTTTATATAATTCTTATATAGAGATTTCTGCCATTGCTCCCTTAATCGTTAAATCTTAAAATAATCCTCCATTAAAGATTTTGTTAGGAAAAAGATGTTTCATTTAGTTCAAATCATATTTCATAGGGTTGTTTGATCCTGGTGTCTAATGTTATTGATATAACAAGAATCTTTTCCTTGTCTTTTCAATTAAAATACCATTATGTAGAGATGCCGATGTTGGACTGGGGTGGACAAAGTTAAAAATCATACAACACCAGTTTGTAATCCAACAGGTTTATTTGGAAGCACTAGCTTTTGGAGCACTGATCATTTGTCAGTTTGGAAAGCTAATGCTTCTAAATAAATCTGTTGGACCATAACCTAGTGTTGTGTGATTTTTAACAATTAACATATATCAGGTTTTATGGTTCCAACATCTCATTGTAGTTAAAATCTTATTTTCACACCTGATGTGATGATTTTATATTTCTTTCCAGGCCTTCTGTTGTGTAATTAATCTATTGTTCACATTGTCTATTGTATGTTAGTCTATTAACTTGATTCAGGCATAAATGTGACATCTCCATGTTCCCTTTCAGGTTTATTTTAATTTCAAATTGAAGCTTTTCGGTTTCTACTGCTAGTTGAGATGGGGTATTTAATAATTAACTCTATGTTCTTCATGAGTCTTTATCTTTTATGTTGTTGGTATCTATGTCTGTTCTTCCTAATTAGTTATATTGTTTCTTAAACATTTGGGCTGAATCTTGGTTAAGTGCTAGTTGCGTGAATTTTTGGAGAGCTTTTCACATGAGGCCTCATGCATTTTTTTAAAAGAAACTCACCTCATTAACTATTTACCCTACCCCGATTACATCTCCCTCAACCAAATCTAGCTTCACATTACCACGTGGCACTCATGGAACAATGTGTTCCTGCTGAGATACGCCAGAATTAGCCAACATCCCTGGCACCAGGATCATCTTTAAAAGGCCATCACGCACGCAGATAAGCACTGTCAGTTTGGACCTGGCCTGAGCAGTCCCTGACCTTTGTTCAGAACATGGGAGGCAAGGAACATTTGATTCCCTTCTTTATAGGCAAGGACCTAGAGGTCCAGCTGACTGGGCTGGTGCATAGACAGGATGTCCTCATCCCCCAGTACCAGCAGTTGACTGAAAGAACTTGCTTGAGTTTTTTGAGGAAGTAACAGAAAGGCTCAATGAAAGCAATGCTGATGACGTAGTGTAAATGGGTTTCTAGAAGATATTTGAAATTGTACACACACCAGACTTGTAAGGAAGGTTATAGCTCCTGGAATTAAAAGGATTGTAGCAACATTGATTATAAAATTACTAAGTGATAGAGAGTTTGAGGTGCCAGTGTTGGACTGGGGTAGACAAAGTTAAAAATCACACCACTAGGTTATAGTCCATTTGGAAGCACTAGCTTTTGGAGTGCTGCTCCTTCATCAGGTGGTTGTGGAGGTTAAGATCATGCTCACGGAATTTATAGCCAAACGAGTCCAGTGTCATGGAGACTCCTTAACGAGTGACAGGCAGTAATGGTCAGTGGATATTTTTCTGGCTGGAGGAAGGTTTGTATCAGAGTTCTCCAGAGGTCAGTATCGGGACCGTTGCTTTTCCTGTTATATAATAATGATCTGTTGGGGACAAATTCAAACTTTGCAGATGACCCCAAATTTGGAAGAATTGTAAAATGTGAGGAGGACTGTGCAAAAGGACATAGACAAGTTGGTGGTGTGGGTGAATAGGTCCAGATGAGGTTAAGTACAGAGAAGTTTGAGGTGATGCATTTTGGTAAGATGCATGTTGGAAGACAATATAAAATAAAAGGGAGAAATCTATAGAGAGTGCAGGAGCAGAGGGAGCTAAGTGTTCATGTGCATGGATCATTGAATGTGGCAGAACAGATAGACAGAGCAGTAAGTAAAGCAAACAGTATCCTCAACTTTATTAATAGAGGCATTGAGTACAAGGGCAGGAATGTGACATTGAACTTGTGCAAAACACTTTTTTGATCTCAGCTGGAGTATTGAGTACAGTTCTGGGTGTCACATTATGGGAAAGATGCGGTCACACCAGAAAGTGTGCAGGGGTGATTTATTGAAATTATGCCAGGAATAAGAAACATTAGTTTAGAGGATTAGAACACAATGGGAACTGGATGATTATTTGGATAGAAATAATGTGCAGGAGGAAAGCAGAAAATTGGCTCTGGATAATGATGCTCATTTGAACAGCATTACTGCAAGCATGATGGGCCAAATGGCCTCCTCTGCGCTGTAACACTTCTGTGATTCTGTGAAAATGGCACAGCAGTACAGCACACAGTGAATCTGGTGTCCTTGAGGAGCCAAAACAAAGAAAGACAAGGCAAGGCAACACAACAGGGATGCTGTGAACATCCAGGTAAGCTCAGCATGAATGGGCACTATGAAAGAAGGAAACAGCCTGGAGATGCAGTCTGGTTGATTACATTAGTAGTGTCCTTGCTGCAGCATGACAGTAATAGTTGCAGCCAAAGGGTCAGCATTGAAGTGGAGAGGTTTCCTTTAAATGGATTGGAGATATGCCATGAAACTTCTTAGAGGCTGGCACATGTCAGATGCCAATGTCCATGGATGTGGAGATCATGTGACAGGTACCCATAAAATATTCCCTGAGACATTGGTGCCCAATGGAGATTCTTTAGGCAAGCAGTGAGCTGAAGTTGCTATGTATCTGACTTCCATGTTAAGAGTTCTTGATGTTGACCTAGCTTGTTTGATGTGTTTGGTAATGTAAGCAGTTGCAGATTAATGAGATGAACTGTGGCATTAATAAGGGGTTGAACAATCAATAATCCTCCTTTATTGGCAACTCACCACTGTCTACAAAAAATTCACTGCACTGCTCAGCCAGTGCATAAATGATGCAGTGAAGTGCTCCTGATGTCAAGATAGGCCTATTGGATCTCTTGTGTAATTCTGCCATAAACCTCAACATAACCCATGTCACCAGGTCTCAAAAGGATTCCATCCTCTATTTCTAACCTGATCTCGTTATAATGGGACTTGACAGGATGGACACTGAAAGGATGTTATCACTCGTGGGAGGGACTAGAACTAGGAGACAAAGATTAATAATAAAGGGTTGGCCATTTGAGGAGGAAATAAAGGGAAATACTTCTAGCAAAAGAGACAGAGTTACTTAATTTTCTTAAAAATTAAAAATGACATGGCACCAAGTTATAGTCGAAAAGGTTTATTTGGAAGTGCAAACTTTCAGAGAGCTGCTCCTTCATCAGGTAGCTTGCTAATGAAGGAGCAGTGCTCGGAAAGCTTGTACTTCCAAATATACCTGTTGGACTATAACCTGGTGTTGTGTGATTTTTAACTTTGTCCATTCCAGTCCAACACTGGCTCCTCCACATCATAGCTACCATCAATATTTTTTAAGGCAGGGCTCGATAGATTCTTGATTAAAAGGGGAGTCAAATTTTAGGAGCTGGTCTGAACGTGGAGTTAAGTATATTCCCACACCAGACTGACAGGAGCAGTTCAAGAAGGCAGCTCATTACTACCTTCTGCAGGGCAATGTTCACATTCCATGAAGAAAGGGGGTGGATGTAGGAGTGGCAAGAGAAAATTTGAGCCAAACTTACTGCTTCAAGAAAGAGGCAGCCACAAGTGCTGCTGGGTGCAGTCAGGCTGCTTAAAAAGTCCACTCTATAGTAGTGAAAATTTGTTGCAGCTGTTTAAAAATGCAATAAAACACAATAAAAACAAAATAAAAAGCCCCCCAACCTCAGCCCTCACATATTCTTACCCATTTCTCTGCCGTACATACATTCCCCATGCTCCATCCATGCCAACCCATGGTACATCACCTATTCCCCATGGCCTCAGTGTCAATGGACAGAACTGTATCTCCCAGCCACCACACCATGCCTTTCCACCTTCCACGCCAACTCCCCAATATTCATACTGGGGAAACTGTGAAGTAATAGTGATAATATATTGTGAAATCAGTTATCCCAGTCCCTTACCAACTTCCTGCACTCCTAGTCCAGTTCCTGACCAACTTCCTGCACCATAGTCCAGTTCCTGACCAACTTCCTGTACCCCTAGTCCAGCACCTGACCAACTTTCTGCACCCCTAGTCCACGTCCTGACCAACTTCAGCAAAAAGGTAGAAATCTGGTATAAGATAAAACATTCAGAGTTGGGAGGTATTTCCTTGTGTTTGAATCAAATTCTGAGTTGTTTTATATTTTCTGATTCCATCCATATTTCACTTTGATTTAATTAGGCTGTACTACATAGCAAATGTGAGCAGAAAGATACCATGTTATTTATTACTTTTATTCATTGCATTTCTTGTCCATAAAGATACAATACAGTGATACAACATGGCACAGGAGCAGACCCTTCAGCCCACTAAGCTTGAGCCGATTCCTTATTCCTATTTAGACCCCTTACTTATTGGCCATGCATGGTTTCTATCCCTCTGTTCACCTTCCGATCATGTGTCGATCAAGACACACCTTAAACGTTGCTAATGTGCCTGCTTCCATCACCTCCACTGGCAGTGCATTTCAGACAGCCACCACCCTCTGTGTGAAAAATTTTCTTGCCATTTCTCCTTTAAACTTTCTCCCTCTCCCCTTGAATGTGTGCCCTCTTGTAGTTGACCTTTCCACCCTGGGAGAAAGCCTCTGAATATCCACCCTATCTATGCCTCGTGTAATTTTGAAGATCACTATCAGGTTGCCCCTCAGCCTCCATCTTTCCAGTGAAAAGAATCCAACTTTATCCAACCTCTCCTCATACCTAAAACCCTCCAGACCAGTAACATCCTGGTAGAACTTATTGTACTCTCTTCAAAGCATCCACATCCTTCTGGGAGTGTGGTGATCAGAACTGCATGCAATATTTCAAATGTGGCCTAACTATAGTTTTATACAGCTGTAAAATTACTTGCCAGTTTTCATATTCAACACCCCAGCTAATGAAGGCAAGCATGCTGTATGCCTTCTTGACCACTTTATCCACCTGTGTTGCCACTTTCAGGGATCTGCACAGAGTGGATGAGACAATTGGCACATGATATTGTCTGTTGGTCGTGGATAAATGATAATATCAAATAGTAAGGACGGATGTGATATTTCAGAGCCACCAGCCATCTCATCGCGGAGAATCTTTATGCCCACACAAGACTCTGTTAATCTCTTGGTACACAATTACCATTGATCTATTTCCTGTGAATGGGAATGACTTTATCTTAGTCACTAATTATGTTTCCCAATTTCTAACTGAGCACTGAGCATGATATTCAGTTTCCTTGGTGCCAGTGTAAAAATCATTTCTGATAATGGGCTGCAGCACACAGGCAGACAGGTGAAATGTGACATCTCACCACATTATCCAAATTTAAACAGCTTCACTAAGGAAATGGTTATATCAATCCTCCTGAAGTGTAGGACAACAAAACATGATTTTTGTGTTGTCACGTTACAACTTTGAGTTACATCTCTGGAATTGTATACCATCACCAATAGAGATTACGTTTGGAAAGCAAGTGAGAATGACATTGCCAACCATCACCTAGCCAAACTCTCCTTGATACAGGATGGCCTTCTCAAAAAAAAGGTGAAATGAAGATAGTGTATAACTGGCATGCAGGTACAGAACTACCTCAGCTACACGTCAGGCAAAGGTCAGAGTCACACACCCCATCACGGGAACGTGGCTACCCACAGAGTTTCCAATGTGTGCAGTGAGTCCACTATAAAACCATGACACTAATCAGAGCAACTTTGAGGATGAATAGAACCCAGTTAAGGGTAGTGTACAATATGTCAATGAAAACAGCAAACTAAAAAACCAAAGCCAGATAGTGTGAAGGAATACCAGAACAACAATCAACAGAGTGATGACATGCCTGCAGATGACACACAGCCCACTGCCAATGGTGAAATCCAGAAGGCTACAGTAAAACAAGATCTGAAGAGTTGTCAAACTGCTGAATAGAGACAGGACTTTTAACGTGGCCATTTCAACATCAGCCTGCCTCTTCCCACCTTTGTCTCACCTGCAAAAACATAAAGGTTCTGCTTGCTTGCTCTACTGGGAAGGAGGTGGAATAATTATGTTGAGATTAATTCAGAGTTCCACTTACCACCTCCACCTGGAAAATCTGTGTCACTGTTTTACCACAGTTAGCCGCTCAGAAAGACTGACTATTGAAAACAGATCTTCTTTTCTCCATCCGATATGAAAGATATGCTACTGTCTGCAGTGAAGCTCAATTACAAAAATGTGTACTTTAAGCATAGACACAATTAATCTTTGCTCTTTTTGTCTGGGTATTGGCTGTGTGATTTAGCATTACTCAATATTTTCAATAGCATAGATCACCGGCTCTGTGAAAACAAACTGTATTTTCTCCTCTGCCTCCACTATTAAGATGTTAATGGCTTTAAAATGATTTTCTAAATTAACTTGACTACCTCTAAATTAGTAAAAATGAATAAATTGCGACACTTTGCAGTTAATCTCAGTGCTGGAAGCAGCAGGAAGTAGAAAGTATTTGTAATGTATGACCTTATACTTCCTAACCCTATTTTAAAATGTCTGTCATTCTGACTTAGCAACTGAAAACATGGAATATAGATTTAACCGATTTTTATGCCAAAATCATCATTGACCACACAAGTGGACAAATATAGAACTTAATTTTGGCAATTTGAGTCACAACTGTTTACTCATATAAATAAACTTGTCACTGGGCAAACAAACACAGTAATTTTTATCATATTAATTGAAGCTGCCTATTTGATTTTATTTTTAGAGGCATTTAGCTTCAACTGATGCTGCAGCTGTGGTTTGGGCACACTACTGTTATGTAAGTGAGGAGTGAAATCTGTATGGCTGTGGTTTGCTTTTTCTGCCATTGGATCAAAACATCAGGAGTTGCACAGGTTTTTAAAATGTATATACTGTACAATATAGACAGAACTTCCAACCATAGTGTTGACATTACATTTAAAAATGCATTGAATTAATTAATTTGGAGACCTGGTGTGGAGTTTATGTGTACTATACTGTGGCAAATTGATAATGGGAAGGACATTTAATCTGGAGGGAATATGGCTAGAAGGGCTCTTACCATCATTCATTCACTACCCTGATTATGCCCATCCCAGGAAGCACATACACATCCCCACCTTGTCACAAATTGATGCTTTTAAAGTGTGTAATAAATGTCCAGATAAGGACCGCACTTCTCTGCTACTATTCTTAAACCAGCAGTGAGTGGGGGCCTCACCATGTAGTGCACATAACTAACAAGGCCTGATGTTTTTACTTGCAGAGACTTGCCTCATTTCAACGAACTAAGTACCTGATCAAAGAAACTGGCATTGGAAAGTTGTGGGTGAGACCACTGAGAATCACTTTGCTGCAACCACTTTCTTGTGACCTCTTCATAAGTTCCCTTATGCCATCACACAGATTTGCCCTGGGGTCCAGGCCTCAGAACGGTGCCTTTCTTGCTGTGGCCTCTGCCTTCCTGGTGGCATTGCCATTCAAAAATGCTACTGAGCTCTAGTTGACTGACAGCTCTCATTGAGCAATGTTGTCAAAGTGTGGCTAAACCTTCAAATCACTATCCCTGACATTATGTTGCTTGAAAAACCTGGAGTCTTGGTAACCATAAGGTAGAAAATTGCTGTCACCATTCTCCTCTTAGATTAGGGTCTAAAATTCCAGGTTGGTCTAGTGTTGTAACAGAATAAAACCACTAGGTAGTCTAATGAAAAGAGGCTCTTGCTAGAAACAAGATATAGTTTATTGCATGGAGGCAACCAGGCACAAATTGCATTATATATTACACATTATTGCAAATACCACTATAGTTATAGAGTCATTCAGCACAGAAACAGACCCTTCAGTCCAACCAGTTCATGCTGACCAAGTTTCCCAAATGAAACTAGTCCCACTTGCCAGCATTTGACCCATATCCCTCAAAATTTTCCTATTCATGTACCTATCCGAATATCTTTGAATGTTGTAACTGTAATTATATCTACCCTTTCCTTTGGCAGTTCATCCCACGTATGAACCACCCTCTGTGTGAAAACATTGCCCGTCAGATCTCTTTTAAATTTTTCTCCTCTCATCTTAAACCCTTAGCTTTGAACTCTCCCACCCTAGGGAAAAGATCTTTGCTATTCACATTATCTATGCCCTTCATGATTTTATAAACTTCAGTAAGGTCACCCCTCAAGCTCCTATGATCTAGTGAAAGAATTCCCAGCCTATCAAGCCTATCCTTGTAACTCAAACTCTCCAATCCTAGCAATGTCCTGGCAAATCTTTTCTGTAACCTCTCCAATTTAATAATATCCATCCCATAGCAGTACAACTAGAACTGTACACAGCACTCCAAAAGTGGCCTTACTAATGTTGTATACAGGAGGAAAAAGTGAGGTCTGCAGATGCTGGAGATCAGAGCTGAAAATGTGTTGCTGGAAAAGCGCAGCAGGTCAGGCAGCATCCAAGGAAAAGGAAATTCGATGTTTCGGGCATAAGCTCTGATGAAGGGCTGATGCCCGAAACGTCGAATTTCCTGTTCCTTGGATGCTGCCTGACCTGCTGCGCTTTTCCAGCAACACATTTTCAGCTCAGTAATGTTCTATACAACTGTAACATGGCATGCCAACTCCTATAGTCAATGGAAGATTCCCGATGAAGGGCTTATGCCAGAAACATTGCTTCTCTGCTCCTTGGATGTTGCCTGACCTGGTGTGCTTTTCCAGCACCACACTATCAATTCCTTTAGTCAATGGTCTAAGCAATGAATGCAAGGAGACCTAGGTGACAGCTTTCAAGATCCAGAGCTCCTGTGCATTGGCTCTTGTCCCACACGTCCATGTGACATTGTCAGATTGGCTGGAGTTCAATACAGTCTTCAGCATTAACCCATTCAGAAACATTTCCTTATATGGTAAGTCCGGCCTTCCCCTAACCCACCCATTTACCACCACCAAGTTTGTGATCCTGGAGAAAGGCACACTGGTGGGCCATCAAGTGCCCAATTGGCACATAATATTGGCAGAACTACTCACAAAGTAGGGCACTTAGCAAGTCTCCAGGTGGCAGCCATGACACAGTTGCTCATAAAAGATCTTTCTTTGTGGCAGAATTTACAAAATTTAATATGAGTTATTTGGTATATTTGTTGTATTGTAATTGCTCCAACAACTGTTTCTGTGTATTCAGGCATCTATGCACCAAGCTCTGGACTTTTCTCCGTTTACCCTCCATCTCTGTAGCTAATTTCCTCTTTCTTAAAACCTATCTTTGATCAAGATTTTGGTCATCCAATCTAATAGTTTTCATGGTTTTGCATCAAACTTTGTTTTATAATCTTCTTGTGAATGGAGGAGACATTTTATTATACTAACGGTTCAAAAGAAATGCAATAGGTTGTTGTAATTACTACAAACAAATAAATTTGTTTATATAACTAACAATGATTGAATTCTGAGTATAGATGTATTGTTCATTGACTATTTTTTAATTTTGACATTACTTGTCAGTGGAATTAGTTATACGGTGTTACATCAATATAAAAACAAGGGAGCAAAGAACAATCTTGGTTTCTTAAAAAAAAAAGCACTTTCTGAAGATGGTTACATGATAAAACAATTATGACTACTGCCTGGAAAATTGGAATTCATCTGAAAGATTCTGTTTTTATAGTCACTGTCATTTATTTAGAGGCTCAAGTGACTGAATGAGTTTCAAAACATCCACCTGGGATTTTCATTGAGATGAAATTGGATATGGCACAAATGCAAATTGGGAGCTATCGTTTTTACCACCTATTAGTGGAGGTATTCAATAAAGTGCAGTCAATTTTTCACATGGATGATCCCTGGAATGGTAGGCCTAACATATGATGATTAGCTGAGGATCCTGGGATTGTATTCATTAGGGTTTAGAAAGTTGATGAGAAATCTAATAAAAACTTACAAGATAATGCATGGCTTCGAAAGGGTGGGAAGTTGTTTCCATTAGGCGGGGAGACTATGACCCGTGGGCACAGCCTTAAAATTAGAGGGGATCAATTTAGAACGGAAATGAGGAGACATTTCTTCAGCCAGAAAGTGATGGGCCTGTGGAATTCATTGCCATGGAGTGCAGTGGAGGCCAGGACATTGGGTATCTTCAAGGCAGAGACTGATAAATTCTTGATCTCGCAAGGAATTAAGGGCTATGGGAAGAGTACGGGTAAATGGAATTGAAACGCCCATCAGCCATGATTAGATAATGGAGTGGACTCCATGGGCAAATGGCCTTGCTTCCACTGCTATGTCTTATGGTCTTATGGTCTAATGCAGTATCACATTTTGTGACTGTCCATGTTCATTAGCATTCTCTCTTGAGACTAAAAGTAACTAAAGAGTTGATATTATTTTCGTAGTTACATTGTACTTTTGTATTCATTTACATAGCCCATAGCTATTTGTTCCAAAATTGTGATGAAATTGCCCCACAGATTCCATTTCACAACATTCTTTTAGCACTTTTTAAAGGTAACAATTTAATTTCCATTCTAGGGCTAAACAGAATCCATATGCATTATAATTCAAAGCAGGGAGAGGACTAAAATCATGGGCCAACAAAATGAAAATAAAGGAAATGGACTTACTCCATTCATTTACCACAGGCAGTCTACTATGTAAAATAATATGAGTTGAACTATAATCCTCATCTTCAATCATCCAAAATAAAGCTAACCATACACAATGCTTTACTATTAGAACTTTTCATGAGTAACCCAGCACATTTATCCCCTTTCAGTTCTAAAATCATTATTATTTATTCTATGGACAAATGTTGTCTTCAGCATAACTGATTTCCTGAGTACCCATTCACATCATGTAAATTATATACTGGACAGCAGGAAAAACTCAATACTTCAATTCCTCTGTATTTCACTTCACATGCAGTGCAAAAGAAAGATAATACTTAAAGGTTCAGACATTTCAAATGTCAACCGCTCTGCCAAGTAGTTTCCACAAACATAACTGAATAAAAATAAGTTTCTAGACAGCATACTGTAACTTTGACATTAGCCAATGGTAAGGATTCTTAATGTCTCACGAGATATCTCACTTTGAAAGAGGCTGGTAAGCAAAATTTTTTTTAGTGACAGGCCAGGTTTTGATAGCTTAATCACCATAATGAATTAGATCCACTAGAAATTTTCATAATTTCAAAGAAACATTAAGTAGGGAAGGCATAATGATGAATAATTAGGGTTGCTTGAGCTAGATTTTTGGGTACTTTAGAGTACTTTCCTAGTGCCTTTAGATCATAAATTCACATGGAAGGAGCTTATGTGCACACTATTGGGGGAAATACATGGAAACTATACTGGTGAAGGTGTCATCATATGCATGCTTCATAGTCTCCTCAGGATTGAAGGCAGATCATAACATCAATCAGTGTACAACATCTATTTGTTGTAAGCCTTGCCATTTTGGAGATCCACATTATTAACTGCCCTCTATTAGTCTCACACCACAAGTGAATACGCATTCAGCAGCAGGAAGAAGTCACACTGACAATATTTAACTCTTACAGTTAGTGAAATCAGAACAAAATACATCAGGTGCTAGAAATCTGAAATAAAAACAGGAAGTGCTGGAGAACTTCAGCAGTTCTGACTGGATCTGTGGACAGAGAAGTAATGTTAACAAGTTGAAAGTTTAAAATGGAGAGAAGGGCATCTTCAAGATAGGCATATCTGAAACAGCAGTAGTAGTGAATTAAACTTTCAAATTAGAGCAAAATACTGCAGATGCTAGAAATATGAGAAAAAAACCGAAAATGCTGGAGAAACTCTGGGCACCCTCACAGTCTGCTACACTTGTTCCTGCTTCCCCTGTGGATATAGTATGAAAAAGATGTTATTTTCTAACCTCTTTCAGTTCTGTTATATTCATCTTGAAATGTTAGCTCTGTTGGAAATCACGATTAAACTTTTAAGAATCACTCCTGGGTTTGCAAGGTGATTCAGTGGTCAGCAATGCTGCCTCACAACAGCAGGGATCTGGATTAAGTTCCACTCTTGCGCAATTGTTCATGTGGAGTTTGCACATTCTCCCTGTGTCTGTGTGGATATCCTCTGGGTGTACACTCTCCTCACACAGTCCAAAGACATACAGGTTAGGTGGATTAGCCATGGGAAATGCAGGGTTACAGGAATGGGTTGGATCTGTTTGGCATTTGAGAGGGTTGCTATAGATTGAATGACCTGGTTCCACATTTGAGGTTCTATTATTCTATGTACCCTGTCCCACAGGCAACAGCAGAATTATATTCAACCACAGTCTGTAACCACATTTTCTGCCATTTCCCAAACTCTACCAGCATATCAATAAAAAAGGATAAAGGTAATACATTTGCAACTATTTACCATTAGAAGTACTGTTTGGGTGACCACTAGATGCTAGTCTTTAGCCAAATCAATTCATTCCATGTGATATCAAAACAAAAGTTGAAAACACTGTTTGTATTCTTTCATGGGATGCGGACATCATGGGCTAAGGCCAGCATTTGCTGCTTATCCCAAATTACTCTTGAACTGAGTAGCCAACAGAACAACTTCAGAGAGCACTTAAGTATCAATCGCATTGTGTGGGTCTAGAGCCATATGAAGGTCAAATCAAACACAAGACTTCTCACAAGATACAAGTGAACTGGATATGTTTCACCACAATCAACACATGGTCATCAGCCATTAGGCTAGCTTTCAATTCCAGTTTTTAAAACTGAATCCAAATTTCACCTTCTGTCATCATGGGATTTGAACACATATCCCTGGAACATTCATCCACTGACATTACTACTACACCAACACCACCCATACTGTGCAGACTATGGGTCCTGACAATATTCCAGCTAAAATACTGAAGACTTGTGCTTGTGAATTAGCTGTACATCTGGCTAAGCTGTTCCAGTACAGTTACAACACAGGCCTCTATCTGACAATATGGAAAATCACCAAGTGTGTCCTAAGCACAAAAAGCAGGACCAATCCAACCTAATCAATTACCATCTCAGCATTTTGCCCTCAATCATTAGCATGGTGATGGAAGGTGTTATCAACAGTGTTATCAAGCAGCATTTACTCAGCATTAATCTGCTCAATAACACTCAGTTATAGTTCAAAAAGGTCCTCATCTCAGCTCCTTACCTTATCGCAGCCTTTGGAAAACATGAACAGATCAGCTTAATTCAAAGATAAGATAAATTTGATCTCCCTTAACATTGATGTATAGATGCTGGTGTTGGTGTTTTAACACCATCACTTTGCTAGCTTGTTATAAACTGTCTATCTTAATTAGTTTATGCAGTTTGGGATTACTTGTTACTTTTGGTTAGACCCTCAGCATGTGACTTTATTCCTATCATGTTATTCCAGCCATTTGAATGGTCTCCAGCACCACCTTGTTTTTATTTTTTTTTGTAATTTTCTCTCTGCCTCAATGAATTGGATTATAGTTCACCCCCTTCACTTACTATTCAGCTGTTGACACTTTACTCACACCATTTGACACGTTTGATCATCTTCAGCCTATTGACACTCCATTCACTCAATTTGTATGATCTTTTGATCTCTCTGCCCAATGATCTGTCTACCTCTAAATTCTGTGTCTGTATGCTCTTAATCATTTCACCTGATGAAGGGGCAGTGCTCTGAAAGCTTGGGATTTCAAATAAACCCGTTGGACTGTAACCTGATGTTGTGTGACTTCTGATCTAGTCCCTTAACATCAAGGAAGCATTTGACCAAATGTAGCAACAAGACACCATCAAAACTGGAATCACTGAGAAAACTCTTTGCTAATTGGAGTCATACCTGGCTCAAAGGAAGATGGTTGTGGTTGTTGGAGATCAATCATCTCAGCTCCAGGATATCTCTGCAAAAGTTCCTCAGGGTTGCGCCCTAGGCCCAATCATCTTTAGCTATTTCATCAATTACTTTCCCTCCATCATAAGATCATAAGTGGGATGTTTGCTGATGATTGGACATTGTTTAGCACCATTTGTGATTCCTGAGATACTGAACCACTCTATGTTTAAATACAGCAAGACTTGGAAAATATTTAACTTGGGCTGATAAGATGCAAGTTACTTCCACAAAACAAATCCCAGAAAATGACCATGTAATATAAGAGAGAGTGCAACCATCTTACATTCAATGGTATTACCGTCACTGAGCTCCCACACTCTCAAAATACTCGGATTATCATTGAACCGACTGTGCCAATCATAAAAACACTGTGGCTAAAACAATATATAAGAGTTTAGAAATTCTGAGATGAGTAACTCAAAGCTTGTCCAACATCTACAGGGCACAAGTCAGGAGTATTATCCTACCTGTCTGGATGAGTACAGCTCCAATGACAATTGTGAACACTAAGAACATCCAAGACAAGCAGCCCTGATTGGCTGGTACCAAAACTTTCGTTCCTTTCACCACTGATGCACATTGACAGCAGTGTTTACCATCTAAAACCAGAATTGCTGCAATTGCACATGCTCCATTGACAGCACCTTTGAAACTATGACCCCTTCCATTTAAAGGTCAAGGGCAGCAGATTAATTGGAATGTCATCTGTAAGCTCTCCTCCAAGTCACACACCTTTCTAGAGATATATTGCCATTCTTTACAATTGCTGGGTCAAAATTTTGGATGTTCATTTCCAACAGCATTTTGGCTGTGTATATACCATGTGGCCTGCAACAGTTCAAGATGATGATTCACCAGCGCCTTATCAAGGACGAAGGATGATCAATAAATGTTGGCTTAGTCAACACTCACATCCTGTGAAAAGATTCTTAAATGTGTCTACTTGCCATCTACTGTTGTGAAAGGATCAATTAGGTCATCTCTGCGGTCTTGCCAGATGCAAGCAAACTAAACAAGCATGTCACTTCACTAGTATGACAACATCTCCAAGCTACATGATGCCATTGACTACATACCGATAGCTTTACAGGTACCACATGTCAAGCCTCAGATGCACTGAAACCCAAAGAGCTTCTATTTTGTACACATCCAGCTGATGTGTGACCATTGGCTCCAAATCATGCAGCTCAATGCCCACCAACTGAGCAACAGTCATGATACTTTATTTGTGCCACTGATATTTGAGCTATCAGAACACGGCACGGTGGCTCAGTGGTTAGCACTGCTGCCTCACAGCGCCAGGGACCCGGGTTCGATTCCCACCTCGGCCAACTGTCTGTGTGGAGTTTGCACGTTCTCCCCATGTCTGCGTGGGTGTGCTCTGGTTTCCTCCCACAGTCCAAAGATGTGCAGCTTAGGTGAATTGGCCATGCTAAATTGCCTGTAGTGTTAGGTGGATTAGTCAGGGGTAAATATAGGGGGGTTGGTTTCTCTTCGGAGGGTCGGTATGGACTTGTTAGGCCGAAGGGTCTGTTTCCACACTGTAGGTAGTCTACTCATATTAAAGTACGATTAGTGAGGAGTACCTGCAGTACCATGCACAAATGCATCACTTTCTTGAAGACTTTTTGCTGAAGTATAAAACAGGCGTGAACCTTGACGTGTACTTAGAAGTACTTACATGAAAGACACATTACAAACATGCAACCCTCTTACTCAAACTCTGTCTTTAATGTGTTCATATTTATAGAAGCCCAAGTAAATTCCCAGTTAACAGCTGTCACCTGCATCCAATGAAACGTAACAGAAATACATTGAACAATGGACATAGAACACATACAATAAAAGCCATGGTACAACATAAAATGTGATGATTGGCATTGCTTCAAAGGCCTGGACTAGTCTGCAGCAGTTTGTCCAGGACAGCTCTCAAGATTTTTCATGGTCCATCACTGAGTAGGGATTGGGTCTTGCCACTGGTTAACAGCGGAGCGTGAGCATGAGAAGGTGGAGGGGAAGGAGGAAGAGGAAAGACAGGCAGTTGCTTCTAGCTGAGGTGTCACTGAACAGTTCATTCAAATATGATACCCCAATTAACCAAAGTCCATCTCTTCACCTTCCCTCTCTCAGTATCACTGCATCCATTTGACCACAATGTAAACAAACTTTATGAATCAACGTGTGGTATACCACATATGAACATTAACTAATTATCCTTGCATCTTCTCTGAGTGCATGTTTTCTACCTGTTTTCACATGTCCCCAGTGATCTGATGTTGTGTTACTCCAGCTGGGAAACTGCAGATAACCCAAAGCAACTCTGAGCATAGAAGGCCTGGTTGCAGACTGCATCATCCTGACATGGATTGTAACAGTCTAAACTGGCTAACTGACAGGCAGAGTGAAGGGGTAGAGTGGCAGACACCAGATCAAATGCTGTCTTCCCAAAAGGGGATACCAGTGTTCCAGGGAGCCACTGTCACTCAGCCAGAATGATGCATCAATAGGAATGAGCTGTTGGTGTACAGATTGTTGAACTGCTGTGACAATCTGCAAGCTGCATTGTACATTATCATCAAAACACCAATATGTCAGCAGTCTGAACACGCTAGCCAGCTCGCTGACCTTTGCATTGCAGCAGTTGTATGATGTTTTTTTTCTGCTGCAATGGAAACTGCACATCACTCATCAGGCACTACATCGTGGTTGGGTCAGAAGTGAGTGAAGAGACAAAAACAAAAATAGCTGGAGAGACATAGTGGTTCTGGCAGCATCTGCGGAAAGAAAGCCGAGTTCATGCATTGGGTCCATTGACCCTTTTGCAGTGTGTGAGGAGTGAGATGGTGGGATTTAAGCTACTTTTAGTATTGATGCTGAAGTATTCCATGCTTTTTGAGATTCACCACCAGTTTTTGAGGAAGTATGATAATGTACCAAGAATGTTTTCACGCATATCAATCACCTTTTGTCTGTAGTTGAGAGTGCAGTGCTGGAAAAGCTCTGCTGGTCAGGCAGCATCCGAGGAGCAGGAGAATCGACGTTTCAGGCATAAGCCCTTCGTCAGGGGAATAAGGCTTGTGGACTGGAGGGCTGAGAGGTAAATGGGAGGGGGGTGGGGCTGGAGGGAAAGTAGCTGAGAATGCAATAGATAGATGAAGGTGGTGGAGAAGGTGATAGCTCGGTGAGGAGGATGGAGTGAATACATGGGACAGAGGATGAACAGGTCAAAAAGACAGTGCCGAGTTGGAGGCTTGGGACTGGGATAAGGTGGGGGGAGGGGAAATGAGGAAACCGGTGAAATCCACATTTATCCGTGTGGTTGCAGGGTCCCAAAGCGGGAGATGAACCACCAGGTGTTGGTGGTTAGAATTTGGCAGTAGAGGAGGCCCAGGACTTGCATGTCCTTCCTGGAGTGGGAGGGGGAGTTGAAGTGTTCAACCATGGGACGGTGGGGTTGGTGGTGCTGGTGCCCCAGAGATGTTCTCTTCAACGATCTGTAACTTGGCGTCCTGTCTCCCCAATGTAGAGGAGACAACATTGGGTGCAACGGATACAGTAGTTGGCATGTGTGGAGGTATAGGTAAATTTCTGTTGGACATGGAATGATCTTTTGGGGCCTTGGACGGAGTTGAGGGGGGAGGTGTGGGCACAAGCTTTACACTTCCTGTGATGGCAGTGGAAGGTGCTGGGAGTCGGGTGAGGGCTAGTGGGGGGCGTGGATCTGACAAGGGAGTCATGGAGGGAATGGTCGCTCCAGAATGCTGATACGTGTGGAAGGGAAATATATCCTGAGTGATGGGGTCTATTTGTAGGTGGCAGAAGTGGCAGAGGATGATGCGAAATATACGGAGGTTGGTGGTGTGGAAGGTGAGGACTGGTGGCTTCTGTCTTTATGGCATTGGGAGGGGTGGGAATCAAGGGTGGAGGTATGGGAAGTGGAGGAGATGCACTAAAGGGCATTGTTGACCAAGTGGGAGGGGAAATTGTGGACTTTGATGAAGGAGGCATGTGGGATTTTCTATGGTGGAAATAGTCATCCTGGGAACAGACACAGCGGAGGTGGAAGAATTGGGAATAAGGGAGAGCATTTTTGCAGGCTGGGAGGAAGTTTAGTCCATGTATCTGTTGGAGTCCGTGAGTTCGTAGTAGATGTCCATGGTTAGTCGGTTGCTGGAGATGGGAATGGACAGGTCCAGCTTGGGGAGGGAGGTGTCTGAAATGGTCCAGGTGAATTTGAATTGGAATGAAAGATGTTAGTGAAGCTGATGAACAGTTCAACCCCCTCGTGGGAGCAAGGTAGCACCGATACAGTCATCGGGTTGGTGCTGGTGTGGCTGTGGAAGATGGACTTTTCCACGTACCTGACAAAAAGGGAGTCACAGCTGGGGCCCATGTGGGTGCCCATGGCTACCTCTTTGGTTTGGAGGGAGTGAGAGGATTGGAAGGAGAAGTTATTGAGGGTGAGGATTAGTTCTGCCAGGCGGATGAGGGTTTTGGTGGAAGGGTACTTATTGGGATGGTGTAAGAGGATGAAACAGAGAGCATGGATGCCTTCATCGTGGCGGATTCATGTGTACAGGGACTGGATGTCCATAGTGAAGATAAGGAATTGGGGACTGGGGAAGTGAAATTCTCGGAGGAGGTAAAGGGCATGGGTAGTGTCCCAAATGTAGATGAGTTCCTGGACTAAGGGGGATAGGACGGTATTGAGGCATACAGAGATAAATTCAATGGGACAGGAGCAGGTTGAGACAATGAGTCGACTGATCTGTACCTGAGTACATCAATTTGTTGATGTGAGTGCCCAGCAACAGAGCACATATGCAGCCTTCCCCTTCAGTGAGCTGATGCTTGTATTATCCTTTGACCCAAACCTGGCTGCTGGCCACCATGAGACCCCAACTCCATGCTATCCTTTAAATTATGTCCAATATCAGTATTTGAGCAGGCAGCTTTGAATTATGAAATTGAATCTCTTCGTCATTATTGTCTTCTAGCTGTTCCTGGAGTAGTTGCACTTCTTAGCTAACTGAAAGGAGAAACACAAAAGTCTGTGCCTAAGAAGCTGGTATAGCTGGTCAAGGGATGTAAGAGGTGGATTCTTAAAATACATGCAGCTTTTGTGGACAGTAAGCATGAAGGAGAGCTGGCTTGTGAAGAAGTGGATTAGATATAAGGGTATAGCCATCTTCAATCATTTCAGCTTCATTGCTGGCCATGGTTTCAGCAATGGTTTTAGTAACAATAACGAGTATCATCTCCTCCTCAGGATTAATGTGTACAGGTGTACCTGTGTTTCTCTAGTTAGATCTTGTTGTAAGAGAGAGGGATGTGCATTATTGTAGGTGATGGAATCTCTATGGATGATGGCTGCCAAGTTTGATACGCTGGCAGTGTGCTCAGCCTATGAGATGTGGTTGGGAGGATTGCAGCAATGTTTAGTGTGTGAGGTTGTAGGGCAGCAGCTGAATGTAGGTATGTGCCTCAACTGGTGAAAATTACTGGGAGATGAGGGTGGGCATAGAGCATTTTGATTAGTACAAGAGATTATTATGCATTTGGTAGGATATAGTAACACTTGGCGTTGAATTCACTGATCTTGACAACTAATGTGAGGTCTTTCAACTTCTATGGCTCTGCATCTGGATCCTGGGTGACTAACTCCTGCAATTGATTTTCATAGTTATCTGCTTCCACAGCTTTTTGTGTGTCTTCAAGATATCTTCCTTTCTTTTCACCTGCTTTACTAAAGCATTCAGTGCAGCATCTGGAATCATTGGAAACAGTCTCTTCCACCATGTACAGTTCAGTGTTGCCCAGGTTGTGAAAATTCCCATCATGATGTCTCTCACCTTTAAGTGGTGCTGGTTATTCTTATTAGGTAGTTATAACATTGACCTTTTGCTAACGTGTTCAGCCAATAAATAACCACCAATGCTTACTGGATGCCAAAATTGTGGAAATGAGTAGGTAGCATGAAATTTACATGTTGTCTGTATCACAAGTGAGGTCTGCAGATGCTGGAGATCAGAGCTGAAAATCAGAGCTGAATCTGATGAAGGGCTTATGCCCGAAACCTCGAGTTTCCTGTTCCTTGGATGCTGCCTGACCTGCTGCGTTTTTTCAGCAACACATTTTCAGCTCACAATGAATGAGAATGGGTAAAAGGCACATCATATTCAGCATGTTCATCATCAGCATCAGAGGAGATGATGGCCAAATGATATTGTTGTTGGACTGTTAATCCAGAGACTCTGGTAATGTTCTGGAGACCTGGGTTGAATGAACTGTCAGGAAAACCCCTTCTGGTTCACTAATGTCCTTCAGGGAAGGAAATTGTCATCCTCACCTGGTCTGACTTACATGTGACTCCAGACCCAATCTATTTAGTTGACTCTTAACTGCCCTCTGGGCAATTAGGGATGGGCAATAAATGCTGGCCTAGCCAGTGATGCCTTCATCCTAAGAATGAATAATCAAAAAAAATGTCTTGCTTGTTATCAAATTTAGCCATCTTTCCCATCCTCATGTTTTATGCAACATTAGCTATAGGGTTTTTGTAACTGGAAATTAATACTATAGTGGTAATTACACTAGACTTCGAATGCAGAGACCTAAGTTAATGATTTTGGGGCATGGGTTCAAATCTAAACACAGTAGATGGTGAAATTTAAATTCAATTAAGGGAGATCTGGAAATGAAAAATACTCTCGGTATTGATGCCATGCAAGTATTTTCGATTGTCAGAGAAAACATCTGATTTACTCATATTAGTTAAAGAAGGAAATCCATTATCTTTAGCTGGTTTGGCCTACATTTGATTCCACAATGATGCATTTAACTCATAACTGCCATTTGAAGTGACTTAGGAAGCACACAGTTCAGGAGCAGTTAAGGAGAGGCAACAAATGCCAGTCTTACTAATGATGCTTGCAACCCATGAAGAACAAAGAATAGAAAGGTGAAGCTGTGCAAAAATCTACAATGTTGGCACCCTTGAGCAAACGTTAAGTTATAAATCCTCATTCCAACAATTTAAAATAAATATATGGAGACAGCTAAAACTAATTTTCAGTGATGCATTGCATAAAATCAGTGTCTAAATAGTTTACAGCGGACAGACTTTATCAGACTCATGTATTCTAGATTATCATTGTAAACGGCAATGCATTTCTTTTGGAACACAATTAACCTTTTTTTGCATGTCTCACCAGCAGTTAACATCTGTTTTATAATGTATGATTTAATCATTATGCACTTTCTTACTGTGTGTCATGGTTGGAAACCAAGGGAATCTCTCCAGACTATTCCAGTGGCTTTATGTCACTTTTTAAACAATTACATCTACATGTAATGCTACACATGACATACAAGTGATTCATTCATTTACTGTATTTGTTACATTGAACAAATAGAGCCAGGGTTGAAGGAAAGGAGATACTATCTGGCTTGCCAAATAACCATCAAGCCCACTTCACAGTCGGGGTTTGTTGCTGAAGCTATGAGTCACAGTTTCAGTCCATGGTCTGTAATCTGAGGAAGTGACACTGGCATTTATTTAAAAATAAACACATGCATTTACATCCGTAAGCTGAAGCTTTATTTTGAAAAGACTGTCAAAAAGGAGAGCTTGTGATATACAGGTCTTTGATACTAAAGAAAGATATATGAGGAGTAGTGTCAACTCTTATAGTCAATTCCAGTTGAGCTGTTAAATAGTGAACTGTGTTGAGGACAGCTTGGGATTCAGCCATAGAATGCTGGTCAATTTGAGAGCATGAAAATCCAGTGGGAGCTTAACTTTGACTGTGTGCAAGAGCATACAGGGAGTTTTAGGAAATTGTCTTGTTACATCAGGAAATACAAGAGGAAGAAATACACAAGCAGATGAGGAGACAACCCAGAAAAGTGGGTTTTAAACAAGACAGGTTTAGAGGGCAGGTTGCAGCGAAGAAAAGCCCAGAAAATGATTGGCTGCAAAAAGAAGTAATTTTCCACAAGGCATAGGAAAATGAACATCCACTTTTATGGCTACTTCAGCGATTAAGGTCCATAACACAAAATGCAAAATAGAGATGAAATATGTTTAGAATAAAAGCAGGAAATGAAGATAGTTAAGGTCATGTAAACATTGGCTTTTGTATCCATTTTTTTGAAAATACCAGTCCTCCTATCTTATCTTTCAACAACACCTGAAAATGTAGAAAAAAAACCCCAGCTCTGACATGACAATTTATTAATCAAATTTTTACCAAACAGTTTAATGGAATATTATTTAATACTCAAAGTGGATTTGAGTATTAGATTAAGTAAGTTATTGAGTGAGTGTTGGAGTCTAGCAAGATGAAGCAAATTATCCTATTGAGCTAACATGATATCTCTGAGTAAGTCCTTGATGAACTTTACTGTGATGTTTGTTGGCAGAAGATGTTGTTACCATCCCCCTTGCTATGGCTGGGCCTACGATGCTAGTTTATTTACTGTGATAGAGGAACAACTACTAGTGAATCTTTACAAGGAAAGGATTTTATCTAACAAGATGTAGTTTGTTGCATGATAGCAATCCGGTACATATTACATTTGTCAGATAAACATTATTTATAAGACCATGAAGAGACATATGGGTTTAAGATGCTCTGCCTTACCCCTACTCAAGGCAATATGACATAATCAGATTCAGTGCTCTATCTAATACATCTGCCCCATATGTTTATTGTATAATTAATGTTTATACATTCATGCATGAGCTCACATTTTTTAATACCCATCCTCCCCCAAATCTCTGATTTCACAAATTCAGTCAGTCTGGAGGTTTCCATATTTCTTCCAGAACACGTTGGTCTTTGGTTGAAGATTATTGATCTTGATCTTGAGTGGTCTTTAAACTGTCTCTTCACTCGAGGACCTTTTATTGCTTGATGTCATTAAAGAAGGATTTAGTTCCTGTTAAGCTAGGCACTTGGTCCAATACCTTTTCTGGTGGACCTCTAATTTCTTTTGCAGAGGATATCTTCTTAGATCACATAGTTGCCTGAAAACAACATCTGGGGGAGCTTTGATTTCTTGAATTTCCATTATAGAAAATGACTGTTTGGTGGAAACAAGCAATTTCTTCTTTGGTTTCCTTTTTCTGAGCTGAATAATCTCTTCTTCTTGACTGTGTGCTCAATCTGTATGCATTGATTTGGCATCCACAGAGTCATATGCAGCTCATCTGTGCAAGCAAATCTTTATCCTCAGCTTTTTCTGATATTTATCTGTTGAAGTAAACAAACTCTTTACTTCAGGTTGGGCATCTTCATTTGTCCTCTACTGATGTTGTACTGCTGCACCAGGCATTTTCTGATTCTAATTTATGGTACTGGAGGATTGCTGCTTACTTATATTTTTATCTGTCTCTAGTTTTGATAATTTTGCTTTGACAGAAAAAGATAGAATTATAGAATCCCTACAGTGCCCAACAAGTCCACACTGACCCTCTGAAAAGTAACTCACCCAGACCCATTCCCCTACATTTTACCCCTGACTAATACACCCAACTTACATATCCCCAAATACTATGGACAATTTAGCATGGCCAATTCACCTAACCTGCATATCTTTGGATTGTGGGAGGAAATCCATGCTGACACAGGGAGAATATGCAAACTCCACACAGACAGTCACCCAAGGATGGAATCGAACCCAAGTCCGTGGCGCTGTGAGGCAGCGGTGCTAACTACTGAACCACTATGCTGCCCCATGAAATGAAAACATTCCTCTTGAATTTGTCACCTTATCATCTGATATCAAATTAAAATCTGCAATAACGTTAAATTCTGCAGTTGATTTGACTGTTAAAAAATCCTCAATGAATGCAAATAGGTTGTATTGTTCATTCTTGCTATCAGAATTTGCTTCATTTTGCAACCCCCACTGATTTCTATTCTATTATATGGAAGTTCTTCAGTTATGATAGGCTGCAAAATATTTCCTCCATTCCATATATCACAGATTTCCTTCCTTCCTTCCTATACTGTGAAACCTTTGTTTATGCCAACAAAGGCCATCTTGATAGATACTTTCTCCTTTGTAAGTTCCACCATGATTCATTACATGCTCCATGCTATACTTTTTTAAGTGTGGCTAGATTCAATTTAAAATAAGAAAATATTTATCATTAAGACAGTGCAATTTTTCCATTTTTAACCTATTGTGTGGATAGAAATATTGCACTTTTATAGGTGAATTATTTGAATTGGTACTAATCTAGAGGAAGGTTCTGTCATTCTAAAGTTAAATTAAAGAAGGTATCATGCAAAAATAGACTATGTCACTGTTACTTCAAGGTGTTTTCATTATTACAGGGGTTTAATGTCTCTGCGTTTGTGAGGTTCAAGTCTTTTGGATTCTGCTATCAAGATATTCTATAAGGCCAGGGCAGAAGGAGCAGAGCTGGTTGCATAATACGAACAACCAAGTTATGTGTACCTTTCTGACAAAGTTGTGGATGCAATGTGTATCCTACTGAAACATATGCTTTTGATGGGTTTTGTAACTACTGTAGACGCATAGAATATACAATATCCTATGTTCTTAAAACAAAAGCGAAGACTATGGTTCCCAATTCTGGGAATCAGGAGGTGTGAAAGGCATTGGATTGGGATGGGAATAGGAGCTAACAGAAGCATCAGTGTGTATGATTTTTCTCCTTGTTCCTGCAAGCACCTACCCTTTGAAGCAATTCTGAAGAGGATTAGGAGGTAACATGGAACAGGTCAGCTATCAATCTATTTGAGAGCATGCAAATAATTGTAGAGGAAATACAATAAATTCATACATACTTTGGAAAATAGTAAACAAGAGTTAAGAAGATTAGCAGGCTGTTTACCAACCTGTTGAACCATCTTTCGAACATTGCTACTGTGGCCAACAAGTGTGAAGTGTGGATTGATGCACAGACTTTGGTGTGGAGGCAGGAACACTAATTTCTGATTCACAAGACCAATGCTCAAATGAGTTTGTTAGAAACATGTCAGAATTGTGTGACTGAAAGAAAGTTATGCAATTTCAGGTTTATAATATTCATAGAAACCAAGCTAATGATGAGATTCAAAAATACACTTTTTTTTGTATAGAGAGTTATTGGTTTCCTTAATCTTACTTCTCTATTCCATACCCAATGGAACAGCTGCTCCCTATTAATATGTGCTTAGACAATTAATAACCACCATCTGTTTCTCTTAAATAAAGACAGTAATAAACTTAACAATGTGACTAATAAGATACTAACGCCTAACAGGGTTAACAAATGACAGAACATGTACTCTAAGTTGAGTACCTGCCTTGTATGGACATTCTCTCATTTTTCTCCAGGAATCCATCAGTGCATCCTATGTAGAAGCTCTTTTTTTAGTCTTAAGAACCTTTTCTTCTCATTTAATGTTTGTTACCTCCTGTCATGCTTTTTGTAGACTGGTCATATTTGGAAGATTTCTTTCTGCATCAAAAACTGTCAAGGTTACTTCCTCCAATTAAAAAAAGACTCCCTTCTCCTAAAGGAGCAATTCTGAGAATTCTTTCAGGCAAACTGTCCATTAAGTCAGCCTTGAAAAGAAAATGCTACTTCCCTTTACAATTAGTGAGCTGCTGCACTTCTGATTTCCCATCCCAACGGACAAATGATCTCTCCCTCATCACACATGAAAATCATGCAGGGATATTGCATAAGTTATGCTAAATGCTATACCCAAAGAACACTTTATGATGATGTTTAAATCATCCAACTTTCTACAATTCTGCCAATAAGATAACTCAGGTTATAACTGAAAACCCTGCAAACAGTAACAAGAGGGAAGAAACATGAAAATATTTGCACTAACTTTAATTTTAAAAATATAGTATCAGAATTTTTTTTGGCTTTTACACTCAGATTTGTGATGAAGTGTTCTCCAAACTGAATTTGACAAACAGCTACTAAAACAAGGCCAATGTAGCAACACTGATGCCTTCAGGGAATTGGAATTTAAAACAGATGTTTGATGAATACCAGGTGAGTTTATAGCTACTCCACATATGTTGTTCATCTAAGAATGGCTAGCTGTCATGTCACACCTTTGCAGACATGAACTGATCTGAATAGCAGAGCAGAGTTCATTGCTTATAGAACAACACTTCATCTGTGAAAATGCAAGACAACCTTCAGATATGTGCTGATTTTTACTTGTCACCAATGACTGTTAGGCGCTGACATACCAAACTAACTTCATAACTAGCTCTATTATCAGTAAATAGAGCATACACAACAAATTATTTTCATGGTCCTGAGATTTTCTTTTAAGTATTATCTTTTTGTTGCTTTTCTTCTTTGGTGTATTTGTTATCTCAATAAATAATCTAAATTAAATCCCATCAAAATATTATTTTATCGACCATTCATTAAGATGCATTAATAAGAAGTACTGTTTAATAGATTGTACAGCATGCATTCGAGAATTCAAAATCCCCTTCTTGGCTTCTCTGAAATTGTTCTTTTGCTCAAAAAGTTCACTTTTGTTTTCTATGAAGCTTCTCAATTAGCAGTATGGGGTATTAAGATAATTTTGAAGAGTCTGAGTATCAAATGCTTCAGACATCAATATTATTATAATAGCATAAAAAATGTTTCAGATTACATATTGAAAGAGGCATCCACCCATATTATTGAATGCTACATATAAAGATCCTGGGACTGCGTTCCAAATGGAAGTGACAAGACTGTGCTTATTGTTGATTTATATTACTGTCTCCTTTTGAATCTTGGGTGGACATTTTATAGGTACGAAGCAGAGAGGTTCAGGTGCCAACTGAGTGTATCTCTCATGCCTACCTGCTCCAAGTATCTAGAAACTTTGGCCTCTCCAGATAAGCTAGTTTTTAAAATGAGAAAACCAAGATTCCACTGTAACTCGAACCTTTCTGGATGGCACGGTGGATCAGCAGTTAGTACTGCTGCCTCACAGCACCAGGGTTCCAAGTTCGATTCCAGCCTCAGGTGACTGTCTGTGTGGAGAGGGTGGTACATGTATGGAATAAGCTGCCAGAGGAGGTGGTGGAGATTGGTACAATTGCAACATTTAAGAGGCATTTGGATGGATATATGAATATGAAAGGTTTGGAGGGATATGGGCCGGGTGCTGGCAGGTGGGACTAGATTGGGTTGGGATATCTGGTCAGCATGGACAAGTTGGATCAAAGGGTCTGTTTCCATACACCTCTATGACTCTGTAATAAAGTAATCCATCATCTAATAAGGCAACATATTGTCAATACTGCACTGTTACATCAGCCTTGATATATTTTGCTCAAGTACTGCAGTATAACCTGAACACATAACTTTGGAACCCAGTAGCTCGAATACTACTAACTAAGCCTCAGCTGCCCCTATAAACTATTTGTCTTTTCAATAAAAATGTTCTCCAAACCACATTGCAACAGAAACACTGTGCAATTTTATTGAAAAAAACATGCCAGGACAGATACACCTCAGCTCAGAATGTGAAGAAACCTATTAGTAATAGTTTCAGTGATGAGAGACAATCTTTTTTAAAACATAATATTGTTGTTAAGCTAAAGCATTATGTTGACAGTAATTCAACATTGATGTCCTGAAACAGGTACCATTACCCCAGTCTGTTATGAACTTTCAGTCGATTTCTATACTTTTAAAGTCTATGGAAAAGACTCTGAAAAATGGCTGTATCCAAGGGACACCTGACTTCTTTTATGGTTTGATATCACTACAGGATCTCAAGAAGAAACAAAAGTATTCTTGCAGATTGATTAATCAATATATTTTCATGAAACTAATCCAAAGGCTAATCCAAAACTAATCCAAGGGTAGCATAGCAGCTCATTGCTGCCTCACAATGCCAGGGACTGATTGTGAACAATAAACACAACACATAAATTCTATATATGATAGTGAGTTGCATGATGGCTCAGTGGTTAGCACTGCTCCTCACAGTGCTAGGGACATAGGTTTAATTCTGGCTTTGGGTGACTGTCTGGATGGAGTTTGCACCTTCTCTCCCTGTGCTCTGGTTTTCTCCCCCAGTCCAACGAAATGCAGGCTAGGTGGATTGGCCATATTAAATTGCCTGTAGTCTCCATGGATGTGTGGGTTAGCCAGAGATACAGGGAGAGGGTAAGGGGTCGACTTGATGGGCCAAATGTCTTGCTTCCACACTGAAGAGATTCTATGATAGGTGTGGCAGTTCAGAAATCAATGGAGCCCAATCAATGTGCAATCATTCTATAAATATAAGCAATAAATATACTGATTAATGTATGATTAAGTTCCCAATGTAAATGTTCTTTCATTTTTTAAGTTTGTCCATGTCATGTTTCAGAGAATGAAAGCCCAAATACTCAGCCATTGGGTATTCCAGCCTTGGGCGACTGTCTGTGTGGAGTTTGCACATTCTCCCCATATCTGCTGAACAGTGCAAAAGAAGTCTTATTTTTCCATGTTCTCAAGTGCTAAAGTACTTTGTACCACTTGCTGACTTTCTAATACACACTTTGCATCTTGGGATTTATCAGTCCATGAAAAAGGCTTTACGTTACTTTGTAGAAACATGTGGATAATTAGTGAGTTTTGAGAAGATTTCCAGCTCAGATTGAGGTTCTGGATATAGGTTTGCCCGCTGAGTTGGCAAGTTCATTTTCAGATGTTTTGTCACCATACTAGGTAACATCTTCAGTGAGCCTCTGGACGCTGACTGAAGATGTTACCTAGTCTGGTGATGAAACGTCTGTAAATGAACCTTCCAGCTCCGCGAGCAAAATGAACCACTGACAATGCACTATAATCTTTCTAGTCTGGAATATTAGGAGCAAAGTCATTTCTGGCTTTCAGAATCTTCTGTACTATAGAGCAATGTTAGAATACCTAACCACAAATATGTGAATCGGAAAACATTTCATATAAATATTTTCCTGAAACATTAACCAGCAACAAAATATTATCAAGCAAGATTAAAAATTGTTTTGCTTAACAAAATAATGCATCCTTCACATTTCCACTTCCAAAGTACTGTGCTAAAATAATGCTGTTGACATCAGGAGCCTGATTGAAGCATTTCCAGACAGCTAGCTTTTCTGAACAGTGAAGTTTTGGATTGGAGAGGTTATTGTACATTGCAAAGTGAAACCATCATAAATCAGTTATGATTTGGTATGTACAGAATGGTACAACTCATAAATATAAGATCACAATTCTAAATGCAGATGAAAATATTCTTGGTATATTAATAATATGTTTTACAGAATCCAATGATACTAACCAAACTAGTTAGAAAAGATAGTGAAACTATTGGAAATCAAGCAGTAAAGAAAAGTTTCTAGAGCATTTTAAGGTTAATTTTAATGTGAAACTATTACAGTTTTTTTGTTTTGAATTTTCAGGGTTTTTTTAATATTTAAAGCATAATTTTCTGAAAACAACATTTCATATTTATAAACAGTTCATATTAGGCCAAATGTAGACTTAGAACATATTAGATTCCTTGGCTAATCCATTAATAATGATAATCACACCCAATAAATTTTCAATAGTCAATTTTTTTTTACATTTGAGTCCATACAGGGAAGGATCTTTACATATATGCCTCCTCAGTAAGAGCTACAGAAAAATACTAATATGTTTATTCAGCACTTTTATTATTTCTAATTTAATACTGCAGTAACCCTTTCAAATCCTGTATTGTTAGTAGCTTTAACTGAAGTTCCACCAAACACATTGACCAAATCGTGGGGTTGATCAAGTGCTCATCATGCAGGCAGCATCAGTATCTGATTGAAGTATTTGGCATTGTGAAAGGAAAGGGCCCATTTACTCTGAAATTCCCATTGTTTGAATATTTCACTGTTTGCCTTTAGGTAATTTAGCTTTCAAGCTCAGGAAATTGATCTTGGCTATTGAAAAAATAAATCAGAGTTTTTTTGTTATGTGACAGTGCCTTTAACATGTACCTTTTAGCACATTATTATCTCTTAATCATTGATAGCACATCCCCTTTAGAATTTCCAAATGGTTCAATGTGCATATAAAAATAAATAGAATGTTTATTTTAATATTCCCTGTCATTTAACCTCTTTGGGAAATAATTATTTAATTGTTTGCAAGCTGTCCAAGCCAGTGATGCCCATGTCCCAAGACAGAATAAGTAATAACTGACTTTTAAGTTTACATATGGTTTACCAGTATTGGAGATTCATCTTCTTTTTATATCTATCTCACTTCATCATATTACTTGATATTAACTTAAAGAGGTTTGTTGTCACACGAGTAGTTTTGCTTTGTCAGGTAAAGTGAGAGAGACATAATGAGGTAAATCATCCCATATTTTGACTATCTGTTATTGTCTTTGAATTTAATTAAGGGTTTCTCTTCACATTGTCTTCTGAGATTTCTCCCAGGATCATCCCAATCTCACTTCAAGAATTACAGAACAGCCCCTCTCATTCAATGATTAGCTGATTCTCCCACTTAACTATAGCCAAAAATACTCACCACTGCCAGGATATCCCAGGATCCCTAGCAATGACACCATTTTTAAAAGGCCCTTGTACACCAAACCGAGTGCTGGCAGTTCAGAACTGCTATCAACAGTTTGTACTATATGCCCCTGATCTGATGCTGCCCTTGACTTGAGCAAGGAGTGCTCCCCTTAGACTTTGAGACACAGCTGTTCACTTGCTGTAAATACAGTATACTTGTCACATATACTGCACAAGACTGACATGCAAAGAATCATAGAATCCTCATAATTGGAAGCAGGCCATTAGGACCATCAAGTCAGCTTCAACCTCCTGAACAGACTCACCCTATCCTTGTAATCGACCTAGCCTGCACATTCCTGAAAACTATGGGCAATTTAGCATTGCTAATACATCTAACCTGCATATCTTTGGATTGATTGTGGGAGGAACCTGGAGCACCTGGAGGAAACCCATGCAAACATGGGGCAAATGTGCAAACTCCACAGAGACAGTCTGGAATTGAACTGGGTCCCTGGCGCTGTGAGATAGCAGTGCTAACCACTGAGCTACCAGGCTGCCCAGCAGGAACATTGCCGTAGAACTGTACTGTATAACAAAATGTGCCTCCCTTGCCTGATGACTGCTGACAAGCATCATAAGTTATCTGATTTTATGTCCACACCAATTGCAAAGGCAAGGAAGTACTGTGAGCCTTTAAAATATAGCTGAGGGGCAATGCAATAAAGTACAAGGCAAGGCAAGGCAAGGCAGAGATATTGTGAACATCTAAGTAGATCAAAATGAATAAAAGCTAAGAAGCCCTGAAATGCAGCCTGTTCCAGTCCATGTGCTAGGTGCCTGTTCCTGTGTGCAAAATGTTTTTACAGAAGCATTGCAATGAAAAATGCAGTAACACATCACTAAAGGGCAGAAGTGAAAGGATCGGAGATGTGCCATGATGAAGTGGAGAGGTTGGCAAATGTCAGATGACAACAATCGTAACAGTGGGGAACATGTGGGTATAGCTCATGGAGTATGCAATGAAATGTTGGTGCTGGGTATCCAAGGTATCTGGAGGAGGAAATAGCAGACTGAAGTCACCAGGAAACGGCTCAGACTTTTCCCAAATTTCTTGTGGTAGCCATGCTGTTCTAGGCCTGGGAAGATTCTGTTTTATGTATTGCTTCTCTCCAACTGTCTGTCACAGAAATAATTTTGAAAATGAACATTTGCAGCTACTAGAACTCCAGCATTTTAAGGATGGCAAGAGGTTGAGATAGGGAAGAAATGGCTTTCTATTTTCATGTCAATTAGGAAAAATCATATAAAACCAAAATCATACAATATTATTAACAGATTTAGCTGAATATCATTTCCCTCCTGGCTCCTGTTACCTTCATAGAAGCACAGAGTAAACTAAATGGAACTGAAAGTTACATGACGTCCAGCACAAAAATATACATGTGTCATTTTGCAAGGTCTTATTTTCCACTGAAGCAAGTGGAAACATTTGTGTAATGTTCAGCACACCAGCTGCATGGTCAGCAGCAGCAAGCTCAATGTACTGAAGTGCAGATTGCTTATTTGTTATGAAGGATTTGAATAGCACCATACTAAGTGATGTGGTTACTTACAGAAGAAATATATTTCTTAGTTTGAGGAGGTTGGTATAACACTTGCATTGCCTGATTCAGTATAGTTCAAATTCACATGTAGCACCAAGGAGGGGGAAATAATCTGGGCCATGATGGTGAGCAATTGCAACAGTCTGAACTGTGTGCAAGGTCAAAATTGCTCACTCCTTTTGACAAAACATTCAGCTACCAAACCCCTTCCAGTAATAGAGAGCTAATTAAGACCACTCAATTTTAAAAGATAATTTGAGTTGAGGGGAAGTGACAGCTGGACTTACAATTTTTGTACTTTGAGTCATATGGCTCATTTTTTGCTTTAACATCATTCAGATATGTTGTTCCTGACCTGCCCAAAATAGACTCTATTTCCTGCAACACAGAACTCATATGGGCCAGGATTGCTACAGATTTAAGAAATCTGTTACAACACAGTACAAGCACTTCAGCCCTCGCTGATGTGCCGACCAAGACCCTGTAAGTTGCTACACTTTGGGAGCTGTTTAAGGCTGTCTTTTTTTCCTCTGTGCTGGAATGGCAAACAAATCTTGCAGACAGAAAATAAGGCTTAAATCTAGGAAATCCTACCCCCCACCCCCAAGTACCTCATTGGAATAAACCAATGGACCACATTTCACTCCCATGAAACTCCAGGGCAGCGTTTTCTTGAATTATATGCCCAGGCACTGCAATGTTCTTTGGACAAAGATCAGGAACATGAGCCTTTGTAGTGTCAGCTAATTTAAACTCTGATTTTATGCTGAAAATATAAGCATTCCAAAAATTCAGTGTTCAAAGGGTTAGAATTGTACTTTAGCAAATGAAAGAAAGGCTTGAATGCAAAACTATATCCGCACAGTGATATTGCCTTTTAAAGTAATCCTTGTGTGAGGATGACTTATTCATCTTGTACATGCCTATGTTCCCTCTGAGTTTGTAAAATGCACCAAGTGGGCCATGATAAATTTTGGCTGTCATTTTGGCCAGAGTTATTGGCTATTTCTTTCTCTGCTGATGAGAACACCTATTGCTGACTGGGAGTGTATTGCTCAGGAGTTTGCTCACTGTGAAATTCAACACAGTGATGATTTACGCAGACAAGTTTGAAAAAATGACTGTGATAATATTGACTCGAGAGGTGGAATAAGTGAACTGTCAGTGATGAAGAGAGGAACTTGGCAACTGCCTGCAATTTAAAGTAAAGCTGTAACTGTTCTCTTTTTTGTAAAGAATGTAATATTCAGCAATGTTCAAAAATCAATAATCTAGCTATGGTGGTTCCAGGAGCAAATGCTTAAGGTCTGGAATGCATTCCAAACATGGCCACAACATGCTGGCCATGTCATTATTCCATCAGTTCACTGGCGCCTCAGCGGCATGTTTCCCTTTGGCATTAATAGAAAATTGAACAGTCAGATCTTAAGTTTAACCTTATTGGAGTGTATATGACACCGACCATAAGGGTAAATTAGAGCATGGTTATAAAGGAGAAGGTCTGCCAAAGATCCTAGTCAACATTTTGTGACACATTTGACAATAATATCATAACCTCGTGAGAATTATTTCATTGATCATTGATCCTTTAAAAGCAAATTACGCAGTTGCCTCCTTGCAAATGAATGCTTAACCTTTCAAGAAACACATAAATTTCTACAAAGCTAATTTCTTCAAAATTATCTTTAGTAAGTGTCTTTTGCAGAACGCTGCAATACAATAAAAAGAGAAACTCTGAACCATAAAGTTTAAACTGATATTAACTCCCTCATAATACTGTATTTTATGAAAAATTGAATGCTATAAAATATTATTTTATGATTTCTATGTCAGATGATCACATAATGTGACATATATTCAATTTGTTTGCTATTTTAGTTGCACAGCTAAAATTTTTACAAGAAATTAAAGATCAAGTATGTCTATAGAAGTTAGTAAAGGTCATATCTATGTGGGCACTTCCTTGTAGCATAACTTTATTTTCTGTTATCATGTGTTGTCATATTTTTAAATCACAGCCAGAATCTTCTGTGGAGTGGTAATGCTCGGTACATTGCTATTGTGGATAAGTGCTGCATTCATCCTGATTCTACTGTCCATTTCTTCTGGATCTTTAAATCTTGGCAATCAAAGAAATACACAGAGGTTGGAAGAAGTTAAGGAAAGAGATGATTTGCTAACCTGCCCACTTTTTACAATGCAAATTGCTGTATTCTACTGGGTGTTTAAAAGTCTATCTTTCAACAAATGCGAGTGAATGGATGAGAGAATGGGTGAGTGGGTGAGTCAATGAATGAGTGGGTGTATGAATGGGTGAGGTGTATAAATGGATAATTAGGTGAGCTGGCTTCAGTATGTAGGTGGATAGGTGGGTGAGGTTGGTGATTACGTAAAGTGTGTAGCTGGGTAGGTGAATAAGTGGAGAGTCGGTTTGGGGATAGTTAATTGTTTGGGTCATGTCAAGGTGGCTAGTTAGATATTTGGAGAAGATGTGGACTGTAGATGCTGGAGATCAGAGTCAAAACGTGTGGTGCTAGAAAAGCACAGCTGGTCAGGCAGCATCCAAAGAGCAGGAGAGTTGACGTTTCGAGCATAAGCCCTTCATCAGGAATGTGTGGGGAAGGCAGTGGGGCTGAGAGATATGTGGGGAGGGAGGCTGGAGGGAAGGTAGTTGAAATGCAATAGTTAGATAAAGGTGGGGGTTAATGGTGATAGGTTGGAGTAGAGGGTGGATTGAATAGGTGGGAAGGAAGATGGACTGATAGGACAGCTCAAGAGGGCAGTGCCGAGTTGGAGGGTTGGATCTGGGATAAGGTGGGGAGAGGGGAGATGAGGAAACTAGTGAAATAGATATTGTTTCCGTGTGGTTGGAGGGTCCCAAGGCGGAGGATTTTTAGATATTTGACTGGCTATTCAGATAGTATCAGGGTATTGTTGAGTGGTCAGGGTTTCAAGAGTTGATGGATCAGTTCCATAAGCTTTGCAAAGTTTGAGATGGTTGCTCTTTGCAATCTGTGCTGAAAGTTACTGGAATTGAAACAATGAGAAACAGATGGTATCAGTGAACAAATTGACTCATCAGCTTGAGCATGCCATAGGATCAGTGAATTTTGGATTTCATAACCTGCATGTTCACTACAGCAATGGAAGTGGGATATTGCAATGAGCCACATCAAGGCCTTACTCATATGTTGTCTTGAAGCAGACAGCCAGTTAGTATTTGAGCAACCCACAGAATACATGTCAAATTTGATGTGTAAGTAAGTGTTCTCCAAAATTATATTGGGACAATATATGTAAATAATATATGGCATTTAGTTGTTGTATGTAAATTTGGTAAACCAAATAAAGTTATTTTTACTCATTAAGATATGAATTCCACAAAGAAGGACACATCTCCCCATGGGTCAATGATGATTTTAAACAATCCAAGTCAGCATGTTAGACTTGAAGATGTTACACAGAAAGGCACTTTCAGTTTCAAAGTTGCAATCACAACTTGCCCAATCATCTCAATTGCAGACAAAGAGAACTCTGCAATCTCACCAACATGTGCCTAATCACAGCCAAACATGCTCAAATATGTGACCAAATATGGAGGAGCTCAACAAATGCAAATCCACAGCACAAGCTGGCAAATGGGACTAGATTTATTTAGGATATCTGGTCAGCATGGAAAAGTTGGACCGAAGGGTCGGTTTCCGTACAGTATATCTCCACGACTCTATGATTCTATCCATGATTCCGCAATACAGACTGCCAGCAACTGAAGCTGAAGTTACATGACAACATAAGAGGTATTCACCGTCTTCCAACCCATCTAATGTGAAAGTGTTAGCATCAGTCCTCAGTCAGAGTTCATTGCTTGATGAAAATTGCAATGAGCATGGAACTAAATCAGTTATCCTCAAAGTGGCATTGCAATGTGTGATTCATCTTCCAAAAGATATCCATGAAACTATATAATGGCCTTACTTATGTGAGCAATTCCTCATTGCATAGTTTTATTTTCAGTTGTCATGTTTAGTCATAGTTTCAAATCGCAACCTGAATCAGCACATTCTTCCCGTATCTGCGTGGGTTTCCTCCAGGTGCTCCGGTTTCCTCCCACAGTCCAAAGATGTGCAGGTTAGGTGAATTGGCCATGCTAAATTGTCCATAGTGTTAGGTGCGTTAGTCAGAGGGAAATGGGTCTGGGTGGGTTACTCTTCGGAGGGTCAGTGTGGACTTGTTGGGCCGAAGGGGCTGTTTCCACACTGTAGGGAATCTAATCTAATCTAATATCTGAGTAGTGATAATGCTGGGCACATTGCTAGTGTGGACAATGATGCATCCATCCAGACACCACTGCATATTTCTTCTAGGATCTTTCAATCTTGATGATCAAAGAAATACAGGTCATTCTTCAATGATATGATGGTTGTCTTCTTGTGCAACCCCGCATTATAGAAAAATTGCGCTTTAGACAGAGTGTTTAAAGTGTTGGTGGTGTCATCGCATTACATGCCAACACATGTTTTAAAGGTTCACACTTTAGAAACAGTGTCCCTAATTCATCAATTGCTGTACAGCAAATTCACATTAACAGAATGTGTGTTATAGCAGAATGACCTGTATGCAGAGGATGGGTAAATTAGATTACTTACAATGTGGAAACAGGCCCTTCAGCCCAAAAAGTCCATACCAACCCTCCAAACAGGAACCCACCCAGACCCATTTTTACTTTTTGCCCCTTCACCTAACACTACGGGCAATTTAACATGGCCAATTCACCTAACCTGCACATCTTTGGACTTGGAGGAAACCGGAGCACCCGGAGGAAATCCACACAGACACGGGGAGAATGTGCAAACTCCACACAGATAGTTGCCTGATGCGGGAATTGAACCTGGGTCTCTGGCGCTGTGAGGCAGCAGTGCTAACCACTGTGCCACCGTGCCACCCTGTAGAGTTAAAGTAAGAGAGGAGTCACCTACCCCACTTTTTAGAGCACATGTTTTTTTTAAGATTAGATTCCCTACAGTGTGGAAACAGACCACTTGGCCCAACAAGTCCACACCGACCCTCTGAAGAGGAACCCACCCAGATCTATTTCCCTCTAACTAATGTATTAACACTATGGGCAATTTAGCATGGCCAATTCACCTGACCTGCACATCGTTGGACTGTGGGAGGAAACCGGAGCACCCGGAGGAAACCCATGCAGTCACGGGGAGAATCTGCAAACTCCACACAGACAGTCGCCCAAGGCTGGAATCAAACCTGGATCCCTGGTGCTGTGAGGCAGCAGTACAACCAACTGAGCCACTGTGCCACCCCATTTTGATGTATTCTACTGGGTATCTAAAGCTCTACCTTTTGATAAATATTAGTGAATTGATGAGAGAATGGGTGAGTGGGTGAGTCATTAATGGGTGGGTGCATGAATAGGTGGGGTGCCTAGGTTGGTAATTAGGTGAGCTGTCTCAGGTGTGTAGGTAGATAAGTGGGTGAGGTCTACAGTAATGGATCACTATGTAGAAAAAACCAGTAGAAGCTAAGTACTCTTGATATTAAAAATATAGTTTTCCTTTTCCAATGAGTGACTGTGATGTTGATCATTCGCCTCATTGGGATGATTACACAGAACCACAACCTTAGGTTCAAAGATCTCAGTGTCATTATCAGATACATCAAAGACCATTTTTTACTTTGTGGGCAAGATGAACACTTCCAAGTGACTTTGTGTAAACATATGTTGTCTAGGATGGTTTAATCCAAAGAACATTCTATAGGAAAGATGCTGTTAAACTTGAGAGGGTGCATAAAAGATTTAATAGGATGTTGCCAGGGCTGAAGGGCTTGATTTATCGCGAGAGGCTGAATAAGCTGGAGCTTTTCTTCATTGGAATTTTGGAGGCTGAGGAATGCCCTTATATGGGTTTATAAGATCCTGAATGCCATCGTTAGGGTAAGTAGTCAAGATCTTTTTCCCTGGGTAGGGGAGTTGAAAACTAGAGGGCATATTTTTAAGATGAGAGGGGAGAGATTTAAAAAGGACTCGAGGGGTAACTTTTTCTAAAATGTATGGAATGAGCTGCCAGAGGTTATGGATGGAGGCTAGTACAATTACAACATTTAAAAGGCATCTGGTTGGGTACATGAATAGGAAGGGTTTAGATGGATATGGGCCAAATGCTGACAAATGTGATTAGGTCAGATTGGGATTCTTTCTGTGCTGTGTGACTCTATGACTCTATAAGGTCTTTTAGTTTTACAAGATAGGTAGAAGATATAGTATTCAATTGTTGGTGTTTGATCATATGTATCTATCATCTGTACTCTGTTTGTTAATCAGCCTGTCTGCGGCCACTTGGGAAAAAAGTCTAACCTGTCAGCAAATACCTGTAAACATGAGGAAAAAGGTATTTTAAAACATTGAATGGTCTCCTATTACACACATGCAAGCTAGTGTATCCATATTTATATATCACTCATGGAGACATAAAGCACAACCACATCCTACCAAACCCACAATTAGTTGACCACACAGCTCAATTAATCATACCATATCACAAATCAGACAGGTCTCTTATTTAACATTCATAGTTTCATTGACTCGGATCTGCTTCAAGCCTCACAGCTACACCTCACAACGAGCACACACTGCCATGATAGGCCAGCACATCCCTCAAACACATAGCACATCATTCACTGTCAGACTTGCCTCTTTTTTGTATTACAAAGAGGCAGGAAACAGGAGGCAACAACAGCTGACAGGTTGGCAGACATACCATATAGGAAACAATATTCAAAGCAGAAAATGCAGGAATTACTCAGCAGATCAGGCAGCATCTTTGGAAAGGAACAAAATTTTTCTCCCTGGAATGTGTTTTCAGGTGACCAGCCTATCACTTTTCCATCACCCTTCAAGCTCAACCTCATGATCAGCAACTTACTTTACATATGTAACCGAATAATTATAGGTCAATTAGGCACATTAGCAAACTAATTGACCAGATTTAATATATTTCCACCATCATAACGGGTGAGTCAAAAAGTGTAGTGTTGGAAAAGCACAGACAGTCGGGCAGCGTGGATTTACCAAAGGGAAGTCATGCTCAACAAATCTATTGGAATTTTTTGAAATTAAAACTAGCAGAGTTGTTAAAAGGATACAGTAGAGGGTTTACTTGGACTTTGGTAAGGTCTCACCTAAGACTTGCTGCAAATATACAGGCCTTGGTGAGACCATATCTAAAGTATTGTGCTCAGTTTTTACCACCTTATCTGAAGAAGGATAGACTGGCTATGGAAAGTGTGCAACAAGAGCTTACCAGACTGATTCCTGGGATGACAGGAATGAAGAGAGACTGGATCAGTTGGGATTATACTCACTGGAGTTTAGAAGACTAAGGGAGATCTCAGGCACTGTAAGAAAAGGGTACTGAGCTGGATGATCAGCCATAACATTGAATGGTTGAGCAGTCTCTGAGGGCCAAATGCCTACTTCTGATGTGTTTTCTATGTTTCTATTGGAGCCTCTCATTCAGGCAGTGTCTGATGCATGTTGAAGGCTTCACCCCAAAACTAACACCCTATACATGCTGCATGTTAAACAGAACCCAACCCCCCCAACTGTCTTTCCCCTTTCCTTGGGCTCTGGGATACTTCATCACACTATAATCCCAGGACATACCTCCCAGGCTGACCATAATGTCTCTCTTGCCTCTTGCTGTAGTTAATGGCAGCGTCCACGACTGAACTTTGGTAGTGCTGGGAAATCTGGCCAGCAGCTCCGACTACTGACTGGTAGGTGGAAGTCCCACCATTTGGCAATTCAATCCATCTGCAGCATATAAGGGCTGCAGAGTGGGCTTGCACGAAGTGAATCAAATTTTCTTTAATATTCATTCATTATGCCTGCAGCACAGCAATTATAATTTCATTGACATTCAATTCCATTCTTAATCATAGATATACTTAGATGCATTTTGAAAAATATGCTTCAGTTTAATAACCCACTGGTAGTTTATGAAGAAAAGGCTTATATCCCTCCTCTCCAATGCTATCATTGTTTCTTGTACTATGAAAAAGTCAATCTTATCAGAATATTATAGAACTACAAAGCTTTGAATATCATTGGAAAATGTCCTAGTCCTGCAATTATTTGGACTTAGTCCAAAAATCAAAGAGACGTTAAAGTTAATACTTTACAGCAGAAAATTAGATTTAGTAACTGATAGAAGACGAAGCAACTGAGGATGAAAGTGCAGGCATTCTACAATAGAAAGAGATCTATATCTGCAATTTCCTTTTACTTTGTACAACTAAAGATGACAAAGTGTATTAGGAAGAATGTTATTATTACTCAGCGCTGGTCATTTAGCTCTGGCTCTAAATTGTAACTTACTGAATAGGTGCACATGTAAACATACTGAAACATTTCCCACTCAGATAAAACTCAGTCACTGGGCTAAAACCTTCGTAGCCAATGGACATTGATTTACACTGCAATAAATCACAAATAATGCACTTTATACCAACTCTGAGTTTTATTTGGAAGAAAGTCTTATTTCTCGTTGACTTTTATGGAAAAATTCCCACAAAGAATCACACTCAATAAACAACTATTCATCTCTTTTTCCTCTAAACATGGTAAAAAAGCCATCTCCTTAAACTTTTCCCATCCATATAATTTATTTAGTTTTTGCAATAAGTGAAAGGGATATCTGTTGCTGCAGAATACCATGGGACTTACTAGCATTTAGGCCACCCCATCCATCCTTCCTTCCATCATTGAGGTTTCTTTCCGGAAACTTTCCCACCCTGGATTTCAGCGCAAGTTCCCTGATGATTAAACAGATTTCTGGCCTGCAATGGGCAATTGCTCCCTGAGCCATCCTGGTTTCTCATTCAATTCCCTCTGATATTAGTTGTATTTATCCCTTGCAACCTATCCTAATTTATTGCAATTCTCCTTTTGCAATATGTCCTGACAACATTTTCCGCTCCAGCTCTGCCTGCATTTCTTCTTCCCAGAATTTGTTGTTTTATAGCTCACTCTGCCTACTTCGACTGATCCCATGCTGTGTCTGTACTATCACTACTGGAGCTGAATCCATTGATTGAGAGGATCTCTCTACATTATCTTCCAAATTACTTACCACATCAATGGAACCCAGGAACCTAGTTGTCACTGCTGAAATTGTTGTCTGCTAACTTCCTAGTGTCTTTCTCATCAGCTCAATCTCTACATGGCATTTGACCTGTCTCCCTGTAGACTGCTTCATAAATTCCTAGAGAGCAACCTGCATCCACCAACCTGTGTCTCTTTTCCATGTTTTCCCACCAACTCCTGTCTGATATTGATGTTTTCCTCTTACACTGTTTCAATGATTGCTTTACCTCCTCCAACCCGTAAGTAATGTTCCCTGCTTATCAAGTTATCTTAAGCAAATGCTGTGACATCATTACTGATTGATGTTCATTTCTTTGTAAATTCTGTATCTGCTTTTTAAACTTTCATTCTCTTCTTCTCTTCCTGCACCATAAAGAGCTGTCTGTGTAACCAGCTCTAGCTTTGCCTTGGTCTACTGATTTCTGATTGAACTTTATCACTTCCTTGAAGGACCCAGTAGTCCCCTTACTGAAACATTTCATTATTAAATCCTGGACTCCATCTGAGTCCACTCTGCTATTTCTTCTAACTCTATTTCTTAAGATATCTGCCATCACTGCTCGTAGAACATCCACTGTAGGTCCTAGTACCCATGTAGATTCATTCATAGTCGTGAAATCTAGCTTTCAAATTTCTAATGATTTAGCAGAGAATGTAGGAGGTTTGATTAGTTAGTTTGTGAACGGCACAAAGATTGGGGGAGCTGCAGATAGCGAGGACGATTGCTGGAAGATACAGCAAGATACTGATATATGGAGACTTGGGTGGACAAAAGGCAGATGGCACTTAATCCCGACAAATATGAGGTGATGTAGTTTGGAAGGTCTAATGCAGGGGGAAGTGTACAATAAATGGCAGAACCCTTTGAAGCATTACCATACAGAGGGATCTAAGCACCACTGAAAGTGGCAACACAACTAGATAAGATAATCAAGGTGGTGTATGCCATCATTAGTCAGAGCATAGAGTATAAAAATTGGCAAGGCATGTTGCAGGGAGTAGAACGTGAGTACTGCAGATGCTGGAGACCATAGTTGAGAGTGTGTGGCTGGAAAAGTACAGCAGGTCAAGCAGCATCCAAGAAGCATTTTGGGCATAAGCCCTTCATCAGGAATGAGGCTTGTTGGCTGGGGGTCTGAGAGATAAATGGGAGGGGGTGTGGCTGGGGGGCAGGTAGCTGAGAATGCAATAGGTAGATGAAAGTGGGGGAGAAGGTGATAGGTCGGAGAGGAGGGTGGAGCGGATAGATGGGAAAGATGAAGGACGGGTCAACATGGTTGCGCCGAGTTGGGGGCTCGGGACTAGGATAAGGTGGGGAGGTGGGGAAACGAGGAAAATGGTGAAATCCACATCAATCCCGTGTGTTTGTAGGGTCCCAAGATGGAAGATGAGGCGTTGTTCCTCCAGGTGTCGGGTGATTAGGGTTTGGCAAGTGAGGATGCCTAGGACCTGCATGTCCTTGCTGGAGTGGGAGGGGGAGTTGAAGTGTTCAGCCACAGGGTGATGGGGTTGGTTAGTCTGAGTGTCCCAGAAATGTTCTCTGAAATGATTGCACGTTGGCATCCTGTCCCCCAGGTCTAAAGGAGACCACATTGGGTGCAACAGATGACATTTGTGGAGGTACATGTAAATTTCTGTTAGATGTGGAAGGATTCTTTGGGGCCTTGGATGGAGGTGAGGGGGGAGATGTGAGTGCATGTTTTGCACTTCTTGTGGTGGCAGGGAAGGTGCCAGGAATGGGGTGAAGGCTGCTGGGGGACATGAATCTGACAAGGGAGTCCCAGAGGGAATGGTATCTCTGAAATGCTGATAGGGGTGGGGAGGGAAATATATCCCTCATGGTGGGGTCCATTTGGTGGTGGCAGAAATAGCAGAGGATGGTGTGACATATACGGAGGTTGGTGGGATGGGAGCAGGGGGGTTCTGTGGGAGGATTGGGGTTCGAGGGCGGAGGTGTAGGAAATGGAGGAGATGTGCTGGAGGGCATCATCGACCATGTGGGATGGGAAATTGCAATCTTAGAAGAAGGAGGCAATGTGGGATTTTCTATGGTGGAATTGGTCATCCTATGTCCAGATGTTTTGGAGGAATTGGGAATAAGGGATAAGCTTGGACATCTACTACAAACCCACTGACTCCCACAGCTACCTGGACTACACCTCCTCCCACCCTGCCTCCTGTAAAAATGCCATCCCTTGTTCCCAATTCCTTTTGCCTCTGCCGCATCGGTTCCCAGAAAGATGAATTCTACCATTAAAAAAATCCAAGATGGCCTCCTTCTTCAAAGACCACAATTTCCTCTCTCCCCACAAAAAAGATCAGCCTTGAAAATAGTCACATAGCCAAGCCATAGCCTTCAGGGAAGTAAGTGCTATAATCCTCAAGTGTTGGTACACTATGATCCCAAGTGAGATCTGGTATTGACATGACATGTCTCCCTGTATGGCATTGGGGTAGTATAAAGGTTGCCCAATGGAGAGGAACACCCAATAGAGTATGTATCCAGGACTTTGACTAATGCAGAGCAAAAATACGGCCAGGTAGAGAAGGGAGGTTTGGTGGTCATATTTGGAGTTAGGAAGTTCCACCAACAACTTTACAGACGTAAATTTGCAATAATAACAGACCACAAACTCCTGCTAGGTGTACTTAAAGAGGTCAAGACAGTGCCGCCCATTGATTCAGCTAAACTCAGCTGTGGTCTCTAAAATTAAATGCACATAATAACAAGTTGGAATACTGTCCTGGAGACCAACTAGCAAATGCAGATGCATTGAGCAGCCTCCTGCTGGCAAATACGCCACCTGTGGTACTGCCACTGGAAAAGTCCAAAATGGTTTTAAATTTTCTGGACACACTTCCAATCACAGCTGACACTTTCAGACTTCAGATGCAGGAAGATCTGATCTTGACAAAACTGAAACAGCTGGTGATGATAAGGGAAACCAAACAACCATCACATCCAGAAGTGAAACCTTTTTGGATCTGGAGAGACCAGATCACAGTAGAGAAGGACATATTATTGTGGGGAGCAATACTGATTGTCTTGGGCAAATGTCACTGCTAGATACTGGCTGAAGTCCATCAGATTCATCCAGAGCTCTCCAAAATAAAGGTGTTGGTGAATAGTTATATCTGGTGGCCAGGATTGGATGTAGATATGCCAGCATTAGTGGGGCAGAGTGCCCACAAGGACAAAAATACTGCAAGCAACTCACCCACATTTGTGGAAATGGCCAGGTAAACCAGTTACACATAGACTATACAGGTCCTTTCATCAGCTCAATGTTCTTGGTCATTGTGGATACCCACTCAAAGTGGCTGGCTGTGCAAAGAGTTCATTTGTCGAATATGGGGATGACGATAGAAAAGCTGCGTGCATCTTTTGTGAGACATGGTCTTCCAGAAGTGTTGGTCACAGGTAATGAGCCATTGTTTATCAGCAGGAAATTTGAGTATTTCCTAAAGTTGAATTATATTCCTCATATCAGGGCAGCTCCATAACATCCATCATCCAATAGTCTGGCAGAAACAGCAGTCCAAACTTTGAAGTCAAGCTTAAAGAAACAGCCTACAGCTTCACGAGATACCAAACTGTCCTGGTTCCTATTTTATTACAGGACCACCCTCATGCAATTACAGGGATAGCTCCAGCAGAGTTGCTCATGGGGAGAAGCCTCTGCACCAGGTTAAATCTGATCTTCCTGGACCTCAGGGTAAGGGTGAAATGACATCCAAAGCCGGACAAAGGATTCCACTAAGCAAGAAACAGTTTACTTCAGGGGATGAAATATGGTGTGGAAACCACAGGAATGGACCTGTATGGATGAGAGGCAAGGTCAGGTCCAGTGACATATAAAGTTTGGATAGGTGCAAGGGTCCTGAACAAGCATGTGGACCATATTAATACTACAAATTCACAAACAGTGTGCAAAGAAAACTTGCCCATCTTCTCAACAGCCTTTCCAACTATTCTGGAAATGGTGAGTTCTCCCTCTCCATCAATCTTTGAAGACAGTTTGGAATCTGAAATGGAAACAACGGATATAATTGCAGCATTTAAGAGGCATTTGGATGGGTATATGAATAGGAAGGGTGTGGAGGGATATGGGCTGGGTGCTGGCAGGTGGGACTAGATTGGATTGGGATATCTGGTCGGCATGGATAGGTTGGACCAAAAGTCTGTTTCCGTGCTGTACATCTCTATGACTCTATGACCTGATAAGAAGAACGAATTTCTTCCAAAATGCTCCAGGCAGCAGAACCGAGTTATCTGTGTGTTACATGCTGCTCGTATCTGAAAGGTAGATTTGGAGGAACCTGACCCACTGCTAAAACATCCTGGGAGGGGGAGGGATGTAGTGATTGTAACAAGGTCAACCAGGTGGACCTCATAGAATGAGTTCCCTGATTGTGACTGTTATTCTGGTCAAATCAGGAAGCCCAGTCTAGCAGACATAAACAGGAGGGTAAAATTTCAAAAAAAGAAATCAATATATATACAGGAGTGTCAGACCACCTGTCACAAAAAAAAGGGAGTGCCAGAGGTTCAGTAAAAAACAAATAAACAGGAGGGTCAGGAGTTCTGTTCACTCTGAGAGCTGGCTCTGAGGGAGCTGGATCAATATCAAGGACTCTCCACATGTAAATGAGGGGTAGGCTATATTGACCTCTGTGGAGTTATTTCACTTAATATTTCATTAGTCAAGGCATGGTACAATACATAAGTTTAACATGTATTGGTCAGTTTTTTCTCTGAATTCTGAGACTTCTGGAGTCTTCACTTCTTGCTTCCTTGCACCCAGTCTCTTCGACAATTTAATTCTAAAATATATACACATTGTTTTGCATGAAGACTTCAATTCGCATGACTCCGTTTGCAACATGGTATTTCTAAGTCTGGCTTAACTGGTGAAACTTTCAGCCCACCTTATTGGTTGATGTTACATAGCTTGCTCAGTGCTCTCTCTCTCTCCCTATCCCTAGTATATAAATACGTTTTAAAACAATGTCTGTAGTTTTCCCAGAGTGACTAAGACCATATATTTAGTTCTGATTCTCCCAAGTTGCACTTTAACTGAGCGAATGATTCCTCTGCAGTGAAATGGTTATACATTTTCTATTCACTGTTTTGTAAAGCAATTACTTTAGCCCTGTCACTCCTGACTGTACTGAATTCACTGATCTCCAATTTTGTATTCTTCTGGCAATTCTCAGCCCTGTGACAGTTACTTTAGTCACTGACTAAGCTTTATATTGGATTCTTGAGGCAATCCCTCAGCCCATTAAAATACTGTTGACTGGCCACATCCTATGCAAATACTAACTTCTAAGCCAATGGTCTACTGTAACTCTTATGATTAGATTAGATATGATTAGATTCCCTACAGTGTGAAAACAGGCCTTTTGGCCCAACTAGTCCATACTGACCCTCCGAAGAGCAACCCACCCAAAGCCATTTCCCTCTGACTAATACACCTAACACTGTGGACAATTTAACATGGCCAATTCACTTGACCTGCACACCTTTGTACATCTTATCCCTGACAAATGCTTCTCAATGAATATTCTGTGACAAAGGTAAAGATTTCAGGGATGCACCTCTGTTTTTAAACTGTTTTTGCAGATAGAGTTGTAACATTTTGCCCAATATGTGCATCTGGATCAATATAACTAACAGATTCTAACCAATTATTTGCACCACTTGACCAATAGAAATTGACCACAATAGTTAGACTCATACATCTTTAAACTCAGTAACTTTAACTGTGCATCATCGGAACATTCTGGCCCAACAGTACTCTCCGAGCCAATCCATTTTGCAACCTGGCATCCATTCTGACTGCACCACTACAATTTGAGTCCTTGACCGAGGCCAGAGTTCTCAGGCCACTGTCCTAACCAATCAGATTTGTAACTTTGGCTTCTGTTTACTGCTTACTAGATGAATCCTCCAAAAAATACACATAACATATATAGCCTTATATAGTTGTAGTCTAATGTAACTGACCATACTGAAGAGCTGTATAGTCCAGTTGTAGAGCATGTAGGTGAGAGAAACCTCAATTAACACCATGGCAGAATACTTATGAAGGTACTAAGTCTTTCATTTTTGTAGAAGCTTAAAAGATTTCCTGAACTAATATAAACACAGATGGCTTTGAGAAAGTTTATCTCCCTAGTCACTATTTTTTGATATTGCCTATTAAGATTTTATAGTTAAATATGTAGGATAATTTAATCCCTATAGAAATCCACATAATAAAACTGTGCACCAGATGGAAAAGTGGCCAGAAAAATTTGCTCCACCCTTGACCACCCAAACAAGAGGTAGGATATAAATAAACACAGTCTGTCTCCCCATTGCGCAAGAAACAACAAAACACACATGAGAAACAAGCCATCCCTCTCCACAATGACCAAACTCATCCCCCACCCCTGCATACTGATGAGAAAAATAGTCCCTCTTGTCTCCATTACGTTTGCTCAATAATGAAACAGAATGAGCCTCTGATTTTTGTGAACTGCTAACACGCTAACATATGGATTGAAATGTTTATTGTCTGTAGAAAATGTGACAGCCCACATTCATATTCTGCATCTGTGCTGATCCTGCTGGATGTGGTGACTGGGGTGTGTCCCTCTCCTCAGTGAATGCATATTCCACATCAGAAAACAGAAATGTTATTTTGGTGGATTTCTCAGAAGTTTCGTTTGAAACCTCTTGAGTATGGTGTATGTCAAGTACTTAGCTAGTCAAAACAAAATGACAGCTTACCTTCTATATTGTAATGCCAACATAATGAGTTGAGACTTTTGAATCACCCTCACCCTCACCCTGATGCTAATAATACTACCACAAGATCACCATGGTCACTGAGGTTAAAAGGAGTCATTGAATGCAGCAATAAATAAGGAGGTATTCAACAATTCCACATTTAAAGACCCAAATGTTTTTTCACAATAAATGTTATCCTTTATTGCAGGTGGTCCTGAGATTTACAGTTCTTCTAAAGTGCTTTGGCATTTAGCTTTTAATTTCCATAGTAACTCACATTAAGCATCTTAGATAGAAGCCAGGTCTGGATTTGTGTTCAGGAAAGAATTTAGCTGCTGCAAGGAACTGCAAGTCTGGCAGAGAGTTTCTAACTATCTCGTGCAAATAGGGGATTAGCCACTTCTGAATTCTTATTTGCCAGAAACTGCTATATGACTAATCTGCATTTATTATCTTCATTCTTTTATAAATTAATAACACATCAATTAGTTCCCTTAAGGTTCTAGTTTGTAATTTTATTTTCTAGCTGGAATGAAAACTTAAGCTAATGTTGCAGACATAACTGTGGCACAGAGGGGTGAAAAACCTTAATTCCTCTATTATGCAGGTTGATTGATGCAGATGTCCCATAAATGTTCCCTAAAGTGCTCTGTGAGAAGGCGTCCCCAGTGTGAAAGAGACCGCATCGGGAGCAACGGATACAACAAATGGCATGTGTGGAAGTGCAGGTGAGGGCGTGGACCTGACCAGGCTGTCACAGAGGGAACAGTCTTTGTGGAAAGCGGATGAGGGAGGGGGGATATATATCCCTGGTGGTGGGGTCTGTTTGTAGTTGGCAGAAATATTAGTGGATGATGCGGATTATGTGAAAAATGGTGGGGTGGAAGGTGAGGACCAGGAGGCTTTGTCCTTGTTGCAGTTGGAGGGGTGGGATTTGAGGGTGGAGGTGCCGGATGTGTATGAGATGTGTTGGAGGGCATCCTCAACCATGGTCTTTAAAGAAGGAGGCCTTTTGGTGTGTTCTATGGGTGGAACTAGTCCTCCTGGGAGCAGATATGGCAGAGGTGGAGGAATTGGGAATACGGGATAGCATTTTTGCAGGAGGTAGGGTGGGAAGAGTTGTAATCCAGGTAGCTGTGGGAGACAGTGGGTTTGTAAAAAGTGTCAGTGTTGAGTTGCTTGTCGTTGATGGAGATGGAGAGCTCCAGCAAAGGGAGAAAGGTGTCACAGATAGTCCATGTGAATTCAAGGTCAGAGTGGAATGTGTTGGTGAAGTTGATGAACTGCTCAACTTCCTCGCAGGAGCATGAGGTGGTGCCTATGCAGTCATCAAAGTAGCGGAGGAAGAGATGGGGAGTGGTACCGGTGTAACTATGGAAGATGGACCGTTCTACGTAGCTAACAAAGAGACAGGCATAGCTGGGGCCCATATGAGTACCTATGGCTACCCCTTTCATCTGGAGGAAGTGGGAGGATTCGAAGGAGAAATTGCTAAGGCTGAGGACCAGTTCATCGAAATGAATGAGAATGTCAGTGGAAGGGTACTGTTGGGAATGTTGGGAGAGGAAGAAACAGAGGGCTTGGAGGCCCTGGTCATGGCAGATGGAGGTGTAGAGGGATTGGATGTCCATGCTGAAGATGAGGCATTGGGGGCCGGGGAAACAGAGTATTGGAGGAGGTGGAAGGCGTGGGTGGTGTCTCAAATGCATGTGGGGAGTTCCTGGATGAGGGGGGAATAGGACAGTATCGCGGTAAGTAGAGATGAGTTTGGTGGGGCAGGAACAGGCTAAGACAATGGGTCAGCCGGTGTGGTCAGGCTTGTAGTTCTTGGGAAGGAGGTAGAATTGGGCGGTGCAGGGTTCCCGACCTATGAGGTTGGAAGCTGTGGGTAGGAGATCTCCTGAGGTGATGAGGTTGTGTATGGTCTGAGAGATGATAGTTTGGTGATGGGATGGTGAGGTAATCATCGAGGGGGCGGTAGGAAGAGGTATCTTCAAGTTGGCACCTGGCTTCAGTGGTGTAGAAGTCAGTGCGCCAAATTACCACAGCACCCGCTTTACCTGCTGGTTTGATGGTAAGGCTGGGATTGGTGCAGAGGCAGTGGAGTGCTGCGCATTGAGAGGGTGAGAGGTTGGAGTGGGGGAGGGGGGTAGACAGGTTGAGGCAGTTAATGTCTCGGCAGCAGATGGAAGAGTTCAAGGGCAGATAATAGGTCAAGCACAGGGTGTCCAGGTGGATGGAGTGTGTTGGAGGCAGGCGAAGGAGTCATTGGAAGGTGGGTGGGAATACTGATTGAAAAAATAAGCGCGGAGGCAGAGGCGGCCGAAGAAGTATTCAACATCACGACGTGTATTGAATTCAACCTACCCTGCCTCAGTGGCATACTCTCTGTTCAATTTTACCACTCATTACAAATAGATCACTTGCCACTGCCAGGATGGACTAGCATTCATGGCACTAATGCCATCTTTAAAAGGCTGTTGTTCTCCCAGGCAGGCAGAGCTTAATTCAGAGCAGCCATGCACAGTTCCTGACATTTGCCTGGACATAGCTGAAAAGGGATAATTGGTGTCTTACTTTGCAGGTAGGAACTTGGAGGTCCTGGTGCAACAGGTGATGCAGAGGCAGAATTTCCTCTTCTCCTAGGACCAGCAGTGAAGACAACAGCACCAGACCTTGCCAGTCTGGTCTGTGGTTTCCACCTGGGTCAGTTACCCTGGAAGAATGCAGAGCAATGTCAGAGGACTGTCATTGGTGTTCTCCACTCCACTAAACTGAGTGCCACCATCTTCTCTTACTTAGGGACAAAGCACAAAGACAAGGCAAGGCAGGCTGCTGTGAGCATCCAGGTAGGTCCAGTAAATGAGTGCAAACAGAGTGAATAAACAATCCCTGAGCTGGGGTTGTGTCCCTGAGTCCTAAGTGTCCTTACTGCAGCACTATGGTGATAATTGAGGTTCAGTGTTGAAGTGTAGAAGTATCCTGTAAATCAATTGGAAATGTTTGTGAAGGTTCTATAATACTGGCACAATAGTTAAATGCCAAGGTCTGTACTCAAACATGTTTTTTTTTATGGTCCCAAAGTGCAGCAGTAAAATTATATGAGCTGCTTGGCTCTACTCAAATTTTTGAACTATAAACAGAATGATTGAGAAATTCAACAGATCTGGCAGCATCTGTGGAGAGAGAAACCGAGTTAGTGTTTTGTGTTCAATATGAACCTCTGAATAGAATAATTCTTTTTCAAACCTCTGAACAATAGATTAGCAGCATCCCTAGGAAGGAGCAATTTATTCTTCTGGGTGACTTCAACTCCAGAGTGGGTGCAGACCACGCCTCGTGACCCTCCTGCCTTGGGCATTATGGTGTGGGCGAAATAAATGAGAATGGACAGTGACTGTTCAAGCTGTGCACTTACCATGATTTGTGCATCGCCAACTCCTACTTCCAGGTCAAGCCTCAGTACAAGGTTTTCTGGAGAAGTCACACTCAAGGCATTGGCACCAACTTCATCTGATCCTTGTTAGGCGCACTGCCATCAAACACATTCACCACACATGTTCTTACCACAGTGCAGAATGTGACACAGACCACTCCTTAGTGTATTGCAAGATTAGGCTAAACCTAAGAGATTCCATCACACAAAGCAACAGGGGAACCCTCGCATCAAAGTCAGCAAAATGTTCCAGCCAGGCCTTATGCAAAGTTCTCAGAGGCTTTCAAGAGAACTCAGCGCCTCGCGATACAGAGACTCCACCACAGAGAAGTTGGAAACCTTATGGGATACCATGCACCGCACATCCCTGGCTATCTTTGGGAAGAAGATGATGGGTTTGAGGTTAAAGCAACTGTGATGACCCCCATTGTTGAAGCCAAGTGTGTCACCTGAGCTGAGTACAAGCGGTCAGCTCACGGGAAGAACCTACAGACTCTCAGGGCTGCCAGGAACAAGGTTCGGCAGACTGCCAGGCATTGTGCTAATGAGCACTGGACACAGCAATGTGTGGACATTCAGATGGCCGCTGTAACGGGAAACATTAGGGGAATATACGAAGGCATCAAGAAGGCACTAGCACTAGCTCAGAGCAAGACAGCACCACCCTCAAATCCTCCACTGGGGAAGTAATCATAGACAAAGGCCAGCAGATGGAGAAGTGGGTTGAAAACTACTCTGATATCTACACAGAGAGTATACAATGTCTGCTTAAGCATTTGATGCCATCATGTGCTTGCCATGGATGAGCTAGACACAGAGTCATCAGTAGAAGAGCTCAGCAAAGCCATTGACAGCTTTGCTTCAGGTAGGGCTCCAGGTAGTGATGGGATTCTTCCTGATGTGATCAAGTGTTGCAAGACTAGCTTACTGCTCCCATTGCATGAAGTCCTCTCTCTGTGCTGGAAAGAAGGAGCTGTACCGCAGGCCATGAGGGATGCCAAGATCATTGCCCTCTACAAGGATAAGGGTGAGAGAAGCAACTGCAATAACTACGAGGCCTCTCTCCCCTCAACACTGTTGGCAAAACCTTTGCTCGGGTCAGCTTGACTTGCCTGCAGAAAATGGCAGAATGTGTATACCCAGGATCAGTGCAGCTTCCGAGTTAAAAAGTCAATAGATTAGATTACTTACAGCGTGGAAACAGGCCCTACAGCCCAACAAGTCCACACCAACCCGCAACCAACTCCCCCACATTTCACCCAACACTATGGGCAATTTAGCATGGCCAATTCACCTAACCTGCACATTTTTGGACTGTGGGAGGAAACCGGAGCACCCAGAGGAAACCCACGCAGACACGGGGAGAATGTGCAAACTCTACACAGTCAGTCACCTGAGGGGGGAATTGAATCCAGGTCTCTCGTGCTGTGAGGCAACAGTGCTAACCACTGTGCCACAATAGTAGACATGATTTTCTTCCTTCGCCAACTGCAAAGAACAGAAAATGCCCCTGTATGTTACTTTCATCGACCTCACCAAGGCATTTGACCTGGTCAACAGAAACGGCCTTTTCAAGGTTCTCCTGAAGATCTGCTGCCCACTGAAACAGCTGAAATTGATAGAATCCTTCCACAGTAACATGAAGGGGACAGTGCAGTTCAACGGCAGCTCTTCTGAGCCCTTCGATATCCGCAATAGTGTCAAACAAGGCTGAGTCCTCGCTCCCATACGCTTTGGGATTTTTTGTTTTTGCTGTGCTCCTAAAACATGCATTTGGCACCACAATGGAAGGGATTTACCTACGCAGTAGATCAGACAGCAGGCTCTTCAACCTGGCCCACCTCAGAGCCTAGACAAAAGTATGTGCCGCACGGACATGCTGTTTGCTGATATGTGTTGCAAATGCAGCATCACCCAGCAGGAACTCCAGTTACTGATAGCTCGCCTCTTTCATGCTTGCAAGGATTTCAGGCTGATGACCAATCTGAAGAACATCCTGGGACAGGACACAGGGGCACTGCTGGTCATCACCATTAACTATGAACTCAAGGTCATCCATCAGTTTATGTACCTTGTTTCTACCATCATTGACAACCTTTCCTTGGACACAGATATTGACAAGAGGATCGGAAAAGCAGACTCAACTCTTGCTCGCCTCATGACTCGAGTATGGACAAATCCCAAGCTGACTGCGAAGTCAAAAATGTCAGTCTACAATGCCTGCATCATAAGTACACTGCTGTACAGCAGTGAAATGTGGACTACACATGCCAGACAGGAGAGAAGACTGAACATCTTCCACTTGAGGAGTATTTGCCATATCCTGGCAAGACAGTGTCCAATGCAGCGATCCTATCTTGCACTGGCTTCCCAGCATGTACACTCTACTCAGGCAGCAGAGACTGCGCTGGCTGGGCTGCATCCACTGCATAGAGAGTATCCCAAAGAATGGAGAGCTTGCATCTATAGAGAGCTTGCATCTGTAAAGAGACCCACTGGGAGCCCCCAGGTGCACTACAAGGACATCTGCTTGAGGGACATGAAGGTGTGTGATATCGTTATGGAGCCCTGGGAAAGGCTTGCAGCTGACCGCACGAGATGGAGAAACACCCTGAGCCAACACCTCAAAACAGAGGAAAAGAAATTGAGCACTGCAGCAGGCAAGTGGGCATGAAGGAAGGAGTGCAGCAGCTCTAGCAGATCAACGACCACATACAGATGTGACCTCTGTGACTGGGACTCTCACCCAGTATTGGTCTCTTCAGTGACAAGCGATGTTGCTTCAGGGAAGCAGCAAGCATGAGGATACAACCCATGGTCAGCCATGAGTGAAAGGGGCCTCATACACTCTATCTCACACCATCGAACAATAGATTTCAAAACTGGATAAATTATTGCATGCTAAAATATTGCTTTATTTTGCTTTTATTGGATGTGTGTGTCACTGGTTGGCTCAGCATTTATTGCCCATCCTTGCATCCCCTTGAAAAGGTGAGGGTGAGCTGCCTTCTTGAGCCACTGCAGCTCACTTGGTGTAGGTCGGCCCACAATGCTTTTTAGAAGGGATATCCAGGATTTTAACTGAGCAACAGTGAAGGAATTGCCACATAGTTTCAAGCCTGGATGGTTTGAGTTTTGGTAAATTACTGCATCTTGCATGTAGCATACAATATTTCTACTGCGTGTCAATGGTTGAGGGCGTGAAGGTAAACAAGATGCCAACCCAATAGGCTGCTTTTTTTTGTAGACTGTGTGAAGGTTCTTGATTGTAGTTAGAGCTGCACTCATTCAGACAAGTGGAGAACATTACATTACACTCCTGACCTATTTCTTAGGCTTTGAATCAGGAGTTCAGTTACTCACTACAGAATTCTCAGACTCTGACTTGCTCTTCTAGTCAAAGTATTTCCATGGCTGAGGCAAATTTTGAAAAATAGTTTGAGCAATGTATCTAATGCTATAAGAGGGAGGATGATTACCAAACTGATAGAATTGAAGCATCTATTGTCTTATCCAATTCACATTAAAGTCCAGTAGAGCTGACACAACTTTGTTATTCTCTATCTTCTAAGAAGGGATAAACCAAACAGTAAGTATGATCAGTTACCTTGGTTATCCGTTTTAGCTAATAAAGCTGTTGTATAGTTTATAGCCTAGGTCATATTCCAATGCAATGTTTATTCTAACAATTTCACAGCACCAGAATGGACACTTGCAACATTAATCAATTTACAATAACTCAAGATCAGTTAAGTAAGTCTCAAAAATACTGTTCAGCTGGGACATCTTATTCATTACCTTTCCCATGTAATGACTAGCAGCACAAATTGTCCAAAGTTCTTATTGCTGCATTGTTCAAAGAGCAGGAGTTTGATTGTGTCAGAGTGGTTACACAGAATCTAAAATGTCAATTTATTGGTCTATTTGAATTCAAAAAGATTTATGAAATTAATGTGCAGTACTGATCAAAACTAAAATATCCCAGACAAACATTGCATTTAATTTTAAGGTATATGTTTGCATTGTCTTCCTTTAAAGGTCATGGCAGAAATCAAGGTTTGAGCACAATTAATAATTTCAACTGTGCAGCAGCATGTTTGAAATCTATCATAAGAAGGTCCATATGTGGTAATCCTGAAGAAAAATCTTGACAGAGCATAGAAAAATGTATAGAACAATCTGACCAGCATCCCTGCACCTTTTCCTCTGCAAAGCAACATCATCTTCGAGAAGGAGTGCATCTGACAATCATCAACCAGAGTGAGGGACTGATAGAGACACAGACCAGAAGGAACCACCTGAGTCTCATACAAAACACATATTTGTTTAAATGGTACATCTGTAGCAGCACTTCTCAATTTTGGATACATGTAGGCAAACACTTCCAAACACTAATCTTAAAAATCATACAACAGTGTGATGTCAAGTGCCTAAATTTCAATGACATATTCCTGGCAGGCAAGGCTTCCATTAATAATAGAATCTAATGATTGTTCATAAAATCAAATTATAGCATTTATTATTCATTAAAAGTGTACATTGTCAAATAGTATTTCACTTTCTTAATTTGGGCTAATATTTTTAAAAGTTATCAGCTCTTACAGTAATCTGTCTGTGGAAACTTGTGCTGGAAAAATGTTTATTCTTTCAGAGAACTACTCTGTCAGTTTGTTTACAGAAGCAACATCGTCAATGTGATAAATCTTCACAGCAATCAGATTGTGCCAATGTGAAAATGAACTATAGGAATTCTCATTCCTGTTCAATGATAAGCATGAACTTGCCTCGGCATTTCAAACCAGTCCCTCTATATGAAAGCAGGAAACTTAAGGCAAAGGATGGCTTTACGTAAAAGTTTTGTGTACTCAAATACAGATATTTCAAAGCTGTTAAGAGATGTTCAGAACCTTCCTTTGTTTTCTTAGAGAATTTGTGTTACAATATTTGCCTAAGAGCAGAGTATGTTACAAATTCAATTCTACTGAAATAAATATTTGGGAAAGCAATCACCAACACTTAAAGAATATGTACACCAAATATCCTTAATTGAACAAACTAATGTGTGGTAGGTTTTCTTGCTTATCACTTAAAAGGTGATCCTATGCCATTAGTTGATCCCATGCCACACGACTGATTCATAGAGAGGAAGCACCAGCAGAAGAGGGATAAGGAGGGTGGGAGGATGGGGTGCAAAGCCTTGGAGTAGAAGAGCACCTGGGGGAGGGGGTTCCAATTGTTAAAGGTGGACTATGAAAGAGACATCACTTCCTTTTCCTGTAAAGTCTGAGCAGTCTTTCCTACCTGATACCCACCCATATTTGACCTCCTCTCAATGACAGAAATATACAACTGTGTAAGAATCTGGCTTTAAATGACCACTACTTGGCACCTAAGGGCTTAAATTGAGATGAGTGTGGGAGGGCAACTCTGTCTCACTTTTCACCAGTAAAATCATGGTGAGATTGCTGATGTCTGGACTGTGCAGTGAGATAGTCACCCAAAAATTTATCAACTGCCCTCATTCCCATTGGCAAATCTGTCAACAGGGAACTGTATAATTCTTCCTAAATTATAAACATTGATCACTTTGGTTGCAAATTGGATGAATTAAGTTTATCATTGCTGCTTCATGGAAGTTAGTGGCCTGATTTTCAGGTCATTGATGAAGGAAGGATCCTTGGTGTTGACTTTTGTGAAAGCTATCTGCAAGGTTTGAGGTGGAACTGAAGAGCAGGCATACTCTTTACTAACCTAATGTTGGATTTCGAGGCTTTTCCATGGGATTTGAAACAATCCAACAATAGGGCAAATAGCATGTAGGTTGATCAACCAATCAGACTGAAGTATTCCCATAGATGGTAAAGCAGGAAGTGAAAATCAACATGATGATGTAGACTTCAATAAGGCATTTGACAACGTTCCTTGTGGTAGACTGGCTATCAAGGTTAGATCACCTGGAGTACTAGCCTTTTGGATACAGAATTGGGGTAGAAGTTGCTTTTCGGACTGGAGGCCTGTGACCAGTGATGTGCCACAAAGATTGGTGTTGGGTCCACTGCTTTTCATCATTTAAATAAATGATTTGGATATAAACATAGGAGATATGGTTATTAAGTTTGTAGATGATCCAAAAATTGGAGTTATAGACAGCAAAGAGGTTTCCTCTGAGTACAATGGGATCTTGATCCAATGGGCCGAGGAGTGGCAGATGGAATTTAATTCAGATTAAATGTGAGGTGCTGCATTTTAGAAAGGCAAATTAGGCAGGACTTTTACACTTAATGGTAAGGTCCCGAGGAGTGTTGCTGAACAAAGAAACCTTGGAGTGCCAGTTCATAGTTCCTTAAAAGTAGAGTCACAGGTAGATAGGATAGTGAAGAAGACGTTTGGTATGCTTTCCTTTTAATGGTCAGTACATTGAGTATAGGGGTTGGGAAGTCATAACCAACAGGACATTGGTCAGGCCACTTTTGGATGACAGTATTTGATTCTGGTCTCCCTGCTTTAGGATGCTGTGAAACTTGAAAGGGTTCAGAAAAGAGTTACAAGGATGTTGCCAGAGTTGGAGGGTTTCAGGTATAAGGAGAGGCTGGACAACCTGGGGATATTTTCCCCTGAGCATTGGGGGTTGAGGGGTGACATTATAGAGGTTTATAAAATCATGAGGGACATGGATAGAGTAAATAGACAAGATCTTTTCTCTGGGTGGTGGGAGGCCAAAATTAGAGGGCATAGGTTTGGGGTGAAATGAGCAAGATTTAAAAGGGACCTAAGGGGCATCTTTTTCATACAGAGGATGGTGCATGTATGGAATGATTTGCCAGAGGAAGTGTTGAAGGCTAGTGCAATTGCAGCATTTAAAAGGTGTCTGGATGGGTCCATCAGTAGGAAGGCTTTAAAGGGATATGGGCCAAATGCTGGCAAATGAGACTAGATTAATTTAGATTACCTGGTCGGTATGGACAAGTTGGACGGAAGGGTCTGTTTTCGAGCAGTATGTTTCTGACTCTATATGTTTCTATGACTCTATATAATATAATAAATTCCAAAAATAGAAATTAATATGGGTTTGAATGTGTACATGAAATTACAGGAGAGCATTAAGAGAAATAAATTTTTTTAGAATTTGCTATTTTATAATGTTCTTCTGAGGGTATGAATGCCACACTTGAAATTTCTTTTTTCACTGCCAGAGAGTTTGTTCATCGTAATCACTTTTAAAAAATTATTTTTATAATTTCTTACTCTTGATTGAACAAGTCCTAACATTTTCAGTTGTCTGTTCTGTGATGGTAATAGTATTAGTTAAAGTTTATTCTAAATCTGCAGTTGATATTGATTCTATCAGTCAAGTTGGCATATCCTGTTGGCATATCAGAAATATCCTGTCTAGGAACATTTACGCATAATCTACAAGTTATATCTAGATCTTTCAGTAGTGAAATTAGGAAACACTACTCCATTCTAACATATTTCAATTGCTACCAAACATCTTTAATTTGATTTGGAAACATAAGATAACAGAATAAAACCAATACTTATTTGACAACATCTTCCAGACCAGCAGGATTTAGTAACCAGAAGTAGATTAGAATAGAATAGCCTTTATTGTCAAGTGCACTTGAAAGAGTGCAGTGAAAAGTTGGTAGTGTCGCCTCTTGAGCATCATCCTAGGCGTAGGGTACCTGGTTACAGATACTTTTGATACAGAATTTAAGTAGTAAATAAATAGACTAGCATGGAAGTACAGAGTTAAATAGTCCAGAGTGAGAATAAAATGTGTCTTTAAAGTACTCAAGTTATAGCCATTTTTTCCACTGAGTCTGTGCCCACCAGGGCCCAGAACATGAGGCCTTGCTGCCTACAGGCGCTGGCCTCAGGCCAGGACTCACGTTTAGGACTTGCTCCACAGCCTGCCTAGGATCACTTGGCTCCTAGGTTGCTGATGCATGGGAACTCCATCACTTTCAAAGTTCTTTTCCAAGTCACACACCATCCAGACTTGGAAATATACTGTTACTGTCACTCTGCCACAATCTTTGACTCCCTCCCTAACAGCACTGTGAGTGGATCTACTCCACAACATTTGTAGTGATTAAAGAAGGCAGCTCTAATTTAACAGCAATGGGAGAGGAGTGAAATTGCAGGTCTTGCTAATTGCATTCAGATGCCATGAATGAAGAAAAAAAGAAAGGTGAATAATGTGTACATGTTGAAGTGCTGTAACTTATGACAAGATCAATCAGGAAATGGATTTCAGTACAATTTTTAACCATTTGTTGTAAATTCTTTATCAATGAGGAACAGTTCTTACAAAACACAATCAAACATAGAGTGATCCTAAGGATTGAGGTTCATAGGAACTTGACTGTACCCCTTTAAATAAAAAAGAGCACAAACTCTTTCAAAAATTAACAAATTATATGAGCTGGATTTAAAGTCTCAAACTATTGTATTTTCAGTCACTCAGGAGGTCTGATGTTTCTGTGACAACATTTACATACCCTGTTGAATTCTAGACCTATGGTTAATGAGGATTGAGACTCCAACTTCATTCTAATCACATGCTGGATTAGGAAATCTGATGCTTTTTGCCACCTTCCATCAACCTTTGTTGGAATGATTTTCAAGTAGATAGACAAGTCAGTTGATTTGTGTTATGAATACATCGTTCTTGGCCATCAAGTCCCGAGGGTGTGATTGTGTATCCGACTTTTCAACTCTGAGACAACAATGCTGCCCCCTGTGCCACACAATCTCCTAATTCCAATTTTGTTAATTTTGTACAACTAATCTTATAATACAATGGAATAAAAAGAAAAACAATACTACAAATGCTGCTTGAATTTATTAATAGTGCGAATTGAATACATCCTTTAAAAAGAAACTGTCGGAATAGAATAATCTCTTCTTGTTTCATGCTTTCACATATTCATTGCCTCACTGCAAACATGGGGAGTGGATTATGTATTTTTTCAACTTGAGAAAAATGAGTTGTAATATGGTTAATAGCAATGTAAGTTAACTCGCTGAGCTGAAAGGTTTGTTTTCCGATGTTTCATCACCATGACTAGTAACACCATCAGTGAGTCTCCAGTGAAGCACTGGTAGTATATCCCGCCTCTCTGTTTATAGGTCTTGGTTTCTTAAGGTAGGCAATGTCATTTCTGGTTCTTTTTTTTCAAGGGAAGGTAGATAGGATCTAAACTGATGTTTATTGATGGAGTTCTGGTTAGAATGCCATGCCTCTAAGAATTCCTGTGCGTGTCTGTTTCGCCTGTCCTAGGATGTATGTGTTGTCCCAGTGAAAGTGGTGTCCTTCTTTGTCTTTATGTATGGAAACCAGTGATAGTGGGTCATATCTTTTGGTGGCCAGTTGGTGTTCATGTATCCTGGTGGCAAGTTTCGTGCTAGTTTGTCCGAGGTAGTGTTTTGTATAGTTCTTGCATAGTATCTTGTAAATGACGTTAGATTTGCTGGTGGTATCTAATGGATCCTTGAGGTTCATTAGTCGCTGTTTAAGTGTGATGGTAGGTTTGTGGGCTACCATGATGCCAAGGGTTCTGAGCAGTCTGGTAGTCATTTCTAATATGTCTTTGATGTAAGGTAATGTGGCTATAGTTTTGGGTTGCATTGTGACTACTTGTTTGGGTTTATTTTTGAGGAATCGGCGGATTGTTTATTGGGTTCCCAAATTGTCTTAAATGTTGTATAGATATTTTTCTTCCACTTTTTGTACTTCTTGGGTGCTGCAGTGTGATGTAGTTTGTTGAAATAATGTCTTGATGCAACATCGTTTGTGAGTGTTGGGATGATTGCTTCTGAAGCAAAGTATTTGGTTTGTGTGTGTTGTTTATCAGTAGACGCTGGTTTGAAGCTCTCCTTTAACTGTACGTTCAACTGTCTCGTCTAGGAATGGGAGTCTGTTGTCATTCTCCTCTTTTGTGAATTTTATGCCTGTCAGAATATTGTTGATGGTGATGAATGTTTCCTCTACTTTGTTCCATTTTGTAATGACAAAGGTGTCATCTACGTAGCGGACACAAAGTTTGGGTTGGATAGCTGGGAGGGCAGCTTGTTCAAGTCTCTGCATTACTGCTTCCGCTATGAGCCTGAATATTGATGATCCATTGGGCATTCTATTAACTTGCATGTAGATTTTGTTCTTGAATGTGAAGTGGGTGGTGAGGCAGAGGTCCATTAGCTTGAGGATGTTGACTTTACTGATGAAGTTGGTGCTGTCTGGTGTTTGTGGTCCTGGTTTTCCTAGTAGTAATGCCAGTGTTTCTTTGGCCAGGGCAATGTTAATTGATGTGAAAAGGGCTGTAACATCAAAGGAGACCATTACTTAGTCCTCTTCTGTCTTGGTCTCTTTGATGAATGGGAATCTGTTGTTCTCCTTTTTTGTGAATTTTACGCTTGTCAGAATATCACCAGCAAAACTAATGTCATTTACAAGTTTCCATGCAAGAACTGTAAAATAGACACTACCTCAGACAAACTAGCAGAAAACTTAGCACCAGGATACAAGAATGCCAACTGGCCACCAAAAGACACGACCCACTATCGTTAGTTTCCATACAATACAGACAAAGAAGGACACCAACTTGACTGGGACAACACACACATCCTAGGACAGGCAAAACAAAGACACACATGAGAATTTTTAGAAACATGGCTTGCTAACCAGAACTTCATTAATAAATGCATCAATTTAGATCCCATCTGCCTTCCCTTGGAAAAAAGGAACCGGAAATGATATCACCCACCTTAAGAAACCAAGACCTATAAATAGAGAGACAGGACATACCACCAGTAATTCCAGAGACTCTGACTGATGATGTTACCTCGCATGGTGAGGAAATGTCTGAATAAAAACATTCCAGCTCAGCGAGTACACTTACATAGTTATCATCAACCTGAGCTACACATCTACTCAAAAATCGCTAATGATAAATACCTATCACTTATTGAAATAATTAGATGGGCCTTAATTACTGACAAGTTCATGATGTACTTAGAATTCTCCTTTCTTTAATTACTTCTATGATTCTAAAATAATTGCTTGATTTGAACTCAAATAAAATATTGTATTATGCGCTCCTTTTACACAGATCACTAAATCATATCAGGAATTCTAATCTAAATGAACTGAAAATTGTCCTTTGCTCTGACACCCTATTCTTGAATGTTCAATATGATTGAGCTGATAGTGTCAAAACATTAAAAACAATATACCTGAATGGGTATTTGAATTGAATTGAATTTATTGTCATGTGCACCAAGGCACAGTGAAAAGCTTTATCTTGCGAGCAATACAGGCAGATCACAGAGTTAAGTAGCAAAGATAGTAAATAATAGGTAAACAGCGGCAAAAACAAAAACACAGGTACAGGTGAATGTTAGGAGTTTGAGAGCCCATTCAGTATTCTAACAACAGTAGGATAGAAACTGTTTCAAAACCAGCTGGTGGGTGTGTTCAGGCTTCTGTACCTTCTCGCTGATTGGTAGAGATTGTAGAAAAACATTGCCAGAATTGGATGAATCTTTGAGAATGCTGGCAGTCTTTCTTTGACTGCGGGCCTGGCAGATGGATTCCAAAGATGGGAGGTTGGCCTTTGTGATTGTCCGGGCCGAGTTCACCACTCCCTGTAACCGTCTCCGATCATGAACGGTACAGTTGCCATACCAGGTAGTGATACATCCAGACAGAATACTTTCGATGGCACACCTATAAAAGTTGGCAAGGGTATTCGCCGTCATGCCAAATTTCCTCAGTTGCCTGAGGAAGAGGAGATGTTGGGTCTTTGTAACCAGTGCATCCAAATGAAGAGACCAAGAAAGCTTGTTGTGGATGACCCCTCCCAGGAGCTTGACACTCTCCACTCGTTTATGTGTATTAACAAAATAAAAAGAGGAAGACTGAGAATATCAGTGAAACCTAGTCTGTTTTCGTTTGCTGTGCTCTCTGGAAATCAATAATTGGCTTTACCCAGTCTGAAATTAGTATTTTTTTTCTGCAAGATGTCATTCATTATTTGGATGGAAACTTAACAACAAGTTTCCAACAGCTACATGTGGTCAATGGTGAATGATAAAATAATGAACTGCCCTATTAAATAACATATTAAATATCAGTAAAATAGATTATGAATAGTAAATTATACTGTATACGATTGCGTTTAAAGCAACTTACATGTATTAATTTCAGTACAATCGAGCCAAAAATACTGAACAAGATCTAGCGGCTCCAAAGACCCCAATCAGTCAATGCAAACCCTCCAAAGCAGTTCTTAAAGCAGTTTGCTAAGTCCATATGCTGCCATCAATTCCCACAGGCAGGGAACAGGAAAGTGGAAGCCTGGTGGTGAAACATGTCAGAATGGACAAGACAGTGAGGTCATCAAAGGAGCAAGCGAATACTTCCTACTGTACCCTCTCCAGAAAGTCCAATTGAACAATGCATCACACTGACTCACTTAAGCCTACTTCCAATCCTTAAAGATATAGATACAGTAAATGTTGGTATATAAATATTCTTTAAAGCCTCAGAAAAATCCCTCTAAATCAGGAGTCACCTACACATTAGGTAGAAAAGTGAACAGGAAGCATGGGTGTGGATGGTTATCACCTTGTGTCATCAGTGATTGACACAAAAGTGGGTGTCTTAAACTTTTGTGCATCTTCACAATAAATTCTGTCTTACCTGCTAGATCCCTTGCACACAGTAATAAGGTTTTGGTAAGTAAAACATGTCTTTGAGATGAAGTATTGAGCTAACTACAAGTACAGGACATATAACTGCAAAAGGTGGTCAACTTATATATCAAGTATATACAAACCCATGTTACTTGGTGCCAGAATAATTGAGTTATCTTATATAAGGGGTCACTTTATACATTTCAATTTATGGCATATTCCACAAATTCAGTTGCAACAATATTAATCAAGAAAATAAAAATGAACACTTCTTTGAAACATTAATTAAAGTAGCAATCAGAATGGAAAAACATGCATTATAGCAGAACCGACTGACTGGAGCACTCATGTTTATTTCTCAGACGTTAGGGTTACTTTTGATCAGGAAAGATCTTGAGTTTTAAGTCTGGAAATGAGTACTTAGGATGCATTCCTATAACATTGCTATAACATTAAATAAAATTTAAGTTTTAATTGGGCATGACTTTACGTTCACTGAGAGATGTCACAAATAATGGTGAGCATGCTGAGTTTAATTAGGTGAGGATCTAAAAACTCAGTCCCTCACCATCGAGGGAAACTTTCACAATGAAGTTCTCTCTCTGGTGAGATCACTTTCTCTCCAGCAAGTGTGAGAAGCCTCTATACAAGCAGTTCCATCACATTAATTACACAACTTAACATAATTTTTTCTTTATCCTTTTGTGAGATGTGGACATCACTGCCCAGCATTTGTGGGCCATCTCAATTGCTCTTGAATGGAATGCCTTGCTGGGACACGTAGGAGACCAGTTAAGAGTTAGCTGTGAATCTGGAGACACATGTAGGCCAGACCAAGTAGGAATGACAGATTTTCTTCTCTGGAATTCACTAACTTCCCCTTCTCCCCATTGCAGTTAAAAACCTGGTCATCAAGTGCATGATGCTGGTCAGGCTCATGCCCCACTCCAGTGATGTGTGTTCACATAAGCCACCTTTTGCTTTATCTGAAGGTTGAGGTTGGACCATATTTGCAAGATCATGATCTACAAAGGATAGATAAATAGTGAAAGAACATATCCAAACATCCTGCTGCCATCCGTGCTTGCATAAAGATGTGTGCAAGATGAATGCAAGCACCTACCATGTGTCACTACAGGTTGATATCTGTTGATATGTCTGGGCATATTGTCATGCTCCCAGTAGTTGGGCCATACCCACCTGTCCTTTGTGAAGGTTGTGTGGCAAGTTTGTGTGGGAAAACACAAATGACCAGAAGTTAATTTGAAATTTTTTTAACAGATTTATGTAAAATAATTCACTTCTACTCAAATGAGATACTTAATGCTTCAGAAACTCCACTGTGTAGGAATGTAGGAACTGATGTAGGCCACTCAGCCCATCAAACTTACTCCACCACTTAATATGACCAATGCCTTTACCCACACTCTTTCTGTAATAAACTGAGTATGCAAAAACCAAACATATTCATGTTGACTTTGCTCTTCAGCCTCTGATCAAGATGATTACAGTATTGGCTACCTCTACCAAACCTTTTCACTTTCCTTATAACCTTCTACAAATGCAGTGAGTGCCTTTAAAGTGACTGAGACTGGACATGGCCAGTTAGCTGATGCAATGCACCAAAGTTAGCTTTGCAGGTGACACTTCAATGTACAGAGTCAGGCTTTTGTATGGAAATGACACTTCAGTGCAGAAGGGAAGCAGTAGCTCAGAGGGTGACTTTCGTGCAGACATCAGGTCAGAAGCATGTGACTGTAGGAAAAAATGAAGTTATGAAAGGGGAAGGCAAATGTCACTGTACATGATGCTGCATCAACAGCAAATGATGTGCATGCTAGCTGCTCATGTGGCAAATGTATGTACACAGAGTATAGTGATGGAAAGGAAATGTAAGTTCAGTGGGGTGAAGGCCACTTGTAAGTTAGGGACACGATTACATTGTCAGATGTTGGGCTACTTTCAGTCCAGCAGGATGGACACAGGTGATCTGTCCAGGGATTGGCTCTATTGCAGTCTGAGAATTGGGCCACTGTCACTGCTGGAGGTTAAGCAAAATCAGTGCAAACCTTGATGGTCTGTCAGTTGGGATCATATTGCAAATTCATTCCAGGGATGGGCCATGGTCAGTTGAGAGGAGGTTGGCTTATAGATAAAGTAGGGACTTTTGCATCTGTCCATGGTGTTGACAGGTCTGCAGACAGCTCAGGTCTAGGGTCTGGTTTGGTTTTATTTGCTAGCTCAGTGGATGAATACAGTCATAGAGATAATTGAAGAAAATGATGTAAAATCTTATAGGATAGGGGTAGGAATTTGACATTCTTTAAAAGAAGGTAAAGACAAAACATGATCACTCTGGCCTCAAGATGGGGAATGTACAGGGCCAGTAAAGACATCTGTATCACGATAGTCATGGTGTCTGGGATAAAACAGAAATATTGAATAGAAATGGTGGGAGGGTTAAGGGTAATTGGGAAAACAGGGAACATGATAAGTAGTGCAGGTCCTCCTCCTCTTCCAAAAGAAAAGAGACAGTGTGTGGAGGGTTGGTAAGGTAAGGCTTCTTTTTTCTTTTTGGCAGAAGTAGGTACTGCAGTTGGTGGAGATTAGATTCCTGATGAAGGGCTTTTGCCTGAAATGTTGGTCCAGCACCACTCTAAACTTGACGCTTTTTTTCATTTATTCAATCTGTCTTGGCAATTTAGAGCAGAGGGGATGGAGGCTAGGGTAATTGCATGCTCCTCTTGCAGGATGTGGGAGGTAAGGGTACCACTTAGTGCCCCTGCTGACCTTGCTGGGGAGAAGTGCACTCAACTCCAGCTCCTCACAGACCAGGTTAGGGAACTGGAGCTGGATGATCTTTGGATCCTTTGGGAGGCTGAGGGGGTGACAGAGATGCATTATAGGGAGGTAGTCACAGCTAGGTTACTGGACAAAGGTAGCAGGGTGACCATCAGGGGAAGGAAAGAGAATAGGCAGTCAAGTGTAGGGGCCCCCTGTGGCCATTCCCCTCAATAATAAGTACACCATTTTGGATACTGTTGAGGGGGAAGACCTACCGGGGAAAGCCACAGCACTCAGGAATCTGGCACTGAACTTGCCTCTGTGGCTCAGAAGGGAAGCGGGGAGGGTGGAGAAGAGGAGAGCAACACTGATAGGAGATTCAATCATTACAGGAAATTCTGTGGTCCCAAGCAAGACTCCTGGATAGTATGTTGCCTCCCGGGTGCAAGGGTCAGGAATGGTGGCACAGTGGTTAGCACTGCTGCCTCACAGTGCCAGAGACTCAGGTTCAATTCCCACCTCCGGCAACTGTCTATATGAAGTTTGCACATTTTCCCTGTGTCTGCGTGGGTTTCCTCCGGGTGCTGCGGTTTCCTCCTGCAGTCCAAAAATGTGCAGGTTATGCTAAATTGCCCGTAGTGTTAGGTGAAGGGGTAAATGGAGGGGAATGGATCTGGGTGGGTTGCTCTTCCGGTGTGGACTTGTTGGGCCGAAGGACCTGTTTCCATGCTGTAAGTAATCTAATCTAATCATGTCTCAGATCGATTCTACAGGATTCTTAAGGGGGATGGAGAGCAGCCAGAAGTCATGATACACACTGGTACCAATGGCATAGGTAGGGAAAGGGAGGAGGACCTCAGAAGAGAATATAGGGAGTTAGGTTGGAAACCAGAAGGCTGGACAAGTAGACTAGTAATCCCAGGATTGCTATCAGTGCCACAATCTAGTGAGGCGAGGAATAGAGAGCAAGTGCAGATGAACACATGGCTGCAGGGCTGGTGTAGGAGGGAGGGCTTCAGATATGTGGATCATTGTGATACCTTCTGGGGAAGATGGAATCTGTACAAGAAGGACGGATTGCACCTGAACTGAAGGGGCACCAATATCCTAGGCAGGAGGTTTGCAGAGCTCTTTGGGAGGGTTTAAACTGGATTGGGAGGGGGTGGAAGCCTAAACTATGGATCAGGTGATGGAGTAGGCGGTGAACAGCCAGATACAGCGTGCAGAGAGTCTGTCAGGAGGGATAGACACTTGACAGGACAAAGGTGCAGTCAGTGTGATGGGTTGAAGTATGTCTATTTTAATGCAAGATGTATCAGGAATAAGGGTGATGAACTTAGATCTTGATCAGTACTTGGAACTATAATGTGGCCATTACTGATACTTGGATATCACAGGGACAGGAATGGCTGTTGGGTGCTTAAATGGTTCAAATGGAATGGGGGGAGGTAAAAGAAGTGGAGGAGTGGCATTGTTAGTCAGGGATAGTATCACAGCTGCAGAAAGGGAGGTTGTCGAGGAGGGTTTGACTACAGCATCAGTATGGGTGGAAGTCAGAAACAGGAAAGGAGCAATCATGTTATTGGGAGTTTACTACAGACCTCCCAGTAGCAACAGAGACACGGAGGATCAGATTGGGAGGCAGAATTTGGAAAGATGCAGAAGTTGTTGTCATGGTGACTTTAACTTCCCTAATATTGATTGGAACCCCCTTAGTTCAAATAGTTTGGATGGTGTGTCCAAGAAGGGTTCTTGATTCAATATATTGATAGACTGACTGGAGGGGAGGCCATATTGGATTTGGTGCTTGGCCAGGTGTCAGATCTCTTGGTGAGAGAGCATATCCAGTGATAGTGCTCACAACTCCCTGACCTTTATTATAGTGATGGAGAAGGATAGGAGCAGATGGTATGGGGGAGTATTTAATTGGGAGAGAGGGAACTACAATGCTATTAGGCAGGAACTGGCACCTTGGGTGACAAGGGCTGTGGAAAATCTAGCCAAGAGGAAGAAGGTAGCTTATAAGGTTGAGGAGGCAAGGATCAGACAGGGCTCAAGAGGGTTACAAGGTTGCCAAGAAGGAACTGAAGAATTGATTTTGGAGAGCTATAAGGAGGCATAAGAAAGCTTTAGCAGGTAGGAATAAGGTAAACCTTAAGGCATGCTACATTTATGTGAGGAACAAGAGGATGGCCAGAGTGAGGGCAGGGCTGATCAGGGATAGTGCAGGGAACTTGCACCTGGAGTCAGAGGAAGTAGGTGAGGTCCTTAGTATTCACTACTAAGAGGGACCCTGACATTTCTGAGAACAGAGTGAAACAGATTAATATGTTTGAACATGTTGATGTGAAGTAGGAGGTTGTGCTAAAAACTTTGAATAACATAAGGATAGATAAATTCCCTGGACCAGATGGGATATACCCAAGGCTACTAAAGGAAGTGAGGGAAGAGATTGCTGCGCCTTTGGTGATGATCCTTGTGTCCTCACTGTCCACTGGAGTACTGCCAGATGATTGAAGGGCAGAAAATGTTATTCCCTTGTTCAAGGAAGGGAATAGGAATAATCCTGGGAATTATAGACTAGTTAATCTTACATCTGTGGTTGGCAAAGTATTGGAAAGGATTCTGAGAGATAGAATTTATGATTACTTGGAAAACCACAGTTTGATTAGAGATAGTCTGCATAGCTCTGTGAGGGGCAGGTCATGTCTCAAGTCTTTATTGAATTCTTTGAGGAAGTAATAAAACATATTGATGAAGGTGGAGCAGTGGATATGGTGTACATGAATTTTAGCAAGGTGTTTGATGAGATTCCCCATAGTCAGCTCATTCAGAAAGTAAGGAGACATGCGATACAGGGAAACCTGTCTGCCTGGTTACAGAATTGGCTGGCTCATAGAAAACAGAGGGTGGTGGTTGATGCAAAGTATTCAGCCTGGAGCTTGGTGACCAGTAGTGTTCTGCAAGGATCGGTTCTGGGACTTCTGCTGTCCGTGATTTTCATAAATGATTTGGATGAGGAAGTGGAAGGGTGGATTAGTAAGTTGGGGGATGACATTAAGGTTGATGGAATTGTGGATAGTGTGGAGGGATATTGTCGGTTGCCAAGGGACATTGACAGGATGCAGAACTGGGCCGAAAAGTAGTACATGGAGTTTAATTTGAAAAAGTGTGAAGTGATTCACTTTGGAAGGTCAAATTTGAATGCAGAATACAGGGTTAAAGGCAGGATTCTTTGCAAAGTGGAGGAACAGAGGGATCTTGGGGTCCATATCCATAGATCCCTTAAAGTTGTCACCCAGTGGATTGGGTTGTTAAGAAGTCATACGGTATATTGGCTTTCACTTGCAGCAGGATTGAGTTTAAGAACCGTGGGATTATGCTGCAGCTCTATAGACCCCTGGTTAAATCACACTTGGAATATTGTGTTCAGTTCTGGTCCCCTTATTATAAGAAAGATGTGGAGCTTTAGAGAGGGTGCAGAGGAGATTTACCAGGACATTGCCTGGACTGGAGAGCATGTTTTATGAAGAAAGGTTGAGGCAGCCAGGGCTTTTCTCATTGGAGCAAAGAAGGATGAGAGGTGACTTGATAGAGATGTATAAGATGATGAGAGGCATAGATAGCGTGGATAGACAGATATGTTTTCCCATGGTAGAAATATCTATCACGAGGGGTCATCATTTTAAGGTGATTGGAGGAAGGTTTAGGGGAAGATGTCAGAGATTGGTTCTTTACACAGAGAGTGGTGGGTGTTTGGAATGCACTGGCAGCGGTGGTAGTTGGGTTAGATACATTAGGGACATTTAAGCGTCTCTTGAATAGGCAAATGGATGATCGTATAATAAAGGGTATGTAGGTTAGTCTGATCTTCGAGTAGGATAAAAGGCCGGCAGAACATCGAAGGCTGAAGGGCCTGTACTATGCTATATCGTTCTATGTTCTATCTGTAATGCTGTGAGGCAGGTACAGTTACAACATTTAAAAGACATTTGGATAGTTATATGAATAGTTTAGAAGGGTATGGGCCAAATGCAGGCATGTGGTACTAGTTTAGTTTGAGAAACTTGATCAGCATAGATGAGTTGGACAAAAGGGTCTGTTTCCATGCTGTATGGAAAGAAGGCTGAGAAGACATTTGATAAATGTTTTCAGAATCATGAGGGGTCTGGGCAGAATGGATAAGGTGAAACATTTCGGTTACAGTGACCCTTCTTCAGAACTGTTCTTCTGTTCTTTTGAGACAGATTTAAAGTGTTTTGCAAAAGAAGCAAATGTAGGATTAGGGAATACTTTTACACACTGGAAATGGTTTAGGTCTGGAAAACACTGCCTGAAAGGGCGGTGGAGAAAACTTCAGTTGAAGCAAATCAAAGGGGCATGGGATAATTATTTAAATAGGAACAATGTTCAAGGTTCCAGAAAAAAGACAGGTGTTGGCATTACGTTAAAACGCTCTGTTATGAATCAGGCCCAATCCCTCAAAACATTTCTAAGTAGGTAGCCCAGACCATAACTTTGCTATTTGTTTTGGGTAAGTGTATAGTGTATATTCCCGGAGTAAATTAGCTGATCCGACGGCCAAATTTTAATCAAACAGAATTTATAATAATGATGTTGTTCTGAAAATACTTCCAACAGTCCCAATAAACACATTCCTTAGCACAAAGAATAAAAATGAAAAAAACAGGCTTGAAGTTAGAGAGAGAATACCCGATGGACTTGCCCCAGCAGTCTTTCTTCACATACACTGCTGCTGAACTGAATCAAAAACTCAAATCTAAACAAAGGCTAGCTATACAGCCTAACTGGCCACTCCCCTTTGATTATACCGCCTTATTTAAGACATGAAAGCCTTTGGCGGGAGGCATTATCTGATAGGGGTAAACAAAAAGGGCCTCAATAAACCTTTCAACCCAGCCTAGTTGGAGCCTGGACAATTTCCCCCTCTCTAGGAAAAAACTTGAGGGCATAATAAACTTGGAACAAGACCAATATTGTGACACCTCCCCTCTTAAAAAATGAGCCATCAATAACCAAAGATGGCTTTATTTTTCAAAACCCCAAAAAAAACTTAGTACCCTAAAACACATACATACATTCACTGACTATAAACATGAAAACATGCACAACTACATTGGGAGGAGAAAGTGAGGACTGCAGATGCTGGAGATCAGAGCTGAAGAAGGGCCCATGCCCGAAACGTCGATTCTCCTGCTCTTTGGATGCTGCCTGACCTGCTGTGCTTTTCCAGCAACACATTTTCAACTACATTGGGATTCAGTTTGTGGTTCTCCCACCACCAAACATCAAACACCAAACACCTCCATCTCTCATTCAAATCTCAACAATGCATCGGCAATCAAATATTCTTGACCTGCCACATTCACAATTTTCAAATGGAATGGCTATAACAACAGGCTCCATCTAATCAGTCTGGCATTTTTTGTCCTTAAATATCTCCACAAATTTCAATGGGTTATGATCAGTGTATATGATTGTCTCAGATGTATTGCTTATAATATAAACACTGAAATGTTGTAATGCCAACGCCAAGCTCAAAGTCTCTTTCTCGACTGTCAAATATTTCTGCTGAAGAATGTTCAACTTCCTGGAGAAATACCCACTAGGTCTTTCTATCTTCTTGTCGTCTTCCTGCGGGACCACAGCACCAACACCACCATCACTCACATTGATAGCCACCTTGAAAGGCTTTGTGTAATCAGGTGTAGCTAATACCAGGACAGTGGTTAAGGCAGTCAAATGCCCTCTGACAGTCTGCTCCTCGGATGCTGCCTGAACTGCTTGCTCCTCCAGCACCACTAATTCAGAATTTGGTTTCTAGCATCTGCAGTCATTGTTTTTACCCTCTGGCAGTCCACTGTCCACTGAAACGTTTTGCCTTTTTTCAGCAATTCGATGAATGGAGCTGCTACACTGCTAAAATTTGGCACAAACATTCGATAAAATCCACTCAATCCCAGGAACCATAATACTGTTCTTTTTGTTGATGGAATGGGAAATTCCTCAATTACTTTCATTTTCGCATCCCGTGGTGCCATTTATCCGTGTCCAAAGCCATCGCTCAGGAAGGTGACTTGGGCTTTGGCAAATTCACTTTTAGCCAGTTTATCACCAATACTGCCTTCTGAAGTCGACTGAACAAACCTGATAGATGTTGTAAATATTCCTTCCATGTGTGACTAAAAATCACCAGGTCATCGGTGTACACAACACAGTTGGGTAATTCAGCAAGAACCTTATTGGTTAATCTTTGAAATGTGGCCAGAGCATTTTTCATATCAATTGGCATGACTTTAAACTGATATAGTCCATTTCACATCATGAAAGCCGGAATTGCCTTTGCTGTTTCTGACAAAGTTACCTGCCAGTAGTCTCTGAGCCAATCCAACTTAGAAATGTAAGTTGCTTGTTCCACCTTTTCAACTCAGTCTTCCAACCATGGAATTAGATATGCATCAGTCTTTGTAACAGCGTTGACTTTGCGATAGTCCACACATAATGGTTGGGTATCATCTGGCTTTGGCACCATGACTATGGGTGAGCACCAGTCACTGTAACTCACTTTGATTATGTTGTCTTGGAGCATGTGTTCAATTTCCTTCTGAATTTGTGCCAACTTTCAAGGGTTATGCCTATAAGGATGTTGCTTAATCAGAACAGTATCTCCTATATCTACATCATGCACAATTAGGTTAGTACTCCCCAGTTTATTTCCACATATCTCCCCATGTAATAATAATAACTCTTCCAGGTCATTTTGATTCTCTTGTGGAAGATAACTGAATAATGTATCCCAATTTTTGACAAATTCCTCATTGTCCAATTTAATTTGCAGCATGTCCCATTTAGAATGCTCTGAAATTGGTTCTTCCTTTTGGGTTGTAATCATTAACACCTGCTCCTCTTGCTTCCCTTCCTTGTCAAAATACCTTTTGAGTATATTCACATGACACACTCTGAGATTTCTTCCTGTCTGGAGTCCTTACCAAGTAGTTCACCTCACTCAATTTCCTCTCGATTTGATAAGGTTCACTAAACCTTGCTTTTAAAGGATCACTGATTACTGGAAATAACACCAATACTTTATCCCTGATAGCAAAATTGCAAACTTTTGATTTCCTGTCAGCTTCGTGTTTCATTACATGCTGCAATATTTTTAAATGCTGTCTAGCCAACTCCCCAGCTCTATTTAATCATTCTCTAAAATTTGACACATAGTCCAAATGTGTGGTCTCTGAATTCTGACTTACTAACTTCCCTTAATCAATTAGAATGGTCCTCTCACTTCATGCCCAAAGACTAATTCAAATGGACTGAATTTGGTCAATTCATTTGGTGCATGTCTGATTGCAAAAAGCACAAACTGAATTCCCTTGTCTCAATCATCTGAATAATCCTGATTATAAGCCCTCAGGTTAATAATTCGTGTTTGATGCCACCTTTCCAGCGTTCCCAGTGATTCTGGATTGGAGGCAGTAGATTTGAATTGTTATATTTCGAAGGTGGCCATAACTTCCTTGAATAGTTTGAATGTGAAGTTTGACCCTTGATCCAGCTCTATCTCTATTGGTGGTCCGTATACAGTAAAACAATTTTGAGTAATTCCTCTATAATCCTTTTAGTTGTGATATTGCAAAATGGGACAGCCTCTGGAAATCTAGTTGATACATCTATTATTTGTTAACAAATACTGATTTCTACTTTTTGTTTGAGATAGGGGACTTACACAATCAATCAAGACTCTTATGAAAGGTTCCTCAACTGCTGGAATAGGTATTAAAGGTGCAGTTTTATTATCGCCTATGATCTTCCAGTTACCTTTCTTGTATGACACATCTGGCAAAATTCAACTACATCCTTGTGCAGTCCAGACCAGTAGAAATTTATTTGTTTTTTTTGTGTTTTCCTGACTCCTAAATGATCTCCAAGTGGTAGCTCATGTGTCAATCTCAACAACTCCCTTTTATACCTTACTGGCAAGACAATTTGATGAATTTCTGCCTATTTCTCATCTGCTTAAATATGTGATGGTCTCCATTTCCTCACTAAGACATTATTTTTCAGGTAATAACACTCAGGGATACATTCAGATTCCTTCTCAGTATATGCTTTTTGATAGAACTGCTTTAAATTTTCATCCTTCTGCTGAAACTCAATGAGTTTTGTAGAGCTAAAGATACCTGCATGATTACATATTTGCTCCTGTGTTGTCTCAACTATGATTGAACACAGTCTTTACTAATGCCACTTCAGCTTCCTTATTGTATACCCTTTGATCTCTCCTGTTTCAACTGGTGACACTGTGACTTTGTCACTACTCAATCAGGGAAGATTCCTGGGTAAAAATCCTGCACTGCTTCACTGGCTTTTCAACCACAGGAGGCAGCACGCTTACTGGTGAAATAGCTATATCATTCACAAGGACAAATTCTATGCCTGGAGTTGAGAGTTTGTCCAGTACTCCTACCATAAATTCTCCACTCTTTTTGGACTCTCTAGCCTCACTTTACATAATTGAGTGTTTTTAGTCTCACCATGAATTCCTGTTACCAGTACCTTTTCTGGCAATAGTCCTTCAGGAGTAGATATCTCCTCATCCTTTAGCATCACAGACTGAGAGGATCCTGTGTCCCTTAATACTGTAACCTTCTTACTTGCTGCTCCCGGCCTATGTGAATAATCTTTTACCTTTGCAGTGATTTCACGTAGCCTACTTTATTGCAACAGAAACACCAGAGCTTTTCACCTTCTTTGACCCTTTCAAGAGTTTCCTTTTTACCTTGGGGTAAGTTGTCCTTATGATCTTCATTAAGATCAACTTTCCCTTTTCACGGGAGGTTTTGACTTTGCCCCAATTTCTATCCCTCATGGGCTGAAATTGATTCAGGAAGCTAACTGTTTTATGGGCAAACTCATAATCAACAGCCACTCCAGCTGCCAACCTTGCTGTTTTAACTCTCTGCTCTTCCACATGAGTTCACCCTACTTCCTGACTAAGCTTACCTTCAGTCTTCATCTCCATCCTTTTAAGCTGACTTTCCTTTCTAAGTGTCATTTTCTAAATTTGATCATAATTCAAATTGTTTCATTTCGGCTTCTAACTGAAGCTTCTTCATTTGCAATTGAGGTTTAGCTATGTCTACTGATCCTGATGGTGTTTCCAGCAAATGTAAATGCTGAGCTACTGCTGAGATCATCTCATCTTTCATCATTTTAAAAGGTAACTTCAACTCCAGCTTGTCTACTAATTCCTACAGCTTGGTCTTAGTTGCCTTTTGTAAAACCCCCAAGGTCACTTCTTCCACCTCCAGAACCTCCTTGATGACTGAAAGAGCCATTGCTATCCAATCGCTGTTTAAACTAACCAAATCAACAGCCAAAATAAGACACTAACACCTACCAATTGCTGTTTAAATCCTGCAAAGAGCCCACAATCTGTTATGGACCAGGGCCGACCCTTCAAAAGATTTCTAAGCGATAGCCCAGACTGTAACTTTGCTATTTGTTTTAGAAAAGTGTATAGTGAGTATTCCCAGAGTGAATTAGCTGATCTGACTGCCAAGATTTAAACAAATAGAATTTATTTACAAAAATTATGGAATGAAACATCAAGAACAGAAAATAGAATACCGGATAACTTATCCTATCCAAAACCCAACAGACTATCCCATCTTAATGATGTTGTTCTGAAAATACTTGAAATAAACACATTCCTTAGCACAAAGAGTAAAAATGAAACAAATCAGGGCTTACAAGCTTGAAGAGAGAGAGAGAATACCCGGCTGGAATTGCCCTAGTAGATGTTCTTCACACACACACACTGCTACTGAACTGGATCAAAAACTCTATAATCTAAACAAAGGCTAGCTATACACCTAACTGGCCACTCTCCATTGATTATACTGGTTTTCTTTTAAGACATGAAAGCCTTAGGCTAGAGGCATTATCTGTTAGGGGTAAGCAAAAAGGGCCCCAATGAACCTTTCAAGCCCAGCCTATTTGGAGCCGGTCCAATGACCCCCTATCTGGAAAACAAAAACTCAAGGGCATAGTAACCTTGTAAAAAGGCCAACACTGTGACAGGTCAGAGGCAGCACAGATATAGCAGGTTCGGTGGTGTCCTTCTGCATCATAACAATTTTGTGATTCTGTGGCTACTTTGGCTATAAAGCATGTTCCCTCCATTTGACTCCACATTTGCAGTAAATTGACGTGCAATTTGGCAATTTGTTAACCCAGTGAGCAGGAAGGGTTAGTACTTGGAGGATCAGCTTGGTGTGTGCCCTTGAATTTGCACCATGCATGTGTTGCTGAGGTTTGCAGTCTCTGATTGTTTATGAGATGCATATTTGTCAGCAGAGTGAATGACATCCTAAGAGTATATAGTAGCAGAGAGAAGGTGATGCCGTTTATCCTTGCAGAGTGCAGAAGATCATTTTTTTTTCAAGGTAACACTCACTATCTGTCTATTGTTGTGGTTCTGTTCGCTGAGCTGGGAGTTTTTCTTGCAAACGTTTCGTCCCCTGTCTAGGTGACATCTTCAGTGCTTGGGAGCCTCCTGTGAAGCGGTTCTGTGCTGATTCCTCCGGCATTTATACTGGTTTGAATCTGCCGCTTCCGGTTGTCAGTAGCTGTCCGCTACAGTGGCCGGTACATGGGGTCTATGTCGATGTATCTGTTGATCGAATTCGTGGATGAGTGCCATGCTTCTAGGAATTCCCTGGCTGTTCTTTGTTTGGCCTGTCCTATAATGGTGGTGTTGTCCCAATCAAATTCATGTTGTTTGTCATCTGAGTGTATGGCTACTAGGGATAGCTAGTCGTGTCGTTTCGTGGCCAGTTGGTGTTCATGGATGAGTGGATCCTGATGTATGGAGCAGGAGCATTTCTGAACTGACAGCCAGACTGCTGCGACCACTAGGACTCATAACAGCACACAAACCAACAGCCACTCTCAGACAACAACTCACCAGGACAAAGGACCCGATACCCAGCATGAGCAAAACCAACGTGGTTTACAAAATTCCATGCAAGGACTGCACAACACACTACATAGGACAAACAGGAAGACAGCTAACAACCCGCATCCATGAACACCAACTGGCCACGAAACGACACGACTAGCTATCCCTAGTAGCCATACACTCAGATGAAAAACAACATGAATTCGATTGGGACAACACCACCATTATAGGACAGGCCAAACAAAGAACAGCCAGGGAATTCCTAGAAGCATGGCACTCATCCACGAATTCGATCAACAGATACATCGACATAGACCCCATATACCGGCCACTGCAGCGGACAGCTACTGACAACCGGAAGCGGCAGATTCAAACCAGTATAAATGCCGGAGGAATCAGCACAGAAGCGCTTCACAGGAGGCTCCCAAGCACTGAAGATGTCACCTAGAAAGGAGACGAAACGTTTGCAAGAAAAACTCCCAGCTCGGCGAACAGAACCACAACAACGAGCACTCGAGCTACAAATCTTCTCACAAACTTTGAACTATCTGTCTATTTTGTGGAGGCCAGTGGCACTGACTCCTGCTACATTCCACTGCCAGGCTGGCTAGATCTGACAGAATGACCTCCTTGTCATCCATCTGGAACAGAATGAGTCTTCTCTCCGTGACTCTGCCCTGCAATATTTATAAGACTGCATTTGTAAACTCAGCAACCAGCTTCAACTTCTTCACAGCTCTTTCTAGACTTCTGGAGGTGATTCTGATAGGTTCCTGTGAAGTTCTTGATGTAGAGACTGAAGTGCTGTCCAGCTGTCCTTTAAATATGGTGTCAGAACCTCTGACCCTGGCAGATTCTGCTGGTTTTGAAACCTGCTGGCTTGTCATATGTGATTCACTGACTAACGTGTGCATTGTCTGGCTTGCATAAATAATGAGCTGAGAAATATGTGATCATATGAGATAACTTACGCTGGATATTATAGATATGATCCCAGCCAAGAGGGTTGTTGCTTCAAAATGGAAAATCTTGGCCAAAGTGTTACCCAATTAATGAGTGTTTCCAAGAATATGGGGAATTTTCAACCATCGCAGATATTTGCCTTTATCTGAATATTGTAACTTCCTCCTCAATTATGACAATCCAGATATATCTCTTTAGTGACTTGGTTATGCAACAGTGTGCAAAATGATCAATTCATCCAAAAAACAGCAAAAGTAATAAATCTGGTCAAGAGAAGAGTGCAGGATAAATGGTTAAGAATTCAGCAATAGATCAACAAACTACCAAACAAAATTCCAAAACCACATTGTTATTACCTTCAGAATAAATAAGAATGTGATAATGAAAGTTGCATGGGTGACCCTGCCAAATTCTGATGTTAAAGGGATATAGGTATTAACAATGCGCAGTACTGTATGCTCAATTTTCACTAGGATACAAAATAAGAAATTAGGACCTACAAATGTATTAATTGTCTTATTTTACTGTTTAACATATGTAAGTAATTACTTTGTTATTTTATACAAGTGCTCATTTGTTTATATCTCTAATGGAATAAGCAACCTGCCTTTATCTGGCCTCTGGTAAATATATGTAAGTATATATTGGAAATAGATAAACAGGATGGACTACCCATGGCAACATTAAGCTTAAGCAATTTTAGATGAATGGAGATGAGGAATGCCAAGACAGCTGGACAGAGATTTCAATTTGACAAATGCAAATTGGTATGTGTCTATACCAAAAGAAGGGTGGGATGGGTAGGAATTCAATCTCTGGATCTGAACCCCAATGCTGTGATGACCTCGATGTCAAGGTTAAAACATGGAAACACAGGCACTGAAACTTTGAAATATGAAGCCCCTAAATGTGCAGGAGCTGTGTTTCTCACTGGACAAGCAATGAGAAATGTGGAAGGAAGTTTGGTGAAGCCAAAAGCCAACCTGATTTAAATGATGAGCAGCAGCCATTGCTGAGACTGCTGTTTGTCTACAAAATCGAAACACACCTGTACATCAGATTATTTACTTCATCAAAATGACACGCTATAGTTAATTGTACGATGGGTGAAGACTGAAATTCCATAGAAGGCCTTAGGTACGCGTTTGTGTAATATCATTTTAGGGCCTTTTCCGTAGTCGTGTCAAATACAACTCAAGCTTAGAACGATAAATTGGTCTCCTCAGCTAGCAGAGCTGTCCACATGTATTTTAGAGAGATATCGGAGGCTTAACAGCACCTGTTATGATAAGTCAAGCTTTGTGAAGTTTACCCAAAGCAATTAAGGAAAGAGTTGTAAACTTTGGCTGCAGGGAGAACACGTGGTGAGTGTAGCATCAGCAAATACCATAAATTTTAGCATATAAATTGACTTGGCAGATAACATGACACCATTTTTATGGCTCCAAAAATCTGGGTGTATGAGTTGATCACCCCCTTTGAGCCACAGCATATTGTATCGATGTTAGTCCATAGACTTTTTTTTAACCACATTTGGTGTAAGGACTCAAGCAGGTGATATGGTCAGTGTGGTAAGTACATGTGGGAGCTTGCAATATCTAGACTCTTTGCGTTGAATCATGACAGAATTGCCAAAAGGACAACAACCTAAGCCCACGCTTCTACCAAGTGTAAACAAACTACATTATGAGATCAACTGATCATCTTGTATCAGATTTATGGTTTTTCGTAGGATTGCTTAGCTTACTGAGGCTTGCTTAGCAGATACCCAATTGTAGAATCACATCTACCAGCAGATTCCTAATTCTTGGCTTTGTAAGTCCAGGCTGGTTGAGCAGTTTTTACTCTGACTATTACAAACAACCAAAGGAATATACTGATAGATATAATTAGTCACTCATTGGGATGTAAGGCTTATGTACCCAGCATTAAATTTATACATGCCACTGCTCAGATACATTTGCTATAAATGATGTATATGCATATACAGGGATCCATTTTCTGCAAATGGAAAGGAATATATTCAAGCCTTGGGCCCTTTTTCTGAAATGCCCTGGAATTTGGAAAGCCACAGTTCCCCCTGGAGAATATTTTGGCCCACCTGAATTGAACCAAACTTGTTGTGATCATTTGAAACTTTATATTCTTAACTTCATTCTGATGAAAAGCTTCAGGACTGTCTTTCTTTCCCCCCAGCAATATTCAAGTTGTATGCTACCAAGGCATCATGTTGGATCTTCCCGTCAGCTATGCGGAGTCAGTTGCAAAAATATAGTGAGATCAGAAAGATAAGATTCTCGACATCGAGAAGAACAAGCCTGATTTTCTACCCAAAGTTTGATGGCAAAATGAGAACCTCAGTAATGTGTAGCAATTGTCCTATTTGTATGCATTTACATCTCATTAGGACTTAATCTCACCGAACTTGTGTGCAGCCTGGTATTCTCCCACATGGCAACAATTCCTCACATGAAAGCCTGAACAGGCACCTGTTGGCTCCAGCTTGCCATTTGTTCTTCCAGCTTCTGAACTGAACAGCAGTCTCCAACAGTTTGTGGTACCCTCCAAGGGCAACAACCATCAGCATTCCCTATAGACAGAGTTAGCTTCAGACATATGCCAGTCTCACCACATCATGTTGGCACTTTTTCAATTCACTTGGGATACAGCTCTCCACTTCAATGCTGCACTTTGGAGCATGTCAACACCTTGCATTGTAATGCTGCTATCAGGTTGCTTTGTGCATAAAAACAGGTACCTATCTAGTGCATCACAGCAGGGGGCACCTCAGGGTTCTTGTCATTCTTAACATTTACTCACTTCCGTTTGCTTGGATGTTCACAGTATATCTGTATTGCCTTCCCTTTTTATGTTTTAAAATAAGACCATAAAATATTGAAGCAGAATTAGGTCCATTGTGTCTGCTCCACCCTTTGATCATGGCTGATATATTTCTCAACCTCATTCTCCTGCGTTCTCCCTGTAACCCTTGATCCTCCTACTAATCAATAACCTTTCTATTTCAGACTTTAACACACTCAACGACTTGGCCTCCACAGCTTTCTGTGGCAATGAGTTCCATAGATTCACAATGTTCTGGCAGAAGAAATTCCTCCTCATCTCAGTTTTAAAGGATCATCTGAGGCTGTGCCCTTGGGCTCTAGTCTCACTTACTAGTGGAAATATCTTCTCCATGTCCACGGTACGCAGGTATCTCAGTATTCTGTAAGTTTTAATGAGATCCTCATTCATCCTTCTAAACTCCATCGAATACAGACCCAGAATCCTCAACAGATCTTTACATGATAAACCATTTGTCCCTGGGATCATTCTTGCAAATCTCCTCCAGACCCCCTCTCAGGCCTGCATATCCTTTCTTAGATATGGGGCCCAAAACTGCACACTATATTCCAAACATGGTCTGATCAGATCCTTTTGCAGCATTTTAGACCTCTTGAAAGAAATGTTAACATTACATTTGCCTTTCTAACTATTAACTGCATGTTAATCTTCATAGAATCCTGAAGGAGGATTCCCAAGACACTTTCTGCTTCAGATTTCCATAGAGAATTTTCTAAGTGAGAAACGTCTATGCCACTATTCTTCCTACTAAAGTGCATAACCTGATATTGTATTCCATTTTCCACTTCTTTGCCTACTCTCTTAGCCTGTCCAAGCCCTTCTGCAGCCTCCCCGCGTCCTCAACATTACCAGCTCCTCCAAGTATCTTTGTGTCACCTGCAAACTTAGCAACAATACACTCTGTTTCTTTGTTTAGATCATTAATATATACCATGAATAACGCTGAAAATGTGTTACTGGAAAAGCGCAGCAGGTCAGGCAGCATCCAAGGAGCAGGAGAATTGACGTTTCGGGCATGAGCCCTTCTTCAGGAGCTCATGCCCAAAACGTCGATTCTCCTGCTTCTTGGATGCTGCCTGATCTGCTGCGCTTTTCCAGCAACACATTTTCAGCTCTGATCTCCAGCATCTGCAGTCCTCACTTTCTCCTATATACCATGAATAGTTTTGGTCCCAACACTAACCCCTGCAGAATGCTACCAGTCACTGCTGCCATCTTGAAAAAGACCCTTTACCCCCACTCTGCCTTCTGCCAGTCAGCCGATCCTCTATCCATGCCATTATAATTCCCTAACACCAAGGGCCCTTCCATTATTTTGCAGCCTTGTGTGTGGCACCTTGGAAGAGCCCTTTCGGAAATCCAAATAGATAATGTCTACTGGCTATCTTTTATCTAACTCAGTTGTTACATTCTCAAATAACTCTAACCGATTTGTCAGGCATGATCATCCCTATTTTATCATGCACTTGCAAATACTTTGCAATCTCATCCTCAATAATGGAGTCTGAAGTCTTATCAACAATGAAAATCAGGCTAACAGGCTATAATCTCTCATCTTCAGCCTCCCTCCCTTCTTAGACATGAGTGTTACTTTAAAATAGGCATTTTACATTTGCTGCCTCATTCAGAACTTACAGGCTCACAGTAATTCCAGCTTATTTTACTATTTAGCGCAGGCACAGTGATCAGTAAAAGGCGTGGGTGCACTGCTGTATAGTATTGTACTACATCAATGTTAAATGTACTGTATTGAACTATCAACGTTTGCAGCAAGCGTACTGCATGTGCTTCAAGCAAATGGCCATGTCTCTAAATCTAAAGGGAGCAGACCTTGGTCAAGCCAAAGGGGACTGATGTCAGTCAGGGGATCCAGGTACAATAAATCAAAGGTGTTGTCTGTTATCAGTTCGGGGGCTTGGGCACAATCAATCAGCCTCTTGGAGGTGGTCAGGATCAGAGGTTCTGTATCACTACAGTCTGGGAGGTGGAGCGCAGTTAGTCCTGTAAATTCAGCGCAACTGGTCCAGAAAGCCACAATAGGTTGGCCATGAATTTCTGTACAGATCAGTCGCAGGTCACTCATCAGTTGGGGCTGTTCTTCCAAGTTGGTCAGGGAAATGAACTACAGTCTGCCTGGGGTGGTCTACTTCCTGATATTCAAGCAGGATATCAGTGGCCACTATACTTGAGGAAGTCAATTGTAAGGATTGAAGGCAGCATGCTATGATGTGGAGGAGAAAATAAATGGAAAGGGGGGGAATATATAAACATATAAGAGTGAAAAAGTATTATGTATTCTTGTTGTTGGGATGGCGGGGTGTTACCATCATGGTTACCACCATCCTGGTTTTGATGGGGGTGAGGTGTCAGTGCCTCACTATGTTTGGTATGACTAAGCTGAGACCCAGGGTTTAGGAGGTAATTTGGAGAGATGAAGATGTAACTGAAAGAGGTGAGTGGGAACGTGTGGAAACTCAGAACTGAATCGATAACTGGGTGTGAAAGGAAGAAAAGAACATGATAGTTTGGGACAATCCACTGGATTAGCAGACTGAACATGTGATTCACTCTGCAGGGTACGGCCTGCATTGCCTTTCACTCTGATCTAAATACTCAAGAAAATGAGAAATGGCGGCCATGACAGTCAGTATGGGTGGAGAATATAGTTATTTGCTGTCTGAGGATGCATCCTGTATTTATGAGTGATGAGACCTATAGGGGTAATTGTATTAATTAGGCATTTACACAGTACAGTTAAAGACTTCTGTTATCATAGCATCCTGCAAGCGAAGTGTTCAACTCTATGGATACAAATCCTGGCCACACAAGCATCTTGTCTATGTCATTGGTTATTGCAGATTCAACACAGTCATCTCTGTGAAACAGAGGTAATCACAGGTGATCTTATAAGTGTCAACCCAGGGTCATGTTCACAAATACAATCCAAGATCTCATAAGTTTCTCAAGGGCACAAAGCTGATTTCCCATCACCTTGAACTGTAACACGATGATACTAATATAATGATGCTTTTCTTGGTTGCGAGGAAGGGGGGCTGGGGAAGGTGTTCAATGTTTCAGTAGTCCAACTACATGTACAAGTTCTTACTGGATTTCCACAACATGGCTTGCGCTGCATACATCAGAATAAGGTCCATTATACCAAAGGTCGATGTAGAAGCATTCCGTCATCCTTCCTGTGGGAGTCCTCCACAACCCACTGCATCTTGGACTGTCAAGGACTGCTAAACCCATTTGAGAACAATGCAGCAACTAACTGCTGACTTTATGTAGAAGCTGTTCTGTTTTGGATATTCCCCACGCAGGTTTATTGGAGCTGTGACCATTGGATCCAGCCAGAGCAAGGGTTATCATGACTGCGCTGCAGCACAAAGATGCAGAGAATAGAAGAGAAAGAAATGGATCAGCATGCCCAGTATCAGCAGCAACTTCCAGCAGCTACCAAGCAGCCTTGATGTGAAGGCGTTGCAGTTCAAGGTGCTGTCAAGACTTGGAGGAGGTACAGAAGACCCAGAATCTACTGTCCTTAGTCTTCTTCCTCCAGATGAGCGAGACACACAGACTGAAGACATCTGTGTACCATCGAGCAAGATAGAGTGGTGCAGCATTGATTGCAACAAGACAGATAGGATTGAAGTAACACCCAGTCCCAATAGGTGAGATCTAGATGGTGAAATCATTCATTGACTAAATTTATTGTTGCTAGAAGGGCAATAGCCCCTATTTATTTCCAAAAGAAAATGCAGTTCTTTTTGATTATTTTCTTTACCTATAAAAATTAAAATTTTCACCTGTTTGAATAGTTTACATCATGTGATGCTCCCAAATTGAACAATAATGAGATGCTATGCTCTGTTGGGTATCGGAGATAGAGTAGCACTCCCTTTGTCAGATTTCTAACATGGTATGGCAGTCAGGATAGATCCAACATGTAGTTTGATTCTTGTAGCTGCAGTAACAATGACATTCAATCAGACTGATGATAATGTTAAACAGCAATACATTTACAAATGAGGCCTTGTATTTCCAAAAGTATCTCTTATGCTGCCAGTGTGCCCACAGATGCTTTTGATTTGTTTCCCCCCACCCCCGCCCCACCCTAGCAAGTGCACTCTCTGGAGGCTATTCGGAGCAGGCAGTGTTTGACCTGGTGTACTGGTAGATTTCAATTATGGTGCCAATGGTGTAAATTCCAGGAGGACCTGACAACAGAATATGTCTGTTGCTTCTGTGTACAAGATAACATAAAAGTGGGATCATAGCAACATGATGCATAAAGATAGAGGTGAGCTGCAGAGAATTACAGGAGAAAATTTGCAAAAGCTCACTGAAAACCTCTACGAAAATCTGCAAAATTGAAACTTAGCTGAAAATGTGTTGCTGGAAAAGCTCAGCAGGTCAGGCAGCATCCAAGGAGCAGGAGAATCGACGTTTCGGGCATGAGCCCTTCTTCAGGAATGAGGAAAGTGTGTCCAGCAGGCTAAGATAAAAGGTAGGGAGGAGGGACTTGGGGGAGGGGTGTTGGAAATGCGATAGGTGGAAGGAGGTCAAGGTGAGGGTGATAGGCCGGAGTGGGGGTGGGGCGGAGAAGTCAGGAAGAAGATTTATGGAGGGAGTGGTCTTTTCGGAACGCTGATAGGGGAGGGGAGGGAAATATATCTCTGGTGGTGGGGTCCGTTTGGAGGTGGCGGAAATGACGACGGATGATACAATGTATATGGAGGTTGGTGGGGTGGTAGGTGAGGACCAGTGGGGTTCTGTCCTGGTGGCGATTGGAGGGGCAGGGCTCAAGGGCGGAGGAGCGGGAAGTGGAGGAGATGCGGTGGAGGTTATCGTCGATCACATCTGGGGGGAAATTGCGGTCTTTGAAGAAGGAGACCATCTGGGTTGTACGGTATTGGAACTAGTCCTCCTGGGAGCAGATGCGGCGGAGACGAAGGAATTGGGAGTAGGGGATGGCATTTTTACAGGGGGTAGGGTGGGAGGAGGTGTAGTCTAGATAGATGATGTGTGTGTAGACCAACCAACCCAACCATCCCGTGGCTCAACATTCGACTCCCCCTCCCATCCACCAAGGACATGCAGGTCCTTGGACCCTCCATCGCCAGACCATCGCAACACGACGGCTGGAGGAAGAGCGCCTCATCTTCTGCCTAGGAATCCTCCAACCACAACAGATGAACTCAGATTTCTGTAGTTTCCTCATTTCCCCTCCCCCCACCTTGTCTCAGTCAAATCCTTCGAACTCAGCACCACCTTCCTAACCTGCAATCTTCTTCCTGACTTCTCCGCCCCACCCCCCCTCTGGCCTATCACCCTCACCTTGACCTCCTTCCACCTATCACATTTCCAAAGCCCCTCCCCCAAGTCCCTCCTCCCTACCTTTTATCTTAGCCTGCTGGACGCATTTTCCTCATTCCTGAAGAAGGGTTCATGCCCGAAACGTCGATTCTCCTGCTCCTTGGATGCTGCCTGGCCTGCTGCGCTTTTCCAGCAACACATTTTCAGCTCTGATCTCCAGCATCTGCAGTCCTCACTTTCTCCTCGCAAATTGAAACTTAGTCAATTTTTGGTATACTTTGGCACAATATTTCTATAGAGAGATTTATTTGGATCATCTTGCTGATACAGTTCACGACTAAACGATTCTGAAGGCATTCTGTAAACTAATGCTGCCCAGTTTATTTTGAAAGGTATATGGAATTTTTCCTCGTCACCAGAACATTAGTCAAGATAAGGTTTTGTGAAAGAAACTCATGCATTTATTCAGAATGTTTCATAACCAGCAGACTTTCCAAAGGGCTGTAGAGCCAGTTCAGTACTTTTGAAGAGTTTTCACTGTACTAATGCTAGAAACAGAGCAGCCAATTTGTGCTCAGCAGGCTCCCATAGAGAGCAATATGACAATAATTAGATTCAGTTTTTGTGACATTGATCAAGAAATGAATATTGGTCAGGACATCAGAATTAATTTCTCTTCAAAATGGTGCCATCTTTTAAACTATCTGAGGGGGTCTCAGTTTAATATCTCATTCAAAAGATACTTCATACAGTATTGCAGTGGACTATTAGCCTTGATTGTTGTGTTCGAGCTTGGACTGGAACTTGAAGCCATGAAGCTTTCACTTTGAGGCCAGACTCACAGCTGACACAATATTGTCAATCAATGTAATGGTATGAAATTGTGGAATTTTTATATACCTGAGCCTGTGTTGGCAAAATCACACCCATAGGTGGTGGAAATCATTCAGGTTCTAAATGAAATGTGAAAACTTCTGGCATTTTCGGAGGCCAGAGAATGTGGCTTTGAAGCTAGAAGAGAATTTGAAAATTGTTTGCATTAGAGAGCCAACCTTACATTCTTTCCTTTTGAATTTGCAGGTTATCGTGAAAACTGTAACCTGCTGCATAGAGGCTGGCAGCCAATTCGGACAATTACCAATTAGGCTGTGCATAGAGGGCGATTTCTATAACTTACTGTTATTTTAATGATGATAGACACAGCCTTCACTAATGCTGAAATCCAGAGTTACCTGAAGGTGGCCTCCAGTGGCAGTCAAAGAGGCCATCAGACCCATGCCCCAAATCCTCAGCTGCCAGAAAAAGATGACCACAGCCATGGCCACAGGCAAACTCATTAAAGGATTCTCACTCACTCTGATAGCATGACACAAGTGTGTTTTACCTTTAATTGCAAAAATATACTTCATTCATAGAACATAGAACATAGAACATAGAAGGATACAGCGCAGTACAGGCCCTTCGGCCCTCGATGTTGCGCCGACCGAATCCTACCTAACCTATACTAGCCCAATAACTTCCAAATGCCTATCCAATGCCCGCTTAAATGACCATAAAGAAGGAGAGTTCACCACTGATACGGGCAGGGCATTCCATGAACTCACAACCCACTGTGTGAAGAATCTACCCCTAACATCTGTCCTATACCTACCACCCCTTAATTTAAAGCTATGTCCCCTAGTAACACCTGACTCCATTAGCGGTAAAAGGTTCTTAGTATCTACCCTATCTAAACCCCTAATCATCTTATACACTTCTATCAGATCTCCCCTAAACCTTCTCTTCTCCAATGAGAACAGCCCCAAGTGCCTCAGCCTTTCCTCATGAGATTTTCCTACCATTCCAGGCAACATCCTGGTAAACCTCCTCTGCACTCGTTCTAAAGCTTCCACATCCTTCCTATAGTATGGCGACCAAAACTGCACACAATACTCCAGATGAGGCCTCACCAGAGTCTTATACAACTGCAACATGACCTCAGGACTCCGGAACTCAATTCCTCTGCCAATAAAGCCCAGTACACCATATGCCTTCCTCACAGCACTATTTACCTGGGTGGCAACTTTCAGAGATCTGTACATAGACACCAAGATCCCTCTGCTCATCCACACTACCAAGTAGCCTACCATTAGCCCAGTAATCCATCATCTTGTTATTCCTACCAAAGTGAACGACTTCGCACTTAGCTACATTGAATTCCATTTGCCACATTTCCGCCCAGCTCTGCAACTTATCTATATCCTGCTGTAACCTACCACTTCCTTCCTCACTATCCACAACTCCACCGACTTTTGTGTCATCCGCAAACTTGCTTACCCAGCTTTCAAGTCCTTCCTCTAGATCATTTATAAATATAACAAAAAGCAATGGTCCCAAAACAGATCCTTGTGGTACATCGCTAGTAACTGCGCTCCAAGATGAACATAATCCATCAACTACTACCCTCTGTCTCCTTCCAGCCAGCCAATTCCTAATCCAAACCTCTAATGTATCCTCAATGCCATACCTCCGAAGTTTTAGCATTAGATGTATATCTATATACATCTTATCTGAAGCATTTCTATACAGTTTTTGTACATGAATAACCATAAATATTAGACATTTGGCATTCTCTGCAAATGTAAAAAAAAGACTAGGCTATATTTACACATATTTTGAGGCTGAAAAGATCTGATAACTGAACCTCCATTGTACTTCAGCAGAATGACCTTAGATTGTAGTCTTTCCCCATTGCACGTTGGTGGCTTGTGCCCTAAACTTTAGTGCATTCCTCAGCACATTGTTATGGACCAGGCCAGACCCCCTCAAAATATTTTAAGAAGGTAGATGAGATCCTAACTTTTCTTTATTTTGAAGATAGACGTGAAGTGCATGTTCCAGATGTGATGAGACTGGTCAAATTACTCAATGTTAAGCAAAACACAATATATTTAAACTATATAGATAAGAAAGGAATTTGGAATAACTTAACTATTGGAAAACTTAACCAAATAGTAGATACAGTTAATTACTAATTGATTGTTCCAATATAGTAACATCCCATAAACATACCCCTTGGTAAACAGATAAATTCAGATTTAGATTCTTTAATGCAGTTCTTCAATCCAGGAGGAAACAACGTCATGAAAGATTTCAGAGAAAGTAGCAGCCAAGACTTTGACAGTATGCTCAGGACAAAGCAACGGGATCCGCCCTCTACCTTTCCCACAGGGTCTCGAGGATGCGACTTGCGGATCACCTCCTGATGGACTTGTGGTCAAAGGTGTTTTTCTTCACAAAAAGGACAGCTGATATGGAACAGTCCAACAACTTAGAGCGTTCCATGTCAACAAGGCCAGACCCATCCTTCACAATGCCAGGGAGAAGTATAATGTTAGTACGTAGTGACACTTGGTGTTTGCAAATCGTGAATTTACACAAAGCTTTATGCAGCCACACATGAAGGTGGGCATCAAGATGAAGGTTGTGTTGGGTATGTTCTTCCCCCACCCCCTGGCCTGTTACCTGATGCTTTGTACATGGTGTCCCTTCGGATCTGGTCCATCTTTGACCTCCAGATGAAATGGAAGATGGTTTGGGTGACTGCAATGGTGCAAGATTGGGTGATTTGCCAGACCTGTGCCACATACAACATGAAGAGCACCTCACACCTGACGACCAAATTTTTGCCCAGAATGGAGAGGGAGAACTGTCACATCTACCAGTTTATGTCTCAAATTGGTGATATGCACAAGCCCAGACCTCTCTGAATCATATTCCTTGCACCTTCGGATAATCTGACCTGACAGTGAAGGGGATAAAGGATTGGTTAGCCCAGTTTCCAGAGATCATGGCTTGCTCTTGCCTCATTTTACCTGCTGAGGCCATTTCAAACTTGTTGCAGATGCTGAGGGGTTTGTGCACCAATAGTAGATCTGAGCAAAAAAACAGCAGCATCATCCAAGGAGAGGGAAGCTTTGACCTGCAGGCCTCCACTGCCTGGAATAGTCACCCCTTTTCAGGCTTGCATCCTTCCTGATGGACTCGACAAAAGGCTCTACATACAATTTGCACAAGTGTGCGTTTTTATTGTTTGAAAAGTAGCATTCTTTTGTGGGTGTCTCCATCTCAAAGTGCAACTGCTCTCCCACCTTTCTCAGCAGCATCCTTTTGGGGCTATTGATTGTTCAGCACTGCTCTGATTGGCCCTTCTGTCTCAGGGACCGATCCGCAGTGTTTAATTGGACAAAGAAAGTGGAGACAGCTTGTTTATAGGCTGTCTTCTGAAAAATTCTAACAAATGTTGTGCTTCAGACATCAGAAGGTGGAAAAAATCACGATGGCTGATATTTTTCAAAGACCATACGATTTTGACCTTTATTTGTATCAATAGCAGGGTGTGCTCATTTTATAGAATTTTCAGAATGCAGAAAGCTGCCATTCAGCCCATCATCTGTGTTTGTCTATTCGGAGAAGCTCAGAACACACCTCAAAGTATTTCTTTAAACAGCATTTATTAATACTTTAAACATGATCATGCAGCAGACACTCTTCCCTGAGTTATCCTAGTTCCATCCTTTTTGCAAGTCTCACTCACATCATTATTGTGCTTAGATGATAGCACAGACCTTAAACCTTATCTCCATGATTATCATTCCTTCATCGCTGATAACCAGTCGCCACAACTGCAAAGAAAATATTATTTTGTATCACATGTACCTAACAATCCTCTCACTATCATTACACAGTTGCACAGCTCCGCCATCAGGAGACAGCAGCCATTTACTTAGCTTTAATATTTATCATCATTCCAATATTATGGCCTCTGAGCATTAAATTCTAATGGCTGATAGTGAGCTTGAATCAATCATTAATATTTAAAAATAATCATTACCTAACTTTGAACATCCAATTGCAGACCATCTCCTCTCCCTTGTTCACTGTTGTTTTGGTCTTAAATCCTTAATTCCGAATGATTTTAATCGGTAAAAAGCAGGCAATAAAGTCTAACTGAGCCCACAGGCAAGCACAAAATGTCTGGTTTCATCTCATATGCATGGGTCTCTCAAAGGGGATTTCACTGCAGGGACGTAAAGCATTTCACAAACAGCATTGTGAGTTAGTTTAGCCATTTGAATAATTTGAAACGAGCAATATCGGAAATGTTATTCTTATGAATTGCTCTTTTGTGGCATTGTAAGCAGGTAACTAAATAAAATAAAGAAGGACTAAACGGCAAGGGTGGTTGTATCAGGGCAGATAAAACTCAGATTCCCATGGCAACATAATCTGCTCAGTCATAATTCTTATACAGTGTTTTGATATTGTTTATACCCAAGTAGCAAAACTTAAAATTATACAGCAATTAGAACAGAAGAGTTTACATAATAATTGAAGATTCTTTGAAGTATTAGCTAATGAGCTGTGAGACACAAAATGATGGTGCTCCACTGACAAGAGAAAGTACTTAGAAGAGTGACAAGCTTATAAAGACAATCACTACTGCAAATTTGCATGATGGAATTTGTAACAGGAAAAGGCCAACAATGTTAACTACACTCAATTGCCCTTGAACTGTGACTTAGTGGGCCATTACAGACAGCAGTTAAAAGTCAATCACATTGCTATGGATCTGGTGTCATATGTAGGTCAGATCAGGTATGATTGGCAGATTTTCTTCACTCCAGGAGATTAATGAAACCAGATATATTTACGTCAACAAAGATTAGTTCATATTGTTACAGCTACTAGGTTCATATTGCAGATTTATGAACTGAATTTAAAGTTCTGCCAGATGTTGGCTCATTCAGAAGGTCAGGAGGAATGGGATACAGGGGAACTTAGCTGTCTGGAAACAGAATTGGCTGGCCAACAGAAGACAGCGAGCGGTAGTAGAAGTAAAATATTCTGCCTGGAAGTCTGTGGTGAGTGGTGTTCCACAGGGCTCTGTCCTTGGACCTCTACTGTTTGTAATTTTTATTAATGACTTGGATGAGGGGATTGAAGGATGGGTCAGCAAGTTTGCAGATGACACAAAGGCTGGAGGTGTCATTGACAATATAGAGGGCTGTTGTAGGCTGCAGCGGGACATTGACAGGATGCAGAGGTGGGCTGAGAGGTGGCAGATGGAGTTCAACCTGGATAAAGGCGAGGTGATGCATTTTGGAAGGTCGAATTTGAAAGCTGAGTACAGGATTAAGGATAGGATTCTTGGCAGTGTGGAGGAACAGAGGGATCTTGGTGTGCAGGTAGATAGATCCCTTAAAATGGCCACCCAAGTGGACAGGGTTGTTAAGAAATCATATGGTGTTTTGGCTTTCATTAACAGGGGGATTGAGTTCAAGAGTCGTGAGGTCTTGTTGCAGCTCTATAAAACTTTGGTTAGACCGTACTTGGAATACTGCGTCCAGTTCTGGACGCTCTATTATAGGAAAGATGTGGATGCTTTGGAAATGGTTCAGAGGAGGTTTACCAGGATGCTGCCTGGACTGGAGGGCTTATCTTATGAAGAGAGGTTGACTGAGCTCGGACTTTTTTCATTGGAGAAAAGGAGGAGGAGAGGGGACCTAATTGAGGTATACAAGATAATGAGAGGCATAGATAGAGTCGATAGTCAGAGACTATTTCCCAGGGCAGAAATAGAGGCGGGTTCTTTACACAGAGAGTTGTGAGAGCATAGAATGCGTTGCCAGCAGCAGTTGTGGAAGCAAGGTCACTGGGGACATTTAAGAGTCTGCTGGACATGCATATGGTCACAGAAATTTGAGGGTGCATACATGAGGGTCAATGGTCAGCACAACATCGTGGGCTGAAGGGCCTGTTCTGTGCTGTACTGTTCTATGTTCTATGTTATGGTGGGATTCGTAGCTCACATCTCCAGACTATTACCCTGGGCCTCTGATTACTAGTCCACTGAAACTATCACTCTGCCCTTATGGTTTGAGCCTGTTGTGTTTTCAACTTGAATTGATTTGAACCAATCATAACATTTCTCTCCATTAAAATCTTCCAATATTTAACAAAAAATTGTGGACTGACATTTGAAGTTTGGATAGAGACAAAGCTGTGAGGTGTAACTGCTGGATGTAATATTTTAAATTATCATACTATTTTATTTGCCAGCAGTGAATTCTTTATAAAATAGTCCTTTGTATTTAATTGGATTAGTAGGGAAATATTTTCATTTTTTTGTAGAAGGAAAATTTGTGCAAACATGCAATTAGTATGTATTCTTACTAAAAATAAATTTTGTTCTAGATAATGGAAATTGAAAACAGTAACCCAATTTTTTCTGTAAATGTAACAGTGAGGCTAATGGTGTTCATGACTATTTATGAGCCAATGATGTAACAACTTTAGGGAATGGCAGTGAGGTTGTCAAGGTCTCATATTTAGAATTTTCCCTTTAGGTTGCATCACTTGACCAATATATCGAGGCAGGTAGCACCTTACTGTATACACTCCATTGATATGCATGAAATCGCTCGAGGGACTGTATTTGAGCGGTAGTTATGAACAGATCTTGCCACAAGAAAATTATTTTTGCTCAGACACTCTAAATTCCCTATTAACAATATGACGGGCTAATTACATCGAAGCTACTTCTCTGACAGAGAAATTGACAATTTAAAAAATATAACATTTTTGTAATTTAAAAAAAATTCCTTTTATTCCTCTCTTAATCTCTTTTCTCCACCTTCACCTTTGTTCCTTTCTTTACATGCTTTGACATTATATTCACTCCCTCTTACATTCAATCCTTGCATTTTAGTCAGATTGGTTAAGGAAATGCTCAGTTGTTTTTTCTGTCTCACACAGATTCCAAGTGCTCAGCTTCCTTTTCTGAGACTTTTCTTTAATCAGTTGGTACTTTTAGTAAACTACTGCATAAAAAAGTTTAAAAATCCTAGATGATTAAGGGCATGTCTAACTGGCAGCAGATGCCTTTAAATGTTCCGCTGTTGCAAATTACAGGCCATTATCCAAGTTGTTTACCATAGATAGGGAGTACTGGTATGATTTAAGGACATCTTTAAGCCAGTTTTATTTGGAAATTTTGATACTCACGAGTTGTTGGCAATTAATGCAACCCTGCTCCACGTTTATGGGATTTGTGTAAAGCGATCACATTGTTTCTGTAGATGTGCAGAAGAAACTTGCACTATTTGAAGGCTGGTTATTAGCATTTGAAAATGGGTTGTAAGCAAACCACAATTCTAAAATTGGATTTTTGTTTCAACTTTGCCTGCTCATGCTATGATCTTTTTCTGCTGCAGAGGGCACTAGAGTGCCATTAGGTACAGGGGAGGCTTTGAAACCAACATTGACATAATAAACATACAGTTCAAGCAGCTAAGACCAGAGAACTTGAAATAGGTTTGTCAAACTTAAAATTGCAAGTATAAGATACATTTCATCATCAGTGTTACAGTTAAACAGCCACACAGAGCACAAACACAAGAAATGGTGAAACTGGGCTCTGTATTGTTGCTAGTGCCAGTCCTATGAAATCTTAAGGTCAGTAAATGGCATAAGCACCAGTTGTTTACTGTTTAGCTTACACAACGCACTTGTCAGAATAGATAACAACAATCAACCATTGCAGTTCATTTGACACAGAGTTTCGAAAGTTGGTCTGTGCAGTTCGAGTGCAGGCTTGTACTCATGAGGAGTCTTAACCAACCTTCTCCCAGTCCACCAGTCTGATTTGCATGGGTATCTATCCACCTTACAGATCAAGTGACTATGTCTATTCCTGCTCTTCAAGGGTTTGTGGAAGTAATTTGAATTGTTTTTACTGTTGTCAAAAGTTGTTGCACCCACAAAGGACCAAGTTGGGGTTTAGTCACACATCCAAACCAAATCTACAAAAGATATGAAGGCTTTAGTTGCAATGCTTCTGGTTCTGTATCTGTGAAATTCTACATCTGACAAACGGAAGCTCTACTTATGAAGGAGAATTTTTCACTAATAGCATTACCCACCAAAGGATTTCTCTAAAAGCACTTCTGATGTGAGCCTGTATCCACCAGGCTATTTACCTTGTATGACAATGCTTGTTATCACCTTTAACATAACGAAGTTCCAAGATATTGTAGCCTTCAAGCATCAAACAGACACACTGCCATATGCAAACATTACATTCAAAGTACATGAGTATCTGGACATAACATTTAGTTGTTGAATTACAACAAAACTTACTGAAGACGTATGCTCCAGAACTTGCTGCTCTCCTCGTCAAGCTGTTCCACTTACAACACTGGCATCTAACCAACAATGTGGAAAACTGTTCAGGTATACCCTGAGAAAAAAAGCAGGACAAAATCAACTCAACCAATTACTCCTCCTTCAATCTACTTTCAGCCATCAGTAGCGTGATGGAAGGTGGCAGCAATAGTGCTATCAAACAGCACCTACTCAGCAAAAACCTGCTCAATGATACCAGTCTGGGTTTTGGCAGGACCACTCAGCTACTGACCTCATTATAATGTTGGTTCAAACATGGAATAAAGAGCTGAATTCCAGAGATGAGGAGAGAATGACAGCTCTTGACATAAAGACTGCATTCAAATGAGTGTGGCATCAAGGAGCCCAAACAAAACTGGAATCAATGGGTCTCATGGGACAAACTCTCTGTTGGTGGAGTCATACCTAGCACATAGTAAGGTGATCGTGGTTGTTGAAGGTCAGTCATCTCAGCTCCAGTACATCTCTGCAGGAGTTCATCAGGGTGGTGTCCTAGGCCCAGCCATCTTCAGCTGCTTTATCAATTTATCTTCCCTCCATCATAAGGTAAGAAATGTGAATGTTTGCCAATGATTGACCTGGATTTGTTTCCAGCCTTATCTGTGTGTGTGTGTGTTTCCTCCAGGTGCTTCAGTTTCCTCCCACAATCCAAAGATGTGCAGGTTAGCTGAATTGGCCATGCTAAATTGCCCATAATGTTCAGGGATATGTAGATTAGGTACTTTAGTCAAGGATAAATGTAGAGTAATAGGGTAGGGGAATGGATCTGAGTTGGTTACTTTTTTGGAGGGTTGGTGTGGACTTATTGGACCAAATGGATTGTTTCCACACTGTAGGGATTCAGTGATGATTTATGATCTGGATAATATCCAGGCTTGGGCTGACAAATTGGCAAATAACATTCACACCGCATAAATGCCAGGCATTAACCATTTCCAATAAGAGACAATCTAACCACAGCTCCTTGATATGCAATAGTGTTACCATCACGGAATACCCAACTATCAACATTCTTGGGATTACCATTGACCAGAAACTCAACTGGACACTCTATTTACATAGTGGCTATAAGACGATGTCACAGACTAGGAGTAATGCAGCAAGTAACTCAACTTCTGACACACCAAAGCCTAAACATCATCTACATGACACAAGTTGGGAATGTCATTGCCTGGATGGGTGCAGTTCTAACAACACTCAAGAAGCTTGACATAATCCAGGACAAAGCAACCCACTTGTCAGGCATCACATTCACAAATGTACATCCCTTTCACCGCTGACACTCAGTAGCAGCAGTGTGTTCTATCTGCAAGATGAACTTCATAAATTTATCAAAGATCCTTAGACAGCACCTGTTAAACTCATGAATGCTTTCATCTAAAAGGACAAGGGCAACAAAAGCATGGGAAAATTCCCACTTGCAAGTTTTTCTCCAAGCCACACACCATGCTGACTTGGAAATATATCACTGTTCCTTCACTTCTCCTAGGTCAAAATCCTAAATTCTCTGCCTAAGAGCATTATGGGTCAACTCACAGCACATGGACCACAGGGGTTTAATGCAGCAGCTCACCATCACTTTCTCAAAGGTGGCTAGGGACAGGTAATAAAAATGCTAGCCACCTGTGATGCCTACGTCCCACAAATGATTTTTTAAAAAAGGGCAACATTACCTCAACACATTAAAAACAGAAATTGCTGGAAAATGTCAGCAGATCTGACAACATCTGTGGAGAGAAATCAAAGTTAAACTTTCGGGTCCAGTGACCCTTCTTCAGAATGGATGATAGCTCAGGTAAAAGTTGTTTTTTGGGCAGAAGATAGGGTTGAGGGGATGAATGGGTAAGGAATAAACAGTAGGTGGAGCTAGAGTCTAAAAAAAGAGAAGAATAGTTGGAGAGACAAAGGAATGGATAATGGTCAGCCTAGGAGAATAAATAGCTACTTCAAAGTTTGGGAGAAGATTTGTAGCTCGGGTGCTCGTTGTTGTGGTTCTGTTTGCCGAGCTGGGAGTTTTTGTTGCAAACGTTTCATCCCTTTTCTAGGTGACATCCTCAGTGCTTGGGAGCCTCCTGTGAAGCGCTTCTGTGATGTTTCCTCCAGCATTTATAGTGGCTTGTCTCTGCTGCTTCCAGTCGTCAGTTGCTGTCCGCTGCAGTGGCCGGTATATTGGGTCCAGGTCGATGTGTTTGTTGATAGAATCTGTGGATGAGTGCCATGCCTCTAGGAATTCCCTGGCTGTTCTCTGTTTGGCTTGTCCTATAATAGTAGTGTTGTCGAATTTATGTTGTTTGTCATCTGCATGTGTGGCTACTAAGGATAGCTGGTCGTGTTGTTTCGTGGCTAGTTGGTGTTCATGGATGCGGGTTGTTAGCTGTCTTCCTGTTTGTCCTATGTAGTGTTTTGTGCAGTCCTTGCATGGGATTTTGTATACTATGTAGGTTTTAGAACATAGAACATAGAACAATACAGCACAGAACAGGCCCTTCGGCCCACGATGTTGTGCCGAACATCTATCCTAGATTAAGCACCCATCCATGTACCTATCCAATTGCCGCTTAAAGGTCGCCAATGATTCTGACTCTACCACTCCCACGGGCAGCGCATTCCATGCCCCCACCACTCTCTGGGTAAAGAACCCACCCCTGACATCTTCCCTATACCTTCCACCCTTCACCTTAAATTTATGTCCCCTTGTAACACTCTGTTGTACCCGAGGAAAAAGTTTCTGACTGTCTACTCTATCTATTCCTCTGATCATCTTATAAACCTCTATCAAGTCACCCCTCATCCTTCGCCGTTCCAACGAGAAAAGGCCGAGAACTCTCAACCTATCCTCGTACGACGTATTCTCCATTCCAGGCAACATCCTGGTAAATCTTCTCTGCACCCTCTCCAAAGCTTCCACATCTTTCCTAAAGTGAGGCGACCAGAACTGCACACAGTACTCCAAATGTGGCCTAACCAAAGTCCTGTACAGCTGCAACATCACTTCACGACTCTTGAATTCAATCCCTCTGCTAATGAACGCTAATACACCATAGGCCTCCTTACAAGCTCTATCCACCTGAGTGGCAACTTTCAAAGATCTATGTACATAGACCCCAAGATCCCTCTGTTCCTCCACCTGACTAAGAACCCTACCGTTAACCCTGTATTCCGCATTCTTATTTGTTCTTCCAAGATGGACAACCTCACGCTTGGCAGGGTTGAACTCCATCTGCCACTCCTCAGCCCAGCTCTGCATCATATCTAAGTCCCTTTGCAGCCGACAACAGCCCTCCTCACTGTCCACAACTCCACCAATCTTCATATCATCTGCAAATTTACTGACCTACCCTGTGACTCCCTCATCCAAGTCATTAATAAAAATTACAAACAGCTCATGTTGGGTATTGGGTCCTTTGTCCTGGTGAGTTGTTGTCTGAGAGTGGCTGTTGGTTTGTGTGCTGTTATGAGTCCTAGTGGTTGCAGTAGTCTGGCTGTCAGTTTGGAAATGCTCCCGATGTATGGTAGTGTGGCGAACAGAACCACAACAATAAATAGCTACTAACGGGCACTATTTGTGGCTAACAATGGGTAATATAGCAGACCATGTGATAACAAGGCTTGGTGTATGAAGGTTGGTGTAAGGACATGGGAGAAGGTGCCTCAAGGCCTGAAATGGTTGAACTCAGTATTGAGTCCAGAAGGCTGTAGAGTTCTCAAGTGAGGTGCTCGTTTTCCAGCTGTGCTGAGCTTCATTGAGCACTGCAGCAAGCCTGAGACAGGTATGTTGGCCAGCAAAGCCCTCAATAACATATCATGTCCAAGTGGTAAAATGGAGACTGACACATTATAGCCTCAGGTCACATGCTATGATGCTGTGATGATGTCACGAGCATGTCATTTACAGGCAAATTGCATCTTGACCGTGAGATGTAATGCAGCTCTTCCACCATCTGTATCTTCCCCAGGAGCCATACTTAATGTTCCTCAGATTTAACAACGCTTTACCACCTGTTTTGACAGGATACTTGGGTATCGTTGGTGCTGCTGATGGCCATCAAGGTCATGTTTAACTTCTATGCAACCAGATCATTTTAGGCAGGTACAGGTGATATTGTGAATATCTATATCCAGAAGGTAACAGAGGTTTGATGTGACAGGAGAGAATATGAACATTTCCTCCTTAGGCAGGGAGAACTAGTTCAGTGAATTTCTTCAGATACTGGGATTTCCAATCATGCAGGGAGCCATTTGTTGGTCTGCAGAATCAATTTGACAATACATTAAAAGGATTATTGCAACCACATTAATAAGTCATCAGTGTGCAATAATCCATAACCTACTACGATCATAGTGACTGCCATCCTGCATTTTTGCCACCAAGAACCAGAGGCAGCTGCTTGAGACATACTTACGTCAATGATCTTCTCTGCCACTAACTTTTACCATTAACACCTTGGTAGGGGTTAGCATTGACTAGAAACTGACCTGAACCAGCCATATACATACTGTGGTCACAAAACAGTTCAGAGACTGGGAATTCTGTGTTGAGTGACTCACTTCCTGTCATCACAGTGCCAGTCCATCATACACACAAAGTTCAGTTCAGTCAGGAGTATGATGGACTCAATTGCCTGAATGATTGAAGCTCCAACAATGCTTAAGAAGCTCAATACCATCCAGGACAAAAGCAGGCACCATCCCACCATTTCAACATTTGGTCCTTTCCCACTGATGCACAGTGATGCACTGCAGCAATATAGCCAGGTTCCATGGACAGCACTTTCTAAATCTCCAGAAGGATAAATGCTACAGATGCAAGGGAATACCTCCCTTCCAAGCCACACATCATTCTGACTTGAAACTATATACCTACTCTTTACAATCACTGGCTCAAAAGCACCTCTGTATTGACACCAAGTGCACCTACACCACATGAACTGCAGCTGTGAAAGTTGGTGCATCACCAACTTTATCAAGGACAATTAGATATGGCTAAAAATTGCAATACTCATATCTAGGGAAAGAATAAATTAGAAAAATGATTGTGGAATAGACTATCAGGACACTGTAGTTGTGGATCCATATCTGAGTGTTTTGGGTGGAGCGCTACAGTACTCTGGAATATTTCTGGTCTATTGTATCTACTGGATAAGCTCTCTGGAAGCATCCATTCAGACTTAATTTTCTTTGGAAAATCCACTCATTATCACCAAGGGTCTACTATTCCTCTACTTGCCATTCCTCTACCATGGACCATCAAGTCATCCCCTTGATAATAGGCTTGCAATGAACATATTCAATTAAATAAACATGAACAAATTATTCTCCCTTGTGCATTTCCTTAACTGCCTATCTTGCTGGTGCCTTTGTCTATCCCAGTACTCCTGTGTAGTGCTACACTGGGGACTGTAGTATGACTGGTGAAAAGATGCTTACTTTACGTGGGGAAGATGGCAGATACCTTGCTGATTGATCTTAAAGAGCTTTGGGCTTAGAACACCCGACTCAGGTGACTGACTGTGTGGAGTTTGCACGTTCTCCCTGTGTCTACGTGGGTTTCCTCCGGGTGCTCCGGTTTCCTCCCACAGTCACAAAGATGTGCGGGTCAGGTGAATTGGCCATGCTAAATTGCCTGTAGTGTTAGGTAAAGGGGTAAATGTAGGGGTATGGGTGGGTTGCGCTTCGGCGGGTCGGTGTGGACTTGTTGGGCCGAAGGGCCTGTTTCCACACTGTAAGTAATCTAATCTAAAAAAAACACCCAGCGTCTGACTGTATCACCTTGACATTGGCAGGTGCAGTTCAGGCTACTGACAGGCAATAACAAGGGCACTGAGAGAGTTGCAGTAGCAGTTGCACATATAAAGGACAGCATGTTCATGCTCCAGGAACCATTATATACCTCTCTCTCCCTTGCATACAAACACACACACTACCCAACAATCCTTGACCTATTAGTGTGTAGATTGCCAGATTCCACCGACTTGACACTGACATTTTTTACAAACCCACCGACTCCCACAGCTACCTGGATTACACCTCTTCCCACCCTACCTCTTGCAAAAATGCTATCCCGTATTCCCAATTCCTTCGCCTCTGCCGTATCTGCTCCCAGGAGGACCAGTTCCGCCACAGAACACACCAGATGGCCTCCTTCTTTAGAGACCGCAATTTCCCTTCCCACATGGTTAAAGATGCCCTCCAATGCATCTCGTCCGCATCCCGCACCTCCGCCCTCAAACCCCACCCCTCCAACTGTAACAAGGACAGAACGCCCCGGTGCTCACCTTCCACCCTACATCCTTCGCATAAACCAAATCATCTGCCGACATTTCCGCCACCTCCAAAAAGACCCCACCACCAGAGATATATTTCCCTCCCCACCCCTTTCCACCTTCCGCAAAGACCGTTCCCTCCGTGACTACCTGGTCAGGTCCACGCCCCCCTACAACACACCCATCCATCCTGGCACCTTCCTCTGCCACCGCAGGACCTGTAAAACCTGCGCCCACACCTCCTCCCTCACCTCTATCCAAGGCCCTAAAGGAGCCTTCCACATCCATCAAAGTTTTACCTGCACATCCACTAATATCATTTATTGTATCCGTTGCTCCCGTTGCAGTCTCCTCTACACTGGGGAGACTGGGCGCCTCCTAGCAGAGCGCTTTAGGGAACATCTCCGGGACACCCGCACCAATCAACCACACCGTCCTGTGGCCCAACATTTCAACTCCCCCTCCCACTCTGCAGAGGACATGGAGGTCCTGGGCCTTCTTCACCGCCGCTCCCTCACCACCAGACGCCTTGTAGAAGAACGCCTCATCTTCTGCCTCGGAACACTTCAACCCCAGGGCATCGATGTGGACTTCGACGGTTTCCTCATTTCCCCTTCCCCCATTTCACCCTAGTTCCAAACTTCCAGCTCAGCACTGTCCCCATGACTTGTCCTACCTGCCTATCTCCTATTCCTTGGATGCTGCCTGACCTGCTGTGCTTTAACCAGCAACACATTTTCAACTATCTCCTTTTCCACCTATCCACTCCACCCACTCCTCCCTGACCTATCACCTTCATCCCCTCCCCCACTCACCTATTGTACTCTATGCTACTTTCTCCCCACCCCCACCCTCCTCCAGCTTATCTCTCTACGCTTCAGGCTCTCTGCCTTTATTCCTGATGAAGGACTTTTGCCTGAAACATTGATTTTGCTGCTCCTTGGATGCTGCCTGAACTGCTGTGCTCTTCCAGCACCACTAATTCAGAATCTGGTTTCCAGCATCTGCAGTCATCGTTTTTACCAGATTGTCAGCAAAGCCAATTCTGAGCACGATGATCAGCAGCCATTATGGTAACTGTCTGAGCCAGCATAAACATAAACATGGATCTCACAACCTCAGTCTGAGTTTCTAATGTAGCATTGAGATGCCAGCTGATTTCTGCCTTTGTTGCAATGGAAAGTGAGACATTGGCCACTGGTCATGGCTGAATCTAAAAGTGCTTTCACCAAGTTAACCACAACTTCCTCCCTGGAAAGGATGAGTTCCAATTTCTTCACAATGCCCTCTCCCATGTTGGAGCCAAAATCCTCCAAGTTCCTTGAAAGTGAATGGAGATTAGCATGAAATGCACCAAACATCTGTATCCCTCAAAATTTTCACCAGACACCTCTGCAGCAGAATTCATTCGTGACCTTTAGTTGGTCATATCTTTGTGCTCTGGCCTGGCCACTTAATCATGATCAGTTCTAGTTGCAGATCCTGACTTTACCTGTTGTTGGGGTAATATCTGTTGGATCACATGATGGTTCTTCTTCATCAATACATTGAGAGTGCTCTTTCAATCAACCTTTATGCAACTATAACTGGGTTGTAGCTATTCCTGATTCTTAGAAAGCATAAAATCAAATGGGGAGATATTAAGGTTAGGAAAGCAAGAGGTCTGTGGTCAGCTGATGCCATTTAATCCCAGATAGCAAGATTTTTATATTTGTGCTGATGCTAAGTTTGGAAATTAAATTGAAAGATAGCGATAAGTATTCATGCTTTTGAAGTTCCACATACAATATTTTGCCTCAACGTTTTTTGAAAAGTTGTCACAAAAAACTTGGGATGTTTTTCTGTGTTAAAAGGTGTGAATATAAATGTTAGTCCTTCCCATCAGTCTAAATTAAAGTACAGAAGCCATCTAGAATATATAATGAACACCCACTTTATTCAGATAACATACAGACCTAACCAGATTCGCTAATTGGTTAGGTTACAGTGAGATTGAAGAATCTGACTATCATCGAATAGCAATGTTTAGGATTTATGCTGTCCTGGGACAGCAGTTATTGCTTCAGTATAATAAATAGAAGACAGTGAATTAGTGACATGGATAGATTAACTCACCAAATTATCTTGACAATGGCATGTGAAGTATTACAAAGAGCAAAGTTCTAATAAGTGTTACTTTGAAAAAAATGACTCATTCTCTAAGCAGTCAATACTAGTACAACGATGAGTCAATTTTAGCTGTCATTTTCTTTCAGGAACATATGTACAAGTAAACTTTCTCGCTGCAGTTTAAAGGGTGAGTTCTAGATTCATATAGTTACAAAGTCCTGAATAAAATCCATTTCCACAGCTGCTGCTTCAAAGACCAGAGCAAATGAGGTTTGCTCACTTTTAATTTTGTATCAAAGAACACCAGTCAGAAAGGGGAGTGTTCAGTTCCTGTATCGAAGAGTAGATGATAATTTGTGCAATTAGCATTTTGAAAAAAAACTCTTTTAAGTCACAGTGCTCGTGCAGTGGAGCATCATTTTTAATCCGTATTTTTCATTTTGCATTAAACTGTTTTGCCTCAGCTCAAGATAATTTGATTCATGTCATCCACATCCATATTTTATCTTTTTGTTCAGAAACGGAATTGTTAATCCCTAATCCAGCTACCATTCTATAAAACAGCAGCAGAACAGAGGCTATGAGCTTCAAAGAGTAGCAAAAATAAAACACCCTTCAGCTGTACTTTCTACTTGAATCTTGGCCAACCCTCTTTCTATAATTAGAACTTGGGAGAACCATATGCCTCAGGAATGACCTCCAACTCATTGAAAAATATATCCAGCTGTCTGGCATTTCCTAACCATAAGTGACAGAAATACAGAAAAAATATACATTATTTTCTAGGGTAATCATAACATTGAAAAGAAACAAAACAATGTCTCACCAGTGTTGCACTGATAGAGGATGTAGGATTTAGCAGCAGCTAAAGTGAAAGGGTTCTCAGTTATCAAAGAGTGTAAAATACTGGTTCAATTAGCATTGGTTCCAGTTTATATTATTTACAAAAAAGACAAGAGGATTCAACGTGTGCTGTGAAAATATACAATTTTTATTTCCTTAGCAGCTGCCAGTCAAGACTGAAGAGTAATTATCTAACCAGTGCAAATAATCAGAGCAAATTATTAAATCATTTCAGCAGCTAACTCATCCAGCAGTGTCACCATTGTGATTAAGATTTGCAAACAGGCTTGCTGTAATGCCATATACATGTACAAGACATGGCTTAAAACTTACAACTGTGGCCAAACATTTTATTATGTAAATTAAGGGAGTCATCAAATCAATTAAAATTATGAAAGCCATTTACTAATTATTTTGGCTAGTAATGAATAAAAACAAAGGCTTTTGTGGTTTAAAAAATCTAAAACAAGAGTTATGAAAATGACTCAATTTACATCAAATGATATCTTATCAGGGAAGTACTTTTTAAAAGAACTTTGCTCGTGCCATTGAACATAATCATAATCACAAGTAATAAAATAAGAAAGTCTGGTTTTAATAATAATCCCATAGGTACTCAATTGTTTGCATTTTCAGTTACAATTATGTTAAGATTTACAGTAGCTTGTATATCATTAATATATTACATGGAGCTGCACAGGTCACAAACCATTGGCAAATAATAGCTTTTGAGAATCAGAAAAACTTACAGTACTAGAGCAGGACATTATACCCATCATGTGTTTTGGTTATTGGCTCCAGTAAACTCAAACTAATCCCCATATTATCCCAATCTGTCCCCATCATCATGCTGGATGGTATGATTTCTGGTTAGACAACTTTCTGTGGAAAGAAATTCGCCTTCTGAGCAACCCCACATGAAGGACCTCTGCTCAACTTTCTGGTAACACTTGGGCGGCACGGTGGCACAGTGGTTAGCACTGCTGCCTCACAGCGCTTGAGACCCGGGTTCATTTCCCAACTCAGGCAACTGACCGTGTGGAGTTTGCACGTTCTCCCCGTGTGTGCGTGGGTTTCCTCCGGGTGCTCCGGTTTCCTCCCACAATCCAAAGATGTGCGGGTCAGGTGAATTGGCCATGCTAAATTGCCCGTAGTGTTAGGTAGGGGTAAATGTAGGGGTATGGGTGGGTGGCGCTTCGGCGGGTCGGTGTGGACTTGTTGGGCCGAAGGGCCTGTTTCCACACTGTAAGTAATCTAATCTAAAAAAAACTTCAGGTCGCAGTTTCAAATAAGTGACTTCTCTTTATTGATTCTGCAACCGCTGAAGATTATCTTTCAATAATTATTCAATCCAAACTTTTCAGAAGTTTTAGAATTTTAAAAGCCTCTTAAATCTCACTTTTCAAAAATTGCAATGAAAAAAGCCAAATATATCAAGCACAGATTCTCAACTTTGGCTCCAACCTGCTGAATGAATTAATGGGTGTACAAGACATCAGTGAAATAAATTGTAATTTTACATCAACAGTGCAGCTTGTTTTCTTAGTGGTATGACAACTGTTCTGCTGTACCAGGTTCTGCCCTACACAGAATATGCACAGCAACAGATGATACTGTTGAACACAAGGAAGGCAAATTGTACCAAATGAAAGATAGTTCATTCAGTGTATAATCAGTTCCATTGGTGGGTTACTACTGTATTTAGATGTCACTCATGTCAGATATGGGGTTGATTAGCTCAGTCACACCTAAGTCCAATTCCTTCACCAGCTGATTCTCCTTCTCAACCTCTCTGTCTGCCTGAGGCATGGTGACCCCCAGGTTAAAACACCACCAGTCATCTCTTTCTAATGTTAGAGAGCAGTCCTATGGTACAGTGGGGATATGGTGACTTTGCCTTTATTAAAATCAAATTGACATTTTATTTTCCCTTTTTAAATGAAGTTATCAATTCTATTTTTTAAATCAATTTCTCAAATTCTGGTGGCTTTGTATCATCTGAAAATTGTGGTTATGAAATAAACAAAGTGAAATTTTAGACTCTGCGAAGGAATTTTGCAATAGTAATGAAGCAAAACAAATTACTGTAGAAATATTCACTTAAGATCTAAAACAAATTTATTATTTCTGAATTGGTTATGTCCCTGAAATGTGTAAAGACCATATAAAAAGTCAAAGTCATCTAACAGAGTACAGGAGGTGACCGAACAAGTAACAATGTACAAGTCTTATAGTATATCACTCAATTGTAATCAAGTGCAGAGACTCCCACTTCAGTAAATGTCAAGCAGCCAGGAAAATCTTAAATGTGTAGATTACTTCTGCTGGTGGGAATGATGAGATGTTTTTGGTATAACTGTAGAAGGAGCCCTCCACAATATAGGCTACAGTCAAGGTTCCACCCAGGGACCATAATCTGAGATATAACATTATAATGTGAAGGTGATATGCCTTAATATCTATCACCCCTCTACAGGAATAGAGGAAAGTAAAAATTAGAGCCAATTTGCAAAGCATGGCTGTGAAGATGAGGTTTGGTAATACATTTAAGAAAATTGCTAAGAGCTTTATAAGAGCTTTACTTAGGCAGGCTGGTTAATCATATGGATCTCAATGTGCTTTTCTATTCCTATTAACTGCTTATGGAGTAGTAGAAAGAGTTCCTGACACTAGGAATAGTGTGTGGTATATAAATATATAATCAAGAGAAAGAAGACACCATTTTTCAGAAACAACTTAAGATTATCTCAGTTAATAGTGCACTCACAGAGACTGATTTCCTTCCAGTCACAGTGCTGACGGTGAAGCTTGCACTATTCACAGGCTTGAAAAGTGAGAGCCACTGATACTCATCACTCTTCCTACCAGACAGATCGATTTCTGTTTGATGGACAATCTTATTGTGAAAAAGCTATATACTACCATCATAGATACATTTGTCAGAGCCCAGCAAAAAATATTTGCTAGGCATAGAATTGCTGATGTAGACAGATTAGATAACAGACCACAGTTTTTCTCGTGAACCGCGACCAAGGAAAGCAAAGTCTTGGCTTTCAAGCAAATCAATAGTGCAGTCTTCCGAGCTCACCTATCCTCTTCAATGCTGTCTTGTTCCCTTGAATTGGGTGTACCATGTAGTGGCATTGTATCCTTCAGCAAGGTTTAGTTCTAATGAGGTTGCATGTGAAGGTGAGTTTGGGGTAAATGCAGGGAAAAAGTGGCAAGTAGTAGTTCAGAGGTATTGGAGGTACTGATGTAGGAAAATCCATCCCAGAAGAATACCAGTTACTACCAAGTGGAAAACATCAGTGTCTGAAATGACCAGTAATACAGAAATAAATTGAGTAAATCTGTAAGGGCAACAACAATTGAAGATAGATGTTCCCAAACAGAAGTACAAGGCTTAACATTCAATGATCAATGAATTGTGATCAGTAATCAATGGAATCAACACTATTTAAGTAATGTGAAGTGAAACAGCAACAAAAGCTTCTTTTAAATAGAACAAAGTCAATAACTTTCTGGATCAATACTTGCATTTGTGGTGCAAATACGTGAACTTTTGAGTCGATTGAGTAAAATGGCCACACCCTGGTCAGTTACCTTATTGGACAAAGCAAACATTTGTTTCAAAATAAAATGGAATACAAATTTCAATCTGTGATGAGTTTCATTAAAATAGAATGCAACACCTTGTCATAGAGTCTTTTACTGTAGTTTTATCATTTTGACTCAAATCTGGCTAAATTTGTAATACAAGACAAAATGGACAACCCGCTGGATTATGTGTGTTGTTTAGTTAAACCAGTGGCTTGCTGTGTCCTTGTCTGAAGCAATCATAATAGGCCAGAACATGATCCTTAAGCTATCTATCATAAATTATTACAAATACATTCAGGAACCATCAGGTGATTTTTATGGGATGAATGTTTTTCTAAAATAAATCTATGTTTTTCTCTCTTTATCCATTCATTCTTTCCCACAATATTACTTTGTACCTGATTTGACACTTGATTTCATTCATTCTATCTTACATTTCCTTGTCAGTCTTTGAGCTGTTAATCTCATAATGCTTCAATGTCAATGGTTAAGGAGATGGATAGAGTTAAAAATCACATAAAACCAGGTTATAGTCCAACAGGTTTATTTGGAGGCACTAGCTTTCGAAACACTGCTTCTTCATCAGGTGGGAATTTAATTTCAACCACCTGAATGAAGAAGCAGTGCTTTGAAAGCTCGCACCTCCAAATAAACCTGTTGGACTATAACCTGGTGGTGTGTGATTTTCTTTTTAACTTTCTCCAACCCAGTCCAACACTGACTCCGCCAATCTTGTTCAGTCAGGTCACAGATACTCAGTTTCCCTCACTGCACTGTAATCGGCTTTAACTTTCAAAAGCTTGTAATGCAAAGAACTAAAAAACTTAAATGAGCTGGGGCAAGTCAAACAAATGCCAAACACTGTTAGATGCTCAGTTACAACAAATCATGGTTCAGTCTGCAAAATCACCCACAGTTAATTTTTCAAAAAGTCACGAGGGCGCAATTTAATCATTTATGTACTATTTTGCTGATGCTATAACAAGAAGCATCACTAATCTTTGCCATTAATACAAACACTGATTTTTAATTAACAAAAAGATAACAATCTTGTTTTAGTTTTTAGTTAATAAATTCCCACATTTCAAAATCATTTCTGATCAATCATCTTTAACTTTATTCTGGAAAATGGAGATGAGACAACCTGCCCACACCTGAAATTTGTGTATCTGGTGGTTTGCTTTCTGTGAAACTCTCTCTGTTCTAAAAGGGATAGCACCCAGTTAGTTTACAGAAACAAGATCTGTTTCATGTCTGTTGCGGGCTACAGCCATCTCATTTCCTGTTATTCTTGTAAAATAGTGGACAAATAAAATTCTCTTAACACAACAGATGCACTACTAATACCACACACGGTTAGAAACTATAAGTTATGAAATTGTTCGATTTCCAATAGTATGCCTAATGTTATCTGCAAAATATTTAATTTATATTTGGCAGCTCTAAAACATAAAAATTTCAATTGCTTTCTGGGATATAGCAGACTTTTCTTTTGTTAATCCCACACCTTTTTCTTAGGTATACTGTAAAGGGCTTTGGGACTTAAAATGCCAGAAAAGCTATAATAGACTTATTTTCATGTTAACGTACGTTTCAAAGTAATATTAGGCCTCAGTTAATTTAATCTAAGTGATCAAAGCTCAGAAACAAGACTGAAAAATAAAAACAAATGGGACGCATTCATACAAGAAAACACCCCCTCAATAATTCCACTGACAATGCAGAGTTGAAATAAAACACTAAAATGCCTTGAAATGAAATAGGAACATCATTCAAAAGCATAACTGAATATTTTGGCTTGTATGCCTTAGAAGGAGCTGTCATATTTGGTTCATTTAAGACTGACCGGGCTCTGAGATACAATTAAAGTATCATAAAAAATTACAAATATTCTGATTGATCAAATGTTAAAGAAATTTATTTTAAAAAAGGCTCCAATCAGTTATCACTAAAGTTTTATTTTTGCGTGCCTGAGATTGAAGCTTGTGAGGTCTGAGTTAACTAGGCTAGCCAATCCTAATTCAGCGGATTCTCAGCCTAAATTTATTTCAGTTTCATAAAGACTCAACTTGAGCTCCAAATTCAACAGTCAATTTACGCTTTGGAAAAATAAATTGAATTATTATGGCTGCAGATATTTTTATAATTTGCAGCACTTTTTCTATCGCAAGAAGTGTCACATTAACTCAGTTCCTTGAAATGTAAATCTAAAGGTTAGCTGTAATTTTAAGATTAGGCAATAAACTCCAAACAGCTTCCATCAAAAAATGAACAATGGACACTCGTTAATTCAGGAGGGTGGGTGTGGCAGGCAGGGGAACATCACACTTAATTTATGCTCAGTGCTTGATTAGAAATTTATCATGTTATTTAAAACTAAAACAAGCAGCTGAAATATTATAGTGTCAGCGAATGGGATTAGGTTTAATAACCAAGGCAATTAAACGCAGTCCTGTGATACGAGCCCATTTTGTAGCATTAACATTGATCCTTAATGACTGTATTTTCGATCTAAGATCTTGAAAGTCGTCTTGCCACATCTGCATAAGCAGATTCAATTTCACTGTCTGCCGCACATGTATTGGTGAACTCATCTCGTGCATAGGCATTATTCAGGTATCGCCAGACTCCTGTCATTTCTGCTGGGATCTCAAAGTTCCGATACTTCTTTGCTACAACCTGAAAAGCAACAGACATCATCCACTAGTCAAAATATTCCTCTTTACTTCTATCTTGAAGAAATTCACTGTGGTCATAATAATGGTTTTGTTTGTTGTTGGTTTTCTGGAGAGAGATTCCTTTTATTCTCTAACTAGTTGAAGTTCCAGATCTTCTCCATTCCAAATAACATTTTGTATGAGCAAACATAAAGAAATTTACTTTTTAAAAAAAATCTCATTCTCAATGTTTAGTAACGTGCAGGTGATGTTTTCTGCATGGGCTCTACAGTTCCAGTTAATTGCTTAATTAAGAATAGAAATTTCAGTATTTGCGTGCCCCTATCCCGATCAATGGAAGTTGCTAGAGTGCTAGTCCAGAGAGAGACTGGTGTTCTGTCGTTTTCCTTTACTGAAGTGCAGGGATGCAGAATTTACAAATTGTGTAGGGTCAAGAATAGAACAAAATATCCTTTTATTTTCATGCGCAAGGGCTGAAATAGGCAATTTCAATGCAATTGTGGCAAGTCAGATTATGATTTTTTCACCATATCCAGATGTATTTTCACTGAAGCTTTGACAGAATGCCTTTGTGTACACTTTTCTTAACCTCATTGATGCTTTTACTTGGTTTGATATTAAGAATCGTGGCTATGTTCTCCAAGTTAATTAAAATTGTTCTGGTGAAATAACAACTGCCACATGACCCCATTTTGTGCTGCTGGAGTCCACCAACATTTGCTCCTACATCCTGAGAGCTCAGATCTCTGAGAAATGTTGCCATAGTTCTAAATAAAGCAATTTAGTGTTACACAATCTTCAGCACCGGGGTAGTACTCAGTCATCAGTTACTATTGTCATGTAATCCCAAAATCACAGCACCGTTCTATTTTTACTTAGAGTTCCATTAGCAGAAACATACAGGAAACAACAGTGGGAGAAATGGTGTAAAAAGGCCTCATGCATCATAACAGATAACCACCAACTTTCGAAATTGTTCAGAATTAAATGTGGAAAATCTCATCAAAACACAGGACTATATACAGCAGGAAAACAAAGCTAGAACATTCTTTAGCAACTGTTAAAACAAAGGTTGGCCTACAGAGTTTTGTTTTATACATATGTATTGGTTACCTTCACAATGTGAAGCTTGGGCAAAAGATTGCAATCAGCCAATGTGAACTCATCGCCATCAAGAAATTTGCGATGGGATATGGTGACATCATCAACACAGTCAGCATCAATCTCTTCAGGCAGTGGAGTGTTCAGGTAACCATCCAGATCTTTCAGGGCTTTGATCAGACTTCTTGCCAGTCCTGAAAATGACAGAGGAACAAATCCCATAGAGTCAATTGCTTGGGGAACTTACATGTCATCTGAACAAGTCCACAGCTCCAACAAGTGTCTGATCATGGGAATATCAGGGCCATTCTTGTACAAGCCAAACACAGGCTTGATCAACTAAAGACAGGAGACTCCCTTCCCTAAAGGGCACTGATGGATCAGATAAGTTATTACAACAATCCAATAGTTCTACTGTCACAATTAGAGATAATAGTTCTCAATTCCAGATTTGATTGAATCAATTTAAATTCCACAGTGTTAAGGTTGGTTTGGTGTTCAAGGATCTGAATCTTCATAGGTCTGGAGTATTATTCCAATACTGAGCTGAAAATGTGTTGCTGATTAAAGCACAGCAGGTCAGGCAGCATCCAAGGAACAGGAAATTTGACGTTTCGGGCCAGAGCCCTTCATCAGGAATATTATTCCAATATCAAACACTAATAAACCAAATCCCTATAAGCAATTCTTTTACAGGGATTAGATACTATAGTACTGGAGTACTGATGTCAACATAAAATCTATAAATGATCAAACTGATCTCCTTGCATCTATCCCTAATCACAGTGAATCAAATATTAACCCAAAACAATTTCATGGTAATGTGAATGACTGCTAACTTTCACACATTCAAGGCTCCATCAGAATTAAACTGCCCATTGTATGTGTTTTAAAATAAATAAATAAACCATCAGCAAAGTGAAATCGACCTAAATTTAATGTTGCGATTACAGCCAAGGTTACTATTTGTCTCCTCTTAGCACCAATAATTTGTAATAGCTGCTAAAAATTGGAGTGGCTTGAATTTGGATTTTCACAATGAATTCACAAATAGTTATGTTCAGATAATTGAGGGTTTTTTTTAGTTGATTCACTACTTTTCCTAAATTAAGAGGTAACAGTAACATCTGTCAGCTTAAAGGACTCATTAGCTTTCCTATCTGAGTTCTATCGGTGCCAAGTGAAACACAGAGAGATGCAAATACGTCCAAATACTTAGTGAATTGATATTTTACCCAATTGGAATGCTCCTGTAAATAATACTACCTAATTTGAATATTTGAAAATAGTTTTAGCTGTGCTATGATGCTAAATAAATACTTCATTAGGAGTCAATTGGTATTAGGTAAGGATAGGGCAATGGATCTGAAACCACTGCAAGGGAAAATCTTTCACTGCATTATCTCAATATTCAATGCAATTCCAACTGCTAAACATGCAAAAGAAATTTGTTGCATTTTAGTGTTCACCTTCAAAGATTTCTAGTGCTTTTACCGATCATAACACTGATAAATGGTGCTATCAATGTTCAGTGAAGTTAAATACTTTATTGGTGCTTGGATGCAGTCAAGTACAAAACATAAACGTTTACTTTTTTTCTTCTGATTTTACGGAAAAAAGGAAACTGTCAGTATAAAACAGGCAAACGCAATATTACAACGGCATTAAGTGTTGCATGTTCTCCCTAGTGGAAAATTTATACAGATGACAAATTGCAATTTGATATTAATTATCAATCATGCTTTATGTTGGATTATTCAGTGTGGTTTCAATGGGTTTTTTGATATATTAGTTTCTCAAGAATCAGATATCTGTAGACCAGGTGGCAACCAAAGGATAAAACTAATTTTCATAACCATGTTTGTGTTTTTTTTAGTCAACTAAGGAAACCTAATCAATCTACTACAAATAATCAGTTACTGGGAGTTATAAAACTTTATTGCTGTCAAGTAATTATATTTTCATATAATTCAAATAAGTCAGTAGAGTTTGCTGTTGAACCTGTCTGTATATATCAATGATTAAAATCTTCTTTTACCACTCATATCAAGCTCATTAGTTGGTTCAGAACCTAAGGTGAGCTATCCACTTTTATTTTCACTCCAATCAAATTAATCTTAAATCACTATTGTGACATTCACAGAGTAACGAAAGAGAAAAGCATCAAGATCCATTTTAATTGAACAAGAATAATATATTAATTGACAGCAGGTATACTAGAATTGCAGGTTCCTCCAATAGCATGAGGGGGCACTGTAGGATTATTTTTAGTTTATGAAATCATACAGTCATTATGAAATCATAGAGTATAGCAAGAAACAGACCCTGCAGCCTAACCTATGCATACTGACCAGATATCCTAACTTAATCTAGTCCCATTTGCTAGCATTTGGCCCATATCCCTCTAAATCCTTCCTGTTCATACACTCAATCATTGAAGTTAAAATTACTTGTCCATTCAATTACATGTTAATTTATGAAAATGGAATGTAGCAACCTAACTTGAGCAGGAATACTAAAGCTAATTAAGGGCTGCTTTCAGGATATCAAAGCTTGAATTTGTAATTTAAACAACTTACCAATTTAGAAGTAGCATAATCTAACAGACAATCAACACCACCATTAACAGAAAGAAAATGTTACCTTTAGAGCAAGAAGCCATGCACCTTTTGAAATTTTCAAACCTTGGTAATATTGTAATCCACCATTTCTTGCTGGGCAGCACAACTGAGATTAACCTCATAGTTACTTCCTTCTCAATTCAATGAATGAAATGGTTTTTGTTTTAATTTAGCTGTTTTTTACCCTCCCTCTCTCTTTTTCTCCTCTCTTTCTCCAAGCTCATCTGGTTGGTTCAGAATCTATGATGGAATATCCACTTTAATTCCAACTCATCTTCAATCACAATTGCAACATTCACAGAAGCATGAATGTAACAAGAAACAAAGAGCTATTAGAAGTGTGTAAATTGGTGATGGGACAAATGCTTGTTCCAAGACTTCAAAATAAAATCTCCAGATATCAGAGGGACATAGTACTATGACTACCAACATGACATGGATATTAATCATCAGTTGCAGGCATTCCTCAGTTGATTCAGTTCTGTGACATCCCAACCAAACTGTACCAAAACCTTTTTGTAGTTTAATTAAAAAATTTATTGTGCTGGAGGTAATCACAGGTTCAATATAGACACAAAACACCCTGCTAATCTATTGCTGGATCTATTATTCTTACAATGCTTTCAGAACAACAATTGTTTTATGAAGAGCTGAAGGCACCTTATTAAGAACCAAACTTCTCGGTTACTTTAAAACAATATTCATTTACAACCTGTACATAGGGCAAAAAATGGGAAAGCTATAGGCAGATTAGCCTAACATTTATTTTCCAAAAAGTATTGGAATCAATTATCAAGCAAGTAATAGCAGCACACTTGGAAAATTGTAATCTCATCAAGCAGAGTCAGCAAGGTTTCTTGGAAGGAAAATCATGCTTGATTAATTTATTAGGGCTTTGACGAAGTCTCAACCAGAGTGGATAGAGGAGAATCAGTAGACTTTATAGAAACGGCAGGGTGTCAGAATAAAGACTGAGTTAGGGAGAAATATCTCTCAAAGAGTTGAGAATCTTTGGAACTGTGGGCAGACTCCTTAAGTATACTTAAGTCTGCGATTGAAGGAATGAAGGGTTATGGGGAAAAGGCAGGAAAGTGGATGTGAGGAATGTCAGTTCAGACTAAACAACCTACTCCTGTTCCTATTTCTTACGGTCTTAGTTCTCCACTTATTCTATTAATAGCCATCAGGCTCCAGAACTCTCACTTTCCCTTGTCACTCAGTGCCCTGCACCCTGGCTATTTAATGTACTCTGCTAGTAAGGGTACAGAGTACAAGGAGAAAGGTAATGAAAGGTCCAAAAAGAGATGACGAGGAAAATTACAAGTGGTTTGGCCAGTGATGTAGCTAACTAGGCAACAAACGAAGTGGAGAGGGTCCAATTAGTGCACTACGGTAACATCAGTAGCATTGTGGTGTGTCTATGTTTGAAATAGGTGCTGACTTCCTTCTGGGTACAACAATGATATTAACAACACTGACTTCCAGTTTGACTGCAAGAGCAGAAAATACAGTGGAAGTCGCAGGCTACAGGCAGAGCTATGTTATCCCACAACCAATTGATCAGATCAGCACTTGGCAGTCTTGCTACACAATCTCTTCAATAACGATCGAATGTGATTACATGGTCACCATGAGACTAGCTCCCAGATTTTCTTTTATTGAATTCAGATTTCACCATCTGCCACGTTGAGATTGTTGTCAGAACATTTGCCCAGAGGTTTGGATTGCTAATCCTGTGACATTACCATTACATCACTATGTCCTCATATCAAGAAACAACTAAATGCATTGAATACTGCAAAGGCTATGGCTTCTGATAACTTCCTAGCAGTAGTGCTGGACTAGATGTCCAGAACTAGCCATATTTCTGGCCAAAATAAAAAAAATTGCTTTTACCTGACAAACTTTAAAATTGCCCCAAACGTATCCTGTCTATACAAAGTAATACAAGTCCAATCCAGTCATCATATCTCCAATAGTTTATTCTCAATAATCAAATAAATGGAAGGGCTTCTTTAAAGTACTATTCAGCATTGTATACTCACAAAAAAACTGAGAATCTGACAGAAGCTCCTCACAGGACGACTCAGCTCCAGACCTTATTACACCCTTGAAGATTTGAGGTGAATCTATTACACCAGACATCAAGTTAGCAATTGGGTGTTTGGCACCAAAGAGCCCCAGTAAAACTGAGGTCAATCAGGTTCAGTAACCTAGTAGTTATGCTACTGAAGTTGTAATCTGAATTGTTGGACCAATGACATGGAGACAAGTGTTCAATCCCACTATGGCTGCTGGAAATTTAAATTAAGTTATTTAAATAAATCTGAAATTTAAAAAAAAACTAATATTAGTAATGGCATCATCTGGTCACTATAGTCCTTAAGAGAAAATCCTCTGTCCTTGTCGAATTATGAACTAGGATTGATTTTAGATTTACAGCAACATGATTGATTCTCAACTGCCATTGATATATCTAAGGTAGCTGTAGATTTGAAAAAGTGGATAATAACTGTTGGTCTTGCCAATGACACCCAAATTCTATGAATACATTTTTAAAAATAATATTGAGGGAAACGTTCCTTTTGGCTGAAGATGGTCTTGGCTGTTGGAGGCTAATTATCTCAACTTCAGAAGTTTCTTGGGAGAATGTCCTAGACCCAAATATCATCAACTGCTTCATTAATGACTGTTGTTGGCTAGCTTGGACGCATTTAAACAACAGAATTTCTACACGTGTCAGGCACTCAACTAAATTTAACACAAAAAAATGCACTAATTTTAGATTTTAGTATAATACTTATGGGCAACTGCCTCCAAATGCTACCAAGAATATTTTGGCAGTTTTGAAATGTAAGTAATGCTTAGGAACAGATACGAGAAGCCTGTGCTAATGCACATTTTGTTATTTGAAGTTATACTGACTTCCTTCCTAGCGGAGCTGTTGTTGCAGGTCAATGACAATTAAAGGTGAATTGCTTCAAGTACAACACAAGAAGTTCAAGACTGTCAGTACACACAAGGCTACAATTATGAACTGATCCTTTAATTAGCAAGTTGTAAGAAAAATGTTAGTGGCGAAAATTCAGAAAATTTATGTGAAGACATGAAAAATTAAGATATTAATGAACTTGTGATCTTAATTTTAACAAAAAAAATACAAAGAGGACACCAGATTTACAGATATCACAATTCAACACAATTACAATTTTACCATAGTCTGATTATGTTTATCCAATTTTAAAATGCAATAATCCAGTTCCTCAGATTAATAATTACATTCTTCATTGTACAATAATGGACAGAATTTATAAAATTGTGAATCCTCTCCTTGTGCAGGGGGGTACAAGAGAATCCAAGCCTCCATGTCATTGCTTACAAGAGTTTCCTCTCTCAACTCGCTGCAACACTTTTGAGAAAGAAAATCAAGCTATTTTCAGATGTCAAATTGTACTATAACATGATATGTGTAAGATGACTGCACAAGGTTTGTCCTAACTCCTATATTATCTTGTGCCTGATGGATTCCCAGAACTCCCTTGTCAGTTGACATCCTGAGAATAACATGGATTTTCTGTTCATTTAAACACATATTACAGGATGACCGGTTTCAGAGGAGTAACTGAGTTGCATTTGTTTTTTCTTGCCAAACAAATCCTTGGTGACCTCAAAATTCACATTCTATTTTAGAAAACTGAACAAAGAAGACTCTCCCTCATTGTCTTTCTTCAGCTTAGTACAGATACACACCAAGTTAGAACAGAAGAACTAGCAGCAGGAGTAGGCCTTCTGGCCCCTTGACCCAGCTTCGCCATCCAATAAGATCATGGCTGATCTTTTTGTAACCTCAGCTCCACTTACCAGTCCTCTCACCATAACCCTTAATTCCTTTACTGTTCAAAAAATGACCCATTTTAGCTTTAACAACATTTACTGAGGAAGTTTCAATTACTTCATTGTGCAGGAAATTCCATGCATTCAACCCTCTGGGTGAAGAAGTTCTTTCTCAATTCAGTCCTAAATTTCCTCTCTGTAATTTTGAGGCTATGCCCTCTTGTTCTAGTTTCACCTGCCAGTGGAAACATCCTCTTTACTTATCTATCTACTCCCTTCATTATTTTGTGTTTCTATAAGATCCCCCCATACTTCTAAATTCCAATTAATATAATCGCAGTCTACTCAGTCTCTCCTCATAAGCCAACCCCCTCAACTCTGGAATCAACCTTGTGAACTTCCTCTGCAACCCCTCTAGTGCCAGTACATCCATGGTGGCTCCGTGGTTAGCACTGCTGCCTCACAGCACCAGGGACCTGGGTACAATTCTCATCTTGGGCAACTGTCGATGGGGAGTTTGCACATTCTCCCTGTGTCTGCGTGAGTTTGCTCTGGTTTCCTCCCACAGTCTAAAGATGTGCAGGTTAGGTGAATTGGCCATGCTAAATTGCCTGTAGTGTTAGGTGACGGGGTAAATGTAGGGGAATCGGTCTGAGGGTTGGTGTGGATTTGCTGGGCTGAAGGGCCTGTTTCCACACCAAGTAATCTAAAAAAAATTTTGTTAAAATTGATGATAATCAACCTTGATCTCGAGTAAGGGCTGGCTAGAATTTTAATAGCTGAATCCATGTTAACTCTGCCCAGTACCCTAAACAATAAATGAGTTACACTAAGACTGCACATTTTAACTTACTGAACCTGAAGATTCTAACTTTATTAATATAATACAGCAACGAAAATGTAGGGGAATGGGTCTGGGTGGGTTGCTCTTCGGAGGGTCAGTGTGAACTGGTGGGCCAAAAGGCTTGTTTCCACATTGTAGGTAATCTAACCTAATCTAATCCTTTCTCAAGTTAAAGAGACCAAAACTGCACCCAGTACTCCAAGTGTGACCTCACCAGCACCCTATACAGCTGCAACATAGCCTCCCTGCTTTTAAACTCAATCCCTTTAGTAATGAAGGACAAAATTCCATTTGCTTCTTAATTACCTGTTGCACCTACAGACCAACCTTCAGTGATTCATGCACAAGGACACCCAGGTCTGCACAGCCATTCAAATAATAGTCCTTTTTAGTGTTATTCCTAACAAAATGGATAACTTCACATTTATTAACATTATATCCCATTTGCCAGACCTTTACCTACTCACTTAAACTATCTATATCCCTTTGCAAAGCTTCACAGTCCTCTGCACACTTTGCTCTAGCACTCATCTCAGGTGTCATCCGCAAAGTATGACACACTACACATGGCCTCCAACTCCAAATCATCTATGTAAATTGTGAATAATTGCAGTTCCAACATTGATCTCTGAGACACACCAATAGTCACTGATTGCTAACCAGTAAAACACTAAATTTCCCCCACTGTTTCCTTCCTGTTAGTTAACCAATTCTCTATCCATGCTAATACAATGTCCGCAATGCCTTGCATCTTTACCTTATGCAGCAGCCTTTTGTGCGACACCTCGTTGGATGCATTTTGGAAATCCAGATACACCACATCTACTGGGTTCCCGTTCTCCACTGTGCTTGTAATGTCTTCTGAGAATTCCAGATTAGTTAAGCATGACCTGCCCTTCATGAGCCCATGCTGCGTCTGCCCAACGGGACAATTTCTAATGAGATGCCTTGCTATTTCTTCCTTGTTAATAGACTGAAGCATTTTCCCCACTACAGAAGTTAAGCTAACCGGTCTATATTTCCCCATCTTTTGTCTACCTCCTTTTTTAAATACTGGCATCATATTTGCTGTTTTCAAATCTGCTGGAAATGACCCAGAGTCCAGTGCATTTTGGAAAACTACCACAAGTACATGTGCTATTTCTTCCATCATCTCTTTTAGTACCCTGGGATGCATTCCATTAGGGCCAGGAGATTTGTCTACCTTTAGCTTCATTAGCTTGCCCAACACTACCTCTTTCATGATAATGATTGTTTCCAGGTAGTCACCTACCTTTGTCTCTTTGCCAACAGAAAATACCTGTTCAGTGCCTCGTCCATTTCCTCATATCCCATGACTAAATCCCTCATCTCATCCTCTAAAGGACCAATGTTTACTTTAGCTACTGTTTTTCATTTTATATTTTTATCGAATCTTTTGCTATCTGTCTTTAATATTCTGAGCTAGTTTATTCTCATAATCCATCTTACTGCTCTTTGTAGCTTCTCGTGGCTTTCTGTTGATGTTTGAAGCTTTCCCAATCTTCTAGTTTTCCACCGACCTTGGCCACTTTGTGTGCCTTCTCTTTCAATTTGATTGCCTCCCTTATTTCTTTAGACACCCATGGCAGACAACCCCTTTTCTTACAGTCCCTCCTTTTTTAATGGTATGTACTTTTGCTGAGCACTTTGAAATGTTGCTCCACTGTTAGTCATCTATCCCACCATAAAGTCTTTGCTTAAGTCCACTTTAGCAAACTCTGCCCTTATCCTATTGTAGTTTCCATTGTTTATGCACAGGGTTTTGATATTGGATTTTATTTTTGCACTTTCCATCTATATTCTAAATTCAGCCATACTGTGATCATTCCTTCCAACAAGATCCCTAATTATGACAACTTAATTATTCCTGTCTCATTACACAGGCTAAAATGTAAGGAATATCTAAATGTCCATGTAACATTTTGCTGATGTTGAAGTTTAACAATCTCTAATCTAATAATATGAGCTTTAATTCTCACCTTCATTCGCATTTATCCTTGTGTTTTTAATATATGCTGAAAACTTTGCAAAGATATCAATTCCAGCAGTATTTGATTCATGGTGTTTTGCTGCAAGCTTAGGGTACCTGAAAAAAGATACAAATCGATCTTTGACCATTCTTATTAGCATTCTCATATTCAACATATACCATATTCATGAAATTGTCATGTAGTTGTGACATTCATAGAAACACTATGATTTTTTTTCCCACAGGGATTTAAGCTGCAAGTCTGTAACAACAATCACATATCACTGAAAAATTCAGAATACCCTCGCCTTTTCTAACATCACTAATGTACAAATTGATCATAGTACGTAGGGTGATTCACTTCACATTTTTAAATTAGAACAGCATTCATAAAATTCACATTTAAGTATTACTGCAGCTTTTAAATTTTGTCTGCTGTATGATGACCAACATCAGCAATGAAAATGAACAGGGTCAGCATCAACAGACCACTCTACCCCTGCACCACCCACTCCCTGCATCTTGTCTGATACAAAGCAAAGCTCCTGCTACTGAATTCAATGGGATATATCAATAGAAAACCTAACAATGCACGAGTATGAGTTCCTTTCAATCTCACACATACTAGCTATTTTGGTATTGTTTGGTGAGATTTGCATCTTTCATGACCACCCATTATTATAAGCAGTAAGCACTCCTGTGTCGCAGCTTCGCTAGGTTGACTCCTTATTTTTAAGTAGGCAAAAGTGAGGACTGCAGATGCTGGAAACCAGAGTTTAGATCAGAATGGTGCTGGAAAAGCACAGCAGGTCAGGCAGCATCCGAGAAGCAGGAAAACCAACGTTTCGGGCAAAAGCTCTTCACCAAGAATGGAGGCAGGGAGTCTCCAGAATGGAGAGATAAATAGGAGGGAGCTGGGAGAATGTAGCAAAGAGTACAACAGGTGAATGGGGGTGGGGATGAAGGTGATAGGTCAGAGGGGAGGGTGGAGCGCATAGGTGGGAAGGGAGATTGGAAAATAGGACAGGTCATGGGGACAGTGCTGTGCTGGAAGGTGGGGGAGGGGAAATGAGGAAACTGGTGAAGTCCACATTTTTATCCTATCCTCATTTTTAAGTATGCTTGGTGCTGCTCTTGGCATAGCCCCTGCACTCTGCATTGAATCAGGGTTTCTCCCTTGTCTTATGGTAATGTCCGAGTAGGGGAAAATGCTGAGCCATAAGGTTGCAGATTGCCTTTGAGTACAATTCTGTGGCTGCTGGTGGCCAATAGCACTCATGAATGGCCCGTCTGGAGTTGCTACATCTGTTTGAAAGCTATCCCATTTAGCTTGGCAGTAGTGCCGAGCAACATGATGGAGGGTATCTTCATGAGAAAATGGGACTTCTCTCTGGAAAGACTGAACAGTGGTCACTCTTACTGATATGATCATGGATAGATAAATCTATGGTAGACAGATTGGTGAGGATGAATTCAAAAATGCGTTTGTTTCTTGTGGTTTCCCTCACTCTTCTGCATACCTAGCCATGCATCAATGTCCTTGAAAACATTAATCAGCTCGATCTGTAGTGTTGATGCTAAGCTACTTTTAGTGTGATGCATTAAAGTTCATTCTGTGCCCTCACTACACTTTCTGATTCAACACAGAGGAGCACAGAGTGGTCAGCAGTGAGCAATATTGGCATCTAGGAACAGATGAGAAAACCTAGAAAAAAAGGGAAAGAATACAGTCTGGTAACTGTGTTTTATTTCTCTCCCAGTGACCAACCAATCCACAAAGTTAAGTTGTCAGAACTTCAATTTCAGTATTGAATGGTGCTAGATGACCTTAGCGTTTCCATCATTAGAAAAAGAAAAATTGAGACATTTCCTCATTTCTATGCAATGATCTTTGTTATAAATGCACAAATAAAAGTCAGGTGAGGAGAAGAAAATGTCAGAGAAGAAAAAGATCCAAAACTAGAAATCATCTAACAGGGACGATGAGAAGCATCTTTTCAAAATAGAAGAACAACAAATTAATTTGCCATTAAAATCAAACTCAGGTGTCCTATTCATTCTCACAGTTCTTAATAAAAGTAAATTGGGTAGAATTTCCCAGACCTTAAGAGGAAATCCGAAAGAAACATCTTTTCCTAGCTTTAGCATTATCACCAATGTTCTGCTAAAGTTCTAATGCGAAATTGGGGGAAATTTTATACCTATATAACCATTTTAGGTATTACATACGGCCCTGGTTGAAGTTTAATGGTATTATATCAACTATAAAAAACTTCACTCATGGCATAAAATATTTACTTGAAGCTACTCTAATCCATTTTCAAGCGACATCCATTCGTAATCAGTTAATCAAAAGAAAAACAGAGGAAAATATTTTGTCTAATAAAATGTTGTCCTTATCGTCATCAATTTTCCACTAGCACAAGATGAAGAATGGGACACCTGTCTCAGGTAGTTTATTGCTTTTTTTCAAATCACAAAAGGGGCATTCCAGACATTGTGTCCACATATCGCAGCAGTCAAATAGCAATCTGTTGATGTCACAGAGACCTTAAAGTCTCTCGTTAAATTATTCATGCATATATAATTGTACCATTATTCAGAGAAACCCTACAGTGTGGAACCAGGCAATTTGGCCCATCGAGTCCACCTATGCTCGAAAGAGCATTACACTCAGATTCACTCCCTCACCCTAATCCCGTAACCTCATAATCATGGCCAATCCACCTAACCTGCACATCTTGTGACTGTGGGAGGAAACAAGAGGACCCAAAGAAAATCCAAACAGGCTCAGGTGCAGTTGTAACCTGTATGCCTCCCTCTGTCTAAGTACCCTATGATATGTATGTCCTTGTTCGCTTTTGCCTGTACTGCTCACAAAACAACACTTTTCACTGTACTTGGTACCAGTGACTACAATAAACTAAAACAAAAATCAAATAAGTCGTACTAAGCAAATTGACTGGACTCTCGGCTGACGAGTTTCCCAGTCCTGATGAACGTCAATCTGTTAAAAAAAAGTGGCTCGTGAGATCATTGATGTGTTGATTTCAATTTTGCAAAATTCCCTCTATTGTGGGAAGTTTCCATTAGATAGGAAATTGGACATGTATTCTTTTATTCCTAAAAGGATGGGGACAAAACTATCCACAGAACCACAGTCCTTTTTGCAAACAGTCCACAATTGTTCCTAGCTTCCAACAGGTTCTGCTGTCCATTTTTCACACTGCTAACTTTAAATAACCATCTACAGGCCAAATGGTTTAAAATCTGTCAGAGGAAAGATGTTAGACACTATTATTAAAGATGTTAAGGCAGGACACCACCTGACCAAGAAAATCAGGCAGCATCAGAGTTTTATCAAGGGGAAACATGTTTAACCACTCTACTGGAGATCTTTGAAGATTAATATATGCTGTGGATATAGGAGAACAATAAATATACTGTACTTACTTTGTGCTTTTGATTTGGGGCCACATCAAAGGCTATTGAGGAAAATAGGAGCTCATTCATATAGGCAACACATTGACTGGCTAACAAGAAGCAAATATTGGTGTGCCACATGGATCAGTGCTGGTGCCTCAACCTTTTACAATTTTTATAAACACATTGGATGGAGAAACCAAAGCTATGGTTGATAAATTTACTCATGATGTAAAATTAAAAAGGAAAGAAAATTGTGAAAAGGACATGAGGAGCATAGAAATAGAAATCGGTAACTTAAGTGATTGGGCAAAGATCTGGCAAATAAAGTATAACAGAAAAGTGTAAAATTTTCTATTTTTCCCCAAAGAATAAAATAGAAGTTCTGGATGTAGGTTTGCTCGCTGAGCTGTAAGGTTCATTTCCAGATGTTTCGTCACCCTACTAGGTAACATTTTCAGTGGGCCTCCAGGCAAAGCACTGTACATGATTCCTGCTTTCTATTTATATATTTGGGTTTATTTGGGTTGGTGATGTCATTTGCTTTGGTGATGTCATTTCCTGTTCTTTTTCTCAGGGGGTGGTAGATGGGGTCTAACTCGATGTGTTTGTTGATAGAGTTCCAGTTGGAATGTCATGCTTCTAGGAATTCTCTGCGTGTCTCTGTTTGGCTTGTCCTAAGATGGATGTGTTGTCCCAGTCAAAGTAGTGTCCTTCCTTATCTGTATTTATGGATACTAGTGAGAGAGGATCATGGTGTTTTGTGGCTAGTTGATATTCATGTATCCTGGCAGCTAGTTTTCTGCCTGTTTGTCCAATGTAGTGTTTGTTACAGTTCTTCCACAGTATTTTGTAAATTACATTAGTTTTGCTTGATGTCTGTATAGGATCTTTCTAGTTCATTAGCTGCTGTTTTAGTGTGTTGGTGGGTTTGTAGGCTACCATGATGCAAGGGGTCTGAGTAGTCTACAGAGACACGCACGAGAATTCCTTGAAGCATGGCATTCCAACTGGAATTCTATCAACAAACACATTGAGTTAGACCCCATCCACCACCCCCTGAGAAAAAGAACAGGAAATGACATCACTGAAGGAAATGACATCATCGACCCAAATAAACCCAAACATATAAATAGAAAGCAGCAATCATGTACAGTGCTTCGTTTGGAGGCCCACTGAAAATGCTACCTAGTAGAGTGACGAAACGTCTGGAAATGAACCTTCCAGCTCAGCGAGCAAACCTACATCCAGAACCTCAACCTGAGCTACAAATCTTCTCAAACTCAATAAAATAGAAGTGTATTATCTCAATGCTGAGAGAGTGTAGAGTCCTGAAATGCAGAGGGATTCTAGAACCAGGGTTAACTGTGTGAAATTAAAGATGACGTGTTATGTACTTACATTGGTGGGCATAGTACCTCTTCCAAGAATTCTTCAATTTTGTTGACATCTGTCTTGACCTCTCCATCAAATGTCAGGAATGGAGGATGAGTACCAGGAGCTAAGTTATGTAGATCAGCTGGTTTTCTATGAATAAGGAATAAAATTTATCAATAATTGCAACTACTGGATATAAAGATAGCAAATAAATCAGATACATTGCAGAACCCTCAGCTCCGAATTGTTTAGTTTTCTGAAGTGAACTGGGCTCAGGCTGAAGAATATTATTTTGGTTGTAGAAACTTGAAATAGTTAACCAATTTAAAAAAAAACACAATTTCAGGCAGTAATTGGAAAATGAAATGGAACAAATGATAATCGTAAATCGAAATTGTTGATCATCTACCTCAGATTCACTTTCCTGCCCGATTCCTGTACTCTTTGATTCCTATGAAAAATCTACCTATCTCAGTCTTAAACACAGTGATGGAGCATCCACAACCCTCTGACTGGAAAATCTTTTCCTAATTTCAGTCCGAAATGATCAACCCCTTTATACAGAGGATTGCTCCCATAGTCCATGTTCCCCAGTCAGGGGAAACTGCTTCTGTCTGAGTATATCAAAGCCCCTCTGAATATCAACATTTACATTTTTTTACAAGTTAAATAACTTCACACTTCCCCACATTATTTTCGAATTGCCACCTTAATGATCATTCATTTATTTTGTCTCTCTCTTCGCAGCCTTCTCCCAGCTTACCTTTTCATCTAGCTTTGAATAACATCAAACCTGAATACATTAAAGAAAGGCCCAACAGTTGCTAGAAATAGCAGCAACATTGGTTACAACAAATATGGATTCACTACAGGTACAGTCAAGTTTCTGAAAGTCTAGGTCCCAGAGTGTGAAGGAAGTTGCTATAGATATAGCCAGATCATTGATGATGATCTTCCAAAAAATTCAATATTACTATCAAAACTGACAAAGAATGGTTGATGACCATTGTATATTTAAGATTGTCAGAAGAGATGGAAGGTATTGTACTATTATGGATTAATGATTGGCTAATAGACAGAAAACAGTAGGAATAAATGAGTTATTCTTGTACTGGCAGGCTGTGACTAGTGGGTACTGCAAAGTTCAGTACTTAGGACCCAGCTGTTCACAATACATTTTAATGATTTGGAATTGAGGACTAAATTTGCATATTTTCAGTTTTGTGGGTGATATAAAGTAAAGTGGGAATGTCTTAGGAGGAAGATGTAAAGTGTGTTAGGACAGGCCTTTTGAATGGATGAGAACATGACTGTGGAATTTAATGTGGATAAGTGTGGTGTTATCTAATTTCTTTGGATAAACGGACATGTAGAGTAATTCTTAAATGTGAGAAGTAAGAAAATGTATGTGTACAAATGGTCCTTGTTCATGAGTAATTGAAGGTTAACATGTAGGTGCAGCAAGTTATTAAGAAGGCTAATGGAATATTATCCTTTATTATAAGAGGATTTGAGTACAGGAATAATAAAGTCTTGCTTCAAATGTAAAAGAAGCTTAGTAGACCACATCGGAAGTTTGATCTCCTTACCTCAGGGCGAGGAGGGAATGCAATAAAAACTTATTAGACTTGTTCCCAAAATGGCAGGACAATCCTATAAACATTGGATCTGTGTTCTCTAGAGTTTCAAAGGAGGAGAGGTGATTTAATTGAAACCTAAAAAATATTAAAAGAGATAGGGTAGATGCAAGTAGGGTGTTTCCCCTGTTTGGGGGGCGGGGGGGGGAGGGCTCTAAATTAATGGGTACAATGAACGGCAATGCCACTTTAGGTCTGAGATGAGGAGAATTTATTTTTAAACTTAGAGGATTGAAAATTTTTGGAATTCTCTACCAAAGGAGAGTGCAGTCTTAGAGTATGTTTGAAGTTGAGATTGATATATTTCTGGTTAGCAATAGAGTATAGGGATGGGCTGACTAAACGTTATTTGATAAGCAATCATTATACTGAATAGTGGTTCAGGCTCAAACGGCTGAATGGTTTACTCCTGTTCCTATGTACCTGTTATTCTCAAATTGTTCATCTAACACATTAGCAGATTGTAAATAACCTAACACTGATCCCTGTGGCTCTTTGCTCTGAATAGCTGGCAACTTGTAAATTTGTCTCTTTGTTTTCTGCCCATTGACAAGTCTGCTATCCACACTAATATATTATTGCCAACTCCATGAGACGTTAGTATTAACATTTACTGTGGCAGCTGCCTTTTGGAAACCATGTATATTGTATCTTTGGGTCCACCTTTATCTACCATGGTCACTACATCCTCAAAAATGAGAATAAATTTGACAAACAATTTCCCTTTCATTCAACAATAATAACTCTACCAGATCAAATTATAATATCCTAGGCTGAATGTTAAAACTTCCTGAATAATGGATTTCAAAATTTTCCTGATGTCCTCCTCTTCTTTCTCACATCGCTGTGATATATTTTGCTAGCTTTCAGTCTACTGGGAACACTCTACAAAACTTTGGAAAACCAGAACTCTCCCTGCAACAGCCTCCCTTAGAACCAGAAGATGAAGGTCATCAATTCCTGACATCTGTCTTCTGTTAGTCTCCAGTACATTTTTTCTGTTGATATTAATTTTATTCTGGATTAGTGGTGCTGGAAGAGCACAGCAGTCAGGCAGCATCCAAAGAGCAGCAAAGGGCTTTTGCCCGAAACGTCGATTTCGCTGCTCCTTGGATGCTGCCTGAACTGCTGTGTCTCTTCCAGCACCACTAATCCAGAATCTGGTTTCCAGCATCTGCAGTCATTGTTTTTACCTCTGATATTAATTTTAGGTTTGCCACAGTTATTAGCCCATGTGTTATCTCCAATTTTTAATCTTCTGGGCAGGAATTGTCAGGCTAATTTTCAGAAGTTCAGACAAAATATCTGGTATTTTTAACTAACCTAATACAAAAAAAATGCTAATTTTAGAAACCTGTAGAAAATAAAGTGTTTACTTTATTTCAAATTATAAAAAAATCTTCAACTTACTTGAAGAATTTATACAGTAGCCTCCTTATTTTTTAATTCTTCTGTGCAGATCTTGTTGCTGAATTGTACACAATAATACATCTGACAGAAGATGTGGTGTTAGCAGTAAGATTCTACTTCTCATTGAGCTTGAAAGCCTCATTATTATGCAGAACCTCAAACAGCTACCCAGCATTGAACTGGTGAGTTCAGTCAAATGACTTGAGATGGACTCACTGACAGTGTCGGGGTGTAGTGCTGGAAAAGCACAGTTGGTCAGGCAACTTCCGAGGTGCAGGAGAATTGATGTTTTGGGCATAAGCCCTTCATCAGGAATGAGATCTGTGGGTTGGGGCCGAGAGATAAATGGGAGGGGGTGAGGTTTGGGGGAAGGTAGCTGAGAAAGTGACAGGTGGATGAAGGTGAGGGAGTAGATGATAGGTCAGAGGGGGACTGATGGACAGGTCCGAAGGGCAGTGCCAAGTTGCAGGCTTGGTACTGGGATAATGTGGGGGGAAGAGAGATGAGGATAGTGTTAAAATCCAATTTTTCCTGTGTGGTTGCAGGGTCCCAAGGCAGAATATGTGGCTTTCCTCCTCCAAGTATCGGGTGTTCACGGTTTAGTGGTGGAGGAGGCCCAGGACCGGCATGTAATTGATGGAGTGGGAGGGGGAGTTGAAGCGTTCAGACATGGGGTGATGGGGTTGGTGGGTGTGGGTGTCCCAGAGCTGTTCTCTGAAATGATCCGCAAGAAGGTGTCCTGTTTCCCCGATGTAGAGGAGACCACACCGGGTGCAACGGATGCAGTAGATGGCATTGGTAGAAGTGCAGTTAAATTACTGATGGATGTGGAAGGATCCCTTGGGGCCTTGGACGGCAGTGAGGGGAGTGGTATGGACAGAGGACATAGAAACATACAAATGGAATCACTGAATAACATTTGTGTTTAACCAATGGAATTCAGTGTCTTTTCTCTAATGTTTGCATCATTTTACTGGGTCAGCTTTAAAGTGGCCTCAGCACCCTTTTTCCACAAATGAAAAAAAAAACTCAACCAGGATGTCTGCATCTTAACCAAAAGGGAAAAAAGTATTTGAGAGCAATACTAAAAAAGTGACAGCTAACAACACCAGCGGAAAAGTGTTTGGAGTAACAACAATCTATGAGAGTTTAAGACAGGTGCACAAATGCTTAACTGAAAAGAGATTTCCAGGACAATTTTAAAAGAGGAAAAAGAAATAGTACTCAAAAATTCCAAAGATCAGGACGCAGGCAGCTGATTGAGCTTATTGTTAGTGACAGGGCTAAGTGATAATGAAGCTGAAGGATGGGGTAACAGCCAGCAGAAGTGGATGCCAAATAGAAGACAGAATGAGATATCAAGGGACAATCCAAGATTTAAAAATGGTGTCTTTACAAAAGCAAAATGCTTGAATAATCTCTTTATAAATGTTTATAGTTCTTTTCAAATGCATCTGATTTGTTAAGTGGCATGTGATCTGCATTAGAATTTATTTTAAGTAAACTTTAATCCCTTACCTCTTTAGGTCAACTGTTGTGACATTGAACACAACACCTTTCAGCCACAAAATCATAAAGAGACGCTGAGAAAAGGGGCAATTACCAATACTCTCTCCATCAATGCCAGCCTGCAGGAGAATTAAACAGTAATTTATATATTGTCTGCAAAGTATATAACAAAAAAACATCAATTTCCACATTATTTGCAATGAAGTCACATTTGAGAATGCAAGATCTTTTCCTAATTACGACTACATTAAATAGATGTCCAGTTTTGGTAGATTCTGCTAAGTATGAGGAAAAGACTAGGTAAGATCCAATAGCTTTAAGATATGTGCACTCCAGCCATTTCTAAGTCATTTTCATTCTTCTGGAAAAATACTATTTTCTGTTGGCTTTATTGTCTATATGTGTCTTACCCATAAGAAATTTATATTCTTGTAAAATATATTGTTATATTATTCAAAGAAGTTCAGGGAAGTTCTTCCTGGTACCCTGGCCAACACTTATCTCTCAACCAGCTTTAATAAAACATGCTACCTCGTCATTAATATATTGCTGTTTGTGGACTCTTCCTGAGTCAAATTGGTTGTGGCACCCCTTATTTATAAGAGTAACCACACAACGAAAAGTATGTAATTGACTACAGAGGTTTGTAATGTCTTGAATTTGTGGAAGGCACTATATGAATACAAGTAATTTTAATTAAAATGTTGTAGCTATCAGTGCTGATGGGTAAGTGATATTATGTCTAAGTACTCACTCCAAGGTCTCCTGGCTCTTTCTATAACATACATTGTTCAATGATGAGTTCTAGTTACCAAGACCTGCTCCACATCCATTTCTAACACTTACATCATGTTTTTTTTATGCCTCCCGCATACCAATGGGTTTCCCATGCAGTTGAATCTCACAAATGGAGGATTTTAGAAGGAGGAGAACTGCACAATGGCACAGTCACACAGTCTAACACGAAGTGGCCTATGTTCACTGACATTTTAATGATTAATGATGATGATGATAATTAATAAAGGTGAACACGTATATTCCCAAAAGTAGTGGATATGGCAGACTCACTCAAGATATTTGAACATCCACAAGACTAATATTAGATCTTTCTTGCATCCACTCACTTGGCACTGAAGGCACGGCTGACATTCATTAAAGCAAGCTTGCCAGGCTGATGAATACCAACATGCTGATATGGTCACAAGGAACTTTGAGATTGTAGCCAATGTGCAGACACTGGTGTACTTAACTGTCAAGGACAGTGGAACATTGTTTGCATAGAGGTGGAGTCAGTACAGCCAGATAAAAGGACACTTAAAACTATCAAGCAGCATGGAACAGATTATTGAATGACAGCAAGGTGCGGCCTAAAAACTAGTAGAATCTCCTTATAATAACAACTCACAGGGATGATGTTTTGAAAGTAACTCAGAAGTAGTGGATCTTGGAAACTACCTCATTATATTTCAACACTCAAACAGGGACGCTGAAACTAGGAAATGGCATCAATTGCTTGCAAACTGACACCTGAACCTTGAGTTTCTGTAACTCTCTTGTCACTTCCTTCTCTTGGTCTCTTTAAAAGCTGTTAATTGGCTGATATGCATTTTGAGCTGACCAATCAAGCTTTCAGACTATTGTTTCAACACCCCATCTATTTTTAAGTCCTACTGCTTTGCAATTCACTTACCTGAAAATTTCCCCTCCCATCACAGGGTTCCCCCTGTATATCTTTATGTGCATCTGGTGCTGAAAATGGCAACAATAAACTCACATTGGAAAACTGTGCACATAGCATCCTTCTATTCTTGATCACTAGAACTCATTTCTAACAATTCAAATGTAACGTATTGGAAATGTCGGTTTAATCTTAAAAAATGTTGCCCCAGATGTCCACCAGACCACACCAGTTGCAATTTATTTAGATTGCTATGACAATGATTCAAACAACCTCTAAGTAAAAAGGGATGGGCTTATGGTCCCAAATGAATCAGCTTACACATGTTTATTCTCATATTCTCAAAGGGATTGAAATTCCACTGATCACTGTTCTCAGCTCATTGGTTAACATGCTAGAATAAAATGCTATGTGAACTAGCTCAGTTAAATTGTTAATCTACTTAAAAAAGACTCATGATTTCTTTACTACATTTTATGCAAATACATTGACACAAAGATAACTTTCTTCAGAATTTTGATCCAATGTCCAGTTTCATTATATTGCCAGAACTGAGGTTTCTCCAGATATTAGCAGACAGGCTATCTAATTTTGTTCCTATGGTTGAACTCATGCTCTGTTATTCATAATAACTTATTTTAAAATACTTAATACTGGAATCCATTTTTAATAGAGTATTATTTTGCTCCTTGTAATCATATATTAATGTATCAAAAATACAGAAGGAGATTCCTTCTTAAATGACCAAGCAACCTTTAGTATCTGAGCTTCACTTGAACATGTTCAAATTCTTGCCTTCTAAGTCAGAAAGGTAAACTTAGCTGAATGCTCCTCAAACAGTTTTGTTATTGGTTCAAATACTTTCATCAGTAGACTCAAACTTCAAATGTAAAGAACAGCAGCACACAAAAGACCTGTAACTTGCAGATTTGATGTACATTTAGAAATATAGAGATGTACAACATGGAAACAGACCCTTTGGTCCAACCTGTCCATGCCAATCAGATACCCTAAACTAATCTAGGCCCATTTGTCAGCACTTCGCCAACATCCCTTTAAACTATTCCTATTCATATACCCATCCAGATGCCTTTTCAATGTTGTAATTTTACCAGTCTCCATCGCTTCCTCTGGCAGCTCATTCCATGCAAGCACCACCCTTTGTGTGAACATGTTGCCCCTTAGATCCCTTTCAAATTTTTACTTCTCATCCTAAACCTAGGCCCTCTATTTTTGGAGTCCCCCACCCCTGGGAAAATACCTTGTCTATTTATAAACCTCTATATGAGCATCCCTCGGCTACATGGAAAACAGTCCCAGCTTATTCAGCCTCTACCTGAAGCTCAAACCCACCAACCGTGGCAACATCCTTGCAAATCTTTTCTGAACCCTTTCAAGTTTCGCAACATTCTTCTGACAGGAGGGAGACCAGAACTGCACAGAATATTCCAAAAAGTGGCCGAACCAATGTCCTACATGAGCTGCAACATGACCTCCCAATTCCTATAAACTTCTGGGCTCCCTCTCCCATTCCAATCCTATCTACCTATGACTCCATTTTGATCCAAAGAATGTGATGCTATCAAAGTGTCACTATCAATGCATTATTTTCTCAAAACCTAATGCAGTTCCTTTTGGTTTGGATGTAAAGGTAGCGTCTTTATTCTGGTTTCAAATGAACTGTGTGGCAGACGTTGCTTGTGATAACAAAATAACTACTGTGCTTTTATATTAACTACAGATTCTATCTGTCTTTGCATTCTCTGTTAATAAAGAACAGCTGAGTCTTTGTTAGAACATCCTTCACTATTTGTTGAAGAACAGCTGATACCTTAGCTCCCCATAGACTGTATATCACCGGAGGCTGAAAACAAAAGTTCTGCAAAAAGTCTATAGGCCTACTTTATTGATTTGGTACACATTTTATCATAAAGGAATCAAATGCAATCTCAACAAAATATTAGGAACAAAAACATAATCCCAATAAAATTAAAATTGCATAGTAGTATAATGCAAAGTATTCTGATTGATAGGAATGTGGCTGCTGAAATTTACAGTTATTCTTCTCAGCTACATATCATAGGTTTGCAGTTTGTTGTTTTCACTTGAGTACTGCTCCTGAACTTCCACATTATTTGTTTTAATGATCATTGTGATAGCGATAGCAATAGCAACGCTATGCAACCATTGGTTGTCATGTCTTAATACACTAACATAGTTTTTTTGATCTGTCGGTATTCTAATAAAAAGTGTCCTTAGCATCAATTATCAATCTATGTATTCAAAAATCCTCCATCCTACACAGAACTGTCATAGCACACCTCCCTTTGTCATTTGTGTCATAACTTTTTAAGTTATCACAGCAGAAAGTGCTATCTCAAAGATGTCAGGCTTACAAGACATTTCACATGGAAGGGTAAAAGACAAAAACTCACTCTTACTTCAGTCCCCAATGTAAAGGCCTATGGTTTTTGGCTCCGGCCCTCCACCTGACACCTGGCTGTGATTAAGTCATTCTATTTCCAACCTAGGTGTCATATTTAATCCCATAATAAGGTTCAATCTTTTGTTCACGTCATCATTAATATTGTCCATGTTCACCTAATATTATCAACAGACTTTGCTCACCTCTGTTCATCTACTGCTAAAATGCTCATCCATGACTTTGTTGCTTCTAGAGAGGACTACTACAAGGCACTACTGGCTGTTCTCCAATATTCTATCCTCCATAAATTTGAGGCCATCCAAAATCTTTTGCCCATGTCTCCATTTACATCTCTCCATTCCCATCCTCCTCATCACTCCTGGGCTCGCTAACACCTATATTGGTTCCTGGCTGGACAACATGTTGATTTTAAAATCCTCATCTTAGTTTTAAAATCTCTCCACAGCTTCATCCTTCCCTATTTCCATAATCTCCTCCAACCCCATAACTCGGGCATTTCCTTGCTACTCTAATTTTGAGTCTTGTATATCTTAATTTTAATCACTTCACCACTTGTCACCATGCTTCTGTTGCCTAGGACCCAAACTCTTGAATACCCTCCCTACATATTTCCACCTCTATAGCCCACTGTCCTGAAACACTTGTCTTGTTCATCTGACCCAATACCTCCTGTGTGACTGTGTCATACTTCATTTTATAATGTCCCTGTGAAGGACCAAGAGATTTTTTAAAGCTCCTATATGCTGCTGTTGCTTATTATGTAGAAATGTCTGGTGTTCACTTCACACTATCAAGTATTGATACAAGGAACCTTGAGTACCAGAATGCAGATATGACATCTGAATAGATAAATCATCTAATGATAAATCATCTTTTAGATTAAAAGTAAGATGTTGTGTATGTCTGAAGCTATACTTCACTAATGCGTGGTATAGTTTTGTCTGATTTTGGCACAATTTCTCACGAGTTATTGAGACAGACTTTGTAGGATCAAATTGGCTGGGTGTGGCGGTGGCTGAAACATATAACTGTATTGATAGAACTGAGTGACTTGCTGGACCATTCCGAGAGAACCCAAGAGTCAGCTATCTTGCTGTGGTTTAGAAGTCCCATGTAGGCCAGATCAGAGGACAAAGGATTTCCTTCCATGATGGTCATGTAGTGAATCAGATTGTTTTTAGAATAATGTGGCAGCTTCATGATAACTGTTTACAAGATAGTGGTTCTGAAGGAATTAATGTTTCATTAGGCTGCATTAGGCTCCACTCAATCTGATAATGTCATACAGTTATAGGTGGGGAAATGTGGAGATAGTTCTGGATCTTGAAACTGACAGATGTGACATCTGTTCCAAAGACTATCGGGATAATATTTAGCTAGCTAATGTCACTTATACATAATTGCTATCAAGTGATAAATTGCACCTGTTAACACAAGGGACTCTTGTTAAGACTGACTAGTGGTATCTGTACCATGGTAAACCAACTAGACTAATAGTCAAGGATAAGTGGAATGGTGGCAGATGCTTCGACCCAGAAATGCCAAAGTTACCATTTACTGATACTAGCATTTTTATTCCTGACGTATTTACCAGAACCTAAATTCTTCAGCTGTCCTGGTGGGAATTGAACTCATTTCCAATTTATTTGTCAAGGGTGGTGCATGTGTGGAATGGGCCGCCAGAGAAAGTGGTGGAGACTAGTACAATTGCAACATTTAAAAGGCATCTGGATGTGCATATGAGTCGGAAGGGTTTGGAGGGATATGGACTGGATGCTGCCAGGTGGGACTAGTTCGGCTTTGGATATTTGGTTGGCATGGATGAGTTGGACCAAAGGGTCTGTTTCCATGCTGTACATCTCTATGACTCTATGACTCTATCTAGATTTCTGAACAAAGAAAATTTACAGCCCAGGAACAGGCCCTTCGGCCCTCCAAGCCTGAGCCGATCCAAATGTACTGTCTACAGTCGGTCAATTCCTAAGCATCTGTATCTGTATCCCTCTACTCCCCACCTACTCATGCATTTATCCAGACCCATCTTAAATGAATCTACCATGCCTGCCTCTACCACCTCTGGTGGCAACACGTTCCAAATGCCCACCAACTTCTGTGTGAAGTACTTGCCGCGTGTATCCCCCTTAAACTTTCCACCTCTCACCTTGAAAGCATGACCTCTCGTTATTGAATCCTTCACCGTGGGAAAAAGCTTACCTCTATCCACCCGGTCTATACCCTTCATGAGTTTATAAACTTTAATCAGGTCCCCCCTTAATCTCCTTTTTTCCAATGAAAAAAACCTAATCTACTCAAGCTTTCTTCATGGCTAGCACCTTCCATACCAGGCAACATCCTTGTAAACCTTCTCTGCACCCTCTCCAAAGCGTCCACGTCCTATACTGTACAGTACTGTACACAGAACTGTACACAGTATTCTAAATGCAGCTGAACCAATGTCTTATACAATGTTAACATCACTTGCCAGCTCTTATACTCAATATCCCGTCCAATGAAGGCAAGCATACTATATGCCTTCTTGACCACTCTATCCACCTGAGTAGCAACCTTCAGGGTACAATGGACCTGCACTCCCAGATCTCTCTGCACATCAACATTTCCAAGGCTCTTCCATTCATGGGTCCAAGAATACAATCACTGAGCTACCATTCTTGTTATGATGTGTTAACATACTTGGGCTACATTTGCAATGGCAATAAATTACTGGAAAGAGTAGGGGGATGAGCTTTTTGCACCTAATTTTACAGGTACACAATGGGGGAGGCATCAACATTGTGCAAGTAAATTTAATTTTATGGAGCTGAACCACTGTACCATGATCACTCTCACCAACCTAAATTCCTCATGGCTATCTGGCCTCAGGACCACATGATATTTGATAGGCTGGAGCTGGAAAGCTGCTGTGGCCTGCCTAATGATATAATGACATCGCCTTCTTGCCAACAGGATTGGGCTGAGAGATAAACATTGGTCAAGGCACCAGGAGAACGCCTCTATTCTGCTCTAAATGATGCTGCAAGATGTTTTACTTCCACCTGGGGGATCACTTAACTTCTAATATTAACAATGCATCTGAACAACAATAACCAGGTCACCGTAGAACTTCCTCAGTGTAGTATCAGCCTGCCAGTGAGATTATACATTCAAGAATTATGGGCCCATAATCCTCTGTCCATGGAAGAGAGAGTTCTAACTCTGCCAAGACAGAGACTATACTGCCTCATAACAAACATATTTAGCCACAGGACCAAGAAGATTTCCATTCCATCAATTTACGTTGAATTTGACCCCAAGAGTTTGAGCATAAAAGGTAATCTGCTAATCCAATGCACCATTCAGCTTTCATTACCATACCTCTCACCTATCCCCAAAACTCCATTTTCAACGGTGATAGTCATATTGTCAGTCACACTATGCTTGTCATGAAGCTGATAATGGACAAGACATTTTGAAATAGGTTTGGCTCAATTACTGTCATTCTTAAAAGTATATATGCGTTACAACTCCATGCTGTAAAGTAGTAATGATGTTTGTTGCGTAAAGTAAATCGGAGCCAAATTTCCACTCTGTTTTCTGTCCAAGAACACTGAAGGTCCTTTACAAGTTATAAATGTGAGACAGGTGGTGAAAGCCAAGGCTGAAATTTAAACTCACTACTGTAGTTGAAATATTTATGAAAATTCCATTGTCTCCATTAGATTAAGCTGCCTCTCGACAAATAGCAAAAAAGAGAAAAGGTCTTAATCTATGTACCTCAGGTAAACAACAGATGATAGTGGAATTAAAAAGAAAATACTGAATATTAGAAGCCTGGCATATAAAAAAAAGTCAATCAGCATCTTTGGTGCAAGTTGACTTATTTACAATTCAGGTGCTGACACTATTTCAGAACTGAATGAAAGGCTTATAACATGGAGAGAGGAAACACACCAAAGTGATAACACCACGACAAATGAGGAATGCAACTATGCAACCAATGATCTTCATAATTAAACCTGTCAGTTTTTAAAAATATATTGAATAGTTTCTCAGAATTATCACATTAAATCCTATGACTGAAAAGATTTCCACTGATAGGTAACAATGATCAAACCACCATGATCATAATGAATAGCAGAGCAGATCGGAAGGGCTGAATGGCCTATTCCTATATATACTTCAAAGATCACTCCCTTGTCGAGGTTGAATTTCAATTATATGAAATTATTAGTCTTATTCTGCTTGGCCCTACTAATTAGTAAAGTTCGATCACATGGGATTCAGAGTGAGGTTACCAATTGGATACAATATTGTTTTAGCAGACTGAGGGCAGTGGTGCAGAATTGTTTTTGGCCTGGAGGCCCGTGACCAGTGGTAATCCACAAGGATCAGTATTGAGTCCACTTTCGTCTGTCATTTATATAAATAATTTGAATGAGAATATAGGAGGCATGTTTAGTAAGTTTGTGGACGACAACAAAATTGGTGGTATAGTGGTCAGTGAAGAAGCTTATCTAAGATTATAAACAGATTAGAGTAATGGGCTGAGGAGTGACAGATTGGAATTTAATTTGGATAAATGCAAGGAACTGAATTTTAGTAAAACAAACAAAGGGCAGGACTTATACAATTAATGGTAAGGCCGTGGATAATGTTATAGATCAGAGAGATGTAAGGGTTCAGGCACATAATTCTTTGGAATTTGTGTCATAGGTAGACAAGATGTTAAAAAGGATTTAGCATCCTTACCTTCACTTACCTTAGCTTGTGAGTTTAGGAGCTGGGATATCATGTTGAGGTTGTACAGGACATTAATGAGGCCTGTTCTGAAGTACCGTGACCAGTCCTGGCCACCCTGCTATAGGAAAGGATATTATTAAACTGGAGAGAGTTCAGATTAGATTCACCAGGATGGTACTATGAATGGAGGGTGTTTGAGTTATAAAAATAGCCTGGAACATTTTGCACTGGAGTACAAGAGGTTGTGGTTTATAAAATCATGAGGGGTATAGATACCAAAGGTCTTTTCACTAAAGTGAGGGACTTCAAAACTCAGAGACATATTTTTAAGGTGAGAGAGAAAGGAGAAAGATTTTAAAAGGTCATTGGGGCAACCTTTTTTTTTAAATACAAAGTAGTTTTTGTATGGAATTAACTGCCAAAGGAAGTGGTAGGTTCAGATAGAGTTACAATGTTTGAAAGACATTTGGATAAGTACAGGAGTGAAAAGGGTCAAAAGCAAGGAGGTGCAACTGGTTTAGTTTGAGAACATATTGGCATGGACTAGTTGGACTGAAGCATCTGCTTCCATACTGTATAACTCTGACTTGATGATTGATGGAAGATTGTCACTGCCACTACGATGGTAGGAATGGACCAAGATTTCTTCCCCTCTCATTTTTGAGCTGAGATTGTCAGGTCTTAAAATTTAATTTTTTTCTCATTGATGCCATCAAACAAATTAAATATTTGCATGTACTGGTAATACAAGATTTTTATGTGCGTTCTATTAAACATTTATTAATTAAAATCACTTCTGTGATTTAACTTTGATTTTAAAAAGAGAGATGTGATAACACTATACTCACAGCCTTCAAGATTAACAACATCCTGCTTTGGATTTCTGTACGTCAGCATTCATTTTACTGTAGTACATTTCTATTTATGATCATAACATAACATAAACAATTTAATTGTGTTAACTTCAGGAAAAACAAAAATTATTTGCAGGGTAGTGAGGAATGTAGAGCTCACTTAAAATCTTTCCACTGTTCCTACCCAAACCAGAGTTGCTAAAGTTGCAACTCACAGCTACTCTTATCAAAGTAACATTCATTCAGAAAAACATCAACATTTTAACAACAAATAATGCAGCATGATCACTAACCCAATAATAGCTAAATGGAATGTATCAAGTGACTACTAATATTCAATATTTATTACTGTTAGGTTTGACATGAGCCTTTCATCAAGTGAATAACATGGAGAACAGTGCAGTAATTCAACACAACATACTCCAAATGGAGAAAGAAATAACCAATAACTGGCAAACCTCAATGTGGTGTACAAATTTTGTTGTAACACTGATTCTACTGAAATCAAAAAGTAAGACATCAAAATGCAAGTGCATTTAAGACAGATGAAACTAACTTGGCCTGCAACTTCATTTGCATCTTCCTCATCACATAACGGCACTTTTATGGAATGACCTCTAATCAAGGAACAAGTTAGGCATTCAATCTAATTTGTACGACATGAAACTACTGCACAAAATAAATGCTAATCTATTACTTTATTTATTCAGGTCACAGGACAGAAATGAAACAACTTAAGTTAGTGAAGTGCTGTTCAGAGATCAAAGCTGTGAAATCCTACTGCGGGGTTTTATTTCATAAGCACTGACAACAAACTTGCTTCAGTTCCCACTGCTAACACTTATCACATTGATAGTCACCAGAAGAATAAGTCTGTTAATCTCTCATAACTCCTTCTTCAAAATTAAACAAACATTTGACCATGAACACACCAACACTAATGAATAAGCCTATGATCAAATTGTTTGTTGGAGTACTTCATGTATATAAATGGGAGCAGAACTAATGCTATCCTACCATCAAGTGGCATTGTCCAGAGGAGTGCCAAGGTAATGTTAATTCAATATTCCCATTAGTTACAAGGTTTCTCATATTAATTAGATTGCTATGCAAAAAGCAGGTATTTGTTTATGTTTCCATAGTTAAATCTTTGATTAGGTTTCTAGCAATCAAACATGTCTAGACATGTCTAGATCATGCTGACTGTTCAACAGCATATTTATTAGTAAAGGGCCTTGCTTTGTGAATTCAAGTAACATGAAGTATGATTACAATTTCCTTGCTGAGCACCAAATTGAAAATTTGATCAGGCTAATGCCTGGAGTCATTGGAGAAAAATTGAATGAAATGAAAATAAGATGAAACCATAACTCCAACCAAATTAATCTTCAAACTCCAAGATCTACTCAGCCCTTTTCTATACTCGCTATTCACGCAAGACTGTATGGCCAAATTCCATCTCAAGTCCATCTACAATTTCACTGACAACACCACTGTTATAGGGCGGATCTCAAACAATGACAAAACAGAATACAGGAAAGACGTACAGTCTGTCTGATATAACACAATAGTTCCATTCCCATGCAATCCCATGTTATAAGAAAATTGCATAATAGCAGCACCATTTCATGGGATTGGAATCATGTTATAGCCAATTAAGGAAATATTGTGTTCTACAAATAATGGTGTAAATTGTTCAATCACATTATACCAAAGTTGCGTTGCGTGTAATAGCAGAACCAACTGTAGACGCTTAGTGACATGATGTAAAAATAACAATCGCTCTAGAACTGGTCACTGACTTCAGGCACACTCCTATCTACATCAATGGTGCTGAGGTGGAGATGGTCAAGAGGCTCAAGTTCCCAGGAGTACTGATAACCAATTTATCCTCGTTCATCCATATTGACGCTATGGTTAAAAAAGCACGACGACGCCTCTACTTCCTCAGGAGGCTAAGGAAATATGGCATGTCTATAAAGACTCTTACCAATTTTTATAGATGCACGTTAAAAAGAATTCCATCTGGACACATCCTGACTTGGTATGGCAACTGCTCTGTCCAGGAGCATAAATAAACCAAAGAGATGTGAACACAGTTGTCCATCACTCAAGCCAACCTTCCATGTATTGACTCCATCTATACTTCTCGCTGTCTCAGGAAGTCAGTCAACATAATCAAAGACCCCTCTCATCCTGGTTACCTCCTCTTTCAATCCCTTTCATTGAACAAAAGATACAAAAGCTTCAACACACAGATTCAAGAACAGTTTCTTCCTTGCTTTTATTAGATTTCTGAATGGACCGCTCAAATTTTAAATACAACATTGATTTCTTTTTGTATACCTTCTCTGCAGCCATCACATCATATTCTTTTGGTCTGTTCTATTACTGTAATGCACTTTGTATGCTATGATTTGGCTGTACTGCATGCAAAACAAAACTTTTCACTGTACCTAGGTACATGTGACAATAATAAATCAAGTTCAAATCAAAAATGGCTTAACCAGAACGAGATTAAGGTTGTCTAAGAAGCAATGCTTACTTTTCAGGCAGAAATGGGCTCCTAAGCTTCTGCCATAGTAGATAGAAATCACATGCTTATTGAGCCATGAGCGCCTGTCATTTTGGGGTGGACAAATGGAGAGGAAAAATCAGATGTCGCGATGCTTAAAGCAGACACCTTAACCCTCACATTTGAAGTGTGATCCCTGTCAATGTTTTTCACTGGCTCTAAGCATCTAAAGGCATCCTAAGGTCTTCAAAGGTGCTTCAAAGATACATGCAAGTACTGTTTTCTTTTAGTTAAATATGTTAATGACTTAATGGCTATTTGAAGCCTCCTCTGAAATATTGGGTTACTTTAGCTGCATTCAGGATAACAATTCCCTACCTGTGGTTTGACAGGCAGAGCTTAATAAGGACTGCTGCAGGCTGTGACAAACACAGTAAGGAGGCAGCCCCGTGGCATGGTGGTTAGCATTGCTGCCTCAGCACCAATGACCTGGATCCAATTCCAGCCTTGAGTGACTGTTTTTGTTAGTTTGCACATTTTCTGTGTCTACATGGGTTTCCTCTGGGTCCTCCAGTTTCCTCTCACGGTCCAAAGATGTGCAGGTTATGTGTATTTGTCACGCAAAATAATTGCCCTTGGTGTTCAAGGATGTGCAGGTTATTTGGGCAAATGTGAGGTTACGGGTATAAGATGGGTGTAGGTGGGAGTTCTTTGGAGAATCAGTGTAGACTTGTTGGGCTGTAGGGCCTGCTTCCACACTATAGGGATTCTATTATTTATGAAGTATTCATCTGAATATGGAGCTGAGAGGAACACAAGAGCTTCTCCCAATTCAGCCATCAATTGTGACCACAACTGCCCTGATCCTCACCACTACTCCCTCCCATAGAAACTAATCAAGACACTTTTCCACCATTGTTATCTATCTTCTCCCAACCACTGTCACTACCTCTGTCTGATTGCCTCCTTTCTTGGATCTTTCCCAATAAAATCATTTTGATGATCTTTGATTCCTCTTCGCCAGATATCTATTGATATCTGTTGAGGTCTGCAATTTATTGATCCAATATTAATAAAGCTGTAGGTTTAATATTGCATGCACTGAATATTACCCCTTATCTTTAAATCACCCCCCAATAGCAGGTGCATTCTCATCCACATTGGGTTTCAGGAAGCTCAGAAAATATATGGATGCGCACTAAATTTAAGAAAGAGGGTGATTAGAAGATGGAACTGACTGCCACAGAGTAGCTGAGGTGACATAATTAGTATAGATGCACTTAAGGGGATTCAAGATAAACGTTTAGAGTAAAAAGAATAGATTCAAACAGATTCACATAAATAGAGTGGAAGATGACTGGTGTAAATTATTAGCACACACATACATCTACAGCACCTAAAATTTGGATTCTCCAATGTAACTATTACTAATATGCGTGGAAACTGCGTTGATATTTTGCTCTAGTTATGTGATTTTAAAAAATATATAAATATTCATGGGATGTTGGTGTCACTGGCTGGGCCAACGTTAATAACTTATCCCTATCTGCTTTTGAGCTAAGTGGCTTGCTGCGCCACTTCAGAGAGCAACAGGTCGGTCAAACCAAGTAATGATGACAGATTTCCTTCCCTAAAAGGATTATGACACCAGTTGGGTTTTTATAACAATGATTCATGGTTACCATTAGGCTAGGTTTTTATTTCAGAATCATTGATTTGAATGTCACCATTTATCATGGTGAAATTCAAACCCATGCACCCAGAGCTTTATACCTGGGATTCTGGCTTACTCAAGCAGAGACAATACCACTACACCAGCACTTTTCCAGGTATTAATATGTAATACATTTCTCTTCTCACCACTCTTACCCTCCCCCACCTCCATCAAGTTAATCATTGATATTAACAGATTGGAACTATTTTCCTACTCACTTGAATTTCTGCAGATTTTAAACTCCCAGCTGCATACAAACTTATGCCCTCTTAGGAAGCAAAATTTGGTCCATTGTGACTGCAATTTATAAACATTGTTCCCATTCCTCCTGAGATGTCTATTATCAAATCAGATACAATTCTATGGACACCACAAATCTTACAGTGTCAAGACTAGTTACCCATTACCTAGCAGTCAATCCTGACAATATGGTAATATTTATATGGCAGGGTGAGAAACATAGACCAGTTAATCCTGTCTTGACTTAATTTTGACAAATGTGTACTTTCAGCTAGTGTCACTGCACAAATACTGCTGCCAATTTTGTTCTAACATAGCTTTGGTTGCATCAGGTATGTCAGCAATAGCTGCAGTTAGGACATAAGAAGCTGTTAAAATGGTTTATTCTGTCTACAGTTTAAGTGTTTGTGAATGCAGAGGTTCATATTGCTTCAACGCTCCATTAGTTTACCAAGCTATATTATTGCCCCATAATCTCTGCAGAATTTGTTCATTTGTGAGATATTAATTTGCTTTTAGTGGCAGGTTTGCTACAGATCCCCATAGGGGTAACACTGTGGCCTGCTACCCACCTACCTTTCAGTACCCCTGTGAGCACAAAAGTACATAGAAGTAGTATTATCCTGATGTCTTATGTCCCAACCAACTAATGTGTCATTAGAAGAACTAAAAATCAAACAAACAAGGTGTGGAAATCTCTGTATTATCCACCCTTGATTAAAGTAGTATGAGCTGAAAATGTGTTGCTGGAAAAGCGCAGCAGGTCGGGCAGCATCCAAGGAGCAGGAGAATCGACGTTTTGGGCATGAGCCCTTCTTCAGGAATGAGGAAAGTGTGCCAAGGAGGCTAAGATAAAAGGTAGGGAGGAGGGACTTGGGGGAAGGGCGTTGGAAATGCGATAGGTGGAAGGAGGTCAAGGTGAGGGTGATAGGCCGGAGTGGGGGTGGGCACAGAGAGGTCAGGAAGAAGATTGCAGGTAGGAAGGTGATGCTGAGTTCGAGGGATTTGACTGAGACAAGGTGCGGGGAGGGGAAATGAGGAAACTGGAAAAATCTGAGTTCATCCCTTGTGGTTGGACGGTCCCTAGGCGGAAGATGAGGCACTCTTCCTCCACTCTTCCTCCTGCCTGATCTGCTGTGCTTTTCCAGCAACACATTTTCAGCTCTGATCTCCAGCATCTGCAGTCCTCACTTTCTCCTTAAAGTAGTATGAAGCAACCGGATAGATTCTCTAGCTCTGTTATTGGAGCTGTGTTCAGTTGGTAACACTCCTTCTAAACCATATGCATCCGGGTTCAAGTCCCACTCCTGGGACAAAAAATCAAGGTTGACAATCTAGTGCAGTGCTGGGCAATGCTGTCTTTCAGTTAGGACTCTAAAATGCTTGGATTGTTGTAAAAGAACCCATGGCACTGTTTCAAAGAACAGCAGGAAAGTATCCCAATGACCTGATCAACATGTTTATCCCTCAATTACTGTCACTATAACTGACTATGTGGTCATTGTGGGAGTTAGCTGTGTGCCTATTGGCTGACATATTTCCTACATCATCAATTCACTTCAAAAAGTATTTCATTGGTTGGAAAGTGGACTGAGACATCTAGTGGTCACAAAAGACGCTACATAAATACATATTTGGGTCAGGCTTCTGATGGACCAGAAGTAAAATTCATAGCAATTTATCTTCTTACTAGGAAAGTGTCTGAAAAAGCTAATGTTGAAAGGTGTTTTGGCACGTTTATCAAAATGCTACCATATTCTCATAGGGGGATGGTGGAAGAGTAGGCAACCGGTCCATAAAAATGCTGTAAGAGGGATGTTGCTTAAATAAAAACAACAGTGATTGTTCCCCTGCATACTGTAACATGATAGGGAGATCAAGTATAGGCTGCCTATCTCTAAAGCTCTCCACAATGCCCTTTGTAAAGGTGGTGCCACTCTCCCTCATGCACCTTGTTTATGACTGACAGCTGTTTGACAGTACAATCAGAACATCCAGTGTGTCAATCTCCATGTTGATCAACACTTTCCTGTATGTTGCCCCATCAACTTCCCTGGGCCCTCAGCCTCCAGAGGACTGGCAAATAAAACATCCTTTACAGATGAAAGGTTACAGATTAACTTTGGTCTCCATCCAGAGATGCTGCCCCACATGCTCAGTATAATCAGCACTTCTGTTTTTATTTCAATTTTACAGCAACACAGTATTTTTATTTGGTATTATGCTTGACTGCTATCCACTCGTGGCTGGATAACAACACTGACTTATCACAACTCAGCATGAACTTACAAGTTGCGCACAGTGCCAATATCTGAGCTGTAAATGAAGAGTGTCAGATTAGGTGAAAAGGTTATTTAGAAAATGCTGTGCTGATGGCCTCCATCTCTACCTCTTGAGGCTGCCTGGGCTGGGCAGGTAACAGTTCTTGCATATGAAAGCAGAGAATCAAACGGAACAACACTTGGGGGAAGCACTGGGGATGGCAAAGCATACACTGGGTTGGGCAATTTCGATGTCCACCACCAACAGTGGCTCAGCAGCAGCACTATCTATTGAGATGGTTGAGTCTGAAAGGATACTGCTGCTAGGCTGGGTCTACGGCAGATGGGTGAAGGAACCAACGAGAACGAAAAATATATTGGGCCTCATTCTTACCAATCTGCTGGCTGGAGATGCACCTGTTCATGACAGTATCAATACTTACTGCACAGTCCTTGTGGAGATAAAGTCCCACCTTCACAGTGAGAGTACCGTCCATTGTGTTGTGGCACTATCACCATGCTAAGTAGGACAGTGGAATGGTGGAAGGTGTCTCAACAGTGCTATCAGGCTACACTTGCTCAGCAATAACCTGCTCACTGACACTCAGTTTGGGTTCCACCAGGATCACTCAGCTCTTGACCTCATGGTACAGCTTTGGTTCAAATATGGACAAAATAATTGATTTCAAGAGGTGAGGAGAGTGTGACAGGCCATTTAGACTGCATTCAACTGAGTGTGACATCAAGGAACTCCAGCAAAACTGGAAACAATGGGTATCAGGGACAAATGCTCCACTGTTTGGAGTCAGACCTGGCAAATATGAAGTTGATGGTAGTGTTGGAGGTCAGTCAACTTAGGTCTAGGACATCTCTGGAAGAACTCCTCAGGAGAGTCTCCTAGGCCCAACCATTTGCAGCTGCTTCACCAATGACCTTCACTCCATCATAAGGTCAAAACTGGGGATGTTCACTTATGATTGCACAATAGTCAACACCATTTCTAATTTCACAGATATTGATGCAGTCCATGTTCAACTGCAACAAGATTTAGACAATATCCAGCCTTGGGCTGACAAGTGGCAAGTAACATTCACACCATGTAAATACCAGAAAATAACCATCTCGAATAAGAGACAATTATACACTGTCCCTTAACACTTAATTGTGTCACCATCACTGAATCCACCACTATCAACATCCTGGAGGTATCATTGACCAGAAACTCAACTGGACTCACCACATAGACAAAGTGGCTGCAAGAGCAGGTCAGAGGCTAGGAATACTGCAATGAGTAACTTACCTTTTGACTCCCCAAAGCCATTAACGTGGCACAAGTCAGGAGTGTGATGAAACATTCCCCACTTGCTTGGTGGGTACTGTTACAACAACAGTCAAAACACTTGACACCACCCAGGACATAGCAGCCTGCTTGATTGACATCATATACACTCCCTCCTCCCTCAATTGTAAGTGTGTACTATCTACAAGATGCACTGCAGAAATTCACCAATGCTTCTTGGACAACATATTCCAAACCCATGACCCCTTCCATCTAAAAAGATATTTTGAAACACCACCACCTGCAAGTTCCCCTCCCAAGTTACTCATCACCCTGATTTGGCAATGCATCACTGTCACCGGGTCAAAATCCTGGAATTCCCTCCTCAAGGACATTGAGTCTACCTACAGCACATGGACTGCAATGGTTCAAGAAGGCAGTTCACCACTACCTTCTCCAGGGCAACTGTGAATGAGCAAGAAAGGCCAGCAAGCCAATAATGCCCATGTCCCACAAGTGAATTTTAAAAAGTGCAAGTAAACATAGCAGCAATGTGGAGGTGAAATTGGCAGCATTCATCATTGTGTGAGGGTGAAGTGGAGTATTCTGATGTTAGGCCAGTGTCCCAAGTGCCAGAGGTACTGCTGGGTGATGGATAGGGATGTGGTGATTTGAGCTGTGAGACAGTGGAGGGTTCAAAATGCCAAACGAAAAGGTATTTCTCTGATGTTGACCAGTCTTTTGAGATCATTGGACCTCTTGTAAGATTGCAGCCAAGATCTCAGGTTCAGATAGCAGGAGGTGACTTTCCTAGCCAGCTGCCTGCGTACCCTTTTGACAAGGGCCCTTGAGGGTCTTTCAGCCCCCTGCCAGAAACATACTTCCTTTCCTCACATCAATAATGATGCAGCACCACATCCATGCAGGAAGATTGCCATGTGCGTTGGAAAAACAATCCAATTTTAATCAAATATAAAGCCCATATGTCACATTGTTAAATAATGCCTCCTGATGTGTGCAGACTTCACAAATATATTTAGGATGAGCAGATCAGCACTAAAGACACTGGTTGTTACCCTAAAATCTTGATGCAGTGAACAAATTCAATGCTTATTCACTTCAATTCACTACACCATCCTCGATATACAACTCAACTGAACTGCTCCTACTTGGTTCCACTCTTGCCTGTCTGATCAAAGCCAGAATATCTCTGGCAATGACATCTCCTTCCACTCTTTAACAATTACCTTGTTAACCCTGTATGGATTCATCCATGTCCTGTTTCCTCATGCTCCTCTTAGGTCATGTCAATTGAAGACAAAGGGTTTCCTTCCGTAAGTATAACACAATCACTTTGCATTTTCTCTCAACCTCTCATTATTTCTCTATTCTCAGATTAGCTATTCAACAGCCTGTTCTCAGTTAACAATAAAAAGACCAATCCAAATAGTTTTGGGATCCTCTACCATGTTCTCTGTATCCTCATCAATGTTTGCAATCTTTGTGCTCTATTTGATTTCAAGGTAGGCTATGGACTATTCCACAAAGATCATTCTACTTAAAATTTCAATGCTTGTCTAGATCTTCTCGAATCTTATCAATTTACACTCAATTCCTTTTCCATGCCCCCTTTCCTGAAATTATTTATTCAAAAGGGAAACAGGTCAGAGATGGGATCGTCTTTACAGAGTGAATTTCATCCTGAATCACCAAAGCTTCGCCACCACCTACAAGGGAGAGTCAGGAGCATGATGGAATACTCTCCATTTGCCTGGAAGGGTGTAGTTCTAACATGCAAGAAGCTCAACACAATTAAGAATAAAGCAGCCTGCTGGATTAGTACCTCACCTTGCAACTTAAATAAAAACACCCTTCACCACCTATGTACAGTGCCAGTATCTATAAGATGCACCGCAGTACCTCACCAAGCTACCTGGCAGTACCTTCCAAGCATGTGACTTCTCCCATCTAGAAGGACAAACACAACAGATGCAACAATACCATCAATGAGAAGTACCTCTCCAAACAAATATCACCCTAATTCTTAACTATAATTGCTGTGCCTTCACTGTTAGAGGGTAAAGGTTGTAAATCCCCTTCCAAGTAACACTGTGGGTGTACCAACACCACAAGGACGTTTTTATTCACTCTTGGAATGTGGGCATCGATGGTTGACTAGAATTTCTTGCCTGTCTCTAGATGCCCTTGCTTCAAGGGCAACATTTAAGAAGGCAACTCACTATCACCTTTTCAAGAGCAATTAGGGATGGGAATAAAAATTGGCTAAATATTGGCCTAGCCAGTGACACTAACATCCAAGCAACAAATAAAAACAATAAGCATATTTTGTCACTAGAACTATACTTTGAAACACAAGCACTCCCAGATATTCTCCTACTTTAGGGACTGTAGTTTCCCTTCCACAGTAACTAAGGAATCTCTCATCTTCTCCATCTCCTGCACTTCTGCCCTCAAACCCCCTCCACCCAACAACAACAAGAATAAAGTCCCTTAGTCCTCACATACCACAGCACCAACCTCCAAATTCAATGCTTCATCCTCTGACATTTCTGTCACCGACAATCAGACCCCACCGCCAAAAGATATTTCTTACTCCACCCCTGTTTTTTGATGCACAGGATCCAAGTTAGACAACCAAACGTGCTAAATTTCACATTTCCCATTAAAATAGCCATCCTTGTTCTAAAACAAATACCCTGAAACCTTAACTGAATTGACAATACTGAAAAACAGATAAATGTGAAGCTAGACGAGCACAGCATCCAAGGAGCAAGAAAGTCAACATTTCAGGTCAAACCCCTTCATCAGGACTAGGGAGGAAGAGGGAGCCCAGAAGTATATAGAGGGATGGGGGTGGGGCTGGGAGGATAGGTGGGATGATGATGGGTGGATGCAGGTAGGGGGGGTTATTGTGTTTGGTCAGTAGGAAAGGTGGAGCGGATAGGTGGATAAGACGATGGACAGGTTGGGTTGACAATGAGATGGGGTGGGACTAGACATGGGATAAGGCTGGGAGAGGTGGGACTTTGAAGCTGGTGAAGTCGATTTTGAGGCCATTGGGCTACAAACTTCCCAGGTGGAGTATTAAAAAGTGTTGTTCATCCGTTTCTATTAGGCTTTCTTTGACAGTGGAGGAGGCCAAGGATGATCATGTCGCTGGGGGAATGGGAGGGGGAATTAAAGTAATTGGCAATTGGAGGGTTGGGTTGGTTAATGTGTGCAGAGCACTGATGCTCCACAAACCGGTTCCCATGACTGTGTTTGGTCTCCCCAATATGGAGGAGGCCGCATCAGGAGCAACAGATGCAACAGGTGAGGTTGGATGACGTACAGGTGAATCTCTGTCAGAACTGGAAGGATTGTTTGTGGCCTTGGACAGAGGTGAGAAGGGAGGTGTGGGGGGGGAAGTGTTGCATCTCTTGCGGTTGCAGGGAAAGGTACTGAGTGTGGTGGAGAAGTTGGTGGGGAGTGTAGAATTGATGAGGGAGTCACAGAGTGAATGTCCCTGCGGAAATCAGACAAGGATGGGGAAGGTAGTATCGTTTTGGTGGTGGGGTCTGGTTGTAGGTGGTGGAAATCACGGAGGATGATGCGTTGGATTTGGAGGTTAGTGCCATGGTAGGTGAGGACTAAGGAGACTCTACCCTAATAAATCAGAACTCTATCAACAAACACATTGACATGGATCTGATTTATCACCCCCTGAGAAAAAGAACAGGAAATGGCATCACCACAGGAAATGACATCACCAACCCAAAGAAACCCAAACATATAAACAGAAATCAGCAATGCTTCAACTGGAGGCTCAAAGATGATGTTATGAAACATCTGAAAATGAGCCTTCCAGCTCAGCGAGCAAACCTACATCCAGAATCTCAACCTGAGCTAGAAATCTTCTCAAAACTCGCTAACATATTTTCTGCTCCTTGGTAATTAACATGCCCTCAACTGCATCTCCTCTATTTCCTGCACCTCTGCCCTCAAACTGCCTCCTCTCCAACAAGGATACAGTCCCTTTAGTCCTCACATACCACCCCACCAACATCCGAATCCACTGCATCATCCTCCAACATTTCCGGATCTACAATCAGATCCCATCACCGAAAAGATATTTCCTTCCCCACTCCTGTCTGCTTTCTCCAGGGACCAAACATGCCATGACTTCCTGGTTAACTCTACACTCCCCATCAACTTCTCCACCACACCCAGTACCTTTCTCTACAACTGCAAGAGGTGCAACACCTGTCCCCACATCTATGTTCAAGGCCGTAAACAATCCTTCCAGATATAACAGATTCATCTGTACATCATCCAACTTCACCTATTGCATCTGTTGCGCCCGATGTGGTCTCCTCTATATCAAGGAGACCAAATGCTGTCTTGGGAACCGGTTTGTGGAGCATCTATGCTCTGCATGCATCAACCAACCTGATCCTCTGACAGGCATTCACTTTAATTTCCCCAGCGACATGACCATCTTTGGCCTCCTCCACTGTCAAAGTGAGGCCAAACAGAAACCAGAGGAACAATACCTTATGTTTCACCTGGGAGGCTTACAGCCCCATGGCCTCAAAATTGACTTCAAAGTCCGTCCTCCCCAGCCTTATCCCATGTCTAGTCCCACCCCTCTTCATCGCCATCCTGACCTGTACATATTCCTACTCACCTATCTGCTCCACCCTTCCCACTGACCAATTGCAATGACCCCCTACCTGCATCTACCTATCACCATCTGGTCTACCTTCCCTAGCACAATCCCCCTCCCTCTATATACTTCTGGGTTCCCCCCCCCCCCACCCCCAAGTCCTGGCGAAAAGTTTCAGGTCAACATATTGACTTTCCAGCCACTTGGATGCTGCCTGACTTGTTGTGATCTTCCAGCTTCACGTCTATCGACTCTGACTTCCAGCATCTGTAGCCCTTACTGTTTCCTTCTCAGTTGGATTCCTTCTTATTGTACAATCTCACATTTAACTTTCACTACCTTGATTTTCTGTTTCTGTCATCATTGACATAGCTCTGACTATGAAAGAGAACATTGCTGCTGACATTGGTAATGATTAGCTGTCACACCAACATGTTTAAATATTTCAATATTTTACTTCTAACCACAGCAAATCATGATTGAGTTTAGTGTTTCTCAAATAGAAGGTGGTTGAACACTTTTTTAAAATGACCAGCTTTCCTAGCTTACGACACCAGTTAGATTTGCAAAGTTGTTTTCAGAAACATTACTGATAAACTACAGTGACTGACGCACTCAGCTCATCTCAGCATCATGCCATTAGTGAGTAGCATTACTGATATATATTTGGACCATGTGAAGCAAACCTTCTGGAAAGTTCCCTGCTATTGGGTGTCAGCTGATACAGTACCATAAGGTTTCTAGCTATCTCTCAACTCTGCCAAGACAAGGAAGACATGCAGGAAGGAAAATCTGTGACAAAATGTTGTGCATCAAAAAAACTTAGGAGAAATTTTTTAAGAAACTATTTCACTCATTGTATCTACGATGTTCAAAATGGCAGTGAAAATTCAGAATTGAATCTACTCCAATGCATTTTCTCTTCACTATTGACATTTGATCCAAACACTGGTGTTTCAAGTTACTAACTGGAGTTTCATCCACCCTTGCAGATTCTATTGTCACTGACAGCCGTATGCAAATGAAGATTGCTACATACCTTCAGAATCTTGGACTGTGAAGCTAATTCAGTCTCTATTTCATCTTGTATTGAAGTTAGTAACCCTGCATCGTAAAAGTACAGTATTTCCTACATTTTGGCATAGCCTTCCTAGCACTGCTGTTGTGTTTTGCAGTGAATTATTTTCACACTTAGTTTAGAAACAAATTGTGGAAGTAAATGCTCAACTTTATATGGACCAGAATCACAGAGGTTAGTCTGAAGAAAGGATTGTCAATTAAGTTTTATGTTTGTTCTTTTGTATCTGATATAGTCATTATTTCAGTGAAAATATATGCACAAGCACCTTTTTTTTATGCCAGGTAGAAAGGACAAAACTGAACACTACTAGTACCCACATTTTGAATCAGCAACAATTTTAGATTAATGCAAATGGAGCTTTAGAATATAGATACTTCAACAGTTTTGAAAAGGGAATAACTTTCTTCGTGATCAACACATGATTCACACTAACACAGGAAAATATTTCAGCCAACCCATATCTTTAGTTTCATTACAAGGGTGATATTTATAGATTTAAGCTATATTTAGACAAATGCTAGTGGACAACACCAACTGCCGCAACCTCTTTATAAATACATTGCTCAAATTCTACATGGGACCTGGAAAATAAAAAAATTTCTACTTTACTAAACATTAGTTCAATTTTTTTAAAAAGGTTTTATTTCAAAAATTAATTGCTCAGTGCAATGTACTAATCTCCTGCTCAATTTAACTATAATGTGCTTTCTGTTATTCTTGGGCCAATTAACTCTATAAACAAACTGGATGAAACACTGAATTTGGATAAATATGGAGTATCCATGACTGTGTACTAAAACCAGTATTGTCTATTGGAGACACTGTGGTACTCAAATTATTATTCTTGACATGTGAACCTACGCAATGCAAAATCCAATAAAGGGACCATAGCACACCATACTGCCATTGCTAAAACACAAGCTGACCATGCATAGCTCAAATAGTAGTTTCGTTCAGAGTACTGTCATATTAATGATATTGATCTAATAATCAATTGCTTGTCAAGGATTGATCAACTCCATAGGATAGCTTATTTATTACAGTAAAACATATTACAACTTATGAAATGGACATTACATCAAATGAACTGGTATCACAGCATGCAATTTGCAGGCCAACTTAAGGACATTAAGGACTACAGGTGCTGTGTAAGTATAAAGGCAAGGTGCACATATAAAGGGCATAGTTAATAATCTTTTGAGAATACTAGGTTTGCAGATGATACCAAAATTGGTGGTTTAGTGGACAATGAAGAGGTTACTGCAGAATACAACGGGATCTTGATCAGATGGATCAATGGGCTGAGGAGTGGCAGATGGAGTTTAATTTAGATAAACGTGAGGTGCTGCATTTTGGAAAGATAAGTCTGAGGAGAACTTATACACTTAATAGTGAGGTTCTGGGGAGTGTTGAAGGACAAAGAGACCTTGGACTGCAGGTTCATAGTTCCTTGAACATGGAGTTGCAGGTAGATAGGAAAGTGAAGAAGGTGTTTGGTATGCTTTCCTTTATTGGTCAGAGTATTGAGTATAGGAGTTGGGAGGTCATATTGCAGCTGTACAGGATGTTGGTTAAGCCACGTTTGGAATATTGTGCGCAATTCTAGTCTCCTTCCTACAGGAAGGATGTGGTGAAACTTGAAAGGGTTCAGAAAAGATGTGCAAGGATGTTTTGGAGGCTGATATGTGCTTTATAGAGGTTTATAAAATCATGAGGGGCAAGGTTGGTGTAAATAGATGCAGTCTTTTCCCTGGGTAGGGGGAGTCCTGAACTAGAGGACATAGGTTTAGGGTGAGAGGGGAAGGATTTAAAAGAGATCTAAGGGGCAACTTTTTCATGCGTAGGGTGCTGAATTGCCAGAGGAAGTGGCTGAGGCTGGTACAATCACAACATTTAAAAGACATCTGGATGGGTACATGAATAGAAAAGGTTTAGAAGGATATGGGTCAAGTGCTGGCAAATGGAACTCGATTTAATTATCTAATTGGTGTGGACGAGTTGGATTGAAGGTTCAGTTTCCGTGCTGTATACCTCTATGATTTTATGTGATCTAGAACTACCAGCCAGTTTACCAACATTGCGAGCCAAGGTTGCAAAGCAAATGCCACCAAGCAAGAGAGTTGTGATATGCTTTTATTCAATGGGCACCTATGTTTTCTTTCTGTGCATGTCCCACTTTGTGATTTGAACTGGTATTTACTTGTTGCAATAATATATAGGAAGGCCTTTTTATTTGAACTGACATTGAGAATCTACTTAGGTGTACATGTTGTACATACAGTTCAAGCACCCTTTATTTTTATGGCATTCCAAGTGCCTTGGACATGCTGAAACACACATTGCCATGGTGAATGGTCTCCATTGGTGTTACTGCCAGATCATAACCTCTCATACATATCCCAATGTTGCTCTACCCAGATTCAGACTGCAAAGGCTTTTCTTTAGTGCTGTACAAATTATGATGTGCTTTCTCTTAATCTCAGGCCAGCTAACTCCATAATCCAAATGGATGAAACTCAAGCTGATTTTCTGAATTTTAACAGGTCATCCATGATTATACACTGCCTAGATTTTACCAGAGGGGCTAATATGCACACATGGAATGTACACTGTTTAAATAAATCAAACTGTGTTGTTGATGCACAACAGTAAATGTAGAGCTCAACATTTGACTGGTGTATTTATGAAGAAGCACAGACAGCTTCCCCCCACTTAACTTGCCTGAACAAACAGCTCCCCTGTCATTTCTTCTTCCAAGGTGGAAGTCATCTGACAGTCAGTTCATTCATTCGAAAGGATAATCAGTATGCAATCCCCACTGTCCACTTATCAGCTATTTGCTGTTCTGGTGCAATACAATGCTCTCAGGTGCAACATCTGATTAATCAGTTCGTCATTCTCCTTCATGAGAAATTTGCAAAGAGAAACACCTTTGACTACAAGTCCATTAGGAAGTGGTCAGCACGTAGTACCCGTAAGACCCTGTGGGAAAAAGGAGAGGCTGGTTTCTGTCGGGTTATTTCCTGAGCAAACCGTTAGCCATTTTGCAGAATGCCTCATCAACAGAACTTTCCAACAAGCACCAAGACATTGCTTGGCTAGTGAGGAGTAGGGCACTACCTGTGAGGTCCTTCACAAATGCGCAGACTCTTGGCATCACCAAGATGGGGGGGTGGGGGGATGACAGCGGTGATATGAGACTGTCACACATCTCCACATCTCCTTCGGGAATGTGCCTTTGCAAAGGAAATCTGGAGAAATGTGCAGACATTTTTGTCAAGGTTCATCCTGAGTAGATTTGTGATGCAGGACTCTTCTATAAAGCTCTGTTCTCCAGGACGCACACTGAACTAAACATCAACTGCGTAAGAAGGACTATCAACTCAGTGAAGGACACTCTTTGGTCTACCCAAAACTTTATGGTCTTCAAAAGCAACTTTTTTCAAAAAAAAGTTGACCTCAACCACATTTTGTAAACTGCCACATTCCAAAGTCCAGGATCATGTGATGACGGATGCACTAAGTCTGGAGTAGCTGCTACCAGGGTGCAGTTGGAAAGATCACCACCTAAAGATCTTTCTGCTGAAGTTAAGTTGGGGTCCATTCAGTTATTGGACCCTCCCAATGCCTCAAATGTATGTAAATATAGACTTGTAGAAGTAAGAAATGGGCTTGTTTGCTGGATGCAGTCAAACTCCATTGTTTGTTTTGTTTCTTCATATGCTACTGTACAGAACTGAACTGCTTAAGTGACTGTATATGTATACAAAGATATTTATGAATAAAGTATATTTTTGAAATAAAAATTAACAGATGCTGCCAGACCTGAGTTTTTCCAGCAATTTCTGATCTTGTTTCTGATTTCCAGCATCAGCAGTTCTTTGTTTTTTAATTTAATAAATTATTGTTAACTGATTTCAATAACAACTTTTATTTCTACAGGCTAAATGTGGGGTTACAGGATATGGTGGGGTGCTGAGTCTGGATGGGATGCTCTTTGGTGTACACTCAATGGGCCGAGTGGCCTCCTCCAGCAGTGCAGATGTATTATGATTGGTTATTATCTGGATTACATATTTAGGGTGGACTTCAGCAAATTTAAAAAGTTTTACTCAAACTACACACCATTAGTGTTTAACACGCTTTCAGAATTTCACACTCTAGCTGTCTTACACTTATTCACAAGAACATATAAAGAGGGATGGACCCTGGAAAAACCTACTTGTAAAATGTAACACTGAACTGTGCATGGTGCAGTGTAATAATCTGGTTCATTAAAAGCAAACCAAAATTTACCAGTTGGCACTCTTGGGATGTGCAAAGGGTTTGTAGTGAATTCCTCAAGTCTTCAAATTTTTTTCATTTGTTGTTTTATAAATCATAGAATCCGTGCAGAGTGGGAACAGGCCATTTAGCCCATCGATTCCAGACTGATCCTCTGAAGTGCAGATGACCCAGACCCACCCCTCTACCCTGTCCCTGTAATTGTGTATTTCCATGGCCAATCCACCTATCCTGTACATCTTTGTCCTGTGGGAGGAAACCGGAGGAAACCCACACACATGCAGGGAGAAATGTGCAAGCTCTACACAAACAATCACACTTGGCTGAAATCAAATCCAGGGTCCCTGGCATTGTGAGGCAGCAGTGCTAATGACTGAGCCACCATGTCACCTCAAAAACAAAATCCATTAATAAAAAACAATAACTGGTATTATCTTTATGTTGTTGCTTCGGTAGCTGAACCAATCTTCTGGAATTTATCATAGAGAATCAATTAAAATGTTGACATTTTTAAGTCAAAATTTTACTTCCACACAATAGTCTGGACTTTGCGCTCAACAGACATGTGGCAGTCAGGGACTTCTAAAATAATGCAGAGTAGGCATTATTTCTAATTCTAATAGGCTACATTTCTAATTGGCCATGATCAGAGAATTCAGCCTATCGAGTCCACACCAAACATCTGAAGAGCATCTCTCCCAGTCCCACTTCCCCTCCCCCCACCTTATCCCTGTAACCTTGCATTTCCTACTGCTGGCCCACCTATCCTACACAAGTTTGGACTGTGGGAGGAAACCAGAACCCCTGGAGGAAACCGCTGCAGATATGGGGAGAATGTGCAAACTCCACACAGTCAGTCACTGGAGGGTGGAAACAAACCAGGACCTCAGACACTGAGACAACAGTGCTAACCACTGAGCTGCCGTGCTGCCCCTGAACAGAGCCACAGTGTGCAGGATGCTCCCTGAAAATTTTCCTGGCACTTCATTCAGGTTGACGTCACTTGGATGGAAAATCTAAGTCAATAGGTACACAGATAGAAAGTAGATTTTCAAGTCCATTCAACTTGCTTTTGCTTCTCACAGAATTATGCAACCTATTGCTAAGCTGCAGAGCTACATTTTTATTTCATATGTAGTCTAAAGTTGCAGCTTTGAACACGTGGTTATATTTATCTCAATAAATAGAGCTGAAAATGTGTTGCTGGAAAAGCGCAGCAGGTCAGGCAGCATCCAAGGAATAGGAGATTCGACGTTTCAGGCATAAGCCCTTCTTCAGGAATGAGGAAAGTGTGTCCAGCAGGCTAAGATAAAAGGTAGGGAGGAGGGACTTGGGGGAGGGGCGATGGAGATGCGATAGGTGGAAGGAGGACAAGGTGAAGGTGATAGGCCGGAGTGGGGTGGGGGCGGAGAGGTCAGGAAGAAGATTGCAGGTTAGGAAGGCGGTGCTGAGTTCGAGGGATTTGACTGAGACCAGGTGGCCTGTCTCCCCAATATAGAGGAGGCCACATCGAGTGCAGCGGATGCAATAGATGATGTGTGTGGAGGTGCAGGTGAATTTGTGGCGGATATGGAAGGATCTCTTGGGGCCTTGGAGAGAAGTAAGGGAGGAGGTGTATGCGCAAGTTTTGCATTTCTCGCGGTTGGAGGGGAAGGTGCCGGGAGTGGAGGTTGGGTTGGTGGGGGGTGTGGACCTGACAAGGGAGTCTCAGAGGGAGTGGTCTTTTCGGAACGCTGATAGGGGAGGGGAGGGAAATAAATTCCTGGTGGTGGGGTCCGTTTGGAGGTGGCGGAAATGGTGTGCACCTCCACACACATCATCTATTGCATCCGCTGCACTTGATGTGGCCTCTTCTATATTGGGGAGACAGGCCGCCTACTTGCGGAACATTTCAGAGAACACCTCTGGGACACTCGGACCAACCAACCCAACCACCCCGTGGCTCAACACTTTAACTCCCCCTCCCACTCCACCAAGGACATGCAGGTCCTTGGACTCCTCCATCGCCAGACCATAACAACACGACGGTTGGAGGAAGAGCGCCTCATTTTCCGCCTGGGAACCCTCCAACCACAAAGGATGAACTCAGATTTCTGCAGTTTCCTCATTTCCCCTCCCCCCACCTTGTCTCAGTCAAATCCCTCGAACTCAGCACCGCCTTCCTAACATGCAATCTTCTTCCTGACCTCTCCGCCCCCACCCACTCCGGCCTATCACCTTCACCTTGACCTCCTTCCACCTATCGCATCTCCATTGCCCCTCCCCCCAAGTCCCTCCTCCCTACCTTTTATCTTAGCCTGCTGGACACACTTTCCTCATTCCTGAAGAAGGGCTTATGTTTCTTGGATGCTGCCTGACCTGCTGTGCTTTTCCAGCAACACATTTTCAGCTCTGATCTCCAGCATCTGCAGACCTCACTTTCTCCTCAATAAATAGAGCTCAGGCAGTCTAATAAAGAGATTGTTTTTTTCTCCACACTGGAATTAATTTTTTTTTCCATTTTCTGGGTATTTTGCCCCTCTTATTCAGACGGTGCAGATTCCATGGAATTACAGTTCCTCTGTGCCTGCTACTAACTGATTGTGGATTGATTCTAAAGATTAATTGCACCTCTACTACTCTACCCAGAGACCAGATCTCTACTGCTAAATCTTTGTCTGAAGAAAGGCCTCCTGACATCAGTCCTGAATTTGCATTTCAATCCCTACCACCTGTAATGAGATGATTTAGTCTGAAGATTCCAGATTAACATTTTGTTTATTATTCACTGTTTGACATCACTCTGTTCAAGTGTTGCAGTTTCATTTTCTACATATTTCTTCATGGACATAATTAGTCAAACACATGGGACCAAACCACTGAACAGCTTAAATGCCACTTATGTGACTGGAGTGAGGCACTTCTTGTATAGTGGTAGTATCTCTACCATTGAGTCGGGAGCGGCAGGTTCAAGCCTCACCTGTTCCAGGGGTGTGTAACAGCATCTTGATACATATTGATTAGAAATTTTTTTTTTAAATTTACAAGTTGTAATGCAGGGCAATGTTTCTACCTCTGAACCAGTATATCCTGGTTCAGGTTTCTGATCTGGAGCTGTGTTATAACAAATCCAAAGAGGTTGATTAAAATAAATACAAGCTGTGTCTAGGTGCAGTCTGAAGCAGTCTCAGTACATTTTGAACTCTACTACCTAACTGATATAGTTCAGCTACTAACAGATTTTACTGTTGCCAGTGCACAATGAATTAACATGGAGAAAACTTTGGTTTATTTCATTCACTTTGATGGAGATTTGTTAATAGTTAAAAATAGAGATTAAACTTTGGATCTTTATGCTCAGTGGGCTACTGATTTGGTAATGCTACTTTCTAATTAAGCAAATGAGAGAACTGGGTAAACATATAATGAAATACATTGTTATTTAGCCACTGAAAATGTCCCCAGTTTAATTTTGAGCCAGCAGGATAAACGAGACTAATTTATGTAACATGATAGAAGCTTGATGGATATTCCTTTTATTAGGAGAGATGACATTATGTTCTGTTGTGTTTATAACTGATTGTGAAATGGAATTATTGTTTTTGATGAGTATTTACTGTATGACATCACCATCTTTTCCAGTAGTCACTCGTGAGCAGCTCAAATCAACGTTTCAATGGACACACCTGTTGTACAAATATTACAAAAACAGATGATCATAAAAAGCTTATTGCAAACTTCAGTGTTTAAACTACAAATATGACAGACAGTACACCATTTTGAAATATCGTTGTATAGGGTCTTCATGCTCATTCTATGAACAGACTTGTAACTCTAAATAAAATCCCTCTGCCTTGCATGATGAAGGACCTAACTTAGACAGCATTACCTTAACAAACAGTTCGATTTCAGGGTCCTTGTCTAATCCATTAGCAGGATCCAAGTCAGCCATGTCAAAGTGGGTTTAGATCCTCTGATCCCCCTGTTGTTCTTCAGTTCAGAGCTTCAATAATCCATAAGAAACCACTCACTCATGTCTGCACTAGGACAGTTCCATCAAGATATGAATATCATTTGGTGAAACTTAATATCACCAACGTTTTCCTGCCATCTAACGAAAACTTTCATTGAAGAAGAGTGTGCTACAATTCCAGGCTGCGATACACTACAGGTAATGATCTTTAGAGAAAGCAACAAGTACCTCTAGTTTCATTTTTCTTTACAGTGCAGAGCTTCTCTCTGCCTACTTCTATTAATTGTGCATGTTCTAAGTGAGATAGGAAGGCAGCCAAAAATAGTCTTTGGCAGTAAGAGAGGGGCTGGGTTACATGTAGAAGGAGGAGCCAACCTGTCAGCAACCACTAACCTCTTTTTATTTACTTTCTTTCAACCAATTAGGCAGACAGTTCCTTTCACCTCACAGATTAACATCCAATTCATGCTGGCACACTGAAAAATGCCGAGATTATTCAACATAGGCAGACATTCATCATCTCACCCATTCATTGAGTGAAACTGAACCTGCAGCTTTAAAGCCAAAAGCAGTACACCATATTTATGTTTAATCTTTATGGACGGGAGGTGGGAAGGATGCATCATTATGCCGACTACAGTGAAATCACACACAGGAAGTCTCTTCCCTAAATTCATTGCTGCAATTGGTAGGACCAGAAATTAGTCTTCTGATAAGTTCATGGGGACTATTGGCTTTAGACATCCTGCCCTGAAATTCATTAAGGTAGGACCTAACCTATGCCAAGAGATTCATTTAAAAAAAATCTTTTCACAATCATTAGGGAAGTGCTTGGGTCTATGTTGCTCATGCAACATTGAGTCTGAACTTGTAAATGGCCCCAAAATAATTTCCATCTCCTAATGCTTATTTTATCCATTGAATTGTGCACACACTCAGATTTATCCCCTAAGATTTTTTCAGATAATTTTCAAACCGGCAGTACTGTCATTTAAATCAGCTGCAGCCTCAGATAATGCAGCATTTGCAGCAATATTGAACTGACTTTTCTCATAGATTTCCCCCACACCACAGAGCAGGATTTGTGGTCGTGACTGTGGTGATTCTCAACAGCGACTGCAGCTTGCAACTCAGTGAAACAAAGATTGGATCCAATCATCTTGTATGACTGTAGCTTGGTGCTGCAGTACTAAAACAATTCTTCATGTCATTTTTAAAAAAAATCAAATACAGTTTTACTGTAGACACAGAGGCATATTTAACATATAGCCAATTTTGAGAGCTTATATAATTGAAAAGACCTTGCCGAATGATTTAAATATTGGAAATTTCCAGGAATACATGCTCACAATTTCCCACCTGTAAGTGTTAGAAGATCAGTAGCACCATACCAGTGGTTTATTGATGGTCAGTGTGGCTTGGCAGCTGGGGTGCCTAACTACCATTCCTAGCTCAGAACCTGTCATTACTCCAGCTGATCTTACTGGACATGTCAGATTCCAGATAGAACCTGTCTTGATAGATTATAATTTTATTTGTTTTGGTTCTATACAAATGATCTCTTGCTGAACCATAAGCGCACATTTCTGCTTACTGTGTATAAATAAAATTCCAAAAAAATGATAAAATTAAATAATCCTAACTATATACTTACAATGCAAATACAAAGATGTTAAAACACAGTAAAAATATCATCACATTAATTGTAAAACACTCCTTCATAACTTGAAAAGAAACAAAGCTGGTTTGATATATTACCTAAAACACCCCTGGTAGAGTAACACCATTCATAAATATTCATACTGGTATCCCTATATCTAACACCTTGGCAGTTATATGTCACTTGGGACTTCAATTTTTAAACTGGAATTGTGATAGCTCCAAAAGGAATCTGAGGTTCACTGCATTCAACTTAGGTAACCACTTCTGAACTGAGATTAACACTAAATTATCATTCCAAGCTAATCAAATTCAGTTAAATCCATCACTCTCTTCTTAGGACTGCTCTATACAGCTATCCTATTTCAAAATCTTCAGAGATGTGCAAACAAACCTGAAGTTGAGTGTGCAACAGCGCCTCCTCCAGGCTTAAAAAATTCCACAGCACATTAGAAAAGCCTTTGAGGCCCCATTATATACCAAGTTGGGTCACAAGTAAAGCCTTTTCGTGAACCAAAAATTAATCAATCACTCTACAGCTAAAGTTTCAAAAACCTTTTAGAACAAAGTGCCATGGCTATAGAAATACAGCAAACTTTGTTTTAACTGGCAACTTTTGAACCAGGAAAAATTATATCAAAAATCATAAAGTTTACAGTTTTATTATGTCCAATATTATTGTTTTTAAAAATGTATTTACCTTAATGAAAATACATTGGTTACGGCCACACAAAATATTAACAGTTGCTTCAATTTCGAGAGAAGGAAGGACTGTTACCAACAGAGTTTATTTTGGCCTTTTTGCTGCTCTATTGTGCAGTTCAAGCAACTGTAGGTAATTAAGGAGCACATTACTGGACAACTATATTTTAAGACAGGCAACATGAGTTCTGTGGTGCCTAACTGGATGACTGGCTTGTAGATAAAATTTTAATTTCAGTTCAGTCGAGATGTCATTAACCTTTCGGGTACTGACAGTCTTACATGACAGAGTTGGGCGGCATGGTGGCACAGTGGTTAGCACTGCTACCTCACAGTGCCGCGAGACCTGGGTTCAATTCCCGACTCAGGCGACTGACTGTGTGGAGTTTGCACATTCTCCCTGTGTCTGTGTGAGTTTTCTGCAGGTGCTCTGGTTTCCTCCCACAGTCCAAAGATGTGCAGGTTAGGTGAATTGGCCAGGATAAATTGTCCGTAGTGTTAGGTAAAAGGGGTATGGGTGGGTGGCGGGTCGGTGTGAACTTGTTGGGCTGAAGGGCCTGTTTCCACACTGTAAGTAATCTAATCTAAGTTATACAGCACATAAGCAGGCTCTTTAGTCCAACTCTCCAGGCGGACCAGGATTTTTAAACTGAACTAGTGCCATTTGCATTTGTTTGGCCCATATTCCTCTAAAGCTTTCCAAATATCTTGTCCAAATATGTGTACCTGTCCAAATATCTTTTAATATTGTAATTGTACCCACATCTACCACTTCCTCTGGCAGCTCATTCCATATGAATACCACTCCCTGTTTGAAAATGTTCCCCGCAGGTTCCTGTTAAATCTTTCCCCTCTCATCTTAAACCTATGCCTTCTAGTTTTGGACTCCCCTATCCTGGGGGAAAAACCTTGACTATTCACCCTATGTATGCCACTCATGATTTTATAAACCTCTACAAGGTCACCTTCAGCCTCCTATACACCTGGGAAAAAAAAGTCCCAGCCTATCCTGCCTCTCTTTATAATTCAAACCCTCCAGTCCCAGTAATATCCTTGGAAATCTTTTTTGAGTTAATCATATCCTTCTTAAAGCAGGGCAACCAGAATCATACACAGTACTCCATATATAGCCTTATCAATGTCGTGTACAGCTGAAACATGACATCCCAACTCCTGTACTCAATACTCTGACCAATGAAGGCAAGCATACCAAACACCTTCTTCACCACCCTGTCCATCTCTGACACCATGTTCAAAAAATATGTACCTACACCTCTAGGTCTCACAGTTTGTCTTCACAGGCCCTACCCTGGTTTGTCTTACCAAAATACCTTTCATTTATCTGAATTAAACTCCATCTACCATTCTTCAGCCCACTGCTCCAATTGATCAAGATTATATTGTACTCTTCAATAGTCATTTTCAGTGTCCACAATATCACCAATTTTGGTGTCATCTGCAAATTTACTAACCATGTCTCCAATATTGTGATTCAAATAATTTCTATAAATGATACAACAGTGGACCCAGCACCAATCCTTGAGGCACACCATTAGTAACAGGCCTCCAGTCTGAACAACAACCCTCTACCATGACCCTCTGTGTTTTTTTGAGATTTAGACATCTGCTGTTCACACTCCCTCAGCAAAACTGCTTTCTTTGGCCTACATATCTCATTGGTAAACACCAGGCCCATTACAGTGAATTTCTCCAGTCCAATTCCAGTTCGTTTCAGGCTCTGACAAAGTGTCTTTAACTCTCGTGCTCTTGGCTACAGAGAACCTTATCTATACCCTTAATGTACTGTTCCCAAAGTTTCTTTTCACTCCCTTAAACCACTCCCCCACCCCCCCGCAACTGACTGACCTACTGTAGCATGTTGCTGTGGTCATTTTGCTCATTTTCCCTACAATGCCTCCTTTCATCCACAAAAACCTGGAACCTCTTAGACAATTGCAAGAGGATTTCAAAGGGTATGGAGTATAACAGTCGTGAGGTTTTGCTAAAACTATACAAGACACTAGTCAGACTACAGCTGCAATATTGTGAACAGTTTTGAGTCCCTTATCTAAGCAAAGATATACTAGCGTTGGAGGCATGCCAGAGAAGGTTGACTAGGGGGTAGGCTGATACCAGTATGGAAGGACAGTAGAGGAGATGTTGAGTAGATTAGGCCTGCACTCATTGGAATGTAGAAGAATGAGAAGAGGCTTTATTGAATGACATAAGATTTATAGAGGCCTTTACAGGGATAATATGGGAAGGTTATTTCCCTTTTTAGAAGAGTCTAGGACAAGAAGCCATAATCTCAGAATAAAGAGTCTCACACTTTTCAGAAGGTACTGCATGTGTGGATTTTTTTACTGCAGAGGGCTGTTGAGGGCAAGTCGTTAACTATATTCAAGACCGAGATAGACATATCTTTAAACAGTAAGGGAATCTAGGGTTATTGGGAAAAGGCATGAAAATGGAGCTAAGAATTCTCAGATTAGTGATGATCTCAATGAGATTCGGGATGCATTTCCTACTTCAGCTACTATCGCGTTTTTTCAGACATCACATGGAAATTTCTATCACTAACGTAATCAACCTACAACCTGCAATACAGATGGTTCTATGCTAACAGTGCATAATTCACAAAGTTTTAACGGTTTTGTACATTAAATACAGCGCTACGTCTGAATTACAATATATCAGTCAGTATTAAATAAGTATGTGCCTTGTGTCAGAAGCCCTTCTGGCTGATTTAGGTTACCTCTAAACTCAACAAATCTGGAGGTAATCCTCATTCATAAATGAAACCAATTCCGTCAGATTCAGCCTTGACTAGGTCTATCCTGATTCCTGATAAAGCGCTAATGCTCGAAATGTCTATTCTCCTGCTCCTCGGATGCTGCCTGCCTGCTGTGCTTTTCCAGCACCACACCTTTTGACTCTGATCTCCAGCATCTACAGTCCTCACTTTCTCCTAGGTCTATCAGACAGCAAATAGTCTATGTGCCTCAACAATAGCTTCTATCAACATTGCTCAAATTGCCAAGAGTACTTCATCACTGCCACCCTGGGATACCTTCTGACAGGAAAACCCAACAAAGAAGGAATAACCACCCAAAGTAACAGTTATTTCTGAATGTTTTGATATAAAAAAAAAGGGAAAATACCACATGCCTGAGAATATTGATCATAATGATTCGTCCTAATTCTGTGACATGGAGGAACTGGTATCACAGGACTGATAGTAACTTGTAATTTAAATAGTGTCATGTCTCACTGGGGCAGCATGCTCAGAAAAGTTAAACATTTTTAAAAAGCACGCAGAGTTTCCCCAATTTATATGACTTTTAGACCTAGAAAGATAGGAAGTACAGATGAGATTTCTGTACTGAATAAGAATCACTATTTATTGTAAATAATTAGACTCTAACTACTAACACACAGTCATAAACCATTGACACATATGGCTACTTAAAAATCTAATCCTCTTAAAAATGCACCCTTTCACATGTACACAGTCAGACGGGGTACATAGGTTCCTCATTCTTAATGAAGGGCTTTTGCCTAAAATAGTGACTCTCTTGATCCCCAGATGCTGCCTGACCTGCTGTGTTTTTCCAGCAGCATACTCTCGACTCTAATCTTCAGCATCTGCAGTCATCACTTTCGCCCGGCTAAATAGATTATAATAGCAGGAAAAAGCTGGAAAGACAGTTCAGCTGTCTTTGTTTCCAGGTATTGTTATTCAGATAATCTTATGGCTCTCCTTCCTGTCAAAAATGTCTCTGACTTATCAGTTGTAACTCACAGCTTACAGCTATTGAAGGAAAGGTAAACTGGTTTCTTCAGGTTTACAGTGGGTTTTGATGCCAGATTATAGAGAGACCATTCCCAAGCTGGGGAAGAGCCGAATACTTCTCTTTCTCTGTAACTTGTTCCCGGGTGCAAGCTGTTCAGTCATCTGAGAATCAGTCACACAAGCAAAAGAAGGTCAATGTCACTAATAACTGGTCACTAGTCTATAGATCAATCAACGTCTTGCCAACAGAAGTTGCATTAATACACCCCTCAGCACCAAACTGTCTGTAACTCTGTAATTACTGTTTATTCCATTATTTGCATGAAGCCTGCAATGGGTGTAAGGTTACTTGCTTTCAAAACTGTTGCCAACCATTCAACCAGTTTTTTTTAAAAGGCAACCGCTTCTCATTTCAGTCCCCAATTTTTAAAAATACAAATTAAATAAAGGCAAGGTCCCTTTAACAGGCATTAAATCGAAATATTAAGCTTCAATGGAAAGAATTCTTGCTATGTTCATTTCAATCTTCAGAATGAATATCAATGAAATTTGAAACCACCTGGAAGTTGTGGCTTATGAAATATCCTTGATATGCAGTCCCAGGAGAAAAAAATAGGTGTTCTAATGATCCAGAATTACTGTAATGGACTTTCAAAGTCTTAGAACATAGAACATACAGCACCGTACAGGCCCTTCGGCCCTCGATGTTGCGCCTACCTGTGGAACCAATCTGAAGCCTGTCTATCCAACATTATTCCATTTTCATCCATATGCTTATATCCAATGACGATTTACATGTTCTTAAAGTTGGTGAGTCTACTACTGTTGCAGGCAGTGCATTCCAAGCCCACTCTACTCTTGAGTAAAAACCACTTCTGACATCTGTCCCATACCTATCTATCAACACTCAAGTTAAAACTACATCCCCTGGTGCTAGACATCACCATCAGTGGAAAAAGGCTCTCACTGTCCACCCTATTTAACCCTCTGATTATCTTATATGTCTCAATTAGTCACCTCTCAACCTTCTTCTTTCTAACGAAAACTGCCTCAAGTCCCTCAGTCTTTCCTCATAAAGCCTTCCCTCCATACTAGCGAACATCCAAGTAAATCTCCTCTGCACCCTTTCCAAAGCTTCCACATTCTTCCTATAATGCAGTGACTAGATCTATATGCAACACTCCAAATGTGGCCAAACCAGAGTTTTGTACAGCTGCAGCATGACCGCGTGGTTCTGAAACACTTTTCCTCTACCAATAAAAGCTAAAACACCATATGCCTTCTTAACAACCCTATCAACCTTGGTGGCAACTTTCAGGGATCCATGAAGAGACACTGAGACCTTTCTGCTCTTCTACACTATCAAGAATCTTACCCCATTAGCCCAGTACTCTTTATTCTTGTTACTGCTTCCAAGGGAATCACCTCACACTTTCTGCATTAAACTCCATTTTCCACCTCTGAGCCCAGCTCTGCAACTTATTTATGTCCCTCTGTAACCTGTAACATCTTTCAGCACTATCTACAACTCCACTGACTTCAGTGTCATCTGCAAATTTACTAAGCTATCATCCTTTTATGCCCTCATCTAGGTCACTTACAAAAATGACAAACAGCAGTGCATCCAAAACAGATCCTTGTGGTACATCACCAGTAACTGAACTCCAGGATGAACATTTCCCATCAACCACCACCCTCTGTCTTTTTTCAGCAAGCTATTTCTGATCCAGAATGCTAAATCACCCTCAATCACATGTCTCCGTATTTAGTACAATAGCCTACTGTGGGGAACCTTATCAAATGCTTTCTTGAAATCCTTACACATCACATCAACTGCTTTACTCTCATCCACCTGTTTGGTCACCATCTCAAAGAATTAAATCAGGTTTGTGAGGCACAACCTATCCTTCACCAAATCATGTTGACTACCCCAATCAACTTATTCCTTTCTGGATTATTATAAATCCTATCCCTTATAATCTTTTCCAACACTTTACCCACAACCAAAGTAAGGTTCACTGGTCAATAATTATCAGGGTTGTCTCTACTCCCCTTCTTGAACAAGGGGGCAACATTTGCTATTCTCCAGACTTCTGGCACTATTCCTGTAGACAATGACAACATAAAGATCAAAGCCAAAGGCTCTGCGATCTCCTCCCTGGCTTCCCAGAGAATCCTAGGATAAATCCCATCCTGCCCAAGGGACTTATTGATTTTCACACTTCCCAGAATTGCTAACACCTCCTCCTTGTAAACCTCAATCCTACCTAGTCTAGTAGTCTGTATCGCAATGTTCTCCTTGACAGCATTGTCTTTTTCCAGTGTGAATACTGACGAAAAATATTCATTTAGCACTTCCCCTCTCTCCTCGGACTCCACACACAACTTTCCACTACTATCTTTGATTGGGCTGAATCTTTCTCTAGTCATTCTTTTATTTGTGACATACCGAAAGAAAACTTCAGGGTTTTCCTTGATCCTACCTGCCAATGACTTCTCGTGTCCCCTCCTGGCTCTTCTTAGCTCTCTCTTTCGGTTCTTCCTGGCTAACTTGTAACTCTCAAGCACCAAAACTGAGCCTTCACATCTCATCCTAACATAATCCTTCTTCTTCCTCTTGACAAACGATTCAACTTCTTTAGTAAACCATGGCTCCCTCGCTCTACTACTTCCTCCATACCTGACAGGTACATACTCATCAAGGACACACAGTATCTGTTCCCTGAATAAGCTCCACATTTCAATTGTGCCCATCTCCTGCAGTTTCCTTCCCCATCCTATGCATCCTAAATCATGCCTAATTGCATCATAATTGCCTTTCCCCCAGCAACAACTCTTGCCCTGCATTATATACCTATCCCTTTCCATTGCTAAAGTAAACATAACTGAATGGTGGTCACTATCACCTTATTGCAGCAGATCTTATTGTTTTCAAATTAGTCCATAAACATTTGATGCAAAAAAACTTATAATTCTAAGATAGAACCTTTGATTAAATTTGTAATCCATGTGGTAAAACACACTACAACTCTATCCCCTAAAAAAGCCCTCTAAAATATATTTATCACAATTCTTTGTTCTGAGGAAGATGAAAAAGTACTGTTTGGTATCAAGTTATGTTTTTCCCCACATTTAATATAGTGATTGTAATGATGATAAATTATTCTTAATTGTAGTATGTATAATTAGGTTTGTTATGCAGTACTGATAGTCTCAGTAACTCCTATTCAGAAGATACACAACCAGCTAGAATATTAATCTGATTATAAATAATGCAGTTACTGTTTTTGGTAAAAGTCTCTCATTTTTCTAAGCACAGAGCATTTGTTCAGATAAAATTGTCATTTAGCCCTAGTAAATAATATTTAACATTTCAACACTTTTAGATTCCTAATTTGAAAGAGTACAGAACCAATCAAGTTTTTCCTCATTATATTTTGAAACTAATGTAATCGATTTAATGACCTCTTTTAAACAGGAGTGATCGAATTACGCATTCAGCAGAGATTAATCCAATCCTGTGATCTCTTTAGTGAACATATTCATTAACGAAGTGATTCCTGAAATATATAAAGATAAAGACCGATCTGTTACAGATGCAGGCAATTCCAGAAATGTCTGAAGTTTCTTGAGTAACAGCATTCTTTTTTACCCCCATAAGAATGCAAATGCAAGAAGTATTCTTTCCAGTTGACACTTCTAAAATGAATTACAGGATTCAGTGCTGGATCAAGTCAAATTCAAGCTAGTGAAGTTTACATAACACAATATTACAATATTGACCAGATCCAACTGATTCAGGTGTCGGATTTGTGAGGTTTTCAGTGTGATGATGCTTTCTATCAAGAAGACTTAATTCTCAATCCAGTCAACAATTAACAACATGTATTACTCAAAATTCAAGTTTTGGTACACCAAACAGGTTTGAAATAAAATGAGGGATTAGCTAGATGGTGCCTTCAGATGTCTAGTAAACAGAGTTTGCTTTTGGGAATGCAGGTGGGACTTGGTACATTTGTTTCAAAAATTAATAAAGAACAGCATGTATAATTTCATATACTGGTGTACACTCAGGACAAGAAAGATAGAGAGAGAGAGAGAGAAAGAACACTAGTTAGAGACGATGCTTGAACAAGAATGTAACACATTTTTAAACATTCATTCAGAGGATGTGGGCTTTGCTGGCGAACCCAACATTTATTTCTAAGGTTAGGGACATTACACTAAACTTATAAAAGACACTGCTAAGACCTCATCTAGAGCCTCTGTACAGCTCTGTTGCCACACTACAGGAAGGATGTGAATGCATTTGAGAGTATAGAAGCACTTTACAAAAATGCATTTGCAGTAAGAAACTTCAGTTATGAGAAAAGGTTGGACAAATTGAGGCTTTTTCCTGAAAAAGATGAAAATTAAAGGAGATTTGATAAAAGTTTACAAAATCATGTCAATTCTGGACAAAGTAGAAATTCTGTGATTCAATGATTAGTGCAGAAAGGCATGCCAGGATCAGTAACAGGCATGCTAATAAACGGGAGGTGTCAACCGGGTGAAACAACAACACAGTGATATTGCACACTAAACAGCATGCAATACATCTAAGCATTCTCAAACCAATGGATTGGGTCAAAGCTCTAGTCTTGCCACATCCAGTCATGAAATGGCGTGCACAGTTAAACAAGTAACTGGAGAATATTTCACAAACAAATCCGTTATCAATGATGGAGCAGCCCAGCACATCAAGCAAAAGGCATGGCTGATGCATTTGTATCCATTTTTAGCCAGATCTGCCAAGTGGAAGATCCACCTTGAGCCTCCTTCTGAGCTTCACAGTATCACAGTTGTCAGTTTTTGACAACTGGATGAAGCCATCATTAAAGACAGGGATATTTTTGGAGTCGCCTCCTTCTATTAGTTGTTTATCTGTCCATCAGTCACAACTGGATGTGACAGTAGTGTCCAGCTTTCTTATGTCCCATTGGTTGTGGAATTAATTAGATTTGTAAAAAGTATATTGCTCCTGCTGTTTAGCATGCATGTAGTCTCATGTATTTTTGCCAGGTTAGAAACTCAATTTTAGGTTTGCCTGATGCTCTTCCTAGCATGGTCCTTTTAAGGTGTCAGTGAATCTGGTCTGACAGTAATGGCAGATTCTGAGCCAACTTACAGCTGAACATAGAATACAATTCTGTTGAGGCCCACAGGATCTTACAAATGCCCAGCAACATGCCACTAGATCTGTGCTAATTCTATGCCACTTAACAAGAGGGTATTGTCACACAACACATGGATTCCTCATTGTAAACTTGAGACTCGTATCAAATATTTTAATAAGTCATGGCAGTTCCCTGCAACAATTATATAAATGTACACTGTTCAGAGTAATTTGTGACTTCCTAATGCTGAAAAAAAAATCATAAGCTGTAAACAGACAATCCAGCCAAAATGTCACTCCCTTAGTGTTACACATGCAATTCTGAGGGACAGGTTTGACAGTAGTTTGATAAGGTTTTGCTGTTTTAAGTCATAAACCCCTGCACTCTAGGTGGCAAGTGAAAATATTGACATCCTGAATAACTTGAGATTTGAACACAAATACTTTGTATGATGCCAGGATCTGTGCTGCTGTGCAAGTGAACTGATAGTCAAGTAAAATGTTCAGCAGCAGAATGAGAGAACACACTGCTATTTTTATATACCAATTCTATTTTTAGCTGAAGTCAAAGTGCGAGATTGAACCAATCATGGACAGACAAAGTCGCTGAGCTCATAATGTGCACACCCTAGTTCAAATTCCATTTAGTGAAGCTATCAATCCAAACAAAGTCCTTTATTTAATTTGACCTGTCTGAACTCAAGCTTTTCAGAGCTGCATTTTTCTTACCCTGCAAATTACTCGGTTTTAAAAATCTCCTTTTGAACAATTATTTTGAACCCTGAATTGATTAAAGTTCTATTATCATAATGGGCTTTCATTATTTTAACTACATTTGAACTAGTACACATTATGGACTGGTTAACACAATGGACAGTTCAAAATCACGAATTACTGAGTTTCAATTTAAAATAATTAAAGCGAATCATTTTCCAAATTCAATTCAAATGGGCCAGAAGAATATTCTAAATTGGAAATAAATATAATTGGAATATCTGCAAAGGTTACTTTTAAAAAATCAAACTACAGCCAAAATCCTGTTTATAAAGTTAAATTGTTGCATTGTTTAAAACACATTCTAGTCTCCCTGCTATAGAAAAGATGTTGTTAAATTTGAAAAGATTTAGAAAAGATTTATAAGGATGTTGCCAGGATTGGAGGGTTTGAGCCATAGGGAGAGGTTGAATAGGCTGGGGCTGTTTTCCCCTGCAGCAACAGAGGCTGAGGAGTGACCTTATAGGGATTTATAAAATCATGAAGGGTTTAATAACCAAGGTCTTTTTTCCAGAATAGGGGAGTCCAAAACTAGAAGGTTTAAAGTGGGAGGGAAAGGATCTGAAAGAGATCTGAAGACTTTTCACTCAGGGGGTGGCGCAACAGATTGGTAGTGGAGGGAGATAAAATTACAACATTTAAAAGGTACCGGGATGGTTACATGAATAAGGAAGGTTTAGAGTGTTTTAGGATAAATGTTCGCAAATGGCACTAGATTAGTTTACAACATCTAGTCAGCATGGATGAGTTAGACAAAAAATTTGTTCCCGAGCTGTATAACTCTATGACATTGGAGTGTGCTCAAGGCCAGTTTTTAAATTGTTTAATGTTTAACTAGGAATCATCATGCTCAAATAATACTGCTGTGTTATTCAACAAAAGTGCATAACAATACTAAGAGCAAGACAATGAACCTTTCCTTAAGCACCCTCATACCTTAGGATCCTTTCCTGATATTTGATCTGAAATAAGACATTAATATTAACTTGATGGAAATGAACTGAAATAAATGCACAAATAATTGGAATCACCAAGCATTCGTATATCCCCCAAGTAACACTAAAGACAACTGTATACAGTCAATCACCTAGAAATTACAGATATAACTGCACAGGGTTGCCATTTGACCAATATTTCTATTTCAATCAGAACTATATAGTCTAATCTATTCGACTGTATTTCTTTTGTTCCTTTGAATGAAGCATTGGTGAAGAAAACCTTCTATCCCTACCTAGTCTGGCTTACACATTACTTCAAATTCTGGGGTTATGATGGCCTGTTAGTATTCTCGCTAGACTATTAATCTAGAGACCCTGGAAATGTCCTAGGGACCCAGGTTCAATTCCTGCCATGGCAGAGAGTGGAATGGGAATTCAATAAACATCTGGAATTAGAAGTTCAATGAAACCATTGTCGAAAAAACACTAATGTCCTTTCGGGAAGGAAACTGCCATCCTTACCTGGTCTGGCCTACATATGACTCCAGACCTAAGCAATGTGGTTGACAATTATTTAATTGCTCTGTGGGCAATTTGGGATGGACAATACATATTGGTCTAATGAGTGATGTCCACAATCCATGAATGAATTATGAATAGGAAGGGTTTAGAGAGATATGGGTCAAATACTGGCAAATGTGACTAGATTAGTTCAGGATATCTGGTCAGCTGTACAAGTTGGGTCTGTCTCCGTGTTGTACATCTCTATGACTCTATTGAGGAGAACTGTGAGTGAACTAACAGAAATGTTAAAAGCCCATTTTCTCCAACATAAAGATTTGTGGATTTTAATTATTTTAACTAAATGTGAAATGGATGTAGATGTTTCTGTTTTTATTTACTTAGTCATTGTTGAACCAAGTAGCTTCATCAAATACATTGCACTTTCCTAGAAAGATGTTTTACTGCTGAAAAAGTAATGTTAATATTTCTCATCCATCCACGAAGGTTAGCTAAAACATGAAGAGTATAAACTGGGTTATGCTTGCATTTACGTTTATGTTCATGTTAAAGAGACAAAATGTATCTTCACAGAATAAAAATGATAAGAGACTGTGAATCACTCAGATCAGGAAAATCCTCTGTATTCAATGTTACAGATAGTTCTAGTCTGAGCATTGCATTCCACCCAAGGTTGTTTTTGCTCAGAGTAACCTATATTTTGATTTTTAAAATCTACAGTGCCTGTTAAAACACCACAGAAAAAGCACTGACCGCATCAAAAAAAAACAATGCCTTGAGGAATGTTGTGAAAGAGATTTTAAAAGGAACAAAAATCATTAAGTGCAACATGGTGTACAAATTATAAAAAACATCAGATAGAATTTGAATTGGTTAAAATTCCCTTACAGGAATAGGTTATGAGCAAAGCACTTGTTGATTTGCTGCACTGTTGTCAGCCCAACAATAGAAGAACTGCATCACAGCACATCAATCCTCTACGCACTGCTACCCTCTGGAGATGAGTGTTTGAATAGCATGCACTATAGTCACAACCAACAGAATTTTCCAGGTCCACCCAAAACTTTTAGAAAGGCAGGCAAGAAAATGTAATTAGATGGGAGGCTTTATGAATCTATAGCAGGGAGTAGGAGATCAACTTATAACAAATTATAAATGGCCTAATTCACAAAATGGGGAGAGGGAGAATCAATTTAAAGAAGTTTACAGACTGGATGCAAAGAAATGGAAGGAAAAGCAACTTAAAGGGAATGGTTATCATGGCAATGGAATAATCCTAAGGAATAGAGGTAACAAACTGAGATTGAGAGGGTACAGTCAAACTAATAGGGGTATAAGGGACAGCGTGGGAGCTGAATATTTGGGGGTGGGGAATGGGGCTAATCAATGCATTCGGGAAAGAGAAAGAGTAGTGGAAATGAATGTTGTAGTGAGGAGTGAAGCTGGGCCTCAGGATCTCTATGAAAGTAAGATATCAGGGAAAAGAGCAGCAATGTTGAGTGAATTAGTAAAATGGACAAAATTAAAAGAAGAAGATTGAAGAAGGACAAAGAAGATCTCCAGAATCACGAAGTGCTTCGAGAGGGTCTTCATGGTTGACATCAACTCGAGCCTTCCAGCTTACCTCAAACCCTTGCAATTTGCCTACTGGTGAAACAGGTCCACAGTGGAGGCCATTTCCCTAGCCCTTCACTCATGCCTGGAACATTTGGATAATACAGATCACTACATCAGGCTCCTACGCATCGACTACAGCTCCGTTTTCAACAGTTTAACCTTAACCAAACTAATCTCAAAACTCAGAGACCTCGATATCAGCTCCAAACTCTGCAAGGATCCTCAGCTTCCTGATCCTTAGTGAAAATAGACAACTGCACCTCCTCATGGCAATCCTTAACACCGACGCCCTGCAAGGATGTGCATTCAAACCCCTACCGTACTCCCTTTACACACTCAACGGTGTGACTAAATTTCGTACAAATGCCATCTATGGGTTCACTGACGACACCACTATTGTAGGTTGGATATCAAACAATGATAAGTCAGAATACAGGAAGGAGATAGAGTGTTTGGTGTCATGGTACGATGATAACAACCTCTCTTTCAATGTAAGCAAAACAAAAGAACTGATCATCAACTTCAGGAAGACATGTCCCTATCTATATTAATGGAACTGAGATTAAGAGGGTTGAGAGCGTCAAGTCCCTAGAGTGACGATAATCAACGATCTTTCCTGGACCTCTCCTGTAGATGTGACAGTTAAGAAGGTATAGCAATGCCTCTTCTTTCCCAGGAGGCTTCGGATATTTGGCATGTCCATGAGGACGTTTATGAACCTCTATGGATGTGCCATAGACAGCATTCTGTCCGGCCAGCTATGGCAACTGCTTTGTCCAGGACTGTAAGAAACTACAGATTGTTGCGTACATAGCCCAGACAGCCAACCTTGTATTTATTGACTCCATTTATCCTGCTCGTTGCCACGGAAAGGTTGCCAACATCAAAGATCCCTCTCTCCCCAGTAATACTCTCTTCTAACCTCTTCCATCAGGCAGAACATAAAGAACCTGTAACAACAGGTTCAAGAACAGCCTCTTTCCTGCTGTTATCAGACTGCTGAATGGACTTCTTTAATTTCAAATCTAATATTGATCTTGCTTTTGTGCACCTTCTGTGTAGCCATAACCTTGTATGCCTCACTCTGTCTAACCACCCTATAATCTGTGTGTCCTTGTATGTTATGATCTGCCTGTACTGCTCACAAAACAAAACTTTTCACTGTACTTAGGTACATGACAATGATAAATCAAATCAAAGGGGAAACAACAAAGCCATCAATAATAATGGTGGAGAAAACTGTACTTCAAAGGCGAGGACTGTAAAAGGGAAACATGAAAAAGTAAATCAAAGCTTAAAAATGTAGTACAACCATCTTGTAAAAATCTAATTCTGTCAGAGTGATCCTGAGAATGCAAATGCAAAATGAAAGGGTCCCAGGTTTGTTTTCACTTAATAAGGAAAAACAACACGTATCCAAAAGGAGCAATCGAACAGAAACCAGAAGAATTGATTATATGAGCTCTGTGTTAATGACCTTGTATTGAAGGTAAATTATCAGTCAACTTTAATGAAATTAAAGGTAAAAACTTTAGAAACAGCTATCTTATCACCTTCAGACAATCACTAACCTTTCACAACATGGGCATCTAAGAATCACTAGCAATTCTAGTAGTTCTATTTGAGTGGGAGGGTGGTGGGATGTCACTGGTCAATCAGGCTCCTGTGTATAAAAGTGAACATTAAGATGAAACTGTCACGTTTGTTGGAAGGATTAGGCAGCAAGGGCTGTACCATCTGGGGAATGAAAAGCAAACAGATACACATTGTACTCTTTGGCATGCATTCCTGTTTTTTCACTAACATCAGACCAGATGTTGGATCCATGCACCCAGTAGCAATCTTAGTACTAATAGACTAAAAGGTAACGAAGAAGGAGAAGGACAACAAGATGGGAAGACCAATGAGAAAAGAATCAGAGACATTAGCCTTAGAGGACTCCAGCAGTCTACACACAAACAGCAAATTTTAAATTTTAACTTCACCCATCGCATTCTTCTTACTAGTATTGCACTTGAACAGTCATAGCTTTGGAGATTTAACGTTCACCTATCTATCAGTGCAGGGAGGTAGGGTATGTTCAAGCATAGAGTGTGAATTCATCTAAGCAGCTTATACTAGTTGGATATAAAGAATCAAAATGTTAATGAAACTTTGGCTAAGGGTGGTGCATCGTAACATGAGCATTTTTTTTTTCTGCGGTATTTTGGTGTAAATGACAATAACAAAATATGAGATTCCCCAACTAGGGAATGTATGCTTTCAGCTGAAGGCACCTGACAGATCATCAGCTTCCTGACTCCTCTGCTGCTTGTTGTATGTAAGTCATGTTGAAAATGTAAGAAAGAGGGGAAGAGTGAAAAAGAATGAGATGCAGGCAGTGACACATGCAAGAAATGGAACAATTTAAATAAAACATTATCAGAAGTAAAGCAATGCCATAATTTGCCTTTACTGTATCTTCTGTACTAACATTTACATCAAAAGCCATCTTGTTAATTCATCTTTAAACTGTCATATGGTTTTGATTTTATTGAGAAGGAAGTTGCAACATTGAATTAAAATGAATTGAATTAAATTAATTGTCACGTGTACTGAGGCAGAGTGAAAAGCTTTGTCTCGCGAGCAATACAGGTAAATCACAGAGTTAGTAGCATAGATAAGTAAATAATAGGTAAACAGTGGCAAAAACAAAAACACATAGGTACAGGCGAATGTTAAGAGTTTGTGAGTCCATTCAGCATTCTAACAACAGTAGGGGAGAAATTGTTTTCAAACCGGATGGTGCCTGTGTTCACGCTTCTGCACCTTCTCCCCGGTGGTAGAGGTTGTAGAAAAATATTGCCAGGGTTGGATGGATCTTTGAGAATGCTGGCAGCCATTGCTTGACAGCGGGCCTGGTAGATGGATTCTATAGATGGGAGGTTGGCCTTTGTGATTGTCTGGGCTGAGTTCACCACTCTCTGTAACCGTTTCCAATCTTGAATGGTACAGTTGCCATACCGGGTAGTGGTACATCCGGACAGAATGCTCTCGATGGCACATCTATAAAAGTTGTCAAGGGTATTTGTCGTCATGCCAAATTTCCTCAGCTGCTTGAGGAAGAAGAGATATTGTTGGGCCTTTGTAACCAGTACGTCCACATGAAGAGTCCAAGAAGGTTTGTTGTGGATGACCACTCCCAGGAGCTTGACACTCTCCACTTGTTTCACCTCTGTGCTGTTAATGTGTAGGGGGAAGCACATGAGTAACAACCTGCCGAAAGTCAATAATGAGTTCCTTGGTTTTCTAGGCATTGAGAGCTAGGCTGTCCTCAGTGCACCATTTTTCCAGGTCTTCCACCTCCCGTCAGTAATCTCTTTCATCGCTATCTGAGATTCAACCGACTATGGTGGTGTCATCAGCGAACTTGTAAATGGCATTAGTCTGGTATTTGGCGATGCAGTCATGGGTATACAGTGAATACAGTCGGGGGCTGAGTACACACCCCTGGGGGGTTCCAGTGTTGAGTTTTAGTGAGGATGAAATATTGTACCCAATCTTCACTGACTGTAGCCTGTGGGTCAGGAAACTGAGGATCCAGTTGCAGAGAGTGGAGATCACTAAGTTTAATTCGAGATCACTAAGTTTAGTAATCAACCTTTGGCATCGTTTTGACTATTTATTAAGGAATCGCATTGTTTGCTCACAGTCTTGTGGAGTATACAAGATTTACTCAACAAAGATGTCAGAATTTTCTAGATTTCCATTTGACTTGATCTCTGAAGAAACATGAGTAAAAGCAAGCTGTATTTATATTTTCAAAATCTAATTCACAGGCGTACTTGTGTTATAAAATGCTTTTCTGGAAGGAAGAATAAGGGGCAGGCTTGTACAGACATGCAAGACTATTGTTCTTCAAACAACAAACACAAAGCTATGTTCACTGATATTATGTCAAACAGTGCAATAGAATGATCAAAAGGTAATTCTGTAAAATGGAGTGAATTGCCAAATGTGTGTCATTCCACAAACCAAGGAAACGGAGAAACAATTCAGTCACACAAGCACAACAATAGAGGATGGTTGCAATTGTTACATTTTAGAAACCATAAAATTCACAAAATTAAAGCATTACTGAGTCATCAAGCCAAACAGATGAATGCTGCATTCCGTACAAGTGACCCTGAGCTTCCAGTTGCCTGACATTTCAATACATCACCATATTCCCTGGTCAACGCCTTGGTCTCAGGCCTGCTGCTGTGCTCCAGCGAGGATCAGCATAAGCTGGAGGAACAACACCTCATTTCCACTCAGGGACCCTGCAGCCTTCAGGACTCAATATCAAGTTCAATAATTTGAGAGCCTGAACACCACCTTCCATATCCTTTACCCATTCCAGTCATGATATGGGCTGTGCTTTCAGCACAGCCAACCCATTTTCAACTACTCATTGTCCCTACTATCAGCTTTTCCTCCTCCCTGCCTTACTACCAACCATCACTTTGCCTATCTTTCTTTCTCTCTCACTCTCTCTAGGCTGCATTTGCACACATTTGCTCACTCCTTTACTAGCACTAGCCAATCACCTGTCATCAGCATAAATATCACCTTTTCCCAGCTACTACTGGAAAAGTCACTGGACCTGAACTATTAACTCTGCTTTCTCTCCACAGATGCTTACAGACCTAAGTTTTCCCAGAAAGTTTTCTTTTTTTTCAAAACTTTAGCATTCAGAATTCTTTACTTTTATTTTATTTTTTGCTTGATCATTAACAGTTTGTCAAAATAAATTTTAGACCTTTAAATATTGACTATTTAACAGCTAATGTGGAACCAGCATTAGATTTTTAAAGCTCGAAAATTTATTTTGACAAGAGTAAAAGTGGCACTGATTTAACAAGCTCAAGTCAGAGTGACATTTTATGCTAGTCCTAGTGACCTCTGCAGAAGTGTTCTTCTCTGTTCATACAGCCTGTTGGAAATGGTTATGTAAAGTTACAGATGATGTGGGAAACTGTAGATGCCTTAATGGTTTAATACTTGATTCTGCTTCACAACATTATTTCAGAAATACCTTGGAGAAGTTTATCTAAAATATGCAAATAATTCAGGAAATTGGAGTTAAATGTAATTCACGTCCAAATACTGAAACTTTGATTTTGATTAATGCAACTTCAAATGCTTCCTGGACATGAAATCTGAAGTTAAGGAATAAATTCAAAACAAAGTGGAATGCCAAAAATATCAATAATTATACCTATTGATTTTCAAACAGCAAATGACTTGTACTTATTTCACTTTAGCATATAAGATTCTCTGCACATAATGTGATCTCCTTCACTTTGAGGTGGTCAAACACAGACTGGATGACCACTTTTAGAATATCTGTGAACATTCCACAAAAAAGTGACTCTGACTTTCCAGTTAACTGTTTTTAGTTTTCTGCCTTAATTCCACTCCATTCTCCTGGTCCTTGGTTTGTTAGTGTTCCAATGGGGTGCAACACAAGCTTCAAGTACAGCATCTCTTTCAACATTCTGGATGCAATAATCAATTCATAATCTTGGTCCCCTTTTTTGTTGGTTTTCTCTCTTATTTCTTTCCGAACAGACTGCCTTACATTCAGAGAACAGATGTCTTGCCATGAACAGTTCATTCAGAAACATTCTTCACTGGTCCTCTTATCATCCCATTTGTTTGCACCATGAAACCTTTAGTTATTTAGGTCCTCCTTCCCTCTACCATACCACAAATGCCTTCTTTTGCTGTTTTTTTCTCACCCTCCTCCCTTTCATGTGCTCAAAATTTATGACACTTCCAGTCTTGCTTAATTCTGATGAATAGCCACCAACATAAAATATTAAACTGTTTTTCTCTCTCCAAGAGGTTGCCAAATCTATTATTTCACACATTTTCTGTTTTTAATTTCAGGTTTTCAGTTTGCAATTTTGGATATTTGTAGCTCAGCTTGGGGTTTGTAGTTCAGCTTGTCACTCAGTTGTGCTGGTAGATTTATTCTCAGACGTTTTGTTACCATGCTCGTTACCATCATCAGTGAGCCTCTGATTTGAAGCGCTGGTTCTCCCCATGTCTGCGTGGGTTTCCTCCGGGTGCTCCGGTTTCCTCCCACAGTCCAAAGATGTGCGGGTCAGGTGAATTGGCCATGCTAAATTGCCCATAGTGTTAGGTAAGGGGTAAATGTAGGGGTATGGGTGGGTTGTGCTTCGGCGGGTCGGTGTGGACTTGTTGGGCCGAAGGGCCTGTTTCCACACTAAGTAATCTAATCTAAAAGTAATCTAATCTAATCTAATGGTGTTCTGTTCCACTTGCTATTTATGTGTGTTGGTCTGTTGTGGTGGGTAATAGCACTTCTGGTTAAGGATACTAGTGATAGGTGATCATGTCTTTTGGTGGCTAGTTGATGCTTATGTGTCCTGGTGGCTAATTCCCTACCAGTCTGTCCAAGTGATGTTTGTTGCAGTCCTTGCAGGGTATTTTGTGTATGATGGTTGTTGGAACGGGGTCCTTTGAATTCATCAGGAGCTGTTTCAGTGTGGTGGCTGTTTGTGGGCTACCATGATGCCTAGGGGCCAGAGTCATCATCTCCGAGATGTCTTTAATGTATGGCAGGGCGGCAAGAGTGTCTGGGCATGTAGTGTCTTCGTGTTTAGGTCTGCTGTGTAGGAATCGATGGACAGTGCTTATTGAGTACCCATTGTTCCTGAATACATTGTACAGGTGTTTTTCTTCAGCTTCTCTTAGTTCCTGGGTGTGGCAGCGTGTTGTGGCTCATTTAAATAATGTCCTCATGCAGCTCCATTTGTGGGTGTTGGGATGATTGCTCCTGTAGTTGAGTATCTGGTCAGTGTGTGTGGCTTTCTTATAAATGCTGGTCTGTAGCTTTCCAATGGCTTTTTGTTCTATTGTGGCGTCAAGGAAGGGGAGTCTGTTATTATTCTCTTACTTTTTGGTGAACTTTATACCAGTAAGGATGTTGTTTATGTATTCAAGCGTTTCTTCTAATTTGTTGCATTTCATAATGACAAAAGTGTCATCCACATAGTGGACCCAAAGCTTGGGCTGGACTATGGGAAGGGCTGTTTGTTCTAACCTCTGCATAACTGCTTCTGCTAAGAGTTCTGATATTGATGATTCTATAGGCATCCCATTGATTTGTTTGTAGATCTTGTCATTGAAGGTGAAGTGGGTTGTGAGGCACAAGTCTGTACAAAATACCCAACGTCTGCAACAAACATTACATTGGACAGACAGGTAGGAAACTAGCCGCCAGCATACATGAGCACCAACTGGCCACCAAAAGACATGACCAACTATCACTAGCATCCATACACACAGACGAAGAGGGACACCAGTTCGACTGGGTCAACACATTCATCCTGGGACAGGCTAAACAAAAACACACAGGGGAATTCCTAGAGGCATGGCATTCAAACCTGAACTCCATTAACAAACATGTCGATGTGGGCCCCATTTACCAACCTCTCAGAAAAAAAATGGAAGTGATATCACCTACCATACCAGACCAAGACACACAAACAGCAAGCAGGACAGAACATCAGCACTTCACCAGAAGCTCACTGATGATGTTATCCAGCATGACGACAAAACATCTGAGAACAAATCCACCAGTACAGCAAGGAAACATATGACTTGAGGTTTCTATTATTTAGTGTTTTGCTTTGAAACTAATTTTTGCAGGGGATTCTAAGAGACAGGATTTATATGCATTTGGGGAGTCAAAGTCTGATTACAGATAGTCAACATGGCTTTGAGCATGAGATATCATGTCTCACTAACCTGATTGAGCTTTTTTTGAGGATGTGATCAAGAAGACAGATGAGGGCATAATGGTAGACATTGCCTACATGGACTTTAGTAGGTCTTTGACAAGATTCTGCATGATAGACTAGTTAATAAAGTTAGATCACTTGATATCCAGGAAGAGCTAGCCAATTGGATACAAAATGGGCTTGACAGTAGGAAACAGAGGACAGTGGTAGAGGATTGTTTCTCGGACTGGAGGCCTGTGATCAGCGGTGTTCTGCAGGATTGGTGCTGGGTCTGCTTGTTCTTTGTCATTTATATAAATGATTTGTATGAGAATATACAAAGTATGATTAGTCAGCTTGTAAATGACACCATGATTGATGGCATAGTGGACAGTGAAGAAGGTTTACTAAGAGTATAACAGGATCTTGACCAGCTGAGCCAAAGGGCCAACGAATGGCAGATGGAATTTAATTTAATTCAATGGGAGGAGTTGTATTTTGGTAAGGCAAATTAGGGCATGATTTAAACTGTTTATGGTAGGGCCCTGGGGAATATTGTCAAACAGAAAGAGATCTAGGGGTGCAGGTACATAGTTCCTTGAAAGTGGGGTCACAGGAGGACAAGATGGTGAAGGTGGTGTTAGGCACACCTGCCTTCATCCATCAGAGCATTGAGTATGAGTTGGGATGTCATGTTGCGCAGTACAGGACGTTGATGAAGCATCTTTTGGAGTACTGCGTAAAATTCTGATCGCCCTTTTATAGGAGGGATATTATTAAATTGGAAAGGGTGCAGAAAGAATTTACAAGGATGTTATACTGGGACTGGAAGGTTTGAGTTATAAGGAGAGGCTGGATAGGCTGGGGCATGTTTCATTGGAGCATAGGAGGTTATGGGGTGAAATCATGAGGGGCATAAAAATCACTTTTCCCTAGGGTAGGGCAATTCAAAACTTGAGGGGATAGGTTTAAGCTGAGAGGGGAAAGGTTTTAAAAGGGAACGAGGGGCAACTTTTTCACACAGAGGGTAATGCGTACATGGAAATAACTGCCAGAGCATCTTTAGGTACAATTACAACATTCAAAAAACATTTGGACAGACACAGGAATATGAAAAGTTTAGAAGGAAATGGGCCAAATACAGGCAGTTGTGATTAGTTTAGCTTGTGAAATGTGGTCGGCATGGACAAGTTGGACCGAAGGGTCTGCATCCATGCTGTCTGACTCTATCACTCTACGGCTGTATAGTTATATGAATAAGAAATCTGCATTGATCACTCCCATTGTATGAACTAAATTGAATTCCTGTTCCTCTTAACAAGGATGAACTTTTCTAAAATGTGCTAACACAGGCGGTTAATGACAGCAGCATGGAATGCAAGTGACCAATACAAGCTTCTGAAACTGAAGCAAGTTAATGGAGATAAAAATTTCTCAAACAGATCTGTGCACAATTTTACAGATTTCCCCATCAGTGAGCATGCAAGCTGTAAGATTTGTCGGGTGTGATTCCTGTCACCCATAGCCTCCCTACAATTTAACTCAGAGCACGGCAGCCAGTTTTGGTAAATGTGTTCCCAGCTGCTATAATTTGTGGATACATTCCCTCCTGACTCTTGAGAAGGCAAAGTGGGAATCCTGGCCATCTGAAAAACCCTGCCCCTTGTGGGATGGTCCTGAACTGTCAATTTTTTCAATAGATATGCAATAAAACTTGGTGGTAACAGTTTCAGTAAGTCTTTAAAAAGTACTTTACTTAGTGTCAACTCCAAAGACAGCCTGGAATTTTTTTTGTTTTAATTATGAAGGTGGCATTACTTAGGCAATGTCCATATGGTCATGTAGTGGCACTGTAGCTGTACTGGAACAAATTGGCTCAAGGCATAGCTAGGAGAAAGTGATGACTGCAGATGCTGGAGTACCAGAGTTGAAAAATGTGGTGCTGGAAAAACTCAGTAGGCCAGGCAGCATCCGAAAAGCAGGAGAATCGACATTTCGGGCATAAGCCCTTCTTCAGGAAGGGCTTATGCTCTAAACGTCGATTCTCCTGCTCCTCGGATGCAGTCTGGCCTGCTGTGTTTTTCCAGCACTGCATTTTTCAACTCAAGGCATAGCTTGTTCTGGAAATGACCTCATTGCTGAATCAAAGAAGATAATAATGATGCAACGATTTTATTTCACATTGTACCTTCATGCCAATTTCATTTGTTGAACAAAATGAAATGACTGCCTTACCACTGTTGTAAAATCAGTCACCAATGACACCAGGATAGTAATGGAATAAGGTTGCTTTAGGTCTGAAAGGTGAAGTATTCAATTTTAAATGGAACAATTGATGAAGCAGTAAGGAAGATTTTACAGTTACAGAAGTGTGCTGTGGTCATATGTAGCGTGACATGAGCCCAGGATCACAGTTGAGGTCATCTTCATGGGTTCAGAACTTGGTTATAAGTTTCTGCTCGGCAATTCTGCATGGTCGTGTATCCCAAAAACCACCTTGGAGGACACTTACCCAAAGATCACAGGCTGAATATCCTTGACCAATGAAGTGTTCCCCAACCGAGAGGGAACATTCTTGACTAGCAATTGTTGCTTGGTGTTATTTCATTCATTGTCATAGTGTCTGCATGGTCTCATCAATACACCATGCCCTGGGGAATCCTTGTCAATCGATGAGTTGAGCATCACATGCACAAGACATGCAAGAGAGATCAATGTTAGCAATATCAGCATTATTTGAGGCTAAAGTGTCCACTCAATAATGGCTAGGAAAAAGCTGACCCTGAACTTAATGGTGCGTGTGGCCAGGATATCTTCTGCTTGACAGAAAAGGTTGTAGGTGATCATTACTGGGGTGCGAAGGGCTTTTGATGATGTTGGAGGCCTTTTTGTGGCAGCAAGCCGTGTAAATGGAGTATATGGTTAGAAGCCCAGGCTCCCATGATGGCCTGGACTGTGCACACCAGCCTCTGTAGTTTCCTACAATTCTGAACAGAGCAACTGCCATGTGTGGCAGTATGCCAGTTCTTTTGTGCCACAGCTAAAAATTACAATGACCTCCTCAGAAGACAGACACAATATAGAGTATCTTTCATTGTCCAATACTTCCCTGGAGCAGAGAAATTATGCCATGATCTTCACAGCCTTTAATACGTCATTGATGACGATGAACATCTTATCAAGACCATCCCTACATCTCCATTTCTTGCCTTTAAACAACAGCAAAACTTACCCAATCTTCTGGACAACATTGATCACAACGCCACACAATTTTGCCACAGAAACCTCTGCAAGGCATGCCAGATCATCAACAAGAATACCATGATCACACATGGGACCACCAGCCACCATATATATGGCAGATACTCATGTACCTCGGCCAATGTTTTCTACCTCATACGCTGCAGGCAAGGATGCCCCAGGGTTTGATACATTGGTGAGACTATGCAGATGCTACAATAAGGAATTAATGGACACCACACAACAATCGTCAGACAGGAATGTTCCCTCCCATTCGGGGGACACTTCAGCAGGTGAGGACATTCAGCCTCTTATCTTTAAGTGTCCTCCAGAGTGGCCTTTGAGATATACAACAACGCAGAATCATCAAACAAAAACTGATAGCCACCTTCCGTACCCAGCCTCAACTGTAACCTTGGGTTCATGTCACGCTACATGTGACTCCACCACACTGTCCTGTATCTGTAAAATCTTCCTTACTGTCTTGTTTCAACAATTTATCAAGGTGATAGTGTCATGATTTCTCTACCTTAGTTAGACTGTACAGTTTTGGATTACTTATTACTTTGGTTAGATCCTTGGCATGCAACTCTTATACCTAGCATGTTATTCCAGACATATGGTTTGTCTCCAGTACCAGCTTATTTTTAATTTTTTTGTAATTATCTCTCTGCCTCATTTAATTGGATTATAGGTCATCCCTTTGCTAGTTATTCAGCAGTTGACACTTTACTCACACCATCTGACACTCTTGATCACCTGCAGTCACCTATTATTCAGCCTGTTGACCCTCCACTCACTCCATTTGTATGGTCTTTGGATCTCTCTGCCTATAAACTTTTAAATTAAATAACGTTTCTTTATTCTGCAACTTCCAAACTCAGCGTTGTTTTGTACCCATATGCTTCTTTCTCATTTCACCCAATGAAGCGGCAGTGCTCTGAAAGCTTGTGATTTCCTGTTGGACTATAACCTGTGTCATCTGACATCTGATCTTGTCCACCCCAATCTAACACCAGCACCTCCATGTCACAGACTTAGTCAAGTACTTGGATGCTGTCAGTGCTTCACCTTCTTGGAAACAAGTCAATCTGCTTATACTGCTACAGGGATCAGAGGAAGATAATAATTTTTGACTCCTCCCATCCCCCAAGTTTGGTTCCTGAGCATAGAGCAACTATGCTGGGAGTCTATCAAAGCTGTTTCTATTAGGTTGATATGGAAAATTAGCTGGAATTATTGTGTGGGTGAGTGCAGTATGGTTGGCTCAAAGCCAACAACTACCAACTTAACACCTACACTAAGGAACATCACACTACATATGTACTTCCCCAAAATATAACATTTTTTTCTTCACCTCTGTTAATCAGTGGAAAACCATATAACTTTTCAAATGCAATCAATGATCTGACATATTGCCGCTTTCCATAGAAATAATAACAGATGTTCCTTTACTTCTTAACGCAGTCACTAAACAGGCCATTATTCAGTGAGCATATCTGATTTGAGGGGAGTAGTTCTATAAAAAACTTGCTCATTTACGAAGCTGCCAAGGACAGCACAGCTTCATCTAAAAGGTGGAATAGCAGCATCAAGTTCCACTTACATTTCTTACTGACTAAAAATGAAATATTTAATTATGATTAGTTTACAAGGTGGTAGAGTGATCAGACTAAATACACAATCTATAATTAACAAAAAAAGTAAGATCTATTACTTAATGCCAAATAAGTGTTACTCTGCCCATATAAAATAAAGGAATCAATACTATTGTTCACATAATTCTTAAGAAAGAAAACCCTACCCAGAGGTGCTTCATATTACTCATGAGGAGATGGTGAGGTCATTTGACTCCTCGAAACACGTGAAAAATTTCTTGGACATGTGAAAAAAATTCAGATGATTTATAACATGGACAATAATGTTTTTCTTCTCTTGCTGTGTTTCTTATAATGTTACCCTTTTCTTAAAGCTGCTGTTGATATGTTTTTCTTTCCTCTGATTAGGACTGATGCTGATTTATAGTTGGGGGTGGGTGGAGTGCTCACTATTTTGTTGTTTCCTTTCATTGCTTGGGTCTGGGGTGCGACTCGAGCTAGATGGGGAATGGAGATGTGCATGGGTCATGTAAGCGCCCTGTATGGGCAGGGGGTAGAGTCCCCCATTAAATGCATTTTGTGTTTTGTAGTTGGTTTAGTTTTTTGTTTTTTTTGTAAAAAGACTCCTTGTCTCATCTTTTCAAATGTTCAGCAAACTGTAAATAGAATTCTTCCTCTTGGTAGGTTAAAGGTGGTTGCAAAGGATCAGGGCAAGCAGTGATCTTAAATGGTGCACCTGGAATATTAGAGGGATCCATCCACCATTTAAAAGGAAAAAGGTGTGATCGAGCCTCAAAAAGGAGAGGGTGGATGATGCCCTGTTGCAGGTGACTCACCTTAATGACAAGGAACACTTGAAGTTACAGCAAGGTGGGTTTGATTGGGTGTTTTTCTTGTCCTTTAACACCAAGAGCAGGGGGGTGGCTAGACTCGTTCAGAAGAATCTTCCATTTAATTTAATAGATTGTGTTATAGATGAAGATGGTTGGTTTGTTATCCTTAAGGCCCTAATACATGGCCAAGGATATGGTATATTGAATGTCTATTGCCCTCTGGCCCAACCCCTTAAATGTTTGACTGATGCACTATCTAAGCTGATGGCCTTGTGTCACAGCATGTTATTATAGGGGCGTGACTTTAACTGCCTTATGGACCCTGTGCTGGATAGAATGCCCTAAGGTGCCCCAAAGCTTTCTCCACAATCTAAACAGTTGGGTGATCTGTGTGTGCAATTGGGGTTGGTAGATGTTTGGAGACATTTTTACCCTATGGGCAGGGTCTTTGTGTCCTTTTCCAATCCTCATATGTGCCGTACAAGGATTGATTTTTTTTCCCTAACTCCCATGGCTCTTCTAGATTCGGTGGTATCTTGTTCAGTTGATAATATTGCCGTCTCTTATCACGCAGTTGTATACTTAGTGGTCCAGATTAAGGGTAATGCAATGAGCTCTCGGTACTGGCGAATGGATCCCTTCATCCTCAAGGACAACAAGTTCGCTGGGTACTTTTCTCGGGAATTAGAAGCATTTTTGGTTACCAACTCGGGGAAAGCTAGTAATCTGTCCATTTTTTGGGAGATTGCTAAGGCCTATGCGAGAGGGATAATTATTCATACTCGACGAATCAGAAGAGATGAAACGGAGAGCAGCAGCGTCTGCTTGAGGCACGATTGAAGGCAGCTGAGATGGCATATTACAGTAGACTGTCAGTGACTAAGCTGCAGTGGATCACAGCCCTTCGATCCACCCTAAACTCTATACTAACACATACAGCCAGGAAGAAAGTTTCCTTTGCAAAGCAAAGTTTGGTTGAATATTTGGCATATCTAGTTAGGAAGAAGAATGCCTCCCAATCCATTGCTTCTATTAGGGAAGGGAATGGGACTCTTACTTGTAATGCTAACAAGATCAATGCAGTGTTTCAGAGGTTCTATTCTGAACTGTATCAGTCTGAATGTTGTGAGGATAGACAGGATAAAACAGGATCTTCTTGGGCAAGCATCTCTCCTTAGTGCTCCATTAACAGCACAAGAGATACTGGAGACAGTTAGGCAACTTCAAAGTGGAAAGGCGCCTGGCCCTGATGGCTTGCCCAGTGAGTTTTATAAAGTATTTGTAAACATAGTGTCAGGACCGATGCGAGACATGTATAACTATTCATACAGTCAGGATTGCCTGCCACCATCCTTGAGAGAGGCTAATATCTCTCTTATCCTTAAGAAAGAGAAGACCTCAGAGGAATGTGCTTCTTATAGACCCACCTCACTCTTAAATTAGGATTTTAAAATGTTGTCTAAGACTCTGGCATTGAGGTTGGATGGGGTGTTGTCCTCTTTTGTTAAAGAAGATCAGATGGGCTATATAAAGTGTCACAGATCCTCTAATAATGTTAGGAGGTTGCTTAACATGATTCACGTGTGCCAACAACTATCGGTTCAAGGATTAGTGGCCTCTTTGGACGCAGAAAAGGCATTTGATCGGTTGGAATGGCCATATCTTTTTTATTCTCTGGAGCAGTTTGGCCTGGGTGAAGTGCTTACTAGATGGGTAAGGGTTCTTTACAGTGATCCTGTCGTGGCGGTTTTCACCAATGGTATAAGGTCTGATCATTTTGACATTGGTAGGGGCAGTCAGCAAGGCTGTGCCTTTTCACCTTTGTTTTTCACACTGGTGATTGAGCCATTGGTGGAGGCCATTCGTGGGGACCCTAATATAGTTGCCCCAAAGGTGGGATGGAAGGTACATAAGATTACACTACATTTGGATGATGTTCTTATTTTTCTTTCGAACCCGGCAGTCTCGGTTACCTGCTTGATACACTGTATTCATTCATTTGGTTCTTTCTCAGGTTACATGGAGGTGTGTGTGTGTGTGTGTGGGGGGGTGTTCTTAGGGGAACATTTGGCATGGAAGGTAGGTTCCCTTTTAATTGAGCACATGGAGGTGGTTTTCTTTACTTGGGCCTCTCTATTACCCCGAGCCTTGATCAGTTATTCAAAGCTAATTTTATTCATTTATTTGACAAGATTAAACAAGACCTTCAAAGATGGGGTCCCTTCCAATATCATGGTTGGGTCAAGTCGCTTTTATCAAAATGAATATTCTCCCTTGCTTATTGTAACCTTTGAGGATGCTCCCTTTGCTCTTTCCTAGGCAAACATTTTGGAAATTGAATGGCCAGCTCAGTTCGTTTATTTGACATTATAAGCAGCCCCTTATTAAGCATGCAAAACTGCAACTGCTCCAGGGATTGGGGGGAGTGGACCTCTTGGACATTAGATGATATCAACGGAGCTCCCTCCTATCTTTTTAAGTGATTGGGCCTTTAGGGACTCAGCGTTGACACGGTTGGACATTGAAGCCTCCCAGACGAAGAGTCCTCTTATCAACCTGTTGATGGTGGACAAAATGAGGACTGTTGCAGAACATTGCCATAATCCAACAGTTACTAACACTGTCAAAGCATGGAGGGCAATGAGGCAATGGAGGGTAATATGTCTAAGACATCTTTTCTTACTCCGATAGTTGGCATGCCGGGTTTCCAGCCAGGGACAATGGATTTCAGATTTAAACTTTGGGCGGAAAAGGGAATGTCTTCTTTGGTCTGTTTGAGGGTGAAACATTGATATTGTTTGATCAAATAACTCAGAAATATGGATTGTCAAGTAGGGATCTCTTCTGTTTCTTTCAGCTTAGAGATTTTATCCGAAAGGAGAATTGCTTTTGACTGCATGTTATAGATCTGATACAGAAAAAAAGGTACTTCAGGCTAAGAGCACAGTTTCAGTGAGTACTCCCTATCATTTGTTGAGGGGAGGTTCCTTGGGTGACATCGACCTGTGAGGTCTGGGAGAGAGAGAGTTAGGAGTTAAGATCACTTTGAAAACATGGGAGGACATTTTTGAGAATACGAAGAGGATTTCGATATGTAATAGGACCCATGCTATGCAGCTCTTCATAGGGCTCATTTGGCCCCAGATCGTCTTGTGAAATTTAAGCAGAGAGCATCTTCAATGTGCCACAAATGTAAAATAAATACAGGTACCCTTACTCATTGTTTGTATGCCTGCCACAGGCTCTGTGCATATTGGAACGCTGTGGCAGGAGTAAAAGAGAGGGTCTTGGCAACCGAAGTCAAGGTGGATCTGGTCTCTTTGCTCCCGGGTCTGCCAAATTGACCTTGCTTAGATGTACATGTGAAAAATTTTGTAAAGAAACAGTTTTCAATAAAAATATTTTAAAAAAAGGAAAGAAATTCCTTGGATCAGTCAATTCTGTTGAACCACAGTAACTGTTTTAATATAGATGAGTGCTCAGACTGTAATTACAAATGCACATTTCACCACATCTTTCACGGTTTACAGTTCTAGATCATCACAAGGTTACAAATTATTTTTCTTTACTTGCAAAACATCAGTGGAGAGATAAGCTCCTTGGTACAGAATAGTGCCAAGGTTGAAAGTTGCAGAAGAGAAAAAGTGATTCCAGGTGTAATTAGGAATGTTATCTTTCCAATAACTTTGCTTAATTGATAAGAACTTGCATTTAAGCACCTGTAAAAAAAAATTTGATTTTCTACATGTCTTCAGGTCTTGCTGAGCCCAATGTAGGATAGGTATACGTGGAAAGCTACTTTAGTGATTAACACAAAACCAGAAAATTTAGACTATAGTGTTATGGTTATTCTTGCATCATGTTTCTTGATGAATCATTTGGCAGTTCTGAGTGTCTAGTAAAATTTATGACTTACCTCAGTGACCCATATCCAATGCATTCTATTTTCAAATTGTAGAAGATTAATATTTAAGACCATTAGACAAAGGAGCAGAAATTAGGCCAAGCAGCCCATCAAGTCTGCTCCACAATTCAATCATGGCTGATAAGTTTCTCAACCCCATTCTCCCTGTAACCCTTGATCCCCTTGACAATCAAGAACTTATCTATCTCTGGCTTAAATATACTCAATGACCTGGCTTCCACAGCCTTCTGCAGCAGTGAATTCTATTGATTCACCATCTCTGCTTGAAGAAGTTTCTCCTTATCTCTGTTCTAAAAGGTCTTCCCTTTATTTGAAGGCTGTGCCCTTGGGTCCTAGTCTCTCCTACCAATGGAAACATCTTCCCAACATCCACTCTGTCCAGACCTTTCAGTATTCTATAAATTTTAATTTGATCCCCCCGGCTTGCCTCATCCTTCTGAACTCCATCAAGTATAGACCCAGAGTCCTCAAACGTTCCACATGTGTTCAGCTTTTTATTCCTGAGTCCATTCTCGTAAAACTCCTTTGAACATGCTCCAGCGCCAGTACATCCTTCCTGAGATATGGGGTATAAAACTGTGCACAATACTCCCAATGTGGTTTAACCAGAGGCTTATAGAGCCTCAGAAGTACATCCCTGCTTCTCAAGTTCTCACAAAACAAATGCTATCATTGCATTTGCCTTCCTAACTACTGACTCAACCTGCAAGTTTACCTTGAGAGAATCCTGGACTAGAACTCCCAAGTCTCTTTGCACGGCAGACTTCTGGATTTTCTTCCCATTTAGAAAATAGTCCATGCCTCTATTCTTCCTGCTAAGGTGCATGACCTCACACTTTTCCACATTGTACAACATCTGCCAATTCCTTTCCCACTCTCCTGACCTGTCCAAATCCTTCTGCAACGTCCCAGCCTCCTCAATGCTACCTGTCCTTCTACTTATCGTTGCATCATCTGAAAACCTCGCCAGAATGCCCTCAGTGCCTTCATCTAGATAACGTGAAAAGTTGTGGTCCCAACACTGAAACTTGTGGAACACAACTTGTTACCAGTTGCCACCCTGAGAAGGATCCTTTCCAAGCTTCTATCCATGCTAGCACCTTGCGTGTAACACTATAGGCCCTTATCTTACTCAGTAATCTTGTCAAAGGCCTTTTTGAAGTTGAGATAGATTACATCTCTCCTTGATTTAACCTGCTTGTTACTTCCCAAAAAAATTCTAGCCTATTTGTCAGGCATGATCTCCCTTGATGAAACCATGCTGACTTTGCTTTATTTTACCACAAGCTTCCAAGTATTTAGAAATCCCAACCTTCACAATGGATTCAGGATCTTACCCACAACCGAGGTTAGGCTAATTGGTCTGGAATTTTCTGTCCTCTGCCTTACTCCCTTTTTAAATAGGGGTGTTATGTCAGCAATTTTTCAGTTCTCTGGGACCCGCCCTAATTTTAGTGATTCCTGAAAGATTATCCCGAAAGCCTCCACCATCTCTGAAGCTATTTCCCTTAGAATTCTAGGGTGTAATCCATCTGGTCCAGGTGATTTATCCACCTTCAGGCCATTCAGTTTTTTCTAGCACTTTCTCTTTGGTGATAGCCACCATATCAGCTCTGCCCCTCACTCTCTTGAATTTTTGGGAAATTACTCATGCCTTCATAAAGACTGACACAAAGTAATTATTCAGTTCCTCAGCCACTTCTTTGTTCCCTACTACTATCTCTCCAGTGTCGTTTTCCAGCAGCCCAATGCCTACTTTTGCCTTTTATATATCTACAGAAACTCTTATATTCTTACTGGCTAGCTTAACTTCATATTTAATATTCTCCCTCCTTATTTCTTTTTTTGTTGCCCCTCTGATGGTCTTTGTAAGCTTCCTAATCCTCTGGCTTCCTACTTTCTTTTTACTTTATATTCTTACTCTTTTGCTTTTATGCTAACCCAGGGTTCCCTAGTGAGCAATGGTTGCCTCATCCTCCTTACACCATACTTCTTTTTCCTCAGAATGGTTCTCTGTAGTGTCCCCTGAATCACTCCCAGAACCTCCTGCCATTGCTCTTCCACTGTCTTTCCTACTAGCTCCTCTCCAAGTCAATTCTACCCAGCTCCTGCCTCGTGCCTCTGTAATTGCCTTTATACCATTACCTCTGATTCTGTCTTCTCCCTCTCAAATTGCAGAGTAAATTCAATCATGTTGTGATCATTGCTTCCTAAAGGTTCCTTCCCTTATCAAGTCTGCCTCATTGCACAACACTAAATCCAGTTTTGCCTGTTGCCTCATGGGCTCCATCGCAAGCTGCTCCAAAACGCCATGTCATAGACATTCCACAAATTCCTCTTCTTGCAAATTACTACCAACCTGATTTTCCCAGTCCACCTGCATATTGAAATTCCCCCATGGTTACTGTAACTTTGCCTCTCCTACACATCTTTTTTATCTCTTCGTGTATCTTGCACCCCAAGACTACTGTTTGGAGGCCTATACATGAGTAACCACAAAGATTATTTTACCTTTGTGGTTTCTAAATTCTACTCACACAGATTATACACCATCTGACCCTACTTCTATTTGTCCATAACTGTTCCAAACATCTGATGATTAAATCTATTGCAGCAGAATGAAGTACAGCTTCAGTGTTCAATAACACATGTTCTGTAAAGCACCACACAAGATGTTGTGCAGTGACCATGATCCTCATCCCTATTGGATGCACATCAGGAAGAAAAGCTCAACCATGGAGTCAGAAATTTGACATTTTTAAAGCTCTAATGTCAACATCGGTAAACACCTGAAATCAGGTCATCTCCCTGTTTGTTAGGCAGTAAAATGTGTTGTTGAAGCACTACAAGAGGGAAAACTGCAGAAGAGGATTATAATAAAAATTATTAAAGAATTAATGTCATATAGGTATGATTCATGCCACATAAAAGTGTCACATGTTCTGATTTCAGCTTAATAACAATATCGGACAAGCAGGATCCCTAGATAGAACCTGGCTTGAAGGCCACAAGTTTTATCTTCCTTCTGGTATCCATGGAAGTTAGTTGCAAGATACTACCAATGTACTTTTAGCAAAATAACACAAACGCGGTGTTAAACAAACAAACAAAAAACTTCTGGAGAGTTCCCACTGCAAATATAAAATGAAAAGATTCATTCCTTTTAACCCAGAAATATCCTTAGAGTCACTCAAACCTCAAAACATGCACCCTTACTTCCACACTAAAGCTCTGTAATCAGTTTCCTTTTGGAAAATTTCTGTGCATTTAGTAGATTTTATTTTATCTAGTTAATGTTCAACTAATGGTCTCCCTGAGATCCTTAAAACAAATGTAAGCTGACTTATTAGCTCATTGATTGTTTTACATTAGTTCTCAAAGCTCATCTCTTAAATGGCCTTGCAGAATATCTTCCCTCTTACAGCTCCACAGATTCCTGCTTCTGAAACTTGTCACTGATGTCTCAGCAACTCTGGACTCACAGCCTGACCACCTAGAAAACATGTTAATCATATAATCCATGTTAATGTCGGACCACAGGAAAATTACAGTACACAAAGGCTATTTAGCCCATCATACATATGCCAGCTGAATAAATTAGTCGCCCATTCTAAGTCACTTTCCAGTGCCTGGTGCATAGCTTTGCAAGTTACAGCACTCCAGGGGCAGATCCAAGTTCCTTTTAAATGAGTTTAAAGGTTTCCGCCTCAACCAGCAAACTGGACAGCAAAGTCCAGACACACATCACCACCTCGATCAAAGAGCTTTTCCCACATCCCATCTAATCCTCCTACTGTTAATCTGTGGCCACGGTAATTTACTTCTCCACAAGGGAAAAAAAACAAGTCTTTCCTGACTGGTTTATCTCAGCTTCTCATTGTGTATATGTCAGCCGCAGTCAGCCCGCAGCCTCCTCAGTCCAAGAAGAACAACGCTAGCCCATCCAATCTTTCCTCAAACTATGATAATGTTCTTTTAAGTTTCCTCCGACTCTCTCTACAGCAACTATGTCTCTGCCTGTTATATGGTAATCAAACATGCACAAGTTTCCAACTGTTACCTAACTTGTATCTTCCACTGTCTCAATGCTACTTCCTTGAATTTCTATTCGGTACCTCTCCTAATGAAGAAAAACATCCCATATGCCATCTTATCTATCATCCTAGTGCCATCTGGGACATATGGGAATGCATTCCAAGGTTTTTCATTTCTTCTACCACTCTAATTCTTCTTGCATTTATTTATTAAGTATTTTGAAACAAGTTCATTTGGGTCTGGTAGATAGGAAGGGATTTTAAGTTAACCTTAATCCGACCAACCAGAAGGAAATGGATGAATAAAGAAGAGGGGCCGGTTCACCCTTCTTCAACAGGAACTTAATGATTTGGAGCTGCAAGATTTTGGCGTAAGAGTGTGTTGACATTCAATAGCATTGTCACCATGAATCCCCTACAAACAAACATCATGGTGGTTACCCTGGCTAAAAGTTGAACTGGACCAGCCACATAAATATAAGGGTGCATAAGCAGGTCAGAGGCTAGGAACTCTGAGGTAACTAACTCAGAAAAATCTTGACAACTCAACACCTGTCCACCATTTAAAAGGCACAAGTCAGGATTCGATGTGATGGGCTACTCTATGCTTGCCTTGGGGAGTATAGCTTCAAAACTTGCAAAACATTTGACGCCATCCAGGATAAAGTGACCTGGATTGGCACCCATACATTATCTTCAATATTTACTCCCACCACCACCACTGACAAACTGTAGCAGCAGTGTATGTATTGTGTACAAAATACACTGCAGTAACTCACCAAGTCTATTTTGACAGCATCTTTCAAAACAGTGAGCTCCACTATGTGGAAAGCCAAGTGGGAGCACCAAGGCATCAAACATCCCTCAAGCCACACACCATCCTGACTTGACACTGTACCAACATTCCTCTATGTTGCCGTGTCAAAGTCCTATCAATCAGGTAACAATTAGTTTCTCACTTTTAGTCTTTTGATGAGAGTGATTGCCTCATATGAATTGCAAATGAAAACCTTACACCTTGAACTTATGAATATTGTTTTATATCAGTATGTAATAAACAAGTTGAACAATAAGCTAATAACAGAATCAAAATTGTAAATTTGAAGGTATTTTCATTTTCTGGCTTGTCCTTTGCATGGTTATTTTAATGGACCTTTAATCATTAAATGTACTCACATAGCTGCTGATAAACAAGATTTCAGCAACATTTAACTAAACAGGCCTGAAACTGCTGTTCAGTGTCCCAGAACACTAAAAGTTCAACCATACTGGATCACAAGGGCAAGAATTTGTCTGGACTATTTCCTGTATGGTTCAAAGCAAAATCTCTCTCTTAACATGGTTTGATATTATTCAAGCAAATCCAACATTTCTCACTTTTATGCCCGTCAAACAGGGGAATAGTCTGGAGGTAGCTAAAAATGACTTTTAGCATGAAAAATTTCACTAATCTGTTTTGCCCATGAAGTTATGCAAAATGCACCACTAATTTATATTGCAGTACAGTTTTTTTGCCAATGAAGCTTTATTTAAATTTTACAGATTCCTGGCATTTCCATTAGTTAAATCACAGCAAACCTCACTATAGAAATGTCAGTAAAATGATGAATATCAATATTTCCTCAGGCTATGTGGTCTACCTTTACAATTTATTTCTGATTCGAACTTTGATACAATCTCAAAAATAGAATGCGCCAAAGGTTTTTTTTAAACTTCAGTAAGAAAGTATTTTTGACTTCTCTTGGGCCACCACTGCAGCTAGCAGCTAAAAGAGAAGAAAATTCCCCTATTGTTTCATTTGACTAGAAATACTTGCATGATTGATAGCTGCATTTTATGTGTCACAGCAATTGATAAATCTAAACAATATTATGTTTAAATCCACTGTGTAAGATACAATATGATTAAGTCAACATTTACACTCACTGAACCTTCTGCTGTTCACACTATCTATAAAAACTGCAAAGAGTTTTTATAGACATTGGCCATGGTGAGTCAGAGGATACATTTCACAATAGGAGTGCAATCAACACGTACTTCTTGTGACACTGATAGGAAATTCACTCTATATTATTAGTGAGCATGATCTCTCTCATAATTGTTATGATGTTGCACCCTCCATATCTTTTTCCTTTACTGTTCTCGACTCTTTCCACCCTCAGCTTCTCTCTGCCCTTTCTTATTACTTATCTTTTGTTTAGTACCCTCAATATAATTGTTAATGGATTGTGAGGGATGCAGAGCTAAACAAACAGTTGTCAATCACAGTCTGGGTGGAGATTGTGGAAAACTTCAATAGCCCCCTTCTTCCCATCACCTCATATTTCCCTACCATAAGTGGTGGGTAAATTGTTGGAGGGGAATCTGAGGAACAAGATTTACATGCATATTGCATACAACAAGTACTGATAGGGTCAGCATGGCTTTGTGCATGGGAAATCGTGTCTCACCAACTTGATTTGAGTTTTTTGAAGAAGTGACAAAAATGAAGGCACAGCGGTAGATGTTGTCTAAAGGGACTGCAGCAAAGCGTTCAACAATGTTCTTCAGTGTAGACTGGTTAGTAAGGTTAGCCTACATGGGATCCAGGGGAAGCTAGTCAATTGGATACAAAATTAGCTTGAAGGTAGGAGAAGATGGTGGTGGAGGGTTGTTTTTTGGGTTGCAGATCTGTGACAGTGGTGTGCCACAAGGATCAGTGATGGGTCCACTGCTTTTTGTCATTTACAGAATCTCAGAATCATATATTCCCTACAGTGTGGAAACAGGCCATTAGGCTCAACAAGTCCACACCGAGCCTCCAAAGAGTAACACATCCAGACCCATTCCCCTGCCCCATTACCCTACATTTTTCCCCTAAGTAATGCACCTAGCCTACATATCCCTGAACACTATGGGCAATTTAGCATGGATTGTGGGAGGAAACTGGAGCACCTGGAGGAAACCCATGCAGACACGGGGAGAATTTGCAAACTCCACACAGACCGTTGGTTGAGGCTGGAATCAAACGCGAATCCCTGGCACTGTGAGGCAGCAATGCTGACCACTTAGTCACCATGCCAAATGATTTAGATATGAATACATAAGGAATGGTAAGTAAGTTGGCACCTGACACCAAAATAGGTAGTGTATTGGAGAGTGAAGAAAGTTACCTCAGATTGCAACAGAAACTTGTTCAAATTAGTCAATGGATTAAGGAGTGGCAGATGGAGTTTAATTTAGATAACCGAGGTGTTGCATGTTAGTAAGGCAAACCATGGTAGGGTCCTGCGGAGCACTTTTGTATAAAGAGACCTTGCCTTGCAGGTGCATAATTCTTTGAAAGTGAAGTCATAGGTAGCCAGGGTGGGATGTCATGTTGCTGTACAGGACATTAGTGAAACATTTTTGGAATACTATGTACAATTCTGGTTGCACTGCTATAGGAAGGATGCTGTTAAACTGGAGAGTTTATAGAGTCACAGAGTCATAGAGATGTACAGCATGGAAACAGACCCTTCGGTCCAACCTGTCCATGCCGACCAGATATCCCAACCCAATCTAGTCCCACCTGCCAGCACCTGGCCCATATCCCTCCAAACCCTTCCTATTCATATACCCATCCAAATACCTTTTTAAATCTTGCAACTGAACCAGCCTCCACCACATCCTCTGGCAGCTCATTCCATACACGTACCACCCGCTGCATGAAAAAGTTGCCCCTTAGGTCTCTTTTATATCTTTCCCCTCTCACCCTAAACCTATGCCCTCTCGTTCTGGACTCTCCGACCCCAAAGAAAAGACTTTGTCTATTTATCCTATCCATGCCCCTCATAATTTTGTAAACCTCTATAAGGTCACCCCTCAGCCTCCGACACTCCAGGGAAAACAGCCCCAGCCTGTTCAGCCTCTCCCAATAGCTCAAATCCTCCAACCTTGGCAACATCCTTGTGTATCCTTTCTGAACACTTTCAAGTTTCACAACATCCAAAGGAAGGAGGCCAGAATTGCACGCAATATTCCAACAGTGGCCTAACCAATGTCCTGTACAGCTGCAACATGGCCTCCCAATTTCTGTACTCAACACTCTGACCAATAAGGAAAAGCATACCAAACGCCTTCTTCACTATCCTATCTACCTGTGACTCCACTTTAAAGAAGCTATGAACCTGCACTCCAAGGTCTCTTTGTTCAGCAACACTCCATAGGACCTTACCATTAAGTGTATAAGTCCTGCTAACATTTGCTTTCCGAAAATGCAGCACCTCGCATTTATCGGAATTAAACTCCATCTGCCACTTCTCAGCCCATTGGCCCATCTGGTCCAGATTCTGTTGTAATCTGAGGTTACTCTCTTCACTGTCCACTATACCTCCAATTTTGGTGTCATCTGCAAACTTACTAACTGTACCTCTTATGCTTGCATCAAAATCATTTATGTAAATGACAAAAAGTAGAGGACCCAGCACCAATCCTTATGGCACTCCACTGGTCACAGGCCTCCAGTCTGAAAAACAACCCTCCACCACCACCCTCTGTCTTCTACCTTTGAGCCAGTTCTGTATGAAAAGATTTACAAAGTTGTTGCCAGGGTTAGTGGGTTTGAGCTATAGGGAGAGGCTGGATATGGGTCAAAGGGTGGCGCCTTTTTCACTGCAGCATTGGAGACAGAGGGTGGCCTTATAGAAATTTATAAGATCATGAGGGGCATGGATAGGGTGGATAGCCAAAGTCTTTTCCCCAGGTGGGGGAGTCCAAATCTATACTGCATAGGTTTAAGGTGAGAGGGGAAAGATTTAAAAAGGACCTGAGGGGCAACATTTTCACACAGAGGGTGATGTGTTAGGAACGAGCTGCCAGAGGAAGTCGTGGAGGAGGGTACAATTACAATATTTTAAAATGCACCTGTTGGGGTATATGAATAGGAAGGGATTAGAGGGATATGGGCCAAATGCTGGCAAATGGGACTGGGTCAGATTGGGATGTGTGGTCAGCACAGGTCAGTTGGACATAAGGATCTGATTCTGTGCTGGATGAATCTCTCTCTCTCTACCATCATCTTTGAACGTTCCACACGAGGAATTCACTTAATGTTTTCAGGACAATTTCTTAGACTAGCACATTATGGCACTAACCAGAGAGTAGAGTAAATGATACTTGGTTTTGACTTACAAGGTAGGATTAATTATCGATCTCATGAATTACTGGCCTGAAAGCACACATTTCAGGGGAGCTTGACCATAATTTGATCCAATTTTATCTCTGACTTGCTCTTGTAGCCACTGTGTTTTTTTGTGTGCAGTTTCTGGTCAATGATAACCCCCCAGGATTTTGATAGTGGGAGATTCAGTGATGGTCATACCATTGAATGTCAAGGGACGGTGGTTCGATGGTCTCTTACTGGTAAAAACAATGACTGCAGATGTTGGAAACCAGATTCTGGATTTGTGGTGCTTGAAAAGCACAGCAGTTAGGGCAGCATCCGAGGAGCAGTAAAATCGGGTCTTTTATTGGTGATGATTATAGCCTGGCATTTGTGTGGGGTAAATGTCACTTGCCATTTGTTAGCCCAAGCCTGGATATTGTCCATATCTCTTGTTGCATTTGAACATTGGCTGTTTCAGTTGAGCTGAGGAGTTGTGAATGGTGCTGAATATTTTGCAATCATTGGCGAACATCCCTACTTCTGACCTGATGATGGAATGAGGTTCATTGATGAAGCAGCTGAAGATGGTTGGTCCTAGGACAATACCATGAGGAACTCCTGCAGAGATGCCTTGGAACTGAGATGAAATGACTGACCTCCAGCAATCGGGACCATTGATTCCAATTTTGCTAGGGTTCCTTGATGCCACAATCAGTTGACTGCAGCCCTGAAGTCAAGGGCTGCCACTCTCACCTCAAAAGAGGCTTGGAGGAGAAAGAAAACCAAAACAGGAAGGCAATTCACTCTGACCATCACTTACATGAATTCCGCCATTGCCAGCTTGGGATGTGCCCCACCAGACACATGTCTAGGTCAGTGTTAGTTAAACCCAGCACATTAGCTGGGCTCCAGTCACCACTTCCTCGTGTGGTGATCAGGACACTCGGCCTTGTCCTTTTCTCTTCTCTGGCATTTTTGTTTTGCTTTTTTGGATAAGAAACGATGTGTTATTCCTTAGCTCTGCTTTGGCACATTTTAATGGTGCAATATATATTTTTTAGTATTTCAATTGTTTCAAAAGCAAGGGATATGGATATGGGTTAGTGCAGTGGATGATTCTTTTTAAAAAGAAAAGAATCAAAATAATTCTGGAACAGTGACCTAAATGTGCCAATTCCAAGAAGATGTGATTTCAATTCAAGTCTTAGTAGAATCTCTATAGGAATGTTAATGGAATAAGATGTTTATGCTTTTAGGTTTATGACAGGTGATGCAAACACATTAAGCCCTTACAGGCAGTCCCAGGTTGCGAAAGGGTTCTGTTCTGGAGTCCACTTGCAAGTCAATTTGTACGCAAGTTGGAACACAATGCAGAACAACATTAAGGAATCATTCATAAGCACCCGACACATTCATTTGTTGGGTCTTTAAAATTACTTATGAATGCAATCTCCTATAAGGGTGTATGAGAGTATGTAACTCAGACAGACAATCACATAATAGGGTCCCCCTGTGGTTTTATTTTCTGAAATTAACTGAAAACAGCATAATTTTAGTTGAGAAGATCAAGAGTTGAATTCAGAAAGAAGTTTTCTTTAATTTTTATCAGATCATGTTTATTTCAGTTCAGAAGTTCATAATTGAAACTGTATTAACACTTGTATTAACATCCTTCTAACTGCAGGAGATACATAGTTTGGTTATTGTTTCAATCATTTATTAATTTCCTTTGCACATGCACTCTTGATAAAGGAAGATCTGCAGCTTCACGTGAACATAATTCTAACGCTAACTAAACAATAAAAGTGATTCCGACCCCCAAAATTTAATCCTTCTCCCCATCCCAACTACCCATACCTCAAAGGTCACGGAAGTTTGTGCCCTGTATTCTCAATGTCCTCCTCTGCTACTTCATTAGTACAACTGGATTGCGTACAATCTCAATACTGAGCATATAACAATCCACATCTAGAAGATTTCAGAACTTCTGTCATGCTTTCTAATGATCTGTAAAGCTAGTTGAAGCCAGCTATGATTAGATTTTGAAATTTGGGTAATCAACACAATGTAGCGACAGGCAGTATTCTTACTGTACCTGACTTGAAAATATGTTATTTAACAAACTGTAATGCAAACAGTTTCTCTGTAACTTCACTCAAGAGGATCACAACAAATCCAGTCACTGGTACAACGTAACTCAGCATATTAAGTATCATAGTCATATATCTTTACAGCACAGAAAGAGTATCTTCCACCAAACACATCTGCACCAGTCATTAAACATCTACCTATTCTAATCCCATTTTGCAGCTTGTGGCCTGTAACCTTGTTTGCTGTGTTGTTTGAAACGTTCATCTAAATAATCCTCAAATGTCTTGAGGATTCCTGCCTTTACCACCCTTTCAAGCAATTAGTTCCAGATATCCATAACCCTCTGGGTGAAAAATATTTCCTCAATTCTTCTGAACTTCCTGATCCTTACCCTAAAACGTATCGCCCGTTCATGACTCCTTTACTAGGAGAAAAGGTGCTGCTTATCTATACTGTCTATGCTGTTCAAAAGTTTGTATACCTCAATCAGATGCTATCTTCATCCTTCTCTGCTTAGAGAAACTACTCCAGCTGAATCACTCCAGCTCATTTCTGATATCACCCCTGGATAAGTTAGCTCTAGTTTAATATTATTTTCCACTTGTTCTGGACCATCTCACTAGCTGAAATAAATTCTCTCTCTCCATTAAAGCACCTTAAACATGTGAATTAGTCCTCTCCTTAATTTTCTAAAATGAAATAATATAAATTTACTCATTCTGGTTGCTAACAAAAAATGTTGGAGGAGTGCGGAGAAAAACAACACTACAACATAGCATTCAACTATTTGCATTTCAGCCCCTTGAGTTAAAGATAATTTTCCATCAGCTTTTTAAATTATATTTTTGTACCACCCCCAGCTTTTAACAGTTCTTATACTTGAGTTCTAAAGATTCTCTTCCACAATTCATCCAGGGTCACCTCCCTGCACCTTCCTGACTTGCTGTCCTCCTTTAAGACAGTCCTTAAAAACTACCAATCTGACCCAATATCTCATTATCAGTCTTGGTGTGATACTTATAAGAGTGTCTTGTGAAGCTTCTTGGAATATTTAAATATGTTTAAAAAAAGCACTACATGATTCTACACGCTGTTCTTATTAAGGCATTGAATGATTTAATTGGAAAATTTAAACCTAGATTTCAACATGATTAGTTATACATTATTTCCAAAATAAAATGCTTTTGTTGTATGCAGTTCTCACATTTTACTTCATAATATTTAAAAGTGGAGCTTTACACAAACGCATAACATATTACAAACCTAGATTAGTCCTTGACCTTCAAGATATGAAGAATTGTTTCACTGAAACTTCATTCGACAGAAATCAATTTTGTGCAAAGAAGAAAATATTAAGATGGTTGGTCAAAGAATTGGGTTCTAATGGAACAAGAGGGATAGGGCGGGAGGGAGATTTATGTAGAGTATTCCACAACACAACATCTAGATAATCAAAGTAAATAATTTTGTTTGAATAATTAGCCTGATTATGGGGAATCAAACAGCTTCAGGTTTTCTTTTTCCATTAAAATATAATCAAGAAGTTTCACATTCACCATTGCACACATTGGCACTTACAGTATCACACGATTTACAACCTATAAACCACATCCACCTGTTGGAGTTTGGCCCAGTATATCTGTGTAATGCATCATCCACCCTGTGGGAATAATCTTAATGTTTTATCACCAATCTCTCCCTGTGTAACCACAGCAAGCTCCTCTATATAATTAAAATGAACACTGCACCACTAAGGGATACACAAAATAACCTCAATAAAAATAAATCATTAACCTGTATGTTCCAGATAGACTCTTGCAGTACTTTTTAAAAATGCAGATACTCTATCTGTGTGAAAACAGATTGCATTTCAAACTAATCGATTACATTTGAAATATATCGCTCAATGTGTTTACATGAAATGATAAAGAACTCTTTAAAAGTACAGGCTTTTTACTTCCCATCTTCCCCAGCCACCAATCTTGGCATGGCTTGGCAGATGAAACAACCCCCAATTTTGTTCAATGTCACGCTTAGCTAACTGGAATGTTGCACCATTTTTCTGAGGAAATATCTTGGCTATTCCATAAGACTACACACAGTGAGATTAGAAATTTATTGTTAACTACTGAGATTTTACTGAAGTGAACAAGAAAACAGTGTCTTGGTTAGAGAACAGCATAATAGAAGCTCCTGAGCAAACCAACAGTGATTTCATCCTTATGAGGAATGCTATTTCAATGATCAGTCATGCCATTAAATAAGACATAATTCATAAAATAACTTAATTGAATGAGGATACCAAAACAATTTATTGTTCACAGGGTATATGTAGATTAAACTTTTTAACGATTAAAATGAATAAGCTGGATACCTTTGTAAAGAATATTTTGATGGGTGGATATATTTGTTATAGCCCACAATAAATATACCATTTGAGCTGCACTAGGCATGTTTCAAGGTAAACAGGCAATTCATAGATAAGAAAACCCAAAATCTGATGGGAATGACATGCTCAAGGTGCCCACCTATCTTCATTACATTAGCACAAGTTCAAAGCCAAATTAAAATTCACGTGTCAATCTTAGCTCTTTGGACAATTGGTGAACAAAGTATGTTCTGAGCTTGCAATCTAGAACTGGACTTTGCTATTCATTTTTCTCAAATTCTGACCTCAATTGTTAATTTTGAAGGCTGTTTTAGGAACTGTACAAAGTACAAACTAATTAAACTTTGTCTATGTGCAGCTGATTGTGTATTACTACACAGAGTTTGCAGCTCAGGGCACGGAAATCTGAAACACACATGGGTCTAATTCAGAAAAAATAATTGTAACATTATTTAATACAAGCCATTATTTTCATTTGTTCTGGTGTTAAATTTCCCCTTGGTTTTCCCCCTTCCTGTCTTGTCCGGTCCCTTGTCACAAAGGTGGCATATCTCTGAATTAACAGTCCTCTGTTGCCTGAGAGAAAGGCAGCAGTGGAAATTACAGTGGAACAAAACAAAAATCAGTAAACATTCCTTTCAAACTAATAGGGAGAAGTATGTCACCCAAAGGTATTAAATATAGAACTGTCCTAAACACCTCTAGCCTTATACAATAGATATTCCATGTGATCACAGAGTCAAGGGATGTTCTGTTTGAAATTTACAACATTGTACAGAATAATCCTCCTCTTGTGGTCTACCATGTGAACTGAAAATAGAGAGCAATTTTTAACAATGCCATCTTGGGATGGCCTAATGGGAAAGTTAATCCACCCAAAGTGGAATATTCAACATTCATCCCATTAACTTAGAAGAACAAAACTTGGGCAAATTTCCAATCATCATTAAACGTTATATCAAAGAACCACAGATGCTCTTCAAAGATACTGCCAGACCAGCTGAGCTTTTCCAGAAATTTCTGCTTTTATTTCCAATCATCATTAATCCCCAAATAATCATGCAAGTGGCAAGGCTGAAAGTTACTTTGATTGGTTCCAGGTCCCAAAACAATTTATCTGCACAGTGAACACAATAATTCTGCCAATCTGTCTCTCAGTCTATCTCTTTGTAAGAAAATAAGTTGCGAGGGAATGTATGTATTGGTGAATGACCAGAATTTATGACCCCATCCAAAAAGGTGGCAGCGAGCTGCCTTTTTGAAATGCTGCAGTCCTTCGTGTATAAGCATACCCAAACTTTGATTGAATGACAATAAAAGGAATGGCAATATAGTTGCCAGTCAGGATAGCATGCGGCTTGGAAAGGAACTCGAAGTATGATGTTTCTGTGCATCTACCACACTTAATCTTCCTGGTACTCGAAGGTTGAGGGGTGGAAGATGCAGTCAAAGAAGACTTGAAAATAACTGCAGTGCATCCTATAGATCATACAATGGTAGCAGTGTGTATTGCAACAAAAGGAGTGAGTGCTGAAGTGGTGGATTTGGTACCAATCAAGCAGGCAGCTTTGCCTGGGCAATGTTCATGTTCAAGTGTTATTGGAACAGCACTCAACAAAGTGGGGATTATTTCATCACATTGTAAATGCTGGACAGGCACTGGGAAGACAGAAGGCAACTTATTTACCATAGAATTTTAAGCCTGTGACGTGCACTTGTCGTATGTATATGACTGGTCTTGTTCTGTTTCTGGTCAATGGTAACCCCCAGGATATTACTGGGAAATTCAATGATGATGATGGTGCTATTGACATAGAAGTAGTGTTAGGAAACAGATAGTGGAAAGCCCCAGTGCAAAAGGCAAAGAGGTTGTTAATAGTGATAAAAAAGAAAGAAGTTGTAAAATGGATGCAAATTAAAGGAGTGAAAGACAGAGACTGAGTCCCTTATCGGAGGAGCAAAGTGAACAAGACACAATAAGACAAAAGTTAGTAATTGGGTTAGTAATTGGTTAGGTTGGATCTGCCCTGCTTTTTTCTGGCCAGGGCAACTTTTCACATTGCTGGGTAAATGCCAATATTGTAACTGTACCGAAACAAATTAGCTAGCTGCCTGACGTAAGAACTATGTCTTTTTATTTTTGTGTCTTTAAATCTACGGACTGTAAGAAGAATGGGTAATGGATCTATAATTTCAAAGCAAGGAATTTGATATCTATTGTGAACTCTGTTTTGTGGCTATGGGTTCCTACAACGTGTGAATAATCAGCCAAGTTGTTCACAAATGAAGATGATTGGCTGTCAGCTAACTGAGCATGCTGGAACTGGAAACAACTTATAAAGACACAGACACAGAGAGAAAAAGACACAGAAGGACGTGATGTTCTCTGCAGTAAAACATACATGGTTTAAACTTGAAAAAAAGTTACCTTTCCCATAGCATTTCCCGTGAGCTGAGACTGTTTAATTGATAAATTATTTTTCAAGTGAATCAGTCACTCTATGCTCCCTACAAGTTAGTAGAAGCTTGGGGAAGAAAGACATCAGAACACCAGGGACCTGGCTAGTGAAAGAATGATTATCTCAAAATCAAAATCAGGAAGAAAATACAACTGAACTGACTTTCCATTTCTTTTTCCTACCTCCATTAATAATCTATCTTTCCTGGATGTAAGTTTGCTCGTTTTCAGATGTTTCAATCAAACCACTCCAGCTCAGTGAGCAAAATTACATCCAGAACCCCAACCTGAGTTACAAATCTTCTCAAAACTCACTATCTATCTTCTCGACGTATTTGTATGTATGGGTGTAAGGCGGATTGGAGTTTTAGTTAGTAGTGTTGTATGTCAATGATTGACATGTTTATTTGTAACTAAAGTCAAAAGAATATTTACAATAAATAATAATTCTGACTTGGTACAGAAACCTGTCTGTGCTTTCTATTAACCATAGTCTGAAAGTCAGGTAAATTGTGGTATTGTGCATACCTTAAAGAAACAACTTTAACATTTGGTTCAACTTACGTAATAGCAAGGCTAAATTTATAGCATGCTAGCCCCTTCAATGCTAACACCAGAGCACATTATCAATACTGTAACTGGAACACTGTCGGGGCCACAGATTTTACAATATCCAGTGCCTTCAACCATTTTTTGATATTGTATGGACTGAATTGAACTGGTTGAAGACTAGCATCTGTGAGGAAGTGGACTCCAGAAGGAGATGAGATGGATCATCTACTTGGTATTTCTAACTGAATATAAATGCAAACACTTCAACTTCATCTTTTGCAGAGGTATGCTACCTCCCCACTTCCCTCTACTTACCTCTCCCAGAATGTGGGGGATGGGGATATTTTGGTGCCTTCTCTTTCTTTGGTATATAACTCTGATCTGTTGGTAGGCATCACCTAGCCCAGTCTATTGAATGTTGCTTCTTTTGTCTGGCTTGCAAGTAAGCCTTGTGTTGTTGCTTCAGTAAGACATATTATTTTAACTATGCATGGTGCTGTTCCTGTCACAAGAATATTAGCCTAAGTTACTAGTCGAGTAAGATTACTATAATGCCACTATCTCCGTATGTGACACAGTTTTACGCATGACATTAAAGGGTTTTTTTAAAATTAAATTGCACTTCTACTGCAGGTTCCCACCCTTGGGCAAAAAGTGCACTTCCCCCTCATTACTTTCAACATATTAACAATAGTGAATCATAATCCAGAATCCAGGCAGGTCGTGATCTACAATTTTTTTTTCAAAATTACATTGATTTCATTGATAGAGCTGTTAAGAAAACACACAAACTGTAGGGTGAAAGAGATCTGGGAAAACAAGTATTCCCACTTTCAATATGTTTGCCTCCAAGAAATACAATGCAGCTATAAGACAGTATTGTTGGAAATTTATAATCAGCATCTTGGGCAAAATAACTTGAATCGAACATTAATACAGATGCTAATTCTACTTCGCACTTCTACAGAATCTGTCCAAATTCAGTGCTCTATCGCCCCTCCTGAAAAAAATCATCCTCAACCACTATCTTCACCAACTACTATCACATCTCAAATCTTTATCACAAAAAGATATGTTCGATTACAATAATGTGCTCATTTCATCTACCCCTCCCTTTTTAATTAACTTCAACAGACTCAGAACACAAAGTTCTCCAACAATAATAATGGTTCATTATTAATCCTCTACCTCTCTGTAGCCTTCAATTACACATATTCCGCTAACACATATATCCCTTTCTTCAACTCCATGGGACATCTCTTGATTTATTCCAGTGTTAATTATTTGATCCTAATCAGGGCATCTCTCGCATTCTTTTTTCCTCTACCATCTCGAGATTCCCTTCAAGACATCCTCATCTGTCTGCTTCTCCTTGGCCACACCATATTCAAACACCTGGTAAAGCACCCACATGCATGCTAACATGTAACCTCCCAGCTCTGCCTTACTTGCAGACTGCTTTTTCATTAGCCAGAAACAAAAAGAGAAAGTGTTACAGAAACTCATCAGATGAAAGTTCACTGGACTCAAAATATTAACTGATTCTCTCTCTACAGATTCTGCTTAAGCTACTGAGGTTCTCCAGGTATTTCTGTTTCCGATTTCCAGAAGTTCTTTATTTTTAATTTTTATCTTCATTACTCAGTCTTGAATGAGTAACACTTTTCTCAAACATTGAGACGACTGAATCTATTGTTGTTAGCTACCTAGCTGAAACTCTGATTCCCACCAAAGCCATTTTGGCTGAACAGAAGCAGAACCAGGATATTCACAATCTCCATGTTGGCAGGATGAATTTCAGCTCATCCTGTTCCAAATTACTGTAAACTATCCTCTCCAGCATCACCTGCCTGTTGTTCTTAAGCCACTGAGGTACTGATTTCATAGCTTCATTACCATTGGATGCAATCAGTCCAAATGTTCTTTATCTTACTGTCCTCCACTGCACGTTCATTTACATAAATAACAGCGATTGTATACTATTCAACTTGCAACACCAATTCCCTTCTATCTCTTTACTTCCCTCTCCTCTAAAACTCTAACCACTTTACTAAGTTTTGACCACTTTTCCTAACCTTTTCTTAGGTCCCTTTTCTTTATAATTCAATACCTTGGGATAATTTTCCACATTCAGTGCCAATTCTTGATGACTTTATCATCTAAAGTCATCTGAAAAAAAGCAACGGGAGACTAATCAACTTTCCAAACAAATAAATAGACATAAAAATATCACTAATAATGTAAATGCCAAGCAAAATTCATAGTTTCTGTCAAACCGACATGTAAAATATTAGCAAAAGTTTATATTCAAAAATATAAAGCATCTACAATGATGCAAAGTAATCCCAGCACCCAGTACAGGAGACCTGAGCTTTTGGAATATATTCTTATTTACCTAACACAACCTTTTCTGTTTCTCCTGCAGCTTAATATCCAGAAAAGGACTTAAAGACATCTTCCTGCATGTACAAATGTTCTATAGAATGGAGGTGTTGTTCTATAAAATGGAAGAGGAATAAAAATCAGATAGAACAGAAGCTTCCAATTTTTTTTGCCATATTATAACTGGCTGTGTTATCATCTAGTTCTATGTACAGTGAACCTATGGAATTATCTACCACAGAAAGCTTTGGGGCCAGTTCATTAGATATATTCAAGAGGGAGCTGGATGTGGCCCTTACGGATAAAGGCATCAAGGGGAATAGTGAGAAAATGGGAGTGAGATACCGAAATTGCATGATCAACCATGATCATATTACATGGTGGTGCAGGCTCGAAGGGCCGAACAGCCTACTCCTGCACCAATTTCTATGCTTCTACAACATTTAGGTATTTGCATTAACTTATGCATACATCAGGCTAACAGTCGTTGGATGTACTATATTATAAAACTGCTGAAATAAAATCCCTTTTAAGTATGCAACAGTATTAGTTTATCTGTGCTTATTACAACAGAACTCTCAGCTCACATGGACGAGTGTAAACACAACAAACTAATGTTAAAACGGAGTCAACATCCACCATCTCCAGCAAGATATCATCACACACAACTTCCCCTCACCATCACTGTCAGCATTCCACAAGGACCGCTCCCTCTACAACACCATGGTCTACTTCAAGATTACTCCTAACACTTTCTCAACAACCTTCTCATGCAATTACAGAAGGTCTAACATTGACCCTTTTATCTTCACTTTCCTCACTACCAAGGCTCCAAACATATCTTCAGGTGAAGCAGCATTTTACTTGTACTTCTTTCAAACTAGTTGACCGTATTCACTGCTCACAATGTGGTTTCTTCCATTGGTTAAGAAAAAGAAGGAAGCATATGTCAGGTATAGATAGGATAGATCAAGTAAATCCTTAGAAGAATATAAAGGAAGTAGGAGTATACTTAAGAGGGAAATCAGGAGGGCAAAACGGGGACATGAGATAGCTTTGGCAATAGAATCAAGGAGAATCCAAAGGGTTTTTACAAATATATTAAGGACAAAAGGATAACTAGGGAGAGAATAGGGCCCTTCAAAGATCAGCAAGGCAACCTTTGTGTGGAGCCACAGAAAATGGGGGAGATACAAAATGAATATTTTGTATCAGTATTAACTGTGGAAAAGGATATGGAAGATACAGACTATAGGGAAATAGATGGTGACATCTTGCAAAATGTCCAGATTACAAAGGAAGAAGTGCTGGAAACAGTTAAAAGTAGATAAACCTCCAGGACCTGATCAGGTGTACCCGAGAACTCTGTAGGAAGCTAGAGAAGTGATTGCTGAGCCTCTTGCTGAGATATTTGTATCATCGATAGTCACAGGTGAGGTGCCGGAAGACTGGAGATTGGCAAACGTGGTGCCACTTTTTAAGAAGGGCGGTAAAGACAAGCCAGGGAACTATAGACCGGTGAGCCTGACCTCAGTGGTGGGCAAGTTGTTGGAGGGAATCCTGAGGGACAGGATGAACATGTATTTGGAAAGGCAAGGACTGATTCGGGATAGTCAACATGGCTTTGTGCATAGGAAATCATGTCTCACAACTTGATTGAGATTTTTGAAGAAATAACAAAGAAGATTGATGAGGGCAGAGCAGTAGATGTGATCTATATGGACTTCAGTAAGGCGTTCGACAAGGTTTCCCATGGGAGACTGATTAGCAAGGTTAGGTCTCACGGAATACATGGAGAACTAGCCATTTGGATTCAGAACTCGCTCAAAGGTAGAAGACAGAGGGTGGTGGTGGAGGGTTGTTTTTCAGACTGGAGGCATGTGACTAGTGGAGTGCCATAAGGATCGGTGCTGGGTCCTCTACTTTTTGTCATTTACATAAATGATTTTGATGCAAGCATAAGAGGTACAGTTAGTAAGTTTGCAGATGACACCAAAATTGGAGGTGTAGTGGACAGCGAAGAGGGTTACCTCAGATTACAACAGGATCTGGACCAGATGGGCCAATGGGCTGAGAAGTGGAAGATGGAGTTTAATTCAGATAAATGCGAAGTGCTGCATTTTGGGAAAGCAAATCTTAGCAGGACTTATACACTTAATGGTAACATCCTTGGGAGTGTTGCTGAACAAAGAGACTTGGAGTGCAGGTTCATAGCTCCTTGAAAGTAGAATCGCAGGTAGATAGGATAGCGAAAAAGGCATTTGGTAGGCTTTCCTTTATTGGTCAGAGTATTGAGTACAGGAGTTGGGAGGTCATGTTGTCGCTGTACAGGACATTGGTTAGGCCACTGTTGGAATATTGCGTGCAATTCTGGTCTCCTTCCTATCGGAAAGATGTTGTGAAACTTGAAAGGGTTCAGAAAAGATTTATAAGGATGTTGCCAGGGTTGGAGGATCTGAGCTACAGGGAGGGGCTGAATAGGATGGAGCTGTTTTCCCTGGAGCATCGGAGGCTGAGGGGTAACCTTATACAGGTTTACAAAATTATGAGGGGCATGGATACGATAAATAGACAAAGTCTTTTCCCTGGGGTCAGAGAGCCCAGAACTAGAGGGAATAGGTTTAGGGTGAGAGGGGAAAGATATAAAAGAGACCTAAGGGGCAACTTTTTCACGCAGAGGGTGGTACGTGTATGGAATGAGCTGCCAGAGGATGTGGTGGAAGCTGGTACAATTGCAACATTTAAGAGGCATTTGGATGGGTATATGAATAGGAAGGGTTTGGAGGGATATGGGCTGGGTGCTGGCAGGTGGGACTAGATTGGGTTGGTGTGGACGGGTTGGACCGAAAGGTCTATTTCCATGCTGTACATCTCTATGACTTTACATCGGCAAATCCAAAATGCAGACTGGTGACCATTTTGCTGATCATCTCTGCTTAGTCCATAAGAGTGACTCCAACTTTTGCGATGATGCTGTTCCTTGGACGTTAGGTTGTCCTTGTTTTTTTTCCTCCCAGAATGGTCGTAAAGACAGGGGTTCCATTTGTCTGCATTTATCTATTGGAAAAAGCTTTTAAGTTTTAAATAAAAAACTTGTGCAATGAAAGGGGAGTGGCCAATTCTCCCATCTCAGTTTTTCTCTGGTTTGTTTTGGTTTTAGCAGTCTGGCTGTTTAAAACTGCTGGCCGTTGTTAGCTGAGAATCCAAAAGAAACAGTTACATGGATGAAGGTGTTCCATGCTGAATCTCTCTGCCATCTCTCTCTCTCTCCTGTAAGACCCTGTGTTTGATTTCACCTTTTTTAATGAGGGGTGTTTATGAGGATTGTTGCAGGAATTTGGAACAGCAACATTAAGTCGGGATAGGTTGTTATTTTGTAATCTGTTTACTTTTGTTTGTGTTTAATTCGGTACTCCGTAAATAAATACTATTTTGTTTAAAACAAACTGAGGTGTTTTAGACCAGCTGCATCACTCGTGGAATATCCACTTTCATCACTCAAAATAGCCAGACAAGTTAGGGTCTGGGCTACCTTCTTGCAATGTTTTGAGGGGGTCTGACCTAGTTCATAACACCTGCCAGTTGCTCAGTTACTGGTTAGGCCACTTTTGGAATAATGTGTTCAATCCTGGTCTCCCTGCTTGAGGTAAGATATTGTTTAACTTGAAAGGGTTCAGAAAAGACTTACAAGGATGTTGCTGGAGTTGGAGGGTTTGAGCTATATGGAGAAGCAGAATAGACTATTTTCTCTGCAGCATCAGAGGTTGAGGGGCGGCCTTATAGATGTTCATAAAATCATGAGGGGCGTGGATTGGGTAAAGAGTCAAGGTCTTTTTCGTCAGGGTAGGGGAGTCCAAAGCTAGAGGGCATAGGTTTAAGTGAGAGGGGAAAGATTTAAAAGTGACCTAATGGGCAACCTTTTCACACAGACTGTCGCGCATGTATGGAATATGCTGCCAGATGAAGTGTTGGAGACTGGTATAATTACAATATTTAAACGGCATCTGGATGAGTATATGAATAAGAAGGGTTTAGAGGGATATGGGCCAAATGTGGGCAAATGGGACGAGATTAATTTAGAATATCTGGTCAGTAAGGACAACTTGGACCAAAGGTGTACAGCTCTATGACTCTAGCGACTAGCCAGGAAAAGTATTATATGGTTTAGGAGAAAAGGATGAAAGCCATGTTCCAGTAAACATGGGAAATGTACTGTTGAGACTCAGGCAGAACGCAAAACGCTCTTCAAAATAAAAAGCATGTTTTAAGTTAATTCTTAGCAGCCTCAGTCAGCTGGTTAATGAATAGAAAGCATTTTCCTAAGTGGAATGCAAATTCACCTAAATCACAGTCCTGGAACCATTTTGTGAGTTCAAGCAAAATATTGCAGATGCTGGAAATCCAAAACAAAAAAAACCAGAAGATGCAAGTGACAACATTTCAGTAGAACCTACCTTCAAGTGTAAAGTTACATTCACATGAAAAATCAAATCTTCAAAATAAGTTAAGCAGTTAAAAATAAGTCTCAGCAAATTACAATTTGTTTTGGCAGGTGCACTTTGGGTTGTTTCCTTAACATTGCAGTAAAACAAATTTATTTTTGAAAAGAAGTACAAAACCAAGTACTATGGGAAAATTATTGGAGGTCTCTGAAATGAGTAACATTCAGGGAACTTGAAGTGCAATGGCAATGACCGAATAATACAGAGCAGAGGGAATTGGACGTGGTTTGTTTGAATTTATATTGGTGATATCCCAGGGATGTCTCATTGCTGTGAGGCAAATTGCAGGAAATTTTTTTTTGGTTGATTTGTCTGTGTGATTTCTCACCAAATGGGGAGTTGTAGCTGGAGCCTGGAAATAGCTTTCAGATAAACAGATAAACCTGTTAACATGTGGACATGTAGCAAAGAGCTCGGATACCAAATGTCAAATTTTGCAAGAATTGAGCAAGAAAACAGCAAAGATCATGCTTGAACTACAGTGAACACTAATGTAAGGTGCTGAAGGAGAGTTGAAAGGTTGTCTAGCAAATGCTGATAGAAGAGCTCCAATAAATCTCATACATCACTGAACAGCAGGAACACGGAACAGAATTCCCTGAGGTCTGTGGCACATATTGGTTTGGAGCCAGAAATGAATGAACTCTCTAAATCATGAAAGTATAGGGGAACATTTTGGGTTCCTGATGAAGGGCTTATGCCCGAAACGTCAAATTTCCTGTTCCTTGGATGCTGCCTGACCTGCTGCGCTTTAACCAGCAACACATTTTCAGCTCTGATCTCCAGCATCTGCAGACCTCACTTTTTCCTTAAATAACAGACCACCATGTACCCTGGCCAATATCTGTCGTGAGCTTGCTACACTGCTCCAGCCAAGCTCTGCACAAGCTGGAAGAACAACACATCATTTTTTCACTTGGGAACCCTGCAACATTCTGGATTCAATATTGAGTTCAATAATTTTAAGGTCTGAGCACCTTCTCCTATGTCCTTACCCCAATCCCCACACACCAGGCCATGTCATCACATGGGTTGCTACCACAAACTACCCATTATCAGCCGCTTATGGTTCCAAGTGGCAGCTATTAATTCTCCCAGGCTGACCTTTATTCAGTCTTTGTCTTACCAACTATTCTTCTCTCTGCTGACAAGAGTAGTGCTGTTGTTGTCTGGTATCCTGACCTCAATATTGTGGAGGCTGAGTGCCAACTCTCAGATACCTCCTCCTAACTCCCCCTTGACCATGACCCCACCATGGAACACCACGCCACTGCATCCACAACAGTCACTAACCTCATTTCATGCTGTGATCTCCCCTCCACCATTGCATCCAAGCTCAGTCTCCCAACCCTGCACGGCTCGCTTCTACTTCCTTTCCAAACAGGACTGCCCAGGCAGTTCCAACATTTCTGCCTGCTCCTGTGCAACTGAACTCATCTCTTCCTAGCTTGGCTTGATCTTTTTTCCCCTTGTCCAATTTCTTATCATTTACATCCACAATGTCTATGATGCTTTATGTCAATTTCAGCATTTCCAGTTCACAGGCTCCAGCCGCCTCCTCTTTACAATATGCCTACAATTGTTTTGCACATCCATCTCACATCAGGAAGGTCTCAGGGCTCCCCAGTCCTTGTTGGAAAAAAGGGCTGAACCTCCCCATCCAGTACCACCTATCTCTTTCTGGCATATGAAATGCATTCCTTGTTCCAGTCCTATTCCAGCTCCCACCCACAACTCTTTTTCCAGTATATCAATGATATCATCAGTGCTGCTTCCCTCTCCTCCAAAATTAGAAAAGTTTCTCAATTCCTCTTCCACTTTCCACCCTGCATTCACCTCCATCGAAATACGTTCCTGGTGACAATTAAATCCTGGATTAAGCAACGCCTGAATTAAATGAAACACAAAACATGTCAACTGTACGCTTCATACAAAAAAAACCCTCGTACAAAAAGTGAATTGTTGCAATTGGATTGAACCTCAGAATGTCGGAATTCCATGCATTTTCTGCAAAGTTTGTACTGAACTGTTCCGTGCTCGTATGTATAAAATAATTTTTTGAAAGTAAAAAAAGATCGGAATATTTAGGAACTTTTACGTTTCCTGTGAACGTTCAGAGAAACGATCTGGAATTCCGGTGACTTTACTCACCTAGGAATTGTTGCGAAGAGGAAAAGCTTTTTCAAAACGAACGCTTCTATTTGTCTGGGAGTTGAGAGTTTATTGAGAGGGTTAGGTAGGGGTTGTGCATGTTTACCAGAGCTGCAGGTCCCTTACCTTCACATACAGAGAAACCTCGAAAGGCTGGCTATTGTCACTGCTTTGGCCCGGGCTGCCGTTCAGGTGTCTGCCGTAAGTCTCGGAGCTCTGGCTGTCGCTCTGCACCTCTTCCAGCTCCTCCGGGGTGTCGAAGACTTCTTGGTAAACGCTGCCGTCGGGAGGCTCGCTGTCGCCGGAGGGCTCGCACGGCTGATCGCTGAGATTCCCCTCACTCTCCGAGCTCGAGGCAGCGGAACAGGACGAGGGGGAGCGGGCCACCTCATCGTACTGCACCCCGTCGCCCACCTGCAGGGAAGGGTCGTAAGTCAACTCGAGCTCCATGTCGGGGGCTTCGTAGACGTTTTCTTCCAGGCCGTTCTCCATGGGGTGTTCTTTTCACCGTCTATCCAATTTTGTATTGGCGCGGAAAATCTCGGTTGCTCCTTTAAAGAGGTGGGGGTGGCGGCGAGGGTGAAGGTGAAACCTGTGTGGCGCCAGTGAGAGCCGCGGGGCCAGAGGCTGGTCTGAAAGATCCCACTCGGTATTTGCAGAGGTTCAAGTGCGAGTAGATAAGGAGTGTCGCGGTTGTTATTGGATACGCAGCCCTTTTTCTAAAAACAAAGTCAGAAGTTAGAGGTCCGTTCGATACTCGGGCACAAAATACAACAAAAAGAGATACAGTCTAACGGTGCAAAGTGTTAAAATAACTTTCACTTTCTGGCAGAGTAGGAAATATAAAAATTAAATATGTTTCAGAGTGGATCATTAACTACCCTGGTGACTTATAACTGACGAATGGATGCGTTGCTAACTTTCCTACAACCTTCTTTTTAAATGTGTTTTTTTTCACTGCCAATGCACATGGCTTTTAAAAGTTGCTTGTATCTAAATCACAGATGTTTGACAAAGCTTTTGACACCTGCGTTTTACAAAATTCCTTTGAAAATGGAACAACGTAATAAGGCGCTTCCAGAGGCGTTGGTTAAAAGGAAGAGAATGAAAAGCATAGAATAGCAATAAAAAGGAAAGGAGGAAAAAGGGGGCGTATGAGAAACGACAGGTTGATACTACAGTTGAGGATTGGGCTGAATTCGAAACGTTCCGAAAAGATGAGGAAAATAGCGAGAAGGGAAGAGATTGACAGCTAACATAAAATGAACACAACGGAGGCGAAAGGGGCAAGCTTCATATTTTTTTTTGTCCCCGAGTGCCGTAATGGACCTGAATGGCAACCTTTCCTTTATGATATATTTCAAAAATTGCACAAAGGTGAATATTCTAGTAACAGGAGTAGGTCATTCAACCCCTCGAACCTACTCTGCCAATCAGTGAGATCATTTCAGATCTTTGCCTTAACTTCATATACCTGCTTTTGTCAGATTTAAATTTAACAACTGATCTAGCATCCACTGCCTCTTGTGAAAGAGAAATACATACCTTAACCACTCTTTGTGCATAGAAGTACTTCCTGACGTCTCTCCTGTATGGTCTGGCCCTAATTCTTAAACTATGCCCTGAGGTGCTCGAATCCCCAAACAGTGGTAATCATTTATCTATCTTGTCTTTCCCTATTATTATGTTGAAGACTTTGATTGGATCACCTTCTAACCTAAATTCTCAAGAAAACAGGGCTAATTTAAATAATCTGTTCACAAACCTAATCTCTGAAGTCCAGGTATCATTCTTGTAAACCTGCATGTATTCCCTCCAAGACCTGTATATCTTTCTAAGTGGTGATGCCTCAATCTGTTCACAGTACTCAAAGTGGGAGTCTAACCAGAGTTTTGAGTACAGAATACTTCTCTATTCTTAAACACCAGTCCTCTGGATATAAATGCTAGTATTTTTGTTTGTGACATTTAAAGATCTGAAACCCCACATTTCTTTGCATATCATTTAGAGTCATAGAGGTGTACAGCACAGAAACAGACCGTTCGGTCCAACCTGTCCATGCCGACCAGATATCCCAACCCAATCTAGTCCCATCTGCCAGCACCTGGCCCATATCCCTCCAAACCCTTCCTATTCATGTATCCATCCAAATGCTTCTTAAATGTTGCAATTGTACCAGCCTCCACCACATCCTCTGGCAGCTCATTCCATACACATACCACCCTCTGCGTGAAAAAGTTGCCCCTTAGGTCTCTTTTATATCTTTCCCCTCTCACCCTAAACCTATGCCCTCTCGTTCTGGACTCTCCGGCCCCAGGGAAAAGACTTTGTCTATTTATCTTATCCATGCCCCTCATAATTTTGTAAACCTCTATAAGGTCACACCTCAGCCTCTGCTGCTCTAGGGAAAACAGCCCCAGCCAGTTCAGCCTCTCCCAATAGCTCAAATCCTCCAACACTGGCAACATCCTTGTAAATCCTTTCAAGTTTCACAACATCTTTCCGATATGAAGGAGACCAGAATTGCATGCAATATTCCAACAGTAGCCTAACCAATGTCCTGTACAGCCGCAACATGACCTCCCACCACCTGTACTCAATACTCTGACCAATAAAGGAAAGCATACCAAACGTCTTCTTCACTATCCTCTCTACCTGCGACTCCACTTTCAAGGAGCTATGAACCTGCACTCCAAGGTCTCTTTGTTCAGCAACACTCCCGAGGACCTTACCATTAAGTGTATAAGTCCTGCTAATATTTGCTTTCCCAAAATGCAGCACCTCGCATTTATCTGAATTAAACTCCATCTGCCACTTCTCAGCCCATTAGCCCACCTGGTCCAGATCCTGTGTAATCTGAAGTAACTCTCTTCGCTGCCCACTACACCTCCAATTTTGGTGTCATCTGCAAACTTACTAATTGTACCTCTTATGCTCGCATCCAAATCATTTATATAAATGACAAAAAGTAGAGGACCCAGCACTGATCCTTGTGGCATTCGACTGGTCACAGGCCTCCAGTCTGAAAAACAATCCTCCACCACCATCCTCTGTCTTCTACCTTTGAGCCAGTTCTGTATGCAAATGGCTAGTTCGCCCTGTATTCCATGAGATCTAACCTTGCTAATCGGTCTCCCATGGGGAACCTTATCGAACGCCTTACTGAAGTCCATATAGATCACATCTACTCCTCTGCCCTCATCAATCTTCTTTGTTATTTCTTCAAAAACTCAATCAAGTTTGTGAGACATGATTTCCTATGCACAAAGCCATGTTGACTATCCCGAATCAATCCTTGCCTTTCCAAATACATGTACATCCTGTCCCTCAGGATTCCCTCCAACAACTTGCCCACCACTGAGGTCAGGCTCACCAGTCTGTAGTTCCCTGGCTTGTCTTTACCGCCCTTCTTAAACAGTGGCACCACCTTTGCCAATCTCCAGTCTTCCGGCACCTCACCTATGACTATCGATGATACAAATATCTCAGCAAGAGGCCCAGCAATCATTTCTCTAGCTTCCCACAGAGTTCCTGATTGGGTCCTGGGGATTTATCCATCTTAAACCGTTTCAAGGCATCCAGCACTTCCTCCTCTGTAATCTGGACATTTTGCAAGGTGTCACCATCTATTTTCCTACAGTCTATATCTTCCATATCCTTTTTCCACAGTAAATACTGATGCAAAATATTCATTTAGTATCTCCCCTATTTTCTGTGGCTCCACACAAAGGCCGCCTTGCTGATCTTTGTGGGGCCCTATTCTCTCCCTAGGTATCCTTTTGTCCTTAATATATTTGTAAAAACCCTTTGGATTCTCCTTAATTCTATTTGCCAAAGCTATCTCATGTCCCCGTTTTGCCCTCCTGATTTCCCTCTTAAGTATACTCCTACTTCCTTTACATTCTTCTAAGGATTCACTCGATCTATCCTGTCCATACCTGTCATATGCTTCCTTCTTTTTCATAACCAAACCCACAATTTCTTTAGTCATCCAGCATTCCTTGTACCTACCAGCCTTCCCTTTCACCCTGACAGGAATATACTTTCTCTGGATTCTTGTTATCTCATTTCTGAAGGTTTCCCATTTTCCAGCCATCCCTGTACCTCCGAACATCTGCCTCCAATCAGCTTTTGAAAGTTCTTGCCTAATGCCATCAAAAATGACCTTTCTCCAATTTAGAACTTCAACTTTTAGAACTGGTCTCTCCTTTTCCATCACTAATTTAAAATCAATAGAATTATGGTCGCTGGCCCCAAAGTGCTCCCCCACTGACACTCAGTCACCTGCCCTGCCTTATTTCCCAAGAGTAGTTCAAGTTTTGCACTGTCTCTAGTAGGTACATTTAACTCTATACCATCTAGAAAGTGTCCTGATCTATTCTTTTTTGACCCAAAATGGATTACCTCACACTTGCTCACATTAAACTCTATCTGCTGCAGTTTTGCCCATTTACTTAGCCTATCAGTATCTCTTTGTAAATTTATTCTATCATCTACACTGCTACGATGCCACCTAATTTTGTGTGTTGTCTTTCTATGCCATTAATTTTAAGAAGTACGTCAAAGGAAAAAGATTAAAGTTGAAAAAGTACCTTGAGGTGCAATAACTATTGTTGCTATAATGTCCTTTAACATGAAACAAAATACCAGGGTGCTTCACACACAGACTTAATGGCATTGGACACTGAGTGAACCTGAATGCAAGGATTAGAGAGAAACAAAAAAAAAGTTAAGAGGGGTGGAAGCAAAGAGATTTAAGGAGTTTTGAAGACTAAGATTCAAGTTAATGAAACAGTAAGACAACCAGAGGGAGTATTGTCCAGTGTATGATTTATGTCAGCAATAAATTGGGTCAGAGCAAATAATCACTGCAGTAATGTATCCTAAAAAATGGACTACCTCGGGAAGTTTAAACTTCTGATGGGCAATTACCTAGCATCTGGAACCCTCTAATAAAACTTCTCAACTGTGAGTTAGAGTCAGAGACTTCCAAGGATTCTGATTCACTTACCTGGACAGTTACCCAAGAAACTGATTTGAGGGATTAAATGCTGCTATAATTCTTGGGGAACTATAAGACTGACCACTTCTGACACACTACTGAAACCTGTCCATGCCCCAACAATCCCCCAAACCTAACCTCAACCAACTCTCGCTACACCCTGACACCAGCACTAAACCACAAGTAAGTGCTCATAGTGCAAATAAGGGCTTCACAGGCATGAAAGCATTGGATGACCATCAGGAAGACTAGTAAGTGTGGGCAGTGTTGGAATCTCCTGTGGCTGCCCCAAACACACACCTTGCCCGAAAAGTCCCTTCTCAAATAACCCCTCTTAAAATGTGCTGGATACTGGTTGGAGTGGGGGGAATGGCCACTCGGGGAAAGCAGCACCAGCCAAGTTTGTGGCACCATGGCTGGCTGTGGTGCAGAGCAGAGCAGGAAAAAGACTGGGAGAACTTTAGTGATAGGGAACTCAGTTGTATGAGGAACACGGTATGATAAGAGACGCTCGAATGGTTGTCTCTCTGGTGACTCAGGATTGGGGATGTTGCAGAGTTGTTGCTGGACATTCTTGAAGGGGGTTGGTGAACAGCCAGGAGTCATTGTTGTTAGTATATGTTGGTACAAAGAACATAGGGAAAAAAGAGATGAAGTCTTGCAACATGAGTTTAGAGAGCGTGGTAATAGATTAAAGAGGAAGACTACTAAGGTTGTAATCTCCGCAGTACTTCCAGTGCCAAGCACAACTGAGTATAGGAATAGGAAGACAGGTCAGATGAATGCGTGGCTAAAGGAATGGTAGGGGGAGGGATTTGCTCTGGCCCAATAGGAGGAGAGCTTTAGATTTTTGGATCATTGAGACAGCTTCTGTGGTAGGTGGGACGTGCACAAGCTGCAGTTGAACCAGAATGGATATAATATCCTTGTTACGAAGGTTGCTTGTGATGTTTGGGAGGTTTCAAACTAATTTGAAAGGGGGATGGGGCGCAGAATAGATATGTCAGGAGCAAGGTTGAATCAGATATACAAGGTGTGTCAGGGTAGAAAAATAGACAGAGGAGATGTGAACAGGATAAGGTACATGGGAGGTCTAGAAAGCTAAATTGTACTGATTTTAATGCAAGGAGCTTGACTGGTAAGGCAGATGAACCTAGAGCATTGATCATTTTGTGGGAACATGATATTATTGTAATCACTGAGACATGGTTGACTATAGGACAGGATTAATACCTCAATGTTCTTGGGTATAGAAGTTTCTGGCACTATAAGGTAGGGAGGGAGGAGTAAGAAAGTTGGGAGCATTGCGTTATTGAGAAAGGAAACCATCACTGCAGTAATGAGGGAGGACATTGTAGAAGAGTCTTCAAATAAGGATATCTCGGCAGAGTTTATGAATAAAAAGGGGCAATTATCTTGTTGGGATTATACTAGAGGCCTCCCAACAATCAGTGTGAGATAGAGGAGCGGATATGAAAACAAATCACAGAAAGATGTGAGAGAAACAAGGCTATAGTTATAGGGGAATTCAACTTTCCTTACATAACTGGGATCACTTCAGTATGAAAGGATAAGACAGGTTGGAATTTTGAAAGTGCATCTGTGAGAGCTCTTCTGTGCTAGCACGTGGATAGTGCTACTAGACAGGGGCAGTGCTAGACCTAATCCTGAGGAATAAAGCCAGTAAAATAGTTTAAGTTTCAATGGGTGAGCATTTTGGGGACAGTGACCATAAATCTGTATGTTTCCATGCCTTTATGGAAAGGGGTAAGGATAGTGCAGAAGTTATGTGTTTAAACTGGGGGAAGGCCAATTTCAATCAGTAGACAGCATCTGGCACACATAGATTGGGAACAATGACTTGCAGGTAAGTTTATATTTGAAAAGTGGGAGTCTTTTAAAAGTAGTATAGTGAGAATTCAGGGCCAGTGTGTTCTGTGAAGAGTGAAGGGCAAGGGCAGCAGGTCCAGGGAACATCAGGGATGTCAAGGGATATCAAGAGTTTGGTAGAGAAAAAGAAGGAAGCATAAGTTACATAAAGTGCATTAAGAACAGGGGAGACCCTTTGAAAGTTATGTTGGAGTTCATTTTAAAAAGGAAATTAGGAAGGCAAAGGGATCTCAAAATAACTTTGGCAGATGGGATCAAGGAAAATTCTAATGCTTCTTATAAGTATATTAAGAGAAAGAGAATTACAAAGATAGGGTGAGAAAGGCATTGTAGTCAGAGAGTTCAGTTTGGATGGTCGGTTCTAGGACAGATTAAGATTAATAAGGAGGGTGTATTACATGTTTTAGTAGGCTATAGGTGCATAAATCTGATGAAATATGTCTCAGGCGGCTATGGGAGATAAGGCAGGAAATTGCTGGGGCCCTGATGGATATATTTAATACTTCACTGGCCACAGATGGAGTGCCAGATGACTGGAGGATAGGTAAAGTGGTTCTTTTGTTTAATAAGGGCATCAAGGTTAAGCCAAGTAACTACAGACTAGTTAGTATGATATCAATAGTAGTGAAATTATTGAAAATGTTCTGAAGGACAGGATTAATCAATACTTGAAAAGGCAGGGCTGACCATGGGTTATCAGCATGGATTTGTTATAGGGTGATCCTATCCGACTAATTCAATTGAGTTTTTCTGAAAAGGTGACTAAATCTGTTGATGAGGGTAATGCAGCTGACTTAATTTACATGGACTTCAGCAAGAGCTTCCCAAATGGAAGGCTGTTTCAAACGAGAAGAACTCATGAAATCCAAGGGAAGTTGGTAAACTAGATCCAAAACTGACTTACAAGTAGGAGGCATAGATATTGGTGGAGAGTTGTTTATGTAATTGGAAACCTGTGACCCAGCAGTGTACCACTATCGATCCTGGAACCCTTGCATTTGTTAATTACACTAACGACTTGGATGTGAATGTAGAAAGTATAATTAGTAAGTTTGCAGATGACATAAAATTTGGTGGTGTTGTTAATACTAAGGAGGATGGTCTCAGTTTTCAGTCTGATATTGATCAGCTGTTAAATTGGGCAGAGCATGGTAGGTGGAATTTAATCCTGATAAGTATGAGGTGATGCATTTTGGGAAGTTTAATAAAGGAAGGGCTTATACAGTGAATGATAGATCCCAAAAGAGTAGTGAGGAACAAAGGACCTTAATGTATAAGTTCATAGATCCATAATGTTGTCAGCAAGGTAGACAGGGTAGTGAAGAAGGCATACAGATTGGTGGCCTTCATTTGCCAGGGTGTAGAATATATACACTACGACTGTGTGTCTCCTATATTTTATGAAACATTGGTTAGGTCACAGTTGGAATACTATAGTTCTAGTCATCACATTACTGGAATGACATGATTGCATGAGGACAGCACAGAAAGCATTCACCTGGATGTTACTGGAGGAGGGGGAATGGTCTCAGTTATTGAGGGATGCTGGATAGGCTGGATTTGTTTTCTTTGGAGCAGAGGAGGTTGAGGGGGACTCAGTGAAGTATGCAAAGGTATGAGAGATATAGACAGAGAAATTTGTGAGAATCTGTTCCTCATGGCATATGTGTTTAAAACTAGAGGGAATAAGTTTAAGGTGAGGCGCAACTGATTTAGTGGACATCTGAGAAATAACTTTTTCATCCAGAGGGTGGTCAAGATTTGTAACATGCTGCCTAAGAGGCAGATACTCTCACAACATTTAAAATGCATCGGATGAATAGTTAAAATGCAAGGTCATCGTAAACTATTGACCAAGTACAGGTAAATGAGATCAGTGTAGTTTGGTGTTTGTTGGTTGGCATAGACATGGTGGGCTGATGCACCTGTTTTTATGCTATTTGACTCTGTAACTCTAAAGCCACCCCCTCATCCATCAATCAGCCAGTTTACCCTTTGACCAACCTACCATTCCACCTCCTCACCCACTAGCCATCTTCTCCCACTCACACTTGCCACCTTGGGCCCTTATCTAACTATGTGGGCGGCACGGTGGCACAGTGGTTAGCACTGCTGCTTCACAGCGCCTGAGACCCGGGTTCAATTCCCGCCTCAGGCGACTGACTGTGTGGAGTTTTGAACGTCCTTCCCCGTGTCTGCGTGGGTTTCCTCCGGGTGCTCCAGTTTCCTCCCACAGTCCAAAGAAATGCGGGTCAGGTGAATTGGCCATGCTAAATTGCCCGTAGTGTTAGGTAAGGGATATGGGTAGGTTGCGCTTCGGCGGGTCGGTGTGGACTTGTTGGGCCGAAGGGCCTGTTTCGATACTGTAAGTAATCTAATCTAATCTACTATCATACCCTATCACCCTAACTTATGTGCCAGCTCACCTAGCCCTTTTCACCATAATATCTCATCCACTTGTCATCCTGCCTTCCACATCTACCTGCCAGCTTCACTCCCCCACACTCTGTAAGCCTGTTCCCTTATCTACTTACCAATCACCTTAATCCCCTACCCACTTAACTTACTCACAAATCTCTTTGTGACATTTTAGTAAGGTTTCGGGACAATTGAACTCTTCTCCTACAAGAACATGGCTGTTAGTGCTGTAAAAAGGGAGCACAGCTTGGCTTCCCTTCTTGATCCTATGCTACAATATTTCAGCTGGATTGCAGCTACACTACACATTCCTGAGGCCCCCAAACAATGGAAGCTAGGATCAGAAATGTGTACTACACATGCAGGGTAAGAAAAAAGTTAGACTATGAGTACTATATGGCAAGTAAATATTTATCATCTACCTTACAGATGGCATAACAACACATCCAGTTTATCTGAGCTGTTTTCTGAGTTTTGAAGTGAATTTTGTCAGAATTTAGACTCATAATGTCTCAAATCACATCATGTAAAATAAGGTTTCAGATGTTCTCTGTTATAGCTTTCAGATAAACAACTGCTTTTGCAGTGTGAGCAACGAGAAAATTATATAATGGTGTTCCACTTCTCTCACTTTTTGTGAAATTGAATTAACAGGTCAAAATTCAACCACAGTTGGAAACATCAGAAGCATAGCTGAAAATCTGTGAAAAAAGATCACACTAATCCTAATTAGTCAGTTGACCAATTTTACTGAAGGAGTACTGGAAAGAGAAATAATTAACTAAGGTATATAGAAATTAGAATCAAGTCAAAGTAAATACAGTAGTACCAAGTCATCATCGTCATCAGTAGAACATGGATAAAGGTGTCTTATAAAGTTTCAAAAAAAAACAGTCCCTTGACCTGAGGGAAATCTTAAATGATCAGAGTCACAGAAAAGTTTGTGAGACAACAATTGGACAGCAGGGCCAATTTTAACTCTGTGCAAATGGATGTATTTTGATCAAGTTACGATAACCCCCTGAAGATGTTAAAACTCAAATTGGCATCTTAGCAGTGAATGTGATGAGTGTCCTGTCATGCAAATTGATATTGTTCCCCAAACTATCAGTGGTAAAAAGTGCTGAATAGAAAATAGGAGGAGAAGGTGATTCAGCTCTTTATGCCTGCTCCACTTTTCAATATGATCATGGTTGATCATCCAACTTAATACCGTCTCTCCTCCATATCTTTTGCTCCCTTTAGCTCTAAGGAGTATGTCCAACTCCTTGAAAATGTTCAATGTTTTGGCCTCAACCCTATTCTGTGGCAGAGAATTCCACAGGTTCACCACTCTCTGATAAAGAAATTTCTCAACAAATTTGTCCAGAAGATGTGTTCCATGTCATGAGACTGTAACCCCTCATTCTGAGTCTGGACTCCCTGGTCATCAGGTACATCCTTCCTACATTTATGCAGTATAGTCCTCTTAGAATTTTATAGATTATTATGAGATTCCGCCCCTATCCCCCCACTCAACTTCTTTTAAATTCTAATGAATACAATCCTACCTGATCTAGTCTGTCTGTGTACATTAGTCTTGCCATCACATGAATGAGTCTGGAAAATCCCACCATAGCCAGAATATCCTTCCATGGATAAGGAGACTAAAACTGCACATGATACTCCAGGTGTGTTTCCCTAATGCCCAGTACAATTGCAGAAAGATATCCCTGCTCCTGTACTCAAATTCTCTCATTACTAGGGCGAACATACCATTTGCCTTCTTCAATGACTGCTGCACCTGTATGCTTAGTTTTAGCAACTGTAAAGGTCTCATTGCATCTCCCTGTATCCCAATCCACTGCCTTTCAGATAATAATTTGACACCTGCTTTTGCAACCAAAGTGAATAATCTCCTATTTATTCACATTATACATCATCAGTTGATTGGATGCTGGTTTGTGAGGCAGAGTTATGTAACAGTGTGTGGGATCAATTCCCACAACTGACTGAGGTTACCACAAATGATTCTCCTTTAAACCTCTCCCCTCACCTGAGGCGTGGTGACCATCGGGTTAGCCCACCACCAGTCGCCTGTCATTGGTGAGAGAGCAACCCTATAATTCAGCAGGCTGTGATGACTTTACCTTTTGCTTCATCTGCCATGCATTTTCCCACTCACTTAACTTGACCAAATCACACTTGAAGCATTTCTACATTCTCCTCACAGCTCACCATGCCACCCAGACATGTGTCATCAACAAATTTGGAATTACTACATTTAATTTCCTCATTAAAATCATTCAAAAACATTTAATATATAGTTGATTATTTTATGGATGAATTCCATGACTTGCAATGCATATATAATATTTTTGATTATGACAATTGCCTTCTATGATGCTTTTGCAATATACTGTACACATATTTTCTTTACAGAATAGCCTGGACCATCTTGGATCCTGAGCACTAATGAAGCACAACCACAAACCACAATATCAAGTAGTAGCCAAGATAGATACACCATAATTTTGTAAATCCCTAGCACAGGAATGCTCATTTCAAGACAGATAATGGTAGAAATTCACTAGCTCATGGTCATTTAAAGAGATCAGGAAAGGATCAAAGTCTAGACCTAATGATAGGAAGATTAACTCGTCACTCCTCAATATAAAAAAATGATATGGGAGCATAAAAACATGAATAACACCATGTCACCAGTTACACTTGAATGGTTGCAAAGTTGTGTAAGATGGATCGATCTCTCTCAGAAGCAAACCAGCTCATATCTGGTATTCTTGGTGTTTTACCGTAGCTTCTTTGAATTCACAGTGAAAGAAGTAATAAGTCTAAAGTAATATTTTAAGTTGATACAGAAGGTTCCTTTAATTGTAGTGATTGGTAATCTTTCTTATAGGGAGAGTCTGAATAGGCTGAGGCTGTATTCCCTGGAACAGTTAGAAGCTAAAGGGTGACCTTATAGAGGTTTCTAAAATCAGGAGGGGCATGGATAAGGTAAATTGACAAGATCTTTTCCCTGGGTTAGTCCAGAACTAGAGGGCATAGGTGTAGGGTGAGAGAGGAAAAATTTAAAACAGACCTTCAGGGCAACTATTCCACACAGAGGATGCTGTGTGTATGGAATGAGCTGCCAGAGGAAGTGGTGGAGGCTAGTTACAACATTTAAAAGGCATCTGCATGGATGTATGAATAGGAAGGGTTTAGAGGAATGTGGGCCAAGTGCTGGCAAATGGGATGAGATTAGTTTAGGATATGTGGTTGGCATGAATGAGTTGGACCAAAGGGTCTGTTTTTGTGTTGTACATCTCTATGACGCTATAACTTGCTTACCATGCTCTTCTTCTGACCAGCATTCTAACCAAGTTCCTCTGCTGGTGTTTGAAAAGAGCACGGTCCAGTAGAGTCAATTTCCTAATGGAAATTTACATTTTTGCAAATGCCACAAGTAACCAGAAATTAAATTGTGTTGAAACTTTATTGAGCTTCATCCAAATCCATACACCAATTAATCAGCTCATTTATGATATTGTTGCATAAAAATAAAAGTTCAAATTTAGCTGTCAGCTTGAGAACTCTTGTGTTGAATTTTAGCAATCCTTTGGGAAGTGGCTCAGAGAAGAGAGGCTTGGTAAAAATGGCACAGGAAGGTGGCACATGGCATGTCTTTTATCTTCCCAATGCCATAGCATTTTGCTAGCGCTAGCATTTTGCTGGTGATTGGAGAGCACTCCACCATGTAAGGAGGCCATCCAGTAAAATCTGACAGCCTGTCAACAGGCTACAGGGGACAAACCCTTTCTAAGTACGCTTTGGTACACAGGAACCAAACCAGTGGCAAAGGCCATGCCCACAGTAACAGTGCCACCTGCCCTCAGTAAACTAACACTCAACCCTCTCTGCCCTCCAACTATCTGGGACCTGTCTGATTGATTTTGGTGCCCTCAGACCCAAGTTGCTTGAAGTTGAGGGCACCTGGCCATCAATGTGCTATAATCCTGTAGTTGCAACCCAGCATTGTCCCTTTGGCATTGTTGACCTGCCAAACCTGTAATTGAGCTGACAGTTCATGGGAGTGGGCTGCTGTCCTTAATAGGGACTACAGCCATGGTGACAGCCATCTAATGGTCAGTCAGCAATAAATTGCAGCCCTAGGTTCCACTACTCATTAGAACAATCCCGTCACACCCCACCACTCACATTTTCAGGTTAAATGGTATTCTCCCTACTGTCTACATAAAATTTAAAACCTCTACCTGTGTGAAACAGGTGGTCTTAGTAGCATTTACAGGCTTACATTTAATGCTGCTGTCTTTCAGATAAGATGTTAATCTGAAGAACCATCTACTCTCTCATGTGAATGCAAAAGATCCCATGGCAGTATTTGAAACTAAAGAGGGGAGTTCTCTCAGTTGCCTGCTTAATATCTATCCCTTGAAAACAAAACTGACTCAGACCGTAACTCAGTTACAACTTTGTTGGTTTGGAATAAATAAGTTAATTCAATTTGTGTGAATGCATCATCTCCCATTGTCCAATAGATGTCAATTAATCTGCTTAAAAGAACATGGTTTTCAATGTTAAAATAAGTCGGCAAAATGTAAAATATATAAAAATAAATATCCCCACAGAGTTCTTACTGGTCAAAAGCAAAATGTTTTTCATTAATTGGCAACCTCATCCAAAGGATAACTCACTCTCAATTTTATGAACATTTTACCCAACATGAAACATTAATCTGTCTTTTAAAAAGTAGCTAATTGACCTGCATTGTCTTAGCATAATTGTTTAAATCTTATTCTTTCTGTTTGCAGTATTTCTTTTACTGGACATGATAATGAAGGACATCATAATGAAGAAAGGCCTGCAGAACTTGCACTTTGCTCCTGTAAAAGCACCCATTTAAATTTATTGGGTCACTTCAGCTATGTGTTGTTTATGACACACATTCATCATGAAAGTAATAGTCAAGAGGTGAGCTTTTATTTTTAATGTTTCCAGAATATATCTGATTTTCAATTTTTCATCCAGTGAGTTTAATATTTTAAATGCTTCAAAATCTGCAGAGCTCCCTAGCTACACAATCCCAATTGCCAAAGGCTTGCCTTTGATTTTAGGATGATTTGATTAATTAAAACAAAGAGTTTCGTGGAAAACAGGAAGGTTAAGGCACTATGGTCACTGTCAATAAGGATTATACTTTCTTAATCAAAAAACGTGATTTAATTACAAGATGATGCTGTTGACTTGCTAAATCCAATCTGTATTCCTCTGTCAAAATACGCTGATCTTGGTTAGTCTTAACAGTGGCTAAATCTTTTCTGTCACTAGATTGTTTAACCCATTGAAAACTTTAAGTGAAGCAATTGAAAGTGTTGCATTTTACACTTGGAACAATGGATAGTCTGGACATGTAGGCAAAAGTGAGGACTGCAGATGCTGGAAACCAGAGTTTAGATCAGAATGGTGCTGGACATGTATTTGATGTAAGTTTCTGTACTGTACAGTCAGAAGAAAACAATTTACCACAAGCTACTCACACAGTTATCAATCAGAAACTATTTTTGAATAAATGCAGATTTCGGTTATTTACTTGTCATTAAATTATGATAACGACATCAGCAACAACTTAAGTTTCTTTGATTTTTAAAAATTCATTCTGGGGATGTGGGTGTCATGGGCTAGGTCAGCATATATTGCCCATCCCGTCTTGTCCTTGAGAAGGTGATGGTGAACTGCATTCTGGAACCAGTGTAGATACACCCACAATGCTGTTTGAGAGGAGTTCCAGGATTTTGACCCAGCTCTTTTCAATTGCTGTAAGATTCAGGTTATAAAAGAGTGCAATTTGAATAACAGGAAACATAGTCCTTACTTTAATATATTGCTTATATTTATAAATGGATCAACTTTTAACCATTTCATTGCTGCATCCTAATTGTGTACAGGATTGATTTCCTTCACATAAAGTTCAACAGAAATGTGTTTAAATATCTGTTCACAGCTAAGCTCAACTGATCCATTTTCCGCAGAAGTCAAACTGTTGGAAACAAACCAGGAAAGGGATTTCTTCATGCAAACAAAAGAATTTCCCATTTCAAAGCTCGTTGTTGTTCCCAAGGCAGATTTTAAAAGATCAACACAGTGCAGCCTCACTGTAGGCAATATAAAGGTCATACTGAGTGTGATTACAGCTGCTTAACAACCAAACAAAATATTAAAAAATCTCTTTGACAGGCTTATTTCAGAAAAAGCGATTTTTATAAATTCAGAATTAATCAACTGAAACTTGTGTAAGTATGCTAATACTGCTCCATAATTAACATGGCTCTGTTGAACAACACTTGTGGTTTTTGATTAAGGTGAAGGATTGAGAAAACAGATCGACTGGGGAGGCACTACTTCAGTCCACACACACTCGTATTGTAGCCATGCAAATTCATTTTCAAAAAAATTGTAACAGATGACTTTTGAATAAAAGCAGTTATCGTCCTCAAGGATTATCTCTGTCTACAATGACCAGAAACACCAACGTACTTGGAACAGAATCAGGTTTTGCATGAAATATCTCAGTGTCCCAATGATTTGTGTATCAAATTGTGCATTCACGTTGTATGAAACATCCCAGTTTGCAGCTTTCCCCTCTTTACATAAACATTTCACCTTTTAAATCATCATCAACATCTCTTCACTTGCCCCACTCCTTTACTTCATGCTGCAGTGCCCCCTGGGAATCAGAATGTTGCCATCTCACCAATCTTTAAGTGGCTGTTCCAAGACACATGCACATGCCCAGATATCTTCCTAACCATAATCCAGGGCCAGAGGAAGTTTGGTTTTGCAATCTGTAATTTTCCCATCATGTCCCACACAGGAAAATAAATTCTAAAATAGCTTTTCCAGTGGCAAAAAGTTATGTCCACAGCCATAATCTACCCTATAACATCTATGGTCTGTGAGATCATGCATTTGAACTGGTTAATCAAGAGAGATCAAGTTTGACTCTAGGCAATGCAATTCCTCTGAGCATTTTCAGCACCATCTAGTTTAAAAGGTGGTGATGATAATAGCTTATTCTTAAGATAGATGCTCTTTTCAATGCTTTAGTTATGTTTAGTTATTCAAGGCCACAATGTTTCTCTCAGGGCTAAGTGGATGTAAGGTGATTGGCAATGGTAAGGGCTAATCACAAAGATCTAAGTGGAGCATGACCCAGAAATAGACTGCTAGGCAAGTTAGATCCAAAAGTTAAAGGGAATGTTCAATCAATGACTTAATAGAGTTGCCAACTCTGGCTGGCGATTATCCAGAAGAAGGCATCACACGACCTACATGTGTGAAATCACTAACCTAACTCCCAAAGCTTTACTATATATTTTGGTGTTGACTTTAGGAAATCTGGTTAACTTATCTGTGTCACATCATATGGCTATTTATTTAGTCTGAGCTACTCAGTCCACTATTACATTCTTTGCTTGCCTCAGTCAGCACTGGATCTTTACTCAGAATTGAAGTCCAAGTTTCTGAACTCCCCTGCGTATTGAGCAGATGCTTCAGCACTGATTGAACTAAACCATGAGACCCCACCACAGTGTCTGATCTACTGTATTGTTGCTTAAATTTAAAAGTAACTTTAATCATTTCACAACACTCTTCCACTCTAGTTTCTTGCCACGACTGCAACTGGATTAGTGGTCCTTCCAGTTTTTAAACTTTAGACTATACCTTGCTAATGATTCACTTGCTTGGGCCAGAGTACATTTCTGTAGTACTTATTGGCAATCTTCAACTCAGTAGCCAAATTTGAGCTCATTTATATACCACTTTCAATTCTCTTGTCTTCCACGTACGAAAATGGCAAATAAAAATCTGGGGTGTGGGGTCTCTGTAGAAGCAGAGACAGTTGTAGGAATAAGTTGGAGATTTTGCAGTGGGACTTCATAGTAAGCAGGACAGCTTTGGAGCTCCAGAAATGGTGGGAGGAATTCATTAGGTCACAGTATGGGGAAGAGGATGGACCAACAAGAATTTTCAAAGTCATGGGCTCTATGGGTATAGCTGGAGCTTTAATATTTGTAGAACGAGGGCTCCATGAAAATGGAGGGAGGCTGAAAGATCATAGGGGCTGCAGAGACAGCAACACAAAAGTGAATCTGAGGGATGGAGATTAATTTGCCACAGGCAAAGTCTACAAGCTACTCACACTGCCATGAAGTTAGAACCTTGCTACATCAAATCAAGATCAGCTGCTCAAAAACTGCACAAAATGGCTAATGCTGCATGCAGTGAGGATGGACATTTTCTTCAGGTGCAGCATAATTTTCTTGAAGAATTTGAGGCTCTGATGGAGGCATTTGCAGTAATCTTGCATCCATTGATTCAGTAATGCCACCTATCTGGCTTCAAGTTAAACTTCATCAACTGATCAATCATTATCCAAGAATGCACATCAAAACTTTTGGCATCAAGCAATTATGTCACACTGAACTATAAACAAACAAAGACATGGTGTGTGATATGGAAGGGAGCCTTTACTTTGAATGGGCAAAGTGTGGGGCTAGCATGTTGGCTCACAGTCAGAATTCTACTCTCAGTGTGGCATGAAAACTTTGGTTATGCAACATAGAATACCTGAAAGTTACTTATGGTAGGCCTGATAATGACCTTGCTATGTAGCCTTCATGCTGTACTGAGGTTTAATTTTGATGGATGTGAGAGCTCAGAAGTTCCTTTATTAAAATTGCATTATCTTACACTCTTACAGATTATCTTTTCATTGATTGCACATGGAAGGACTTGCCAACACCGGAACCTTCTGCTGTTCATATTGCTGCACCATATTTAAAGCCCACTGCACATCGTCACACTGTGATGTGTGACAGTTATTACCAAACACAGGGCTCAGAGAATAAGTAAGCTTGCTCCCAAGTTTATGGATAGGGACCTGGAATGTTGGTAAACAGGGTGGTAGAGATAGCTTTAACTGGAATCCTTGCAGCCTTGTTGTAACTACTAAGATAACATTGAAGGATACAGTGATTGTCCACAAATCGGTTGCCTTCTCCAACCTGTGATCCAGCTTACCGAGCCAGATGTGCTGACATCACGTCAATGTCTCAACCTGAACAGTTGTGCTACTCTCTGGCAAATCCAGAATTTTCTCTTCGTAGGGAGTGAGAAGCTTCATGTCTTCTAGGCCACATCCTCTGCTGGTCTTGAAACATCCTGGATTGGTTGTGATGCAATTTCTCCTGCAGTGAGACAAAAGGGAGGGATTGACTATGATGGAACATGATATAAGAGCAGTCAGTGGTGTTGCATGAGCAGGAGAGGTAGTGAGATGCCTCAGGTGGCTGAGTAGGGAGCACAGAGGACAGTAAGAGTTAGTTGTCCTGGAGAAGGGGAGGCGTTGTATGTACATGATGCATTCAGTAATGAGGGTTTAATCCGTGAACCTGCGTGAGATGTATGTGCAATGACAGAGTTAAAGTGAGTGTTTATCCTATGCATGCGTAGTAGCAGAGAGAGAATGCTTACAGTTATCCTTGTGGAGAATAAAACATCAATGACCTTAGTCCTGCACTACTGCATGTCTCCTTCACCCAGGACACTGCATTGATCCAAACAGCATTTTGTGTTGAGGCTGGTTACATTTGATGGCATGGCCTCGTGGATCAGTAAGTTGGATAAAGGACAACCCTCCTCTTTACAACCCTCTCCACCAACAATCCAGGTCCCTATCCATAAATTTGGATTATGGATAAGCTTACTTGTCCTGTGAGCCCTGTGTTTGGCAACAACAGTCACACGCACACCACAGTGTGAGGTCTGTGCAGTGGGCTTTAAATATGGTGCAGCAGTATGAACAGCAGAAAGTCTTGGCAATGGTAATAATCACAACAGAGTAGATGAATTAATGGCCCAAATCATCATAAATGATTATGATGTCGTAGGCGTCACAGAGATGTGGTTGCAGAGGGTTCAGGACTGGCAGTTAAATATCCAAGAATTTACAACTTATCGAAAAGACAGGGAGGTGGGCAGAGAGAGCGGGATTGCCTTGTTAGTTAAGAATGAAATTAAATCTATGGCACTGAATGACATAGGGTCGGATGATGTGGACTCTGTGTGGGTGGAGTTGAGGAACCACAAAGGCAAAAAACCATAATGGAGTTATGTACAGACGTCCTAACAGTGGTCAGGACCAGGGGTGCAAGATGTACTAGGAAATAGATAGCGCATGTCAGAAAGGTAAGGCCACTGTGATCATGGGGGACTTTTATGCAAATAGACTGGGTGAATAATGTTGCCAGTGGACCCAAAGGGAATTCATGGAATGCTTACAGGATGGCTTTTTGGAACAGCTTGTGATGGAGCCCACAAGGGAACAGGCTATTCTGGACTTATTGCTATTTAATGAGCCAGACTTTATAAAAGATCTTAAAGTAAGGGAACACTTAGGAAGCAGTGATCATAATATGGTAGAGTTCAGTTTGCAGTTTGAAAGAGAGAAGGCAAAATTGGATGTAATGGTGTTACAGTTAAATAAAGGTAATTCCAGGGGCATGAGAGAGAAACTGATGAAAATAGACTGGAAGTAGAGCCTAGTAGGGAAGACAGTAGACCAACAATGGCAGGAGATTCTGGGTGTAATTGAGGACACACTACAGAGGTTCATCCCAAAGAGAAGAAAGATTATCTGGGGTGGGGGGAATAGACGGCCATGGCTGACAAAGGAGGTCAGGAAATGTATCAAAGAAAAAGAGAGAGCCTATAAAGTGGCCAAGAGCACTGGGAAATCAGAAGATTGGGAAGACAACTAAAAACAGTCAGAAAACAACAAAGAGAGAAATAAGGAAGGGGTGGATCAAATGTGAAGGTAAGCTAGCCAGTAATATTAGAAATGATAGTAAAAGTTTCTTTCAATACATAAGAAACAAACGAGAGGCTGCTCCAAACTGATTCAGGAAGGCTAGTGATAAGAGATAAGGAAATAACTGAAGAACTTAATAAGTGTGTTGTGAGGAGATGCAAGATGGTGGCGAGCCAGTTAATCTGAGTCTGCAGAGCTCTGCCCAAGACCCAGGCAAAGTGGGGTACCCACCCTCACCTCACCTTCTAAATTGTTTAAAATAGTTTTTTTTCCCAACAGCTTTGGTCATTCTGCATCAAACTTTAGCAGTTTGATGCTTTTTTAAAATGACCAAAGGGAAAGGTTCTCAAGTTCATAACATGCAGAGACCCCCCACCCACCTCACCCCGCAGCAACAGAGACATCCACGGCCATCCCAGGGGACTTACTCTGAGAGAAGATTGTTGCGTCCATTGAAGAGACCCGGTCCAGGTGGGAGTTGATCTCAGTCATGCTGCAGAAGCATGACCGAGAGATTGAGAAACTTGGGCAGTGTTTGGGGGGGGTGGGGGGCGGGGGGGTGGCAGGCCGCAGCCTCCAAGACCACTGCTGAGTCATCCATGGGTCAGATCCGGGCTCTGGAACGTCGAGTCCGGACTTTAGAGGAGCATATTGACAACCTCGATTTTCGAGGTCGTCGGAAAAATATTCAATTGCTGGGACTTCCCGAACAGGAGGAGAAAGGCCAGCTTGTTGGTTTTTTTGGAGCAATGGCTCCACAGCTGTTGAAACTGGAATCAGAGCTGGGCTGAGTGGGGGTTGAGCGGCCCCATCGGGTTGCTGTGCGCAGGCCTGGGTCAGACCAACACCCCCGCTCGGTCCTGGTTCAACTTCAACATTATAGGGAAAAAAACGAATGCTGCTGGAGGCCTCCAGAATCTTGGGGAAGAATTCCGATGCCATGATATACAGGGCTCCAAAATAATGTTGTTCCAGAACTTTTCTCCGGTTGTGGTTCGCAAGAGGAAGGCATTTGATGAGGCGAAGAAGCATCTGAGGGATTTAAATATGCAATATTCTATGCGATATCCAGCAACGCTGCGCTTCAGTCATGGAAGATCTGTATATAACTTCAGGTCACCGGAAAAAGTAAAAGAATTCTTGGATGCTCTCAAATGGACTGCGCGACTTGAACTGTATGGATAATGACTTTATTCTGCTGCCCTTTTTCTCCTCCTTTCCCCCTCTCTCTTCTCCATCCTTCCTTGGGGGGATGGATGGAGCTCATTCTTTATCCTTTCTTTGGATTCTTATCTATAAGGTGCATGGTGTATTCGATTATTGGGGGATGTTTCTGAGTTGTTTTTGTTTGGTTGCTTAATACTTGCTGGGATTGTAATTTTGTAATTTTATATATTTTTGTATTATGCTGTTTTACTAAGTGTATCTAGGTAATAATGTGGGGGGACGAGTGGGTCACCCACTTTTAACTCCTGTTTTATAAGATATTGGCATTTATTTATTCTACTTTGTAATGTCTGGGCCGAGGGCATGGCGCTAGCTGGGAGATGTTAGGTGGGAGTATTAGAAGTTAGTAGTGCCTCCTGTGACCAAGGGGGAAAGTCTCCTTTTAAATATGCTTTTTTTTTTACGAGTAGATTAGATTAGACTTACAGTGTGGAAACAGGCCCTTCGGCCCAACAAGTCCACACCGACCCGCCGAAGCGCAACCCACCCATACCCCTACATTTACCCCTTACCTAACACTATGGGCAATTTAGCTTGGCCAATTCACCTGACCCGCACATCTTTGTGACTGTGGGAGGAAACCGGAGCACCCGGAGGAAACCCACGCAGACACGGGGAGAACGTGCAAACTCCACACAGTCAGTCGCCTGAGTCGGGAATTGAACCCGGGTCTACAGGCGCTGTGAGGCAGCAGTGCTAACCACTGTGCCACCGTGCCGCCCACAAGTAGTTCTTAGCTGTTTTGATTTAGTTGTTTTAAGGAGTTATTTTATATGTGAATTGTTTTTGGTTTTAATTCAATATTTTTTGGGTGGGGTTCTTCCTCCTGGGGGGTCTGGGCTTACTTAGACGATCATGGCTAGTCATTTGTTTAGATGGTGCACCTGGAATGTCAAGGGGAGCCACTCACCAATCAAAAGGAAAAAGATATCAAGTCTTAAAAAAGAAAGTGTTGATGTAGTCCTTCTTCAGGAGACACATCTACTTGATAAGGAGCATTTGAAGCTGCAACAAGGTGAATTTGGCCAGGTGTTCTTTTCGTCTTTCAGCTCAAAAAGTAGGGGAGTGGCCATTCTTATTTGGAAGAATCTTCCCTTCCAAATGCTAAGCCAGAAAAAAAGATGAGTCTGAATGGTATATATTAATTATAGCCCTAATATATGGAGAGGAATACAGGATTTTTAATCTTTATTGCCCCCCTCCAGCACACCCTATTAAGTTTGTAACAGAAGCATTCTCCAAGTTGATGGCCACACAATTATAGGAGGAGATTTTAATTGTATCATTGACCCAGAGGTGGACAGGATACCTAGGAGCTTTGCTGGCATATCTTTGAGATCTAGGCAGTTGGCGGATCTGAATAGGGGGTTGGGGCTGGTAGATGTGTGGAGGTGTTTTCACCTTGAGGGTAGAGACTTTACTTTTTATTCTAATCCACAAAGTGCCATACTAGAATCAATATTTTTTTTGTCCCTTTGACCTTTTTGAACTCAATATTGTTTTGTAAAATAGGTAATATAACTATTTCCGACCATGCCACTGTATGTATGGAAGTTAAGACTAGTGATGATGAGATAGGTTCCCGACATTGGCATATGGACCCTTTCCTATTGAAGGATAGTAAGTTCATAAAATATTTCTCGCAGGAATTTAAAACCTTCTGGGATATCAACTCAGGCACAGCCGGTAACCCTTTGGTGATGTGGGAGACTGCTAAGGCATACACGTGAGGCTTGATTATTTCATATTCTGTGACCCGGAAAAGACAAAAGGGAGAACAATAGCATCTGCTTGAGACTCACCTGAAGGCGACTCAGCCAGCGTATGTTGATAGGCCCTCCATTACTAAACTATAGAGGATCACAGTCCTCAGGGCTACTTTGAATACTGCACTTACTCAAACAGCAAAGAGGGAGATATTATTTGCGAAGCAGAGATTATTTGAATATGGCGACAAGCCTGGTAGGTATCTAGCATATTTTGCTAGAAAGAAAAAGACTCCCTAATCCATTACGTGTATTAGAGAGAGTGTTGGTACCCTGATTTGTGATCATAAGAAGATCAATGCAGCCTTGAGAAAGTTCTACTTTGAATTGTATAAGTCGCAGGACTGTGAGGATAGAACGAGGAAGCCGGAGTCTTTTTTTTGAAGAATCTGGCCCTCCCAGGCCTAACCTCAGAGCAGGTGTCATTCTTGAATGTTCCCCTGGAAACCCAGGAAGTACAGGAGGTGGTGAGACAGCTCCAGATAAGCAAAGCACCTGGACCAGACAGATTCCAGGCTGAGCTGAAAATGTGTTGCTGGTTAAAGCACAGCAGGTCAGGCAGCATCCAAGGAACAGGAAATTTGACGTTTCGGGCATGAGCCCTTCATCAGGAGTGAGGAGAGGGTGCCAGGCAGGCACCCTCTCCTCATTCCTGATGAAGGGCTCATGCCCGAAACGTCGTATTTCCTGTTCCTTGGATGCTGCCTGACCTGCTGTGCTTTAACCAGCAACACATTTTCAGCTCTGATCTCCAGCATCTGCAGACCTCACTTTTTACTCGAAGATTCCAGGCTGACCCTAATATAATGGCTCCGGAGGTTGGATCGGGCAAGCACAAAATCACTCTCAATGCGGATGACATCCTCCTTTTCTTAAATGATCCATTGACATCTATACCCCGTTTAATTCAAGTGGTTAACTTATTTGGTATGTTCTCAGGTTACAAAACCAATTTTATGAAATCGGAAGCCATGCCACTTGGAGGTCTTGCCAGCATATCCAATTTTCCAGATGGATCCCGTTTCCCCTTTCGGTGGTCACTGAGAGGTTTTCTTTACTTAGGTATTTTTATTTCACCAGCATTTGGTCAGCTATATAGAGCCAACTATACACACCATTTAGAGAAAATAAGACAGGATCTTCAACGCTGGGAAGATTTCCTGATATCCTGGCTAGGTAGAACAGCTTTGGTTAAGATGAATATTCTACCGCGCCTTTTATACCCTATGAGAATGCTCCCCTTGATGCTGCCGAGACAGGCGCTGCATAAGCTCTATGGTTGGCTTGGCTCCTTTATTTGGAGTCATAGACAGCCCCTTATTAAATTAGAAAAGCTGCAGCTTCCACAAATAAAGGGGTGGGCTGGATTTTTCCGGATTTCAGGAGGTACCAGTTGAGCTCTCTATTATCTTACGTAGCTGATTGGGTCTCTTGTGACCCACAATCAATCTGGTTAGATATTGAAGCCTCCCAAGCAAAATGTCCCCTCATCAATCTACTATTTATGGACAAGATGAGAGTTGTTATGGATTATTGTAAAAATCCTATTGTATTAAATACAATCAAAGCTTAGAGAATGATGTGAACAGGATGAGGGTGATCTACAAAAAACTTTCCCTTACACCCCTATAATGGGAACGTTGGGATTCCAGTCAGGGCTGATGGATGCTTTATTCAAAATTTGGGAGTCCAGAGGTATCTCCTGTTTGGGAGATCTGTTTGATGGGGAGGTCATGATGTCCTTCGAACAGCCGCGTCAGAAGTTTGGGTTGCCTAGCAAGGACCTTTTTCGATGTTTTCAAATATGAGACTTCATACAAAAGAAGGCCACATTGATAATTAATCCTTATAAATTGGATATTGAATGGAGAGTGCTTCAGCCGATGGCTTCGCCCTTGGTCAGTACTCTCTACCACTTACTATATAATAAGGTGTCGAAGGATATGGAACGGTTATATAAACCTGGAGTCAAGAAATGGGGATGGAAATCTCCTTAGAGATGTAGGAGGATATCTGGGAAAATGCTAGGAAGATCTCTATCTGTAATGGAACTCAGGCTATTCAATTGCAGATACTTCATAGGGCTCATGGACACCTGAGTGACTTGCAAAGTTCAAGGAGCATTGCCAATGTGTCCTAAATACCAAATAGAAGTTGGTACTCTCACACATTGTCTGTGGACATACCATAAGATCCGCAGATACTGGGACAGTGTAGCGAATGCCTTGGCAAAGATTCTGGGTACACAGATTGGATTGAACCCAGTGTCTTTACTTTTGGGCTCCCCAAATTTCCCCTCTTTGGACGTATATGGGAGGAAATTATTTACTATCCTTTCCTTTGTGCGAGGAAAAACATCTTCGTGAATTCGATATCCAAAGGTCCCCCTGGACTTTCAAATTGGCATAGGATAGTCATGGAATATATCTCCTTTGACTTCCTTATGAATATGGTGCACCAAAAAACTGAATTATTTTATAGAACATGGCTGCCCTGTTAGAACTACATTGAAGCAGATATATCTTTCATATTGTTCAGGGCCTTTGCTTAGTCGTGGGGATGGTTCTGGCTGGTTCGGGGGCTCCCGGTAGAAGGAATTCCGTATAAATACAGGTTTTGTTATGACTTGATATAAATTTATTTTGAATATGTATCTAGTTATTTATTTACTTATTTATTTTCTTTTCTCCTTTTTTAATGTTGGTAAAGTATGATATCCTATTTTATGTTTTAGTACTTTTTGAATAGATTTGTAGTCAGTTTTATTTAAATTTTATATTGGTGTTGTTATTATATTGTAAAGTAGAATACACTATTTTGTACTATTTTTGTAATTTTGTAAAAAATCTCAAAAATCTTCTTTTTCAATAAAAATATCTATATAAAAAATAAGTACTTTGTGTCAGTCTTCACAGTGGAAGACATGAGTAATATCCCAATAATTAAAGAGAGTCATGAGGCAGAGTTGAGTATGGTAGCCATTACAAAAGAAAAAAATGCTAGAAAAGTAAAAGGTCTAAAAATTGATAAATCTCCTGGCCCCGATGGGCTACATCCTAGAGTTCTGAAGAAGCTGGCTGAGGAAATTGCGGACGCATTGGTTGTAATCTTTCAAAAATCACTGGATTCAGGGAAGGTCCCAGATGTTTGGAAAATCGCTATTGTAACCGCCTTGACCAAGAAAGGATCAAGGAGGAGAAAGTGAGGTGGTTGGGTGGTTGGGTTGGTTGGTCCAGGTGTCCCAGAGGTGTTCTCTGAAACATTCCGCAAGTAGGCGGCCTATCTCCCCAATATAGAGGAGGCCACATCGGGTGCAGCGGATGCAATAGATGATGTGTGTGGAGGTGAATTTGTGGCAGATATGGAAGGATCCCTTGGGGCCTTGGAGAGAAGTAAGGGAGGAGGTGTGGGCGCAAGTTTTGCATTTCCGCCGCATCTGCTCCCAGGAGGACCAGTTCCAATACCGTACAGCCCAGATGGCCCCCTTCTTCAAGGACCGCAGATTCCCCCCAGACGTGATCGACGATGCCCTCCACCGCATCACCTCCACTTCCCGCTCCTCCACCCTTGAGCCCCGCCCCTCCAACCGCCACCAGGACAGAAGCACACTGGTTCTCACCTACCACCCCACCATCCTCCATACACAACGTATCATCTGCCGTCATTTAGTGGGCGGCACGGTGGCACAGTGGTTAGCACTGCTGCCTCACAGCGCCTGTAGACCCGGGTTCAATTCCCGACTCAGGCGACTGACTGTGTGGAGTTTGCACGTTCTCCCCGTGTCTGCGTGGGTTTCCTCCGGGTGCTCCGGTTTCCTCCCACAGTCCAAAGATGTGCGGGTCAGGTGAATTGGCCAAGCTAAATTGCCCGTAGTGTTAGGTAAGGGGTAAATGTATGGGTGGGTTGCGCTTCGGCGGGTCGGTGTGGACTTGTTGGGCCGAAGGGCCTGTTTCCACACTGTAAGTCTAATCTAATTTCCGCCACCTCCAAATGGACCCCACCACCAGGGATACATTTCCCTCCCCTCCCCTATCAGCGTTCCGAAAAGACCACTCCCTCCATGACTCCCTAGTCAGATCCACACCCCCCACCAACCCAACCTCCACTCCCAGCACCTTCCCCTGCAACCGCAAGAAATGCAAAACTTGCGCCCACACCTCCTCCCTTACTTCTCTCCAAGGCCCCAAGGGATCCTTCCATATCTGCCACAAATTCACCTGCACCTCCACACACATCATCTATTGCATCCGCTGCACCCGATGTGGCCGCCTCTATATTGGGGAGACAGGCCACCTACTTGCGGAACGTTTCAGAGAACACCTCTGGGACACCCGGACCAACCAACCCAACCACCCCGTGGCTCAACACTTTAACTCCCCCTCCCACTCCACCAAGGACATGCAGGTCCTTGGACTCCTCCATCGCCAGACCATAACAACACGACGGTTGGAGGAAGAGCGCCTCATCTTCTGCCTGGGAACCCTCCAACCACAAGGGATGAACTCAGATTTCTGCAGTTTCCTCATTTCCCCTCCCCCCACCTTGTCTCAGTCGAATCCCTCAAACTCAGCACCGCCTTCCTAACCTGCAATCTTCTTCCTGACTCTCCGCCCCCACCCCACACCGGCCTATCACCCTCACCTTGACCTCCTTCCACGTATCACATCTCCATCGCCCCTCCCCCAAGTCCCTCCTCCCTACCTTTTATCTTAGCCTGCTGGACATACTTTCCTCATTCCTGATGAAGGGCTTATGCCCGAAACGTCGAATTTCCTGTTACTTGGATGCTGCCTGACCTGCTGCGCTTTTCCAGCAACACATTTTCTTGATCAAGAAAGGATCAAGACAAAAGATGGAAAATTATGGGCTGATTAACCTAACCTCAATTGTAGGTAAAATTCTAGAATCTATCGTTAAAAATGAAATTTCTAAATTCTTGGTAGTGCAGGGTCTGACTAGGAGAAGTCTACATGGATTCAGTAAGGGGAGGTCATGCCTGACAAACCTGTTAGAATTCTTTGAAGAGGTAAGAAGTAGGTTAGGTCAGGGAAACCCAGTGGATGTTATCTATCTAGACTTCCAAAAGGCCTTTGATATGGTGCCTCATGGGAAGCTGCAGAATAGGGTAAGGGCCCGTAGCGTTCAAAGTGAGCTACTGGCATGGATTGAGGATTGGCTCTTTGACAGAAGGCAGAGAGTTAGGATAAATGATTCTTTTTCAGAATGGCAGCCGATGAAATGTGTTGTCCGACAGGGTTCAGTGTTGGGGCCTCAGCTGTTCACTTTATATATAAATGATCTGGATGAAGGGACTGGGGGCATTCTAGTGAAGTTCGCCGATGGTAAGAAGTTAGGTGGACAGGCAGGTAGTTCTGAGGAGGTGGGGAGACCGCAGAAAGATTTAGACAGTTTCGGAGAGGTCCAGGAAATGGCTGATGAAATTCAACATGAGCATGGACTATTTTTTAAATGGTGAGAACATTTATAAAGCCAAAGTACGAAAGGATCTGGGAGTGCTAGTCCTTGTGAACAAGACCTATGGGCACAGCCTTAGAATTAGAGGGGGTCAATTTCGAACGGAAATGAGGAGACATTTCTTCAGCCAGAGAATGGTGGGCCTGTGGAACGCATTGCCACGGAGTGGAGGCCAAGACATTAAATGTCTTCAAGGCAGAGATTGATACATTCTTGATCTCGCAAGGACATAAGTGGCACGGGGACAGTGCGGAGGTGAAATGCCCATCAGCCATGATTAAATGACGGAGTGGTCTCGATAGGTCAAATGGCCTTACTTCCACTTCTATGTCTTATGGTCTTGTGGTCTTATGGCCTAATGGTGAGTACTTCCAACTATCTGACCACATGATTCCACAAGAAAGCTGCAACCAAGAGTTTTGTTCATGATTAATGAGGTGAAGAGCAGAAGTTTCCATGAGGAAAGTCTTTCCAAACTATGGCAGATCATGAAGCTCACTTGCCAAAACATTTTAATTGTAAAATGGAAAAATTTAATCCTTTCTTACAAGGCCTGAGTTTTTTCTGTGTCCAATTATATGTTTATTTTGGTGACCCAGATCATCACTCTATTTTCAATATTTTTCTGCTCATTTCTTTACTTTTTTTTGTGACTCATAATCACATAGTCCTACCTTGGCAGCTGATCCCTCCCATTGCTGACCCTCTGGGCTCTGCTACTCTGGACAACTCCTTGCAGAACAACTTGTGAACAAGAGTCATCACCCATAAATTTATTGTGGATGATTGCATCAGCAATCCTGACTGAGGGGGTGGTGGTTCATTCTTCCTAAATAAAGCTCTCCCCTCCCTGACTATTCATTTTACCACTTACTCCCAGCCCAACGTTTGTAGTGGCAGTGGAGGCTTTGAATCATGAAACTACATCTTGATGTGCTACCCTACTTCTGTGGCACTGTTTTCTAATAAGATCATATCTTACTGGACCCCTTGCCTTTCAGAGAAAATCCTTTTTCTCTGTGACCTACTTCAGTACAATAAAAATATTCTTGCTGAGCTACCTTCACTGCATCCCACCACCCCCCCATCAAATACAAAGTTTTAATCCTTGCTGATTTCAAACTTCAATTAATTAATTGTGTTCTCTCCCCTCTGAGTTCATTACACTCTTATCCTCTCTTAATTATTCCATATATAAATGTCCTAAGTCATATTTTCAGCTATCCCCTTACCTTGTATTTCTTGTGTTCTTGTTGCTCATGGGTAGATGTTGATTAAAACACAGAGAATGTGATTTCAATGAAGTAAGTTTAGCTGAGAGACTTCAAGAAATGGTTATTGCCACTACAATTATCAAACCACTGTGCCACTGTGGGCAGCACCATGGGTGGCACAGTGGCACAGTGGTTAGCACTGCTGCCTCACAGCGCCAGAGACCTGGGTTCAATTCCTGTCTCAGGCGACTGACTTCGTGGAGTTTGTACATTCTGTGTGGGTTTCCTTCGGGTGCTCCAGTTTCCTCCCACAGTCCAAAATGTGCAGGTTAGGTGAATTGACCATGCTAAGTTGCCTGTAGTGTTAGGTGAAGGGGTAAATGTCAGGGAGTGGGTCTGGGTGGGTTGCGCGTCGGTATGGACTTGTTGGGCCGAAGGGCCTGTTTCCACACTGTAAGTAATCTAATCTAATTACTGTCTTCCAAATGAAAAATGATCTCATCTAATCAAACCTTCCAGAAAAACAATTCTGGACAATCTCAAAGAATATACCATTTGCTCTCTATTAGTTGTAAGTTCAAAATATTTGTAGAAGGCCAATGTTATCTGCAAATGTTTGATTCTGAAACAACTATTGCATCTATTGAACAGTTCAATGGAATATCCAAATCTTATAATTTATGACTTGTCTCACCCTGCAAGACTATATCCCGCAATTCGTGACAAATTCCAGTTACGTGAATAAGAGGACGTGTGGCTAAAATTTGTAAGAAATCTAGTAACCCAGAGAAATCTGGCAATAAATAAATCAGTCAATAAATCAAATCCAAAGTGTAATGCAATGTTCCAGAACAGCACATGAAGAAGAGCCAACCATCAATCAATGTCAACAAAACTTCCAAAGATTTACCTTTGCCTCCCAAGCTCACCTATATAAGCTAATTGCTCACAACAGGTCCATCATCCCTTGCATTGGCGTTATCGATCTTACATATCAAAATGACCCACAAGGTAAAAGAAATCAACAGTTGCAGCCATGAAAGACTAAAGACTGCAACATTGATCCTATAACATTTTAGTCACGCAAGCTGAGGAAATTAAATCAGCTACTTCAACTGATGACCAACTGCAATAGGTCAAAAAGATCATCATCAGTGAGTGGCCTGAATGCAACCAATAGGTTCCTGAGCTATTTGTTATTTTTGCTCTGGTTATTCAAAGATAAACTAGGTCTCCCAAAGAATGTAATACTCAAAAAGCAGACAAGTTGTAATTCTGCAATCCCTGCGTCAATACATGATAAACCATATACATATAGGTCACGTGGACACAAAAAAAATTGATGTGTTAATCCATATGTTGGCCAAGCATAAATAAATACATTGGTCACCTAATCAAGTTGTGTGAAACATGCCAATTCAATCAACTTCAACCAGTAAGAGAACTTCTCCTTCCAAAGAAAATTCCTTTTCTGCTACAGTGCAAGATTGTGATTGATATTTCTTGTTCAAGGGCATGACTACATTCTGGTAGCTGAATATTTCACCAAATTTCCTTTTATGTGACAAATAAGTAAATAGTTCTTGACACATTTACAACCATATTCAGTATGTTCAGTGTAGTTCGACAAATTTGTCCAACAATGGCCCTGTGTACATTAGTTCATCCTTCCAAATTGTGCAGAAAATAGGGTGTTCAACATATTGATTTTCTGAATACTCTCTTCCAAAGAGTTTCACAGCAAGTACTGTTACCGTAAAACCCATATTCATTAAATGTAAAGCAGTTTGCCAAGATTTCAAATATCTATGATAAATCTGTGTTATTCCTTCAGCCAATGGTTTACTCTCACTGGCATCACTCATGATTGGGAGACAAATGTATACAGGATTTCCCAGCCACGATGTCACTGCTCAACCACATGGACATGATGCAGAGTTGAAACAGAGGGAGAAATACAACAACGGCGTGTTCAATGACCACAAAGACTGTTATCCAAATGTGAACCAGAAAAAAAGCATAGGGGTTTGAGATTTTCACACAAACACATGGGTATGGGGAAAGATATTACATTCATGTGTCAAGCCTAGTTATATGACTAAGAATTGTTCAATCCTTTGAAGGAGCAAGTGACAGAACTCAACTACATGTCATCAGCTACCCATCACATAGGATGCTGACTTAGATACTGAAGACAAACGCCAGATAATAACCACATATTGATGATACACATCAATCTGCAACAACAGATGTCAGATTGCAGAGTAAAGCTAAACTGCCAAACTGTGAAAACTGTATCAGGATGACCTCTGGTCATGTTTTCTGTTCACCAAAGCATTAAACAATTGGGTGGAAACAATATATCCATGCAGCAGCACCTGTATTAGCGTGTCACAACAGTGATGGATGGCACTGAGCAAGGGAGCAGAGCAAGTCTGTGGGAGTACCACCAGCAGGTGATAATGGTGAGGGAGGGAAGATGGAGCAGTTGAACATATTCTCACTGGATGAAGAGAGTGCCTTTGGTGGAGAGAAGGCTCAAGGGAAGCGTGAGCAGAGGATCCTGGACTTACTGAACCTAGTATAACCTGCATAGTGTACACAGTTTGTGTTTGCCCTTAATGACCTTTCCTGTTTGTATTGACCTGATGCCATTGGAATAAAGAATTCTTGCTTCATCATCTTTGGACCGTACTTCTGTTCAAATATTGTGTCATATTTTTTGGCATAGTATTTCACAGCCCTGGGATCATGTCAAGGCAGATGGCTTTAAAAGGCATTGACTGAGATGGAGGGCATAGTTGAGGAGTTTAAATTGTCAATGACTGTGGGGGAGGCAGAAGCAGCTCTGGGATTATTATAGGCACAGGTATTGGCAGAGACAATTGGAAGTTTAGATCAAACCAATGCAGAAGACCCCTGATATATGTTGTCTTAATGCTATGGAGGAAGCAAGTGGTACTCCAACTTACTTACTCTTGCAGATGAGTTGGTAAATCAAGAGATTTAAACAGTATATTAAGAAATTCACTGTCCAACATAGGCCAGCACATGTTCCCCTTCCCTAGTTGTCCTTGAGAAAGTTGTGATGAGCTGCTTACAATGCCGCTAGGGAGGAAATGCCAGGATTTTGTCCCAATGATAGTGAAGAACCAGCGGTATATTTCCAAGTCAGGATGATGAGTGACTTGGCGAAGATGTTGCAAGTGGTGGTGCTCCCATGTATCTGCTGCCCTTGTCCTTCTAGATAGAAGTGGTTGTAGGTTTGGAGAGTGTTATCTAATGATCTTGAGTTAAGTATTAAATAATACAGTGCTACTCCTGAGTTTTAGTGGAGTGACTGAATCTTTGTGGATGTGATGCTAATCAAGTGGTCTGTTTTATCCAGAATGGTGTTAAGCTTCATGAGTGTTGATGGAGCTGCACTCATCCAGGCAAGTGGAGAATATACCATCACATTTACAAGACACGCTTTGAAGAGTCAGGAAGTGAGTTACTTATATTAATGTATTTATCCAATTAGATGGATTTCAGTTTTAATCAATATAGATGTCCTACCTTGAATAAATGGGAAGAGCCTTTTCAAGTCTAGAGTTAACAGCCACATTTTTCATTTTTCCTTATCAACTGAAACATTTTTTGGCTGGAATCCTTTCACTAATTGAACATTGCTACACATTGAGAAACTCAATGAAAAACAAATGTAAACATACTTTAAAAAAAAGTTTGATATATAATTTTGTGCCACAGATGTGATATAATGTCTGTGATCAGAAAGATATTGGAAATGTACTCACATCCTTAAGTTATGCTGCAGAATCAGTTCAAATCAGTGATGTTACAAGCCCCTTAGGAAGATTCAAACACTTATTGAATAGTTGTCTAATGATCACCCGGTGTCTTCCCTGTTTGAAAATAATTGGATTTTCTTTGGGGGTCAAGAAACCAAGATAGTATGACTGTCAGTGCAATTTTGAAAATCATTACACTTTTCTCATAAATATTGGTAAGATAATCCCCAAGTCAGGCAAGCTCAAGGGCAATATTGATGATAATACAGCTGAATGACTTAAATGAAACCTAGAGGAGTAGATTTATTCATGGAGGATAATGCATTAATGCAAACAAAATCACAAATAGCTGGAGAAATTCAGCATTCGCACTTCTTTGTATTGTTTTAATACATTGATAAATGTGGCCTCATACAAAGCTGGAAAGAAAAAAATGTATAAAAAAAAACAAAATCTTTGATCAGCTGATCTGCTCATGCACAAATTTGTGATTCAATTAATTCCCTCATTTTATACTCGATCTCAAGAATATTCTGGGATGCAGTGATGTGTGCAATTATTTCAGAAACTTGGAAAAAACTGTAATGGTGCAATTGGTGGACAAGCGACAGGTAGTTTGGCTGGAGTAAAACATTTAAAAAGGCTGTTCTAAAGTCATTGCTTGGATACCACCTAGAGGATTTTATATGAAATTACTGTTCTTTTTCCTTATATCCTTTCCTAACAGGACTGAACCTCACCACAGAGGGAGTATGGCAGTTCAAAAGGGTGATTTGCCAACATCTTCTCAAGGGCAATTAGGGATGAGCAACAAATGCTAGTATTATTTGCAATGTTCACATTCTATGAACGAATGAAAGCATAGTCTTAGTACTGACATGTTCTCTAAAACTGTGTGGTTTTCTAATGAATATGGAAGTTACAGAGTGGGTAAATTTAATTTTAGTTTACAAATTAATTTAAAGGTATTTCAACATGTTAAGGGTCATTTTATATGCCAGAAAGATCTGTTTGTCATTCAATATGAAAACCTTAACATTTACAAAATTGTGAAAGTTTTTTCAGACCTGAATGGTGAACGGTTTTGAATCAATCATACCAGATTCAAGTATGGCATGGTGTAACAATATTTATTGATATAGTACTTTTAACTTACCAAACATATCATAGGAGAATTATCACTTTGTCAATAAGTCAGTGACCAAAAGCTTGTTTAGTAAGGCGGGTTTAAAGGAAAACTTTAAAGGAAATGAGAGCCAGGAAGCTTCAAGGAGAGCACTTTAGGGTTTAGGAATTAGGCATGCTGATCAACTCTAAAACAATGAAATTCAGAAAGGTTCAAGTATCTCAAAGAATCATAGGGCAGCTGCAGGAGATTAGAGTGTTATCGAGGAAGAAAGGAATATGTAAACAATATTGTGTTGCCAGGTGTGTAAATCAATGTAAACTTGGTGTGAGTTATGATAACTTGAAATCTTCTTGACGGTGTATTGATTTACTTATTAATTTCAAATTAATGATTGAAAACTATATATCATACACACAAAAGGTAGTTTAGATCAATAGTAAAATGGATTGAGGAGGCCTTGGCAAGAAAACTCAAAATACTTAGCTCCACCCTAAACTCTAAAATGCACACTCAAGAAAGCAAAACTGGAAGCAACCACTATTAAATCAGCACCAGCATGATCATAAATGAACCCTATCAGCCCCTGTAGTGGAGAGGTAATGCAATTGTCACTGAATTGGTAATCCAGTGACCTAGTGTAGAAGAGAGAATTTGAATTCAATAAAAATGTGGAATTACAATCATTTAATTAAGAATTTAAATTAAACCACAGTTATTTCTCATTTTAAAAACATCTGGTTCACTTACGCCCCTTTCATGAATGAAAACTGCTTTTCTTACCTGGCATGTGTTATTTGATGCCAGCCTCACATTAGTGTGGTCTAGCAAGCCATTCAGCTTGATCAGTAATTAAAAAGCCTCAAAAAAGGATTCAAACCATACAGACCACCTGGCATCAACTAAGCTACCCAGAAACAATAATGGCAAACAAATGTCTGTCAAATCTGGGAGCTAGTTCCACAATTGGAAGACAGGTCACAGAAAAATCAAGTAACAGCCTAGCATATGTCCATGGACCCAGCAGAGGTAGCAGGACAAAGGTATAAAATCAAGAGAGAGTGACCTGGGAGTCCTCAACATTAATGTCCTTTACCATCATGTCACATGGCATCAGGTTAAACCTGGTCAAGGAATTCTCCTGCTGATTACCATCATTTTACCCAGAAACACCAAGTGGATGATCTATCTGGCCTACTCCCGATCACATATGCCAGTTTTCAGTCCATTCAATTCACTCCACATGATATCAAGAAAAGGCTGGAAGCACTGGATACAGTAAAAGCTGTGGGCCCTGACAACTTTCCAGTGATAATACTGAGGGCACGTGCTCCAGAACATACTGTGCTCCTAGTCATGCTATTCCAGTGTAGCTACAATACTAGCATCTAACCAACAATAAAAAACGTTGCCCTGGTATGTCTTGGCCAGTTACTGCCTTATTAGTCTACTGTAAATTCTAAATCATCAGTAAAGTGATGCAATGTGTCATCAACAGTGCTATCAAACTGCACAAGCTTAGCAATGACCTATTCACTGACACTCAGTTTCAGTTCTGCCAGGGCCATTCAGCTCCTGAACTTATTATAGCCTTGGTTCAAATATGGACAAAAGAGCTAAATTCCAGATGTGAGGTGACAGTGACTGCCCTTGACATCAAGGTTATATTTGACCGAGTGTGGCATCAAGGAGCCCTAGAAAAACTAGAGTAGATGGAAATCAGAGGAAAAACACTCTGCTAGTTGGAGTCATACACACAAAAGAAGATGGTTGTGGTTGTTAGAGGTCAGTCATGTCAGCTCAAATGATATCTTTGCAGAAGTTCCTCAGGGTAGATTTTTTTTAATCAACCTGTTCAAACATGTTACTACGCATGTCTGGAGCAGATGGCACTTGTACTCAGACCCCTTTGTCCAGAGGTAGGGACACTACTACTGCACCACAAGAGCATCATTCATTTGTAGATATTTTCAAATCAATCTGTTCAGATATGCTAAAGCACACCTCTGAAGCAGATGGGACTCGATCCCAGGGGTATTGGGTTTTCTGCATCACAAGAGGCCCCAAGTTCCTCAGGGTAGGGTCCTGGGCTGAACCACCTTCAGCTATTTCATTGATGATCCCCACTCGACAGTAAAGTCAGAATTGGAAGTGTTTGCTGCTGACTGAATAGTGTTCAGGACCATTTTGGACTCTTCATTTACTGAGCAGTCCTTGTAAAAATGCAGCAAGAACTATACAATATCCAGGCTTGGGCAGACAAGTGGCAAGGACTTGCATATTCCCCTCAAAGCCACTTACTAAGTTGATTTGATAATATATCGCAGTTCTTTCAGTGTTGCTCTTTCCCAAATGCTCTCTCCCTAAAAGCAGTTTGACCTACCGAAACTAGTAGGACAAATGTATAGCAGTTTTTGAAGGGCACAGTTCACCATTACCTTCTCAAGGGCAACTAAGGATGTAATAAGTGCTAGATAGCAATAAATGCCATCCAGCCAGTGATGCATTAATGGACATCCCATGCATGAATAAAAATGTTTAAATCCAATAATATACTTGGCTATGAGCCACACTCCGATTGTAGTTCCATGTGCATCATTGATTTTAATTGCTCAAAGAGGGTTGACTGTGCATTCAGCTGCCAAAGTCTTAAACACTGAAGTTTTCTCTCAAAACCATTCACCTCTTTTCCTTTTTTTTTATTTCTCACAAAATGTATGTCTTTGCCTAAGTTTGAGTCATTTGTCCAAATATCTCCTTATAGTGCTCCATGTTAAATTTTATTTGGTGACCTTCTTGTGAAGCACCTTGGGACATTTTCTACAGTATCTTCTAATTGCAAGTTGTTGTTAGGAGGCTATTTCATGACTAAAGAAGAAAACCCAACAGATGGTGGCATTTAATATTAGATCTTTAATAAAGTGATACATACATCAAAAAGAATACCATCTGGCAATGTTTGGCCTGGAAATTCTTGAGCAGAATGCCAAAACTTTCAGTGACATTGTTTTCTGTGGTACCTCATTTTTTGTCATGTTGCTTATTGGAAAGAAAGTCAAGAATAGGATGTATAAATTATGCATGTTAATCTGTTTATGGTTAACTTTTCAGCCTAATGGTACACAACCTTGAACAATACAGAGTTCCACTAATAGCTCTAAAGACAAGCTGCTGTCACATGATCTATCAGTCATTATTAATATAACAGGCAGATGATGGACATGAACGGTGCTGTGGTAAACATGTAGTCAGGTGAAAAGAAGTATTGTTTTACATAAGACCACAAAATGTAGATAGAGGGGACATATTTTCATTGAGCAAAGAACATTTCTTTTATATGAGGCCATCTATTCTATGTAATTCTATTTCGACAGAGGATAACAAAATGTTTGGTCAATTAAAATATTGGCTTGCAGGATAAAGCTTTGGTTGATGGTTTTTAGTATTCCAAATGTATACCTTCATTTAATATTTCCTGTCATTGCCCTATTGATCCAAGCTCAATAAAGCAATGGAAAGAATCCTCAACAGTGTTGTCAAGCAGTAATCACTTACCATTAACCCACTCACTAATGCTTAGATTAATTTCCATCGACGTCACTTAGCACCAAACATCATGACAGATTTTGCCCAAACATGCTCATGAGATTAAGTTCTGAAGTGAATTGATTGCGTTTGACATCACATGGTTCTAAGACCAGTGTGGATTCCTGACAGATAATTTGTGGCTGACAAAACTCATAGAATTTGTTTGAAGAGGTTATTAAGGTTCTATCTATAGACAAGGGACTATCTATAGATGTTATGAAATACACTTCCAGAAGGTATTTGATGCAGTGCCACATAAGGGACTGTTAACTAAGATCGAAGCCCACAGAGTTGAGAGCAAACTACTGATATAGCTTGGAAATTGACTGAGTGGCTGGTGACTGAAAGTGGGGATAATGTGGCAGGATGTGACTAGGGGTGTTCCACAAGGATCTGTGTTAGGGCCTCAATTATTCACATTATTTATTAACAAATTAGACAATGGCATAGAAAGTCATCTATCTAGATGACATTTAAACAATGTAGATAATAGCATAAAATTACAAAGAAGTATTAATAGACTAGGTGAATGGGCAAAATTGGCAGATGACGTTCAATGTAAGCAAGTGTGAGGTTATCCATTTGGGGTCGAGAAAAGATAAATCAGGATTCTTTCTAGATGGTATAAAGTTAAGTACAATAGATATCCAAAGCATCTTGGAGGTTGGAGTGTGTAGATCTTTAAAAAGCCACACACAAGTGGAGAAATAATTAGGAAAGACAATGGAATGCTTGCCTTGATATATAGAAGACTGGAGTACAAAGATACAGAAATAATACTGCAGTTATACCAAACCCTGGTTAGACTCCACTTGGAGTACTGTGAACAGATCTGGTCACCACACATCAGGGAAGATATATTGACCTTGGAAGAAGTACAACAGGGATTTACACAAAGGATACCTAGTCTTCAGGGAATAAGTAATGAGGAGAGATTACACCAAGTAGCCTTGTTTTCTCTGGAATTTTGAAGGTTCAGGAGTGATCTGATTGCAAACTTTAAGGTATTTGACAGAAAAAGATAAGGAAAAACCTTTTCCCTTGTTTGGGGCTGCTGGAACTAGGAGGATTAATTAGAAGAGATGTTAGGAAGCACTTCTACATATAAAGGGGGAGTAGATATTTAGAACTCTCTTGCACAAATGACATTAGATGCTAGATCAGTTTTAAATCTGAAATAGTTACATTTTTATTAAGCAAAGGTAGTAAGGGATATGGGCCAATGGCAGTATAGGAAGTTAGGCCACAGATCAGCCATGATCTCTGAATGGCAGAACAGGCCCGAGAGGCTGAATGGCCTTCTCCTGTTCCAATGTTCCTAGGTCACTAGCTAATGATAGAGATGACATTGCCTTTGAACAACATGTACGACATCCAATAATCTCTTAACATGAGACTTATGGCTGAACCTGCTTCTCGTGGATTTATATCTTTAGCCTTCACCATAAATATACTACATGAAGCTACCAAAAACTCAAAACCCTTCATTTGCTATATGTTCATGATCTTATACAGTTGGAAGAATATTGGTGACTGCCCTGAGAACTTCAGTCTTACTTTTGATACATACAGCTACACATACTCATTAATATCAACCGTTTGTTGTTTTTATTGTATTATAGCAGATCTTCAATGACATTGCTTCAATGGAATCAGAGGATATGCTGTTTTGTAACGTCAATGGTTTAATGCCATTTAATGCAATATATTCTTGGGACTATTAATTTTACTAGCTGATTCGCTTACTTTTTATTTGCCCTATGACTATTGTTTTGATACTGATTGTTGCTATTTCCCATTCAGCCTATAAACAAAATGTTTTCCTTTCTAGAGATGCTGCCAGACCTGCTGAATTTATCTAGCACTTTTGATTTTAAACAAAATGTTGAACTCTAACAAAAAGCAAGTGAGATGGTTCAAGCTATTCAAAACTACAGTTCACATATTACTAATTGATCATTCGAATGATACCTCAAACAACTAGGACTACTTACAACATGCAATCATGTCATCAGAGGGATAATCAGAGGGTGAACAGTGAGAGCATTTTTCCTCAGATGGTGATGGCTATCACAAGGGAAATAGCTTTAAATTGAGAGGTGATAGATATAGGACAGATGTCAGAGGTAGTTTCTTTACTCAGACATTAGTAGGGGTGTAGAATGCACTGCCTGCAACAGTAGGAGACACGCCAACTTTAAGGGCATTTAAATGGTCATTGGATAAACATATGGATGAAAATGGAATAGCGTGGGATAGATGGGCTTCAGATTGGTTCCACAGATCGATGCAACATTGAGGGCCAAAGGGTTTGGACTGCGCTATAATATTCTATGTTCTATACCTCGGTGGGAAGGTGGTGGAGTGGGCTGGGAGGGTTGCCTGCTTGCAGTCAGCTGGAACATGGGTATGTCCTTAGTTGATGTATGTCCTCTTTGTGTACCTCTTTATTTGCATCCCAGCCTTCTTGTCATTTTCTTTCCATGTTGGCAAGAGATAAATGATGGCATGATCTCATGTCGTAAGTAGTCCTAGTTGTTTGAGGTAACATTCGAATGATCAATGCAGAGGAAGTACACACTATGTGTTCAGAGGCTCCTTTCCATTTCTGTGCCGTCTCTGCCTTACTGATTTGCTTTTTTATAGCTTGATAGACCTTTGCGTTATACACTAGCTTGCTTTCCCAATACCGCAATACAAGCCAGGAGACAGGTGAATTGTTGTTCTTCGGGACAGCACTGGAATTCATATAGAAATAGCATGATGGAAACATTCCATTTGGCTTATTTACACTTGTTAGGGAATGGAAGTTTTACTTACAAGTTTATGTCATCCCATATGTTGGGCGTCAATTAGCTCAGTTGGCCAGACAGCTGATTAGTGATGTCAACATTATGGATTCAATTTCCTGCACCAGCTGAGGTTACCAAGAGGGACTCTGCTTCTCAACATCTCATGTCCCTGGAGATGTGATGACCCTCAGTGGTTTAACCTATCAGTTGTCTCTTTCTCTCTATTGAATGACTAGACATATGACGACTTTACATTTTATTCCAAACAGGATCCAAAGACAGTTATGACTTCCACAGGAATTCAATATAAAAAGATAATTATTACCATCAAGAGTGAGATATATAAAGTAATAATCATTACTAGCAATAATTGTATAACCACAGGGTTGGTTACAGTCAAACAAATTACCAGAGAGATCAAAAAATTAAAACTCAAGGGAAACAGCTTTTTAAGCTCTTTCATCCTTCTTAATGTTTTCTTCTAGTACAGATTCCAATATTATTAAAGGAATAATTTCTCCCATTATACACTTAATGATTTTCAGTTTTAACAAGAAGGTTTCCTTACAAAGACTGACTCTGGCAATTAAAATTTACATTTCAGCTGGACACTTAAGTGGAAACAACAGTGAAATTTTCAGCCTTCCAACAAAACAGAAGAGCTAAATTTAATGTAAAGAAACTAACTGTTTCCTTATCATCTACTTTTCCACATGCCCCAGACCACATGACAGTCAACTTAAATGTGCACACACATATGTAATAAATATAGCCATTGCCAGACATTATGTTATTTGTATCATCTACATACGAATATGTAAATTAGGCCATTTGGCACCTCAAGCCTGTACCCCTTCCATCCCCCAACCAGTCGTTCAATACGATCACAGCTGATCTGCTGACTCCATATTCTCATCTGTCTATAAAAACCTTATCAAGATTTCATCTATCTGTGCCTTAAAAATTTTCAAAGACTCTGCATCCTCTGAATTTGAGGAAAACCGTAATGACCCTATGTAAGAAAAAGAATTCTCCACAGCAGTCTTAACTGGGTTAACCCTTATTTTGAAACAGTGGCTTCTCATTCTTGAATTTTCCACCTGACAAAACATCCTTTCACATGCACTCTGTCAAAGCCTTTCAGGATCTTCTAATCAAGTCACTTATTATTTTCTGAACTCCAGCTAAAATAAACCTAGCCTCTCCAACCTTTCGACAATTCATCCAATGCTTCCAACACGCACTTACAACCTTCCTTAATGAGATTATTAATGTTAAAAATCATACAACACCACATTATAGTCCAACAGCTTTACTTGGAAGTACAAGTTTTCTGAGCACTGCTTCTTTTGTCAGGTAGCTAAATTATTAATGTACATAATGGCAGAGATGTGCTTGCCATCACATTCTGTCATGCAAGTATTTATTTTACGTGACATGTGTCACATAGTAAATAAGACCTTCAACTTATTCCTACCTCCAGGTGGTTCTATATAATAAGTAACTTAATTGAATATAAAAAAAACTTAGTTTATTTTTACTGTTAACGAAGTTGAATAATTTAATTTCAGGTTTGGGTACTCATTCTGAATTAGCATTACCAAAGTTATATTCTTCAGGACTTCAATTCACATCTCTCCACAGTATTAATGTGACTATGTAAATAATATCATCAAATTAGTCCAGAAATTAAGGTGTTAAATTTAAAGCAGAACCTAAACAATTTGAAATTTTAGCAGGAGCAAACTCTCAGATGACACTGCAAATAGAATGAAATGTGAATAGCCCTGAACCTGTTCCATTGCTGGTCATCCATTTTTTGAAGTAGGAAGCAGGTCTTCCACAACTATTTATTTGTGTTTTATAGTTCAATGCAAACTGTCACAAAGCTGGTCTTTTTTTCTAAAAGCTGTTTCTTTTCTTAAGGATACTGTGCCCTTAATTTTTTTTCTCAGAAGGGTCATAAAACAGACTGGGCTCCAAATCAGCTGGATGGTATAGAGATGTAAAGGCTGTTGGGAGGCCTTTTTGTTTATACGTAAACAGCTGAGACTTTAGGCCAAAGCTTTCATGTTTTAGAAGTAACCTGTATAATGAAAGGGGAGTGGTCAATCCTGGAAGCTGAATTCTTGTTGTTAGTTCAGTTCAGCAGTGAGCTATGGGGAAACAGGCTGCTAGACCCTCTCTCCTTCTGCCTTTCTAACTTCGACCTGTAAGCTTTTGTTTCATTTTTGCTCTGTGTTTAAGGGGTTTGTTTATTGAGACTGTTGCACATAGTTTTTGGAACAGCATAATTACGTCTAGTTTGGATAGACTGGGTTATGTGGGTATTCTATATTTCTGTTCTTTGTGTTTCAGTCTATCTGTTTTAAAACCTGGAAGGCAACCTAGCTAATTTACTCTGGGCAATTTTCACTGTACACTTAACAAATCAAATAACAAAATTATGGTCTGGGCTGCCTGCAGAAGAATGTTTTGAGTGGTTTGGCATAGTCCATAACAAAACTCCAGCCTACTTTGTCCCTTTTCATTACCAAAGTCCCCCACTGGTGAAAACTAGCCCTTATTTTTGTGAATCACCCTGTTCAGAGATGTTATTACAAGCCTGGACTCATAGTATCATAGAGGCATAGAGATGTATAGCACAGAAACAGACCCTTCAATCTAACCCATCCATTCCAACCAGATATCCTAACCTAATGTAGTCCCATTTACCAGTACTTGGCCCTTATCCTTCAAAACCCTTCCTATTCATATACCCATCCAGATGCCTTTTAAATGCTGTAATTGAACCAGCCTACACCACTTCCTCTGGCAGCTCATTCCATACAAGCATCACCCTCTGCTTGAAAAAGTTACCCCTCACATCCCTTGTAAATCTTTCTCCTGTCACCCTAAACCTATGCACTCTAGTTCTGGACTCCCCCACCCCAGGGAAAAGATTTTGTCTATTTACCCTATCCGTGCCCCTCATAATTTTGTAAACCTCTATAAGGTCACCTCTCAGCCTCCGACACTCCAGGGAAAACAGCCCCAGCCTATTCAACCTCTCCCTATAGCTCAAATCCTCCAACCCTGGTGACATCTTTGTAAACCTTTTCTGAACCCTTTCAAGTTTCACAACATACTTCCAATAGGAAGGAGACCAGAAATGCACGCAATATTCCAAAAGTGGCCTAACCAATGTTCTGTATGACTACAACATGACCTCTCAACTCTTATGCTCAATGTGTTGGCCAATAATGTAAAGCATACCAAACACTTACTTCATTAACCTATCTACCTGTGACTTTACTTTCAAGGAACTATGAACCTGTACTCCAAGGTCTCTTTGTTCAGCAACACTCCCCTGGACCTTCCATGTAGTGTATAAGTTCTACTCTGATTTGCTTTTCCAAAATGTAGCACATCACATTTACCTAAATTAAACTCCATCTGTCACTTCACAGCCCATTGGTCCATCTGATCAAGATCCCATTGTATTCTGAAGTAGCCTTCTTCGCTGTCCACTACTCCTCTAATTTTGGTGTCATCTGCAAATTTCCTATGTTCACTTCCAAATCATTTATACAAATGACAAAAAGTAGTGGACCCAGGACCGATCCTTGTGCACACCACCAGTGTCTGGAGCAGGTGGAACAAAGAACAAGACCAAAGAAAGTTACAGCACGGGAATAGGCCCTTCAGCCTTCCAAGCCTGCACCAATCCAGATCCTCTGTCTAAACCTGTCACCTATTTTCCAAGGATCTGTACCCCTCTGCTCCCTGCCCATTCATGTATCTGTCTAGATGCATCTTAAATGATGCTATCGTGCCCGTCTCTACCACCTCCACTCCAACATATTCCAGCACCCACCACCCTCTGCATAAAGAGCTTTCCACATATATTTCCTTTAAACCTTTCCCCACTAATCTTGAACTTGTGACTCCTAGTAATTGAGTTACGCACTCTGGGAAAGAGCCTCTTGCTATCTACACTGTCTATACCTCGCATGATTTTGTAGGCCCCAATCAAGACCCCCTCAACTTCCGTCTTTCTAATGAAAATAATCCTACTCTACTCAAACTCTCTTCATACTTAGCGACCTCCATACCAGGCAACGTCCTAGTGAACGTCTTCTGCACCCTCTCTAAAGCATTGACATCCTTTTGGAAATGTGGCAACCAGAACAGTATGCAGTATTGCAAATGTGACCGAACCAAAGACCTATACAACTGTAACATGACCTGCTAATTCTTGTACTCAATACCCTGTACAATGAAGGAAAGCATGCCATATGCCTTCTTGACCACTCTATTGATCTGTGTTGTCACATTCAGGGTACAATAGACTTGAACAGCCAGATTTCTCTGTACATCAACTTTTTCATTTTGCCAGGGCTTTTCCATTTATTGAATTGTTTGCTCGAGAATTGGACCTTCCAAAATGCATCACCTCACATTTGCCCAGGTTGAACTCCATCTGCTATTTTTCCACTCAACTCTCTAATTTATCTATATTCTGCTGCTTTCTCTGACAGTCCCCTTCACCATCTGCTACTCTACCAATCTTAGTGCCATCTGCAAACTTGCTAATCAGACCAACCGTACCTTCCTCCAGATCATTTATGTGTATCACAAATAACAGTGGTACCAGCCCAGATCCTGTGGAACACCACTGGTCACAGTTCTCCATTTTGAGAAACTCCCTTCTAGTACTGCTTTCTGTCTCCTGTTGCCCAGCAAATTCTCTGTCCATCTAGCTAGCATATCCTGGACCCCATGTGACTTCACTTTCTCCATCAGCCTACCATGGGAGCCTTATCAAGCACCTTACTGAAGTCCATGTATATGACATTGACAGCTCTTCCTTTATCAATCAACTGTCAATTCCTCAAAGAATTATATTAAGTTGGTAAGATATGATCTTCCCTGCACAAAACCATGCTGCTTATCACTGATAAGCCCATTTTCTTCCAAATGTAAATAGATCCTATCCCTCAGTATCTTCTCCATCAACTTTCCTACCACTGATGTCAGGCTCACCAGTCTATAATCACCTGGATTATTCCTGATACCCTTCTTAAACAAGGGGACAATATTAGCAATTTCCAGTCCGTTGGGACCTCACCAGTGTTCAAGGATGCTGCAAAGATATCTGTTAAGGCCTCAGCTATTTCCTCATTTGCTTCCCTCAGTAACATGGGATAGATCCCATCCGGACCTGGGGACTTGTCCACTTTAATGTCTTTTAGAATACCCAACACTTCCTCTCTCCTTATGCTGGCTTGACCTAAAGTAATCAAACATCTATCCCTAACCTCAACATCCGTCATTTCCCTCTCCTCGGTGAATACCAACTAAAATACTCATTAAGAATCTCACCCATTTTCTCTGACTCCATGCATAACTTTCCTCCTTTCTCCTTGACTGGGACACCCCTTTCTCTAGTTACCCTCTTGCTCCTTATATACAAATATATAAGGAGCGAGAGGGTAACTAGAGAAGGGGGATTTTCCTTAACACTGTTTGCTAAAGATATCTCATGACCCCTTTTAGCCCTCTTAATTCCTCGGTTCAGATTGGTCATACTTTCCCGATATTCTTTCAAAGCTTCATCTATTTTCAGTCGCCTAGACCTTATGTATGCTTCCTTTTTCCTTATAATTTCACCTGTCATCCATGGTTCTCTAATCTTGTTATTTCTCTCCCTCATTTTCACAGGAACATGTCTGTCCTGGACTCGAATGAACCTCTCTTTAAAAGCCTTCCACATATCAAATATGGATTTACTATATCATCAAACAGCTGCACCCAGTCCATATTCCCCAGCTCCTGCCAAATCTTGCTGTAGTTGGCCTTCACCCTAATTAGCACTCTTCCTTTAGGATCACTCTTGTCTTTGTCCATGAGTATTCTAAAACTTACCAAATTGTGATCACTGTTCCCAAGCTTGAACCCAGATCTCCTTTCCACAGGTAGGGACAGTACCTATCCCTTTGTTTTGTAGGTGTATAATGGCTTTTTCCCACAAAATCTCCCATGGCTCCTTTCATGCATAATCCATAACCACTAAATCACCCATGTTTCCAATTAATCAAATTACATGCAAAGCCAGGCAAGGGCAAAGACAACTAATACTTTTGTCTAAATATTTCCTAATCAATATGTTCAGAGATGTTATTACATACCTCTGAAGCTGGTGGGACTTGAACCCACATTTCCTAGCCCAGAGGTAGGGACATTACCACTGCAATGTCAAAGCCTTGAAATTAGCCCTTTTTAAATTATGTCTGGAACTGCTCTTACACACAAATGAATGTTTATTTTTCTCCCATCACCAAATAACCTTGCTAATATTTTCATCTGTTAACTACCATCAGTAAAATTCCCATATTTCTAATTGAATATTTTTTGTGTTAAGCCAGTTCAGGGTAATGCAAACCACCTCAGGTGAGATAAAAGTGGTCACTAGTTAACTCAAAGGGGATATTGAAGGGAAGATAAAGCACTGTAGCCCAGCAGTGCCCACCTCTCAGAAAACTAGCCCTGAAATATATGCACCAATGAGCATTAGTTGCTCTCTATTATCTTCAGGGTATGTCCTAGTTCATTTTAAAGGGATACACTTGTAGATATTTTCAATAATGGAATTTTTTTTCTAGACTGAAAACTATTATTGTGGAGGACACTTCATTGTACAACTTAGTCTGTGTGTAGTAATGCTGACTAAATGCCTTTAATGATCTAAAATTTATCTTGGTTGAGATTACAGGCTAACATCAATTCCTATTGGGTAAAAACAATGACTGCAGATGCTGGAAACCAGATAATGGATTAGTGGTGCTGGAAGAGCACAACAGTTCAGGCAGCATCCGAGGAGCAGTAAAATCGACGTTTTGGGCAAAAGCCCTTCATCAGGAATAAAGGCAGAGAGCCTGAAACGTGGAGAGATAAGCTAGAGGAGGGTGGGGGTGGGGAGAAAGTAGCATAAGAGTACAAAAGGTGAGTGGGGGAGGGGATGAAGGTGATAGGTCAAGGAGGAGGGTGGAGTGGATAGGTGGAAAAGAAGATAGGCAGGTAGGACAAGTCATGGGGACAGTGCTGAGCTGGAAGTTTGGAACTAGGGTGAGGTGGGGGAAGGGGAAATGGGGAAATTGTTGAAGTCCACATCGATGCCCTGGGCTTGAAGTGTTCTGAGGTGGAAGATGAGGTGTTCTTCCTCCAGGCGTCTGGTGGTGAGGGAGCAGCGGGAAAGGAGACCCAGGACCTCCATGTCCTCGGCAGAGTGGGAGGGGGAGTTGAAATGTTGGGCTACAGGGCGGTGTGGTTGATTGGTGCGGGTGTCCTGGAGATGTTCCCTAAAGCGCTCTGCTAGGAGGCGTCCAGTCGCCCCAATGTAGAGGAGACCGCATCGGGAGCAACGGATACAATAAATGATATTAGTGGATGTGCAGGTAAAACTTTGATGGATGTGGAAGGCTCCTTTAGGGCCTTGGATAGAGGTGAGGGAGGAGGTGTGGGCGCAGGCTTTGCAATTCCTGCGGTGTCAGGGGAAGGTGCCAGGATGGGAGGGTGGGTTGTAGGGGTGCGTGGACCTGACGGAGGGGAACAGTCTTTGCAGAAGGCGGAAAGGGGTGGAGAGGGAAATATATCGCTGGTGGTGGGGTCTTTTTGGAGGTGGTGAAAATGTCGGCAGATGATTTGGTTTATGCGAAGGTTGGTAGGGTGGAAGGTGAGCACCTGGGGGGTTCTGTCCTTGTTACGGTTGGAGGGGTGGGGGTCTGAGGGCGGAGGTGCGGGATGTGGACGAGATGCATTGGAGGGTATCTTTAACCACGTGGGAAGGGAAATTGCGGTCTCTAAAGAAGGAGGCCATCTGGTGTGTTCTGTGGTGGAACTGGTCCTCCTTGGAGCAGAAACAGTAGAGGCGGAGGAATTGGGAATACGGGATGGCATTTTTGCAAGAGGTAGGGTGGGAAGAGGTGTAATCCAGGTAGCTATGGGAGTCGGTCGGTTTGTAAAAAATGTCAGTGTCAAGTCGGTCGTCATTAATGGAGATGGAGAGGTCCAGGAAGGGGAGGGAGGTGTCAGAGATGGTCCAGGTAAAGTTAAGGACAGGGTGGATTGTATTGTTGAAGTTGATGAATTGCTCAACCTCCTCACGGGAGCATGAGGTGGCGCTAATGCAGTCATCAATGTAGCTGAGGAAGAGGTGGGGATTGGGGCCGGTGTGATTACGGAAGATCGACTGTTCTACGTAGCCAACAAAGAACCAGGCATAGCTGGGTCCCATACGTGTGCCCATGGCTACCCCTTTGGTCTGGAGGAAGTGGGAGGATTCAAAGGAGAAATTGTTAAGGGTGAGGACCAGTTCGGCCAAATGAATGAGAGTGTCAGTGGAAGGGTACTGTTGGGGACATCGAGAGAGGAAAAAACGGAGGGCTTGGAGGTCCTGGTCATGGCGGATGGAGGTGTAGAGGGATTGGATATCCATGGTGAAGATGAGGCTTTGGGGGCCGGGGAAATGGAAGTCTTGGAGGAGGTGGAGGACGTGGGTGGTGTCTCGAACGTATGTGGGGAGTTCCTAGACTAGTGGGGATAGGACAATGTCGAGGTAGGTAGAAATGAGTTCTGTGGAGCAGGAGCATGCTGAGACAATGAGTTGGCCAGGATGGTCAGGCTTGTGGATCTTGTGAAGGAAGTAGAACCGGGCAGTGCGGAGTTCCCGGACTATGAGTTTGGAAGCTGTGGGTGGGAGGTCCCCTGAGGTGATGAGGTTCTGTATTGTCTGGGAGATAATGGTTTGGTGATGGGGGGTGGGGTCATGTTCGAGGGGGCGGTAGGAAGAGGTGTCCTCGAGTTGGCGTTTGGCTTCAGTGGTGTAGAGGTCAGTGCTCCAGACTACCACTGCGCCCCCATTATCTGCTGGCTTGATGGTGAGGTCGGGATTGGAGCATAAGGATTGGAGGCCTGCGCATTGTGAGGGTGAGAGGTTGGAGTGGGGGAGGGGGTAGACAGGTTGAGGTGGTTAATGTCCCGGCGGCAGTTGGAAATGAAGAGGTTGAGGGCAGGTAATAGGCCAGCGCAGGGTGTCCAGGTGGATGCAGTGTGTTGGAGGTGGGCGAAGGGGTTCTCGGAAGGTCGGCGGGAGTCCTGATTGTGAAAGTAAGCTTGGACGCGGAGGCGGCAGAAGAAGTGTTCAATGTCACGGCGTGTATTAAATTCATTGATGCGTGGACGGAGGGGGATGAAGGTGAGTCCTTTGCTGAGGACTGATCGTTCGTCCTCAGTGAGGGGGAGGTCTGGAGGGATGGTGAAAACTCGGCAAGGCTGGGAGCTGGGATCTGGTGTGGATGTGGAGCTGGGAGTGGGGACGGAGCCGTAAGTGGAGTGGGTGTGATGGAGGGGGGAATGGGGGTGGTGTCATGAGCAGGGGTGGTGTTCCCCTCAGGGCTCTGGGGACCAGGAATGATGACAGTGGGATCTGTGGGGGGCGTGTCAGCAGAATGCAGGTGAGTGGCATTGGTGGGGGCGGAAGTGGTGGCAGACATGGCAGTAGGGGTGGCAGAAGTCACTGAGCGTGTGACATCAGCGATGATGTGTGATGCAGAAGTGATGTCACGTCTGATGCATGAGGAATTGTGAGGGGCGGAAGTGGCTGTGAGAGTGACCATGATGGGGACATCATCAATCAGCATGGGGGTGGCAGCTGCACCAGCTGCATGACTAATGGCGTTCGAGCAGCTCCAGAGGCCAGGGGAATCTTCTGGAATGTTTGAGGAGTGCTGGTTATGGAGGTGGGTAGATAAAAGTTTGGAGTTTTCACCATCCCTCCAGACCTCCCCCTCATTGAGGATGAACGATCAGTCCTCAGCAAAGGCTGGCAGCTGGGATCTGGTGTGGGTGTGGAGCTGGGAGTGGGGACGGAGCCGCGGTTCTCCTTCAAGATCCTCCGCTCCACGCTTGCAGCAATGCGTCGGCACCTAACCTCTCTACAGTCAGCCCTGCCCCAGCTGAGGGCCACACTCTCTAGAGAATTGCAAAGGACCCACTCTGTACTATGTCCTCAGGAGAATTCATACTCTCAACAAACAGTATTTCAACTCCATCTCAAACATCAAAAACAGTAAGAACAACAAACTTTTATCTACACACCTCCATAACCTGCACTCCTCAAACATTCCAGAAGATTCCCCCGGACTCTGGAACTGTTCGGGCGCCATTAGCGATGTGGCTGGTAAAGCTGCCACCCCACTCTGATTGATGATGTCACTTCAGCCCCATCATGGCCACTCCCACAGTCACTTCCGCCCCTCAAAATTTCTCATGCATCACATGTGACATCACTTCCGCCCCTCACATCATTGCTGATGTCACATGCTCAGTGACTTCCACTATCCCTACTGCCGTGTCGGCCACCACTTCCGCCTCCACCAATGCCACTCATCTGCATTCTGCTGACACGCCCCCCACAGACCCCACTGTCACTATCCCCACCCCCCAGAACCCTGATGGGACACCACCCCTGCTCATGACTCCATGCCCATGCCCCCCACGATCATACCCACTCCAGTTACCGGCTCCGCCCCCACTCCCAGCTCCACACCCACACCAGATCCCAGCTCCCAGCCTTGCTGAGTTTTCACCATCCCTCTAGACCTCCCCTCATTGAGGACAAACGATCAGTCATCAGCAAAGGACTCACCTTCATCCCCCTCCATCCACGCATCAATGAATTTCATACACGCCGTGACATTGACCACTTCTTCTGCCGCCTCTGCCTCCGAGCTTACTTTCGCAATCAGGACTCCCGCCCACCTTCTGAGGACCCCTGCATCCACCTCCAACACACTGCATCTACCTGGACACCCTGCGCTGGCCTATTACCTGCCCTCGACCTCTTCATTTCCAACTGCTGCCGAGACATTAACCGCCTCAACCTGTCTACCCCCCTCCCCCACTCCAACCTCTCACCCTCACAACACGCAGCCCTCCAATCCCTCTGCTCCAATCCCGACCTCACCATCAAGCCAGCAGATAATGGGGGCGCAGTGGTAATCTGGCGCACTTACCTCTACACCGCTGAAGCCAAACGCCAACTTGAGGACACCTCTTCCTACCGCGCCCTCAACCATGACCCCACCCCCCCATCACCAAACCATCATCTCCCAGACAATACAGAACCTCATCACCTCAGGAGATCTCCCACCCACAGCTTCCAAACTCATAGTCAGGGAACCCCGCACTGCCTGGTTCTATCTCCTTCCAAGGATCCACAAGCCTGACCATCCTGGCCGACCCATTGTCTCAGCATGCTCCTGCTCCACAGAACTCATTTCTATCTACCTCGACACTGTCCTATCCCCCCTAGTCCAGGAACCCCCTACAAACATTCGAGACACCACCCACGTCCTCCACCTCCTCCAAGGCTTCCATTTCCCTGGCCCCCAATGCCTCATCTTCACCATGGATATCCAATCCCTCTACACCTCCATCCGCCATGACCAGGGCCTCCAGGCCCTCCGTTATTTCCTCTCCCGACATCCCCAACAGTACCCTTCCACTGACACTCTCATTCGTTTGGCCGAACTGGTCCTCACCATTAACAATTTCTCCTTTGAATCCTCCCACTTCCTCTAGACCAAAGGGGTAGCCATGGGCACACGTATGGGCCCCAGCTATGCCTGTCTCTTTGTTGGCTATGTAGAACAGTCGATGTTCTGTAATTACACCGGCCCCACTCCCCACCTCTTCCTCCGCTATATTGATGACTGCATTAGCGCCACCTCATGCTCCCGTGAGGAGGTTGAGCAATTCATCAACTTCACCAACACATTCCACCCTGATCTTAAATTTACCTGGACCATCTCTGACACCTCCCTCCCCTTCCTGGACCTCTCTATCTCCATTAATGATGACCGACTTGACACTGACATTTTTTACAAACCCACCAACTCCCATAGCTACCTGGATTACACCTCTTCCCACCCTACCTCTTGCAAAAATGCCAGACCATATTCCTAATTCCTCCGCCTCTGCCGTTTCTGCTCCAATGAGGTCCAGTTCCACCACAGAACACACCAGATGGCCTCCTTCTTTAGAGACTGCAATTTCCCTTCCCACGTGGTTAAAAATGCCCTCCAACGCATCTCGTCCACATCCTGCACCCCCGCCCTCAGACCCCACCCCTTCAACCATAACAAGGACAGAACCACCCAGGTGCTCACCTTCCACCCTACCAACCTTCGCATAAACCAAATCATCCGCTGACATTTCCATCACCTCCAAAAAGACCCCACCACCAGCGATATATTTCCTTCCCCACTCCTTTCCGCCTTCCGCAAAGACTGTTCCCTCCGTGACTACCTGGTCAGGTCCACGGCCCCCTACAACCCACCCTCCCATCCTGGCACCTTCCCCTGACACCGCAGGAATTGCAAAACCTGTGCCCACACCTCCTCCCTCACGTCCATCCAAGGCCCTAAAGGAGCCTTCCACATCCATCAAAGTTTTACCTGCACATCCACCAATATCATTTATTGTATCCGTTACTCCCGATGCAGTCTCCGCTACATTGGGGCGACTGGACGCCTCCTAGCAGAGCGCTTTAGGGAACATCTCCAGGACACCCGCACCAATCAATCACACCGCCCTGTGGCCCAACATTTCAACTCCCCCTCCCACTCTGCCGAGGACATGGAGGTCCTGGGCCTCCTTTCCCGCTGCTCCCTCACCACCAGTCGCTTGGAAGAAGAACGCCTCATCTTCCGCCTCAGAACACTTCAACCCCAGGGCATCAAAGTGGACTTCAACAGTTTCCTCATTTCCCATTCCCCCACCTCACCCTAGTTCCAAACTTCCAGCTCAGCACTGTCCCCATGACTTGTCCTACCTGCCTATCTTCTTTTCCACCTATCCATTCCACCATCTCCTCCTTGACCTATCACCTTCATCCCCTCCCCCACTCACCTATTGTACTCTATGCTACTTTCTCCCCACCCCCACCCTCCTCTAGCTTATCTCTCCACGTTTCAGGCTCTCTGCCTTTATTCCCGATGAAGGGCTTTTGCCCGAAACGTCGATTTTATTGCTCCTCAGATTCTTCCTGAACTGCTGTGCTCTTCCAGCACCACTATCCAGAATCATTTCCAATTGGACAGTTTTACGTTGCTGGAGGCAAAGTGGATGGAGGAAGGTGGTGGGTAAAGAAACTAGAACCATTAACTTTTATCCATACCCTGAATATTTCATTAAAACAGTTAATTTCTCTAAGGAGCCAGTTTAAAATGTTTTCTTATTCTCCTCAACTGTTATAAGTATCGCAAGTATTGATGTTGAGCATGACTAAATTTATCTAAGACTTGTTCATTAGTAACTTTTATTCGCCAGTCTACGTTGGAGAATGGAATTGAAGTCGTAAAGATTGTTTTTATGTTATTTTTCTCTATTTTTAATTATGAACTGAAATAGATAAAGGAATATTTTGAAGACTGAAGATTGCTGCACTTTTTAAAAGGAAGCTATCGATATTCATTGTAAGTGCCATTTATTTAAATAGCGGCAGGAAGTTACACAGATGAGCTGAGCTAGGTGGTGAGTATGAAGGGAGATTCGACTGCTAAGTAGCTGATTGGTTTGTCAAGTGAAGACCAGTTGTCAATGACATAAGCTTCTGCCTGTCAACAATTATGTGATTGGTTCCCATGGAGCTGAACATGTTATGAGGGTGAATGAGATACCCAGAAGCCTGTGGTTCCTGAAAAGAGAGATGGTATCCTTTTCTTTGCAGGAGCAAAAAAACACTTAAAGTCTGAAGAATGCCAATTTATTTTCCCTTACCAATTGTTGTAAGCTGTTGGTTTAAATAAATAAGTCAGAGATTTCATGAGTTGTGAACCAGTCACTCAGTGGCTCTACAATCAAGTTAAAGTACCTGGAGAAGAGGAATCGAGAAACAGCAAGTCCTGGCAAGCTGAAAGAATCTTCCCAACAAACATTGTTGTCAGCGGTCATTGAACTGCTTTTGCAGTTTTTTTTCCTTCTATGCATCATACCAAGGTTTTATTTGATTCTATTATCTGTATATTTGTACACAGAAAGCTTTGCAAGGGAGTTACAGATTAACCAGTAGAGTTATATACCAACAGTTTATTGTTATTTACCTGTATCATAGAATCCCTTCAGTGTGGAAGCAGGCCATTCAGTCCAATGAATCCACACCACCCCTCCAAATGAGCATCGTACCCAGACCAAATCCCTGTAACCCTGCATTTCCCATGGCTAATTCACCTAGTCTGCACATCCCTGTATGCTACGGACAATTCAACATGGCCAGTTCACCTAACCTGCACATCTTTGGATTGTGGGAGGAAACAGGAGCATCTGAAGAAAACCCATGCAGACACAGGGTGAATGTACAAACTCCACACAGACAGTCACCCAAGGCATGAATCAAACCCAAATCCCTGGCGCTGTGAGGCAGCAGTACTAACCACTGAACCACTGTGCCACTATTGCAATCTATTTATTTGTCATGAATAGCAATTTTTGTTAAGCAGTGAAACTTGATCCATGTGTTCTGTTAACCTAGGTCCCAAAAGACAGGTAAATTTGGAAATTTTATGTACATATATAAAATTGTTAACTTTTGTGATGACTCTGAGAATAGTTGGGTTTAATTTTCAGTGTAGTATCCCAGTGAGTCATTACGAAATAGAAAATCAACTATGATCGTTATTGATTACAGAAATAGGTTCAAAGGGCCAAATGGCCTATTTCTGTTCCTATACATTATGTCCTTATATCACACTTGCACATAAATCACACCTCAATATCACATAATGTACAAGACATTGCTATGCATTCAGGTTATTTTCTCAAAAGATCAGGGAGTGGATTTATCATCCTGCATGATTGCAATATCTCAGAAAGTGGATGATTTATCAAACACTTTTTCACGGTACACTACAACCACTTCATGATAAATACAACAATTAATTATTTTGACAATGCTTTTCTGACTTCCAAATTGCTAATAGAGGGATACATTTTATTGTATCATGCCCAGGTGCATCATACCTTCAATAAACCTTTACGGAAATTCCTCATATTCATAATCAAGTTCATAATTCATCAGATCCATAATCATCTACAGCAATGGCTTTGGACTCAACCAGGTACTGTAATTTTCATGTTTTTGCTTCCTCAATCACTTCCTTTCATCCAGTTTCACATCCATTATTGTCCTATTTGTTTCGTTCACAAATCCCTGGAGAACTCATTGTTGACTTTCGGCGGGATGTTACTCATGCCCCCCTAAACATTAACAGCACAGAGTTGGAATGAGTGGAGAGTGTCAAGCTCCTGGGAGTGGTCATCAACAACAAGCTTTCTTGGACTCTTCATGTGGATGCACTGGTTACAAAGGCCCAACAACGTCTCTTCTTCCTCAGACAGCTGAGGAAATGTGGCATGATGGCGAATACCCTTGCCAACCTTTATAGGTGCACCATTGAGAGCATTCTGTCTGGATGTATCACTACCTGGTATGGCAACTGTACCATTCAAGATCGGAGACGGTTACAGAGAGTGGTAAACTCGGCCCAGACAATCACAAAGGCCAGCTTCCCATCTGTAGAATCCATCTACCAGGCCCGCTGTCAACGAAAGGCTGCCAGCAATCTCAAAGATCCATCCCACCCCGGCAATGCTTTTCTACAACGTCTACCGTTGGGAAGATACAGAAGCCTGAACACATGCACCAGCCGGTTTCGAAACAGTTTCTACCCATCTGTTGTTGGAATATTAAATGGACTCGCAAACACTTAGCATTCGCCTGTACCTGTGTTTTGTTTTTTGCCACTGTTTACCTATTATTTACTTAGCTATGCTATTTAACTGTGTGATTTGCCCGTATTGCTCGCAAGACAAAGCTTTTCACTGTGCCTTGGTACAGATGACAATAAATTCAATTCAATTCAATTCAATTCAGGAACCTTCCTTTCTAGAATCATTACCCACCAAAACATATTAGATTAGACTAGACTTACAGTGTGGAAACAGGCCCTTCGGCCCAACAAGTCCACACCGACCCGCCGAAGCGCAACCCACCCATACCCCTAACCTAACACTACGGGCAATTTAGCTTGGCCAATTCACCTGACCCGCACATCTTTGGACTGTGGGAGGAAACCGGAGCACCCGGAGGAAACCCACGCAGACACAGGGAGAACGTGCAAACTCCACACAGTCAGTCGCCTGAGTCGGGAATTGAACCCGGGTCTACAGGCGCTGTGAGACAGCAGTGCTAACCACTGTGCCACCGTGCCACCCACAATGTTCACATTTTACAAATTGTATCTAGTTTTCAGCATACTTCATTTATTAAAATTATTCTTGGACATCTTTCTCATCCTCAAATATCCCACTATACTATGCCTGAGCCCATTATACTTTTTTAACATCATCCCATTCCAGACAGCAGTGCAATCAGTAAGACAAGGGTTGCCAATTTAACACAATAAGTTTGCCCTCAACAACAGGAATAGCTTCAAATGAACTGGTATTGTTGGACAGGCAGGACTTGTCAATGCTCAAAATACTTCCAAATAACAACATTTCTTTGCTGACGCATGGTATGGGGCAGAATCACCTAGATTGGACTCTTTATGTATTTTTAAATATCCTATTTAACATTTCTTACTTAATTACATGAACAGCAAGTCTTATTAATAATCTTACTAATTTGAATTTCAGAAAGAAATTACGCTCAGTTTTGTGGTTTTGCAGTGAAGACAGATTTTGCAATTGCAATTACTTTGAAGACAACTCCCATGTGTCCTCACCCACAATAAATTCAGTTTTTCACAGGTTATTAAGTTAGTTAATCACAATGTTTCTAATTCAGAATAATATCTCAAACTTACAAAACAAAGGCTCTTATAGTGCAGTGGAAGTGTCTTACTTCCAAGCCAGGAGAGGTTCATTCAAGCCCCTTTTGCTCTATAAGTGTGTAAAAACATCCGTAAACAGAATGATTAGAAAATATCTAAACTTACAGAATAGTGAATAACCAGCATGTTAAAGCAGCTTTTTTTTTCATGTACCCTTTTAAATGACAATAAACAATATTGAATACAACTAAAGACATAGTGTTGACAGGAGGGCGACATCTTAGTGACATTTTTTTCATAGGTTTTATTTCTGCAGGCTAAAATAAAAAAGTGGTGGAATTTCACAGGGCTTGTGAGCTGTGAAAATCAAACATGACACATCTAGACTTGCAAAGTAGAGAAACCTGTTTGCACTATGTTCTTCATGCTAGCTCTTCTAACAGAAGCATATTGTGAAGTTTTAACCTTTTTTTGTTGTAACTGGGCAGATGTGGTATTGGGGATGTTGGAGTGATCTGCTGATGTATGTAAGATAAAGTGAACAATTGCATTGGGAATGAGATAACAGTCCCAGATTACTGCTTCTTTCATTGTTGGTTACAAACCAGAAACCAGTCTGTTTTCCAAGCTCTGTCTATACAACCCATCAAATTTATGATATGATGTTGTACACATATCAAGATGTGAGAGGTTATAAATAATCACAATATATCAGATCCTTTTTTGTGTTAGAATACTCATCGAAAGGGTTCTTAGTCATTAAATGTGTTTAAACTTCAGAAATTATATCAGATTTAAGATGTTGACACTGTTTGTCTATACACAGTTGTTGTCAGATCTGCAGAGTTTTTCCAGCATTTTCTGTTTTTATTTCAAATTCAGCATCCACAGTATTTCGCTTTTATCAAGTTAGTTTCCATGATTTTCCATGAAGTAAATTTTTGTAATTATGCATCCAGATTGATAATGCTGTGATAAAACATGTTAACAAAGCTGTCTTGAAAATCAGATAGTTCAAATTCTAAAACTTCTGTTTTATGAATAATATCAACACATTTGTCCTCTTCATCTGGATCTACTGTTAGAGAATGAATATTCTTCATTGTAAGTCTGTAATTTTTCCACATGATAATATAGTTCAAGATAAATATGCCTTTTTATAGAACTAAGCATACAATGGAGATTATTAATAACAGCAGTTACACATGCACCATTACGAGCACTGATTATAGATTAATACATATGCAGTACCATGTACCACAGAATACATATGCAGTACCATGTACCACAGAAGTCACTGTGTCACAGGTTTTGAGCTTGAGGCAATCAGCTGATCAAGCCTTTTAGATTTCTGAAGAATCTGTTTTAACATTCCATATTTATATATTTTTCTCTTCTTCAGACCTCATATGTTGTCAAAAGATTACCTCACCGTTTGTCACTTAATGAATTTTAGTTTTAACAAAAAGATTTCCTAAATGCCTTATCAAGACTTTATTTTGCCTGAACTAACAAGCAATTTACTCAATTCGATTTATTGTGTGTCCTGCGCTCATTGTACCCTTGGATAAATTAATAACTACTAAAATTAATAACTAGCGGAAAGCTTATTAGTTAAATTCCTTGAGCAGGAAATGTGTAGAGAGTGCACCTTGGGAACGCATTAACCAACCAACAGTTAATCATGCACCCAACTACCCAGAAGAAAACTCCAGTTAACCTTACAAATGACATACAGCAATGAAACTCATTTTTTATACCCAAAGTGAATGATTTATTTATTTTCATTTGCATTTTACAATGAGTAAGACAGTAAAATACAGTGAAAAGCTTCAACAGTCCCACAATCCAAAAATAATTTCAGAATAAAAAGGATAAATGATATAACTCAAAGAGAGTTCTGAGCTTGCTCACCAATGACTTAAGTGCTGCCATCCTGTCACTGCTTCACCGCTGCCTGCACCAGACCCACCAACAACGGAGTCACCACTCTTGAGGCACCATCTCTTCACGCTGGTTCCACCCCGCTGATGCCAGGTCACATGCTGAATCCATACTCACTCTACAACCAGGAGTCCCTGGCTCCTCTACCACTTTTTAGCCACCAGGACTCCTGGCTCTGGGCATACCATACTAACCCTGCTGCAGCCCCTGCCTCGCCTACACCAGAAGGCCCCACTCTGGGCCGACAGCAACCAAGAGTTGCTGACTCTGCTGCCAGACCAGACCGCCATCACCATCTCACCAAGGGTGCCACTCCAACCACCCTCGTCCAAGATGTCACCTTGCTTGAAAGTTTTGATGCTGTCATCTCCAATTGCTGGAGGAGCTTTGCCAATGTGGTGCTTTTGTTTGACGAGTACATTCACTTTCAGGGATTGCTGTTTTTGTTTTAATTTTTTTTTCTCCTCTGGGTTACCAATCCACATCCAGATGAAGATTGTGAATGAGCTCTTTTTAAAAAATCTAGGTGACCCCATATAAAAGTCCCACACAGGGGCACTCAAGGAAGAAGACAAAAGATGTGTATCAATGGACAGCACCTAAAAGAACAGAAAATACATATTAACAATCAGATCAAAATCAGTCAAAGTTCACTCCTAAGCAATGTATAGTCATCTTAGATTCACTAGCTCAGTGTTACTGAATGATTTATTTTTAAATTGTACACAAATCCATGGGAAGACTCAATGAAAAAGCAGTGCAAATTTGGTCATGGATCATTCCTAAGCAACCTAACGTCATATCAAATTGATCCCGAGAAGTAACTATGATTTAATTGAAACCATTTTGCTTAAAATTCTCAAGAAAGTGTTGGTTTTACTGTAATGTTGTGCTAATCATAATCTCAGTCTCTGAGTTTAACAGAAAGGTAAAATGATTTATAGAGATGTGGGTATGAGACTTCCAGCAGAAAGTAATTGTGAGGTTCGGTGAAGCTTATTTGTGAATGTGAAATCATACCTGATGAACCTGTTGGGGATTTTGAGATTTTACTGACAGTGTTAGTAAAGGGGAGTTGATGGATGTGGAATGCTGTACTTGGATTTTCAGAATGGGTTTGGTAAAGTCCCCCACAGAAATACATTTAGAAAAATGAAAGCACTTAGGATAGGAGGCAATGTACTTGCATGGATGAAGGATGTCTAACCAACAGGGAAGAAAAGTAGGAAAAATTGGTTACTCCTCTGGTGGCAGGCTGAGATTAGTGGACAATGCAAGGATCAGTAATTGGGCCTCACCTACTCGCAACATATACACATGATTTGAATGTGGGAACATTCCAAGTTTGCAAATGATATGCAGCTAGATAGGAATGTGTGCTGTGAGAAAGATGCAAAAATGCTTCCAGAGGATTTGAACTGGCTTATTGAGCAGTCAAGAACATGGAAAATGGAACATATGTGAAAAAGTGTGAGGTTATCCACTTCAATAGGAAGAACAATGGTGCAGAGGTTAGAAATTATCGATGTACAAATGAATCTATTCAATAAGTTACTCAACAGTAACATGCTGACATAGTAGGCAATTAGAAAGACTAATGTTATATTAGCAATTATCACAGAGAATTTACTAACAGGAATTGCAATGTATTCCTTCAGTTGTATTGACCACATCTTGGAATGCTTTTGATCGTCTTACCTTAGAAAGGATGTTATTGCTATTGCAACAAAGCTTCACCAAACTTGTTCCAGATGTGTCTTATGAAAAGCGATTTGGAAAACTTGTCCTGTATTTTCAAAGAATTTCAAAGAATGAGAGGTGATTTAATTGAAATCCACATAATATTTAAAAGCATGGTAGATGCAGATAAGATATTTCTCGTGGTTGGGGAGAATCAGAAATACAATTTCAAAATAAGGTGGAAGTAATTTAGGAATTTTTTGGATACCTGTTTTACTCAGAAGTTTGTGAACCTTTGGAATTTTGTACCCTAGAGAGCTGTGGAAGCTCAGTCATTGAGTATGTTTAAGGCAGAGATTGACAGGTTTATAAATACCAATGATGTAAAGGAATATGGGGATAGTGTGGGATAAAGGCATTGAAGTGTTTGATTATCCATGATCATATTAAATCAAGGTTTGAAGGGTTGAATGGTCTACACCTTTTCCTATGTTCCTATATGAATTCAGGTTTGAGAACAGATTGATAGAGATTGTTGACAGATGAGTGATGGACAGTAAGTGAATTGAACAGTATGTGAGACTTATTATGCAGTTGGTAAGATGTAGTGACTAGGAGACAGTAAAGACGGCAGATGCTGGAAGTCAGAGCCAATAGATGTGAAGCTGGAAAAGCACAACAGGTCAGACAGCATCCAAGGGACTGGAAAGTTAACGTTTCACGCCAAAACCCTTTGTCAAGACTGTATTTGATAATCCATATACCGACAATTTCCAGAATTTGAGATAACCTCTTAAAGTGCTTCATTCAGGTTCTAGGGGTTAATCTCCTGGCAATAGATAGCTATGTGCTTGGGCATGTATCTGGAGAGCCTCCTGAAAGTAGATGATATTTTTCCTGCTTTCCATCTTTTCCGAAGACGTGCAGAGCAACATTCAAATATCATCATGCCTCTATTTTTCTATGTTGTACTATTCTTTAATGTAATGCAGGTTAGCTATAACTGATGCTAACCACTGAAAATACTTTCTGCTTGCGATCTGTCCACCTAATCAATAGCTGGATGCTGAAATCATGCAGCATGAAGTTGGTGCACATTACAGTGAACAAGCGTGGGTTAATCATGCACCACAGTACTTCACCTATTTTCAAGGGTAATCCATTGGTACTTCATGCCAGTTAAAAAAGCGCAGACCTCTCCACAATATTTTACTGGAAATTAAACTAATATTTTCAGTTTTCTAACAGAAATATGCTATGCAGAAACATATACATGCTATATTGTAATTTAAAGGAGTTAACTGTTTCCTTACATCAGTCTGCATTCAGAAAATCACAAGTACACTGTACTTCATCTCAGGAATTTATTGGTGGAAAAGCATTGAGTTTTTGGTATTACTTTTATTACCTGTATATTGCTGATTTAATACATATTGGTGGGGTAACATTTTGATCCAATTCATCTGGTCGGAAACTGACAGGATCGATTGCCAATTGAGTAAAATCTTGATTTAAGTCACAAGCTTTTGCACCTTTGCTAGAAGCTCAGACAGCTGCCATTTAAACACAACGTTCTCCCTTAGAAAGATTGGTGGGCCATACTGTTTGGTGCTTTCAACATTCATCTTACATTTGCTTTCTGCAGTTTAATGGAAGTGTTGAGCTGTAGCTAATGGGAGCTACAGTAGCGCCGTGGAGTGATGTGGTGCCTTCTTGCAGGGCATCAGAGGATCATAGAATCAGACAGTGCAGAAGAGACCCCTCCACCTCAATTATCCTCCTAGGCAGTGCAGTCTAGATTCCCACTACCCTCTGGGTTTAAATATCTTCTTCAAATCCCCCTAAATCTCCTGTCTTTCACCTTCAAATTATGGCCCTTTATTGACCCTTTCATTTAGTGGAATAGCTGCCTTCAATCCACCCTCACCCTTATAATGTCATACAGCTCTATCGCGTCCCAGTGGATCCTTGTGGCACCTACAAACTTACTTATCATCCCTCCACATTTTCTTCTGAGTTATTTATCTTTATCATGAACAATTAGGCACCCAGCACAGATATCCACAGATCTACTCCTTCATTATCCCCTCAACCAATTCTCATCATTGTGCCACTAAGTTCATTGGATCAGACAGCAGAAGAACAGAAGAGGTATTTTATATTAGTCTTCATAGAGGAAGACACAAGTAGCATACCAGAACTTAAAGCGAGTTAGGGGCAGGGGTGAGTGTGGTGACCATCACTAAGGTGAACTTGCTGGGGAAGCTGAAAGATCTGAAGATGGATAAATCACCCAGATCAGATAGTCTACACCCCAGATTTCTGAAGGAAATGTCCTAAGATGTTGTAGTGCTAATGATGGTGATCTTTCAGGAGTCACTGGAATAGGGGAGGCTCTTAGACGACTGAAAAATGTATAATTTAACACCTCTGTTTAAGAAAAGAAGGAGACAGAACACAGGAAATCATAGGCCGATTAACCTAACTTGGGTTATTAGTAAGATTAAAGTGTCCTTCTCAAGGGCGAGATTGCAGAGTACTTGGAAATGCATGGCAAAATAGTCAGCACAGCTTCATCAAAGGGAGGTCATGTCTGACAAATCTATTCAAATTCTTTGACGAGATACCAAGCACATTAGACAAAGGAAAGCCAGCAGATATGATCTGTTTGGATTTCCAGAAAGCCTTTGACAAAGTGCCATTCAAGAGGCTGCTAAATAAGAAAAGAACCAAGGCCTATACTAAGCTGGCAAATGACACTAAGAAAGGTGGAGAGATAGGTGGTGTTGAGGAAGTGGGGAAGCTGCAGAAGGACTTGGATGGGCTAGAGAGTGGGCAAAGAAGTGGTAGATGGAATACAATGTGCAAAAGTTTGATATTATGCACTTTGGTAGGAAGAATAGTGGCATAGAGTATTTTATACATGTGAAAGGCTTTGGAAATCTGAAGCATAAATGGCCATAGGAATCCGAGTTCAAGATTTTCTTAAGATTAACATGATCAGTTGGCAGTTAGGAAGGCAAATGCAATGTTAGCATTCATTTCAAGATAGAATACAAGAGCAAGAGGATTAGCATTGAAGCAGTGATTGGTAGCTATTATTTTGGAGCATTAACTTGCATCTCAACACATTTCCACCCACTGAAGAGCTACCATTAGCAGGACCTGAGCAGGGAAGGAGATACATGACTTCATGAGGTCACGAAGGATATACTGAGGGAGTGGAGTGGCAAACAGACAAAGTTGGAAATGTACTGCTTAGTGGTATGTGAGAACCTGTTATCTTATATATTCACAACTATTCCTGATCCATAATTTCCCCAAATCTACAAGCTCCATATGGTCTAACCACAGACAGCATCAACAGAGCCTTTTCAACTTTATCATTGCATTCTTCTATGAACAAGACCTAGAATATTTTTTTGCCAAAGAATATTTACAGAATACTCAGGCAAGGAAAACAAAACTTCATCTAAGAAAGATCTTGCAAATAGCTTCAACTTACCAAGAGGATGCAATAGAGGGCAAGATCACGTGACATTGCATCACTTGCTATGATAATATGTGCCATCTCATTCGGCTATCACACAGGATTAATGCCTAATACTATAAGATCCACTTTGTCTGTGAGGAAGATGAAGGGGAAGAGAGTTGGGAAGAACATAAAATAAATGTAAAAACAAAATAACTGTGAAGTAACTTAAGATGGCGGAGGCAATAGGGTAGGAAGTGTTAGGCTAATGGCCCATTCACTCACTCTCCCATCCTTATTTCTTTTCTCTTCTTCATTTAACTTTTGAATCAAATTCATTTTTTCTTCTTTCTGCAGCTGCGGTGGTGAAGGGAAGTGGTTGGATGGCACATCTGGTCCATTCCTTGTGATCATGCTGGTCGCGACTCAACCAACAGTCAACATGGGTTTGTGCATGGGGAATCATGTCTACTCATTGCACATACACACCATTCTGTGCATGAAAAAGTCGTCCCTTCAGTCCCTATTATATCTTTTCCCTCTCACCTTAAACCTATGCCCTCTCGTTTTGAACTCCTCCACCCTAGGACAAAAGATCTTGGCTATTCATCCTTTCCATGCCCCTCATTATTTAACAATCTCTATAAGGTCACCCCTCAACCTCTGATACTCCAGGGAAAACAGCCCCAGCCTAATCAGCCTCTCCTTGTAGCTCAAGCCCTCCAATCCCAGCACATCTAGGAATGTCGTTCTCCTCTTTTGTGAATTTTATGCCTGTTAGGATATTGTTGATGGTGATGAATGTTTCCTCTAATTTGTTGTAGTTTGTGATGAAGATACATTAACACCAACTGGCCACCAAACGACATGACCCTCTATCACTAGCTTCTATACATACAGACAAAGAAGGACACCACTTTGACTGGGACAATACAAACATCCTAGGACAGACAAAACAAAGACACGCATGAGAATTCTTAGAGGCATGGCATTCTAACCAGAATTCCATCAATAAACACATTGATTTAGACCTAAACTACCTTCACTTGAAAAAAAACAAAAATGACATCACCCACCTAAAGAAACCAAGACCTATAAATAGAGAAGTGGGACATAGTACCAGCACTTCATCGGACACTCTGATGATGTTACCTAATATGGTGACAAAATGTCTGAAAACAAACGTTCAAGCTCAGCAAGCTAACTTATATATTTAAACTTCAGGGATGTATGTACATGGACACCAAGATCTCTCTGCTCATCTCCACTACCAAGAATCTTATTATTAGCCCAGTACTCTTTATTCCTGTTACTCCTTCCAAAGTGAATCACCTCACACTTTTCCACATGAAACTCCATTTTCCACCTCTCAGCCCAGCTCTGCAGCTTATCTACATTCCTCTGTAACCTGCAACATTCTTTGGCACTATCCACAACTCTACTGACCTTAGTGTCACCCACAAATTTACAAACCCATCCTTCTACATCCTCATCCAGGTAATTTATAAAAATGACAAACAACAGTGGCAACAAAACAGATTCTTGTGGTACACAACTAGTAACTGAACTGAACATTTTCCATCAACCACCACCCAAACCGCTATATCACCTTCAATCCCACACCTCTGTATTTTGTGCAATAGCCTACAATGGGGCACCTTATCAAATGCCTTACTGAAATCCATTTGCACCACATTGACCATTTTACCCTCATCCATCTGTTTGGTCAACTTCTCAAAGAACTCAATAAGGTGTATAAGGCATGACTCAACTTTCACAAAACCATGTTGACTATCCCTAATCAATCTATTCCTTTCTAGATTATTATAAATCCGATCTCTGATAACCTTTTCCAACATTTTACCCACAACCGAAGTAAAGCTAACTGGTCTATAATTACCAGGGTTATCTCTACTCTCCCGTCTTGAACAGGAGGGCAACATTTGCTATCCTCCAGTCTTCTGGCACTATTCTTGTGAACAATGATGACATAAAGATCAAAGCCGAAGGCTCTGCAATCTCCTCCCTGGCTTCCCAGAAAATCCTAGGATAAATCTCATCCAGTCCTGGGGACTTTTATATTTTCACACTTTCCAAAATTGCTAACATCTCCTCCTTGTGAACCCCAATCCTGTTTAGTCTAGGAGCCTGTACCTCAGTATACCCCTTAACAACATTATCTTTTTCTGATGTGAATACTGATGAAAAATATTCATTTAATGCTTCTCCTATCTCCTCAGACTCCACGGACAGCTTCCCATTACAGTTTTTGATTAGCTCTAATCTTTCTCTAGTCATTCTTTTATTCCTGATATAACTATAGAAAGCTTTAGGATTTTCCTTGATCCTACCTGCCAAGACTTCTTATGTCTCCTCCTGGCTCTTCTTAACTCTCTCTTTAGGTTCTTCCTGGCTAACTTGTAACTCTCAAGCATCCCAACTGAGCCTTCATGTCTCATCTGAACATAAGCCTGCTTTCCCTTGACAAGACATTCAACTTTTTTAGTAAACTACAGCTCCCTTGCTCGACCACTTCCTCCTTGCCTGACAGGTACACACTTATCAAGGACACACAGTAGCTGTTCCTTGAATAAGCACCACATTTCAATTGTGCCCATCCCTTGCAGTTTCATTCCCCATCCTATGCATCCTAAACCTTGTTTAATCTCATCGTAATTGCCTTTCCCCCAGCTATAACTCTTGCCCTGCAATATATACCTATCCCTTATCAATGCTAAAGCAACAATATAGGATTGTGGTCCCTATCACCAAAGTGCTCACCTACCCTTAATCTAACACCTGGCCAGATTCATTACCCAGAAGCAGGTCCAATGTGGCTTTGCCCCTTGTTGGCCTGTCTACATACTGTGTCGGGAAACCCTCCTGTACATATTGGACAAAAACTGACTCATCTGAAGTACTCAAATTATAGTATTTCTAGTCAATATTTGGGAAGTTAAAGAGCTCCATAATAATGACCCTGTTATGCTCACTCCTATCCAAATTCATCTTTGCTAACCTTTCCTTTTCACCTCTGAAACTATTTGGAGGCCTACAGGAAACTCCCAACATAGTGACCTCGCCATTCAATTTCTAAACTCAGCCCACACTACCTCGGTAGACGAGTCCTCAAATGTCTTTTTTGCCACCGTAATACTGTCTGACATTAACACTGATTTGGAGACACCTGTGTTGAACTGGGGTGTACAAAGTTAAAAATCACTCAACACAGGTTATAGTCCAACAGGTTTATTTGGAAGCACTAGCTTTCGGAGTATTGCTCCTTCATCAGGTGAATGTGGAGAATAAGATTGTAAAACAGAATTTATAGCAAAGGTTTACAGTGTGATTCAATTGAAATTATATATTGAAAAAGACCCAGATTCTTTGTTAAGTCTCTCATCTTTTAGAATGGCCATGCTGGTTTCAGTTCTTTCATTTGTAAATCGCAAAACTTTTTTAAAAAATTACATTATCAAGTGAACTTTGACAATTAGTGTCATGTCAGCCCAGATAAGGTATTGAAGGTGTTAGCTTCTCTGCATGAGGCTGTCTGTGCCACAATGGTCAGACTGATTCTAATCCAAAAAATGGACTTACAGAGTCTTACATGGATCATGCAGCTTTTGAGCAAACTAAAATTTAATTCTGCAAGTGCAAATTTACCCCACAAACTTATATGTGTATGTGTGCTCGTGTGTGTGTTGGGGAGGTAGGGCGTATTATGAGTATCTGTGAGAGGGTGTGTGTATGTAAAGGAGTAAAGCATAAAGGGTTTAAGTCTGTGAGAGGGTGTGTGGGAGTGTATGTGTGAGTTTATGAGAGAGGATCTGTGAGTGTTTGTGTTTGTGTGTCTGTGTGTCCGTGTGCAATGGGGTCACCCAAGGTCCCAGTTGAGGCCATCCTTATGGGTACCAAACTTGGCTATCAGCCTCTGCTTGGCCACCTTTCATTGTTGCTGGTCCCAAAGTCCATTCTGGCATCATCCCAGTACTCAACACCAACAACTGCCAATCACCGAGCACTGTCCTACAACTCATCTGCTTTATCCCTGATCACAACGTCTTCACCTTTGACAACCAGTTCTTCATCCAAACACATGGGACAACCCTGGGGACCAAATTTGCACCCCAATATGCCAATATTTTCATGCACAGGTTCGAACAAGACTTCTCTACACAGGACCTCCAACTAACACTATACATCAGGTACATTGATAACATTTTCTTCCTCTGGACCCATGGCGAGGAGTCACTAAAAAAACTTCACAATGATATCAACAAGTTTCATCTCACTATCAAACTCACCATGGACTACTCTTGACTATCTGTCTCATTCTTGGACACATGCATCTCCATCAAGGATGGATACCTCAGCACCACACTCTACCGCAAGCCCATGGATAACCTCACAATGCTACACTTCTCCAGCTTCCATCCAAAACATATTAAAACAGCCATCCCCTATGGACAAGCTCTACATATACACCGGATTTGCTCAGATGAGGAGGAACGTGACTGGCACTTGGAAGTACTCAGGGATGCCCTCATAAGAAGGGGGTACGATGCTCAACTCATCGACAGCCAGTTCTGAAGTGCCACAGTGAGGAACTGTAATGACCTCCTCAGGAGACAGACACAAGCTGCTACCGAAAGGGTACCCTTTGTTATCCTGTACTTCCCAGGAGCCAAAAAACTATACCATGTTCTTCGCAGCCTGCAACACACCATTAATGAGATGAGCACCTTGCCTAGACCTTCCCCATACTTCCACTTCTTACCTTTAAACAGCCACCAAACCTTAAACAGATCATTGTTCGTAGCAAACTGCCCAGCTTTCAGGACAATACCATACAACCTTGTCACGGCAGACGCTGCAAGATGTGTCAGAATTTTGACACGGATATCACAATTATGCATGGGGACACCTCCCACCATGTATATGGCAGGTAATCATGCGACTCAGCTAACATTATCTATCTCATAAGCTGCAGGCAAGCATGCCCTGAGGCATGGTACATTGGCAAGACCAAACAGAGGTCACGGTAACGGATGAATGGACACCGCAGAACAATCAGCAGACAGGAGTGTTCCCTCCCAGTCAGAGAGCACTTCAGCAGTCCAGGACATTCAACCTTGGATCTTCGGGTGACTGTCCTCCAAGGCAGACTTCGGGACAGGCAACAACGCAAAGTGGCCGAGCAGAGGCTAAAAACCATGGGGATGGCCTCATTCGAGACCTTGGATTCATGTCACTCTACAGGTGACCCCACACTATACACACACACAGACAGACGAACACACACACACACACACACACACACACACCCTCTCTTATACATTCACACATATACTCCCACACAACCTCTTACAGAATTAAACCCCTTTACACTTTACCCAACCGCAGCCACCCCCAACACACACACACTCACATGCACACATACACATTTAAGTTTGTGAGGTGAATTTGTGCTTGCAGAATTACATTGTATTTTGTTCAAAAACTGCATGAATCCCTGTAAGATTCTGTAAATCCATTTTTTAGATTAGAATCAGTCTGACCATTGTGGCACATACAGCCTCACATGGAGCTAACACCTTCAATACCTTATCGACATTACACCAATTGTTAAAGTTCACTTGAGAATGTAATTTTTTTCAAAAGATTTGTGATTTACATATGAAAGAACTGAAACCAACGTGGTTGAGTGAATTAACAAACAATCCAGGTCTTTTTCAATTTATAATTTCAGTTACATCCCACTGTAAACTTTTGCTATAAATTCTGTGTCTTACAATTTTATTCTCCACAACCACCTGATCAAGGAGCAGCACTCTGAAAGCTAGCGCTTCCAAATAAACCTGTTGGACTATAACCTGGTGTTGAGTGATTTTTAGCTTTGACTAACACTGCCACACCTCCACTTCTTTTACCACCTTCTCTGTTCATACTTAAACATCTAAATCCCAGAACCTGCAACAACAATTCCTGTACCTGCTCTATCCATGTCTCCAAAATGGCCAATCGAAATCTCAGGTACAACCCATGCTGCAAATTCACCCACTTTATTCCAGATGCTCCTGGATTTGAAGTAGACCCACTTCAAACCATCCTCCTGCTTGCTGGTGCACTCTTGCGACCTTGAAATCTTATTTCTGGCCTCACTACTCCTTGCCTCCTGGACACTGGAACTAAGTTTAGGTTCCCATCCCCATGCTGAATTAATTTAAACTCTCTCAAAGACCATTAGCAAATGTACCCCTTAAGATATTGGTACCCCTCTGGTTCAGGTGTAGACCATCCTGTTTGTACAGGTCCCACTTACCCCAGAATGAGCACCAATTATCCAGGTATCCAAAACCCTCCCTCCTGCACCATCCCTGTTGCCATGTGTATAATTCTCCTCTCTCGTTATTCCTCATCTTGCTGGCACATGGCACGGGTAACAAACCAGAGATAACAACGCTGTTTGTTCTAGCTCTAAGCTTCCACCCTCGCTCCCTGAATTTCTGCCTTAAATCCCTATCTCTTTTCCTACCTATGTCGTTGGTGCCTATGTGGACCATGACTTGGGGCTGCTCCTCCTCCCTCCCAAGGACCCCGAGAAAACGATCCGAGAAATCTCAAACCCTGGCACTTGGGAGATCACACACCAATTGTGAGTCTCCCTTGTTCCCACAGACCTTCCTATCTGTCCCCCTAACTATGGAGTCCCCAGTGACTAATGCTCAACTCCTCTCCCCTTTCTCTTCTGAGCAACAGGGACAGACTCTGTGCCAGAGACCTGTACCACATGGCTTACCCCTGATAATTCCACCGCCCCCCAAAAAATGTATCCAAAACAGTATACTTATTATTGAAGAATGGCCACAGGGGATCCCTGCACTTCCTGCCAGTTCCCTTTCCATTCCCTGACTGTAACCCCCTTGGTTCACAAGCCTCATTCGTGATGAAGGGGTCTTGCCTGAAACATCGATTCTCCTGCTCCTTGGATGCTGCCTGAGCTGCTGTACATTTTCAGCACCACACTCTTGACTCTGATCTCCAGCATCTGCAGTTCTCACTTTCTCCCAGTAGCCCAAATCTGTTTTATTCCTGTACCTGAGGTGTGACTACCTCCCTGTAACTCTTCTCTATAACCCCTCTCTGCCTTCCAAAAGATCCGAAGTTCATCCAGCTCCAGCTCCAGTTCCCTAATGCGGTTTTTGAGGAGCTGGAGTTGGATGGACTTCCCGCAGATGAAGTCAACAGGGACACTAGTGGTGACCCTTACCTCACACATTCTGTAGGACGAACATTCAACTCCCCTAACCTCCATTCCCACTATTCTAAATTCCCAGAGAGAATGCAGAAGAATAAAGAATTTTTTAAAAACCAGTTACCTTACCAATCTGGCACACAGAACTCTTTTTTTTGGTTAGAGGAGGAGGATGGGTGGGAGACACTACCTAAGTAGTGTTTTGGATAATGCAACCACCCAAATACATTACTTCACTCACTCAGCAGTCCTGTGTCTGCTCCTGCTCAGTGTATACTCCGCCTATTCATGAGGAAAGCTTTTAAAGCAATGATTTAACTTCCTGGCAGCCCTTTGTCATTCCACACGCTCTTCCTGCTGCTAAACAAAAAATGGAGGGCCCCAACGCTTGAGGTAACTTTTCAAAGCAGTCATGTACCTTCCTGGCAGCCCCCTGCTCATCGCTCCCGCTCCTCCTGCTGCTAACAAAAATAAACCTACTTCTGTCAAAGGATTGTGAATCTGTGGAATTCGTTACCACAAAGTGCGTTGGATGCTGGGACAGTGAGTAAATTTAAGGCAGAGCTAGACAGAGTTTTAACTGGTAATGAATTGAAGGGTTGTGTGGAGAAGGCAGGAAAATGGGAGCGAGGAGCAGATCAGCCATGATCGAATGGCAGAGCAGGCTTGATGGGCCGTATTGGCCTAATTCTGCTGCTATATGCCATGAACTTATGAACTTTTGCAATTTGGATCCCAAATTAGCTTAGTGGCTGGAGGCTGAGAGTGATGGTTGAAAGTTGTTTTTTGGATCAGATGTCTGCATCCAATGGCTCAGTACTGGGTTCCTTACTGTTTGTTGTGTACATTAATGACCTAGACATGGATGTAGGAGGTATGATCAGTAAATTTGCAAATGTCATGACAATTGGTGTTGTGCTTTATAGCAAGAAAGAAAGCCTTAGACTACAGGACAATATTAACAGATTGGGTACGTCAGGTTCCAAGCAATTGATTATGATAGGGGACTCTCTAGTCAGAGGCACAGACAGACATTTCTGTGGCTAGCAGTGAGAAATCAGAAGTTTGTGGTGCTTCCCTGTTGTTAGGATGAAGGATATCCTGGAAAGAGTGCAGAATATTCTCAAAGGGGAGAGGAACCGGCAGGAGGTCATTGTGCACATTGGAACTAATGACATAGGAAGGGAAAAGAATGAAATTCTGAAGGGGAATACAGAAAGTTACGCAGGAATTTAAAAAGGAGGTACTTGAGGGTAGTAATATCTGGATTATTCCCGGTGCTATGAGCTAGTGAGAGTAGGAATAGGAGGATACAGCAGATGAATGCACGGCTAAGGGGCTAGTGCAGGGGAGAAGGGTTCACATTTTTGGATCATTGGAATCTCCTAGGATAGAAGTGACCTGTATAAGAAGGACAGATTACACCTGAATTGAAAGGGGACTAATATACTGGCAGGATGATTTGCTAGAGCTGCTTGGAAGGATTTAAACTAGTAAGGTGGAGGGGGTGGGGTGGGGGGTGGTGGTGGGGGTTTTGGAGGGTGGGACCCAGGGAGGTAGTGAGGAAAGAGATCAATCTGAGACTTGTACAGTTGGGAAAAGAAGCAAGTCAAACAGTCAGGGCAGGCACAAACAAAGTAGAGAACGAGGCCGGACTGATAAATTAAACTGCATTTATTTCAATGCAAGAGGCCTAACAGGAAAGGCAGTTGAACCCAGAGCATGGTTTGGAACATGGGACTGAGATATCATAGCAATTACAGCGACATGGCTCAGGGACGGACAGGACTAGCAGCTTAATGTTCCAGGATACAAATGTGATAGGAAGGATAAAAAGGGAGGCAGGACAGGAGGGGGAGTGGTGTTTTTGATAAGGGACAACATTACTGCTGTACTTCAGGGGGATCTTCCTAGGAATCCATCCAGGTAAGTTATTTGGATGGAACTGAGAAATAAGAAATGGATGATCACCTTATTGGGGTTGTGCTATAGACTTCCCCCAATACTCAGCACGAAATTGAGAAACAAATTTGTAAGGAGATCTTACAAATTATCCTGTAATAATTATAGGGTGGTTATGGTAGGGGATTTTAACATCTCAAACATAGACCCAGACTGCTATAGTGTTAAGGATTTAGATGGAGAGGAATTTGTTAGATATATAAGGCAAGGTAAGTGACTGAGATGTCAGTGGAGGAGCACTTTGGGGCCAGCAACCATAATTCTATTAGTTTTAAAATAATGATGGAAAAGGTTATATTGGATCTAAAACTTAAATTCGAAATTGGAGGAAGGCTAATTTCGTTGGCATTAGGCAAGAACTTTCAAAAGTTGATTTGGGGGGGAATAGATAAAGGGACTGCTGAAAAATGGGGAACCTTCAATAATGAGATAACAAGAGACAGTATGCTCCTGTTAGGGAGAACAGCAAGGCTGGTAGATGTAGGGAAAGCTGGATGACTAGAGAAACTGAGGTTTTGGTCAAGAACAAGAAGGAAGCATATGTCAGGTATAGACAGCAGAGACTGACCCTTAGAAGTGAATAAAGACTGTAGGAGTATACTTAAGAGGAAAGTCAGGAGGGCAAAAAGGAGACATGAGATAGCTTTGGCAAATAGGGTTAAGGAGAATCCAAAAGGATTTTATAAATCCATTAAGGACAAAAGGGTAACTAGTGAGAGAATAGGGCCCCTCAAAGATCAGCAAAGCAGCCTATATGTGGAACTGCAGGAGATGGGGGAGATATTAAATGAATATTTCCCATTAGTGTTTACTGTGGAGAAGGACATGGAAGATATAGAACGTGGGAAATAGATGATGCCATCTTCAAAAATGTCCATATTACAGAGGAGACGGTTCTGTATATCTAAAGCACATAGAGGTGAATAAATCCCCAGGACCTGATCAGGTGTACCCCAGAACTCTGGGTAGCTAGGGAAGTGATTGCTTGATCACTTGCCGAGTTACTTGTATCATCAATAGTCATAGGTGAGGCGCAGCAGACTTGGCGTTGGCTAAGATGATGCCACTATTTAAGAAAGGTGGGAAGGAAAAGTTAGGGAACTATAGACTGGTGAGCCTGACATTGATGGTGGGCAGGTTGTTGAAGGGAATCCTGAGGAAAACAGTACTTACATGTGTTTGGAAAGACAAAGACTGATTAGGGATCGTCAACATGGCTTTGTGCATGGGAAATCATGTGTCACTAACATGACTAAGTTTTTTGAAGAAGTAATAAGAGGATAGATGATGGCAGAGTGGTTAATGTGATATATATGAACTTCAGTAGGCATTCAACATGATTCCTCATGGTAAACTGGTTTGCATGGTTAGATCACATGGAATACGGAGAAATAGCCATTTGGATACAAAACTGGCTTGAAGGTAGTAAACAGAGGGTCTTGGTTGAGGGTTGCCTTTCAGACTGGAGGCCTGTGACCAGTAGTGTGCCACAAAGATCGGTGCTGGGTCCACTGCTTTTTGTCATTTATATAAATGATTTGAATATGAACATAAGAGGTATAGTTTAGTAAGTTTGCAGATAACACCGAAATTGGAGGTGTATTGGACAGCTAATAAGGTTACCTCAGAGTACAATGGGATCTTGATCAGATGGGCCAATGGGCTGAGGAGTGGCAAAAGGAGTTTAATGTAGATAAATTTGATGAGCTGCATTTTGGAAAGACAAATCAGGGCAGGACTTAATAGTAACGTCTTGGGGCGTGTTGCTGAACAAAGAGACCTTGGAGTGCAGGTTCATAGTTGCTTGAAAGTGGAGTCGCAGGTAGATAGGATAGTGAAGAAGGCATTTGGTATGCTTTCCTGTATTGGTCAGAGCATTGGGTATGAAGTTGGGAGGTCATGTTGCAGTTGTACACGGCATTAGTTAGGCCACTTTTGGAATATTGTGTGCAATTCTGGTCTCCCTTCTATTGAAGGGATGTTGTGAAACTTGAAAGGGTTCAGAAAAGATCTACAAGGGTGTTGCCAGGGTGGAGGGCTGGAACTGAAGGGAGAGTGTGAATAGACTGGAGTTCTTTTCCTTGGAGTGTTGGAGGCTGAGGGATGATCTTATGGAGGTTTATAAGATCATAAAAGGCATGGATAGGGTAAATATACAAGGTATTTTCCGTGGGGTGGGGATGTCCAGAACTAGAAGGCATTGGTTTAAGGTGAGAGGGGAAAGTTTAAAAGGGACCAAAGGGGACAACCTTTTCACACAGAGGGTACTGTGTGTGTGGAATGAGCTGCCAGAAGAAGTGGGGAGGCTGGTACAATTACAACATTTAAAAGGCATCTGAATGGGTATATGAATAGGAAGGGTTTAGACTTATGTGGGCCAAATGTTGGTAAATGGGACTAGATTAATTTAGACTATCTGGTCAGCATGGATGGGTTAAACCAAAGGTACTGTTTCTGTGCTCTACATCTCTATGACTCTATGGTCAAATGGTAGAAGAGTGGCAAATAGAATTTAATAGTGAAAAATGTGAGGATGTCTTTTTGGAAGGACTAACAAGGCAAGGGAGTACATGATAGCTGGTAGAATTGTAGGAAGTGGAGAGGATTAGAGCAACCTTGGTGTGATCCATGGATCCTGAAGGCAGCATGACATTTTGATATGGCAGTTAAGTGACATATGGGTTACTTGCCTTTATTTGTTGGGGCACTGAATGCAAGAACAGGAAGGTTTGATGGAGCTGTTTAAAACTTTAGTAAGGCCATAACTGGAGCTCTATAGGAAGGATGGGATTATTCTAGAGAGACTGCAGAAGAGATTCACCAGTATGGTGCCGAGGTTGGGGTGATTCAGCTATGAAGAGAGATTAGACAGGATGGAATTGTTTATCTTAGACCAGAGATGGTTGAACAAGGACCTGATTAAAGTGTACAAAATTATGAGGTGCACAGTGAAGGTAGGAAATCATTTTTCCTCTTAACAGACAGGCCAAAAGCCATCTAGGTATCCCTGTTGTTAATAATTATGTGTACCATATCAATATAACTTGTCAGAACCTCTTCTTGTTGGACTACCTAATGGTTTTCCACAGTCACACTAGACAATGTAGGTCCCAATGTAAAAAGGATGATGGCAGCAAATCTGTGTTACAGTAACCAAGAATTCACACAACTCACACAACATGATGGTCACTGGTGAGGATTAATGATGCAATATGGTGCCAGGAGTGGGCATTGCATTGTCTTACTATAATCATAAGCACCTCTGCACCATCTCATCAGTCGGTTGGGATATAAGATAAAAGGCAAAGTCTCCATTGTCCTTGCAGGGTTGCACTCTCGTTAGAGAGTATCTTTGTTGAAAACACCCAGAAAAGCACCATCAACAAACATTTATCTTTTATTTACAAATTTCTCATAAAATTTTAGTTTAATAATTTTCTTTTTTTTTTCAAATTTAGCAGTGTTTTGTCAATGGAAAAACTCTAATTTGCAATTTGGAAGTGTGGAAACTGGAGCAACTCTGTTGCTGGAGCTAATTCTGAGTTTAGCAAAATAAATGGGCCCAGGCCTTTGGGTTTTGTTTGTTGTGAACCATTGTAGGAAATGGTCTCACCCCGTAACACCGCCAGAATATGACATGGACAGTTAGGTCTCAGGGATCAGTAAATAATTAGGGTATTACCATCATATTTGGAAAGTGCATCATTGTACTTTTGTCACATCAATTTTAAACTCTACTCAGTGTTAAACTTTGATACTTTACCCCTGGAGGACATCGATTAAGAAACCCAGTACTTTAGAGTTAATTTTATTTATTTTAACGCATTTTAAAAACTGCTGTATTTTTGGGGGAAAATTGTGGGACAAGATGAGAGAAATGGTAATACCCTATAGAATTTACTGTGCACTGGAAAGCCCAGCCCCCTGAGTGTCAATCAAATCCTCCTAACATGTAGGACGCGGAAGTCAAGAGGAGGACGATAGTGGTTACTTCGTTCCATTTTTGTTTTTCTGTTAGGAGCGTGCTTTTTCTGTATGTATTGGTGTAGAGGTTCTTGGCCAGGTACAGTAACACGAGAGGTAAGCAGAGGCCGGCCGGTTCTGTGTGGGTTGATGCTGCAAGTCTGTGGAGCACTGACCGAGCCGTGGTGTCAGTCAGAGATTGAGGCTGTGGAGCACAACATTCTGCAGCTCAGCCGGTAGCATGTGGGCAGTGTTCGCGAGGTATTCCCGTGTTTCAGTGTGCCACTGTGTCTTGCAGACCTCATTACTGCAGATCACTACACAACCAGCGCAACCGGTTTCATTTAGTGCGTTTCATTCTGACTCATATTTGTCGTAAATCTTAGGGGCGGATTTTTTATTTGGAAACCACCAAAACGAAGCTGTTTCTGCTGTTTCATTTTCTCAGATGTTGGCAATACACGGGAATTGTGGTTAGATGTTTCAGACAGAGCTTTGGCCAGATTAGTAATTGTTGACAGTTCTTCCGTTTTCGGATTATCATGTCGGACATCAACTCGATCTACTGTTTATCATATGACCCGGTCATACTGATGAGATCAGTACACAAAATAACACTGCACTCTCCAGGGTGAACATGCGAGATGTTTTGCAATGGCTTCTCTTCCTCATACACTTACATTATCTCTGATGATACTGCCACTTCAATTTCACACACATCCCCTTATTATCCAGAAACGGAATGTCACATTCTAGATGTAGATCGAGGGTGACCAGTTGTAGTTGGCAGCCACCCCGTGACTGTTCCACTATCTCTGATCTTGCCTCATCGCTTTCGGGATGCCCAGTGTCTTCAGTCCCTGCTACCAATTCTGTCCCCACATTCCTGACTCCCTCAATCTTATTGGTGCCCTATTTGACCTTGAGCTTCTGACCCATAACATCTTCATCAAAATCACCACCTTTCACCCCTGCCTCAGTTCATGTACTGAAAATTCCAGACATGCCTTTGTTACTTATGAATTTCTCAGGGTGATCTTCCAACTTGGTCCAAAGCTGTTATGCTAATTTCCTAGTTATGTCAAAATTCTGTTCAGTCATTATATTTGTCCTTGATGATCTACATTAGCTTGACTCAACAATGTCCAAATTTTTAATTATTCATTGTTTTCAAACCCCTCCTTGTCTCTGCAATTCCTGAAACTTGGATTTTCATATGGCTTTTTGTAAGGCTCCTCATAGGAGGTTGGTTGGCAAAATTAGTTACATGGTATAGGTGATAATGTAGTGGCATGGATTAAGGGTTAGTGAACAAAAGCAAAAGGAATGAATAGGTCATTCTCACATTGACAGGCTGGGATTTGTATGTACTATAAGGATCTGTAATTTGGTCCCAGCCGTCCACAACATATATCGATGAAATTTTACATAGAGACCAAACATAATATTTCTAAGTTTGCAGGAGATATAAAGCTAAACAGAAAATTTGCCATGAGGGTGATATAAAATATTTTCAGGAGGATTTGGATGGGCTTAGCGATTGGTTAAAAAGAACATGGCAGATGGAATGTACTCTGGATAAATGTGGGGTTATTCACTTTGGTAGGAAAAACAGATATACAGCATATTTCTTAAATGCTTGGAGGTTGTAAAGTAGATGTACAAAGGTACTTGGGTGTCCTTGTCAAGAAATCACTAAAAGCTAATGACAGGTGTTGCAAGCTATTAGACAGGTATTGAAATATTACCATTTATCACAAGAGGATTTGAGTACAGAAATAGTGAAGTCTTTCTTCAAATGTATAAGAATTTGGTTAGACTGCACCTGGAGTTCCATATGAAGTTTTTGTCTCTATCTCAGGAAATATATTATTGCCATAGAGGAAATGTTATAATGCTTCATCAGACTTGTTCCCAGAAAGGCAGGACTGCCCCAAGAAGAGAGCAAACTGGGCCTGTAGAATTTCAAAAAATGAGAGGTGATCTCTTTAAAATCTACAAAATAATGAAAGGGATCGAAGCAGGTAAGATGTTTCCCCTGCTTGGAGAGCCGAAAACTAGAGGACACTAGTTAAAGGGAAGGGAGATGCCATTTACGACTGAGGACAAATTGTCTTACTTGGGTGGTGAATGTTTGGAATTCTGCACCCCAGAGGGATGTGAAAGCTCAGTTTTTGAGTATGTTAAAAGTAGAAGTTGATAATTTTCAATGACGTAAAGGTTGTGGTAATAGTATGCATAAAAGGCATTGACGTGTTCAATCAGCCATTATCGTATTAAATGGCTCAATGTGTTGAATGGCACAATCCTGTTCCTGTGTCTATGAAGTATTTAATGGTTGGGTGACATGAGGCATGGTTGATTGTTGGCCCTCACTTCTATGCCAAAGCTATCTAGTTAAACCCACTTTCCTGCTCCTCCCACTTAACCCTATAAATTTTTCATTTTATTAAATCCAATTCTCCTTTGAATATTAAGATTGAAACTGCTTGTTGCAGTATAAAAAAAGTATTCATTCACACATCCCTGTGGTTGTTTTGCCTATCTGCATCCTATGGTTCTTGACATTATTGCTACTGGAAACAGTTTATCCTTTTATATTAAAACACATAAACTTTTATGAAATCTCTATTGCTCTCATTCTCCTTTCCTGTCTTCTGCCATAAATGTTGCAAGATGTATTTATTTTTCAAAAAATATTGTTAACTGTAAAACTGGGATTTTGTTCATATTCTGTACTTAGAGCTGTTTATGTTTGGTAATTGGCTGGATAAGAAAACCCAAGTCAGGTGATTTCTGAATTTAATGGATCATTAGTCAATTTGGTTTCAAAATAGCAGAACACAAGAGTCTTCAGAGACTTTTCCAACAATTCCATCATGTGACATGAAATGTTATTTAAATAATCAAAGCATACTAGCCATGTCATACTAACCATGTTGTACTAAATCTAATATAAAATAAGCAATATGTTTGATCTCTGTCCATATTGAAGCAAAGGTTTCAGAAACAAAGATACACTGTAAATAGCCTGAGTTGTTACTGTAGAAAATATATAGTGCAATAGCTCTGATTGTGTTGAAGGAAAATTATTTTGTTTCTACAGGAGTTTTCAATTTTGACAGTGTAATGTAAAGGGCTCAATCAGGGTATTTGTGCATATTAATGTTATAAGGAAATATAAACAAAAACAGACATTCATGTTTGTCACCTTGCTTGCAAGTTTTGGAATCACACCTGCTTGATTCATTTGAGCCAAGGTTATTTTGAGCCTTGGTGGAAAATCCATTAATAATGAATTACAATTTTATAATATCCAAGGATCCTCATTAAAAATGTGGAATAATGGGAGGAAACTAAAAAATTTGTGGCAAGTTTTTAGGCCTGCTTTGTGTTGAATATTTGCAGAATCACTCCTTGATGTGTTAAACAAAGAAAACATGAACTTTTATTTAAAACTGTACTCATTGGTTGACATTTTAGTGTCCTAGGCTGATGAACTCTTTAAAGAAATGTAGTCACTATTGTAATGTATAGAAGCTTGGCCACCAACTGTGCTCAGAAAAGTCTCTCAAAGTAATGTGATAAAGTGACCAATTATTGGTAGTCTGTTTAATGTTGCCCTCTTTGATATCATTTTGGTTTAAATTCCTGAAGTTATTGGGAAATTGAAATCTCATTGAGTGCTCAGAGAACCATTTTGATGTTGATTACTATAATACCTGACCCATTTTAGCATAGCTTCCTTATCTTCGTTCAGGATGTTTCCATTGTCTGGCCTTCCAACATGGCCTCTCCATATGCCACACCACTGCCTGATGTCTGCACCAGTGAGTCTTGGCCCAGCAGGTTCAGACACCCCCACCACCCAACAGAAGCACCCTGAGAGATAATTTCTGCCCTTACTTCTGTAAGGGCCCTTGGGTGCTATCCAACACGATAAATCATATGACTACCATATCCTTCACACCATCATTTTGTTATCATCCCCATCTTCTGTTTCAAATGTTGCTGCAGTATCTTGCATTGATGAAAAGCATAATGCTGCAGATACCAGCAAGTGAATGTAAAAACAAAAACTAATGAAAACGTAGGACAGCATCTCTGGAGAAAGAAACTTAATTATCTATCTTAAGTTCATCATTTTAGGTTACAATTATTGTTAACCACAGTGGATGCAGTAAAGACCAAAAGAGAGCAAAATTATAAAATCAAAGGAGACCTTGAGGTATTTGTAATCTAGGCTGATACTTTAACGGAGAGCTGAGAGAGTGTTAACATATAACAAAAGTACAGTCCTGGAAAAATTGGCAACATCTGAGAAAAGAGAAACAAAGTCAATGTTGAGTCCAGTATGACCCTCAGACGATAATGTCTCTATCCATTTCTTTATTCCTTCATAGGATGAATGTGCTGCTGGTAAGCCAACATTTGTTGCCCATTTCAATTTGTTTTTGAACGTATTGGTGTGCTTGGGCATTTCAGTCAGAGGCCATCTTAAAAGTCAACTATACTATCGTGGGTCTTGAGTCAAGTGCAGATCAGACTAGGTAAAATGTCAGATTTTCTTCTCTGAAGGTTATTAGGGAACCACACAATCTGTTTGTTTTTAACAGTTACTCATTATTACTACCATTATTGAGACTAGCTTTATAATTCAATGGTTGGTAATTGAATTAAAATTCGATCAACTGCTGTAGTGGGATTTGAACCTATGTTTCCTGAGCATTAGTCTTGGTTCGTGTTTACTAATCCAGTGATATGACCACTATGACACTTTGGCAAAGAAAGACTAAGGATTTTCCGCTTTGGGAGAAAAACTTGAAAGAGTAGTTGTTAATGCTGTTGTGGAAATTGGGCTTTCCAACACTAAGAATCCTAGTACAGAAATAATAAGATCAGAAATGTTATCTTTACCCTCTAACAATTGAGATATACTATAATATTGTAAGTTATTTCCATAATCCAGTTTTCTTTTCCAGTTAATATAGTCAGAGCCATAGTTTCTCACTCATTAAAGGTCACATGATTTATTTGTATGTACAAAGCTGGTCGAACCTGTCTGTGTTAAATTACAGCAAAGAGCATTTTAAAAATGTCAATAAGCAATAACATTTAAGTTGGGCTGCAAATGTGATTAAGAAAGATTATTATTAATTTTAAATTGATATCTTTGTCAATACCGTTGCTTATTTGAACAGCAAATTTGGAAAATCAACCATCGTGTTTAAAGTCTGTTTTCTCCAATTTTTGGATATCCTTCACAAGTTTCTGGCAGGTCAGACCAAATGCTGACAGAAGATGGAATCATGTTACCTGCATAGGCAAAATGTTGTTAATCTGCCTAATAGTAACTTGATAGGAAAGTTTTTTGGCTGTGGTAATCACATACTTTTGTGAACCTGTTGATTTCGCTGCACTTTGGATGCTGCCTGAACTGCTGTGCTCTTCCAGCACCACTAATCCAGAATGTTAAAATTTATTGTTTAGTTCCTTAGTTTAGATTTTGCTGCTTTTTCTGTTTTTGTTTCATTTCCCCGCGTCCTCCAGCTTTGTGGTTAGCTACTTGTGTTACATTCATAATGTAGTACCTGTTTTACAAGTATTCGGTGGTTGACGGTTTATCCCTTCAAATGCTTCAGGATCTGAAATATATTTCTAACTATTTCTGTTTGTGGAGCATTCAATATTTTATTTTAAAAATGAGTGGTGGTAAAGTTTAAAATTACTTTATACATTTAGGTGTGGGATTAATGGTTATGAATGAAGTTGAGTGGGAGTGTAATTGCCAGTACTGTCTTACTTCAAAGCCATTTTCCTGGAGGCTGGATGGGGAGTGGAACAGTTAACTCAAAATGGATTGAATTGAACTAATAAGGAGGCCAATGAAGGCCAGTAGCTAGTGATTGTGCATACATAAGACTTCAGGATGCCAAATCACCAACTACTGCACTGGTACTAAACTTACAATGCATCATTCCTAGCACATAGTGTGTTTGGAGAAATATGAATGATGTCAGTTACGTTTCTGTTTAAGTTTCATTTTCAATTCCTGGGAACAGTGTAACAAGCTGGCAGTCCTAATAACAGAGTTTGGTTTAAATAACAGCCTGTCCAGGAGCAGGATTGTGAGCGGCTGACAGATGGCCAGAATCAGGGAACAATGGAGATGGACGCCAATTGTAGCAGGAGGTATTGTTATGATTGGAAGGAGGAGAGAGTAGATGTTTGAAGCCAGAGGAGTCACCTCTGCCTTTTCTGAAGCATGGTCTAGTTTCCTAGTCCTTTGTCTGTGGGGCTGGCACATCAGCTCCCCCCACTCTTCCGTTAGTTCTTGAAATTGAAACATCATATAATCATGATGCATAAATTTAATTCGGGACCACACTTACTTCCTGTGGGTGGCCTACATAAAAGAGCAGAATGTTGACAGAATCGGAAAGGAGCAGAAGGGATACAGCAGGTAATTCCCAGTATTTTGTTTGTCCCATTGACCAATTACCACCAAGCGTAGGCAGGTAAAACTAGGGCCTTTATCTCAATACTGGTTTGACGTGTATGTTTTACACTAGATAACTTCTGTAAGTGATTGTTCCATGCATTCTTACCAGAAGGATGTGTCAATAAGCATGATGTTTCACAGACAAAATTGTTTTTCTTTTATTAGAGCTATGATTCAGTACATCCTCTTTCCAGAGGCAATCAATTTGTCTTTGGAATCCATTTTTAATGTTGATTTCAATCAATTCTCATAACACTTTCATATTAGGTGAGGAACGTTTTCTTCTTTCCTCCTACCTCACAACAGCACCAAGCTAAATGAAGTTGATACAGCTTTTGACTAGACTTACCTTTTTCATTAAGGAAAATCCAGGGTTTTTGTCTCCACGACACAATTATTCAATTCATTTTTCATGCTCTGTGCAGAGATCTCCCTTCAATTTATTCTAAATTTGTCTTTTATCAATTTCAATCGGTATCCTCTGGTTCTCTTTCATACTATAATTTGAAAAGTAGTTGATTGTCTTTTATCCCTTGTAAGGTTGCCTCTTGGCTTTACTTTTTCCTTCTTCCCCAACTCTGAAAGCTCAAGTTCTTCATGTTGGTTTTCTAATTCTGGGCAGGAATGGCTACTCTGTGAACTATCTTAAGGGCTGGCAAACCTCTTACTTTCTGCTAACCAGAATACAGATTGGTTGCTTGAACCATATTAGACACAATACTTAAACATATGGCGCATGATATGGATTGAGAACATACATATGCATGCTTTACTGTTTGATTGTAAATCTGCATTTTATATACTTGATCGTCAAAGCACCAGCAGTGAGTAGACACATTGCCTAACTGTAGGAAGCACATATGTCAAAGCACTGGTCTTCAGTCAATGCTTTAATGAGGCTTTAAAAAGCAACACCAGGATAAAATTACTGCCAGTGTTTAATACTTCTTCCCTCCACCCCACCCTTCCACCCATCCACATTAGATATTAGAACTTTTAGTGAAGAAAAAGATGGTGGATTTCCTTTTCAAAATGCAGGCTGTTGTGAAGTTCTTGGAATAGAAACAGTTATATATTCAGCTAGCAGTTGCTTGTAAAAGTTTTGCAATACAGTTATACACTTCTACAACGCTGTCAGTACAAATTAGCTAGTAGTATGGGAGGCTCCAAAAATACTGTATTGAGCCCAATAGCTGACTAAACTGGTATATGATTAATTTAGAATATGAACTGCCTGAGTTGTTAAACAAGGATCCTTTATCTGTTCATAAGAGACTCCTCTATTGGTACATGCGTATATGGTAGCATCAATTGGATTAAATTTGTTGCATTACAGCTACGAAGCTAGCTTTATGTTAATTTCAAATGCTGGCTCATTATTTTGTCAAAATGTATATTCTTAAGACTGATACATTTTATATTTCAGGAAAGTTGGTATATCCTTTGAAATGATGCAAGAATTAAACTGGTTCCGTGCAGACATTTAATACCTTTGTCAAAATTCATTCCCTTCATCCTCAGATTTGCATAAAACTTTTACAAGTTTTGATTCTACTTTAGTTATTATTTTTGATTCAGAACCATTCACACCAATAAAAATTTGTGCACTCCTTGTACAATAGTACAACTTAAAAGTACAATAGGGTCCCTTTTTGATCTAAGCTATGTTGGGATGATTTCTGCCTAACTTTCCTTTAACCTTCCCAGAATCCGTCATATAGAAGAACACCTAATTTCAAAGTTAAAAATCACACAACACCAGGTTATAGTCCAACAGGTTTAATTGGAAGCACACTAGCTTTCGGAGCGACGCTCCTTCATCAGGTGATAGTGGAGGGCTCAATCCTAACACAGAATTTATAGCAAAAATTTACAGTGTGATGTAACTGAAATTATGCATTGAAAAATTGATTGTCTGTTAAGCCTTTCATCTGTTAGAAAACAGTGATAGTTTCACTTCTTTCATGTGTAAATCACAAAACCATTTTTTGAGAAAGTTGCATTCTCGGGTTAGCTGTTAACAATGGTGATAGCTAGACAATATGTTGAAGGTGTTGGCCCCCTGGGTTCTCTGTCTATGCCATGATGTTTAGATTGATTCTAATCTAAAAAGTGAGATAACAGAATTTTACATAAATTCATGCAGTTTTTGAGCAAAGTACAATGTAACCCTGCCAGTACAAATTCACAAATTGATGACATTTTCTTCCTCTGGACCCATGGTGAGGAGTCACTGATAAAACTACACAGTGACATCAACAAGTTTCATCCCACCATCAAACTCACCATGGACTACTCTCGACTGTCTGTCTCCTTCTTGGATACATGCGTCTCCATCAAGGATGGACACCTCAGCACCACATTCTACCGCAAACCCACAGACAACCTCACAATGCTACACTTCTCCAGCTTCCACCCAAAACATATTAAAACAGCCATCCCCTATGGAGAAGCCCTATGCATACACTGGATCTGCTCAGATGAGGAGGAACGTGACAGACACCTGGAAGTGCTCAAGGATGCCCTCACAAGAACAGGGTACGATGCTCAACTCATCGACCGGCAGTTCCGACGTGCTACAGCAAGGAACCGTAATGACTTCCTCAGGAGACAGACACATGCTGCAACCTACAGGGCACCCTTCGTTGTTCAGTACTTCCCAGGAGCTGAAAAACGCCATGTTCTTTGTGACCGGCAACACATTATCAATGAGGATGAGCACCTCACTAAAACCTTCCCCACACCTTCACTACTTGCCTTTTAATCAATCGCCAAACCTCAAACAGATAGTTGTTTGTAGCAAGCTGCCCGGCTCTCAGGACAACTCCATACAACCCTGTCACGGTAGACGCTGCAAGATGTGTCAGAGTGTGGACATAGATGCCACCATTACATGTGGGGACACCTCCCACCTTGTACATGGCAGGTACTCATGTGAGGAGAAAGTGAGAGCTGGAGATCAGAGCTGAAAATGTGTTGCTGGAAAGGCACAGCAGGTCAGGCAGCATCCAAAGAGCAGGAGAGGGCTCATGCCTGAAACGTCGATTCTCCTGCTCTTTGGATGCTGCCTCACCTGGTGTGCTTTTCCAGCAACACATTTTCAGCTCAGGTACTCATGTGACTCAGCCAACATTGTCTATCTTATACGTTGCAGGCAAGGATGCCCGGAGGCATGGTACATTGGGGAAACCGAGCAAAGGCTACGACAATGGATGAATGGGCACCGCACAATAATCAACAGACAGGAGGGTTCCCTCCCAGTTGGGGAACATTTCAGTGGTCCAGGACATTCAGCCTCGGACCTTCGGGTGACTATCCTCCAAGGTGGACTTCGGGACAGTGGCCGAGCAGAAGCTGATAGCTAAGTTTGGTACCCATAGGGAGGGCCTCAACCAGGACCTTGGGTTCATGTCACATTACAGGTGACCACCATTGCACTATACACACACACAAATACTCCTACACACACACACAAATGCTCCTACACACACACACACTCTCACACACACACATTTCTATACACACATATACACAGATGTGCACACAGGCACCCACACATACCCTTACAGACATACACACTCCCACACTCTCATATGCACCCCCTCACAGACTTATGACACTCTGCACTCACTACACACATACACTTTCTCACACTCACAACCCCCAACCCAGACAGACACACACACACAAAGACCCACATGCACACATATATTTTGTGGGGTGAATTTGTACTTGCAGGGTTACATTATACTTTGCTCAAAAACTGCATGCATTCATGTAGAACTCTGAGCTCAAAAACTGCGTGAATTTATGTAAAACTCAGTTGTCTCACTTTTTAGATTAGAATCAATCTAAGCATCATGGCATAGACAGAGAACACAGGGGTCAACACCTTCAGCATATTGTCTAGCTATCACCATTGTTAACAGCTAACCCGAGAATGCAACTTTTAAAAAAAAGGTTTTGTGATTTACACATGAAAGAAGTGAAACTATCACTGTATTCTAACAGATGAAAGGCTTAACAGACAATCAATGTTTCAATGTATAATTTCAGTTACATCACACTGTAAATTTTTGCTATAAATTCTGTGTTAGGATTGAGCCCTCCACTATCACCTGATGAAGGAGCGTCACTCCAAAAGTTAGTGTGCTTCCAATTAATCCTGTTGGACTATAACCTGGTGTTGTGTGATTTTTAACTTTGTACACCCCAGTCCAACATCGGCATCTCCAAATCATGACCTAATTTCAAAGTTACTTCAGATTTGGCTAAATATTTCAATAATCCTTTTAGAGTTTAATGTGGAATTAACATTGGCACCTTCAGTGTCATTATCAATGTTTGCTGCTATTACTCAGCTGAAACTGACAAGAATCTTGGGAGTCTACTTGGGTATGGAATACCTTGGAAATCCACAGGTTGCTGTTAGTAATTCTGCAGATGAAATGTTAACTCTCTCAAAATTCATTCGCTTTTATGGAGGTAAAAATTAAGTACTGTTTTCTGAGAGGGTGTGCAGTTGAGATTCCATTCCCTCAACCCACCTGTCCAACTCCTTAATGGAAAATCAGTTGAATTGACACTAACTTCCACTCTTAGACTGTTAGTATTGCTGAAGGTTACAGATTTGTTTCTAACAAAATTACATTTATAGTGAATGACACTTTCCATCTAAATCCTAGTTAGTGTAATCATAATCATTTATTTCATTGTCAAAAAATTTATATTAAAAGTAAAGGATAAAATGATTTTAGGTTCCTTGTTTGCTGTCCGTGAGAGTAATGCATGTCTAGTTTGTTGATATCACCACTGACGCATCACTGGAAATACCCTTGCCCTGGTTCCAAACTTGAACTGCAGTCAGGAAAAGAGGTCTATGCCACGGATGTAACTGTATCTTTGTGCACCGCTTTCTTTTGAGCCAAACAATGTACTCCATTGCTTTGTTAGACTCCCAAATCTAGACCCTTGTGATTGTGAGCTTCTTGAGACCAATGCCGCTTTCCCAAAATGATCACTATTTGTCAATTGTACCTGCAATTTTGTGAAATCTCTAAGACTTCTAATTATTAGTCATTAGCAAGGTTAGATCTCATGGAATACAGGGAGAACTAGCCAATTAGATACAGAATTGGTTCAAAGGTGGAAGACAGAGGGTGCTGGTGGAGGGTTGCTTTTCAGACTGGAGGCCTGTGACCAGTGGTATGCCACAAGGATCAGTGTTGGATCCACTACTTTTCATCATTTATATAAATGATTTGGGTGTGAGCAAGTTAGTAAATTTGCAGATGACACCAAAATTGGAGGTGTAGTGGACAGTGAAGAAGGTTACCTCAGAGTACAATGGGATCTTGATCAGATGGGCCAATAGTCTGAGGAGTGGCAGATGGAGTTTAATTTAGATAAATACAAGGTGCTGCATTTTTGAAAACCAAATCAGAGCAGGACTTATACACTTAATGGCCTGGGGAGTGTTGCTGAACAAAGAGACTTTGGAATGCAAGCTCATAATTCCTTGAAAGTACAGTGGCAGGTAGATAGGATAGTGAAGAAGTCATTTGGTATGCTTTCCTTTACTGGTCAGAGCATTGAGTATAGGAGTTGGGAAGTCAGGTGGGGCTGTACAGGACAATGATTAGGCCTCTTTTGGAATATTGCGGCATTTGTGGTCTCCTTCCTATTGGAAGGATGTTGTGAAACTTGAAAGGGTTCAGAAAAAAATTTACAAGAATGTTGCCAAGGTTGGAGGACTTGAGCTATGGGGAAAGGCTGAATAAGCTAGTGCTCTTTTCCCTGGAGTGTTAGAGGCTGAGGGGTGACCTTAGAGAGGCTTATAAAATCTTGAGAGGCATGGATGGAATAAATTGACAAGGTCTTTTCCCCGGAGTGGCTGAGTCCAGAACTAGTGGGCACTTTAGGGTGTGAGGGGGAAAGATATAAAAGAGACCTGAGGGACAGCGTTTTCACACAGAGGGTGGTGCATGTATGGAATGAACTGTCAGAGGAAGTGGGGGAGGCCGGTACAATTACAGCATTTACAAGGCATCTGGATTTGTATATGAATAGGAAGGGTTTAGAGGGATATGGGCCAAATGCTGGCAAATGGGACTAGATTAGGTTGCAATATCTTGTTGGCCTGGATGAGTTGATCTGAAGAGTCAGTTTCCATGCTGTATATCTCTATGACTCTGTTAACTTCTTGGGAGAACAGGATTACTTGATTACTGTTCACCTCAAAAATGACAAAGCACTGACCATTTGACAAGGCAAATGTCAAATATTCTACAGTATTGATGTTTCAATTTCGATGACTTCAGTCTAATTTTTCTGATAGTAAAAATGAATTTTATAGATTATTAGAATTGTATCGTTATGACAGACTAGCTTACCAAGACCTTTTTATTAATTGTTAATACAAATAGGTATTTTGTGTGACTGATTTATTTATGATGCAAATTGAACTAACTTAAGTACATCTCAAAAATTTCCAATCCAGCACAAATAGTGCCAAAAGTTTGCTGACATTTTCTAATGCGGTCTAACTGAGGTAATGAATGAAGTTTTTCCTGACTCTCTCAAGAGAAATTGAAAATGTTGCAATATTTTCTTTGGTTTAATTGTAGCTGTTTTATATAATTAGTGGAGCTTGAGCTTTCATATGCAATTTCTTCTTTGTAATTTGATTTCAAAGTATTTATCTCAACAAATTGTGCTTAACTGGAACAATTGCCTGATCTACTTTGTCACAAACTGTGATATGGGCTAAGATCGTAGCATTAATACAGTGCTTGTCACGGACAAAAAGGATCTGCCAAATGCTGGTATCAAAGTAATGTGAATCTCTTTGTTACTATTGTTTTTTATTTTTAAAAAAAAAGAAAGTTCAAGATATAAAGTATAGGTACTTATATTTTGATTGTTGCTTTTGCCATTTAATGACTGTCTTGTATCTTTCAGTGTACCAAGCAGACTTTTCTGAAGGTTTATAAGGCTGTGGCTGCTTGCAGAAAATTATCCTAGAATGCATAGCTTCTGGTACATCTTGGTATTTGTGTCTGGATTCCTCGAGTGCCACTGCAATAATGCAACAAGCGGCTCCGAGGTTAGATTGCTTCTCGTGTCCTTTGATGGATTCAGGGCTGACTATCTTGAGCGATACAGCTTTCCAAACCTGAAGAAAATGATTGATGATGGGGCACATGTGAAGCATCTAACAAATGTGTTTGTTACTAAAACTTTCCCAAATCACTATTCCATCGTCACAGGCCGCTATGCAGAAAGCCATGGTATTGTGGCCAATTTAATGTATGATGCAGCCACCAGAAAGAATTTTTCAGTTTTCGCAGACCAAGATCCATTTTGGTGGAATGAGGCTACACCAATTTGGGTAACTAATCAGCAACAAGGGCACAAGAGTGGAGGAGTAATGTGGCCTGGTACTGATGTGTCCATACAAAATACAACTCCTTCCTACTACTTGAAGTATGACCACAATGTCACATTCAATAAGCGAGTTGACCACATTATAAAATGGTTTACCAACTCAACAGAACCCATTAATTTTGGTGCATTGTACTGGGAAGAGCCTGATTCCACTGGACACCATTATGGACCCGAAAGCCAACAGCTAGTCAATATGTTGAAAGAAGTGGATGATCACATTGGCTATTTAATTGAGCAACTTCAAAAGACTGGACTTTGGAACACAATTAATGTAATTCTCACCAGTGACCATGGAATGGCTCAATGTTCTAAAGACAGAGTTATAGAATTGGATAAATGTATTGGACGTGATAACTATACAGAGGTGACTCACTCTCCAGTAACAGCTATATTGCCCCATAACAGTAAGTAGTGATAAATAGGCAATTTTGACTGAACAACTGTAGAATCATGTTATTTCTAAAATGAGATTCTGAATCAAGTCAGATATAAGAAATTGTACTGTAATATTCTGAACTACATGTTTAAAGACTTTCTATTCCTTGATTATAATTTTTACTCTAACAGCTCTAACTATAATAGTAGAAGATGTACTTGGATGTTCACAAAATATATTTAGTAATTCAATAAAAACAGGATTATGATATAGAAATTAACAGCAATCATCCAGTGATTCTGTCATAGACCCCGGTTTGAAAACCTCTGTTTTAAACCAAGCAAAAGTTGAAATTGCATAATTCTGTGTTGGTACCTGGATTCTGGTGCAGATATTGCTAATATACAGTATCTAACTATGTTAAATTATTCACACCTTAGATACATTGCACATAAATTATATGATGTGAGAAATTTGTGAGAAAAGCATTATCCTTGCAGGCTCAGGTGTGTAAAACAAAATTTGCATGTATGTAGCACCATTCACAAATTCGGAACATCCAAAAATTAATCACTTTTATGTGTCGCTACTATTCTGATATAGGAAATGCAGTGACCAATTTGCATACAGCAGCTTTCACAAGTAGCAGTGTGATAATAGTCTGTTTTTGGAATAATGATTTGAGCAATAAATATTCTGTGAAGAAAGAGTGAGAGAAAAACAGTTAACCTTTCAGATATCCCTCCCAATAGATGCTGCCTGAACTAGAGTAACTACTGGCATGGAAGACAGGTCATTCAGTCCATTGAGACTGAACCAGTTTTCTGTAACGCAGTCCATTCAGGACCATGCTGCCTGACCTATTGAGCATTTCTGGCAGAAATCCTTCAGTTTCTGTTCCAGATTTTGACACCTCCAGCAATCTTTTGATTATTGGCTGAATCCTAAAAAGGCCAATTATGGCGTTAGCTGCGCACAGGAATCATTTATAATCAGCAGGCAGCATGGATAGTATCTTCTGCCCATATTGGTAGCCTGTGCTGGATGGTTATTTTGGCAAATTTCCACTTTCTAAGCCACAAATGTTTTTACTAGAGTTAGGTCTGGAGTGTCCACTTTAACCTTAATGGTAAAATGTAAGTCTATCATATTTATAAATGGAGTTTTGAAAGTTGTTCCAGTCTTGCTTTGCTCTAAGTAACCTCATGTACAAGTTTGTTTACATAAGTTTCAAAGAACTTAATTAAGTTTATCACAATGCACACAAAGAAATGACAGTTGAAGGGTGTGATGTTGGAAAAGTACAGCGGTCAGGCAGCATCCGAGGAGCAGGAGAATCAATGTTTTGAGCATAAGCTCTTCATCAGGAAAGCCATTGCTGATGAAGAGCTTGTGCTCAAAATGTCGATTCTCTTGCTCCTCGGGTGCTGCCTGACCGGCTGTGCTTTTCCAGCACCACACTCTTTGACTCTGATCTCCAGCATCAGCAGTGCTCACTTTCTCCCACAAAGAAATGATACTTAATATAGGCAGTGGACCAGTTGATTCAGAACACCAGCTTACTGCTGACAGGCCATGTGTCTCCTTCTGTTGACTGAAGTTCTTCTGTCTTCTCTTAACTGCAATCTGGATTGCTAAGAGTTGCTGTTTTTTAATGTGTAACTTCAAGCAAAAGCTGTTCCACTTCAAAATGGCTTCAGAGTTTGTTTACAATAAAATTATATCTTCTGTTATAATGCGAGTATGTTAGCCTGTGGTCAGTAAAGCAGTAATAAAACCATAAAACCAAGACCTTACATTTGACCTGGACTGTAAAGCCAACCTCACTTGCAACAGAAACGTGGCTTGTATTCTGTCGAACTGTGGTCAGTGTAATATTAAAACTTCCCTTGCTCAATCATTACACCAACTAAACTAAATCTAATTGTTGAAAAATAAATTCAATCCTCGATCAACGGTCAACAATTGGCATTTATAGCAACATTTTCTGTGAAAACCTGCTGGAAATGCAAGATTGAAATTCTGTTGCCCGTTATAGATATTTTGGACCTGAATGAACAGGTCAAGTAACTGTATGCTTAACAAATTGGATTGAAGGATTGTTACAGGCTCTAATTAAAGTATGTGTTAATGAGTGAATTCAGTGTCAAATCAGGTGCAGAAATAGAAATAAAGAGGAAAAAGATTGAAGATTAAAATAGATTAAATGAAAATGCAAAGCAAAGTAAAAGAATTCTCCAATCATAATTAAAACCTGAGATTAAAAATCCATGCTTAATTTTAATGCTCTAGTTTGACTAGAAGTAAATAGTACCTTCGATGTCATCCAATGGGTGCTTGGATTTGAAATTACTGAACATAATACTCATTGAGTTTGCTTTTTAATTACTGTGCATGTACAGCAAGCTCATCTTTCTTATTGAATTTTGGAGTGCAGGTTTATAGTTCCTTGAAAGTGGAGTCACAAGTAGACAGGATAATGAGGAAGGTATTTACTATGCTTTCCTCTTTTGGTCAGAGCATCAGGTTTTGGAGTTGGGAGGTCATGTTGCAACTCTACAGGACATTGGTGGTTAGGCCACTTTTGGAATACAGATGAACCTTGATTATTTGAAGACCACGGGTGGGAGTATTTTATTTGGTTAATCGAATTCCGGATAATCGAATGCCAGATAACCTAGTTTAGCCAAGCATTGGGATCTTGCAATCTTGCTGGATAATCCGATATTCGGATAATTGAGGTTCCTCTGTATTGGGTGCAATAAGAACTGTGGTAAGGACAAGTTAGGGAACTCTAGACTGATGAGCCTGACATTGGTGGTGGGCGACTTGTTGGAGGGAATCCTGAGGAACAGGATTTACGCGTATTTAGAAAGGCAAGGACTGATTAGGGATAGCCAACATGGCTTTGTGGCTGGGAAATCATGTGTCACTAACTTGATTAAGTATTCTAATGAAGTAACAAAGAGGATTGATGATGGCAGAGTAGAGGACATGATCGATTAGGACTTCAGTAAAGCATTTGACAAGGTTCCTCATGGTAGACTGGTTAGCAAGGTTAGATATCATGGAATATGGAGAACGAGCCATTTGGATACAGAACTGGCTCAAAGGTAGAAGACAGAGAGTGGTGGTGGAGGGCTGCCTTTCAGACTGGAGGTCTGTGACCAGTGGTGTGCCACAAAGATCGGTGCTGGGTTCACGGCTTTTTTTGTAATTTATATAATTGAGTTGGATGTGAACATAGGAGGTATAGTTTAGTAAGTTTGCAGATGACACCAAAATTGGAGGTGTAGTGAACAGCTAATAAGGTTACCTCAGAGTACTATGGGATCTTGATCAGATGGGCCAATGAGCCGAGGAGTGGCAGATGGAGATTAATGTTGATAAATGTGAGGAGCTGCATTTTGGAAGAACAAATCAGAGTAGGACACATACACTTAATAGTAAGATCCTGGGGAGTGTTGCTGAACAAAAAGACCCTGGTGTGGTGGTTCATAGTTCCTTGAAAGTGGAGTTGCTAGTAGATAGGATAGTGAAGAGGCGTTTGGTATGCTTTCCGTATTGGTCAAGCATTGGGTAGTGGAGTTGGGAGGTTACGTTGGAGCTGTATAAGACATTGGGCCACTTTTGGAATATAGTGCAATTCTGGTTCTCCCCCATGTTGTGAAACTTGAAAGGGTCCAGAAAAGATTTTCAAGGATGTTATCAGGGTTGGAAGGTTTGAACAATAGGGAGAGGCTGGGGCTATTTTCCCTGGAGCGTCAGAGGCTGAGGGGTAACTTTGTAGAGGTTTACAAAATCATTAGGTGTATGGATAGGGTAAATAGACAAAGTCTTTTCCCTGGGTGGGGGAATCCTGAACTAGAGGATTTAGGGTGAGAGGGCAAAGATTTAAAAGGGACCTAGGCGGCAACATTTTCATGCAGAGGGTGGTGAGTGTATGGAATGAGCTGCCAGAGGAACTGGTGGAACCTGGTAAAATTACACCATCTAAAAGGCATCTGACTGGGTACAGGAACAGGAAGGGTTTAGAGGGATCTGAGCCAAATGCTAGTAAATGGGCCAAGATTAATTTAGGATATCTGGTTGGCATGGATGAGTTGGACCAAAAGGTCTGTTTCCATGCTGTACATCTCTATGACTCTGATTCTACGTGTCACGGAAGTGGTATTGCTAACAGCAGAGTGATGCTGCCCTGATGGATTCTCAATTTGCTATGTAATTGATAAATTATCATTATTAGAGCTATTTTGTGAATTTTAAGCTTTTGTTTTTATTTAGTCGCCCTGTTATAGGGAAGATTTATTTAAACTTGAGGGGGTTCAGATAAGATTTACCAGGATCTTGCCAGGAATGGAGGGTTTAATCTATAAAAATAGACAGGAAAGACTGAGATCTTTTTCGCTGGAGCATAGGAGGTTGATGGCTGATTTTATTGAGGTTTATAAGATCATGATGGGCATAAATAAGGTGAATAACCAGGGTCTTTTCCCTAGGTGGGGAGTTGAAAACTAGGGGACATATTTTTAAGGTGAAAGATTTGAAAAGGACAGAAGGGGCAATTTTTTTTACACAGAGCACAGTTCATTTGTGGAATGAACTGCTAGAGAAAATAGTGGATGCAGGTACAATTATAACATTTTTAAAGTTCATGAATAGGAAAGGTTTGGAGGGATGTGACCAAGTGCAGGCTGGTGGGACTTGTTTAGTTTGGGAACACGGTCAGCATGGGCTAGTTGGAATCTTTTTCCCTACCATATGACTGAACTGTATTTTTGGAAGCAGTAAACAGTTAAAAATCCTCTTGTGGTGCCAAATTGTCATTATCTTTATTACAGTTTTTGTGTTGCTGTAGACAAGATTATTGGCCTTTGTCTTCACTCTCAGTGTCAAACTACAATCTTTATAATTTCTCCCAAATCACTACTCCATATAAACCAAACAGTTAACTTTCTGAATGCCCTCTTGAATGACACTGTTGTCCTGTTTGTCCAGCACTCTATCTTTACTGACATATTTCATTCAATATGATTGGCATTGGGCAAAGCCATAGAAGAATTTAAAATAACCTAATTACCACCATCTGTTCTTCTGAAGCTGTACTTTTTGTTATTGCCCTTAAGAGTTTTGATTTCTGTCTTCAATTGACAGAGTCCTATCTTTGGATTACTCTCCCTAAAGTTCTCTGATTATCTATTATATTAAAGGTACCAGAGAAGGTCTGATGGCTATTGAACTGGCCCTGGTTCTGCTCCAAATGCTACTTTTGAATACACCTTCTTATTTCCCTCAGCCAAGGCCATTTTACTGTTCCATTTTTTTTAGTCATTCGATGATTTAAAAAACACAGCAAGAGAAAGTGAATGGATGAATAAAACAAACAATGTGTGGGAGATGGAGATAGTAGCTGAATAGAAGAAATCTGAAAATGGTTGGGTTTGGAGAGAAAGCAAATCAAAAAAGTGAAAGTGAAATGGGAGGTGAATTACCAGGGAGGAGGCAGGAACGGGAAGAAGGAGGGAGAAAAACGTGAAATAAATGAGAGACAAAACCACAAGGTAAATGCAGACACCAAAGGGAAAGAGAGGAGAATGGCACATGGAAGACTTTTCCTGACTTAATTCTTACGAAAGGGGTATGAGAAGCTGAGATTTTGTGGGTGTTTCTGGTTGTAAACAAGGTTGTATTTGCTTGTTTTTCCTTTTGTCTGTCTATAGTATAAGGAAAGAACATTTAAAAAAAAGCATGATTTGACCAGTGACATCATGGCTGATATTCTGCTTTAACACCATTGATGCATCTTCCCTGTATGTCTTTTTTTAATATGTAGAAATCTATCAATCTCAGTTATAAATATACCCAACAATTAACCTTCAAAGGTGTGATGCTTATTCTGACACTCTTCCCCTGGTTCGATAAATCCCCAGCCAGGTGAACATTCCTTCAGGCATTTACCCTTCTGTCAATCACCATAAAAATTTTCTGTGCTTCAATGAGATCACTCTGAACCTTTTAAACTGAAGAAGATAAAGGCCCAAGGTATGACCTGTTATATGAATAATTCTCAGAAAAATGGGCTTTAAAATGTTAAATTTCATTTCCTTTTCCCCCCCCTTTTATGAGTATCTGGGCTTTGCTCCAATAAAATTAGGATCCACTCCTTTTGCAGCACATCTGGTCATGTAACTAGAGCATCTGCTCTGACTTGGTTGATTTTATTGCTTCATTTGGTGTACCCATGTGGCAACTTCTATAGTTGTTGTCTGTTGTACCTGTTCAAATTAGTACAGAAATTAATTGAAAGTAATGTTGATGACTGGTAAATCCCAGTATCAACGTGCAATTGTCAGTGTAATGTGCCTGAGCCACCTATTTCAAAGTGGTATCCAATTAGACCCAATGCCCTGCTATTTTCCTCATAGCCCTCAGCTTTTTCTGCCTTTTTAACCATTTTTTAAAAATTCTCCATTTATAAACTACCATAAAATCTGTTTCTAGCACGCTGTCAGTGCATTCCAGAGCATAATAGCTCACATCATAAAGTAATTCCTCTCTTCCTTCCAGTCCTTTTGTCAATTGTCTGAAACTGGTACATTCTGGTTACTGTCACTCCTCGTCAGCAGAGTGTTGATGGTGGGGGAGTTAACTTCCCATCATAATCATCCATATTAAAGAAAAAGGTCAAAAGACCTACTGCTGCTGGGATTTTTGGACTATTCCTTCAGTTCAGTACATTTGATTAATTGAAATCAGCAGGGGAACTCTTGAGGAAGCTATTTTAACCTAATCATCTTGCAAAGAGACTGACTGGGTCATGAGCATCGTGGTTTTTTATCTCAATAAATGTGACTGTCCATTAAAGCCTAATACTTGAGTTCCACCTGATCTTGTGCGCCTCCTGCTAGTGACATAGGTAGAAAGGCCAATTTTATATCAGCACGTGGGGCTGACGTCATTAAAGTGATTGTAATGTTTCTTTCAGTTGCTTTACGAAAACATGGGTACTTCAGTAACATTTATTTGTATGAGGGTTATTGGTGTGTATTTACAGATAAAAACAGGATTATGCCTCTTATATATTTGATTAAATGTATACACTGTATGACTGTTTTCTTTAAGCTTGTCGAAATGATGACTGTATTTATGTTTTTGTTCTTGAAAATATTGTAATCAGCTGTGCAAGGAATAAATATCCTTGATGCAGTTAGCGATTTGATGTAATTTCAGAACATGTAGCTATGGTTTTATAGAGTACAGTGTATCTGATCCTAATAACCAGTGTCCAGGAAAAGAAGTGTGACAATTTCAGTTTAAACATATTGTAACTTTTAAGTCTAGTCAAAGAAAGGATTGAAAACTCAAATGGTCTAAGTTAAAATAACCTCATGGCCTGTCAAACCTGCTATGCCATTCCATACAATTACGGCTAATCCATGGCTAAATTGGGATTCCATTCCACTTTCCTGTCCAATCTAAACGTCCCTTGATTCCCAGAGAGACCAAAAAGCTGGCTCCTCCAACTTTGCATGTGTTCAAAGATGGAGACTCCAGAGCCATTTGAAAAAGAGAATACTCAAGATTCATGACACTTTAACTCAAGAAATTTCTCATCTCGGTCCAAAATGATTGGCCTCTATCCTGAGACTGCTCCGGCATTTTGATTTCTAACTATTGGAAATAATTTTCCAGCATTTACCCTTCAGAATCTTGTATGATTCAATAGAACCATTCTTCTGAATTCCATAGAATATAAATCTGATTTTCTCAGCCTCTTATCAGAGCACAACTCCTCCCAGGGACTAATCTAGTGAATCTTAATTATGTTGTCTCCAATGCAGGTATATCTTTCCTTTTTTAAATGTAGTGATGAAAACAGCACACACAATCCAGATATAAGCTCACCAAAACCTTGAACAATTGTAACAAGACTTCTTTATTCATGTATTCCAATCCCCTTGCAATAAAGGACAACATGTCTTTTGTCTTCTGAATTGTACATAACAGAGTTATATATTATGTCTTTTGTTTTAACATGCAATTTTAGTCAGTTTTGAATATAAGGTTCAACACATGATTCCATTTTGTTTTTTTTCCTAACAGACATAAGTTATGTGTACAAATTGTTGTTGAACTGTGACAGTCACATGAAGGTATATTTAAAAGAAGATATTCCAGACCGTTTTCACTACAAACACAATGAAAGGATTCAGCCAATTCTTCTTGTTGCTGATGAAGGGTGGACAATTGTTCACAATGGATCAATCACCAGGAGTAAGTTCAAAATGCAAAAGGATATATTTTTGTTTTTGAAGTTTGAGCTTTCATTCCTAGTGTTGTTTCAGTATGTTGGGTGTGTGAGGTAAAGCTTCACAATTATTTTTCACCTAAACACTTAGTTCTAGCAGGGCAAAAATGGTCATGCTGCAGCAAGTTCAATCCCCAATCCCTCAAACCCTCTTCACTGCCTAAAATGCTCCAGTCAGCAACATGTTGGAATAATCATCAATTGACTGGCTGTGTATTGATGCAGCTACAGTAAAATCTTGGAACAATTCAAGGCGATGCTGTCCATTTGATCAATGCCTCACTTGTTTTTTAACACCACCCCCCCACCCCCCGGTCCAATTGTCCCATTATAATAAATATTACCGACAGAATGTAGTGGCAGTCTCACTTTGATATCACCCCCTAATTAGAGTCATACAGATGTACAGCATGGAAACAGACCCCTCGGTCCAACTTGTCCATGCCGACCAGATATCCCAACCCAATCTAGTCCCACCTGCTAGCACCCGGCCCATATTCCTCCAAACCCTTCCTATTCATATACCCAACCAAATACCTTTTTAAATGTTGCAATTGTACCAGTCTCCACCACTTCCTCTGGAAGCTCATTCCATACACATACCACCCTCTGTGTGAAAATGTTGCCCCTTAGGTCTCTTTTATATCTTTCCCCTCTCACCCTAAACCTATGCCCTCTAGTTCTGGACTCCCCGACCCCAGGGAAAAGACTTTGTCTATTTATCCTATCCATGCCCCTCATGATTTTGTACGCCTCTATAAGGTCACCCCTCAGTCTCCGACGCTCCAGAGAAAAAAAGCCCCAGCCTGTTCAGCCTCTCTTTAATAGCTCAAATCCTCCAACCCTGGCAACATCCTTGTAAATCTTTTCTGAACCCTTTCAAGTTTCACAACATCTTTCCGATACGAAGGAGACCAGAATTGCACGCAATATTCCAACAGTGGCCTAACCAATGTACAGCTGCAACATGACCTCACAACTCCTGTTCTCAATACTATGACCAATAAAGGAAAGCATATCAAACGCCTTCTTCATTATCCTATCTACCTGCGACTCCATTTTAAAGGAGCTATGAACCTGTGTAAGTCCTGCTAAGATTTGCTTTCCCAAAATGCAGTATCTCACATTTATCTGAATTAAACTCCATCTGCCACTTCTCAGCCCATTGGCCCATCTGGTCAAGATCCTGTTGTAATCTGAGGAAACCTTCTTTGCTGTCCACTGCATCTCCAATTTTGGTGTCATCTGCAAACTTACTAACTGTGTACCTCTTATGCTCACATCCAAATCATTTATATAAATGACAAAAAGTAGAGGACCCAGCACTGATCCTTTGGCACTCCACTGGTCACAGGCCTCCAGTCTGAAAAACTACTCTCCACCACCACCACCCTCTGTTTTCTACCTTTGAGCCAGTTATGTATCCAAATGGCTAGTTCTCCCTGTATTCCGTGAAATCTAACCTTGCTAATCAGCCTCCCATGAGGAACCTTGTCAAACCCCTTACTGAGGTCCATATAGATCACATCTACCGCTCTGCCCTCATCAATCTTCTTTGTTACTTCTTCAAAAAACTCAATCAAGTTTGTGAAACATGATTTCCCATGCACAAAGCCATGTTGACTATCCTGAATCAGTCCTTGCTTTTCCAAATACACTTACATCCTATCCCTCACGATTGCCTCCAAAAACTTGCCCACCACTGACGTCAGGCTCACTGGTCTATAGTTCCCTGGCTTGTCCTTACCACTGTTCTTAAACAGTGGCACCATGTTAGCCAACCTCCAGTCTTTCAGCACCTCACCCGTGACTATCAATGATACAAATATCTTAGCAAGAGGCCCAGCAATCACTTCTCTAGCTTCCCACAGAATTCTAGGGTACACATGATCAGGTCCTGGGGATTTATCCACCTTTATGCATTTCAAGACTACCAGCACTTCTTCCTCTGTAATGTGAACATTTTGCACCATCTATTTCCCTACATTCTATATCTTCCATATCCTTTTCCACAGTAAATACTGATGCAAAATATTCATTTAGAATCTCCCACATTTTCTGTGTCTCCACACAAGGCCGCTTGCTGATCTTTGAGGGGCCCTATTCTCTCCCTAGTTACTCTTTTGTCCTTAATGTATTCGTAAAAACCCTTTGGATTCTCCTTAATTCTCATGTCCCCTTTTTGCCCTCCTGATTTCCCTCTTAAGTACACTCCTTTGCCTTTATGCTCTTCTAAGGATTCACTCAATCTACCCTGTCTATACCTCATATATGCTTCCTTTTTCTTAACCAAACCTTCAATTTCTTGAGTCATCCAGCATTCTCGTTATCTCCATCCTGAGGGCTTCTCATTTTCCAGCCGTCCCTTTACCTGCGAACATCTGCTCCCAATCAGCTTTTGAAAGTACTTGCCTAATACAGTCAAAATTGGCCTTTCTCCAATTTAGAACTTCAACTTTTAGATCTGGCCTATCCTTTTCCATCACTATTTTAAATCTAATGGAATTATGGTTGCTGGCTCCAAAGTGCTCCCCCACTGACACCTCAGTCACCTGTCCTGCCTAATTTCCCAAGAGTAGGTCAAGTTTTGCACCTTCTCTAGTAGGTACATCCACGTACTGAATCAGAAAATTGTCTTGTACACACTTAACAAATTCCTCTCCATCTAAATCCTTAACACTATGGCAGTCCCAGTCTATATTTGGAAATTTAAAATGCCCTACCATAACCACCCTATTATTCTTACAGATAGCTGAGATCTCCTTACAAGTTTTCTGAGGTTTCTATTACCTAGGTGGATAAAATCAGCAAAATAATAAATTGCCATCATCTCAAGTTGCACACCTTTCTATTTCAGATCATTTACTCTGTTCTCAAAGTGTGGCTTGAGCCCCAGTCTGTACAGGTCCTACCACCTACCAGTATGTTTCGAACTGCATTATATTTGATTACATATGGCTCCTAGTTTCATTCCACTTTCAATCTCCATATTATTTTCTGTTAGGAGATAGTGAGCACAGCAGATGCTGAATAAGTCTGAGTTGATCAAATGTGGTGCTGGAAGAAGTACAGCAGGTCAGGCAGCATCAGACACCACCACCACTGCTCTCCCCTCCTCCCCACCCCACCTCACCTCCATCCAAAGCCACAAAGGATATCCGGCAGAGACTCACTTACACATCCTCAAACCTCATTTACTGCATCTGTTGCTCTTGATGTGGTCTCCTCGACATTGGAGAGACCAAGACCAAACTTGCATAATGTTTTACAAAACATCTCTCGTCTGTACGCACCAATTTACTCAACCTTCCCATAACTCCCAATCACATTCCCCCATGACATATCTATTCTGGGCCTTCATCACCACCTAAACAATGCCACCCACAAACTGAAGGAGGAACACCTAATCTTCTGCCTCGGTAGCCTACAACCACACGATCTCAACAGTCAATTCACCAGTTTCCAAATTCCCCCCACACCCCTCCCCCAACAATCCCCCATCCCAGTTCCAACCTTCGACTTGGATTCACCTTCTTGACCTGACATACCTGTCTATCTTCCTTCCCACCGACCTATTACAATCACCTATCATCGCCCACCTATTGCCATCCCAACTACCTTTCCTCCAGTCCTCAACCTCCTCCCCCTATTTATTTTGCAGCCCCCTTCCCCCTCTTGATGAAGGGTCCAGCTTGAAATGTCAACTCTGACCTGCTGTGCTTTTCTAACACCACACTTTTCAACTCTGATCTCCAGCATCTGCAATCCTCACTTTCTCCTTGCTTGAGGTCAAGTTGGCTGCATAGTAGTATTAAACGTGTAGGTAACAGAAAATAATATAAAGTACAGCAGTTCAGGTAGCATTTGAGAAGCAGGAAAGTCGACATTTCAAGCATAAGCCCTTCATCAGGAATGAGGGGAAAGGGGGCTGAGAGATAAATGGGAGGGGGATGGGACTGAGGGAAGAAGGTAGCTGGTAAGGCGATAGGTAGATGCAGGTGAACAATGATGGTGATAGGGTGGAGGGGTTAGGTGGGAAGGAAGATGAACAGGTGGGATAGTTCAAGAGGGCAGTGCAGAATTGGAGGATTGGATCTGGGATAAGGTGGAGGGAGGGGAGATGAGGAAACTGCTGAAAACCATGTTGATGCCATGTGGTTGGAGGATTCCTAGGTGGAACATGAGGCGTTCTTCCTCCATGCCTCGGGTGGCTAGGATTTGGCAATGGATGAGGCCCAGGATTTGCATGACCTTGGCACCTTGAGAGGGGGAGTTGAAGTGGTTGGACACAGGGTGGCGGGTTCATTTTGGTGCATGTGTCTCAGAGATGTTTTTTGAAATGTTCTGCGAGTTGGTGTCCTGTCTCCTCAGTGTACAGGAGACCACATCGAGAGCAATGAATACAGTAGATGAGGTGTTTGGAGGTGCAGGAAAGTCTCTGCTAGATGTGGAAGGATTCTTTGGGGCCTTGGATGGAGGTGATGTCGGAGGTTTTGGCACAGGTTTTGCACCTCTTGCGGTGGCAAGAGAAGGTGCCGGGAGTAGAGGGTGGGTTGGTGGAGGGGAGTGGACCTAACGAGGGAGTCATGGAGGAAATGGTCTCTGCAGAATGCTGATAAGGGTGGGGGGGGGAGGTAAATATATCACTGGTGGTGGGATCTGCCTGTACGTGGCCGAAAGGTGGGAGGTGAGGACCAATGGGGTTCTATCCTTGTTGAGGTTGGAGGGGTGGGGTTCAAGGGTGGAGGTTTGGGAAGTGGATGAGATGAGCTGGAGGATGTTACTGACCACATGGGAGGGGAAAGGGTGGTCCTTTTAAGTAGGAGGCCATCTGGGATGTTCTGGAGTGGAATTGCTCCTCCTAAGAGCAGATGTGGCAGAGAGAGGAATTGGAAATAAGGGATATCATTTTTACCGGAGGGAGGTGTAGGCCAGGTAACTTTGGAAGTTGGTGGATTTGAAGTAGATGATCATGTTGAGTCAGTGCCGGAAATAGAGAAGGAGAGGTCCAGGAAGGGGAGGGAGGTGTTCAAGGAGGTCCAGGTGAACTTGAGATCAGGGTGGAAGGTGTTTGTGAAGTTGATGAATAGTTCAACATCCTCATGGGAGCACGATGTGGCACCGACACAGTCATCAATGTAGCAGAAGAAAAAGTGGGGAATGGTGTCAGTGTAACTATGGAAGCTGCACTGTTCCACGTACCCGACAAAGAAGCAGGTATATTTGGGGCTCATGCAGGTACTAATGGTTACCCCTTTGATCGGAAGGAAGTGGGAGGATTCGAAGGAAAAGTTGTTGAGGGTGAGGACAAGCTTAGCCAATTGAATGAGTGTGTCAGTGGAGAGGCACTGGTTGGGTTGGCGGCAGAGGAAGAAACGAAGGGCTTGGTGAAGGCCTTCAGCATAGTGGATGGACGTGTACAAGGACTGGATGTCACGTTGAAGATGGCACTTGGGGCTGGGGGAATGAAAGTCATGGAGGTGGAGGGCATGGTTGGTATCCCAAATGTATGTGGAGAGATTCTGGATTAAGCGGGACAGGATGGTGTCAAGGTATGCAGAGATATGTTTGGTGGGGCAGGAGCAAGCAGAGACAATGGGTCAACCAGGGTAGTCACATTTGTGAATTTTGGAGAAGAAGTAGAACCAGGCGATGTGGGGTTCAAGTATTGTGAGGTTGGAGGTTGTGGATGGGAGATCCCCTGAGGTGATGAGGTCCATGCCCCCCCCACCAACCCACCCTCCACTCCACACCCTGCACCTTCCCTTGCCACTGCAAGAGGTACAAAACCCACACCTACCCCTCACCTCCATCCAAGGCCCCAAAGGATCCTTCCACATCCAGCAGAGATTTTCCTGCACATCCCAACTCCTCATCTACTGTGTCCATTGCTCTCAATGTAGTCTCCTCTACATTGGGGGGATAGGACACCAACTCGCGGAACGTTGCAGACAACATCTCTGGGACACATGCACCAAATTGCTCCATGGCCGACCACTTCAACTCCCCCTCCCACTCCACCAAGGACATGCAAATCCTGGGCCGCCTCCACCACCAAACACTATACACCTGCCGCCTGGAGGAAGAACGCCTCATGTTCTACCTTGAGACCCTCCAACTACATGGCGTCAATGTCGATTTCATCAGTTTCCTTATCTCCCCTCCCCCACCTTATCCCAGATCAAACCCTCCAACTCAGCACCACCATCTTGAACTGTCCTGTTTGTCCATCTTCCTTCCCTGCTATCCACTCCACCCTCCACCTGCACCTACCTATTGCCTTCCCAGCTACCTTCTTCCCTAGCCCCAGCCCCCTTCCCCCCCTTCCCAATATTCCTGTTGAAGGGCTTATGCCCAAAAACATTGATTCTCCTGCTCCTCAGATGCTGACATGCTGTGCTTTTACAGCACCGCACTTTTCGACTTTGTCCTCAAACAAACTTTAGTAATCACACCAGTATGTTTAGGCTACCATTTGGTAAGCTAAAGATAAAGTAAAGAGAAGCCCATGTATTGTTGCATATGGAGGCATTGAGAGATGTACAGAAAAGTGTGGAAGATTAGATTTAAGATGATTAACCAGTAAGGAGCACTGGCAAACATTGAAAGAAACATGCTTTGCTAGAAAAATGTATGCAATCTTTACAAAAACAAAAAAGGATATCCAAAACAAAGTCACAGAGAACTGGAGCATATGAAATCAGCAGATATCAGATGCTAAATGTGAGAGACAAATTTATTGGCATCCGTGCAAAGGGAAAATTAGGGTATAGTATTAACACTTAAAAAATTACATTGTAATTTATAGTGTCAAAGATATTGTGCCATTAATGTCTATTAACTTTTTCACAAGCAATTTCCTAAATTAACATATTCATGGAAGTATATGGTGAAAGAAATTTAATTGTGTATTTAAAGGAAGCTAAATAAAAACATGAAGGGTAAGTAACAATGGATTTATTAATGGTTGAGGATTTGTAAGGTATATGAGGATCATGTGGAAGATAAACCTGTTGAACTGTGTGTGCAGTGAGCTTTATGCATGTGTCCATTGGACGATGAATGATCCACAGTATGGAGTACAAACATGGAAAATAATCTCTTCAATATCTAGGAAGTTTCAAGACTGATTTTTGTTTTGCTTTTTTTTCTTCAGTGGGTGACCATGGTTACGATAATGCTTTACCTAGCATGCATCCTCTTTTGGTAGCTCATGGACCAGCATTTCGAAAGTCTTACAAAACCAACACCATTAACAGTGTCGATATCTACCCGTTAATGTGCCACATCCTGGGATTGAAGGAGGAGGCTAACAATGGAACCTTTGCAAATGTGAGATGTTTGTTGGCTAATGAGCTATGTGTGAGTCTACCAGATGTAATTGGAATTGTAATTGGCTCCTTAATGATATTGGTAACAGTGTCCTGCCTTATAATACTAATGAAAAAGCGAATTTCACCACAGCATGAATTTGCTCGTCTCCAGTTACAGGATGATGATGATGATGATCCTTTAATAGGGTAGTTTTGAGCCTACTATTGCGAAAAGCTGGTAGTAAAATGTATTTATTTTGGTGTGGCAGTGGGAGAGGTGCTTTATTTTTAGAGATATTAGCAATAGAATTATTTTGTCTTTCCATTATCCAAGTACTTTTTAATACTGCAAGTTCCTTTAACTTGCATGCTGTAATGACGAAATCACCCAAGTAACAGGGATTAACCTGCTCCTCATAATGGCCGTTATCAAAATTCAAGCTGAAATAATGAGGTTCACAAATCTGTTCTTGTCTGTATTAATCCCTGCCACATTTAAAAAGATTCAATTTTATTTTACCCCACTTATACAGACACTTCCTGAAATGAACTCTGTAAAGTTCCCCTGCATTTGGGATTGCAAGTGACTGTACACAGCTCAAACTCACAAGACAATTTATAGTAGATTAGAAGTGATATGTTAGAAAGCAGTTCAAATGAAGCAAAAACAAAATGACAGTTCTCGTGGATTATCCACGCCTGCAGTCAATATAAAGTAGTTTTCGTGAACTGAGATGGAATTGATTACAGCAGATTTGATAGGAATATTTGGAAATTTAATTCACAGCAATTGAAGGTTGGGGTGGCCTGAAATCGTGATTGAGTTCTCCAATTCTTAACTTCAAAAAATTTCTGAAAATGTAGACAGTGCAGCCTCAAAAAGCCAAAAACTGAGTGTGCATTGAAACTGCAAATATGTGTATATTTAGATGAAATTATTTGTCAGTGCATTAACCCTGTTGTAGGAATAAGGTTTCCTGACAGACTTTGGTTTAGTTAGTGCTTAAATGTAGATTGCATTTGATTATACTTAGGGTTTGCAGTGGCATTTATCAGAATTCCAGATGCCACTGATTTTAAAAAGAAATGATGGAGCCTGTTGACCACAAAATGCAATGTCTTTAATAGTTTTATTAAGTACAGAACCAATTTATTCAAAGAAAAAGTGAATATAATTAGATGAGTAGTGAATATGGATAGGAAGATAAGACTTTGGATATCTTGGAGAATAATGCTGTAAAATAATGTCAGCATCTGAAGTACTTGCTCTAATGCTACAGTTTACTTCAATGTGGCAATGCATTCAAATGGTCTTTTGTTTTGAGGTTGGCTGTGGATCTGCTGGCAGTCGAGGAGTCAAAGGAATGATATATGAAAATGCTATCTGCATATTCACAAAGTTATTGAAGTAGTTTATTGGGAAATATGCACATAAATATTAGGACTAAACTATGATTTAAACAGATTATATTTAGGAGATGAGTTTTAATAGAATTTATAAGGGGGGGTAGGGTGAAATGAACTTGTAATTTAGGATTTAGTAAAAACTAACTGAAAAAGTAACATTTATTTTTAGCAATTTTCATTTAAAGTTTTTACTCATATTAACTGTGCTGAAGATGGCGTATTTTGAAAAGAGCATTGTGAACATTTACCACTAATTTATCACTACTTTTTACTGCTAACCCGGTCAACCACTATGATGATAAGAATTATTATTTCCAATGTTTGCAATATGATGACTGTTTTATGGATTGCAACCATCCAGAGGAAGTAGTTTTTTTTTTAAATCTCCAGTTAGTATTTTAATGGTCTACAATATCCAGATTCTCTAAGTTATGACTGTGCTGTCTCATAACAACTCGAATAGATGTTGATTGTACCCATATTTCAATTCACCTGTATTTGTTCACTACTCTTCAAGTTCTCTTTGTTGAGAATGAGCCAGCAATCAAGTGCATTTAATTATGTGGCTTTATATAGCTAAAGCAAAAGGAATCATACAGCATGTATTGACTGTTACTTTGTACATTGGAGATTAGAATCTTGTGCAGGTAACAGTGGTCTTAAAGGCTGCAAGAGAGGTGAGAACTCAATGTTACCTCATTTTGGGAAGGCTCACCACATCTTGTTCAGCATTGGGACACTGTTTAAAATCTGAGGATCAAATACTCCAGGACAGAGTTCTAGCCATTTAGAGGTCTCACAACCATCTAGTGTTGTCACTGGATCCCAGGCTAGTGTTGGTGAGACATGAGGAAAGAGGTGCAGTGGGTCAAAGGAATAGCTCATAGCGAGCTCTGCAAAGTTCCAGTCGAACACTAACTGCCTTTAAATGAGGATATCCAACCAGGAGCTAGCAAGTTTGCTTGTCATGTTCCCCACTTGGCAAGGTACAAGTCCCTGCAGAGTTAATACCAAGAAGCAGGGGGATGAGAATTCAAATTAGGCTTTAAAGGGTCATCCTGCCATGGACTGAATTTGGTTGGAGACAGAAGTTTGTGGAATCACCACATGCTAACTTCCCAACTTCTTGCCTGATCAAATCCCATCTTGCCTCTGTCTCTCTCTCACACGCACACAACTAAACCTCGCACAGAATGGGACAAGATTCTGTCTAATGTAATAAATGTTTATACAGTATCTCATTTCTGAATCCAGTGTAGTATGGAAAGTGCTCCAACACATTTTCACTCCATTTGCATATTTTTCAATCTGCTAGTTTTATAAAAAGAATTTGTGTGGGCAACAGTTAAAGTACAAGATGTTATTTTGACACCAAAGTTCAGGTGGCAATGATGCAAACAGTATTTATTGCTAATTACTTTTCTGTATATATTAATGAGCAGTCGAAGGCAATATGATATAAATTTTAGATGTTAACAACTTTTTTTACTGCTTGGATTGTATTCTTCAAAACCTTGAGTATTTAAGTTTCTTTTTCAATATTTTAATGCACAATGTTAACTTTATGCATTTATGCTAGTTAATAAGAGAATTCTTGTTAAGTTTCAAACAAAAAATTGTTTGATTAACTTTCCAAATAAGAAAATAGGAAATACTTCACCTCAATAAAGTTATGTTAAACGTTGCTCTGCTAAATAGCTTGCATTTTTCTGGAACAGCATTCCCATTGTACATTCAATTGTCAGCTTAATCTTTGCAATAGAGACAAAGTTAGAGATTCAGTTGTACTAGATATGTGACTCCAAGAAAAGAAAATAAGAGTTCACTTCCTGAAAGTTTCCTTTTTTTACTTGAGTGTAATTGTAAACTCCATGTAGAAATATGAGATAAGTTACCCAGGAGCATTAATCCTCTAATGCTAAAGGTGTAGTGACATATATTGGAACCCATCCATTATTTGAGTTTTCAACTCGATCTCAAGTCTTTAATCTATTGATTTGAAGTCATTAATAGCCAAAGCTGATTATTTTCATTTAACTTAAAAAAAAATGAGAAGTTGCATTCAAAGTTAGCAAAATGAAAAGAAAATACAAGACATTTAGTAATGGAATTAAAAGAATTATGATGATTAGAAGTAATAAAATTATTTAAATTGTGTTCAGTATAGGACTATTATGTTACACATATTAAAAAGTATGCAAGTTCTCCCAGAGTCTTGGTCAATTATTTACTCATCCAGCTGCCACCTAAAACATGAACTCTTCATTTTTTGGTTGTGAGAGCATGTGCACAAATAAGCTGTCTTGATTCCTGTATTAGAAAATTGACTATACTTCAAATGCTTTAGGGTTTTGAGAGATCATGAATGGTGCTATGTAAATTGAAGTAATAAAATAATAAAAATAGCTCTTCACCTGCTTTTTAATCCCATTACCTTTCAAACATTACACTTATAAATTATTATAAAAGTGTGACTTATTAATGTTCCTAGAAATAATTCTATAGTTAATTTAATGGCATTGTTCCAGTCTTTCTCTTCCTTCCTGTGCCAATGTACTAACATAATATGATCATGTTCTACACAAAATTTGTAAATGTTCAACATCAAACAATCTGATAGTTGCATCATGCATCAATTGCATTATACTTGGAGACGTTTGGTACAAGCTGTGTGAACAATATTGCACTTAATAAGGAATTAGGCAGTTTATTTCATTTTGATGGTCACTTGTTGAGCACTTAAACTTGCTCCCCAACAAAAACTGCTGTTTAAATTGAGAAAACAAAATGAACACAGTCATGAAACATTAAACCTGTCTCCCATTACTTTCAGAATTTCAAAATGTAAAGAAAAAATTAGCAATTCATAAACTGTTCTTGTCAATATTGTGTTGTACAATTCATCAGATTTATTTGCTTTGGGACTAGGATTCTTAATTTTCATAAATCAAAACACAACTTTTCAGATTATCTTTTGGCAACACAGTGGATGCTACACAATTAAGTTAAAAATGTTGATTCACAAATTAGCACATGTAGTTTTTAAATTTGGCATTTATCACATGATCATTAGTTGTAAGATTTAATTTTTTAGTAGTACTGAACTTGAGTATATCCTCAATCATAATGGATTACTTCAACAATAATATAGTTAATTTTAAAGTGGAGGTATTTCTCATTTTTAGGTGTCTGGTTTTGAATCACTTGGGAACTCAAATAACAATACTGTCCTTTATTAATATGCTATGTTCCAATGTTAGAATGGTAAATATTAGCATTTAGAAAGCAAAAATTGGCTTTCGAACTCAAAGCCAAATAAGATATTTTTGGTACATAATTGCCTGTAAAGTAATAAAACTTTTCAGAAATTGGTTGTATTCTCATTTATTTGGATTCTAAAAATGAACAATAAATATTTTAATTTGATTTTTTATTTGTATCAAATGTTTATATCATATCATTGAAATCATATTGTCATTTCAATCATCTGTGGTTATGGAGGTACTGTTCCTATTCCTTTCATTGCTGCTGAAAGTTACTGGATCATTTTACTATTGTTCCATGTCTAATCCTTACAGGTAAAAGCTGCATGCTTCATAGTTCAAGTGTAAAGTAATACCTTCCAAGGGTTATTTCCACTTATTGTTTGTTAAAATGACCAATGACTCATATCATTATGCATCTGGAGAAGGATATTCAGTGCTTCAAGGTCATGCCAACCCTCTGTAATGGCAATCCAGGTAGCCCATTCTCCTGAACTAAACCAGCTGATACTTCTCACATCAACAAAATTCAACAGACATCAACATCCTCTGTCATTTTCATTCTCCCATTTAGTTGTATGAGATATGCCTGTTGTAAATAGAATTACATGTAACAAAGCTATACTGTCAATGCCCTTTAAATATTAACCTTTGTGTAAATTGATCAGACTTTTAAAAAGAAAGTTCAATAGGATTTGGATGCTGCCTACTTCAGAATGCAGTAAAGAGCTAACCATATTGTTGTGGGTCTAGAGTCACCTACATGCTAGACCTGGTAAGGATGACAAATTTTCTTCTCTGTAGGACATTAGTGAATCAGATTGGTTTTTACAACAATGATTAGCTCTACAGTCACCATCATTGAGAGAGTTTTAATTTCAGATTAAATTTAACCATCTGTTATGGTAGAATTTGAGTTCATGTCCTAACTGGATTACCCTGAGCTTCTGGATTACTGGTCCAGTGACATGACCACTATGCAACTGTTTTCATGTGTTCTTTTCCACCTTAACCAATTCAAATGCAAGATGTGCGGATTTTATTTCTGTTCCAAGGGCTTTCAATCTGATGGACTGGAAAATACAAGTATCCCTTAAAGAAAACACAAGCTTTGCAAATTGACTGTTTTGGAGCATTCCATTGAAGTTTTTCCTTGTTTTTTAGATTAGATTACTTTCAGTGTGGAAACAGGCCCTTCGGCCCAACAAGTCCACACCGACCCGCCGAAGCGCGGCTCACCCATACCCCTACCCACCCATACCCCTTACCTAACAGTACGGGCAATTTAGCATGGCCAATTCACCTGACCCACACATCTTTGGAATGTGGGAGGAAACCGGAGCACTCGGAGGAAACCCACGCACACACGAGGAGAACGTGCAAACTCCACATAGTCTGTCGCCTGAGTCGGGAATTGAACCCAGGTCTCAGGCACTGTGAGGCAGCAGTGCTAACTGCTGTGCCACTGTGCCGCCCACAATGTGCTGTTATGGCATTATCTAATTTAGCTACTAGTCCAGTAGGGCCAGGCTTGGGAGTAGGATAGGGGGAGGAATTGAATCCTCAATGAACTTTTTCATTTGCATTACAGAGACTGTTGGGGAAAAAAAAACTTCCTGCAATGTCTCAAATGCATGAAATAAAAACAATATACTTTGGACACTTATCTCTGGTGATGCCTAAAGCACTCTTGGGATTCTTTTTTTACATTGAACTTTAAACATCTGTTTCAGGATCTCACTTTCAAATTTGTCAGAATTGAATGGAGTCTGAACCCAACATACTGTACACAATATTTTGGGTTCTTCAGTACTTTACCAAGTAATTAAAGGGATTACTGATCCCCAAGCTACCACAAGATATATACATATATATCATTATAAATCTACAAAGATGAATTTTTGCTGTTGGGTCTAATGACTTTTAGCATTCAATCCCAACCTGGTAAGCATTTTGCAACAAAAGGAATAACCAGCTTTTTTTTTGCAAGAAATCACATGGTTTCTGTAATACATCTGGGCTTTAATTTTATCAACATTAAACTTTGTGCATCATTTTGTACAACCCCCACCCCCATAACTTATTCCACCAATTGCTGAGATGTTACTTTTGAAGTTGTTCTTGCAAATGCTTTATAATTAATGGAAACTGCAGAATCATATTAATCATTGTCCTGTTACATATGGCTCTGTACTGTCACAACTTGCTGTCTCTTAGTAAATTAGATTAAAATCCAATTGTTAAATTAACACATCCTTGCAATTTTTAAATTGATGGATCTTTAGACGTAAGTAATATATATTCCAGTTATATCTATTACCAAGAATTCACTAATTTGGTTTTATTCTCAGAATTAGTGCAATACTAAGACACAGCCTTTGCTTACTATTATCACGAGGTTAGTTTAGTTCAGTTGGATGGATGGCTGGTTTGTGATGCAGAGTCATATCAATAGTATAGGTTGAATTCCTGCACTAACTGAGGTTACCTGAATGATTCTGCTTCTAAACCTCTTCACCCTCCATCTAAGGTGTGGTGATTGTCAGATTAAACTACCACCAGTTGTTTGTCTCAGAGAAACGTTTACATTGAAGTGACAGTTCAATAAAGTTCAAATTAGACAAAAAAAAATATGCCACAGTACATAGCTCCATTTCACTATAACAATATATACACAGAACATTTTTTTTAAAAAATCACAATTTGACAAGCTTTTTTTATTGTTTTTAATGAATTGATTTGACAAACGTCAAAATCAAATGGCAATAGTTAAAACAAATACATCTACATTGCTTTTAATCCATTTACTACAATTTGCATTTATCAATTGTTCCTTGAAGATTTATCTTAACTTATTACAGTTTAAAAGCTATGCAAAAAAACTGCTAACTCTTATCTTTAGAACCAGAAGTTATATTCTTTACATGGTCAGTTGATGCAGTGTGCACTCTTCCCCCATGCTCTTACTCCCCACCTCCACTGTTTCAGTGATGTCGCCTCCCAAATGAGTAAACCAGAAAAATTCAATGAAAGTAGTTACTTAGATTGCAGTTGAGGTTTTAATGTGAATACCAACTCTATTTAAATCATTTTGATCACAAAAGGAATTGAAAGAAATATGCCCTAAATAATATTTGTACCAAATGAATAAGCTGCATTTCATTTTTGTTTCTTTTTCAGGGATTTCTAATTTAGCAATGTGACAACAAACCCACTTGGTGATCAGCTTCATTTATTTGTAAATTCTGTTTTAAGTGTATGATCCAAGTTCCCAAATTACCATAGGATTTCTTGAATGCTAATAAATATCTTCCACCATTGTATGGGTAAAGCTGTACCTCTGGCAGATTAGAGCCACAAATGGGTGCATTTGATCATGATTACAGAAAATACAACCACTTGCATTTATGTAGTAACTTTAACATAGCAAATACCCAATGTGCTTCACCAACAAATAGCAAAGATTAGGAAGGTGGACAAGATGGGTTGTCAGGAGAGTAGGCAAAAATGTATTCCAAAATGTGGAGTCTCAATTGATTAAATGCAGTCAAAAATGAAGGCCAAAGTACCATGGGTGGGGACAAATAGGGCTAGAAGAGCTTATAGAAAACAGGAATGGGTCTTCCTTCTTTATTTCAAACGCACTGCTTCCACCACCTTCTGTGGAATCTAATTCCAAAGACTGAACACTCTGGAAAAGAAAAATTTCTTAGCTGGACTAAGAAGACATGTTTTGTGATTTACACATGTAAAAAGTGAAACTATCACTGTATTCTAACAGATGAAAGGCTTAACAGACAATCAATGTTTCAATGTATAATTTCAGTTACATCACACTGTAAAGTTTTGCTATAAATTCTGTGTTAAGATTGAGCCCTCCACCATCACCTGATGAAGGAGCGTCACTCCAAACGGTAGTGTGCTTCCAAGTAAACCTGTTGGACTATAACCTGGTGTTGTGTAATTTTTAGATTTAATTTAGAAGTGACTCAGGTGAAAGCAACATGAAACAATTCCTAATTGAAGAGGAACAAAAATTGCAATTACACTTAAAAATGGTTAAAATATTTTTACCACCCATAGATATGTGTAATAGAAGCAAATTGATGTGAATGCTGAAAATCTGAAACAAACAATTTGCTGAAAATTCTTCTGAAGAAAACTACACTGGACTGGAAATGTGAACTGTGTCTCTCTCTCCACAGATGCTGCCAGACCTTTTCCCCAGCATTTTTATATTGGTTGTAGCATTTTGACTAACTCAGATGAGGATTTCTGTAATTCTACTAATCAGAAAAATACAGGTACAACTATCAAAACTTCATACGTAAGGCTTCATGTATACTTCGGATATAGATTCTGTCTGGGACCTCTGATTGCAACTTAGGTATTTACTCTCTATAAAGTAACTAGTAACTCACAATTGGATCTGGATCTCAACATACAACAATCATTTAGGTGTCACTTCTAAATCACTAACAGAACAGTGATGAAGGAATTAATTCTAGAAAATCATGGTTTATGTGAAGCTTCAATAGAAAAATACAGCTTGTAATAATCATTTTGTTAGTTTAAGTTCCATGTGGAGGAGACAGGTCACCAAATAATTTTCCAATGTTTAATTATAAAGTAACACATCTTCATTGAAGTTTGATATTCCCTTTTTCTTCCCCAGTCCTTGCATTATTCAGCTATAGTTTTTAAACATGTACTTTTACAATAAAACCAATGTTTGGGTAAGATATCCAGGAGGTCAGTTTAGCTTGAAATAGGAAGGACATTCCAGTTAGCCCCATTACAAGATCTAGGGATATAAACATTGCTGCCTAAGATATAGAGCAAGATTTTTACAAGAACAAAGTTTCCTGCCTTGCTACGAAACACATTGGTGGGACATTTGGTGGTCTCACAGTCACTTAACACTAAGTGACATTAGTTAAGTAGAGGCAGGACCTAACACAATCCCACTTATTTGACAGTCTCTGGGGGTGGGCACCTGATGGAAAGGGGGTCCTTCAGAGAGGACCTCACTCTTTTCACATCTGAGGCCTAAATGTAGTGACCTGCTAGGGTTCTCGCTGTACAACTCAAAACAGCATCAAATTTGAGATTTAGGGTGAACAGGGCGGTCTTTAAGTGACAAATAATTGGCCACATCTGACCCTCATAAAATTGCAGCTAAGTTGGGAGAGGCAGGAGGGGTAGCAGGAGGACCACCTTGGGAATTTTACCACTTGCTTTTACCCCAATCTTCCCTCTCTCCATCCTAACAATGTGAACCACAAAATTCTACCTGTAATGTCTTAGATCGTGACTTACAACAGGTGTCAGTTGCTAGAATGGGTGTTATGTGATGTTTTTAATTATAATAAGGTATTTGAGTAAATATTTCTTAACCAAATTCTTTTAACATTAATCATGTAGTCATCACTCAATAAAGTTTCTCTATGGCATTACTTTCTATACTCACTAGTAGATCTGACCCACTTGAGTACTGTTACCATCCCAAGCTGCTACAGGGCATACTTACAGACACATTTTCCGAATCTGCAAAACTATAACCCTAATTTCACATATTGTATGACTACAGTCTCTCAGATAGTTAATACCATTTTGAGATGATAAATGACAATTGACAGAAGATATATAGAAACTTTAAGTTCCATATCCAAGAAAGGTTCAATACACTCAAATTCATCTTGGCAGCAAGGGTTGAGACATTTCACCTTGGTGAATATTCAATCCAGACATCTGGCTTTTTGTAACCTGCTGTACAAATACTATAAGAAAACAAACAACCAGTACACTTCCAAGGAGAATTCCGAGCCAAGCATATGAACCCCTTGTGTTTATTTCACCCTGGGTTACAATATCCACAACTGAACTTCCAGTTGCGATCATTTTTCCATCAACTAATAATTCTTGAACATTGTTTAAGGTGCCATTATTGGACATGGGGACAATTCCCAAAATGTGGCAGATTAATGGGTAAACGTCAACAATATCCATGATTTCCTTGGTAAAGTTCTTCTTGAAAGCAGGACCATGGGCGATCAGTAATGGTTGCATACTGTTTATGGTGTTATCATATCCATGATCACCCACTAAAAGGAAAGAAAAGAACAGTTTTGTGACAAACAAATCAATTTCAAATGAGCACATAATTCCTGAAAGTCCTTATTAAATGAAGAATTTATGCTCAACACAGCAAATACTATCATTACAAATGACCACCTGGACCCACATGCAAGAGCACAGATGCATCTGGATTTCAATTGCAATAAGCAATGGGAACAGAAAGTGTGTTTTGACAGATGTTAATGTACTTGGATACTCTAACTGCTCTTGATACAGCTTTAAGAAGTTACAAACCACAAAGTCATACAGATGTACAGCATGGAAACAGACCCTTTGGTCCAACTCGTCCATGCCGACCAGCTATCCCAACCCAATCTAGTCCCACCTGCCATCACCTGACCCATGTCCCTCTAAACCCTTCTTATTCATATACCCATCCAGATACCTTCTAAATGTTGCAATTGTTCTAGTTTCCACCACTTCCTCTGGCAGCCCATTCCACACATGTACCAACCTCTGTGTGAAAAAGTTGCCCCTTAGCACTCTTACATATCTTTCCCCTCTCACCCTAAACCTATGCTATCTAGTTTTGGACTCCCTCACCCTAGGGAAAAGACTGTGTCTATTTATCCTATCCAATCCCCTTATAATTTTGTAAACCTCTGTAAGGTCACCCCTCAGCTCCCGATGCTCCAGGGAAAACGGCCCCAACCTATTCAACCTCTCCCTATAGCTCAAATCCTCCAAACCTGGCAACATCCTTGTAAATCTTTTCTGAACCCTTTCAAGTTTCACAACATCCTTCTGATAGGAAGCAGACCAGAATTGCACACAATATTCCAAATGTGACCTAACCAATGTCCTGCACAGCGCAACATGACCTCCCAACTCCTATACTTAATACTCTGACCAATAAAGGAAAGTGTAACAAACACGTTTTCACTAGCCGAAATAATTTTTAAAATGCATATTGAAATAACTCATAATAAAGCCACAGTAACCATATTATAACTGAATCAATACTAAGTTATTGAACTTATTTGGTTTTAGGAAACATTTCCATACTCCAACAAAAACAGAAATTGCTGGAAAAGCTTAACAGGCCTGACAGCATCTGTGGAGAGAAATCAGAGTTATCATTTTGGGTTGAGTGACCCTTCCATAGAACTGACGGCAGCTAGGAAAATATCAGTTTATATGCAGAAGATAGGGATGGGGGAGGGGGTAAAGAGAAAACAATAGGTAAGGGTAGAGCTGAAAGAGAGAGAACAGTTGGACAGGTAAAGGAGTGAATAACGATCCAACTAGGAGGGTGAATACGTATGAATGGGGACAAACTCCAAGACAACTTGTTAACATTCTCACTTTGAATTCATTTTCCTTTGTTTTCTAGATGTATTCTTTAAATCAATCATACAACATAAGGTACTTAGCTTTCTACATTAGTTATTGTACTGAAAGTAGTCTTGGGATCACTATGAGTCCAGAATAGTGGCAGCCATTATGGGTAATCAAGAGGTCACATTGGTGAGCCCACACCCAGATTTCACGGAAGCTCAACTTAAGAATCCAGTTTCTGCGGAAATCAATCATGCAAAACAGGAAGAAAAAAGGCCTTAGAGGACCATGAAAGCCAATTACAGTATGTATGTCATTTAAGAGACAGATGCGTGGTACCTGAAGACTATTGATGGAATGTTATACAGCATATGGACGTACATGGAATTGTGTAGGTTAGATGGGGTTCAGGTTGGTACGACAGGTCGGTGCAACATTGAGGGCCGAAGGGTCTGTACTGCGCTGTAATGTTCTATCCCATGGAAGTGCCAGTGCATGGCATCAAGGAAATGAGGGAACCTGGAAATATATCAAAATGCAAGATAATGGCCTAGAATGTAGTCAAATATAGAGGACTGTGAAGGAAACAAAAAAATGCTGGACTAATTCAGTAGGTCTGACAACATCCGTGGAGAGAAAATAGGGTTGATTGGTATGTCTGCAAAACAACCCAAACCACAGTAAAAGGGAGTATTGGGAGTGAGCTGAAGAGTGGAGGAACTATGACGGTCAATCCAGATTAACTTCACTGGAATTAAAAACAAAAATTGCTGAAAACACCTAGCAGGTTTGGCAGTAACTGAAGGAACAGCGCTCCAAAAGCCTGTACTTCCAAATAAACCTGTTGGAGTATAACCTGGTGTCGTGTGATCTTTAACTTTGTGGAGACAGAAACAGTGTTAATATTTTGAATCCAATGACTTTTCTTTGGAACTGAAGGGGATTGGAAAATGACTTTATTTTGTTGGCAAAGTGGGGAGGAGAAAGTAGAAGAGATGGTGAAGGTGCCCAAAGCAAAAGACGGAATGCTTAAGAGTGGTAAAGTTGGGATTGAAATGCAAAATAGGTGAGAATGTAGGTTTGATTAGAGAAAATCAGGCTTTACTCTCAGCCGAGTTGACCAAAAATACACTGAGTTAGTGGGGGAAAAGAGACGCCATTGCATCTGTTCTGATGATGCTATTTTCCACAGATATACCAGTGATATGTTAACTTTATCCTTCTTGATTGAAAGGGCCGTTAGCCATGTCGGACTCATTTCCCACAGTTCTGAACCCTCTCTACTTGCCCTATCTTCCAGAACAAGGACAGAGTTCTCATTGTATTTACCTTTTCACCCCACCAGTCTCCACATTCAAAGGATCATCCTTTGCCATTTCCGCCACTTCCAGCTACCATCAAACACATCTCCCCCTCTCCTTCTTTGTCAGCATTCCATAGGGTCGGTCCCTTCATGACACCTTCCAGTCTTCCATCACTGCTAAATATTTCCTCACTCTCACATGTACCTTTCCATACAACCAGAAAAATTGCAACAAGTGCTCATTTCGCCTCTCTCCACACTTTCCACATGAAACTTTTGTTTATTTGTACTTTGTTCAATGTAGTTTGCTGTATTCACTGCTTACAATGCAGTCTGTTTTATATTGGCAAAGCTAAACACAGACTGGGTCACTGCTTTGCAGAATATCTATGCCCTGTCTCGAAGAATAACTTCATTCATCCACTTGCTTGTCATTTCAACAAACCACTTTACTTCCACGCCAAGATTTCCATCCTACAGCTACTGCAATGTTTCAGCAAAACTCAACACAAGCTGGGCCAAACAGCACCTCATTTTCCTCTTAGGCACTTTACAGTTTTCAGGACTCAATGTTGAGCTCAATGACTTCAGAGTATGAACACTGTCCTGCATTTTGATCCCACCCACTCTCTACCACACATTGTTTGTGTCTTGTTAGCTTTGTTCTCAGTGGAATTAACCTATTTCCTTCTATTGAGACCTCTGATCACATGTATTTTACATCCTTTATTCCTTTACCACCATTAGCAGTCCCACTGTCTTTTACATAGAAATGTAGAAGAGAGGAACAGGAGTAGACTATTCTATTCCTCGAGTCTGCACTGCCATTCAATATGATCATTGTTGATTATCAAGCTCAATGCCAGAATCCTGCCCTTCTCCCATATTTCTTGATCCCTTTAGCCACCAGAGCTGTATCTAGCACCTTCTTGAAAGCACAATATTTTGGCCTCAAACAGTTTTTGTGGCAGTGAATTCTACTGGTTCACCATTCTTTGGGTGAACAAATTTCTCAGATCTCAGTCTGACAAGGTTTACTCCTTATGCTCAAATATGGCCCCTGCCCCCCCCCCCCCCCCCCGGGAACATTCTTCCTGCATCTAATCTGTCAAATTCTGTTAAATGTGATACCAGACCCCACACCAATTGCCCTTTGGGCAATTAGGAATGGGAAGGATAGGCAATGCTGGCCTAGCCAATGATGCCTTCATCCCATGAATGAATTTAAAAATTCTGATAGATTTTAGTTTTTCTATGAGATTCCACCCTCACTTTCCTGAACTCCAGTGAACACAAGAGAACACTTCCTGATGAACAGCTTTTGCCCGAAACGTCAATTTTTGTGCTCCTCGGATGCTGCCTGACCTGCTATGCTTTTCCAGCACCACACTCTCGACTTTAATCTCCAGCATCTGCTGTACTCACTTTCTCCAGTGAACACAATCCTAACTGACTCAATCTCTCCTCATACATCAATCCTGCATTTCTCAAAATCAACTTGGTAAATCTTTGCTGCACTTCCTCTAAAGAGCGTCTTTCCTCAGATAAGGAGATCAAAACACACAGTATTCCAGGTGTGGCCTCACCATGCCTAGTATAACTGCAGCAAGACATTCTTGTTCTTGTACTGGAGACTTCTCACTGTGACAGCCAACATACAGTTTGCCTTCTTTATTTCTTGCTGCACTTGTGCATCAGCCACTGAAATTAAGCGCACAAGGACACCAAAGTCTTGGTGAACATTCCTCACTCTCAATTTACCTGACATTTACCTATATTATTCTGAATTTGACCGCTCAGCCTGCACTGCAACATCTCTGCATTCTCCTAAAAAGCTTTTCCTTCCACCTAGCTTTCTGTCATATGCAAATTTGACATATTATCTTTAGTTCCATCATGTAATTCATAACATATATTGTAAATAGCTGGGATCTTGCATTATCCCTCTAGTGCCTGCCATTCTGAAAAAGACCCATTCATTCCTACTCTTTTTTATCTGTCTGCTAACCAATTTCTATCTGACACTACTCCAAATCCTGTGCACTTTAATTTTATGTATTAATCTCTTTAGTGGGACTTTGTCGAAAGCCTTCTGAAAGTCCAAATAAGTCACGTCCTCTGGGCTCCCTGATCAACTGAACTCATTCCATCCTTGAAGAATTCCAGTAGATTTGTCAAACATGTTTTCCCTTTTACACATCCAAGCTGTGTCCGATTCTACCACGGTTTCCGTATGTTGTGCTAAAAAACCAGTGATAATGGAGACTAGCATCTTCCTGTGACCAATATCAAGACTCACTGGTTTATAACTCCCTGTCTCCTCTCCACCTTCCTTTTTTGAATAGTGGGACTACATTAGAAAATATTCCAGACTCCAAAGAATCTTGGAAGATGAACATCAATGTATCCACTATATCTTGGGTCACTCCTTAAGTACTCTGGGATGTAAATTATTAGACCCTGGAGATTTATCAACCTTTAATTCCAACAATTTCTCCAACACCATTTCTCTACTAATACAGATTGGTTCAGTTCCTCCCTGTCACTAATCACTGTGTTCCCCATCATTTCTGCATCTTATTTGTGTCCTCATAAAATCACAGAATTCCTACAGTGCAGATAGAGGCCATTTTGCCCATCAAGTTTCACTGACCTTCTGACAAACCGAGACACCTCACTCTCCCACTCTATTCCCATAGTTAATCCATCTGGCCTAAACATCCCTAGATACTACTAGGCAATTTAGAATGGCCAATCCATCTAACTTGCACATCTTTTGACTGTGGGGGAAATCCAAAGAACCTAGAGGAAACCCATGTAGATATTGGAAGACATGCAAACTCCACACAGACATTCACCAAAGGATAGGATTGAACCCAGGTCCGAGATGCTGTGAAGCAGGAATGCTAATCACTGTGCCGCTGTGCCCTGTTCCACCCTCCTTTGTAAATACAGAAACCAAGTATGAATTTGATACTGGTAATGTCATTGGAGTGATGAAATATGGGGGAAATCAATAATGCGCTCCTAAATCATCCTAGGCTACGAAGGAAGCCTCATGCAGGTTTAAGATTGCTGTTAATTGCACTATGAAGGTAGCATCAGTGGTCATGAGTCTGGCTCAGCATGCCCAAGCAAGAGGAGATAAGTTATGACAGCCTTCCAAAAATCATTCTGGCATGGTGTGATGCAGTGCACCCTAGGTAATGGTATGGTCTGTTTGGCTCCAAAACTACACTTGACCTGGTGAACATAAACAGTAAGAAATAGTCATCCTGTGACCAATGACAATTTGACATCTGTCTGGACCACTTATTTTTTTAAACTGAATCCCCTTTGCCCTACCTCCACAGCCATGGCATCTGACCAAAGTCCAATAAGAGTTAGACCAAGTGCATAAGATGTCTAAAAGAAGCCAAGTGCAACTGTATATCAAAGAAATACAAGTAACCATCTGGTGGATGAACTAGGGAATAAATGCACAAGTTCACTCCGTATCAGAACATCCTCAAACCTTCTGGACATAGCTCAGTTTGTAGGGTTGTTGTGACCTTGTGGTGTTCTCTGTCAGTTCAACAAGAAGCAAGGAACTGGAAAAGCAAACAATTATGGGAGGGATTTTCCAAAAAGGAATTCCTTGGGGGAAGCCAGGGAATCATGAATTGGAAGATTTTATCAAAACCTAACTAGACTCTGAATAAACCTGATTAGATTTAAAGGGTCAGACTTTTAAGCTAACTGCTGCCTTTTCCCATTGGCGCCACAAGCAGTATGACATCTGGTGAAACTTCAAAAATGAGAAATGGAGTAGACCATTCACCCTTCAAGCCTGCTCCATCACTTGTGGCTGATCATAAAATGTCATATGTCTTACATCAGCCCTGCCATCCAGGAATCAGTCTGGTAAACCTGAACTGCACTTCCTCCATAGCTAGAATATCCATCCTCAGATAGGTGGATCATAACTGCACACAATACTCCAGGTGTTATCTCACCAAACTTCTGTACAATTGCAGTAAGACATGTCTGCTGCTGTACTCAGAATATCTCGCTATGAAGGCCAACATACCATTTGCTTTCTTTACCATCTGCTAAACCTGCATGCTGAAGAGTGATGTACATAAACAACCTAAGAGGAAAAGAAGCAAATGCTGACAAGAGAATGGAGAGGTATGGTGTAACATATTGAATCTGTAATGTGTTCAGCTGAACCTATGAATCTTTGAGTACTGCAAACAAACTTCACATCCTTAAAGTTTAAGTGATACTTAAATCCAAAGGTCTTGTTATCTTGATTCTAAACTTAACATGTGATTAATATGGTGTAACTGTGCTATTGTTAAGGAAACTGAAAAGATGATAACCTGCAAGGTGGCAATCTAGATCAGATTGAATATAAAATTGATAAGGTTAAAATTACTATTAAATTTATAACAAATGCACTATATGTGCTGGTTGCTTAGCAACCAAGAACTTGGCAGGGATGAGATTATCATTTCATTAATCATGTCAGAACTAGAGAACAAAGAACTAGCTGCTAAGGTGATCAAAAAGCTTGATGAAATTGCTAAGAAACAACTGACCAATACCCAGGCAACCTTGCATATGTGGGTTTATTATTATATGTAAGTTCCTTGTTGAGTACCAAGGAAACATGTTAAGTTTTGAGTTATCTACACTTAAAAGTAAATCTCTAAAAGGGGATATTAACTTATAAAAATGCATAATTTTGAAAAATACAATTTGAACATTACGTATTCAGTTAGGAACTTGGGATATGAATGCCACTGGCATGATCACCATTTGTTGCCCAACTTTAGCTGTTTTAGTATGGTTGATACAACAGAATGACTTGCTAGGTGACTTCAGAATGAACTCAGGATTTAACAAATTCAGTTTGAGACACATATAGGTTAGACCAAATGGTAAGGACACTGTAAAAAGGACACTGGTGAACCAGTAAGATTTTACAACTATCACTTTTGCTCTGTCTAGCTTAAGGTTGTACTGAAAATACTCGCAAACTATAAGTGCACTCAGAATGGAAGACAATTTCAATGGAAATCAAATAGTAAGATGCTTAAAAAAGATTGAGAGAGAAAATTGGAACACAAATATATTTACGTATTTCTATTTTTCAGGAATAGCAGCCAGTGACAAGTGGTGTTCCACAAGGGTCAGTGTCGGGACCACAACTTTTCACTTCATACATTAATGATCTAGATGAAGGAACTGGGAGCATACTGGTTAAGTTTGCAGATGAACAAAGATATGTAGAGGAACAGGTAGTATGGAGGAGGTGAGGAGGTTGCAGAAGGACTTGGACAAGTTAGGAGATTGGGCAAAGACGTGGCAGATGGAGTACAATGTGGGGAAGTATGAGATCATGCACTTTTCTAAGAAGAGTAGAAGTATGACTATTTTTTAAATGGGGAGAAAATTCGGAAGTCTGAAGTGCAAAGAGACTTGGGAATTCTAGTCCAGGATTCTCTAAAGGTAATCTTGCAGGTTGAGTCAGTAGTTAGGAAGGCTAATGCAATGATGGCATTTATTTTGTGAGGACTTGAGAAGCAGGGATGTACTTCTGAGACTCTATATGGCTTTGGTCAGACCACATTTTGAGTATTGTGCACAGTTTTGGGCCCCATATCTCAGGAAGGATATATTGGCCTGGAGCAAGTTCAAGGAAGGTTCATGAGAATGGTCCCAGCAATGAAAAGCTTAGCATATGAGGAATGTTTGAGGATTCTGCAAATACACTCGATGGAATTTAGTAAGATGAGGGAGGACATAATTGTTCAGGCCATTCAGTACTCTGTAAGTTTCAGTGGATGTTGGGAAGATGTTTCCATTGATAGGAGAGAATGGGACCTTAGGGAAGATTTTTTACAATAAAGATAAGGAGAAACTTCTTCAGCCAGAGTGGTGAATCTATGGAATTCACTGCCACAGAAGACAGTGGAGGCCAGGTCATTGAATATATTTAAGCCAGAGATAGATAGGTTCTTGATCGTCAAGAGGAATCAAGGGTTACAGGAAGAAAGTAGGAGAATGGGGTTGAGAAACTTATCAGCCATGATTGAATGGTGGAGCAGACTCAATGGGCTGGATGGCCTAATTTATGCTCCTATGTCTATGGTCTTATTAAGTGCAATTCATATATTGTGGTGCATGCATCAGTTCTTTATCCTTGCAGTTTGAAATTTTTTTTGTCTTTAGATTGCTAAATTAATGCAATCTTCTCTCAATGTGTTTTGAAGTAGCCAAATAAAAGCATGTAATGTGCTTATAATAGTTGAAGAGTGACAAAAGTGCATAGCTAGACATGAGAAGAAATTGCTCCCCTTTATTAATAACTGCCTTATCCAAAAAGAAGTATGTAAATTTTCTATTTCTTTAAAAGAATTTTAGAAAGCATTTTTAAAAAGAAAATACTTACAATTAAATTTTCCAGTTGTCTTATTCTGATTGATTGTCCACCCTTCATCTGCCACAACTATTATTGGTTGGATTCTCTTATTGTGCTTGTACCGAAAGCGATCTGGAATATCCTCCTTCTTGTATACAGTCATATTGGAGTGAGCATTCACTAAAGCATTATATATCTCATTATATTTACCTGCAACAAAACAAAATGGCTGTCACATCAGTGGCTGGTGCAAAAAGCACATTCAAAATTTTTGTTGAAAGATAGATGGAAATGAAGCTACAGCATTCATACGAACAAGGAACTGGAATAGCACATTCAGCATCTTGAACTGTCTTCACTATTTAATCTTACTGTAACCCTAAATCTGCATTCCCTCCTATCCCTTATAATGTTTTATCCCCTTGTTTAGCAAGAATCTATTCACGTCTCTGTCTTAAACAAATTCAGCATGCTGCTTCCACCACCTTCTTTGGAGGAGAGTTCCAGACGTTGATGATCCTCTGAAGAACAAAATTTGATATCATCTGTTTTAAATAGCTAAGTCCTGATTTTTAAACAATAACCTCTACTTTTTGATTCACTCCTAAGTAGAAACATCCTCTCCGCATCCATCATGTTAAGATTTTTCAGCATCATAAACCTTTCAATCAAGTTGCCTCTTACTTTAAACTTCAGCAGATACAAACCTAGCCTGTCCCACCTTTACTCATTAGACAACCTTCCATTCCTGGTATTAAATATGATAAATCTTCCCTGAACTGCTTCCCATAGATTTACATTCTTATTTTAAATGAGGAGACTAATACTATACATAGTGCTCCAGATGTGGTCTCAGCAGTGCCTTGTACCACTGAAGCATAAACTCCTTTCCTTTGTATTCAATGCCCCTTTCAATAAGGAACAACATTATTAGCTTTCCTGATTTAATATATAGTTATAGCATATACTTTCTGTAATGTATACACAAGGTGACACAGATAGCTGCATCTCAGATCTCCGTAATCTCTCACCATTAGGTAATATACTTATTTTTAAATTCCTACTGTCAAAGTGGACAATTTCACATTTTACCACATTGTACTCCATTTTGCCACATCTTTGCCCACTCACTTAACCTATCTATATTGTTTTATAGCTTCATGTTCACAATTAATGTTCCTACACATTTTTTTAAGCCATTGGCAAATGCATTGCCCATCCTCTCATTCAAGTCATTTATAGAAATTGTAATAGCTGACCACCTTACACTGGTCTGGGTGGTACATCAACATAATGCTACTCTGAAATCCCCCCTTTGTGCTTTAAGTCCAATCCATTTGAGTAAATATTCCTTTATGCTTAAGATTAATTTCTATAGCTGTGCATTAGCCTTTAGTGACTTGTTTATGTGGACACCCAAAACCCAATTCTTTTCCACAACTCAGTCTATCAACATTAAGAAAATTTCGAAGTTGCTTTGTTCAGGTTCAAGTTAGCTGATCTCAGAATTATATTCCAAATATGTTGAATCCAAGATTTATCAAAAAAAACCCAACCGTCATAAATGTTATCTTACCTTCTTTGGGCAATATAGCAGAAACTGGTGTAAAATCAATCCATGTGTACAGATCACGATCAATGTATAGATCTAATTCAATGATCCTGTCTCTAGAGCACGGAGTCATCCCATGGTCACTTGTGACTATTAAGTTTATCGTGTTCCAGAGTCCAGCTTTCTGAAGTTGTTCTACAAGGTAGCCAAGCTTTAGATCAATATCTGCAATGACTTTATCCATGAAAGGGTTGTCAGTCCCAAACTCATGGCCTGTCTGATCAGGTTCTTCCCAGTACAACAGGCCAAAATTAACAGGTTCTTTTCCTCTGAACCAGTCAATCAACTGAGTCACTCGATCCTCAAAAGGAACAGAGATATTATAGATCATGTAGTGAGTTGGGTACATCCCGTGTATTTGAACATCAGTACCAGGCCACATTACAGCCCCACTCTTATGGCCTTGAATCTGGTTTGTAACCCAAAGTGGATAGGCCTCATCCCACCAGACTGGATCAAATATGTCCATTCCATCCATAGAAAAGGTTTTATTTAAGTCCTGATCATACATTTCATTTGCTACAATTCCATGGTTCTCTGCATATAACCCAGTAACAAGAGTATAGTGGTTTGGATAGGTTTTTGTGATGAAAATATTTGTAACCCGATTTACATGAATGCCATTTTCCATGACATACTTAAAGTATGGCATTGGAACTCTATGGATGTAATCCCATCGAAATCCATCAAACGATACCAGCAGCACTTTTGGTTGATTCAGCTGGAGAGGTATGGCTTCAGTGAGAGTCAAGGTAATTGCAATGTAGCAAAGACACATCTGCCTGATGTGAGGTGTCATGATATTCATTTATTTACTGTTAGGTATTTAGACACCAGCTGCAACACAGAAATAACATCTATCAACCTTGTTTACATATCAATGCAATAGCTCAATGCAATATTAAAACCTCTTTACAACCAAAATTTCCTCTCGTTTCCCATCTAATCTGGGAAGTGCTTACTTAATTGGGGTCCAGTTCCAAGGGCACATTTATTTCTCTGGCATAACTAGTACCAAGAAATATTTCTAAATAAAATGGTCACAAACAGCATCCAAGTTTAGATATGTAGGATATACATTGCTGAGATGGTGCAATTGCTAGAGAGATGATGTGAAAATATATGGAATTTTTGAAACTTTGAGAACTTTAGCTAACTGTACTCCTACACAATCAGTGAGAAATCTCTGCTGTGTCACTCACAATCTTCCCTGGATGGAAAATTGCAAGCAACCCACATACATTTTCCAATAAAACAAGCCTCCTCCCTGTCCAATAGTTTGAAGTCTTAAAAGGATTTGCCTATAGTATACAACAATTCTCAACATAAGTACAGAAGAAACATTATCACAACAGTGTTCAATGTTATTTCAAGATAGGGGTTTTACCCTATATATTTGTGTAAAAGTCGATCTCGTGTAAACGTTGACCCCTTATTGTTGGACAAAAAGTCTTGTATTTTCCATATATCTCATGTAAACATTGACCCTCGTATACTGCATTATAAACCTCGTACAAAGGAAACTGATGTTCGCATTAACACTTAAATGAAATCGTATTCATTCATTCACACCAGTAACTCTCCTCGTTGCTCTTTGTTTACTATATTGCATCTCTATTCATTCATAACTCTACTTAGTCCATTTGGTTTACTATAGCACATTTTGATTGATTGATTGATTCATTCATTCATTCATTCATACCGGTACTAAGTCTATCGGTAGCTATTGCACTTTGTTCACTATTGTAAATATATATATAAAAAAAACTTACCTGGAAAACTAAATTGTCGGGCCTGGGGGGCGTGTCCTCGGCGCTCAGAGGTCACATGGTCCTCTGATGCGCACGCAGAGGATGATCACGTGATGCTCCGGGACGCTGGTGCGGTCACGTGGTCTCCCTGTTTCGTGCTCCGGGAGGTCACGTGATCAGCCGTTTCGCGCCTCGGAAGTGGGCGAGACTGCTGTTTCGCGCTCGAAAGGAGGCCGCATGGTGGTCCTTTGTCTCCGAAAAAGGGAAGGTCACGTGAGATCGGACAGCCGGAAATGCGAGGAGGCGGGGAATGGAATCGGAGCAACAGCCAATGAGAAGACAATTTCACTTGAGCGATGATATGATGTTTTGTATAGTATAAAAGACTGGATCAGGGACAGAGAGAGGTCTTTTTTCTTTGTGAACTGACTGACTTATCAGGGACAGAAAGGTTTAGACCCAGAGCTCTGCATACTATATCCACTTATTGTTAGAATAAAACTAAAAGTGCAAGATTAAATGTTTTTTCTTATTGCTTTATTTTAAAGAGCACGCAGGACTTGGCTCACACAGAAAGAAAATAAGCGAGTAGAGTGAGCCGAAAGTCCATCACTATACATCCAAAAGTTGATATTGTTAAAAAATTGTGCCATTATATCTGCGTAAAAGTGAGATATATTAGCTACATATATCTTTAACTCTTTGACAAATTTGTTAATGTTGCTGAGATTCACAACATTCAAGAGTAAGCGGAAGGGAAAGGGAAGAATTTGGTGGGAATGTTCAAGATTCTTACATATTCAGAATTTAATGAATGTTTCATTTTAACTTTCCTAAACTTCTGTCCTCCTTCGCTGTTCTCTCCTTTCTTTTCCATTTCTCTCCCTCTCCTACACCTCTTGATCATTGCTTGTTTTTTCTTGAAATTCTATACTTCTGCTGGTCCACTTTTCTGCTACTCTCTGCTAATCATTGACCTCAGGTTCCACCTGCAAATATTTAGCCACCCCTTTTAAAAATTTGCTTTCTCTGGCTTTTGGATGAAATTATAATTCCCACAACAGCCTCAATAAATCTTTTAACTGATTAAGGACAGAACTTTTAAATCTTCTACTTCTTATTGAGCTCGTAACATACTGGCCTCAAATCCTAACATTTTTTATTGTTGCAAATCAAATACAAGAAAGCCTTTTGCAGTAGTTTTGCTTTTTAAAATTATTTAAAAATAACAATTTAGCTACTGTAATTCTCTTGTCTGGGGGTTGAAATTGTGGATCGAGCATACAGTTTCTTATGTCCAAACACCAGACAAGGTTTCTCCTTTTCTTCCAGTTTTGGATATGATAGCCCAAATTATTTTACTCCCGAGCGAAGAGGAAGGACCTGGCAACCCTTTTCTTATTCAGTGGCCTCCTCGGTTAGTCACACAACTTTGATTTAAAAATAGACCCTTCCCTATTGAGCACAAGAACACTAAAAAGCAAACTTTAAAAGTACTTTTTTAAATTAAAAATGTCACTAACTCTTTATAAATATATTAAAATGCTTATTGTGATAAATCCATTCTCAACTGTACAACACCAGATTACTGCTCTTACGTTTATCAGGGAATATTTTTTAAAGCGACATTCTTAAATGTTGCCAAATTGCACTCACTAATGGCAGATTTCACATTCTGCAATATACAAAAGAGTTTGAGCAGAAATTTGAAGGAAAGAAAAGCTTCCACCAGTTCAGACACAATTTAAACCCTAACCACTCTGCATCCAAAGTAAAAACTTAGAAGTTTGAATAAGAGACTAACCAGACATACTGACTTCTGCCTTTTGTTGCTCCTTTTACTTCATTTTTATTGATAAACATAGCAGAGAAATCTGCCATGCCAGATTGGAATTACATATAATAATAAGGTCAACATTTTAATGCTGTAAGCCTGCCAAAAGAAATATAGTAGAGCCGAATTATTGTGATCTACTCTATCTAGAGGGAGTCTAAACAGAAGAGTCAACATTATTTGCATACGCTGTTTGGCAAAACTGTAACCCAGGAGCCAAGGACAGCAAAATCATAGACTATCTCTATTAATAGTCATAGAGCTGTACAGCATGGAAACAGACTCTTGGGTCCCACTCACACATGCCGAGCAGATATCCTAAATTAATCTAGTCCCATTTGCAAGCATTTGACCCATATTCCTCTAAACCCTTCCTATTCATATACCCATCCAGATGCCTTTTAAATGTGGTAATTGTACTAGCTTCCACCACTGCCTCTGGCAGTTCATTTCATACACATGCCACTCTCTGCGAGAAAAGGTTGCCCCTTAGATCCCTTTTAAATCTTTCCCCTCTCATCTTAAAATTATACCCTCCAGTTTTGGATTCCCCCACCCCACAGAAAAGACTTGGCTATTCACCCTATCCATGTCCCTCATGCTTTTATAAACCTCGATAACATCACCGTTCAGCCTCTGACGCTCCAGGGAAAATAGCCCCAGCCTGTCCAGCCTCTCCCGATAACTCAAACCCTCTAAGCCTGGATGCATTTGTGTAAATCTTTTCTGAATCCTTTCAAGTTTCACAGCAACCTTCCTGTAGCAGAGAGACCAGAACTGCATACAGTATTCCAAAAGTGGCTTAAGCAAGTTCCTGTACAGCTGCAATATGACTTCCCAATTCTTGTACTCAATGCACTGACAATAAAGGTAAGTACATTCAAGGAACTATGAACCTGCACGCCAAGTTCCCTTTGTTCAGCAACAGTCTCCAGGACCTTACCATTAAGTGTATAATTCTTGCCCTGATTTGCCTTTCCAAAGTGCAGCACCTCACATTTACCTAAACTTCTCAATATTCAGAACTTTAGCTAGTTATTTCACACAAAATGAGAGAAACAATTTTCTTAGTACATGCTGCCCCATCAACTGACAACACGTTAGAAGGGGTGGATATTCATGAGTTATCACCTCTTTTTCTACTACCCCCAAACTTCCTCCTCCATATCCCTGTTCCACCTCACAATAGATAAGAGATTTAATTTCCTTAGTTATGAAATTGCATCAGGTCTGCATGTATATCAGAATCACTTCACAATATAGTGTGAGACCTTATTTTTAGGTACAGGTCGTTCTGCTACAATGTACATTCTGTTAATATGAATTTGATATAACACTATTGACAAATTGGTGACAATGTTTTAAAGCACATATTGGTTAGAACATGATTCTGGCCCCAATAGTTTAAATGGTGCTGCTATTAAGCATTTTTCTTATAATACAGGAATTGCATGAGAATGGAACTTCCATGTTATAGCAGAACTGATTGAATGCCTAATGCTACTTTTGGTATGATACCCTTCGCTGAAACAAGAATGAACTTGATAGTTGTAGTGGAGTAAGAAATAAGCTAGGTGTTGAGTTTGTGGATGACAGCAAAATTGGTGGTATAATAAAGAAGATTATCGAAGAGTACAATATTATGGGACAATAGGCCAAGAAGTGCTGTTGTGGTTCTGTTCGCCGAGCTGAAAATTTGTGTTGCAGACGTTTCGTCCCCTGTCTAGGTGACATCCTCAGTGCTTGGGAGCCTCCTTTGAAGGCTTCTGTGTTGTTTCCTCCGGCATTTATTGTGTATATATAAATGCCGGAGGAAACAACACAGAAGCCTTCATAGGAGGCTGCCAAGCACTGAGGATGTCACTTAGACAGGGGACGAAACGTCTGCAACACAAATTTTCAGCTTGGCGAACAGAACCACAACAACGAGCACCCGAGCTACAAATCTTCTCACAAACTTTGAAGGCCAAGAAGTGGCAGACAGAGATTAATTTAGATCAATGGAAGATGTTGCATTTTTAGTAAGGCAAATCAAGGCAGGACTTACATGGTTAATGGTAGGACTCTGGGGAGTGTTGTTGAATAGAGGGGCCAAGGGGTTCATAGATTCTTGAAAATGGCATCACATGTACACAAGGTAGTGATGAAGATGTTTGGCATGTTTGCATCATTGGACAGAACTTTAAATATAGGAGTTGGGATGTCATCTTGCATATGTAGAAGATATTGGTAAGGCCACTTTTGGAATACTGCGTTCAATTCTAATCATTTTGCAATAGGGAGAATGCTGTTAAACTAAAAAGGGTGCAGAAAAAATTTACATGGATATTCCTGGGACTGGAGAGGCTGGATCAGCTGGGACTTGCCCTGGTATGTCAGAGGATGAGTGGTGACCTTGTAGAGGTTTATAAGAGGTTTATAAGGTGAACAGCCAAGAGGAGAGGAATCAAAAACTAGAGGAGAAAGATATAAAAGGGACCCGAGGGGCCCTATTTAACACAGAGGTTGGTGCATATATGGAATGAGCTGTCACGGGAAGTGGTACAGGCAAGTACAATTACAATATTTAAAAGACATTTGGACAGGTACACAAACAGGAAAGTTTTACAGGGATATAGACCAAACACCAGCAAACAGAACTAGTTAAGTTTGGGATACCTGGTCAACATTGACGAGCTGGGCCGAAGGATCTGTTTCCAGCTGTATGACTCTATGTCAGGCAACTACTGATATATTTCTAGTAATTCTCCATTCAAATGTACAATTGATTTGTTATTTACACTACACCTGTTCAACCAGACCAATTATAAACTTTGATGAAAAATGTGTTGCTGGAAAAGCGCAGCAGGTCAGGCAGCATCAAAGGAGTAGGAGAATCAACGTTTCGGGCATAAGGTAGAAGACAGAGGATGGTGGTGGAGGGTTGTTTTTCAGGCTGGAGGCCTGTGACCAGTGGAGTGCCACAAGGATCGGTGCTGGGCACTCTACCTTTTGGTCATTTACATAATTGATTTGGATGCGATCATAAGAGGTACAGTTAGTAAGTTTTCAGATGACACCAAAATTGGAGGTGTAGTGGATAGCGAAGAGGGTTACCTCAGATTACAACAGGATCTTGACCAGATGGGCCAATGGGCTAAGAAGTGGCAGATGGAGTTTAATTTAGATAAATGCAAGGTGCTGCATTTTTGGGAAAGCAAATCTTAGCAGAACTTATACACTTAATGGTAAGGTCTGAGGGAGTGTTGCTGAACAAAGAGACCTTGAAGTGCAGGTTCATAGCTCCTTGAAAGTGGAGTCGCAGGTAGACAGCATAGTGAAGAATGCTGAAAATGTGTTGCTGGAAAAGCGCAGCAGGTCAGGCAGCATCCAAAGAGCAGGAGAATCGACGTTTCGGGCATGAGCCCTTCTTCAGGAATCCTGAAGAAGGGCTCATGCCCGAAACGTCGATTCTCCTGCTCTTTGGATGCTGCCTGACCTGCTGCGCTTTTCCAGCAACACATTTTCAGCTCTGATCTCCAGCATCTGCAGTCCTCACTTTCTCCTCCATAGTGAAGAAGGCATTTGGTATGCTTTCCTTTATTGGTCAGAGAATTGAGTACAGGAGTTGGGAGGTCATGTTGCAGCTGTACAGGACATTGGTTAGGCCACTGTTGGAATATTGCGTGCAATTCTGGTCTCCTTCCTGTTGGAAAGATGTTATAAAACTTGAAAGGTTTCATAAAAGATTTACAAGGATATTTCCAGGGTTGGAGGATTTGAGCTATAGGGAGAGGCTGAACAGGCTGGGGCTGTTTTCCCTGGAGCGTCAGAGGCTGAGGGGTGACCTTATAGAGGTTTACAAAATTATGAGGGGCATGGACAAAGTCTTTTCCCTGGGATCGGGGAGTCCAGAACTAGAGTGTAGGTTTAGGGTGAGAGGGGAAAGATATAAAAGAGACCTAAGGGGCAACGTTTTTACGCAGAGGGTGGTACGTGTATGGAATGAGCTGCCAGAGGATGTGGTGGAGGCTGGTACAATTGCAACATTTAAGAGGCATTTGGATGGGTATATGAATAGGAAGGGTTTGAAGGGATATGGTCCAGGTGCTGGCAGGAAGGACGAGATTGGATTGGGATATCTGGTCGGTATGGACAGGTTGGACCAAAGGGTCTGTTTCCATGCTGTACATCTCTATGACTCTATGGTTCAGCTCCAGTTTAAATATTTCTCATTGTAGTTTTTAAATTTTTCCTCATCGATTCTTGCAGGTTTCCTTTCATCTCTTATAATTTACTCCTTAAGTTTTTTTTTACTTTTCAATCTTACATTATGATCACACGACTTAAAATTTTGTCATTCTTTTAGGTGAACTATTTGGTATGCATCAGTACCCAGAACTAAGTAAGGTTTGCTTCCTTCATGACAGTATTTAGTATAAGAAAACAGATCTGAGCTCAACTTTAGGATAACAAAGATATCCCATAATAAATTAGTGCTTAATAATTATTGGCCGTGTGACAAAACCAATGCCGTTCTTCATCTTGCTTCAAAGTGCCAAAAAGTAAAATCAGCAGAATTGAAGGATTAAAAGGACAGTGGTTGCACGGATACAAGTTTTGTTAAGAGACAACAACTTGGGGGTAGTGCTGAGTAGTTGTTCTCTGACTTGAGGGATGTATACAGCGCTGCCTTATAGATGTCAGTATTAATGCCAGTTTTCTTTAAAATATGTGAATATCCTGGTCATCAGTTTCCAAGCTGAAAATGTGTTGCTGGAAAAGCGCAGCAGGTCAGGCAGCATCCAAGGAACAGGAGAATCGACGTTTCGGGCATAAGCCCTTCTTCAGGCTTATGCCCGAAACGTCGATTCTCCTGTTCCTTGGATGCTGCCTGACCTGCTGCGCTTTTCCAGCAACACATTTTCAGCTCTGATCTCCAGCATCTGCAGTCCTCACTTTCTCCATCAGTTTCCAAGGCAAAGTATCAACATTTATAACAATGATAAGGAGTCCAATGCATTAAACTGTGAAACATGCAGTAACTGATTTCAGGAATCTGGTGAAATGAGCATATACATGGCAAATTACATTTAATAGATGCGTAATAGCCCATTTGAGAAAGAATGAAGAAAGTCAAAATGAATAACATAGTATAACTATAAAGAGGGCACAAAAATGAAAAACAAAAAGTCATATTTTGTCCTTTGAAGATATCAGAACATGTTGAGAAGTTGTTAAAAAGGCATTTAGCAGAGCTTTGGCTTTATTGACTCTATAACTCATCAGGAGCGATAGCATTTTGCTGTCCATTCCCAAGTGCTTTTGCTTGCTAGGCAATTTCAGAGTTAACCACATTCTTTGAGTCTGGAGTCAAATGCCAGTATCAGTACATGTAATGATGGCAGATTTTTTAAAGACAATAGTGAATCAGGTGGGATTTTACAGCAACTGACAAGGGTTTAGCGTCATAGATATATACAGCACAGAAACAGACCCTTCAGTCCAACAAAGTACCACTAGCATTGCATTCCAAATTTATCAAATTTAATTAAAATACTACCTTCTGCCAAATAGGATTTGAACCCACATGCCCAAAGCCCCTGAATTACCAGTCCAGTAACATTATCACGACAGCATCACTTAACCCTAGTATTATGGACTTTGCTGGGCATCACATTTTCACAACAATGCTAAAGTGACAGATGATGGTGAGACTAGTCTCCTTTAGAGACTAGCTACTGGGAGATTTATTAGAAGTGCTCAGTGTCGTGAAAGATTTCGATTGTTTTGCTGAGATACTGTTTCTAATGACAAGTAATAAGTGATAGACACAGATTTTAAGTGATAAATTAGCAAAAATACCAGAAGTGAAATCAGAGAGAAAAAAATAAATCACCCAGTACACTGATCTGGGATGGCCGAAAAGCTGGCGGAAGCGGATTCATGACAATTTTCACAAGGAAATGGGATTAATACTTGAAATAGAAAGATTCGTTGGACTGGGCGGAACAAGCACAGGAAGGGCTATTTAAAGCAAAGCACTGACACCAACAAGATGGTTCAAATCTTCTTTCCTGTGTCATCTTGTGATTCTGTTTGGGTCATTTCACACTTAATTCCACATGGGTCTCACTCCTGGCCACAGAACGCCACCACAGACTCTGAAACAAGATTTATCCTCGAGCCAAAGTGGGGAAATAATAAACATAGTAAGGGTATTTACAATAGTGTATTCTAGCTTTGATCCTGCAACACCGTATTTTAAAAGGAACACGAGTGAGTTAAGATCCATTATGAACCTACGCAGTACATGAGCTGACATTTCCGTCAAAAATAAACTGCCTTAAAATAAATCAGATGCTGCTACAAGAAAAATCCTTCGATCCGCCACATCGGGAGTCTGCCCACGGCCAGTAGGAGTAAGGAGTAGAGCTCGGTTCTTTGGTGATCCCTCCCTCGGTGCCAATATTAAGCGGCCCCAAGCGGTGTAGGAGTGTTGACAGCTCAGCCCCCTCCCCAAGCCCACAAACATTCCCACTCCCGCAATTCACCTGCTCACGGTGTCACCGCCCGCTCCTCGCGCTCAGCCACGCTCTGAAACCGTTATGACGCTGCCACCCGCGGGGACCCAGCTCCGCAGCCCAACTCCGATTGGTCGGTGGGTGCTCCATGATATGGATGGGACCACACCCTCGGGGCGGGGCGGCCTGGGAACACCCAACAGAGTGCGCTGAGCCCGAACCTCAGCTGGTCGAAAGGTAGGATGATACTGATGTGGCCAAGAGAGAGCGAGAGCCGAGATCAAAGTTTTCCCTAATACGAAATTGTGGTTCTTGATTTGAAAATGGTCTCGCCGTTCCAATGGGCATAACGTAATATGGACACTCTCCCACTCAAAACTTTGAGTTCCACTGTTTAAAGTTTATTTCAAATCCATTCTGTTCTTCCGAATGCAGAGTGGGAAGTCACACGATACCAGGTTATAGTCCAACATAGCGAAAATTTTGGAAAATCTCAGCAGGTCTGGCAGCATCTGTAAGGAGAGAAAAGAGCTGACGTTTCAAGTCTAACTGACCCTTTGTCCAACATAGTTTGGTTGAAATCACAGGCTTTCGTAGCTTGATCGGGATGTGAGGTGCTGAGAAAGCACAGGAGCAGGAGAGTCGACGCATCGGGCATTAGCCCTTCAGCAGGAATGTGGGGTAGGGAAGGGGACTGAGAGATAAATAGGAAGATGGGGGGGGCGGAGGTAGCTGGGAAGGAGAAAGTGGATGCAGGTTGTGGGTAATTGTGATAGGTTGGCAGGAAGGAAGTTGGACAGATGTGACAGGTCAAGAGGGTGGTGCGAGTTGGATCTGATATGAGAAAGTGAGGACTGCAGATGCTAGAGATCAAAAAATGTGCTGGAAAAGCACAGCCGGTCAGGCAGCATCCAAGGAGCAGGAGAGTCGATGTTTCGAGCCGTAGCTCTTCATCAGGAATCAAACATGAGGTGAGGGCAGGGGAGGTTTGGAAACTAGTGGTCCACATTGATGCAGTGTGGAAGAGAAGGCGTTCTTTTTCTAGATGTCAGATGGCTTGGAATGGTAGTGGAGGAGGCCCAAGACTTCCATGTCCTTGGTGGAATGGGAGGGGGAATAGTAGTGGTCAGCCACAGCACAATGGGGTTATTGGATGCGTGTATCGACTCTCTTGCTCTTCGGATGCTGTCTGACTTGCTGAGCTTTAATAGCGCTACACGTTTTGACTCTGACTATTGCCTACCCCCCAACACCCACCCTTCTTGTTATCTCTCAGCCCCCTCCTGTCCTACCCTCATATTCCTGGTGAAGGTTTATGCCTGAAACAAAAGCTGAAGATAATAACTACTCAGATGGCTATTCTTTAGTTATGTCCAGGCAAAGGCAACAGTATTGATGCATTAAACAGTAATTAAAGAATGAACACAAAACATAGAGAAAGATGTGCCAGAGTTGTGGATGACTAATTATTCATATAGAGAAGGCAATGTGGATGTAATTTTGCTCACTGAGCTGGAAGGTTCATTTTCAGATGTTTCATCATCATTCCAGGTAACATCATCAGTGAGCCTCTGATGAAGCATTGGTGTTATGACCTTTCTATTTAGGTTTCCTTGGGTTGGTAATGTCATTTTCTGTGGTGATGTCATTTTCAGTTCCTTTTCTGAGAGGGTAGTAAATAGTGTCCAAATCGATCTGTTTGTTGGAATGCCATGCTTCTAGGAATTCTCATGCGTGTATCTGTTTGGCTTGTCCTAGGATGGATTTGTTGTCCCAGGATGCATTTGTTGTCCCAGTCGAAGTGATGTCCTTCCTCATCTGTATGTAAGAATACTAGTGATAGTGAGTCATGTCTTTCTGTGGCTAGTTTTCTGCCTGGTTTGCCCAGTGTAGTGTTTAATTACAGTTCTTACAAGGCATTTTGTAAATGACATTTATTTTGCTTGTTGTCTGTATAGGATCTTTTAAGTTCATTAGCTGCTGTTTAATGTGTTGGTGGGTTTGTGAGCTGTCATGATTCCAAGAGGTCTGAGTAGTCTGGCAGTCATTTCTGAGATGTCTTTGATGTAGGGGAGAGTGGCTAGTGTTTCTGGAATGTTTTTTGTCTGCTTGTTTGGGTTTGTAGCTGAGAAATCAGCGGGCTGTGTTCATTGGGTTCCCATTCTTTTTGAATATATTGTATATGAGATTTTCCTCTGCTCTTCGTAGTTCCTCTGTGCTGCGGTGTGTCGTGGCTCATTGAAATAATGTTCTAATGCAGCTTCATTTGTGGGTGTTGGGATTATTGCTTCTGCAGTTCAGTATTTGGTCCATATGTTTTCCTGGGGTGCTGGTTTGAAATTTCCCAGAAGGAAATCTCACACATATGCATCAAATTTCAGAGTTTGAGGAAAAATCAACCTTGGGGAAAAGATATACTAAATAATGAAAAAAAAATGCATAGAAATTAGCAGAGGCAAAGCAACATAATAAATGAAAAAGAAAACAATAATTTTCATACCAAGCATAGGAATCTTACAATTGCACAAAAATATGGATCTGGCACTTCCCAGAACCATTCAGATCAAGAAGATGGTGAGAAATAAATCTGAACCTGAAACATCAAGCTGGACCATAGAATAACATCATATATCTGAATGTTCCTCAAAAGTTGAAAGAACATAGTTGAACAATACTTCAAAAATCGTGAGATGCATAGACTTCACTGAAGATTAGAAGATGGGCAAGGGAGATACAGTAGATGTAGTGTGCCTGGACTTTCAGAAAGCTTTTGATAAAGTCCCACATAGGAGGTTAGTGAGCCAAATTAGGGTGCATGGTATTAGGGGAAAAGTACTAACTTGGATTGAAACAAAGAGTAGTGATAAATGGCTCCATTTTGGAATGGCAGGCAGCGACCAGTGGGGTACCACAGGGATCAGTGCTGGGACCGCAGCTTTTTACAATATATGTTAATGATATAGAAGATGGTACTAGTAATATCATTACCAAATTTGCTGATGATACTAAGCTGGATGGCAGGGTCAAATGTGAGGAGGATGTTAGAAGATTACAGGGTGACCTGGACAGGTTAGGTGAGTGGTCAGATGCATGGCAGATGCAGTTTAATGTGGATAAATGTATGGTTATCCACTTTGGTGGCAAGAACAGGAAGACAGATTACTACCTAAATGGAATCAATTTAGGTAAAGGGGCAGTACAAAGAGATCTGGGTGTTCTTGTACAATAGTCAATGAAGGTAAGCATGCAGGTAGAGCAGGTAGTGAAGAAGGCTAATAGCATGCTGGCCTTCATAAAAAGAGGGATTGAGTATAGAAGCAAAGAGGTTCTTCTGCAGCTGTACAGGGCCCTGGCGAGACCACACTGTGTGCAGTTCTGGTCTCCAAATTTGAGGAAATTTTGGCTATTGAGGGAGTGCAGCGTAGGTTCACAAGGTCAATTCCTGGAATGGTGGGGCTACCTTACACTGAAAGACTGGAGCAACTGGGCTTGTATACCCTTGAGTTTCGAAGACTGAGAGGGGATCTGATTGAGACATATAAGATTATTAAAGGATTGGACACTCTGGAGGCAGGAAACATGTTTCTGCTGATGGGGGAGTGCCGAACCAGAGGACACAGCTTAAAAATATGGGGTAGACCATTTAGGACAGAGATGAGGAGAAACTTCTTCACCCAGAGAGTGGTGGCTGTGTGGAATGCTCTGCCCCAGAGGGCAGTGGAGGCCCAGTTTCTGGATTCATTTAAGAAAGAGTTGGATAGAGCTCTCAAGGATAGTGGAATCAAGGGTTATTGAGATAAGGCAGGAACAGGATACTGATTAAGGATGATCAGCCATGATCATATTGAATGGTGGTGCAGGCTCGAAGGGCAGAGTGGTCTACTCCTGCACTTATTGTCTATTGTCTACTAAAAGTGCCCTCCAATCGAAAACAAAGAAAAATCTGTTCTAAATATACATGGAGTGTTTGATGAGGTGGACTCTTTGAAGATCTTAAGTATCTTATTGCCAATGATCTTGAGAAGAAACTAGTGTTTCAAGTCCTTGTAAAGTACCAATGAAACTGAAAAGAAACATTTAATGAGAACTTCAGGAAATGGAAGTGACTCCCAAAAGCTTGGAACCTATAGTTTGACATTACCCAAAGGCTTGGAACCAATAGTTTGGGTAAAGTCATTGCTACGTGAAAAAACATGCAAAGGCAAATGAGTGGATTGCTGTCAGATATTAGAGTTCTCAAAGCCAATATCAAAAGACTCAAAGAGTTCGTGATAAGAAAGGAAAAAGAGGTAACTCGGAACATTTGAGTAGTCAAAAAGGAAGATTTCCATAAATTTAGAGCACTCCAAGATGAAAAGATATAATAAGAGAATAAAGTCACTGACCTAGAAAGCTTGAATACTGAGCGGAGCATAAAATGGTGTGCTGGAAAACAGCATATAGAAAAGAAACTGCAATTTGTACAGTTAGCAGAGGAAACCTAAATAGAAGTAAAGTAGATTCTTGACTGACAAAAGTTTCAGAGTATGGAATAAAAATAATGTTGATACAAGGTGGTAAATTAGCAGGGGGCAGCACATTGGCTCAGTGATTAGCACTGCGACCTCACAACGCCAGGGACCTGGGTTCAATTCCAGCTTCAGGGCGAATGTCTGTAGGGGGTTTGCACATTCTCCACCATGTCTGTGTGGGTTTCCTCCCACAGTCCAAAGATGTGTAGGATAGATAGATTGACCATCTAAATTACCCATGGAGTACAGGGGTGCATATGCTTGGTGGATTAGCCATGGGAGATGCAGGCCTACAGTGATAGGGTAAAGGGGTGGGTCTGGGTGGGATGTCTTCGGAGGGACAGCTGAAGGGTGTATTTCCACATTGTAAGGATTCTATGAATGATTAGAGAACTGTAGATGCAGCTTAACACAGTCACAGTCAGAGAAGGATTACTGGAGGCTAGTAACAAATTACAAGGTATTTTAGAGCTTTTAAAAAAGGAAAAGGAAATACAAAAAGTAAGAAGCCAAGTAGACAAGAAAAGCAAAGCAGAAAGTTGAAAAGACTAGTGGAAGACAGGCAGTAGTTGGAAGAGAATTACAAACTGCAAATTTGTATTGCAGATCTTGAGGTGATGGGGTACCAGGCCAAAGACCGACTCAAGTGTGCGACTTCAGTTCAGAAGAAGAGGGCAGAACATTTCAATATTTGTGCAACAAAGTGAATAATGGGCTTTTCTGAGAAAAGAAAACAAGCATTCAAAAAGTTTAAAGTCCAGAATTATATAATTTTTACAATTGTAAAGTTTATACAATTTAGATAAAACATTTTAAAAATGATTGAAATTATGCAGCTGTTAAGAGAATCTTTGTTTAAAGCAAGAGATGTTATATTCTCAGGAACAAAAACAGAAATTACTGGAAAAGCTTAGCAGGTCTGACAACATTTGTGGAGAGAAATCAGAGTTAACATTTCAGGTTGAGTGATCCTTCCTTAGAAGTCAGAGTTCGGAGATCATACTTGGGCATCTATACTGTTCTCACTTATTTTCATTAAAACATTGCAATGATAACCTTCTCATCTTTAGGAATTTATCACTCTTAAGTGCCATGAATTTCCTCATTACCATTTTGCCTGTTTTAATTCAGATATATTCTCATTCCAGATTCATAATAACATCCTTGGTTTGTCTGGCACGCTGAACTCTTCCTATGCTGTAAATACTGATGCGAAGTAACTTGCAGGTTGAGCATTTCCTTACTTTTCCATTAACGATATTACAAAAATCAGTTTTCAAGGGCTCTGCATTGTTCTTAATAGAATTGTAAAGGTATTTAATGTTAGTTAAGTGATCTCTTATTTACTTGTTTTTATACTCCGTTTTTGTAGAAAGTGAGGACTGCAGATGCTGGAGATCAGAGGTGAAAATGTGTTGCTGGAAAAGCACAGCAGGTCAGGCAGCATCCAAGGAGCAGGAGAATCGATGCTTCGAGCATGAGCCCTTCTTCAGGAATGAGGAAAGTGTGCCAAGCAGGCTAAGATAAAAGGTAGGGAGGAGGTACTTGGGGGAGGGGCGTTGGAAATGCGATAGGTGGAAGGAAGTTAAGATGAGGGTGATAAGGTGAGGGTGATAGGCTGGAGTGGGGGTGGGGGCGGAGAGGTCAGGAAGATGATTGCAGGTTAGGAAGGTGATGCTGAGTTCGAGGGTTGGGACGGAGACAAGGTGGGGGGGAGGGGAAATGAGGAAACTGGAGAAGTCTGAGTTCATCCCTTGTGGTTGGAGGGTTCCTAGGCGGAAGATGAGGCGCTCTTCCTCCAACCGTTGTGTTGCTATGGTCTGGCGATGGAGGAGTCCAAGGACCTGCATGTCCTTGGTGGAGTGAGAGGTGGAGTTGAAGTGTTGAGCCACGTGGTGGTTGGGTTGGATGGTCCGGGTGTCCCAGAGGTGTTCTCTTAAACATTCCGCAAGTAGGCGGCCTGTCTCCCCAATATAGAGGAGGCCACATCGGGTGCAGCGGATGCAGTAAATGATGTGTGTGGAGATGCAGGTGAATTTGTGGTGGATATGGAAGGATCCCTTGAGGTCTTGGAGGGAAGTAAGGGGGGAGGTGTGGGCGCAAGTTTTGCATTTCTTGCGATTGCAGGGGAAGGTGCCGGGAGTGGAGGTTGGGTTGGTGGGGGGTGTGGACCTGACAAGGGAGTCACAGAGGGAGTGGTCTTTTTGGAACGCTGATAGTGGAGGGGAGGGAAATATATCCTTGGTGGTGGGGTCCGTTTGGAGGTGGCGGAAATGACGATGGATGATACAATGTATATGGAGGTTGGTGGGTTGGTAGGTGAGGACCAGTGGGACTCTGTCCTGGTGGCGATTGGAGAGGCGGGGCTCGAGGGCGGAGGAGCGGGAAGTGGAGGAGATGCAGTGGAAAGCATCGTCGACCACATCTGGGGGGAAATTGCGGTCTTTGAAGAAAGAGGCCATCTGGGTTGTTTGGTATTGGAACTGGTCCTCCTGGGAGCAGATGCAGTGGAGACGAAGGAATTGAGAATATGGGATAGCGTTTTTACAGGGGGCAGGGTGGGAGGAGGTGTAGCCTAGGTAGCTGTGGGAGTCGGTCGGTTTATAGTAAATGTCTGTGTTGATTCGGTCGCCCGAGATAGAAATGGAGAGGTCTAGGAAGGGGAGGGAGGAGTCTGAGACGGTCCAGATAAATTTGAGGTCGGGGTGGAAGGTGTTAGTAAAGTGGATGAACTGTTCAATCTCCTCGTGGGAGCACGAGGCAGCGCCGATTCAGTCATCGATGTAGCGGAGGAGAAGATGGGGGGTTGTGCCAGTGTAGCTGCAGAAGATGGACTGTTCCACATATCCTACGAAGAGGCAGGCATAGCTGGGGCCCATGCGGGTGCCCATGGCTACTCCTTTGGTTTGGATGAAGTGGGAGGATTGGAAAGAGAAGTTGTTCAGAGTAAGGACCAGTTCAGTCAATCAAAGGAGGGTGTCAGTAGAAGGGTATGGCGGGAAAGGAAGAAGCGGAGGGCTTTGAGTCCTTCGTGATGGGGGATGGAGGTGTACAGGGACTGGATGTCCATGGTGAAGATAAGGCGTTGGGGACCGGGGAAGCGAAAATCCTGGAGGAGGTGGAGGGCGTGGTGGTGTCCCAAACATAGGTGGGAAGTTCTTGGACTAAGGGGGACAGGACTGTGTCGCGGTATGCAGAGATGAGTTCGGTGGGGCAGGAGCAGGCTGAGGCAATGGGTCAGCCGGGGCAGTCAGGTTTGTGGATTTTGGGCAGGAGGTAGAAACGGGCAGTGCGGGATTGTGGGACTATGAGGTTGGAGGCGGTCGCTTAGGAACCCTCCAACCACAAGGGATGAACTCAGACTTCTCCAGTTTCCTCATTTCCCCTCCCCCACCTTGTCTCAGTCCCAACCCTCGAACTCAGCATCACCTTCCTAACCTGCAATCTTCTTCCTGACCTCTCCGCGCCCACCCCCACTCTGGCCTATCACCCTCACCTTATCACCCTCACCTTAACCTCCTTCCACCTATTGCATTTCCAACGCCCCCTCCCCAAGTCCCTCCTCCCTAAAAGCAGGCTTTTATCTTAGCCTGCTTGGCACACTTTCCTCATTCCTGAAGAAGGCTCATGCCTGAAACGTCGATTCTCCTGCTCCTTGGATGCTGCCTGACCTGCTGCACTTTTCCAGCAGCACACTTTCAGCTACTCCCTATTTGTAGCTATTTTGTAAAATGTGCTGCTAATTACTGCAAGTAGAGGAAATGTTGAAATTTGCAATTAAATCCAAAAGGTGTAATAAAAGTAATTTTTTCACATTGACACTCGGTCTGGTCATAAATTGTGTTATAGTTGGTAATTTAATGGGAATAGGATTTCAAACAGAATCACAGAATTGTTATGTGCAGAAGGAGGTCAATTGACCCATTGTAAGAGTGTGAGAGCATGCTGCTTTTGCTTTCAGTATTTGTCATGATTTGCATAATGTTGTGGCAGTAATCATTTAACATTTTAACATAAGTTTTGGTGACTGTTTGCAAGATTATGTGTTGAAAAGTTTTTAAAAAGACCAAATTGAAAAGTTATAAATAATATACAGTATGATACAATAAAATGTGTGTGCCTGAATACCATTGTTTGGAAGCTTGTGGACAGTGAAACTATCCTTAAATAATTATCTGTAACAAATGTTGCCACCTGAAACCTTGCTATCTTGGAATCATTGAGTTGGAGTTGAATGGGAATAAGTGTCACATCTCTTAGATGCAGGATCAGAATAGAATAGTTGTTACCCTGCATATAATTCATACATGAATGTTTATTTAAAAGTTTAAATTTGTTACATTGACTGATGATTGTCTTTCATTTATAGTAGATGATATGATAATATGATGAGATGCAGATAAAACAACCTGGTTTTCCATCTGTAACTATATCCAAAGCATGCTCCAACCCAAGAGAAAAACATAGGTCATTCCCAAGTTTACCTCCAAATCTCAAGCCCTCATGGGATTTCTATGGATAATTCAGTTGGATACAATATGAAAAAGAGAACAAGCATTGAAAAATTGCATCGGTCCAGTTGGTCTTCACTAGAATTTTTGCTGTTTCTCCCTGTCTTTCTGTTTGGCATTACTTACAGTTCATTTATTTTTATATTTCTCATATTCTTTATTCCATTCTTTCCTTTCCAACTCTTAGACATTACATTTGTCTCTCTCCAGATGAAAAATAAGTAGATGCTCCTGTTGCATTTTTGGTGTCTACATCATTTTATTTCTAGGCTACTACTTGTTTTTCAGTCAAATAAATTAATAATAGAATACTGCCTTTGAAATAACCTTTAGCATAATAGATTGCAACTGAAGTGCCTAGGATATGTGATCTGGTAGTAACCAGAGACAAAATGACGCATCCCACAACTTGATTAAGGTATGAAAAATATATGACTTCATTTTGATTGAATTCTTCCACATCAGCAACCAGCAAGTCACAAAATTCTCTCAATCTCTTTCAGAGGAAGACATGTAGAAGATTGTTTTGATGAAGTGTGTCTTATTACCATTTCAGATGGTGGAATTTGATTTAAAAAGTCTGGACCTAATGTCATTTTATAAGAGTCAGTTTCATACTTGGGTAATATTCCTGTGAAACATCTTGGGATATTTAATTACATTGAAGGCACTACATAAATTTATTTACTCTGACTGGAGGTCTTCATTTTGAAGGTGGAAAGGAAGATAGAGCTGAACTTCACAAATGTGGTCCTCCAGGAACAGTGAAAGAATAAAGAAAATCAATGTCAATAATCTGGTCTCAATGATCTAGATACAGTGCTAAAAAGTTCAACAATTTCACCTAAGTGAGCAAGGTGAGAAACTATTTCTTTAAATAGTATTTGCTCACAAAACCACCAATCTCACACATTTCACCAGTTATACCAGAACAATTGTTCATCAATTAGCAATCTCTAGCAATCAATAATCCTGTCTAACATTCATTCAATCCAATTCATCACACACATTTACCACTGCTGCAAGTCTTATATCTGCTTCTTGAAGATTCTTTTTGCTTCCAGCTATTCCACCATGACAGGTACATTTTGAAAATGCATTGCAATACATTCACTGGCACTCTTCCCTACCTTGTGCAATACAAGATTGTTAATAACACTTAGGAAAACAAATAGGGGTCAAGTATATCTCAATATCCCCACTCTCTCGTAGAAGATGGAGCTTGACTATTAATAAGGCTACATTGAAGCCATGGCATCTGGTGTTGACGATTGATGGAGTTGTCCAGTGTGACCTGAATGTACATACCAACCTTTACACATTGTCAGAAATAACACTTCACCTTCGTGATGCGGTCTTGGATAACATGCAAGCTGCAGATTATATCACAATATACCTCTAGCTTTATGTGCACTTCCACTTCACTCATCCTAACCCTCCCCTTGTGAAAAACTACTTTCAGATATTGAAATACTTTCACTTGGCTGGTCAGCATTGCCTGAAGCTAAAGACCAAGAGTAGGGGCACTTCAAAGCAACAATACTGTCACTTGATCTGACACACAGTCAGGTGCTGTTGAAGGACCCTTAATAATTTGCATTAGTGTCTCTTACAGTTTGTATACTCTGTTGTCACTATGGGTCAAGAGGCTATTAGATGGATTCCCAGTCAAATGGGCTACTTTATTCTGGATATTTGTAGATGATTGACATGCTCTGGGGAGTCAGAATATGTTTTGACAGAATTTCCAGTTCTTAAATTACCAGTATTTATATGGTTCACTCAATTGAAGTTCTGATGAATGGTGACCTTCCCTGGATGTGGTGAGAGATTCCATGATGGGAAAGCCAAAGAATGTCTAAGGAAGATGATTAGGTTCTTTCTTCTTGGAGACAATCATTTCCTGGCACTTTGATGATGCAGCAAATAGCCTAAACACTTAGAAAGCAATTGCCATTGGATGAAATGGCTCTTTTTGCAACTAAATTGATTCAAAGTGTCCATTTGCTTTAACTTGTAAAAGTTCCAAGAACATCAGATGCTTGATATGACTGTTCCATCGCACAAATGCAAAAAACAGGTAGGCACTTAGTCATGAGCTTTTGAAGAGGCCATTGGCCACATTATGTTGATGTAAGTTAAGAGATTCATTAATTGTATTAGAAGTGGTGAATTCATAATTGCTCAGCTTGTAGAACTATGAAAAATAATCTCCATATGACCAGTGGTATATGCTTGTAATTTTTGCCCAGGTGAAGGATAGGATACGATAACCAAATGCTGCTGACTTTTTTGGACCTAAAAACTGTAATTCTACAGCATCTGTGCTATACTCAAGAGAAGAAAACATCTTTTAGTCTTTGTGCTTCCTCCTGCTCAGATCTTTTAACCTTGGAGTAGCACTGGAGTGAATTCCTATCTTTCTTACAATCATCAAATGTCCTTTAAAGAAGGAAATCTTGCTGCCCTCATCTGGCCTACATGTGATTCCAAATCCACAAAGGTGGTTGACACTTAACTACTCTCTGAGTAATTTGGATGGGTAATAAATTCCAGCCTAGACAGCGCACCCACATCCTGTGAATAAGTAAAAAATGCTCGACATCTTTCGTAGTCTCCTTACCTTTCCCTTGTGCACCCATAACTCTTTCAAGAATTCGGAAATAAATAGGATTGCAGAAGGAAAATTAACATGCCGTTTTTCATGCCTTTGCACAAAGGTACAAGTTCTCTGGCTGTAAGGCAAACAATGACCTTTATAGAGTTATGTAGAAACATTTTTTTTGCTGCTGTCTGTGCTTACAGGCTGGATTCATGATCTGTGCATCTTGTCACAGATTGTTTCCAGTGACCATAGGCAGAATCATTTTTTTTTGACAGTGTATAGTTTCCAAAATCAAATTACCTCTGATATGAAACAGATCTTTTGTGAATAGTTGCAGTAAGATGAGATGATTTTATTCAAAACTGCATGTCATGAACCCTTGGAGTATACTGTCTTTAAGAAAAACAAATGTCAAATAGTATAAATCTAGTACAAGTCAAATCAATCCCTGGAGTATTTGGAAATTAAATCAAAGACCAAACCACAAAGATGTTCGGAGTTAAGTTTCGTCTTGCTACTCTGCTGAAATGCCTTCGACCAGGATCAATTGATTCATGTGGAATGGATCTATGCCTTTTGATTGAGACATGCCCATCTTTGAGAGCAAACTGTTTAAAGTCATCTTGGCTTTGGGAACACCATTGAGGGCTGCATTTGAAATTGTTGTCTGTTCTCTGTGCACAGTTATTTTTGTGGAAATTGCCTGTCAAGTCAGAAATGTCTAATGACATAAGTATAATTCCATACTTTGATGCTATCAATATTTAGAGCTTGCTACAGAAAGTGGAATGGAGGAGGAAAATGCTACTTTTTCATCTTGCCTTTTTCCAAAATTGGGTTCAGGGGGTTAAATAGTATAACAAGACTCTGGGTGCAAAGGCTTGATAGGAAGTGGGCAGTAGTTGCATTGTCCAGGGGAGGTAGTGAAACTGGAAGACAAAAAAAAATTAACGATACCAATAGTATCAAGAATGGGACTAAATCATCTCTTAATTACATTTGAAACCAACCATTTCACAAGCATAATTTCTTGGGTGTATTTTATTTTAAATTCCCTTTCTCACCTTCTTGAGTACCAATGATTCTGTTCCACAAATTTACCAACATACCAGGGCACTACATTAACAATTTCTTTCAGCATCAATGCTGGAACTGTACATACTTGTCTTGACGATTGCTACCTGCTAGGTTGATAGGCAGAATAAGGGAGTGTGAAAATTTCGCACATCATATATTACTATTACAAAAGGTAATCTGCACACAACAGAAGATGACTTCACAACTGGAGAAGGCAATTTCAATGCACAGTGCAACTCCTGTTCAGCAGCATAATGGTGATCATGAAATTATTGATTACCCATAAAACCTATGTATCTCTTTTTTTATACATAGGAAGGTAAATATGCCATTCTTACCTGGTGTCTCACCTACATGTGGCTCAAGACTTGCAATAATGTGATTGACCCTTAATAGTTTAGCAAGCTCTGAAGGATGATCAGCAATAATTGCTGGTCTTGCCAGTAATGCCCACCTCCCATGAAAAAGTAAGGAAAATATAACTGACAGAATTTATCTGCTGCTTCTCTGACCACTAGATTAGCCAGCCACCAGCCACACAAATTCTGATCTGTTAATTCTGTTTCTCCCTCCACACACTCCCATTGAGAATACCTTACCTTGTTTTGTGTGGCATTGTCACAATGCTAAATGGGATAGACTTCAAACAGATCTAGCAGATCATGATTGGGTATCTGCAAGGCTGCCATAAGCAGCATCAGAAATGCCTAAGAATGAGGTGCCATCCTGGTGAAGCTACCAAATTTCATGCCAAAGCAGCAAGTGATAGAGCTAAGCAATTCCACAAGCGACAGATCAGATCTAAGCACTGCAGCTTTGCACATCTAGTTGTGACTGTTGGTGGATAATTAAACAACTCATTGGAGGAAACTCCACAAATATTCCATCCTGAAGAATATGGGAGCTTAGCACACTTGTACAATATAAGGCTGAAGCATTTGCAATCTTCAACCAGAAACGTTGAGTGAATGATCCACTTGCACCTCTTCGAGAGGTTCCCAGCATCACAAATACCAGTCTTCAAACAATTTGATTCACTCCAGGTGATATCAAGAAACAGCTGGAGGCACTGGATATTGCAAGGACTATGAACCCTATGAATTGTAGCAACCAATCAAGATTTGTACTCCAGAACTTATAGCACCTAACCAAGCTGATTCAGTAAAGCTGCAATATGACATTTTACTGATCCCTCCATCAAGAAGAAAGGTTTCTTCCTTTCTACCCTTTCTACACCCCTCATAATTTTATATCTCTCATTCGTGTCCCCTCTCAATCTCCTCTGCTCTAAGGAAATTGCCCAGATCTGTCCAGTACACAAAAAAGCTGAACACATCTAATTTGGCAGTTACCACCCATCAGTCAACTCTTGATCTCAGTAAAGTCTTGGAAATTATCATCAACAGTGCTATCAAGCAGCACTTGCTCAGCAATAACCTGCTAAGTGATGCCTTGGGTTCCACCAGGTTATTCAGCTTCTGATGTCATTACAACCTTGGTTCAAACATGGATTCCACAGGTGAGGTAAGAGTGATTGGCCTTGACTCAAGGCCACATTTGACTCAGTTGTGCATCAAATCTCCCTAGTAAAACTTGTGTCAATATAAATCTGGGGAGAACTGTTGTCTGGAATCATTTCTGGTACAAAGGAAAATTGTGTGGTTGTGGGAGATCAGTTATCTCAGCTGCAGGGCATCTATGTGGGAGTTTCTCAGGATAATGTGTAGGCCCAACCATCTTCAGCTACTTTATCAATGATCCTCTCCATTTTGATGTCAGAGGTGAGGATGTTCACTGAAGACTGCAAAATTGAAAAGAGGCAACTAACATATGCACCACCCAAATGTCAGGCAATGACTATGAACAAGAAAGAATTTTATATTGGCCATGATACAATTCAATGGTACTATCACATGGATTGCAATGGTTCAAGAAGGCAGCTCACCAACAGCTTCTCAAGGGCTACTAGGAACGAGCAATAAATACTGGTCCAGCCACTGTTGCCTGCATCCCATGAATGAGTTAAAGGAAAAGATGTCAGACCTGCTGAAAATTTCCAGCGCTATCTGAAACAAAATTTAAAAATACTATAATCACACTTGTTTTAGTTAAGGAATTTTCTGTCTTGCTCCTTATATATAACATTATGGGGTAACTTGGTTCAAATTTTCAATAATGAAATTGTGCATTATGTGAATGCACCTTAATGTTCTCCCGGCTTATTCTTATAGTCTGTCACTGAATCATAGAGTAATAGAAGTCTGCAACACAGTAAAGGGTACTTTGACCCATCACATCTGGCCCAACATCTAATCCCATTTTCCAGTACTTGGCCCATAATGCACACCTAAATACTTTTTAAATGTTATAATGATATCTGTCTCTACCACTCTTGTTCCAGATTCCCACAACCCTCTTGGTTAAAAATATCTTCACGATTATTTTACAATTTCTGCCCCATTAAAACAATGTCCCCTGGTTACTGATGCCTCCAGCAAAAATAAAGGTTTCTTCCTGTCTATCCTTTCTATGCCCCCCATAATTTTATACCTCCCATTTCTGTCCCCTTTCAATTTCCCCTGCTGTAAGAAAAACAAACCCAACCTGTCCAATATCTCTTCATAACTGAAACTCTACAACCCAGGTATCATCTGTCATGGAAATTAAATCGACTCAACACAAATGCTAGCAAGAGCAAAGGGCGGCACGGTGGCTCAGTGGTTAGCACTGCTGCCTCACAGCACCAGGACCCAGGTTCGATTCTAACCTTAGATGATTGTCTGTGTGGAGTTTGCACATTCTTCCCATGTCTGCGTGGGTTTCTTCCCACAATCCAAAGATGTGCAGGTCAAGTGAATTGGTCATGCTAAATTGCCTGTAGTGTGAGGTGCATTAGTCAGAAGTAAATGGGTCTGGGTGGGTTACTCTTCAGAGGGTCGGTGTGGACTCGTTGGCCGAAGGGCCTGTTTCTACACTGTAGGGAATCTAATCTAATTGAAAAAGAGTTTATTTTTGGACTGTGCAGAGTCGACCTGATACATTGGCAAGATGCCTCATGTAAGGGGCGCCTGACGGCTTTCACATATTCCCTTTATACTATACTTTGCTTCTCCTTATCAACATCTCAAGGCCAGGAGCCTGGAACATTCGAGTTCCTTTTCACATATGGAGTTGTTTTTCTCGTTCCTTGACTGTTGATATGATAGTTTACTGACCTTGTAATTGCTTACTGTCAATTTAACTTTTCATTTTTTCTGTCTGTCTGCAATGCTTTGCAAAGTCAGGCTCTTACTTCTTTGCATCAACCATGCTTTTATAGATTTCACAGTAAATGTTAATTTTCCATAACATTTCCCCCTTTTTTGTCATTTTATTACAATAATGACATAAGAAATATACAGAACTAGATAACTATACATCAAATTGCTAATGGAGCACCAGGCCTTTCCTCAGACACCATCTACTTGCAACATTGCTTTCTGATGGTATCATCACTTGCTCTGGTGTGCCCTGTACATAGCCCATTTTCACACGTCCAGCACTTCAACATTATGGTATAGTGGGATCCATGCAATCGGATCTTCCTGCTGTGGGGCCTCTGAGTGTTTAACCATTTGGTACCCTGCTGCATTCATAAGCAAATGGCATAGGCAGGTACACAAGCAGGGTCCTATACAAAGCACTATGTGTATGACCACTCCTACCCGCATCCTCCCCAAGGGAAGGTAAACCATTGGAACCAGGAGTCATCTGCTGGGGGGAGGCAGTCTTATTGCTGCCTTCATTTGATTTATTACACTAGTGATATTCTGGGACTCATCAGGAATATTAAAACAGCATGAGGTACCTAACATTTTGCAGACGGTCCCTCTTTTGGCCGTCAGTATGTGGAGTACTAATCAATTTTGTATCACTGCTTCCCTTACTGCCATTAACTCAGTATTAATAGCAGTGTTAGACCTTCCTCCATCTCATTTGCTAACACTAATACGCTACATGCGAGGCCATTAATCTTGTTTATTGCCACCGTTGTCCCTGCTCCCAAAAGAATAGACCAATGTTGACTCCTGGGTCTGCGAGTGTGCATCCATTCCAATGCCGTGGGATGTCCCTTCGGGTTCGCTCGTTACTGGCCTTTGGGACGAACAATGTCGTGCCAGTGGACAGTACTGTGGGGTAGCAGCATCCCTTCCATCCCAGAAGGAGGTGGTGGTACCCTTTCTCTCCACAGGCCCATATTATACCTGCCATCATGGTCTGATTATTGATAAAGGAACAAGTAACGGCACGGTGGCACAGTGGAGGGCGGCACGGTGGCACAGTGGAGGGCGGCACGGTGGCACAGTGGTTAGCACTGCTGCCTCACAGCGCCAGGGACCTGGGTTCAATTCCCACCTCAGGCCACTGACTGTGTGGAGTTTGCACGTTCTCCCCGTGTCTGCGTGGGTTTCCTCCGGGTGCTCCGGTTTCCTCCCACAGTCCAAAGATGTGCGGGTCAGGTGAATTGGCCATGCTAAATTGCCCGTAGTGTTAGGTAAGGGGTATATGTAGGGGTATGGGTGGGTTGCGCTTCGGCGGGTCGGTGTGGACTTGTTGGGCCGAAGGGCCTGTTTCCACACTGTAAATAATCTAATCTAATCTAATGTTTATGATCGTACTATTTGTGTAGGTTGCTGAGCAAGAGTCATTGTTCAAGTACAGTGTTGTAGTACACTTGGAGATCTCCAAATGAAGTCTCCCATAATTTGTGCAAATACATGTTTCTCCCTTGCCTTCCACTATATGGAAGGCTGTGGTTGGAAGCATGTCAGCATTGTGATTGCAGTTAGCCATGAGTTCGGGTGTGGCGCGAGATTTGCCCTAATTGCTCCCCCTATCAGGGCCAGGGTAGTCGCTGCCTACAGAAGCAGGCAGCTAGCATTTCTTGCCAGGCTCTCTGTAATTGGTTCGGCAGTCTACTGTTGGGCTGTGTGCCCACCCAGGGATGCCACATGATTTGATTTGGTTGGTTGCCGTGCCCTGGTGCTACTATTTCCTGTAGGACCTTCTGCACTGCATTTCCGGGGAGGGCAACTGTACTATTATATTCACCTGCCTATAGATGTTGGAGAAGGGTCTATCTATTCCACACCACCAGGCTCCCTCATCACTCTCCTGAGTCTTGGATATTATCACCCGTGACTAGGGAATCTCCTTCCTTGATAATAGAATACCTATTTCCCGTGTCAGATGTCCCTGTAGCTGTAGTGGCTACTACTAAGTGCCTGTCACTGGGACCACAAGGATCCCTGCATATATATCTATTGTCCCATTTATAGTTGTCCTGGTTACTAAACGGCCATGGGTCGCACGTAAAGGTCCCCTTAGCACCCTTGGCTAAGATTACCGTCTGCAGCTGTATCCCAGACACCCCTGCCCTTTCAAATAGTCCTGCCAGGGCACTTGCTAACAGTGTAAGCTGGGGCAGCTCCATGTTTATATAAGGCATCTAACAGCCTTACAATCCATATGTATATTAGTCCAATCTGGTCTTTGGAGTTTCACTACTTGCACCTATTTGGTTCCAGTGTTGTCTGATGTCTCCTCAAGTCCAGCTACATGTTTGCAATGGCTGGCGTGTATCCACGTGCCTTGTTTGGTGATCTTAACAGCTGTCTGTGTTGTAAGGAGCACTTGAAATGGTCCCAGCCATCTCTTCACCTTCCAGCTTTTCCTCCTGAAATCTTTCACCACTATATGGGCGGCAGGGTGGCACAGTGGTTAGCACTGCTGTCTCACAGCGCCTGAGACCCGAGTTCAATTCCTGACTCAGGCGACTGACTGTGTGAAGTTTGCACGTTCTCCCCGTGTCTGCGTGGGTTTCCTTCGGGTGCTCTGGTTTCCTCCCACAGTCCAAAGATGTGCGGGTCAGGTGAATTGGCCATGCTAAATTGTCCGTAGTGTTGGGTAAGGGGTAAATGTAGGGGTATGGGTGGGTTGCGCTTGGAGGGTCGGTGTGGACTTGTTGAGTCGAAGGGCCTGTTTCCACACTGTAAGTAATCTAATTTATCCAGCTTCTGGATCTAATTTATCTAGATCATGCAGCTTCTGCTGGTTGGGATAGTGCTCCTTTCACTTGATTCTGTATTTGAGACAAAAGTGTAGAAAGCTTTATATACAGTAACATCTCATCCTCACAGTGGTCTGTTATTTGTCTTACCTTAGGTCTTGGCCAATTCCTGTGTTGGGTGGCCTACCAAACAAGATCTCAACCGGGCTAAGATTGGCTCTTCCTCTCCTTCTAGATCTCATATACATTAGCACAATTGGAAATGCCTTTGTCCATGTCACCCCTAGTTCCTCACCGCATTTTGTCAATTTATTTTTTAGGGTAGCATTCTCTCTTTCCACTGCCCCATCGCTCACTGGATGGTAGGTACAATGTTGTCTCATGTTTATTCCCAAGTAATTACTGATCTGCTGTAGGGCGTTATTGAAAAATGGTGTCCCATTGTCACTACTAAGCCTTTCAGGGATGGCCTATCTCGGAATTATTTCAGTTAGCAAAGCCTTGGCTACTGCACTGGCATCCTGTTTAGAAGTGGGGAATGCTTCCGCCCATTTAGAATCATAGAGATGTACAGTATGGAAACACCCTTCGGTCCAACCCGTCCCTGCTGACCAGATATCTCAACCCAATCTAGTTCCACCTGCCAGCACCTGGCCCATATCCCTCCAAACTCTTCCTATTCATATACCCATCCAAATACCTCTTAAATGTTGCAATTGTACCAGCCTCCACCACTTCCTCTGGCAGCTCATTCCATACACTTGCTACACTTTGTGTGAATAAGTTGCCCCGTAGGTCTCTTTTATATCTTTCCCCTCTCACCCTAAACCTATGCCCTCTAATTCTGGACTCTTCCACCCCAGGGAAAAGACAATAGACAATAAGTGCAGGAGTAGGCCATTCTGCCCTTCAAGCCTGCACCACCATTCAATATGATCATGGCTGATCATCCTTAATCAGTATCCTGTTCCTGCCTTATCTCCATAATCCTTGATTCCATTATCCTTGAGAGCTCTCTCAATTCTTTCTTTTTTTAATAGATTTTTTATTGGAAATTTAACATTTTTACAAGTTTACAAAAATAAACAAAACTTTGAAGTACAAACATCGATATACAATTAAATCTTAAATAAATAATAACCAAAATTTAACAGAAGAAAAATACTGAGAGAAAAAAAACAAAACTCAACTAACTACTAATCTAACCTACAACTAACCAGAGTGTATAATTAAGTATCTTACGTTACTCAAATAAGAGAAAGAAAAAAAAAACCAACAAATAACACAGAAATTGGATAGTGAGATACATGCTCGGAATGTGTTAACATCAAATGTAACAAAATCCGTATTCGTGAGGGATTCCTCTCCCAAGGGGCACCGGACCAGCCAGGTTCGTAATCTCAATTAAATAAAAGCCCTTGTTAGGATAGCCGAAATATCTGTATTTATATAATTCAAGAAGGGGTGCCATATTTTATGAAATAATTCAGTCTTTCGGTGCACCATATTTGTAAGGAAGTCAAGGGGAATACATTCCATAATTAATCTGTGCCAATTTGAAAGTCCAGGGGGGCCCCTCAGCCACCCAGTTTACCAAAATATGTTTCCTTGCACAGAAAGAGAGAATAGAAAAAAATCTCTTCCCGTGCATATCCAGGGAGGGTAAGTTCGAAAAGCCCAAAAGGAGAGATACAGGGTCCACTTTAATTTCCGTTCCTAAAATTTCTGTCAGGGTACTTGCTACTTTAGTCCAGTATCTACGGATCTTATGACAGGTCCATAGGCAATATTCAAGAGTGCCCACCTCTATTTTACATTTGGGACACATTGGAGATGCTCCTGCCTTGAATTTTGCCAATCGATCCGGTGCTATATGGGCCCTATGAAGTATCTTCAGCTGATAGAATGAGTTCTGTTGCAGATGGTGATTCTTCTGGCGTTTTCTCAAATGTCATTCCACGTTTCTATAGAGATTTCTAGTCCCAAATCCTGATCCCATGTTTTAAGCAGATTGTCCATATCTTCCGATACTTCATCATGCAGTAAATGATAAATAGTACTGATGGAAGATACTCCCATTGGTCATAGCACTCTACATTCTCTATCTGATGTATAAAAACTATCTGATAACGTTGTCTTCTTCTGTATATAATCTCGAATTTGAAAGTATCATAAGTATCGAAATCTGAATTTCTGACGCAGCTGTTCAAAAGACATCAGGACCCCTTCTTTAAATAGGTCCCCTAAAACATGAGATACCCCTGGATCTCCAGAGTTTAAAAGTGGCATCTGTAAACCCCAGTTGAAATCCCCATGCTCCCACTATCAGAGCATAGGGGGATGTTTTATGTGAGTTCTCCTCATTTTGCCGCATTATATTCCAAGCTTTAATTGTGTTTAGTATTATAGAGTTTTTACAGTTATCCGTAATGATTTTCCTCTTGTCTGAAACTAAAAGGTTAATAAGTGGGCATTTTACTTGAGAAGCTCGATGTCCAGCCAGATTGATTGCGGGTCTGACAAGACCCAATCAGCTATGTAACTTAATAGGGAACTTAATTGATATTTCCTAAAATCTGGGAAGTCCAATCTTCCCCTTGCCTGTGGAAGCTGTAGCTTCTCCAGCTTAATGAGAGGCCATCTATGATTCCAGATAAAGGAACCCAACCAGCCATATAATTTACGTAGTGCCAGTCTCGGCAGCATCACGAGAAGCATTTTCATAGGGTATAGGAGAAGAGGCAGGACATTCATTTTAATTAGTGCTATTCTACCCAGCCAGGAAATTGGAAGGTCTCTCCATTGCTGGAGATCCTGCCTTATCCTTTCTAGTAAATGCACAAAGTTAGCCTTGTATAATCCAACTCTTTCTTAAATGAATCCAGAGACTGGGCCTCCACTGCCCTCTGGGGCAGAACAGTCCACATAGCCACCACTCTCGAGGTGAAGAAGTTTCTCCTCATCTCTGTCCTAAATGGTCTACCTCATATTTTTAAGCTGTGTCCTCTGGTTCGGCACTCACCCATCAGCAGAAACATGTTTCCTGCCTCCAGAGTGTCCAATCCTTTAATAATCTTATTTGTCTCAATCAGATCCCCTCTCAGTCTTCAAAACTCAAGGGTATACAAGCCCAGTCGCTCCAGTCTTTCAGCGTAAGATAGTCCCGCCATTCCAGGAATTGACCTTGTGAACCTACACTGCACTCCCTCAATAACCAGAATGTCCTTCCTCAAATTTGGAGACCAGAACTGCACACAATACTCCAGATGTGGTCTCACCACGGCCCTGTACAGCTGCAGAAGAACTTCTTTGCTTCTATACTCAATCCCTCTTGTTATGAAGGCCAGCATGCTATTAGCTTTCTTCACTAACTGCTGTACCTGCATGCTCACCTTCATTGACTGGTGTACAAGAACACTCAGATCTCTTTGTACTGCCTCTTTATCTAAATTGATTCCATTTAGGTAGTAATGTGCCTTCCTGTTCTTGCCACCAAAGTGGATAACCATACATTTATCCACATTAAACTGCATCTGCCATGCATCTGACCACTCACCTAACCTGTCTAGGTCACCCTGTAATCTCCTAACATCCTCCTCACATTTCACCCTGCCACCCAGCTTAGTATCATCAGCAAATTTGCTAATGTTATTACTACTACCATCTTCTATATCATTAACATATATTGTAAAAGGCTGCGGTCCCAGCACTGATCCCTGTGGTGTCCCACTGGTCACTGCCTGCCATTCCGAAATGGAGCCGCTTATCACTACTCTTTGTTTCCTATCAGCCAACCAACTTCCAATCCAAGTTAGTACTTTGCCCCCGATACCATGCGCACTAATTTTGCTCACTAACCTCCTATGTGGGACTTTATCAAAAGCTTTCTGAAAGTCCAGGTACACTACATCCACTGGATCTCCCTTGTCCATCTTCAGAGTTACATCCTCAAAAAATTCCAGAAGATTAGTTAAGCACAATTTCCCCTTCATAAATCCATGCTGACTCTGACCTATCCTGTTACTACTATCCAGATGTGTCATAATTTCATCCTTTATAATAGACTCCAGCATCTTTCCCACCACTGAGGTCAGACTAACTGGTCTATAATTTCCTGCTTTCTCTTGCCCACCTTTCTTAAAAAGTGGTACAACATTAGCCACCCTCCAATCCACAGGAACTGATCTCGAATCTAGCAAACTCTGGAAAATAATCACCAACGCATCCACGATTTCTCGAGCCACCTCCTTCAGTACCCTGGGATGTAGACCATCAGGCCCCGGGGACTTATCAACCTTCAGACCTAACAGTCTCTCCAACACCAATTCCTGGCAAATATAAATTCCCTTAAGTTCAAGTCCTTCAGCCACTGTTACTTCAGGGAGATTGCTTGTGTCTTCCCCAGTGAACACAGATCTGAAGTACCATTTCAATTCTTCTGCCATTTCTTTGTTCCCCATAATATATTCCCCTGTTTCTATCTTCAAGGGCCCAATTTTAGTCTTAACCATTTTTTTGCCTTTCACATACCTAAAAAAGCTTTTACTATCCTCCTTTATATTTTTGGCCAGTTTACCTTCGTACCTCATTTTTTCTCTGCATATTTCCTTCTTAGTAATCCTCTGTTGTTCTTTAAAAGCTTCCCAGTACTCCGTTTTCCCACATATCTTTGCTATGTTATACGTTTTCTCTTTTAACTTTATATGTTTCTTAACTTTCCTCGTCAGCCACGGCCACCCATGCCTCCTCCTAGGATCTTTCTTCCTTTCTGGAATGAAGTGATCCTGCATCTTCTGAATTATACACAGAAATATCTGCCACTGTCCACTGTCAATATCCACTGCCATCCCTGCTACGGTATTGCACCATTGAACTTTGGCCAGCTCCTCCCTCATAGCTCCATAGTTCCCTTTATTCAACAGAAATATTGTCACTTCCGATTGTACCCTCTCCCTCTCAAATTGCAGATTGAAGCTTATTGTATTATGGTCACTACTTCCCAATGGCTCCTTCACTTTGAGGTCCCTGATCATTTCTGGTTCGTTGCACAATACCAGATCCAGAATTGCCTTCTCCCTGGTCGGCTCTGGCACCAGCTGTTCTAAGAATCCATCTCGGAGGCACTCCACAAAGTCTCTTTCTTGAAGTCCAATACCATTCTGATTCTCTCAGTCTACCTGCATGTTGAAATCTCCCATAACAACTGTGGTAACATCTTTGCGACGGGCCAATTTCAGCTCCTGATTCAACTTACATCCAACATCTAGACTACTGTTTGGGGGCCTGTAGATAACTCCCAAGAGGATCTTTCGACCCTTAGAATTTCTCAGCTCTATCCATACTGATTCTACATCCCCTGATTCTAGGTCCCCCCGTGTCAGGGACTGAATATCATCCCTTATGAACATGGCCACCCCACCCCCTCTGCCCATCAGTTTGTCCTTACATGTAGCCTTGAATATTCATTTCCCAGGCTCTGTCCACTTGAAGCCACGTCTCAGTTATCCCCACAATATCGTATCTGCCAATTTCCAAAACAGCCTCAAGCTCATCCATCTTATTTCTAATGCTTCATGCATTCATATATAGTATTTTTAATTTGTTACTGCCCTCACCCTTCCCAATTTCACTCAACCTTACAGCATGATCTTTTTTTGAGTTTTCTGCTTCATCGATACAGTTGTCTTTCATGACTTCCCTTGTTCTAACTTTCCCTTCAATTTCCTTCTTATACATCCAGATTGTTCCCCCCCCGCCCGCTACTTAGTTTAAACATAGCTGTGTTGCAGTAGCAAACCTACCTGCCAAAATGCTGGTCCCCAACCTATTAAGGTGCAAACCGTCTCTCTTGTATAATTTATGCTTACCACAAAACATATCCCAATGATCCAAGAATTTAAATCCTGCACCAGTTCCCCAGCCACATGTTCAAGTCCATTATCTCCCTGTTTCTGGTCTCACCAGCCCGAGGAACTGGAAGAAAGCCGGAGATAACCACCCTGGATGTCCTGCTTTTCAGCCACCTTCCTAGTTCTCCGAAGTCCCGCTATAGTATGTTCCTCCTCTTCTTCCCAACATCATTTGTGCCGACATGTACCCCCACCCCTGGCTCCTCACCTTCGTCCTTGAGGATTTCCTGCACTCTGTGATGTCTTTAACTCTGGCACCAGGAAGGTAACACACCATCCTTAAGTCCCACCTGCTGCCACAAAAACCCCGGTCAGTACCTTTCACTATGGAGTCCCCTATTACCACGGCTCTGTGCGATGTCCAACTCTTCCGCTCTGCCTCCATGCCAACTTTTGATTGACAGACCTGGCCACCTTGCGGACTGGCAGTGCCATCTGTCTCTGCTGTTTCCAAAAGATTCAACTTGTTCCTGACAGGTACTTCCCCTAAATAGACTTTGCCTATTTACCCTATGCATGCCCCTCATAATTTTGTAAACTTCTATAAGGTCACCCCTCAGCCTCCAAAGCTCCAGGGAAAACAGTCCCAGCCTGTTCAGCCTCTCCCTATAACTCAAATCCTGGCAAAACCCTTCTAAATCTTTTCTGAACCCTTTCAAGTTTCACAACATCTTTCCGATAAGAAGGAGACCAGAATTGCACGCAATATTCCAACAGTGGCCTAGCCAATGTCCCGTACAGTCGCAACATGACCTCCCAACTCCTGTACTCAATACTCTGACCAATAAAGGAAAGTATACCAAATGCCTTCCTCACTTTCCTATCTACTTGCAACTCCACTTTCAAGGAGCTATGAACCTGCGCTTCAAGATCTCTTTGTTCAGCAAAACTCCCTCAGACCTTACCATTAAGTGCATAAGTCCTGCTAAGATTTGCTTTCCCAAAATGCAGCACCTCGCATTTATCTGAATTAACCTCCATCTGCCACTTCTCAGCCCATTGGCCCATCTGGTCAAGATCCTGTTGTAATCTGAGGTAAACTTCTTCGCTATTCACTACACCTCCAATTTTGGTGTCATCTGCAAACTTACTAACTGTACCTCTTATGCTCGCTTCCAAATCATTTATGTAAATGACAAAATGTAGAGGACACAGTGGCACTCAACTGGTCACAGGCATCCAGTCTGAAAAACAATCCTCCACCATCACCTTCTGTCTTCTACCTTTGAGCCAGTTCTATATCCAAATGGCTAGTTCTTCCTATATTCCGTGAGATCTAACCTTGCTAATCAGTCTCCCAGGGGGAACCTTGCCGAATGCCTTACTGAAGTCCATATAGATCACGTCTGCCACTCTGCCCTCATCAATCTTCTTTGTTACTTCCTCAAAAACTCTATCAAGTTTGTGAGACATGATTTCCCATGCACAAAGCCATGTTGACTATCCCTAATCAGTCCTTGCCTTTCCAAATACTTATAAATCCTGACCCTCAGGATTCCCTCCAACAACCTACCCACCACTGACGTCAGACTCACTTGTCTATAGTTCCCTGGCTTGTCCTTACCACCCTTCTTAAACAGTGGCACTACATTACCCAACCTCCAGTCTTTCGGCACCTCACCTGTGACTATCGATGATACAGATATCTCAGCAAGAGGCTCAGTAATCACTTCTCTAGCTTTCCACAGAGTTCTAGGGTACACCTGATCAGGTCCTGGGGATTTATCTACCTTTACCTGTTTCAAGATATCCAGCATTTCCTCTTCTGTAATATGGACATTTTGCAAGATTTCACCATCTATTTCCCTACAGTCTATATCTTCCACATCCTTTTCCACAGTAAATACTGATGCAAAATATTCATTTAGTACCTCCTCCATTTTCTGCGGCTCCACACAAAGGCCGCCTTGCTGATCTTTGAGGGGCCATATTCCCTCACGAGTAACCCTTTTGTCCTTAATGTATTTGTAAAAACTCTTTGGATTCTCTTAATTCTATTTGCCAAAGCATTCTCATGTTTCCTTTTTGCCCTCCTGATTTCCCTCTTAAGTATACTCCTACTTTCTTTATACTCTTCTAAGGATTCACTCGATCTATCCTGTCTATACCTGACATATGCTTCCTTCTTTTTATTGACCAAACCTTTAGTCATCCAGCATTCCCTATACCTACCAGCCTTTCCTTTCACCCTAACAGGAATATACTTTCTCTGGATTCTTGCTATCTCAGTCCTGAGGGCTTCACATTTTCCAGCCGTCCCTTTACCTGCGAACATCTGCCCCCGAATCAGCTTTCAAAAGTTCTTGCCTAATACCATCAAAATTGGCCTTCCTCCAATTTAGAACTTCACCTTTTAGATCTGGTCTATCCTTTTTCATCATTATGGAAATCTATGGAAATAATTATTTAAATCTAATAGAATTATGGTTGCTGGCCCAAAAGTGCTCTCCCATTGAAACCTCAGTCACCTGCCCTGCTTATTTCGTAAGAATAGGTCAAGTTTTGCACCTTCTCTAGTAGGTACATCCACATACTGAATCAGAAAATTTTCTTGTACACACTTAACAAATTCCTCTCCATCTAAACCATTAACACTATAGCAATCCCAGTCTATCTTTGGAAAGTTAAAATCCCCAACCATAACCACCATTACCAGACAATACCTTTTCCTTTCGCTAGGTGTTCAATAAAATCCATCTGTAAATGTTCAAAGGGTCTTTGGGGTTGGGGGTGTGCTACTGACTCATCTGTATTCCCCTCCCCACATTATTAGTGGCACAGATAACACATTGTTCACAATATATCTGGGAGTAATGAGTAAACCCCTTAGTGTACCACTGTGCCGAAATACTGTCATACATCCCCACTTTTGACACTTGGTCCTTACCATGTATCAGTTTGGCATAGAATGGGAGTAATGATCGCGGTAGACAGGGTTTACCATTGGTGCCACACCACACCTCTTCCCTCATGCTGCACCCTGTTCTTGTCCACTCACGCTTCTCCTCTGGCGTGACCTGCGACTGCAACTCCCATACGTCTGCTGTTTGGGTACAAATTTTTGTCATACACATGTCAACCTGAGCACTTGGTGGCTGCTGCGCTACTGTCCTTGCTGCTGAGTCCGCTTTTGCATTGCCTTGAGAAATGGAATCGTTAGTTTTCGTGTGGGCTTCACATATACACACAGCGATTGATTTAGGCAATAGGACCCTTTCCAGGAGGTCATAAATTAGGCCACGGTGTGTGATGGGCTTTCTGGTGGAGGTCAAGAAACCCCTGTTTTTCTACAGGGTTCCAAAATCATGTAAACCCCGAATGCATATCTGCTGTCAGTGTAAATATTCACTATCCTTCCCTTAGCCAATTTACATGCCTCAGTCAAGGCAATCAGCTCCGCTGCTTGTGCTGACAGATGAGAAGGGAGTGATCCCGCTTTGACGACCTCGTGGGTAGTTACTACAGTGTACCCAACACAATTCTGACCTGTCTCCTTGCTCCTGAATGCCAACCCAGCCACAAAAAACTCCACATCTGAATCCTGCAAGTCTGGTAAAGGGCTGCAAATTTCATTAGTTACAGCAACACAGTCATGTGGGTCTCTGTCTCCTTACGCGGGGAGAAGGCTAGCAGGGTAAAGGATGTTACATCGCTTTTTTGTAATGTTAGGCATCTCTAATAACACAGTATTGTAGCTGAGCCAACATGCTGCCGACACGTGTGCTCTCCTTTGCTCAGAAAATAGTAAGGATACCGCATGTGGGACCAGTAGGGTTAATTCACCATAGACGACTATGTCACTGGACGCTACAACAGCTTTTTCAGCTGTAGCCATGGCTCACTGGCATTTAGGCAATCCTGTCGCTACGGGGTCTAGTTTAGCCATAAAAAAGCTACTGGCCTCAATTTTCCCCCATGATCCTGCAACAGCACAGATGTCATGCAGCCACGCTTCTCATCTACCGTTTGTACAAAAGGCTTCTTTGGATTTGGAATCCCCAGTGTAGGTGTAGTTTGGAGTGCCTTTTTCAATTCAACAAAGGCACCCTCAGCCTCTGGGGTCCACTGCAACGGACTCTGGTTCTGCAACCCTTTGCCATGGGTTATGTCACATAGGAGCATCTCAAGGGTAATGTGGGATAAACATTCTACAGTAGAAGCACATGCCCAAAAAGGATAGCAATTTTTTTCGCGTGAGGCTTTGGAATTTGCTAAATTGCTTGAACTCTGTCTTGACCAATGGCCTTCCCTTGTTCAGATATCAAGTGACCTGGTGTTGCACAAACTGTAGTTTTGCAAGACTAGCTTTGTGCCCTTCCCTAGCTAGGTGGCAGAGCAACGCAAGGGTATCTCTCTCACATTGTTCCTCTGTTGGTGCTGCTATTAAGCAATCATCTACATACTGCAGAAATGCTGACTCCAGGGTTGAAACAAGAGTCTCCAGACTCCTGCGTAGAGCCTCATTATATATGGTGGGGGACTCACAGTAACCTTGGCAAGTTGCGTGAAAGTATACAATTTCCCTTTAAATGAAAAAGTGAACCAGAATTGACTATCTGGGTGTACCAGTACACTAAAGAAGGCATTTGCTAAATCCACAACAGAGAACTATTTAATGTCTGGTGGAATTTGAGCCAATAAAGTATAGGGATTGGGAACGTTTGGGGCGCGGGGAACAACAGTGTTATTGACTGCTTGAGGTCTTGAACAAACTTCCATTCCTCCGATTCACCTGGAATGTTTGCCTTTTTGACTGGAAAAATGGGGGTTCCCACCAGTGAGTTTTGACAAGGGATTATCACTCCAGCCTTTAGGAGGGATTCAAAGACTGGAATAATTTCATCGATAGCCTCGGGTTTTAAAGGGTATTGTGCTCTGCAAGGACAATACTCAGACTTTGGGCTTTTTTTTGTTAATATATTTAATAGCAATTTTTTTTAACTTTACAATCATATACATTATTGAAAATACAATTGATAACAACTATCAGTATAATAAAGAGAAAAAAAACACAAGTTGCAATACAGCTACTGAATACTAACCACTAACCTACCCTATAATACAAAACAAACAGTAACACTGTGCAAAACAACACCAAAAAATGAAAGAAAAGCTAAAAATAGCAAAAAGACCCCACAAAATACAGAACAGCTATGCTCGGCACAAAGCTCCCAAACAAAGGAACGGGAGCATTGTATATACACCCGTATTAACTCAGGAGACCCCTCCCAGGGCCCAGGGCTTGAGAAATCTAACCATCCTGGTTAAACAAACACCCTAGTTAAGATAACTGACAAATCTATATCCAAATAACTCAAGTAGGGCTGCCATGTCTTTTAAAAATGGTCTGTTGTATGGTGTACCATGTTTGTAAAATTGTCCAAGGGAATATGCTCCATCATTAATTTCTGCCATCCCAGCAAGCCCGGCGGGTTCTCAGACACTCAATTCATCAGGATACTCTTCCGTGAATATTATGCAAGAATATTAAATAGTTTCTATCCATGCCCGTCTAAAGATGGCAAATTTGGTAGACCTACAAGGAGAGATATCGGGTCTACTTTGACATCAGTCCTCAATACCCTCCCTATCTCTCCCGCCACAGCGCTACAATAAACATGGAGCCTGTGGCATGTCTAGAAGCAATGGGTAAGAGTACCTACACTTATTTTACATTTGGGGCATACTGAAGATGCCCCTTTTTTTAAACATCGCCAGACGGTCTGATGCCAGATGAGCACTGTGCAGAACTTTTAACTGCGCAGCGCATGTCCTATTACAGATTGAGATCTTTTGAGTATTCTCCCATATGTTCTCCCATGTTTCAGAAAAGTTCTCCACTACTAGTTCTTGCTCCCAGACCTCACATAACTGGTTAATATCCTGCCAGGCCCTGCCACCCAGCAGGCGATAGAGGGCATCAACCAAAAGGGTGTTTGTGGAACATAGCAACATCCTCTCTGCATCGGGCTTATAGGGTTTAGTGAGAAGTGTAGTCTTCTTCTGGATGAAATCCCTAACCTGAAACAAATGGAAAAGATCTCTGCTGGGCAGTCCATATTTGCGGCTTAGTTGCTCAAAAGACATCATAACCTCCGCCTCAAACAAGTCTCCTAAACTAGAAACTCATCGCGCTGCACATATTTTGAACCCTGAGTCCATCGTTCCTGGTCAGAACCCTGTCATGCCAACTATAGGCATAAGTGGCGAAGTATTGGATAAACAACCCCCGCTCTGACGCATTTCCCTCCATGCTAATGCATGTTAACTGTGCTAATGACAATGGAGTTCCGGCGGTGGTCCATAACTGTCATAGAGTCATAGACTCATAGAGATGTACAGCATGGAAACGGACCCTTCAGTCCAACCCGTCCCTGCCGACCAGATATCCCAACCCAATCTAATCCCACCTGCCAGCACCCGGCCCATATCCTTCCAAACCCTTACAATTGCTTCAATCTGCAATTTGAGAGGGAGAGGGTACAATCGGAAGTGACAATGTTTCTGTTGAATAAAGGGAACTATGGAGCTATGAGGGAGCAGCTGGCCAAAGTTCAATGGTGCAATACCTTAGCAGGGATGACAGTGGAGGAACAATAGCAGATATTTCTGTGTATAATGCAGAAGATGCAGGATCATTTCATTCCAAAAAGGAAGAAAGATCCTAGGAGGAGGCATGGGATGCCATGGCTGATGAGGTAATTTAAGGAACATATGAAGTTAAAAGAGAAAAAGTATAACATAGCAAAGATAAGTGGGAAAACGGAGGACTGGGAAGCTTTTAAAGAACAACAGAGGATTACTAAGAAGGAAATACACAGAGAAAAAAAATGAGGTACAAAGGTAAACTGGCCAAAAATATAAAGGAGGATAATAAAAGCTTTTTTAGGTATGTGAAAGGCAAAAAAATGGTTAAGACTAAAATTCAGCCCTTGAAGACAGGAACAGGGGAATATAGTACAGGGATCAAAGAAATGGCAGAAGAATTGAATTGGTACTTCAGATCTGTGTTCACTGGGGAAGACACAAGCAATCTTCCTGAGGTAACAGTGGCTGAAGGACTTGAACTTAAGGGAATTTATATTTGCCAGGAATTGGTGTTGGAGAGACTGTTAGGTCTGAAGGTTGATTAGTCCCCGGGACCTAATGGTCTACATCCCAGGGTACTGAAGGAGGTGGCTTGAGAAATCGTGGATGCGTTGGTGATTATTTTCCAGAGTTCTATAGATTTGGGATCAGTTCCCGCGGATTGGAGGGTGGCTAATGTTGTACCATTTTTAAGAAAGGTGGGCAAGAGAAAGCAGGAAATTATAGACCAGTTAGTCTGACCTCAGTGGTGGGAAAGATATTGGAGTCTATTATAAAGGATGAAATTATGACACATCTGGATAGTAGTAACAGGATAGGTCAGAGTCAGTATGCATTTATGAAGGGGAAATCATGCTTGACTAATCTTCTGGAATTTTTTGAGGATGTAACTCTGAAGATGGACAAGGGAGATCCAGTAGATATAGTGTACCTGGACTCTCAGAAAGCTTTTGATAAAGTCCCACATAGGAGGTTAGTGAGCAAAATTAGGGCGCATGGTATGGGGGGCAAAGTACTAACTTGGATTGGAAGTTGGTTGGCTGATAGGAAACAAAGAGTAGTGATAAGCGGCTCCATTTCGGAATGGCAGGCAGTGACCAGTGGGTTACCGCAGGGATCAGTGCTGGGACCACAGCCTTTTACAATATATGTTAATGATATAGAAGATGGTATTAGTAATAACATTAGCAAATTTGCTGATGATACTAAGCTGGGTGGCAGGATGAAATGTGAGGAGGATGTTAGGAGATTACAGGGTGACCTGGACAGGTTAGGTGAGTGGTCAGATGCATGGCAGATGCAGTTTAATTGAATAAATGTATGGTTATCCACTTTGGTGGCAAGAACAGGAAGGCACATTACTACCTAAATGGAATCAATTTAGGTAAAGGGGCAGTACAAAGAGATCTGGGTGTTCTTGTACACCAGTCAATGAAGGTAAGCATGCAGGTATAGCAGGTAGTGAAGAAGCCTAATAGCATGCTGGCCTTCATAACAAGAGGGATTGAGCATAGAAGCAAAGAGGTTCTTCTGCAGTTGTACAGGGCCCTGGTGAGACCATACCTGGAGTACTGTGTGCAGTTCTGGTCTCCATATTTGAGGAAGGACATTCTGGCTATTGAGCGAGTGCAGCGTAGGTTCACAAGGTCAATTCCTGGAATGGCGGGACTACCCTATGCTGAAAGACTGGAGCGACTGGGCTTGTATAGCCTTGAGTTTAGAAGACTGAGAGGGGAATCTGATTGAGACATATAAGATTATTAAAGGATTGGACACTCTGGAGGCAGGAAACATGTTTCCGCTGATGGGGGAGTGCCGAACCAGAGGACACAGCTTAAAAATATGGGGTAGACCATTTAGGACAGAGATGAGGAGAAACTTCTTCACCCAGAGAGTGGTGGCTGTGTGGAATGCTCTGCCCCAGAGGGCAGTGGAGGCCCAGTCTCTGGATTCATTTAAGAAAGAGTTGGATAGAACTCTCAAGGATAGTGGAATCAAGGGTTATGGAGATAAGGCAGGAACAGGATACTGATTAAGGATGATCAGCCATGATCATATTGAATGGTGGTGTAGGCTCGAAGGGCAGAATGGCCTATTCCTGCACCTATTGTCTATTGTCTATTCATATACCCATCCAAATACCTCTTAAGTGTTGCAATTGTACCAGCTTCCACCACTTCCTGTAGCAGTTCATTCCATATATGTACAACCCTCTGTGTGAAAAAGTTGCCCCTTAGGTCTCTTTTATATCCTTCCCCTCTCACCCTAAACCTATGCCCTCTAATTCTGGACTCCCCGACCCCAGGGAAAAGACTTTGTCTATGTATCCTATCCATGCCCCTCATAATTTTGTAAACCTCTATAAGCTCATCCCTCAGTATGAACAACAGGTTAATAAGAGGGCACTTCGCCTGGGAAGCCTCAATATCCAGCCATATTACATTGGGTACGTAACGATACAAATCACAGACAAAGGACAACAGGGAACTCAATTGATACCTCCTGATGTCTGGGAAATCAACTCCTCCCCCTCTTTGAGGCAACTGCAATTTACTAAGTTTGATAAGGGGCCGCCCACGATGCCAGACAAAGGAACCAAACCACCCCATAAGCTTCCGCAGCGTTGACCTGGGAAACATTATAGGGAGAATACGCATGGGATAAAGCAAATGAGGAAGAACACTCATCTTAATGAGAGATATTTGGCCCAGCCATGAAATTGGAAGAGCCTCCCATCTCTGGAGATCTCCCCTAATATAGTCGAGCAAGTGAGCAAAGTCAGTCCAAAATAACAGATCAAACTTGGGGGGAATAAAAATGACTAGGTATCGGAACCCTGCTCGTGACCACTTAAAAGGGAACTAAGGGCCACCTACAACTTCTGGCTCATCCTTAAGGTTCCCCAAAGGCGTAGCCTTCAATTTTGCAAAGTTAATCTTATATTCTGAAATAGCCCCAAATGAATTGATACATTGTATCAAATGTGATAAAAACAGAAGGACATCATCCGCATACAGTGTAATCTTGTGTGCCCTCAGTCCCACTTCCGGAGCAGTTATGTGGACCTTCTGACGAATGGCCTCTGCCAGCGGCTCTATCACCAAAGTAAACAACAATGGTGAGAGGGGGCAGCCTTGCCGACTACCCTTACCAATCCTAAAATTCCCAGACTTCACCCTGTTGGTGATGACCACAGCCAGAGGGTGGCGCTATAAAATCTCCACCCACCTAGCAAAGACTCCACCCAACCCAAACTGTTCTAAGACATAAAAAGATATGGCCATTCTACCCAGTCAAATGCTTTCTCTGCATCTAAGGAAATCACCAACCCCTGAATCGATCGTTGGTGACAACTTGGACCATATTCAGCAACCTTCTATTATTTGAGGACCTCCAGCCCCTTATAAAGCTTGTCTGGTTCTCTTTAACAATATGGGGCTACACCCTTTCCAATCTCAGCGCCAAGATCTTGGACAGAATCTTGAAATCTGAATTTAATAGAGAAATGGGCCTGTATGAGGCACTATCCTCAGGAACCTTCCCCTTCTTATGAATTAAGGAAATATTAGCTTATCTCAAAGATAGTAGGCATTCATGGATATAGGAGTGATTGTCCATCTCCAGCATCGGCCCTGACAGAATCCCTATAAACTTCTTATAAAACCCACCCGGGAGACCATCAGGGCCAGGCACTTTCCCACTCTGAAGTTGCTTAGTTGCCTCCTGTATTTCCTGAACTGTAATGGGGGCATTAAGGAGAGAGGCCCGTTCCAAGGTTACTCCTGGGAGGTCCAAGTTCTTAAAAAAGGTCTCCATTTTAGCCCTCCTGTCCTCGCAACCTTCAGACCAATACAGTTCAGAGTAAAAGCTCTGAAAAGCCTCATTAATCTTTTTAGCATCGTATGCAAGGACCTCGGTGTTATCTCTGATTGCAGTAATGGATTGGGAGCACGCTTTTTCCTAGTCAGGTACGCTAAATATTTCCCTAGCCTATCCCCATATGCTAACAGGCTTTGTCTAGCAAAAGCAAGTTTTTTCTTTGCATTTTGTGTCAGTATTGACTTCAAGGCAACCCGGAGAGCTGTGATCCGTTGTAGCTTAGTCACCGAAGGCTGCACAAGATGTGCCGCTTCGGCAGCTTTCAGCCACGTCTCAAGTAGATGCTGCTGTTCCCCCTTCTGTCGTTTCTGGCTAGCCGACTAGGAACTAACTAATCCCCTAGCAAAGGCCTTAGCAGTCTCCCATAGCATAGATGGACTACTGGCCGTGCCTGAGTTGATAGTCAACAATTCCTGAAACTCCTTCAAAACTTATTCAACAAATTTGGAATCCTCAAAGAGAAAAGGGTCCAAACACCAGTGCTGCAAACCTAGCCCTTCACTCTTGGCCTTAACCTCCAGATATACTCCGTGTGATAGAGATAGCTATGTTCCCAATTTTACAATTGATAATCAAACCTACAGGGGCTGAGGGAGCCAGAAAGAGATCAATCCTCATGTGACATGGGTTTGAAAAAAACGGTGAAGTCCCTGTCGATAGGGTGAAGACATCTCCAAATATCCACCAGCCCCAACTCCTCACATAAGTCAACCACCTGCTCAGCCTGCGAAGAAATAGTTGGGGGCCCACAAGGTATCCTGTCCACTGTTGGATTCAAAGACAATTAAAATCCCCCTCCTATAATAATGTGTCATGTTCCAAAAGCACTCAACTTAGAGAAAGCACTTATCAAAACCTTGAGGGGATGGGCTAGATGACAGTAGACATTTAAAATGCCATATTCCTCCCCATGTATCAGGCTTTAAGTATCACAAACCGTCCCTGCTCATCTTTCACCTGCTCTAATAATGTGAACGGAAGATTTTTCTGGATAAATACCGCCACTCCCCTACTTTTAGTAGTAAAGGATGAAGAGAATACCCGGTCATAACACCCCTGTTGTAAAATCAGGTATTCCCCATCATCAAGATGGATTTCCTGCAACAAAGCAATATCAACCCGTTCCCTCTTAAGGCTAGAAAGCACTTTTTTCCTTTTAACAGGCAAATGACTTCCTTTAATGTTCCAGGTGCACCATTTAATAAGACACTTAGCCATATCCCCTTTCAGAAACCCTTGAACCCCTCAGAGGGAGAACCCTGCTTACAAATCGCCGAGCTTAAGTAAATAAAGACTCGTAGAGTCGAAGAACCATATATACAAAAACTATTCTATTATAACTGTAAACAACTATTACTACCAAAAACTACAAAAAAAACTATAAAATCTTGAATGGAAGATTTTTCCCCCTGCTGTAGGGGGCACTCACTCTACCCATCCTCTCCTTCACAGCTCCTTCAAACCCAGACTGTGCCCCAGCCTTAAGCCAGAAAAAATAACAAAGAGATGATCCTTCAATCAACAGAAAAAAGACAAAGTCAGGATGAGCTTCTCTCATTCATTCAATGTGTCAAGCTCAACGCTTTCAGTCAATGAAACAAACTGCATTCATTGTTTCAATGAAACAAACTTAACACACCTATTTCGTGAATCAACAGTGGACAGGATACCTTGTGGGCCCCCAACTATTTCTTCACAGGCCAAGCAGGTGGTTGACTTATGTGAGGAGTTGGGGCTGGTGGATATTTGGAGATGTCTTCACCCTACCGGCAGGGACTTCACCTTTTTTTTCAAACCCACATGGGCTTCATGTCACTCCTACTTGTGACTAAAAGAGAAACAGAACAAAACAAAAGGGGGAGAGACAACAAAGAACATCCACAAAATTTCCTATCAGAAAGTCCAGTTATTAAAAAAAAGGAACAACTTATTCCGAAGTCTTTTTCCCCCTTTCCAAAATGGAAATTATTAGGGAGAAAGAAAGGAATAAAAAATAGGAGGGAAAACATGGGGAAAGATAGAAATTAGAACAAATATTAACGGTATTCTTCAAGCCAATCCGTCCATTTTAAAATGCCTACAAAGTTTTTAGCCTTATCCGCTGAGTCAAATGTATAAACTGAGTCCTCGTGGCTGAAATGGAGCACTGTGGGGTATCTCATGGAGTACTGGATGCCCAGGTTCCTCAGCCTCTTTTTAACTTCATTGAAGGACTTCCTCTTTTGAATTACAGCTGCAGAGAAATCCTGGAAAAACATGATTTTTGACCCCTTGTACAGCAGTGCCTGTGGATCTTTTCCCAAGGATCTGGAAGCTTCTATGACTTTTTGCTTGTGCTGAAACTGGCCCTGACCTGTGCACTGTAACCCAATAAGCCCTTTCAATATGCAGCCTGCTGGACTCTATGTGAAGGCCCAAAAACTTCGGTAGCCAGCTTTCAAAGAAGCTGACTGGCTGCTCACCTTCCTCACCTTCGGGGACCCCAACCATTTGGACATTTATCCTCCGACCTCGATTTTCGAGGGCATCAATATGGTCTCGCAAGGCCCGCACATCTCGCTCTAGCACCTGGATTCGACTGGATGAGGACTCCATCACAGCTTCCGAGGCCTTAGTTCGACCCTCCTCCTCCTCCAGCCACTCCCCGAGGCTCTGGATCTCCTGTTCATGCTTCTGCAGCATGGATGCAATAGGTTGGACCTGGCCATGAATCTCCCCACGGATCTCCTCAATCACTGCTCCAACTCTCCATTGCTGCAGCCAATTCCTGTGAGTCTGTCAGGTCCCAGGGGGTTCAGGAGAGGCTGCTGCTGCTGCAGTTTCTGGTATGGTAGGTCCTGCAGGGGAGTGTCCTCCCTGCTGCTGTATGCTCATTCCTTTTCCCTTTGGCAACCTTCCCATTCCCAAATGTAAACAAATATGTGTTCTGTAAGGTTTTAAACTAATAATTCCAACACATAAGTTGGGCAGGGATGGCAAAAAACACCAATATGCCCTGGCTGTCCGGCAGAGCTATCCATAGCAGTTCTACAGAATAGCCGCCATCTCGAGTTATTCTTATGGGTTCACAGCCTCATATGAGCCCCACATCATGTTTGCCGTTTGCCTTTTGCCCACAACTCAGTAGGGACCATTTTTAATCTTGAGTCCGAGACTTCTTCCTTAGGGAAATGCCAGGCTACCCTCCTAGGCTCTTCAGGGCGAGCATGGGTTACCTGGACTGCCCTATCTGCCTGAGTTAGCCAACTGAGTTTCTTCCTATATGTCCACATATCTGCATTGAACCAGGCACCCACATCATCCCTGAAGACGTTTTTTGTGCCTTAAGTACTCATGGTCCCAAATCCTGCCACCTGTCGCTGGACGCCTTCGCCAACGACACAGAGAGGAAAAAGCCTTCCACATCAAAAAGATAGGGTCTACTTGCCAACACAGATAATTTAGAAAAGTTCACATTAACTGCACATCTGTGATCATTCCAATAAAATTCGCACAATAACAACTGATTTGGTTTAACCAATCTCCTGAACCAATCCTTCTCGCATGATTTGTCAGGGCCATCGTGGTGTATGTATGCTGTGCAGTGCAGCATATCCCCAACATGAAAATCGGTGATCATGGATTCACAAGGTTACTTGCTTCCAGGGCGAGTGAATTGCTCATTGAACTTATCGCTGTCTGGATTAATCACCATTCATAGACATACATTAGGGGTCATGAGTCTTATTTTACACCCTGCACTGGTAAATCTTCTTTTTGTATTACCTGCAAGCCTGTCAGGGTACTGAGCAATTCAACCCCAGTTTCACTATGAGATCCCAAGCCATCAAATTTAAAGGACAGAATTCCGATAACAGAAATGAGAATTGGAATGTTTCCCCATTACTGGTTTCGTGCAATAGGGGTGCAGTAAATCTCTCTTGTATCACGACTCCTGATGCACCCATTGAGTTCAGGAACCTTCCACTCATCTTTATTTACATCGACTCTCTGAACTGGCTTGATTTAAGGACTGAATATGTTGCCCCTGTATCTACCAAAAAGGTAACTGGCGTACCTTCCACATATAACATAGGGGTAGGCATTGACTTATACGCATCATCGTTATACTGAGCATATTCGCAATCTCAGCGCTCAATATAGAGGTGGGACATGTTTCAGTGCCCATTAGGTTAGTAGAGGCGATTAGCATAAGTGAGTCTTGGAGCCACGCATAAAGGAAAGAGGCTCACCTGTACGTTGTGGGCTGCCCACCTCCACCTTAGCCTTTCCCTTCCTGCTGTCCAGCCTCCAGGGCCGACTGAGGCTGCCTGTGCGGGCACTGTCTCACCCAGTGGTCCATTGCTCCGCAAACAAAGCACCCGTCAGATACACCTCTGCCAGCCCCTCTTCCACGGACCTTCACCTCTTCCTCGACCTCCACTTCTCTCTCTTTCATTTTTCGCAGCACCTCCTTCCAATAGCTGGGCAGCCATTTGCATTATAGTAAGCTGAGCTTTATGTGCTTGCAGTTCCATCTTTAGTTTCCGCTTATCCTTCTCTTGGGCCAGCAATTTTTCAGCGTGTATCACATGTTGTTGTAATAAATGCAGCTTTCCCATGACCCAGGTAATACGTGTTTTTAACCTTTTTTGCTATTTTGTCCTTCATTCCATTGATGAAGCTGTTCCTCGGTGTACCTCATACGGTGTGATTTCTGCCCTCGTTATGTCTTCAGGTGGTATCAGTCCACAATGAGCATTATGGACTTCAGTGAGGCGCATACAGTACTGGGACACTGTCTCACCTTCTTGTTTTTTACAGATTGCAACTTTGGTCATGTCCATTCATACCGGGAATGCCTCCCTACAGGCAGTTGCCAGCGCTGCAGCAAAAGCATTAAAGTCATCATTCTGCTCCGCTTGCGGGTCGGCTTCTCTAGAATGGACGTCTGTGGCTGCTCAGTTATACCTGATTTTGGTGACATCGACACCCAGTTTTCTTCCCGGGAGACGCCTCATCTCCTGTAACGTGGGACGGAACTCGGTGCAGAACTTTGTCACTTCTTCGGCGAACTTATTACCTCCAACCTTGCGTGGGTCAGGCACTGCACATAGACACCTTCCAAGTGCTTCATAGTCCATGGCCAGTGACCAACATCGGGTACCCTTCCGGACCTGCAACCTCAACCATTGGTGCTTGCAGAACCACCTGGTTAGGTGATTGTACATCGTGGATTGATTGCGGACAGGCCCTGGACGCCTTTCCGTCTTGGAATGGCCATCTTTCTTTTGAGCTTCTTGCTTCGATTTGTTGCGGGTATGGGATGCTACCGGTGATCCAGCAGTTGCTGAGGCAGCCGCTGCTGACGGAATCTTCGCCAGGCAGATCTCGTAGGGGGGCTGTAGGTCTCGGAGTTCAGCCATTAAGTTCAGGATCTAAAACAAACGTAAGACACTGTACAGCTTCATTGGGTTGTTTTCCGCGTGCGTCTGCATGTGTGCTGGTGTTTATATGCGCATTTGATCTATCTTTTATTGAAGATTTCCTTTCCCTGCTATCAGCCTCCGCCTTCCACATGTTATAAGCACTCCAATTCATTTATGTTTCCCTTCTGTTTCTCCTTCTCTCTCTCCTCCAACCGTGACTTCAGTATTTCCAGCTGCCTTTTACTAAAACTTACTCCCACCGAAAAACCACATTCTTTGATCCACAATTCTAACTGCTTTACAGACTCTGGGCCATAATTATTTAGCATGTATTGTATTTTGATTGACCTTTCCAAGTCCTCTGTGGACCCTCTTTTTGTTTGCTCTTGCTGGAGCCCATTTTCAGCGTTATTGGAAAAGTGTTCAACTCTCTCTGTCTCTCTCTCTCTCGCTCTCTCTCCTGGTACCATTATCTTTTTTTCCCCAATATGACTTGCTTTTACCTCACGTCCACCTCAATGCCTTGGTTTTTGTAAACCAAGAAACCACGTACCTGGTATGGCTTTAGCAAGTCCAACTCAGCAGTGGTGGCTTCAAGTCTAAAACCACCCTTAAACTTGCTGTCTCTTAAACACTCTAGAGACGGCTATCCCTTCCCTTGAGATTTACTTGAGTACTGTGCGAGAGTTCACTTGACTCTCTTCCTGATTCATTTATTCTCTTAGAACAAGTCTCTATGTAGGATTACTTAAGCCACGACTCTTATCCCGACCCTATTCAATTCGGACCCTGGCACTGGGGCGATCCACAGATTCCCAGCCCTCTTGTGCAAAGGGGCCAAGTTAACGCTTGAGATGAAGTGAAAGTCCTTCAAGGCACTGGCACCTACACTCCTGGGAATCTTCAGAATCTTACTCAGTCATGGGATCCCGGGTGAGCCCCCAAATTTACTGTCATGGAAATTAAATTGACTAGACTCAAATGCTAGCAAGAGCAAAGAATAAGTTTATTTTTGGACTGTGCAGAGTCGACCCAATACATTGGCAAGACACCTCAGTAAGGGGTGTCGGACGGCTTTCACATATTCCCTTTATACTATACTTCACTTTTCCTTATCAACATCTCAAGGCCAGGAGCCTGGAACATTCGAGTTCCTTTCCACATATGGAGTTGGTTTTTTTTCGCATTCCTTGACTGTTGATATGATAGTTTACTGTCCTTGTAATTCCTTACTGTCGGGTTAACTTTTACATTTTTTCGGTCTATCTGCAATGCTTTGCAAAGTCAGGTCCTTACTTCTTTGTTTCAACCATGCTTTTATAGATTTCACAATAAATGTTAATTTTACATTACACATCCCAGTAAATCTCCTTTGCATCCTCCCCAGTGCTATCACATCCCTCCTATAATTCTAAACTTCACACAATAACTGTGTCCCAACCAACGTTTCTATAGCCCCACCTTAACCTCTCTGCTCTATGCCTTGGCTAATAAAGTAACTGTTCTAAATGCCATCTTATCATCTTTGTCCACCTGTCCTAGTTCCTTAAGTACATGTACACCAAGATCCTTCCTGTTTCCTGGTATCCTACCATTCATCGTATCCTCCCTTCCTTTGTTTGACCTGCCCAATTGCTTCACCTCACTTTTATAGGCACAAGTGAGGACGGCAGATGCTGGAAGCCAGAGTTTAGCATCGATGTGGACTTCTCCAATTTCCTCATTTCCCCTCCCCCCACCTTACCCCAGTTCCAACCTTCCAGCTCAGCACTGTACTCATGACCTGTCCTACCTGTCAATCTCCCTTCCCAACTATCCGGTCCACCTTCCCCTCTGACCTATCACTTCCATCCCCACCCCCATTCACCTATTTTACTCTTTGTTACCTTCTCCCCAGAGAAGGTAACAATTATACAATTGGAATACAATCGGAATTGTTATACAATTGGAATCCACAAGAGGTCAGTCTCTGTACAGCAGAAGGCAAATGTTTAAATCCCATTCAACCCCAATCATTGTGGAAAATCTTTAATTTTTGAAACATGCTTGCACTTTGTTCTGAGAACACTGACAATGCTCAAATATGAATTAGAATTGGAATTAGCTTTATTGTCACATTAGCTTTATTGTCACATGAAAAGTTTATAAGTTGCCATTTACAGCGCTCGCTTAGATACAAAGGTACTGAGATAAAACTTGTTCAGTTACAAGACTAGTCACAGTATAACAATGTGACCAACATGGCACCATCTTGCGTACAGAAAACCTAGATACAATCCTTAGTTACAGAATAGACAAATTACAAAAAACAAAAAGTTACATTACAGCTATTCACAGTAGCCATGGATCAGAAAAGCGAGAAGCAACATTAAAAAGGTAAACATCATAGTCCTGCTTGAAGGGCTCTCCACAGCAGACCAGCAATAGGGGCCTCCATGGGGTCTGACCACTGGCTGCCATCATGATCTGCACCAGGTTGCTGCGTCCTCTCCACACCGGGTAACTGCACCCACTCTGTACTGGGCTGCTGCTGCTATGCTCTGCACCAGACAGTTCCATTACAACCACATCTCTATAGTATACTGCATGCAGATTAACATATACAAAACCTTTAAGTGCATCAGTTGTATGGGTACTCTTCCTAAATTACATGTTGTGCCCTCCCCACAAACAGAACATATCCAGTGGGGCACACAATCTTTTAGTCTATTATTTCATTTTTCAAATTCATGTGTGGATTGTGGGCATCATTGACTGGGTCAGCATTTATAGCCCATCCCTAGTAACCCTTGAGAAGGTGAGCTGCCTTCATGAACCTCTGTCATCTGTTTTATGTAAGCACATCCACAATGCCTTTAGGGAGCGAACTTTAAGATTTTGACTTCGTGACACTGAAAGAAAGGCAATATATTTTCAAATCAGAATGGTGAGAGGCTTGAACAGAACTTGCAGAGGTGGTGTTCCCTTGTATCTGTTGACCTGTTACCTACCGTATGCTGTACCTTAAATTCCTTAGAGAGGGAAGTCCAGGATTTTGCAACAACAGTGAAAGAATGGTGATATATGTCCAAGTCAGGATGGTGAGCGGCTTGGAGGGGAACTTGCAAGTGAAGGTGTTCCCAGGTTTTGCTGCCCTGTCTTTCTGGATAGAAGTGACATTTTAAAGATGTTTGGTGAATTTCTGAAATATGTCTTGTAGGTAGTATACTTTGCTGCTAATGAGCATCAATGTAGGAAGAGAATACTGTGTGAATGTGGTCCCAATCAAGCAGGCTGCTTTGTCCTGATGGTGTCAAGCTTCTTGTGTGTTGTTGGAGCTGTAATCATCCCGGCAAGTGGAGAATATTCCATCACACTCCTCAATCATACCTTGTAGATGGTGGACCGGCTTTGGGGGAGTCAGGAGGTGAGTTACATGCTGCAGTATTCCTAGCCTTTGACCTACTCTTTTATCAACTGTACTTATTCAGTGAGTCCATTTGAGTGTTTGGTCAATGGTAACCCCAGGATGTTCTTGTGGAGGATTCAGTGATGCTAATATCATTGAATGTCAAGGAGTGCTGGTTTGATTGTCTCTTATTAGAGATGGTCATTGCCTGATATTTGCCAGGATATTCATCATTTATACTTCAGGAGAAGAGAGTGTGGATTAGTTGACAAGTGGATTCTGATTGGGAGGGCAATTATCATTGAAACTTTACCCATTAATGATGACTAGCCTTTAACAACAAGGCTTTGTTGAAATGATAAACCAGGCAGGTTGCCTCCGATTGGTTGATGGCATTTCCCTGAGAAATGAGCAAACAAATTGCTGTCATCTATTTTGTGGTGGACTTACTCATTGCACTAGGATTAAGTCTTGATTCTGTCCCTGATTATCTAAATAAACGTGACTAAATAAAAGTCAACAAAATTAAACTATTATGTTTTGTCTAACACTTGTCTTACATTGAGAAGAATCTTTTTATCTATCTGATAACCACATGCTCACAACACTATTTATTTCCCAGTAGGTGATCAGGAACGAGAATCCTGGCTAATTTATCACTTTAGGACATGAAAGAACATAAAAACTATGAACAGCATTAGGCTATGTGGCTTAATGAGCCTTCTGTGCCCTGTAAAAAGAATACGGCAAATTAGATTGTGTCCTCAGAACCACTTTCCTCTCTGAAACCTCATGTGGCCCTTGACTTCCTTGTTGATAAAGGAAAATTTTTCTAATTAACCTTTAGTATAGTCAATTTTACACTCCCAATATCTCTGAGATAAATGATTCATAACATAACTAACTGTCCATGAGAAGAAATTCCACCTCATTGGAACATAGCAGCAGGATAAAGCTATACAACCCCTTGAGCTTGGTGTGCCATTTTGGATCATGGCTGATCAACTACCTCAATGCCAAGTTCACTATCTACCCCATAGCCCTTGATGTCATTAGTAATTAGAAACTTAGCAACCTCTATCTTGAACTTACTTAATGGCAGAACTTCCACTTTTTTCCACACAAAGTTTCACTGTTTTCTGAGTGAAGAAGTTCCTCCATATCTAGTTGTAACTGGCTACCTTTTATCCCGACACTGCATCTGCTGGTTCTCAATCCCACAGATAAGGGAAACATCCTTTATGCAAAGTTAAAAATCACACAACTCCAGGTTATAGTCCAACAGGTTTATTTGGAAGCACTAGCTTTCGGAGCACTGCTCCTTCATCAGGTGGTTGTCTTTATGCACCTATTCTGTCTATCCCTTTCAAACTTTCTAAATTTTTATGAGATTGATTCACATTGTTCTAAACTCCAGAGAATACAGGCTCTTACTGTCTCCTCAGAGAAGCTGTCCCACCAACCGGGAATTAGTCTGGTGAACTTCTATAGCACTCTCCCATAACAAGTATATCTGTTGTTAGGCAAAGGGCTAAGAACTGCACTCATTACATCAGGTGAAGTTTAACTACCATCCTATATTTCTACCTTCTAAATGGTTGACACCTTATTATGGAGTCATGCTCCATTATACTAGACTCCTCCACAAGGAGAAATATCCTCTCAGCATTTACCCAAAGAAGCCCAGTCAGAATCTTACATATTTTCCTCACCTGTCACTCTGACATCATCCTAAAACTAAAATTTGATCAATGTGAAACAGTCATAAATTTTAAAAATAACCATGAAATCTGTTGGCGGTCCTCATAGAAACTGATAACTTTTAAAAAGATATTCAAATTTCAATAAACCAAATTACGGGAAATGAACAATAATATTTTAGTTTTTAGGACTTTTCCTACACCAAACAAAATAAAAACACATTACTAAATATTACCCAATAACCAATAAATTACAGAAAAGATAACCCATTTAATATTTTAGTGTGAGTGATAGCCCCACATTGAATACAAATGCATTACAACATGCTCTCCATAGGATTATAGTCCTTGAAGAAAAGAGACCATATTCACTCCAGCATCCACTGGGTTCATGTCTCCCCATTTCTCCAATTTGTAATATAAAGTGATCATCCTGTTTGCAATTTTCAGACCATTTTTAAAACAACTGCCAGCAGTAACATCCACTCCAGCAAATTCTCCTCCCACCCTTGCAAGTATTCCAAAAGATCAGAGACCATGATAAAAATGTAATTGGACTAATAGTGGGCAATGATTATGAATGGAATTGAATTAGGTTACAGTGACATAGCAAAGAATCCATGAACGACAATGGATATATCATAATCAATCCTTTGAAGAAAAGGCCCTGTTATCTTCATTAGATCAGGCCATATTTGGCCAATACTTGATGCTAAGCTATCATTGGATGTGGTTTAGTAAGCCTTTCAGTTGTATCTAACCATTACAAACTACAATGGTTTAAGTAGTTGGCCTGTTAAGATATTTTCCCAGCGACATAGTTAGCAGGATTACAGAAGTTATTCTCGGCATAAATTTTGGAAATTGTGGTGAATCAGTGTGGGGAAAATTCAACAGGGGAAGAAATTAATATAGGAAATGAGAAACAGACAATGACAGGTCAGGATAGAAAATGCAGATCTCAGAGCAAATCAGCAGATAAGATTAGCAGCTACAAAAATAATAAGAGGATGAAGCATAAGGCTCTGTATTTGAATTTGCATTCAAAGCAGAACAGACAAACAAGTCGTACAAATTAAGATAAATAAGTATAATCTAATAGCCATTATAGAGAAATTGCTGCAGAATGACTTAGATTGGGACCAAACTATTAGTGACATTTAGGAAAACGTGAAGCAAGGAAGGGATGGAGGAGTGATTCTGATAATTAATAATTGTATCGATACAATAGAAAATGATGACCTAAATTCAAGAAGCCTCAATATAGAAGCAGAAACAGAATTTTCTGCAAAATCTCAGCAGGTCTGGCAACATCTGTGGAGAGAAAACAAAGTTAACATTACGGGTCCAGTAACCCTTTTTTGTTTTGTTTATAATGTAGAAGTAGTCTGGGTAGAGATGAGGAATGATAAAGGCAAAGAGTTCTCTTATAAGTGTTGTTTATAGGTCCCCCCTAATGGTAACCATAGGGTAGGACAGGATATCAAGGCAGAAACTGTGGCAGTGTGGCAGAAGCAATTATCGTCAAGATTTTTAAACTATATGTAGACTGGAAAAATCCAATGGGAAGATGTAATTTAGATGAGGATTTATTGAATGTTTTTGGAACAATTTCTTAGACCAGCATATTATGGCACCAATCAGATAGCAGACTACATTAGACTATGTTTAGAACAATGAAATGGGATTAATTACTGACCTTGCACTGAATGAACACTGGGGATCATGACCATAATATGATTGAATTTTACATAGTTTATGAAAAATAAGTATATGTTCAAGATTACTGTTTTGATTTTAAACATGGGCAATTATGAGGTAATGAAAGTAGAATTAGTGAACTGGAAAGTTAAATTAGAGCATAGGACAGTAGAGATTCAGTATCGAACTTTTAAGTGAATATTCCAACTTTCCAGGACATTCTGAACAGTACACTCCAGCAAATAAGTAAAATTCTAAGATACAAACCTACCATACATGGTTAACTGAAAAAGTCAAAGATAATATCCAGCTCAAAGAGAATATGTATTATTGTACAAAGGTAAATGGCAGGTCAAAAAATTGGACAGAATCTAAAAAAGACAAACCATTATTAAAAGATTAACAAGTAGGGAAAGATTAGGGTATGAGAGAAACTTGGTCAAAATTATAAAAACAGGAAAAATTTCTTCAAATGTTTAGAAAAGAAAATAATTAACAAAATGTTGATCCTTTAGAAAATGAGTCTGGCGAATTAGTAATAAAAAATAAAGAGATGGTAGATGATTTAGAGTCATAGAGATGTACAGCACGGAAACTGACCCTTCGGTCCAACTCATCTATGCTGACCAGATATCCTAAACTAATTTAGTCACATGTGCGAGCATTTGGCCCATATCCCTCAAATCTCTTCCTATTCAATTACCTGTCCAGATGCCTTTTAAATATTGTAATTGTCCCCACCTCCATTACCTCCCATGGCAGTTTACTCCATACATGCACTACCCTCTGCATGAAAATGTTGCCCCTTAGGTCCCTTTTAAATATTTCTCCTCTTACCTTTAACCTATGACTTCTATTTTGGACTCCCCTATCTTGGGAAAAAGACCTTCGCTATTCACCCTATCCATGCCCCTCCTGATTTTATAAACCTCTATGAGGTCACCCCCCCCCCAGTCTTTGACGCTCAGGGAAAACAGCCCCAGCCTATTCAGCCTCTTCCTATAGCTCAAACTTTCCAACCCTGACAAGAACCTTGTAAATCATTTCTGAACCTTTTCAAATTTCACAACCTCCTTCCTATAGCAGGGAGACCAGAACTGAACACAGTACTCCAAAAAGGCTAAACCAATATCTTGTATAGCATGATATGCCAATTCCTATATTCAATGCACTGATCAATAAGGGTAAGCCTGCCAAGCACAGTCTTTACTACCCTGTCTCCCTGAGACTCCATTTTCAAGGAATTGATATTTTGCTTCAGTTTTCACAAGAGATGATAAAAGTATCTTACCAGAAATAACTGTAAATTAATAATTTGGAGGGAGGAACTCAAGAAAATTACAATTACCAGGGAAAGGTAAGTAAATTGTTAGAAGTGTGAGTTGAGAAGACCCAGGTCCTAATGGATTCACCCTTAAAAAAGGTAGCAAGTGAAATAGCTAATGGAATATTTTTAATTTTCCAAAACTCAATAGATTCAGAAGGTTTTTTTATGATGGGAAAATAGGAGGAAGACAGAAAGCAGGAAGCGACAGGCAGTTAGCTTAACATCTGTTATAGAGAATGTTAGAAGTTATTATTAAAAATATCATAAAAGGGCACTTGGATAAGTTCAAAGTGATTAGGCATAGCTAAAACAGTTTTGTCAAAAGGACATCATGTTTAACTAATTTATTGGAGTTCTTTGAAGAAATAATTTGTGTTGTAGATAAAAGGGAACTAGTGAATGGATTGTACCTTGATTTCCAAAAAGTACCATATAAAGGTTTTTGTGGAAAATGAAAGCTCACGGTGTAGGGAGTAACAGAATGGCATAGATAGAAGATTAACTGGATAACTGGAAGCAGAGAGTAGGAATAAATAGGGCTTTTACAAGCTGACAGGATTTCATGAGTGGTGTGATTTGGATGAAAGGAATGAAGGTAAATTTGCTGATGACAAAGCTATGTAGAAAAGTTAGGTCTAAAAATGACATAAGACAAAGGAATATATGTAGGTTAAGTAAGTGGGCAAAGATCTGGCAAATGGAGTACATGTGGGAAAGTATGAAATTATCCATTTTGGCAGAAAGAATGGAAAAAAAGCATGGTATCTAAATGGTTTGATTGCAGACATTGCAGAGCTCTGAGATGCAGAGAGATCTGGGTTTTCTAGAGCAAGCATTACAGAGGTTCATATATAGGCACTGCAAGTAATCAGGAAAGCTAACAGAATGTTATGCTTTATGGCAAGTGTGGTTGAATGCAGGAGTAGGGAGGTTATACTTCAGTTATACAGTGCATTACTGAGAATATACCTGGAATACTGTGCACAGTACTCATCGCTGTAGTTACAAAAGACATAAATGTGTTAGAAGAAGGTCAGAGAAGGTTTACTAGACTAATGCCTTGAATTGGCGAATTGCCTTATGAAAAAGGGTAAGACAAATTAGGCCTGTGTCCTGATGTTTAGAAGAGTCAGAGCTAACTTAATTGAAACATTTAAGATCTTGAGGTGATGACTAGGTGGATGTGGAATGGGTTGTTTGCTCTTGTGGTAGAATCCAGAACTAGGAATCATCGTTTTAAAAATGGGGGAACCTATGTGATATAATAATGAGGAAACATTTTGTTCTCTCAGGGAATCATAGAATTTCTACATTATGGAAGGAAGTCATTTGACTCATCAATTCCATACTCCCCTTCTGAAGAGTATCCCACCCAGACCCACCCTATCCCTGCAACCCTACATTTCCCATGGCTAATTTACTTAGCATGTGCACTGAGGCAATTTAGAATGGCCAGTCCACCTAACCTGCACATCTTTGGACCATGGGAGGAAACCAGAGCACCCAGAAGAAACCCACGCAGATAGTTAACCGAGGCTGGAATCAAACCCAGGTGCCTGTGAGACAGCAGTGCTAAACACTGAGCCACTCTGCTGCCTGGGAGAATTGAGAGTCTTTGGAATTCCTTTCCTCAAAAGAAAATAGATACAGAATTTTAAAAGATTTTCAAGGCAGAGATAAATAGCTCTTTATTCCTTGGGGGAATATAGATTATGCAGGACTGTAAGATCAGCAAGTTTGCAGATGACACGAAGATTAGTGGAGTAGCAGAAAGAGTAAGGGACTGTCAGAGTATACAGGAGGATATAGATAGACTGGAGAGTTGGGCAGAAAAGTGATGGATGGTTTTCAATCCAGACAAATGTGAGGTGATGCATTTAGGCAAGACTAATTCTAGAGCGAATTATACAATGAACGGAAGAGCCTTGGGAAAAGTTGATGGGCAAAGAGATCTGGGAGTGCAGGTCCATTGTACCGTGAAGGTTGCTGCACAGGTGGATAGAGTGGTCAAGAAGGCAGAAGGCATATGGTATGCTTGCCGTCATTGGACGGCGTATTGAGTACAAGAGCTGGCAAGTCATGTTAAAATTGTACAAGACATTGGTTTGGTCGCATTTAGAACACTGTGTACAGTTCTGATCACATTACCAAAAGAATGTGGAACGCTTTGGAGAGGGTGCAGAGTAGGTTTACGAGGATGTTGCCTGGTACGGAAGGTGCTAGCTATGAAGAGAGGTTGTGTACGTTAGGTTTATTTTCATTAGAAAAAAGGATTGAGGAGAGACCTGATTGAGGTTTACAAAATCATGAAGAGTATAGACAGGGCGGATAGAGACAAGCTTTTTCCCAGGGTGAGGGATTCAATAACGAGAGGTCACACTTTCAAGGTGAGAGGTGGAAAGTTTAAGGGGGATACACGTGGCAAGTACTTCACGCAGAGGGTGGTGGGCGTTTGGACTGCGTTGCCAGCAGAGGTGGTACAGGCAGATAGATTCATTTAAGATGTATCTGGACAGATGCATGAGTAGGTGGGAGCAGAGGGATACAGATGCTTAGGAATTGGGCGACAGGTTTAGACAGTAGATTTGGATCGGCTCAGGCTTGGAGAGCTGAAGGGCCTGTTCCTAGGCTGCAAATTTTCTTTGTTTTTGTTTTTTTGTAAGATATGGTGTTATTGAATGGTGGAGGAGCCTTGAAGGCCAAGTGGCCAACTCTTGTTCTTTGCTCTATTGGGTCACTGTTCATGCTCTAGCGATTACTAGACTGTGCATATTTATTCCAAGATAGTTACTGAATTAGAGGTATCATCTGCCTCATTTGAAGGGGATGCACAATGCACAAATTTGAGTGGGAGCTGCAGCTGAGTAAAAACGAACCCGGAAGACTACAGCTAAGGTAAGACAGTTTGTTTTAAAATTATTTACCTGTAGCGGGCAGCGGTGTTTTTTTTTCTCTCTCTTCACAGAAAGAGCGGGAGCAGCAGGGGAAGTGACGGCTACCAGAGGGGCAGCCGGGAAAGAAAGCAGTGAGTATATAAATCAGGAAGGTGGCTAAACCCGAGATTCTACACCTGTAGTATCTCCCACCCACCCTCCTCTTCGAACCTCCTTAACTACTCTGGTTTTTTTTTAAGGTAAGGATTTTCTATTTCTTTACCAGTGACTGGTTAAAAATTTACTTTGTTTTTGTGTGTGTATATATATTAATTCTTTTTTAGGGAAAGACTATAGCAGAGAGGTATCAGAAAGTATTCTAACTCAAACCTGTACAAAGTAACTAAGTAATTAATTAACTAAGCAGAGATGGCTGGGCAGGTGATGTGCTGTAGCTGTATGATGTGGGAGCTGGCTGATCCCATTGTGAATGGCAGTGACCACATCTGCAGCAAGTGTTGGTTGCTGGAAGAACTCCGGATCAGAGTTGATGATCTGGAATCTGAGCTTCAAACACTGCGGCACATACGGGAGGAGTGGGTGGGGGGGGGGGGGGGAGGGAGTTACTTGGACGCTTTGATTCAGGAGGCAGTCACACCTGGGAGATTAAGTAATTCATATTCAACTAGTGATCAGGCACAACAGAGTGTGACTGTAAGTGAGGCAGTTAGGGGGAACCTGAGTTCAGGAGTGGAGGAGTCTCAGCCCTTGACCTTGTCCAACAGGTACGGGATTCTTGCTCCCTGTTCAGATAAGGAAAAGGGCTCTGGACAGGATGAGCCAACTGACCATGGCACCATGGTGCAGAAGGCCATTCAAGAGGGGGGAGCAAATAGACAAGTAGTGGTTATAGGGGATTCTATAATTAGGGGGAGAGATAGTATCCTTTGCAAGCCGGATCGGGAGTCACGCATGGTGTGTTACCTGCCCGGTGCCATGGTGCGGGGCATCTCCGACCGGCTTGAAAGGATATTGGAGCGGGAGGGGGAGGATCCAGTTGTTGTGGTCCACGTTGGTACTAACAACATAGGCAAGACTAGGGTGGAGGACCTGTTTGGGGATTATGAAGCACTAGGCAGGAAATTGAAGCACAAGTCCTCAAGGGTCATAATCTCTGGATTACTGCCTGAGCCACGTGCCAATTGGCATAGGGACAAGAAAATTAGGCAAGTAAACACGTGGCTACGGGATTGGTGTGGGAAAGAGGGATTCCATTTCATGGGGCATTGGCATCAGTTTTGGAACAGGGAGGATCTGTACCGTTGGGACGGTCTCCACCTGAACCGATCAGGTACCAATGTTCTAGCGAAGAGGATAAATAGGGTGGTCAGTAGGACTTTAAACTTCTGAGTTGGGGGGAAGGGAAAGTGAAAGCGACAGGGAGTATGGAGTTAAATGGAAAGATAAGCAACAGGATAGCATATGTGCAGGCGGATCTAAATTCGAGGCAGACTGGGAATGCAGCGAAAAGGAAGGATAACTTCGGACATCTTAAGACTTCCAACACCTCTAATGATAAAGTTAGCATTAAGGCACTTTACCTGAATGCTCGTAGCATTCATAACAAAGCAGATGAACTAATGGCACAGATCATAGTGAATGATTATGATGTGGTAGGCATCACAGAGACTTGGTTACAGGGGGGTCAGGACTGGCAGTTAAACCTCCAAGGATTTTCAACTTATCGAAAAGACAGGGAGGTCGGCAGAGGGGGTGGGGTTGCCTTGTTAGTAGAGAACAAAATTAAATCTATGGCACTGAATGACATAGTGTCAGATGATGTGGAGTCTGTGTGGGTGGAATTGAGGAACCACAAAGGCAAAAAAAAACATAATTGGAGTTGTGTACAGACCTCCTAACAGTGGTCAGGACCAGGGATGCAACATGTACCGGGAAATAGAGAAGGCATGTCAGAAAGGCAAGGTCACAGTGATCATGGGAGACTTCAACATGCAGGTGGACTGGGTAAATAATGTTGCCAGTGGATCCAAAGAAAGGGAATTCATGGAATGCTTACAGGATGGCTTTTTGGAACAGCTTGTCATGGAGCCCACAAGGCTATTCTGGACCTAGAGCTTTGCAATGTACCAGACTTTATAAAAGATCTTAAAGTAAGGGAACCCTTAGGAAGCAGCGATCATAACATGGTAGAGTTCAGTCTGCAGTTTGAAAGAGAGAAGGCAAAATCGGATGTAATGGTGTTACATTTAAATAAAGGTAATTATGAGGGCATGAGAGAGGAACTGACAAAAATAGACTGGAAGCAGAGCCTAGCGGGGAAGACAGTAGAGCAAAAATGGCAGGAGTTTGTTGGTATAATTGAGAACATTGTACAGAGGTTCATCCACAAGAAAAGAAAGATTATCTAGGGAGAGATTAGACAGCCATGGCTGACAAAGGAAGTCAGGAAATGTATTAAAGAAAAAGAGAGATCCTATAAAATGGCCAAGAGCAGTGGGAAATCAGAAGATTGGGAAGGCTACAAATACAAACAGAGGATAACAAAGAGAGTAATAAGAAAGGAGAGGATCAAATATGAAGGTAGGCTAGCCAGTAATATTAGAAATGATAGTAAAAGTTTCTTTCAATACATAAGAAACAAACGACAGGTAAAAATAGACATTGGGCCACTTCAAACTGATGCTGGAAGCCTAGTGATGGGAGATAGGAAATAGCAGGAGAACTTAACAAGTACTTTGCTTCAGTTTTCACAGTGGAAGACATGAGTAATATTCCAATAATTAAAGGGAGTCGGGGGCTGAGTTGCGTATGGTTGCCATTACAAAAGAGAGAGTGCTAGAAAAGCTAAAAGGTCTTAAAATTGATAAATCTCCTGGCCCCAATGGGGTACATCCTAGAGTTCTGAGAGAGGTGGCTGAGGAAATAGCGGAGGCATTGGTTGAGATCTTTCAGGAGTCACTGGAGGCAGGGAAAGTCCCGGATTATTGGAAAATCGCTATTGTAACCCCCTTGTTCAAGAAAGGATCAAGACAAAAGATGGAAAATTATAGGCCAATTAGCCTAACCTCGGTTGTTGGTAAAATTCTAAAATCCATCATTAAGGATGAGGTTTCTAAATTCTTAGAAGAGCAGAGTCTGATTAGAACAAGTCAACATGGTTTTAGTAAGGGGAGGTCATGCCTGACAAACCTGTTGGAATTCTTTGAAGAGGTGACAAGTAGGTTAGACCAGGGAAACCCAGTGGATGTAGTCTATCTAGACTTCCAAAAGGCCTTTGATAAGGTGCCACACGGGATGCTGCTGAGCAAGGTGAGGGCCCATGGTGTTCAAGGTGAGCTACTGGGATAGATTGAGGATTGGCTATCTGACAGAAGGCAGAGAGTTGGGATAAAAGGTTCTTTTTTGGAATGGCAGCCGGTGACAATCGGTGTCCCGCAGGGTTCAGTGTTGGGGCCACAGCTGTTCGCATTATATATTAATGATCTGGATGAAGGGACTGGCGGCATTCTAGCGAAGTTTGCAGATGATACGAAGTTAGGTGGACAGGCAGGTAGTACTGAGGAAGTGCGGAGGCTGCAGAAGGATCTAGACAGTTTGGGAGAGTGGTCCAGGAAATGGCTGATGGAATTCAACATGAGCAAATGTGAGGTCTTGCACTTTGGCAAAAAGAATAAAAGCATAGACTACTTTCTAAACGGTGAGAAAATTCGTAAAAACAAAGTACAAAGGGATCTGGGAGTGCTAGTCGAGGATTCTCTAAAGGTAAACATGCAGGTTGAGTCTGTGATTAAGAAAGCGAATGCAATGTTGTCACTTATCTCAAGAGGGTTGGAATATAAAAGCACCGTTGTGCTACTGAGACTTTATAAAGCTCTGGTTAGGCCCCATTTGGAGTACTGTGTCCAGTTTTGGTCCCCACACCTCAGGAAGGACATACTGGCACTGGAACGTGTCCAGCGGAGATTCACATGGATGATCCCTAGAATGGTTGGTCTAACATATGAGGAATGGCTGAGGATCCTAGGATTGTATTCATTGGAGTTTAGAAGATTAAGGGGAGACTTAATAGAAGCTTACAAGATAATACATGGCTTGGAAAGGTTGGACGCTAGGAATTTTTTTCTGTTAGGCGAGGAGACTAGGACCCATGGACACAGCCTTAAAATTAGAGGGGTCAATTCAGAACAAAAATGCGGAGACATTTCTTCAGCCAGAGAGTGGTGGGCCTGTGGAATTCATTGCCGCAGAGTGCAATGGAGGCCGGGATGCTAAATGTCTTCAAGGCAGAGATTGATAGATTCTTGATGTCTAGCGGAATTAAGGGCTACGGGGAGAATGCGGGTAAGTGGAGTTGAAATGCCCATCAGCCATGATTGAATGGCGGAGTGGACTTGATGGGCCGAATGGCCTTATTTCCACTCCTATGTCTTATGGTCTTATGGACAACAGAGCTATGACTGAGTGTGAAATAAATGATCTGTAAGTAAAAGAATAAGAAAACTGATATCAGTATCACTGACAAGACTTCTCAATGACCTCAGAATGTTGTGGTTGGCTTTCTCCTTACGGCGCTGCCATTGGATATTGCACTAGCAACAATTAAATGCCAGCAATATGGGTTCAAGAGTTCAATCAGATCTAACAACGTAAAACTGGGAAGACATGAACCATTGTTAGCCAGCAACAGCAGGAAATTTGAATTTATCCAAAATCTGTAACTTCTTGAGCTAGAATGTCTCCCACTGTACTATTAGTCAGGAGATTAACTTTGATTCAATGAAGAGTGCAGGACACCATGCCAGGACCAGCACCAGACACATACAAAAATGTGGTGTCCTTCTGATGAAGTTACAATACAGGACTACTTGCATGTGAAAAGTGGAACCAGGATGCAATAGACAGGAGTAGGTGACCCCACAACCAACGGATCAAATCTAAGCTCTGCATTTCTGCCACTACTAGTTGTGAATGACTGTGGGCAACTAAATAGTTATCATGAAATACTGGTTCCAGAAACATCCCCAATCTTACAGTGGGGAACCCCAGCACATTAGTGCAAAAGACATTGCCAAAGTATTTCCATCTACCTTCAGCCAGAGTACTGGACGATTCATCTTAGATTCCTTCAGAGGTCCCCAGCATAACAGATGCCAGTCATCAGCCAGTTTGATTCATTCTATGTGACATCAAGAAACAATTGGAGGCATAGGATATTGCAACAGTGACAGACCATGACAACATCCTGACAATAGTATTCAAGACTTGTTCTTCAGGATTAGCTGCACTCCTAACAGAACTGCTCTACTACAACTACAACACTGGTGTCTACCTTACAATGTGGAAAATTGCCTAGGTATGTGCTGTGCATAAAACAGCAATACAAATCCAACCCAGCCAATCACAACTCCATTAGTCTACTTTTAATCATCAGGAAAAATTATGGAACGTGTCATCGATGTTCTTTCAAGAGGCATCTCAAATGAATAACCTGCTCACTGATGTTCACTTTGTGTTTCTCCAAAGCCACTGAGCTCTGGATTTCCCTACAGCCTTGGTCCAAAAATGAACATAAGAACTCAACTCCAGAGATGAAGTAAGAATGACTGCTCTTGACTTCAATGCTACATTTGACGGAGTGTAGCATCAAGAATTCACGAGTTAATGGGAATCAGGGGATAAGCTCTCTGCTGGTTAAACTCATACCTAAGCACTAAGGAAGATGGTTGTAGCTGTTGGATGTCAGTCATCTTAGCTTCAGGACATTACTGCAGGAGTTTCTCAGGGTAGTGTCCTAGGCCTAGCCATCTTTAAGTGCTTATTAATGACCGTCCCTGTACCATACAGGCAGAAGTGGGTGCATCAGTTGATGTTTGTACAAAACTTAGCATTATTCTTGACTCCTTAGGCACTGGAACAATTTGTGTTTACATGCGGCAAGACCTTGCAAACACCAAGCAACATTTGTGCTACATAAATCCTAACAATGACTATCTTCAGCAAGAGATAACCATTGGTCTTTGATGTTTACTGACATTGGCATTGCTGAATCCTCCACTATCAATATTCTGGAGGGAACTATTGACTAGAAACTGAACTGGACCCGTGATAGGCTGGAAGTTCTGAGGTGAGTTCATTTATAATAAACACGCACATGGAGTCAAAGAGTCATAGAGATGTACAGCATGGAAACAGACCCTTCAGTCCAACGCATCCATGCCAACCAGATAACCCAACCCAATCTAGTCCCACCTGCCAGCACCCGGCCCATATCCCTCCAAACCCTTCCTATTCATATACCCATCCAATTACCTTTTTAAATGTTGCAATTGTACTAGCCTCCACCACTTCCTCTGGCAGCTCATTCCATGCACGTACCACCTTCTGTATGAAAAAGTTGTCCCTTAGGTCTCTTTTATATCTTTCCCCTCTCACCCTAAACCTATGCCCTCTAGTTCTGGACTCCCTGACCCCAGGGAAAAGACTTTGTTTATTTATCCTATCCATGCCCCTCATAATTTTGTAAACCTCAATAAGGTCATCCCTCAGCCTCCGATGCTCCAGGGAAAATAGCCCTAGCCTGTTCAGCTTCTCCCTGTAGCTCAGATCCTCCAACCCTGGCAACATCCTTATATATCGTTTCTGAACCCTTTCAAGTTTCACAACATCTTTCTGATAGGAAGGAGACCAGAATTCCATGCAATATTCCAACAGTGGCCTAACCAATGTCCTGTACAACTGCAACATTAATTCCTAACTCCTGTACACAATACACTGACCAATAAAGGAAAGCATACGAAAAGCCTTCTTCACTATCCTATCTACTTGCTACTCCATTTTCAAGGAGCTATGAACCTGCACTCCCAGGTCTCTTTGTTCAGCAACACTCCCTCAGACCTTACCATTAAGTGTATAAGTCCTGCTAAGATTTGCTTTCCCAAAATGCAGCACCTAGCATTTATCTGAATTAAACTCCATCTGCTCCTTCTCAGCCCATTGGTCCATCTGGTCCAGATCCTGTTGTAATCTGAGGTAACCCTCTTCGCTGTCCACTACACCTCCAATTTTGGTGTCATCTACAAACTTACTAACTGTACCTCTTATGCTCGCATCCAAATCATTTATGTAAATGACAAAAAGTAGAGGCCCAGCACCGATCCTTGTGGCACTCCACTGGTCACAGGCCTCCAGTCTGAAAAACAACCCTCCACCACTGCCCTCTGTCTTTTACCTTTGAGCCAGTTCTGTATCCAAATGGCTAGTTCTCCCTGTATTCCATGAGATCTAACTTTGCCAATCAGCCTCCCATGGGGAACCTTGACGAACGCCTGAATGAAGTCCATATAGATCACATCTTCCGCTCTGCTCTCATCAATCTTCTTTGTTACTTCTTCAAAAAACTCAATCAAGTTTGTGAGACATGATTTCCCATGCACAAAGCCATGTTGACTATCCCAAATCAGTCCTTGCCTTTCCAAATACATGTGCATCCTGTCCCTCAGGATTCCCTCCAACAACTTGCCCACCACCGAGGTCAGGCTCACCGGTCTATAGTTCCCTGGCTTGTCTTTACCGCCCTTCTTAAACAGTGGCACTACGTTTGCCAACCTCCAGTCTTCCGGCACCTCACCTGTGACTGTCGATGATACAAATATCTCAGCAAGAGGCCCAGTAATGACTTCTCTAGCTTCCCATGGAATTCTCAGGTCCTGGGGATTTATCCACCTTTAACCGTTTCAAGACCTCCAGCACTTCCTCCTCTCTAATCTGGACATTTTGCAACATGTCACCATCTATTTCCCTACAGTCTATATCTTCCTTATTCTTTTCCACAGTAAATACTGATGTAAAATATTCATTTAGTATCTCCCCCATTTTCTGTGGCTCCACACAAAGGCCGCCTTGCTGATCTTTGAGGGGCCCTATTCTCTCCCTAGTTACCCTTTTGTCCTTAATTTTTTGTAAAAACCCTTTGGATTCTCCTTAATTCTATTTGCCATAGCTATCTCATGTCCCCGTTTTGCCCTCCTGATGCTCCTACTTTCTTTATACACTTCTAAGGATTCACTCGATCTATCCTATCTATACCTAACATATGCTTCCTTGTTTTTCTTAACCAAATCCTCAATTTCTTTAGTCATTTAGCATTCCCTATACCTACCAACCTTCTCTTTCACCCTGATAGGAATATACTTTCTCTGGATTCTTGTTATCTCATTTCTGAAGGCTTCCCATTTTCCAGCTGTCCCTTTACCTATGAACATCTGCCTCCAATCAGCTTTCAAAAGTTCCTACCTAATACTGTCAAAATTGGCCTTTCTCCAATTTAGAACTTCAACTTTTAGATCTGGTCTATCCTTTTCCATCACTATTTTAAAATGAATAGAATTATGGTCGCTGGCCCCAAAGTGCTCCCCCACTGACACCTCAGTTGCCTGCCTTGCCTTATATCCCAAGAGTTAGGTCAAGTTTTGCACCTTCTCTGGTGGGTACATCCACATACTGAATCAGAAAATTTTCTTGTACACACTTAAGAAATTCCTCACCATCTAAACCTTTAACACTATGCCAGTTCCAGTCGATGTTTGGAAAGTTAAAATCCCCTACCATAACTACCCTATTATTCTTACAGATAGCTGAGATCTCCTGATAAGTTTGTTTCTCAATTTCTCTTTGACTGTTGGGGGTCTGTAATACAATCCCAATGAGGTGATCATCCCTTTCATATTTCTCAGTTCCACCCAAATAACTTCCCTGGATGTATTTCCGGGAATATCCTCCCTCAGCATAGCTGTAATGCTATCCCTTATCAAAAATGCCACACTCCCCTCCTCTCTTCCCTCAGTTTCTATCCGTCTTGTAGCATTTGTATCCTGGAACAATATGCTGCCAGTCCTGCCCATCCCTGAGCCATGTTTCCGTAATTGCTATAATATCCCAGTCCCATGTTCCTAACCATGCCCTGAGTTCATCTGCCTTCCCTGTTAGGCCCCTTGTTGGAGTGGTGGGGTTCCAACGTACACAGAGAAACCAAGGTGGACTGAATAAGTGATTGTCTGAGTGCTGGTTGCAAGAGACGGAGAGACCTACAAGGTGAGCAACACCTTGATTTCTGTCTCTCTAAACTTAACACTCAGTCGATCCCTCGTCCCCTAGGACTCTGTAGTGAAGGAATCTCTGAGATAACTTATGCACTTACACACTGACAGGTTTGATTTCAGAATCATGAGTTACTGGGAATTCAGAGGTTAAAGTCCTTTGGAAAAAGTGGGTTAAAGTCCCCTTGGTAAAAAGGGGTTAAAGTCCTTTAGTGGTGAGGTTTGAGACTCCGGAGCATAGTGAAAAAATAAACTGCTGTGTCTGTCTCTATCACCCTGCCTTAAACTCGTTGTTAAGAGGGGAGATGCCGCACTCTAAGATCAGGACCCCAAAGTGGGTTTGGAAACTAAAAGACACTAGACTAGTATATAGAGATGAGTTGGAAATTCAGACCTTAAAAAAATGGGACAAACATTGGATAAGTCAGTAATCGGGACCCCTTCGTATCGGTTATGCCGGGATGACCCCCAAAATGAAGAAAGGTTCAGGTGCCTGTCAGCCTGCTTAAATAAAAACTTGGGAAATGAAATTTGGCCACTGGGAGGAACTCAGGACATAGACAAATATTTTAAGACAGAGGAAGCAATCTGGAAAAGAGATACAGGGACTAAATGGAAAACTTTAATGTCCACATGGAGAAAGACTGTAGGGGAAATTACAAACAAATCTAAACAGACTAGCTGAAAGAATAATTCACGTCAAAGAGGGATTAGAATGTGTGAGAATGAGGGAAACCCTAACTCTTGGCAGGTGCTGAAAAGTCAGTTTGAGGATTATGATATGAGTAAAGGAAAACAGCAATAATTGAGAAAGGAAAGGCAAAATAAGGAATTAGAGTTGAAATGCCAAGCTGAACTTTCAAGTGGGAATAAAATACGGGTACCTCCTGAAATGTCTGGTCTACCAATATTGTTCCAAAGCAATGACACCGATGACCAGGAGGAGGGTTGGCAAATTTGGTCTAGTGCCCTGTCATATCAACCCCAGGACCCTAATACCCCTGTCAGTGCAGCAGCACCTCAGCCTCAGTCTGAGAACCAGCAACTGTTACCCCCACCTTACCCTCTGCTACCGCCGGATTTTCAGTCCCCGGGAAATGTTGACCATCCCCATCCCAATCAGAACCAGACCTCGGGATGTTTCACCAACACAGTTGCTTTCAGAACCTGATCAAACACCCAGAAAGAGCCCTTTTGAGAGGCATAGGAGACAGAACAATTTATCCTGTAACACCAACACAGACAGGAGTACTGAACATGACAAGCCTCACCATTACAACCCCAAAGACAAGGAATGGCCCAGAAAGATTGTAAAAGAACTGGTCAACCCTAGTCCTTCCCCCCAAAGAAGAAAGGGGGAGGAATCCCGTAAATGCAGACTGAGACAGTTCCCTACTTGAGACAGTCTCTAACACGAACCCTGGAGAGGCAGACGAGGTCACTATGCAAGTTTACACTCCTTGGAAACCCCAAGAGATGTGTTTAATTATATCCCATGCCCCAAACTGAAAAACAAACCCCGATGATTTTATAGATTAATTCTAGGCACAATCCAAATGTATCAGGCCACACCTCAGGATCTTTACAGTTTCTGCTGTATGACATTGACCTCAAATGAGGGATCTAGATGGAAAACCCAGTTGGGAGGACATAATGACTGGGTGGCCTTTGCCAGTGCAGTTCCCCAGACCGGAGACCAACTCCAGGTAACTGGGGGAGCCCTTCAAAGGGCTTTGCAATAAATGCTGGTTAGAACTAAAGTATTAGAGTGCCATCCAATGCAGGGGGAGGAGGGTTCAGATTTCTGGGATCGGTTCTGTTCTATATACGCCATCTATGCAGGTGACACCACTTATAATGCAGGGAATCCCTCACCCTAGTTTAATGCCCTTCTGTTGCAGAGTATTCCAGAAGGGGTTACCACAACTATTCAGACCAACAATGTGGATTGGCCAGACTACACCCATCCACAAATGAGAAGGGCACTCACTTACTACTGGAATAGCATTAAAGACTCTAAATAGACTACTGTCAAATATGAAATGGTACAGCGTCATCCTTGTCAGCCCCGTCACAGGGGTTCTGATGCTCCTGTTATAGACCTAGTCAATGGATATAGTATGGGTATACTACTTACCTGGATGGCCCCAGTGCTCCTCTTTACCGTTAACCCATGCCCCTTCACCCCCTTTCCGCAACTACAACAGTTGCACCCCGCCCCTGTCGTGGCCTGTCCCATCTGTCAAAGCAAAGGTCAGTGCAGGGCTGTTTTAACTGGGGTGCCAGGGATCATTGGCAGTGAGAATGCCCACAGGTACAGCAACAATATAGATCCCAACACAGGAGATGACCTTTCTCTATCAGTAACCCTTTCTCAGCCTAACTATCTGCCCTTTTGATTTACTCCATTTTGACTAATGACCCTGTGGATGAACCAATAGTTTGCTTGACTGTTGAGGGCAAAAGATCCCCTTTATGATTGATACCGGCACCACAGCTTCAACATTTGAAACTCCTGTGTGCACCAACACAAGTCCAGACTTTCACCCACTTTGTAAACCTTAGCAGCCTAACCGAAAAGGAAAGATCATATCTCCCGATGGAACCAGTAACTGTTCAATTTGGCCTCCAGATCTGTATTGTCCAATTTGCCCAAATCGCTAATTTAGGGATTAACCTAGAAGGAAGGGATTTGTTGTGTTTTCTCCGAGTCGTGATTCGCTGTCTTGACGAGGGTATTACCATTAAAAACAACATCACTAAGACAAAAGTGAGGACTGCAAATGCTGGAAACCAGAGTCTAGATTAGAGTGGTGCTGGAAAAGCACAGCAGGTTAGGCAACATCCAAGGAGCAGGAACATCCACGTTTCGGGCAAAAGTCCTTCATCAGGAATGAGACAATTGTGGATCTATTGCGCCCCCTAGTGGGCTGGCAATTTGAGGTCAGAGGATTTTACACCTTCCCTGCAGGCCCCTGATCCCATGCAATCCTTTACTATGATTTCGCTGGAGCTTCCACTGAGCTGGCAGCAACCTTTGTTCCCTTCCTAGGATTGATTGTCACTATTACCGTTATTGGGCACATTGAAAGTAAGGAGGGATCAGCCCTCTTAGTGGACGTTCCTATCCACCTATGGCATCAACCAGGGTTGGTTTCTCCCCATATTACCTTGTCTGTGAATAACGGATATAAAGCAAAGGCCCTGGGATTCTTAGCACACTGTTTAAGCAGCAGTCAGATCCCAGTGATGTTCCCCAATAGCTGATCGAGGGGAATTTAACTTATTATTCCAGCCCTTTCACTGTACTGGGCATATTTTCCACTATTAACCCTGTCGTGACCTCTTCGAAGGAGCCTTTCCAGACCTTTGGCCAGCCTCTAAGCATGAAGTAGGATACACTCCCATGGAGCCTATAAAGATCAAGATTATACCGGGGCGAAACTGCCTTCAGTACACCAGTACCCTCTAAGACCAGAAGCAATGCAAGGAATATCAACCTTGATAGATGTGTTCCTCCAACAAGGCATTCTAGTCCCCTGCCAATCGCCCTGCAACACCCTGTTCTACCTGTCCCAAAGCCAGGGCACCCAGAATGGAGATTAGTACAGGAACTCGGGCAGATCAATATAATAATCCAACCTTTACACCCAGTCATGCCAAACCCTGCAACGATTCTTAGCAGCATTCCCACAAGCACCTGTATTTTCACCCTTGTTGATCTACAGCATGCTTTCTCTGCTGCCCCTCTAGCAGCAGATTCCCAATATTTGTTTGCCTTTACCTTCAAAGGTCAGCAGTACACTTTGACGCACCTCCCTCAAGGAATTTGTTCATTCACCAATTTTATTCTCCCAGGTATTGCACCAGCAGCTTTCGGAGCTCTGGCTCCTGGGCGGCTCCACCATTGTCCAATATGTTAATGGCTTGCTCCTAGCTAGCCCTTCAGAATCTGATAACATCACAAATACCAACTGTCTTCTGAAAGCCCTCCATTCTTGGGCTTTCAATCAGCCAGCAAGGTTCAGCGCACCCAGCGCCAAGTCACATTCCTGGAAACCTTGCTCAGTGCTTCTGACCCACAGTTAACCCAGGGATGTATCACACCCATTCTACCAACCCCTCTGCCTACAAATGCCAAGCAACTGCGAGCTTTCTTAGGCCTAGTTGATCAGATGGGCCAATGGGCTGAGAAGTGGCAAAATGGAGTTTAATTTAGATAGTCCTGCATTTTCGGAATGCAAATCTCAGAAGGACTTATACACTTAATGGTAAGGTCCTAGGGAGTGTTGCTGAACAAAGAGACCTTGGGGTGCAGGTTCCTAGCTCCTTAAAAGTGGAGTCGCAGGTAGATAGGATAGTGAAGAAGGCGTTTGGTATGCTTTCCTTTATTGGTCAGAGTATTGAATACAGGAGTTGGGAGGTTATTTTGCGGCTGTAGAAGACAATGGTCAGGCCACTTTTGGAATATTGAGCGCAATTCTGGTCTCCTTCCTATCAGAAAGATGTTGTGAAACTTGAAAGGGTTCAGAAAAGATTTATAAGTACGTTGCCAGGGTTGGAGAGTTTGAGCTATAGGGAGAGGTTGAATTGGGTAGGGCTATTTTCGCTGGAGTGTCGGAGGCTGAAGTGTGTATAGAGGTTTATAAAACCATGAGAGGCATGGATAGGATAAATAAACAAAGTCTTTTCCCTGGGTCGGTGGTGGGGGGTGGGGAGTCCAGAACTAGAGGGCATAGGTTTAGGTTGAGAGGGGAAAGATATAAAAAAGACCTAAGGGGCAACCTTTTCATGCAGCGGGTGGTACATGTATGGAATGAGCTGCCAGAGGCACTGGTGGAGGCTGGTACAATTGCAACACTTCAGAGGCATCTGGATGGGCATATGAATAGGAAGGGTTTGGAGGGATATGGGCCGGGTGGGACTAGATTGCGTTGGGATATCTGGTCGGCATGGACAAGTTGGACTGAAGGGCCTGTTTCCGTGCTGTACATCTCTATGACTCTAGTTAACTACTGCAAACTGTGGTTCCCTAATGTAATATTACTCACCAAACAGTTAACCCCTTTGGCCTCAAGCAAGGCTTCAAACAACCTCACCGTAAATGAAGAACATAAGTCAGCTTTCACTGAACTAAAAACAGCCCTTGCCAGTGCCCCAACACTCGGAAGACCATTATACGACGGCCCTTCCAGTTATATGCCAGTATCCTAGAGAACTGTGCAATTGCAGTTTTAACCCAAACCCACGGGAATCGCAAAAGATCAGTGGCTTATTACTCAACTCACCTTGACCCTGTCGCCATGGGCCTCCCACCCTGCTCACAAACTCGCCTGGCTATCTACTCCCTTGTAACTTCCACTTCCAATATTACTCTTCAAAAATGCCTGACTATCTTTTCATCACAAGCCATTATAGCCCTCTTGACTTCCCATCAGAACCAACACCTTACACAAGCTCGACTTAGCCGTTACGAAGTAGCTCTTCTCAATAACCCCTTTCTAACCTTCTATTGCTCAACTTGAACCAAGCGATTTTCCAGAGTACCCCCCAGAGGAGCATTCGGAACCTCTCCCCCCTCAATGATTGCCTTTTGCACAATCACTCCTTGACCAGACCTTGTAGACGCCCCATTACCCACACCAGATTTTACCCTTTGTGGTAGTTCTTCGATATCACTCTTAGGAGTTACCCTTTCAGGATACGCAGTTGTGAACCATACAGACACCTTGGAATCAGCCTTCTTCGATCTCCCAGTATCTGCTCAGAAAGCAGAATTCTTTGCTGTAACACAGGCTTGTAACGCAACCACAGGAAAATCAGTAAAGGTATATACGGACTAATGATACACTTTTGGTGTAGCCCATGACTTCGGCCAATTATGGGCACAATGCAGATTTCTGACCTTCTCGGGGACACCTATTCAGAACTCACTATATGCCCAAAGCCATCCTCCTCCCCAAGCAATCGGCCATAATCAAATGAGCTTCCCATATAATGGACAATATGGGCATCAGCAATGGCAATGCCAGAGTTGATCGAGTGCCAGAGACGTGGGAACAGCTCGCAATTCTGTTGTGTCCTCTGGGAACTGGCAGGCACTAAATTGATCACCTGCCTCAAAACAACAGGCACACCAGACATTGTCACTGCAAAGTTTGCAGGGGGGCACCCCTGATCCAGAAAAACAAATATGGAAGATCCATGCGTGTTCGCACTTTGTCTCAAAAGGCCTCTGGATCACCCCAGCTGGCCAAGTTTGTATACCTGATGTTTTATTACCAACGCTGATTGACTGACTGTCTTCATACTGACACCCACCTTGGCAAGGAGGGAATGAGTAATATCATATTGAGTACCTGGTGGCACCCCGACTGGCCAGGACAGCCCAAAAGCGTGTCAGATCATGTTTAACATGTCAGCAAAACAATGCCAGTCAAGGGTGCGGTGCAAAACAGGGAGAACACCCTTGCCAGGTCGTACATTGAAATGTATCCAGCTTGATTTCATTGAACTGCCACGCGTACATTGTTATAAGTATTGCCTTGTTATTATTGACATATTTAGTAGATGGATCGAAGCCTTTCCAACCACTAATACTAAAGCTTCAACAGTGGTAAAATTACTCCTGACAGAGTATGGTGTGCCTCGGCAGTTTAGTTCAGACAATGGCCCCCACTTTATAGGAAAAATCAACAAAGAGTTATGTGAGGTGCTGCATATCCAGAAGCAATTCCATTGCGCTTACCACCCTCAGACGGCAGGAATAGTGACCAGAGTGAGCCCCCAGATTACAAACAGGAAAACTCATGCTAATCAAAGACTGGGATCACCCCAAACTTGGACACAGGTGAAAAGGACCATTCCTGCAGACACCAACAGCAGTCAAAGCCCAAGGCCGGAGTTGGCTCCACCTGACTGTAAACGAAGGGCCCCTAAATGGCCTAAAGACTACATTCACATTCTATGGTATCATGTCAGCCCTCATGTTATAAGGCCTAGAGGAAAATTTGTTTTATAAGGCTCATTTACTTTTGCATGGTAATCGAACTGTGTGTTACCCACTTGGCCAGTCAGTAGAAGCATTATTTGTAGCCATTCCTGGGTGGAACCCCCTCAGCCTATATACCATAGATACTTCAGACACCCCTGTGTAGGTCAGAGTGGGAAATTTAGAAGGATGTCATCGGGATGGTGCATAGCTTCAGGTGAAACTCAGCCCCCTAGCTGCACAAGGACCCAGGTATGATCCCATGAGCTATCCACTTTTCTTCTCAGGACAGGGGTGGGGCTGTGCCTATGCTTTGTTTCCCACAAATACCTCTTGTGCCCACAAATAATGCACCCACAGGCATTGCCAGCTAAGCAATGGAATAGTTACCTGCACCTGTGACAAGGAAAGGTGTTTAAATGTTACTGCAGGATTTGTAGGCATTGCACAGAACCCATATCAGCTCAGCCGTTTGGTCATATCCTTTTTATGACCACCAATTGATTGGATCAGGAGAAAACTCAAATCAGGAAAGAAACTGGAGGCATAAACAGTTTGTGACTGCCAATAACCGAGTAGTGAAATGCTATTGGGCCAACAGAGAGTTTGTGTTCCTTCTCAACTGGACCTTTACTACGACCACCCCGACTCTCCCTGTCCGGTTTGCTGAAGGGACAGTAGGACTCCTCACTGTTTCATGCACCTACTCACCGCAGAATAGTAACCCGAGCTATCAGTCAGGAGTTTTGTGCAGATTGGAAGGATCCAGTGACTCTAGGCTTTTCCCTTGGCTACAGATTCCTGGGGACACTGTCCCTCAGAGGATCAGCAGGAACTATGACAGCAAAAAACTGAAATTACCTCATTTGTGGGTTAATCATCCAGGGAAACAGTACAATTAGGGGACTGGATGCAATTAATCGGGAATTGGCAGAGATAAGTCTCTATGCACAACAGACCAGATATAGATTAGACTTACAGTGTGGAAACAGGCCCTTCGGCCCAACAAGTCCACACCGACCCGCCGAAGCGCAACCCACCCATACCCCTACATTTACCCCTTACCTAACACTACGGGCAATTTAGCTTGGCCGATTCACCTGACCCGCACATCTTTGTGACTGTGGGAGGAAACCGGAGCACCCGGAGGAAACCCACGCAGACACGGGGAGAACGTGCAAACTCCACACAGTCAGTCGCCTGAGTCGGGAATTGAACCCGGGTCTACAGGCGCTGTGAGGCAGCAGTGCTAACCACTGTGCCACCGTGCCGCCCATAAATATGTGGTAGACTATCTGTTGACCCAGTTGGAGGTGGGGACGGGGGCTGTACAATAGTGGGGGACAAATGCATCACCCAGGTTATGGATGAATTATACAACATGATCTATGCCATTTAGTCTATTCGGAACCTATTGAATAATTTTAGACAAGGCCCTAAGAATGGAGGTGACTGGCTAGGATGGCTACTGGGAGGATCCTGGGAATCCTATCTACTGCATGGGCTCGTGATTTTTGTTGTTATAATCATTGTATGTTCTGTGTCAATAGCTTGCTAAATACTGGCTGTAAGGTTCTTATGGATAAATTGGTAGTGCCTTTGTCATCCTCCATCCAGGCGGTTATAATGGAATGATAAAAGGAGGGAATATGATATTAAGGAGTTAATTTGCTCTGCTGACCTACAAGAAATTGAATGCCCCAGGGGTAAGGTGGTGTGTGTTTGTCTTATAGGTGAAATGTGGGACGTTTACATGGCCATTTCCTTGCCATTCAGCGATGATTTACATTTTCATCCAGAAATCAATAAGAACATTACAGTTGGAATTTAACTACTCTCCTATAGTTAACAAAAAACAATTTGCAACATAATTGACCATTAAGGGATGATTTGTATTACGTTGTTTCTGGAGGTGGGGTGATCACTTCATTGTATCTTGAGTGGCATATGACTAAGAGGGGATGGCTGAGGGTTGTCTTGTGGGCAGGACTGACTGTGATGCTGAAAATTTTGAATAAAGGACAGACTGTTTCCTTTGTTTAGGGAGAGCTCTTTGCCACAACCCCGTAAGATCTGTGAGGCGTGTGTAAAGATTCTTCCAGCAAGCCTATACTGTACTGAGTTAATAAATTTGGTTGCTTGTTCACAGAAGTTCTTACATCAAGTGTGTAAGAACTTCAGGAGTTAACACAGTGGACAATGAGGATGCAAAGATCATCGCCAATGATGCAGCAATCTCTTCCCTCACTTCCTGTAGTAACCTTGGGTGTATCCTGTCTGGCCCAGGGGACTTAACTATCCTGATGTTTTTTCAAAATTTTTAGCACATCCTCCTTCTTAACATCAACCCGTTCTAGCATATCAGCCTGTTTCATACTGTCCTCTTAAAAGACAAGGTCCCTCTCAGTAGTGAATACTAAAGTAAAGTATTCACTAAGAACTTCCCTACTTTCTCCAAATCCAGGCACAATTTCCCTCCATGATCCTTAATTGGCCCTATCCTCACTCTGGCTATCCTCTTGTTCCTCACATAAGTGTAGATTGACTTAAGATTTTTCTTAATCCTACTCACTAAAGCTTTTTCATATCCCTTTCTAGCTCTCCTAAGTCCATTTTTCAATTCCTTCCTGGCTACCTTGTAATTCTCTAAAGCCTTGTCTGGTCCTTGCCTCCTCAACCTTAAGTAAGCTTTCTTCCTCTTGACTAGGTGTTCTACACCCCTTGTCACCCAAGCTTTCTTCAGCTTACCATCTCTTCCTTGCCTCACTGGGACAAATATATCCAACACTATTAATAAGTGCTCCCTAAACAACCTCCACATTTCTGGCATGCATTTTCCTGAAAATATTTATTCCCAATTTAGGCACCGCAGTTCCTGCCTAATAGCATTGTAATTCCCACTCCCTCAATTAAGTACTTTCCCATACCACCTGCTCCCAGCCCTCCCCATGAGTATAGTAAAGGTCAGGACGTTTTGAACACTGTTACCTAAATGCTCTCCCAACAAGAGATCTGACACCTGGCCTCATCCTTTGCTAAGCACCAAATCGAATTTGGTTCCCCTCTAGTCAGTCTCTCTATATATTGAGACAGGAATCCTAGACACACCTGACAAAAACTGCTCCATCCAAACTATTTGAACTAAGGAGGTTCTAATCAATATAAGGGAAGTTAAAGTCACCCATGACAACAACCCTGTTACTCCTGCACCTTTGTCATAGAGTCACAGAGATGGACGGCACATAAATAGACCCTTCGGTCCAACTCGTCCATGGTGACAAGATATCCCAACCCAATCTCATCCCGCCTGTCAGCACCTGGCCCATATCCCTCCAAATCCTTCTTATTCATATACCCATCCAGATGCCTTTTAAATGTTGCAATTATACTAGCCTCCACCACTTCCTCTGGCAGCTCATTTCATAGACGTACTACCCTCTGCGTGAAAAAGTTAACCCTTGAGTCTCTTTTATACTTTCACCTCTCACCCTAAACCTCTAGTTCTGGACTCCCCCACCCCAGGAAAAGACTTTGTCTATTTTTCCCATCCATGCCCCTCATGATTTTATAAACTTCTATAAGGTCACCCCTCAGCCCTAGCCTATTCAACCTCTCCCTATAGCTCAAATCCTCCAACCCTGGCAACATCCTTGTAAATCTTTTCTGAACCCTTTCAAGTTTCACAACATCTTTCTGATAGGCAGGAGACCAGAATTGCATGCAATATTCCAACAGTGGCCTAACCAATGTCCTGTACAGCCGCAACATGACCTCCCAACTCCTGTACTCAATACTCTCATCAAACGCCTTCTTCACTACTCTATCTACCTGTACTCCACTTTCAAGAAGCTATGCACCTGCACTCCAAGGTATCTTTGTTCAGCAACAGTCTTGAGGACTTTACCATTAAGTGTATAAATCCTGCTAAGATTTGCTTTCCCAAAAATGCAGCACCTCATATTTATCTAAATTAAATTCCATCTGCCACTTCTCAGCCCATTAGCCCATCTGATCAAGATCCCATTGTAATCTGAGGTGATCTTCTTCACTGTCCACTACTCCTCCAATTTTGGTGACATCTGCAAACTTATACTAACTATACCTCTTATGCTCACATCCAAATCATTTATATAAATGATGAAAAGTAATAGACCCAGCACTGATCCTTGTGGCACTCCACTGGTCACAGGCCTCCAACTGAAAAACAACCCTCTACTACCATCCTCTGTCTTCTACCTTTGAGATAGTTCTGTATTCAAATTGCTGGTTCTCCCTGTATTTCATGAGATCTAACCTTGCTAGCCAGTCTCCCATGGGGAACCTTGTCAAATGCCTTACTGAAGTCCACATAGATCACATCTACCCCTCTGCCCTCATCAATCCTCTTTGTTATTTCCTCAAAAAACTCAATCAAGTTTGTGAGACATGATTTCCCAGGCACAAAGCCATGTTGACTATCCCTAATAATTCCTTGCCTTTCTAAACACATGTACATCCTGTTCCTCAGGATTCTCTCCAACAACTTGCCCACCACCGATGTCAGGCTCACCGGTCTATAGTTACCTGGCTTGTCCTTATCCCCTTTCTCAAACAGCTTTCTTTGTGCTTGTGTTTATTATTGAAGACGTGATAACCGAATATTTGGAAAGCCTTAACTGGATTTGACAAAATCAGCATGGACTTATGAAAGACAAATCATGGTTAACAAATCTAGTGGAATATCTTAAGGACTGAACTAATAGAATAGATAAGGGAGAAACAGGCTTTTGACAAAGTCTGTTATGATGTGAAGTTAAAGTGCATGGAGCAGGCTAAGAAATTGCCATGGATTAAGAATTGCTTGATGGACAGGAAGCAGAAAGTGGGAATAAATGAGGGTTGGCAGTAATTCGTGGGGTATCACAAGGATTAGTGCTTGGGTGTCAGCTATTCTGAAAATAGATTACCTGGATATTAATGACCAAATGCAACATATTCATGTTTCCTGATGACACAAGGCTAGGTGGGATTGTGAGTTGTCAGGAGGATGCAAGGAGACTTGAAGCAATTAAGATGGCAAATGGTATATTGGCAATCACTGCAAGAGGATCTGCATTCAGAAGTTAGGATGTCTTATCGTAGTTTTACAGAGCCTTCATGAGACCACATCTGGAGGATTGTGTTGCGGTTCAGTCTCCCCACCTAAAAAAGTGTATACCTTCTATTCTATAGAGAGTGTAACAGAGGTTCATGAAGCTGACAGCATGGATGACAGGACTGGGGTGGCATGGTGGCACAGTGGTTAGCACTGATGCCTCACAGTGCCTCAGACCCGGGTTCAATTCCCGCCTCAGGCACATTCTCCCCGTGTCTGCGTGGGTTTCCGCCAGGTGCTCTGGTTTCCTCCCACAGTCTAAAAATGTGCAGGTTAGGTGAATTGGCTGTGCTAAATTGCCCATAGTGTTAGGTGAAGTGAAGGGGTAAATGTAGGGGAATGGGTCTGGGTGGGTTGCTCTTCGGAGCGTCGGTGTGGACTTGTTGGGCTGAAGGGCCTGTTTCCACACTGTAAGTAATCTAATCTAATCTATGACAAGAGATTGGCTCAACTGGTCCTGTATTCACTAGAGTTTAAGTTGATGACAGGGGATCTGATGGAAATATATAAAATTCTAACATGGCTGTATAGACAATTTACGGAGAAGACATTTTCTCTGGTTGAAGATCTAAGGGATAGATCATTTAGAACTGAGATTAGGAAAAAAAAATTCACTTGGAAGGTAATAAACCTGTGGAATGATCAACCACAGAAGGCTGTGGAGGCGAAGATCCTGAATATATTCAAGAGAAAGACAAACTTCTACATTTTAAAGACATCAAGGGGGATGGGGAGCAAGTCGAAAATTGGCACTGAGAAGCAGGATCAGCTTTGATGATTTTGAATGGCAAAACAAACATGAAGGGCCAACTCCTGCCCTTACTGTCTAAATTTCTATGTTTCAGAAAAACTTACCTAATTAACTTTTAAAACCAAACTCAAAAAAAGTTTGTTATATATAAATTACGGCTTTTATCACGCAGTAAGGAAACAGAAGCCTAAACAATAGAGTGCATACAACTGAGAATTACCTTGGGAAAGCTACCTGTGGCCTAATATGGAACTTGATTATATTAAATGTAAGCAAAAGCTGGAGAAGTTATCTTCCACTAAAAAAATACACCTATCTCCTCCTGGAAAACCACCAGGGCTCAGAGTATGAAAATGAACTGTTTCTTTGGGGAATCATACAGTGACAGCAACTACTGGATAAGGCAGCACAGAAAAATAAAGATATCCAAGTCAAATGCTCCAACATCAGCTACCAACTGGTAGAATTCCAAATGACCAGTAAAGTTATAGAACTTGAATGAACATGACTGTTAAAGGAACAAGCTAGTTTGTTAAAACTCTAAATGAAAATCCTTGGCAAAAAACAGGAACTCATACTGAAAAATTGAAGAAGCATTTCACAAGTCCTGATACTTGATCGAGATAGTCTGCTGGGAGTAAAATTATCTTCTTTGCTTTCAGGTCACTACAAATTATTAGCTGAGGAAAATTTTCTGCTCCAAAGTTCAATGTTGTCTTGATCAACATTTTACTTCTGAGAAAGAAATGCTTGAGCAAGAAGTTTGCTGTAGACTTTGCTGGGGGAAAAAAACCTCATTAGTAGGAGAATAACAGAATGATTCCTTTTGAGGAAGGAATTTTTAGAAATGTGGAGGAAGATGCCCTTCACTATTTAGCCTATCCACTCTCATGAGATCAAACTATTAAAGAGGTGACAAACTTTGCATGTCCTGCTATGTCCAATCTTCTAAATGGGCTGAGAGATAGGAAACACAAAATGCCAATTATGAGCATTTTCAAGTTGGAGCAAGCTTTGTCATGGAGTTCCCCAAGAATCAATATTTGGAGCTTTGCTTCTTTTATGTATTTATCAGTAATTCAGATCTTGGTGTGCAGGAGTTAATGTCAAAGTTTGTGGATGTCATAAACTTGGAAAAATTGTAAACTATAAGGAGGACAGTGTAGAACTTCAAAAGGACATTGTCAATGTTGGTGGAGTGGGTGAATAGGTGGCAGATCAAGTTCAATGTAGGGAAGTATGTGGTGATACACTTTAGTATAAAGAACACAGAGATTCAGCATAAAATCAAAACTACTCTAAAGAGTGTCCAGGAGTTGACAGACCCAATTGTACGTGTGCGTAAGTCATTAATGGTAGATTGGACAGGTTGAGAGGTCTGTGAAAAAAACATACAGTATTATTGGCTTAGAGAAGAAGAGCATAGAAATTATGCTAAATTTTTGATAGAACACTGGCCAGAGTTCAAAGGAGAATTGTATGCAGCTCTGATGACATATTTCACAAAGGATATGAATGCATTGGAGAGAGTGTAGAAGAGTTTTACAATAACATTTCCAGGCATGGGAAACTTAGTTATGAGCATAGATTGGAAAAGTTGAGACAGCAGAGAGGGGAGTTTTCAAAATTATGAGATTTAGACAAAAAGATGGGATTCCTGTTTGTAAAAGTATCAAGAACCAGAGGCCATAGTTTTAAAGTGTTTTGCAAAAGAAAAAGATATGAGATTAATATCAGATTTATAATGCACTGTTTGGAAGTATCATGGTTGCAGGTTCAATTAAGGCATTCAAGAGGACGTTGGATGATTATTTAAAATAAACAATGTACAGAGATATGGGGAAAAGGTAGGAGTTTGGGACTAAATTAAAATGCTCAGAGCTGGCGCAAATACATTTGACTGACTGTCTGTCCCTCCTCCAATGCACTATATTAATTCTATGAGTCTGTGATAAGTGGCTTCCATATCTAACAACCTGGATTCTGTTTATACTGCTCAGTATGAAATGATATAACTCCAAAATATCTTAAGTTCAGCTCCTCAAAATTGCCACAAAATGTTATGACTTGACATTTATGATACCAATATGACATCACTTAAAAGTCTAACCAACAGTTTTATGTGGTTTTTGAAGATTATTTTAATTATGCACATTGCTCAGAGATTTCAGGGCACCAACATTCAGAATTAATAAACTAACTTCCTACAAAAGAGATAGTGCATGTATTCAATTTGTCTACGTTAAATGTCAAATAGTGAGAGTAAAATTGAACTCTCCTCACTATCAGATTAACATTTTTACTGTTTTATTATTTTCCTTTCAATTCAATGAACAAATTCAGTATGGCAACTCATTAGCCTTGGAATATTAAAGTTAAAGGTCAAATTTAAATTAACTTTCATAAAAACATAAACTGCTGGAGAAACTTGGCAGAGCTGGCAGCATTTGTAGAGAGAGAAAAACAGTTAACATTTTGATGCCAGTGACCCTTGACCAGAACTGAGAGCAGCTGGGATAGGGTGGTATTTTTGCTGATGATAGGGGTGCAGGTGAAGGGAGGGGATGGAATGGAGTGAGTTGAATATGTGGAAGTATGCTGAAACAGAGAAACGATATGAGCCAAATAGATGGATTGCTGATGATAAACCAAGAGAAGATAATTGCTGAATGCTTGCTAACAGGAAATGTGAACAGTTAAAAATGGGTCGCAGGTTGTAAGAGTGGTTAATGAACTTGAGGGAAGATTTTCATATTCTGAAATTGTTAAACTCAGTGTTGAGTCCTGAAGACCATAAGATGGCGAGACAGGGGATCAGGTGATGTTCCTCCAGCTTGCTTTGGGCTTTGCTGGAGTACTGCTGCAGACCTGAGACAGAAATGTTGGCGCAGGAACACAATAGGTACTGAAGTGGCAGACAACTAGAAGCTCTGGATCATTTTTACAAATAGACTGGTGGTATTCCACAAAGAGATCATCCAGTCTGAGTTTCAGCTCCCCAATGTTTAACTTCTAGGAGCCTATAAAATGCTGTTTTTCAACTGTCTTTTCAGGTCATATCATCAATTCATGGAAAAACACTGTTTATTGGTTGCACATAGTAATTTTAGCACAATGACTATGTTGCCAATGATTTTAAAATTCACTATTTTTAAAAAATAACCTTTTCTTTTAAGAGGATAAGAATGCAGAAACGATTACCATGTCGATGGAACTGTGGATATTGATGTTGCTTTTCTGATACAAAGAAACATCTTTAAAATAAATGTCTGTTTTATTCGTAATTATTGCAATTGGAGTTGAATAAATGAGCAAACTATTGGGTTAGTTGGACACTAAAACCTGAAGCCCAGTTAAGCATTTCAGTCCAACATAGAGTCATAGAGATGTACAGCACAGAAACAGATCCTTCAGTCCAACTCCTCCATGCCGACTAGATATCCCAACCTAATCTAGTCCCATTTGCCAACACTTGGCTTGTATCTCTCCAAATCCTTCCTATTCATATACCCATCCAGATGCCTTTTAAATGTTGCAATTGTACCAGCCTCCACCACTTCCTCTGACAGCTCCTTCCACACATGCATCATTCTCTGCGTGAAAAGGTTGCCCCTTAGGTCTCTTTTATATCTTTCCCCTTGCACCCTAAACCAATGCCCTCTAGTTCTGGACTCCCCCACCGCTGGAAAAAGATTTTTGTCTGTTTATCCAATCCATGCCCCTCATGATTTTATACACCTCTATGAAGTCACCCCTCAGTCTTCAATGCTCCGGGGAAAACAGTCCCAGCCTGTTCAGCATCTCCCTATAGCTCAAATCCTCCAACTCTGGCATCATTCTTGTAAATCTTTTCTGAACCCTTTCAAGTTTCACAACATCCTTCTGATAGGAAAGAGATCAGAATTGCATGCAATATTCCAAAAGTGGCCAACCGATGTCCTGTACAGTTGTTGTGTCATTGTACATTGTGCAGCTATAACTTAAGAATCTAGTGCACAATGTACATTTGAGCTTTCCTCTTTGTGGAAAAATAATGATAAGAAATAGAACTTGCACATAATATCCACATCATAGGGTGACATAGTGGCTCAATGGTTAGCAATGCTGCCTCACAGCCCCAGGGACCCAGGTTTGATTCGTGCCTTGGGTGACTGTCTGAGTGGAGTTTGCACATGCTCCCCATGTCTGTGTGGGTTTCCTCCCACAGTCCAAAAATGTGCAGGTTAGGTGAATTGGCCATGCTAAATTGTCCATAGTATTAGGAGCAGGGGTAAATGAAGGGGTCTGGGTGGGTTGCAGCTGAAGGGCCTGTTTCCACGCTGTAAGTAATCTATACTATTCAAATACAAATCATTATTGCTGACATTGTGGAGTCATCGTGGGCCCAGCACAGGGCTTTGTTGCACCAAACATTTCCAAGCCACAAAAACATGAATGGTATTCAGAAAATCAATATATTATCAAGTATTCTGGCTGAAGTTTAACTAGCAGGAGCATGAGTTTGGGTTTCATTGATAGCATGTTAATAGCATATCAGGAAGCCAGCCCTAATTATCCTACTTTAACATTTGGTTGCAGCATATATTAAATTCCAAGTGAGCAACTCCTTCAAAAAAGGCAGCTTGACTGTTTCAATATGTCAATTACCCATTTATAACTTAATTAATATGGAATTTGCAAATTAGCTTTAAATTTCCCAGGCCTGTTGGAACTTGCCATTGAAAACAAGACAAGAACTCCGCAGCTAAAGACATGACAGATAAATATGTCACTGATGTTGACACCATGCAGCTGTTTTTTTGCAGTTTATATGAAAGGTTTTGTTTGCAGTACTTGTGCTGCAATACTTCACTGATTTTGCAGATTAGTACATCTGATCTCTGCTTTGATTTATCTGATCATCAGGAGTGTCACTTCTGCTGTTTTCGCTTAAACCTCAGGAAAAGTCTAAAGAGATCAATGGTATGAAAAGAACCGGCAGGAATGCACCAGCAGGAATATGGGCAATACCAGTAAGAACAGGAACATTACTAGCTGGAGAACCAGCAAAAAGAGTAGCGCCAGCAGGAACAGCAACAACCTGCTCTTCATAGCCCTGCAGCTCCACAAGTCAGAGATGAAGAGCAGAGAAGTGAAGCTTGCTGGGAGGCCACATAAGCAGCACATAATGTACAGGCAGAGGATTTGCTATCTTGAGATGTCAAAGCACCAGTGTTTCAAGTGGCTCAGATTACAGAATAAAGTGCTATCAGATATTTTCAGCTTGCAACCTTGGTTAGGGATCCTCGGTAATATACTTGCAACACAAACGGCCTACTGCTAGATATTTTGGCCAACTTTCTTTGAAGTCAGCAGAGATCACCACTGCTGCTAACTGCAAAAACCTGCTAATAACACAATGACTACACCAAAAGTTTCCTGGAGCTGCTTAATTTTCTGTTTCCCATGTCCCACTTCCCTGCAAGTTAAGAATTTTAAATCAAAGTCAACCCATTTATCCATCTTCAAAACTTCATACCTCTATTTTGACCTGTTTATTAGTCATGCAAGATCCTTTGGACAGGACCAAAAAATCAACAAAAAAGCAGCTTTAGAAACAATCCTATTTTTAGTCAAATGTGTGCTCTTGCTTATATTTATGTTTATATCCCACAATCAGAAAGACTACACAATAATTCCTTTCATTGGTCAACAAATTACCTAAATATCATTAGAAACCATTCTCTTCCTTGTCATTTCTAAATAGATGTCAAAGATGGCATATTTTCAGACAGAAGGGCAGGGGTCATCCATTTCATTCTGCTGCTCTGCATTTTAAGTTGGGTGGCATGGAGACTCTATGGTTAACACTACTGCCTCAGTGTCAGGGAAACATTTCAATTCCTGTCTAGGGTGACTGTCTGTATAGAGTTTGCATGTTCTCCCCAATTCTGCTGGCTGCCCTGGTTTCTTCCCACAGTCTAAAAATGTGTAGGTTACGTTGATTGGCCATGCTAAATTTACCCATAGGGTCCAGGGATGTATACGCCAAATGGTAAACGTGGGGTTATGGCTTTAGGGTTGGGGTATGTTCTGGGTGGAATGCTCTTCTGAGGGATGGTGGAGATTCAATAAACTGAATAACCTCTTCCCACACTATAGGGATTCTAAGAACCTGCAGGGCAGGTGACAACAGTGAGAGAGGACACCATGCTAGGGAACTTGAGCTGTAGTACCAGAATTGCCTGTAGCATGTGGTGATAGTGACAGTGGAAAGCTCAAGCACACCGACCTGCTCTGGAAAGAGGGCTGATGAAAAGAAGGGGCAGAGAGACAAAGGATTCCTCAATCTATTGTAAACCATGGGCTTCATTCCATGTAAATATCTTCTGGTTTAACTTTAATTTCTCTTCATGTTTGTGATAACCCAATGCCAATGGCATACAGAATTCCTATTTCATGAGCTTAGAGCTGTCCACATTTAAATCTCATGTCCCATTTTGCAAGGGTCAAATGGACACTCTGAACACCTAAAAACTATAGGTGCCCTTGAGGCACGATCACAACTCTGAGAAATTGGTCATTTTTACCAATGTTTTTCCATATTGTGCAATGATAATTAATTTCTTGCCTGAATTTATTGTGTCCTTATCACATATTTTTAAGATTAGACATTGAATATGAATCCTGCTTCATGCAAGTAGAACTGTAATAAGTTAAACATCCCAAATAATTATTTATGCTATACTATTCTTGGAATAGTACAACAACGTTTTGATATTTGCTTCAGTACTACAAATTCTACTGAAAACCATTGACTGTTTTTAAGAAGGTGGGAAAGCAATTCAGTTGGATGTAAAAGGTGATAAGTGTTTACTAATTAGTTCTAGCTGCATCTATTGCATATTGACATTTTAAGTGCAAGCTCAAAGAGTTGTAACAAGAATATTGTGGAAATACCAATAACTTTTTTTATTTACACCATGTTTGAAGACCTTTGCTTTCCATTTCAACACTCCTGAAAGGTTACAATCACCTTTGAGTATTCATTAATTATGTTCTGACAATCATGGGAGCATCTGCACAAGTGCTCCCTAAAAAGCAATTACCTAATAAGATGCAGTATAATAAATGGTGTAACACGGGTTAGTTGGTACACAAACTAACAAGCAATAGATCTTTTGAAGGACAATGTTTTATGTTACAGAAATAAAAATAATATCTTTAAAATCAGATTTAATGAAAACATTGCATTATATGATCAATAATCATGACTATTTAATCACAGAAGCTTTCAACTTGTGTCTAAAGAACAGGTTATATTTGAATAAATGGATTTTTAAAGATAAGTTGTGTTGTGAATGTGTGCCTTTTGCAAAATCTTAGAGAAGGCACAGGTACAATTCTGTCACAAAGACCACAATTTTGAACAAGAAGACACAGTTCGTGCACAAACCAAATAACAACAGATATATACCAGACATACATATATAAGGCAATTAATTCATAAAGTATTATTACTAGCACCCATTCAGTGGCAAAGACAAGTAATAACACAGACAATGTCCAATACTAGTACTACTCGTAATGTTATATTCTAACTATACACACAAGCTCTAGGTACCTGGAAAAGCAGTCAAATCTCTTATTTCTAGCTAATTTATCCTCTAGTTTTGTAGATCTGTATTTGAGGATAGGGTTCTTAAGCATTTTTGACCTTAGATAAAACCATGGTCCGTGGAACTATGTAAAGGATAACCAAAATAAATTTCTTTGGCAGAATAATCCTTCCAGACCTGGTTATTTGGAGTTTAATGAAGATCACAAAAATCTCAAAGTTGAGTATAATTGGGTTCAAATGACAATTTGCACCTCATCTGAATGGGAAATCGATATTGTCATTGCAAGTCAATATTGCTTCACTTTATTCAAGTTTCATGGGATTAGAACATACAGATTTATAAATAGTTATTTTGCTGTGATGAAGTTTGACTGTTTTAACTTAAAATCTTTCTCCACTTAGAGTGCTTACATCTCTATAGTGAGTTCGCTCAGTTTTTGTTTGTATCCTTAGAACACCATTTTCATTTGTGACAATTTTGTACACAATCCAATCACAATATATTTCGGCATAAGCATTTTCCTTCAGTGATTTTAAAAAAGAAAACCCATGAAAGTGTTCTAGCTGCATTGAAAAGCTGAGCAGATATCCAACAGGAACAATGCTTCTTGTGAGTACAGAAATACTGACTTATACATTAAACACAGTCGTCATTACATATAATCCATTATCCTTGATAGATATGATTAACTGAGCAAAGCAAAGTAAATGTTTATCCAGATAAAAACAAATACTTATAGTATTTAGGTTACGAACTATTAAACTACATTTAATTATGTGAAAACTGAAAATATTGATCAAAACACAAAATTTAGATTGTTATATTGATTCCTAACCCAGTTTATCTAAGTTTTGATAATTGTCTTCTTAATTTTACAAAATAGATTAGAGTCAAGAAGAAGGCTAATTTATTTTGTTTAAAACATTGACAGGCAGAGTTCAGTCTGGCTTATACATTCACTCAATTACGCCTCAAGAGTCTATGTCCCAAAGCCGTGAAATTAACGTGTTTCATTTCAATCTGAAGTAATCTATAAACCATATTTTTCCAAGTGGATACTTAGACAACTCAGTGTCCAAAAGTTAAAAAAGAATCCTATACTTGTGGAAATTTCTTTTAAAATAATGTGTGCCATTGTTTGGGAAATCAGGTCATCTTGCACGGATTAGAGTATAAATCTGTACTGTAGCAGCACAGTGAGTCTTCAGTGCAGCGAATGATACCATAACACAATCTATTGATACTCATCCAGGTCAGATAAGTGCAGACTGGATTCCTCATAACTGTGATCATACCTATTTGTCTATCTGCCTTTAAACTCATTTTATCATTCCTCTTTTTAATAAGTATACTGTATATAACTCAATCATTACATTGTATCAATATTAAAACAGTGATAAAATACAATGTACAGTTATACCATTTCACAAGATTACATTAGAAGATGCTGACATTATGTACTGCACATCAATAAACGAAAGTTAGTCTTTCTCCAAGTGGTGCCAGTGAGTTTTCTACAATAGTCTCACAGAATTTTCACCAAGGAGGTAATTGACAATTCAATACCAAGAAAGTAAAACTATTTCATTTTTTGGCAGAGTCAGAGAACATTGTAATTACATCTACTATGTGCCTCAAGACTATAAGCCTAATCAAAAATTGGATCAAGCATTTATACCAAATCATTTAGAACGCTAGGTGCTGTATGGTGAGATGTAATTTACCATGGAATTATAATGCCAAGCTTTGCAATTACTCCTGGATTTATGAATGTCATTTGAACATAAATGAATATTTTGTGATATGATCATAACTACTAATTTGTATGTAGCAAATAGGCATACGCAAAGTAACCCCTTCCATCCTATTTTGGTAGGCATTAGAAACATGACATGAGGCTTAAAACAAATGCTCCTGTGACTGACAGACAACTCTTCCTTTCAACAAAGTACAGCTGTAGCAGGGAGCACTAGATGATACTTGACTGAAAGCGTGCACCGATTTTTCAATTAGACATTGCTGGTGGCAGATCAGGACGCCTGGTTTGAATTATTTTTGGTTTTGGAGAATTCTTCGGTTCATCCTCATCCTCTGTTTCACTATCACAGACATGGACCACCACACTGGGAGTTGATTCAGTTCCCGCATGTAATTCATACTTCTCACCTATAAAAATCAAAAATGGAGGAGTTACAACTAAGGCAAAATATTATTTTACAATATGTTTTTCCTTTAAAAATTTATTGGAGATACTTATTTGACTTATTTTTGTAGCTCTGTGTATCATAGATCTGTAAGTGAGCTTGAGAAAAGTTAGGATTCCTTAACTGTGTGGATGAAATTTGGTGAAAGGCAGGGCCTTAAAATATCAATATCGCTGTTGAAAATTGTGTTCTTGAGAAATGTTCATTACTTTGCTATAGGTGGAACAAAAGCGCAGAAAATACAATATCCAAGCTCTACAATGTTTTAAAATGAACATACAACCATATAAATTAGGAGCACATGTAAGCCATTCAGTGCTTCAAGCCTAGTCTGCTATACAATAAGATCATGGTGGATTTGACTGTAACCCAGCTACCCCGATAACCTTTCACTCCCTTAATTAGTAAGAATATCAGATTGAAACATTTTTGACATTTGGTCAATGTATCTGGAATTAATAGTCAGAAGAGATTGGGAGCTGACACACATGAGGGTTGAGCCTCCACTTACCCTGAACAAGACCTTCATAAGGACAGGAAGGCGAGGTGATCAAGGTGCAGGGAATTCCTAAATCAAGCATTTCTGCACTGTGCTTCTTCAGAGGGATCCTGCATGAGGTTTGGTAAACCATCAGTTGATTAGACTGACCTTCAAGTGCCCACGGCAGGGAAGTGTTGGATATATGATCATCTGGTTGCAAGAATTTAATTTTAAACTTTTAAAATGGGCCTTTTACAATAAATACTGTACGTCTTCCAGAAAGCTGTATTCAGCATTTTCATCCCGAGCCTACACATGCAATTTAGGGCTCGATTTCCTAATTGTTAGTGTGCTCTGTGCTCTGGAGGTTCTCCTAATTAAATACATACTCATCATTGATATACTATTGAATAACTTCTATCTTCGCTGGAAACTTCACAAAGTCAGTGGTAGATGCATCCTGGCTTTCATGCTAAGATAACCATTGTCACAACTCACATTTCCAAGAACTTTAAAGCCAATGCTTTTAATCCATCACTTTAACACTAAGTTAGACCTATGAATTTACGCCTCCTGTCTCATCTTGGACTGTGCAAAAGTAACAACTGTGTTTGTATCCTGATCCTTCTATTTTAAAACTGTTGGCCTCTGTACTGGATTCAAATGTGATTGGGATCTTTAAAATGACAAAATAATTTTGTAAGAGATATTGAAGTATATTTCCTCTGGACTGGAACAGGGCACTGTTCTAAAATAAGATTAGTTCATTCAGGAGTGGAATCAGGGAACACACTGGTTTACAAAAAGCTTTGAAAATGTAAAATCTTTTTTGCCGAGAAGATGGGTGCTGTGTCAATTGAAATTGCAAGTCTGATATTTGGATATTTTATTTAATCTAAGGTATCAGGGGGTATGGATCAAAGGCAGGCAAATGGAGGTAATGTACACATAGCCATAACCTAATTGAATGGTGAAGCATGCTCAAGGGCTGGATGGCCAATTCCTATTTCTATGTTCATGCTAGTAAATAGATTTGCAGGTCAACCATCTCATGTTTATTCAACTCACCTGCATCCAGTGACCATTATCAGTGTCTCTAGAGTCTAATGGCTCCTACCCATCATGGTTAAACTGGAGTACTCCAAATCTGATAATTACTGAAGCAGGGCTGCATAAAATCAACTTAAAGATTTGTGGCGGTTCTTTAAAATTTAGAAATAGGCAAATATTCTACGAGATTTCTTTCATAAACTGGTTAAAATTACCACAAGCAGCAAAAATCATGTTGTTTTAAAATTTGCTTTACGTGGACACATGACTTGCTTACCTGAACAGGCCATTATTGCCCACAGTCAAACACTATTGATGGCAGCAAAATGTTAGCTAAATGGAACAGCTAAAATGACGATGGATTTCTTGAGATTAATGTGTGTTTTTAAGATCAATAAAAGCTAGAGAGGTTGAAACTGGTTGAGATTTAAATGTATCAGTGTCAAATTGCATTATACGCCTAGGTAGCAGAATCTATTTTTCCAGTTTCATTGTAAGGTATTAAGATTACTTCAAGGCCAAGTCAGGGAATTCATTGAGAGTCTCTAATTACAGTATTTAAGTATTTTGTCTACAATTAGTTACAGCAAGCTTGTTAAATAAATGTTCTGACCAAAATGGATGCTCTATCAAAATGGATTAAAGTTGGTGTAATAAAGTGAGTCTTGTATTTATATTGTGCCTTTCATGACCATTGGACATCCCAACTTGCTTTAAAGCCAATGAAGTACTTTTAGTTTAGACTCCCAAAATACAAAAGTAATAATGGCCTGAAAATCTGTTTCTGATATTGATTAAGTAGTTAAAAATTGGTTTAGTCATTTAGGGCAATTCCCTTGCTCTTGTTCAAAGTAATTTTGTGGGATAACTTTACCTCTATCTTAAAGCACAGACAGCCCCTCAGTTTAATATTTCATCTGAAAGACTGTACCTCCTATAGTGCTGCATTTCCTCAGTATCACACCAGAACATTAGTTTTGACTTGTGTGTTCCAGTTCTGCATTGGGACTTGAACCCACAAACTACTACCCCAGAAACAAGACTGTTACCTATATCTGAAAACTTATAGATTAGATTTTACCGAATACAGAATTGCACATTCTTGTTGTTATTGCTTTCATCTTGCCAGTCAAAATAACACAACTCACACTCAGCCAAAAAAACATGGGATTCAGACCATAGAAAAGATTTCAGATAAAGAAAATGCCATCCAATCCTAATAAGTGAGGCTATTTTTAAATTACTTTAATTCCTTTTTTCTAAATATACCCAACGTTTTTGAATGTGTTGATGTTGTCTGCTTATAATATTTCATTTGGAACTTTACTCCATAACTGTTCCATAACATTTGGATGGCTTGATGGCTCAATGGTCAGCACTGTTGCCTCACAGTACCAGGGACCTGGGTTCGATTCCCACCTTGGCCGACACTTCTGTGTGAAGTTTGCACATTCTCCCTGTGTCTGTGTGGGTTTCCTCCCACAATCCAAAGATGTGCAGGCCAGGTGAATTGGCCATGCTAAATTGCCCATAATGTTAGATACATTAGTCAGGGGTAAATACAGAGGAACTTTGATTATTTGAATGAGATGGGTGGGCACTATTTCATTTGTATAATTGATTATTCCATTAATTGGCGAGTATTTCCTCTGGGCCTTGGAGATTTCTGTGAAGTGTGCTCCCTGTTCAGGAGACAGGGTGGCAGCACACTGTGCACGAGACCCTGCCACCAACCCTGTCTAACGCGTCCCCCCATTTCCAACCTCGTCTGCTCCCACCCTGCAGCCCCATCTCACCCACTACCAGACCTCCGACCCCACCTTCAGGGCAGCCGGACTGTACACCAAAAGTAAGACTGCTGCTACTGCCTTTGTGGGGTAAGTCTCCAAACAGCACCCACATTTTGACAGGATCCACGTTTGCCCTGCACAGGACAATGTTGGAGAGAATATCTGGGGAAGAGGGGAGTTTAGACTACACCCCTATGTAGAACTCCAGTGAAAGTGTGGGGGGAGAGAGGGAGGGCGGGAGGTCAGTCATTTAGAGGCAGTGCCTGGACTGTCCAGGAACGTTCTCAACAGCATTTCAGTGAGCAGTGAGCAGAGTTCATTTTTAATCATTGTATCTGTAAACCAAAGACACGATCAGGGTTGAAACAGCTCTTTGACGTAATGTTTCTATTTGGGACCTTGAGATCACCTTTGGATAATCCGATATTCGGATAATTGATATTCAGATAATCGAGGTTCCTCTGTATAGGGTAGGGGAACGGGTCTGGGTGGGTTATTCTTCAGAGGGTCGCTGTGGACTTGTTGGGCTAAACTGCCTGTTTCCATACTGTAAGGAATCTAATCTAATAACCTTCTATTAATTTGGTTGTAAAGGTTCTATGTAATTTTCTTCATTAATTTATTTTCAATATGTATTATTCACTGTAATGCATATAGTGCCTGCATCTGTTTGACCAATACATTTCATAATCCAATAACTTTAACTGAACCATCTCAAAGACTCATTGTCCAAATGAATCAAGTCCAACTTCTGTAACCTTTCCTCCTAGCTTAAATTCCTGAAAGCAGAATCATCTTTACTGCTTGTTGAAGATACATTTGAACAAGTAGGTTTTTGACAGTGGAGGAAAACTTGGCTAGTTGTAAATACTGTGTGTCAGCATTAAAAGATAAGTCAAAGACCACAGTACTGCAAGCTTTTAAGCTCTGGCTGAGAAAGCACACAGCACAAAGGCATGGGAAAGATGGTGAGGCAGAGGTGCTATAAGCACAGAGTGAATGAGTGCTAAGAGATCAAGGTATGAGATCTGAGATGCACCCTGGTGCCATTCAGCAGATGGATGTTGCTTATTCCTGTGTGCAAAGTACCCTAGCAGCAGAATTTTGATAAACGAGCTCATACACTCCAAAGTGCAGCATTGAAGTGAGGATCAGCAATATGCCCTGATGTTGTGGTGAGGCTGGTACATGTCCAATGCCAGTGTCCATGGACAGGCGACTGCAGACAATTGCTGCCAAAGGATAGCCTCGAGATGTTGGTGACCGCTGTCCAAATGCAGGGCTGGTGAACAATTAGTAAGCTGGAGTGATGATTTGGAAGTGCTGGTGCTGGACTGGGGTGGACAAAGGGAAAAATCACACACAACACCAGGTTATAGTCCAACAGGTTTATTTAGAAGCACTAGCTTTCGAGGCACTGCCTCTTCCTGAGATGGTTGTGGAACATTACCAAACGACAGAGAATTTATAGCAAAAGGGTTAAAGTGTCATGAAATTAGATTAGATTCCCTACAGAGTGGAAATAGGCCTTTCAGCCCAACCAGTCCACACCGACCCTCCAAAGAGTAACTCACCCAGACCCATTTCCCCTCTGACTAATGCACCTAACACTATGGGCAATTTAGCATGGCCAATTCACCTAAGCTGCACATCTTTAGACTGTGGGAAGAAACCAGAGCACCCAGAGGAAACCCACGCAGGCATGGGGAGAATGTGCAAACTCCACACAGACAGTTGCCCGAGGATGGAATTGAACCTGAGACCCTGGTGCTATGAGGCAGCAGTGCTAACCACTGAGCCACCATGCCACCCAAATTATAATTATATATAAAACAACTTTAGTTAAACATCACACAGGACCAGGTTATAGTTCCTAATTTAAATTTTGTTTAAGTCTTTCATCTTTTAGAATGGGATGTGGTGGTTTAGATTCTTTAATATGTAATTCCCAGAATAACATTCTCAAGGTGGAGTCAGCTAATCTAATAATAGATCGAGTGTGGGGTGCTGGAAAAGCACAGCAGGTTAGGCAGCATCTGAGGAGCAGGGGATTCAACATTTTGGGCAATAGCCCTTCAAAGGCTCTTGCCCGAAATGTCGTTTCTCCTACTCTTCGGATACTGCCTGACCTACTGTGCTTTTCCAGCACCACACTCGTAACTCTGATCTTCAGCAACTGCAGTCTTCACTCTCCAGTTATCCAATAGTAGGTGTCATCTCAGCTCAGACAATGCATTAACATGTGTGAAGGTAAAGTCTGCACCAATGTTGAGTCAATTCTATTCCTAAAGTGGGGCTTACAGAATCTTAAATGGACTTATGCAGTTTTTGAGCAAAATAAAATGTAATTCTGCAAATACTTTTAAGTGTGCACATGCAGGAGATACAGAATGAGTGTGTGAATGTGAGTGTGTGCATATAGGTGTGAGTGCATGTGAAAGAATATGTGAGTGTGTAAGCTTGGTCAAGCATGTGTATGAGTGTGATGGGGCATAAGCCTGTGAGAGGGTGCGTGCGTGGGGGTGAGTGCAGGGGTGCATGTGTGTGTATGAGAGAGGATCTGCATGAGTATGTACGAGTGTGTGCGAGAGAGAGAAAAAAAGAAAGAAAGAGAGAGAGAGAGAAAGAGGAGAAAGAAAGAGGGGGGGAGAGAGAGGTGGAGAGAGACAGAGAGAAAAAGAAAGAGAGAAGAGAGAGAGAAAAAGAGGGAGAGAGGGACAGAGAGAGGGGGAGAGAGACGGAGAGAGAAAGAGAGAGAGAGAGAGAGACAGACAGAGAGAAAGGTGCAGTGGAGTCACCTGTAGTGTGACACCCATAGATATTCAACTTGCCTATCAGCCTCTGCTCGGCCACTTAGCATTGTTGCTTGTCCCAAAATCCGTATTGGAGGATGGTCACCCAGAAGTCTGAGGCCGAATGTCCCAGACCGCTGAGGTGTTCCCTGACTGGGAGGGAACAGTCTTGTCTGGTCATCATTGTGCAGTGTCCATTCATCCATTGTTGTAGCATCTGTTCAGTCTCGCTAATTTACCGAGCCTTGGGGCATCCCTGCCTGCTGCATACGAGATAGACAACATTGGCCAAGTCACATGAGTACCTGCCACGTATATGGTGGGAGGTGCCCCTATGTGTAATGGTGGCATCTGTGTTGACACTCTGATATATCTTGCAGAGGCTGCCATGACAGGATAGTATGGTGTTGTGCATCATGTTGTCCTGAAGGCTGGATAGTTTGCTGCGAACATTGATGTTTGAAATTTGGTGGTTGTTTAAAGGAGAGAAGTGGAGGCATAGGGAAGGTATTGGCAAGGTGCTTGTCCTCATCGATAATGTGTTGCAGGCCACGGAGAACATGGTGTAGCCTTTTGGCTCCTGGGAACTACTGGACAACAAAGGGTACCCTATCGGTTGCAGCCCGTATCTGTCTCATGAGGAGGTCATTGTTGTTTCTCACTGTGGCAAGTCGGCACTGGCAGTTGATGAGTTGAGCATCGTACCCTTTTCATGTGAGGGCATCTTTGAGCACTTTCAGGTGTCTGTCACATTCCTCATCTACTCACATACACACACCCATTCAGCCTTGGTCTCTCCTACACGCGCATAAATATATTTTCATGGGGTGAATTTGCAGAATTACATTTTAGTTTGCTCAAAAACTGCATAAATCCATGTAAGATTCTGTAAGCCCCACTTTAGAAATCGAATTGACTCAACACTGATGTAGGCTTTACCTTCACACATTTAATGCATTATCTGAGCTGAAGTGACACCTATTATAAGTTGATGTTACCTTAAGAATGTAATTCTGGGATTTACGTATTAAAGAACCTAAATCACCATATCCCATTCTAAAAGATGGAAGACTTAATCTAAATTTGTTCAAGAACTATAACCCAGTGCTGTGTGATTTTTAACTAAAGTTGTTTAATATATTATTACAATTCCATGACACTGTAACCCTTTTGCTATAAATTCTGTGTCGTATGGTCATATTCCACAACCACCTAATGAAGAGGCAGTGCCTCGAAAGCTAGTGCTTCCAAATAAACCTGTTGGATTATAACCTGGTGTTGTGTGATTTTTAACTAAGCTGTAGTGGTCAGGTACTCACACTATCTTTAAATGTTGTGTATTGTCACAGTCAAGTTTCTATCTAATAGATAGGAGAATAGGGAACTGGATATGAATAAAATGCGATTAAATAATGATGAGATGTTAATATATACTAAGGCATGCAACCCTCTTAGTAGTGAGATTCAACATTCAACACCTATATGAAGAACTAAGCATTCTACTCATGACATTGAGAATCTCCTTTTTCCTTCTGGTAAGATGGTGGCAGAGTAAGGCTTCTGTGCCTGAGCCTCATCTGCTCCATCAGCTTTTCTCTTTTTTCCCCTCACTCTTTTCTCATTCTTTCTTTTTTATTGCATTTTACTTATTTCTTATTTTATTGCATTTTACTTATTTCTTGTTGAGGAGCTTGATCATGGCAATGGCATCAGTGGCAAATAGTCCTGGCATGGACTCAAATTGTTCAACATCTCTGCTGCTGGTGGTGGAGTAGGTTCACCCAATATCAGTTTTTCTTTTCTTGTTGATTTTTTCATTTGTTTTAATTTTAGTTTTTTTTGTTATTGTTTCTACTAACATACCTTCTGGTGAGAGGCAGTGGTGGCAGCAGTATCAGTCTTATTGAATTTGGCAATTGGCTAGATATCCTGTGTGAGACAGCAGCTGGGGGCCTGACCCGGGACTCTGGGTGAGTATCAAATACCTGAAGCGTGGACTGATGGTGAGACTGAGGATCAGCGTGCTGACTGAAGGTGAGGCCAAGGCCCAGAGCGGACAGAGTCTGGATCAGAGCTTTGGCAGTCTGAGATCCCAGAAGCACGCCCAATGCGGCGACTGAAATTTCCTCGACATCTACAGCGACTACGAGAGCAGGGGAGATCAAACTAGCATAGGGAAAGCATGCCAAAGCAGAGGAGAGCAAGCCCAAATAGGAAGAACAAGCCCAAATAGGAAGCCCTTGTGGTCCCACCATGGCTAAGTACTTAAGAAAGACTGCACTGGTTGAACTTTTAGCTTTATTTCTTTACTTTTTTTTGACTTAATACTAAGAAGGACTGCAAGATTTAACATTTAACTTTGTTCTTATTTCTTTCTACCTTGTTCTTAAGTTTTTGTACTAAGGTACTTTAACCTAAGATAGCGCCTTGTGTGGCAAAATTGAAAACTTTTCACTGTATTCCTGTACTTATGCACTTGAGTACATGTGACAATAAAGTCTCAATCTAAATTCAAATCTAAAAATCTACTGCTAATTTCACCCAATTTTCCTAACTTTCTCAACAGTGCCCATATTGTTCAGATTCCATTCATTGTTAGAAGCCATGCACCAGGATGCTATAGTCTCATTTCGAATGTTACATACATGCTTATATTTGCAAAAGTAATGTTCCTGCTGGCAGCAACTTGGCGGTTCTCACCCAGCAACACAACCATCAACCAGAATAAATTCCTCCAAATGTGTTGACTATCAACTGCCCATTCCCCAGACCCCAGATTTGGTTATCACCTGATCACAAATAGGTGCTCAGTGCTAGCAAAGGAGTCACAGAGTTTTTACAGGACAGAAAGAAATCCTTCAGCTCATCAAGTCCGTGCCAATCATCAGTGCCTGGATAATAGCCTTGTATGCTATGGTGTTTCAAGGGTTCATCTAAATAGTCCTTAAATATCTTGAGGGGTCGTGCTTCCAATGTCCTTTCAGGCAGTGAGCTCCAGATAACCTCTATTCTCTGGGTGAGAACAAATTCCTCAAATCCCCTTTCAATCTTCTGCTCCTTTTCTTAAAACCGTGCCTCTAGTTAAGAGTCCTCTACTAAGGGGAAAAAGTTTATCCCCGTTTACCCTGTCTGCACCCCTCAGAACTTTGCATACTTCAATCAGGTACCTCCTCGGTCTTTTATATTCTAAACAAAACAACCCTAGTCTATCTAATCTGCTAATTAAGCATTGACTAATTAAGACACGTATCCTACATGCTTTCTTAATCACCCTAGCTACCTGTCCCGATGTCTTAAAAGATCTATGAACATGCACATCAAGGTCCCTCTGATCCTTTGTACTTCCTAGAGTGAAAATTCAACTTGTACTCCCATGCTTTGCAAGTCCTTTTAGAATTAAATTCCATTTGCTACTGTTCTACCCATCTGACCAGCCCATCCATATTGTATTGTTGTCTGAGACTTTCCTTGTTCTATTTATCACACCTTCAATTTTTGTGTTATCTGCTAACCTCCTGATCATGAGTAGATCATTATTGTACGCAACCATCAGTTGGTGACCCAACGCTGGAGTGGAGACTAATTCTGTCATGGGGATGAGGGTCCTGTCCTGACTTCAGCTGCAGAAGGGGTGTTCTGCCCTGGCTAAAGGCAATTTTTATTTTAAAAAATTAAAAAAGCTTTAGGGTGTCCCCCTCCTCCTCTGATTGGAATTGCAGACTGTAGTTTCTTCAGAGCTCCAGGTCCTCCTGTGGGCCCACCAGCTTCGAGAAACTTTTACTCTCCTCAATTGCATGATGATCCCATAGTCTATCACCAATTTAGTCATTCAGGGGAAATCACTGATTCGTGTCTGTTTTGCAAAGTACTGCATAATAGCTTCTATTTGACCTGACCAAAGCCCACCATGCAGCAATATTTTCATGTCTAATATCAACTTGAATCTCACAGCAGGATGCAAGAAAATGATATGTATACATTATCATTTAAGGAATGTATATTAATGTAGCTCACAGTATCCGAATTCTCAGATAAAGGTTAATGTAAATGAAAGTTCTTATTGTATTGTGCTGAACATATCTAAATTAGCAATGTGAAAAGGGTTACCACTTATAATTAATGATCACTGTACTCCTAAAAATATGACTGCAAACTATTGAGAATATTCTTGATATTCCAATTTTTTATTTTCCTTGTTTTAACATTTTGTTTTAAAAGTCCCATGCTGGATGTAGCTTGCTACAAAAGTAATGATTACACAGCAGATAGGAAAAGATAATCAACTATCAAAGTAGGGGATATGTTTCCAGGGGAAGAGTACATTTCTATGGCAACATTCCAGTTTACCAAGGTTTGTATAGCTATGTGTCACCAGTTATTAAAATCACCAATTACTACTACTCCAAGCCTTGCTTAACATGAATAATGTTTTACGATTAATACAATGTTGCTGAAAGCTTTGTGATAGGACAAGACCTATTCAAACATAGTCGTTTGGTAAAATTCCAACAGAAATATTCATGTTGCTACAGAATTAGTTCTTGTGAAGGATAATTGAACTATTATATATAATTGGCCCATAATAGAACTTCTCTTTGTCTGGCTTATAGAGGTCTTCAATTCTATATATAACATGAATCTAGCAATTTTAGTATGTGATAGTTAGGCAGACTTCATTTTTTCTATGAGCAAGAGTAACTGCTGAGCACAGTGATGAGGAATATGTAAACTCTCAACTCTGGCTGCCCATTCATTCAATTAAACAGCTGCAGATCAGTAACCCAAGCAGAACAAAGTGACTGCGAATTCATCCCAGAGGATAAGGGTCACAATTCTTGGGTACCAACATTGCATCAAAAAACTTTGTATCCTTACATATTACACATGGCAGCGCCGAAGGTCTACCAGAATAAGTGAAATATAACATACATGATGAGCTCATTAATTAGGCCTTCAGTGGGATCTCATTCAATTCGTCAGGGACAGAGAATTCAATGCAGCTGAAAGTTTTAAAACACTGCAAAAGCTATTTAAAGAGAGTCAATTATTGAACCAGAAAGTAAAACAGAACCAGAAAATGCTGGATAGTGATTCAATAGTAGTTCATGAGGCAAAAGCATGGAAAAACCCTCTGGGTGTCAGGGTTAGTGGGACCAAGAATATAGCTTACTTATGCTGGGGGTTTCTAAGGGATGAAGAACTCTGGAAATCTTTACTGTAAATAGTTGGATTCCGCTTTCTATAAAAGGGATCTAATCTTCTTGTCTACCACTGACTTGACAGATGTGGAGATGGTGGTGTTGGACTGGGGCGTACAAAGATAAAAATCACACAACAGGTTATAGTCCAACAGGTTTAATTGGAAGTACACTAGCTTTCAGAGCATCGCTCCATCAGGTGATTGTGGAGGACACAATTGTAAGGCACAGAATTTATAGCAGAAGACTTATAGTGTGATGTAACTGAAATTATACATTGAAAAATACCTTGATTGTCTGTTGAGTGTTTCATCTGTTCGAATACCATGATAGTTTCACTTCTTTCATGTGTAAATCACAAAACCTTTTTTTGAAAGTTGCATTCTCAGGTTAACTGTAACAATTGGAGTTAGCTATACAATACGTTGAAGGTAAAAACAAGGACTGCAGATGCTGGAAACCAGAGTCTGAATTAGAGTGGTGCTGGAAAAGCATAGCAGGTCAGGCAGCATTCAAGGAGCAGAAAAATCGATGTTTCGGGTAAAAGCCCTTCATCAGGAATAGGTGTTGAAGGTGTTAGCCCCAGGTGTTCTCAGTCTATGCCATGATGTTTAGATTGATTCTAATCAAAAAGGTGAGATAACAGAGTTTTACATGAATTCATGCAGTTTTTGAGCAAAGTACAATGTAACTCTGCAAGTACAAATTTCCCCCACAAAATATGAGTGCATGTGGACCTTTGTGTCTGTCTGTGCGGGTTGGGGATTGTGAGTGTGAGAGAGTGTATATATGTGTGTATAGTGAGTGTAGTGTCTTAAGTCTGTGAGGGGGTGCATGTGGGAGTGTGTATGTGTGTGTCTGGGGTGGAGAGTTGTGAATGTCTGTGAGAGACTATATATGTGTGTGCATGAGTGTAGAGTGGTCTAAGTCTCTGAAAGGGTGTGTGTGTGTGTGTGTGTGTGTGTGTGTGTGTGTGTGTGTGTGTGTGTGAGAGAGAGAGTGGTCACCTGCAGTATGACATGAACTCAAGGTCCTGGTTGAGACCCTCCCTATGAGTATGGAACGTAGCTATCAGCCTCTGCTCAGCCACTTTTCGCTGCTGCCTGTCCCAAAGTCCGCCTTGGAGGATGGTCACCCGAAGGTCCGAGGTCGAATGTCCTGGACCACTGAAGTTTCCCCAAATGGGAGGAAAGACTCTTGTCTGTTGATTGGTGTGCGGTGCCCATTCATCCGTTACTGTAGCCTTTGCTCATTTTCCCCAGTGTATCATGTCTCAGGACATCGTTGCCTGCAGCATATAAAACATGTCAGAGTGTGGACATGGATACCACCATTACACGTGGGAATACCTCCCACCATGTACATGGCAAGTACTCATGTGACTCCGCCAACAGTAGCACAGTAGTTAGCACTGCTGCCTCACAGCGCCAGAGACCCAGGTTCAATTCCTGCCTCAGGCAACTGTCTGTGTGGAGTTTGCACATTCTCCCAGTGTCTGCCTGGGTTTCCTCCGGGTGCTCCGGTTTCCTCCCACAGTCCAAAAATGTGCAGGTTAGGTGAATTGGCCATGCTAAATTGCCCGTAGTGTTAGGTGAAGGGGTAAATGTAGGTGAATAGGTCTGGGTGGGTTGCTCTTCGAAAGGTCAGTGTGGACTTGTTGGGCCGAAGAGTTGTAAGTAATCTAATCTTATACGTTGCAGGCAAGGATGCCCTGAGGCATGGTACTTTGGGGAAACTGAGCAAAGGCTACGGCAACGGATGAATGGGCACCGCACAGTAATCAACAGACAGGAGTGTTCCCTCCCAGTTGAGGAACACTTCAGTGGTCCAGGACATTCGACTTCGGACCTTCGGGTGGCCATCCTCCAAAGCAGACCTCAGGACAGGCAGCAGCGAAAAGTGGCCGAGCAGGGGCTGGTAGCTAAGTTCGGTACCCATAGGGGTGGCCTCAACCAGGACCTTGGGTCCATGTCACACTACAGGTGACCACCATTGCACTATACACACAGACATTCCTACATACACACATGCACTCCTACATACACACACACACACGGACACACATATACACAGACACTCACACACACCCTTACAACACACATACTCCCACACTCACACAGCCATCCTCTCAGAGACTTAGACCACTCTACACTCATGCACACACATATACACTCTCTCACAGACTCTCAACCCTCCACCCCAGACACACACACACTCCCACACTCACACGTGCATTGCCTCACAGACTGAAGACACTACACTTACACACACATATGCATATACACACACACTCTCACACTCTCAACCCCCAACCCAGACAGACACACACACAGACGGACACAAAGACCCACATGCACACATATTTTGTGGGGTGAATTTGTACTTGCAGAGTTACATTGTACTTTGCTTAAAAACTGTATGAATTCATGTAAAATTCTTATCTCACTTTTTAGATTCGAATCAATTTAAACATCATGGCATAGACAGAGAACACAGGGGGCTTCAGCATATTGTCTAGCTAACACCAATTGTTACAGCTAACCTGAGAATGCAATTTTTAAAAAAAGGTTTTGTGATTTACACATGAAAGAAGTGAAACTATCATAGTATTCGAACAGATGAAACACTCAACAGACAATCAAGGTATTTTTCAATGTAGAATTTCAGTTACATCATACTGTTAATTTTTGCTATAAATTCTGTGCCTTACAATTGTGTACTCCACAACCACCTGATGAAGGAGCGGCGCTCTGAAAGCTAGAGCTTCCAATTTAACCTGTTGGATTATAACCTGGTGTTGTGTGATTTTTAACTTTGATTTGACCGAAGTTTAGAAAGGGGGATGGAGAAACATGGCTACCAGTGTCACCCAATCCTGAATGTTCTCATAAAATCCACTTCTGCAGTTGGGTACACACTACCTATATTATATAATCATCGCCACCAGGTCAGTGAGTAGCCTACTTACACCAGTAGACAAAGATGTGTGTGTATGTGTATGTTTGTGTTGGTGTATGTACAATGTTTAATAAATATTCAAAAGGACGGTTTGTCTCGCAGGTGGGTCCATAAAGATTCTCTAGAACTGAGGCACTAAAGGGGAAGTGAATGCCACAGCACCCTCGAGAGGGTTATCCCAGTTTTAAAGAAAGGAGGTGGACACCAATAAAATTATTGGCATGACAATCCATAGAGTCATAGTCACAGGTGTACAACACGCAAACAGAACCTTTGGTTCAACTCATCCAGGTTGACCAGATATCATAACCTCAACTAGTCCATTTGCCAGCACTTGCCTCATATCCCTCTAAACCTTTTCTATTCATATACCATCCAGATGCCTTTTAAATGTTGTAATTGTACCAGGCTCCATCACTTCCTCTGGTAGCTTATTGCATTCATGAATCACCCTCTGCATGAAAGGGTTGCTTCCTAGGTATCTATAAAATCTGACCCCTCTCACCGTAAACCTATACCCTCTAGTTCTGAACTCCCCCACCCCAGGGAAAAGACCTTCTCTACTTATCCTGTCTATACCCCTCATGACTTTATAAATGTCTATAAGGTCATCACTCAGCCTTTGACCCTCCAGGGAAAACAGCCCCAGCTTATTCAGCCTCTCCCTATAGCTCAAACCCTCCAACGCTGGCAACATCCTTATAAGCCTTTTCTGAAACCTCAAGTTTCACAACATCGTTATGATAGGAATGAAACTAAAATTGCACGCAATATTCCAAAAGTGGCCTAACTAAGGTCCTGTACAATTGCAACATGACCTATCAATTCCTATACTCAATGCGCTGACCAATAAAGGAAAGCACACCAAATTTCTTCTTCACTATCTGATCTACCAGCGACTCTGCTTTCAAGAAACTATGAACCTGCATTCCAAGGTCTCTTTGTTCAGCAACACTCCCGAGGATCTTACTATTAAGTATGTAAGTCCAGTTCTGATTTACATTTCCAAAATGCAGCACCTCGCATTTATCTAGATTAACCTCCATCTAAATTAAGCTGCCACATCCCAGTCCATTGACCCAAATGATCACGATCCCGTTGTACTCTGAAATAACCTTCTTCGCTGTCCACTACACCTCCAATTTTGGTGTCATCTGCAAACTTACTAATCGTACCTCTTATGCTCACATCCAAATCATTTATATAAATGAAGAAAAGTAGAGGACTCAGCGCTGATCCTTTTGGCACTCCACTGGTCACAGGTCTCCAATTTGAAAAGCAACACTCCACCACCACCCTCTGTCTTCTATCTTTGAACCTGTTCCATGTCCAAATGGCTAGTTCTCTCATGAATCCTCTTGTTTAACACTTCAAAAAACTCAGTCAAGTTTGAGAGACATGATTTCCCACCCACAAAGCCATGCTGACTATCCCTAATTAGTCCTTGCCTTTCCAAATACATGTAAATCCTGTTCCTCAGGATTCCTTGCAACAACATGCCCAATGTCAGGCTCACCAGTCTATAGTTCCCTGGCTTTTCCTTACCTCCTTTCTTAAATAGTGGCACCACGTTTGCCAACATCCAGTCCTCCAACAACTCATCTGTGACTATCGATGATACAAATATCTCAGCAAGAGGCCCAGCAATCACTTCCCTAGCTTCCCACAGAGTTCGAGGGTACACCTGATTAGGCCCTAGGGATTTATCAGTTTCAAGACATCCAGCATCACCTCCTCTATAATATGGACATTTTTCAAGATGTCACCATCTATTTCCCCACATTCTATATCTTCCATGTCCTTCTCCACAGTAAACAGTGCTGCAATATTCATTTTATATCTCCCCCATCTCCTGCGGCTCCACACACACACTGCCTTCCTAATCTTTGAGGGGCCCTATTCTCCCCCTAGTTACCCTTTTGTCCTTAATGTATTTGTAAAAACCCTTTGGATTCTTCTTAATTCTATTTGCCAAAGCTATCTCATTTCCAATTTTGCCCTCCTGATTTCCCTCTTAAGTATACTCCTCCTGTCTATATTCTCTTCTAACGATTCACTCAATCTATCCTGTCTATACCTGACATATGCTTCCTTCTTTTTCTCAACCAAAACCTCAATTTCTCTAGTCATCCAGCATTCCCTACACCACCAGCCTTTCCTTTCACCATATAGGAATATACTGGTCTCTAGACTCTTGTTATCCCATTTTCCAGCCATCCCTTTACCTGCGAACTGCCCCAAACCAGCTTTTGAAAGTTCTTGCCTAATACTGTCAAAATTAGACTTCATCCAATTACTTCAACTATTATGGTCGCTGGCCCCAAAGTGCTCCCCCAATGACACCTCAGTCATCTGTCCTGCCTTATTCTCCAAGCGTAGGTCAAGTTTTGTACCTTTTCTAGTAGGTATATCCACATACTGAATCAGAAAATTTTCTTGTATATTCTTAAATTCCTCTCCATTTAAATCCTTAACACTAAACCAAAACACGTAGTCCCAGTCTATGTTTGGAAAGTTAAAATGCCCTACCATAACTACCCTATTATTCTGACAGATAACTGAATCTCCTGACAAATTTGTTTCTCAATTTCCCTCTGACTATCTAGGGGTTTATAATACAATCCCAATGAGGTGATCATCCCTTTCTTATTTCTCAGTTCCACCCAAATGCCTTCCCTGGATGTATTCCCAGGAATATCCTCCCTCAGCACAGCTGTAATGCTATCCCTTATCAAAAATGCCACTCTCCCTCCTCTCTTGCTTCCTTTTCTATCTTTCCTATAGTATTTGTATCCTGGAACATTAAGCTGCCAGTCCTGTCCATCCTTGAGCCATATTTCTGCAGTTGCTATGATATCCCAGTCCCATATTCCTAGCCATGTCTTGAGTTCACCTGCCTTCCCTATTAGGCCTCTTGCATTGAAGTAAATGCAGTTTAAATTATCAGTCCTACCTTGTTCTCTGCTTTGTTCCTGCCTGCACTGACTGTTTGACTCACTCTCTTTCCCAACTGTACACTCTCAAATTGATCTCTTTCCTCACTATCTCCCGAGGTACCCCCCACCCCCCACCCTGCCGTACTCAGTTAAATTCTCCCGAGCAGCTCTAGCATATCTCCCTGCCAGCATATTAGTCCCCTTCCAATTCAGATGCAGTCCATCCTTCTTGTACAGGTCATAGAGTCATAGAGATGTACAGCATGGAAACAGACCCTTCAGTCCAACCCGTCCATGCCCACCAGATATCCCAACCCAATCTATTCCCACCTGCCAGCACCTGGCCCATATCCCTCCAAACCCTTCCTATTCATATACCCATCCAAATGCCTCTTAAATGTTGCAATTGTACCAGCCTCCAGCACTTCCTCTGGCAGCTACACGTACCACCCTCTGCATGAAAAAGTTACCTCTTTTATTAGATTAGATTACTTACAGTGTGGAAACAGGCCCTTCGGCCCAACAAGTCCACACCGACCCGCCGAAGCGCAACCCACCCATACCCCTACATATACCCCTTACCTAACACTACGGGCAATTTAGCATGGCCAATTCACCTGACCCGCACATCTTTGGACTGTGGGCGGAAACCGGAGCACCCGGAGGAAACCCACGCAGACACGGGGAGAACGTGCAAACTCCACACAGTCAGTCGCCTGAGGTGGGAATTGAACCCAGGTCCCTGGCGCTGTGAGGCAGCAGTGCTAACCACTGTGCCACCGTGCCGCCCATCATTATATCTTTCTTAAACCTATGCTCTCTAGTTCTGAACTCCCCCACCCCAGGGAAAAGACTTTGTCTATTTATCTTATCCATGCCCCTCATAATTTTGTAAACTTCTATAAGGTCACCCCTCTGCCTCCGACACTCCAGAGAAAACAGCCCCAGCCTGATAAGCCTCTCCCTGTAGCTCAGATCCTCTAACCCTGGCAACATCCTTGTAAAGCTTTTCTGAACCCTTTCACGTTTCACAACATCTTTCCAATAGGAAGGAGACCAGAATTGTACACAATATTCCAACAGTGGCTTAACCAATCTCCTGTACAGCCGCAACATGACCTCCCAACTCCTGTACTCAATACTCTGACCAATAAAGGAAATCACATCAAAGCCTTCTTCACTATCCTATCTACCTGCGACTTCATTTTCAAGGAGCTATAAACCTGCACTCCAAGGTCTCTTTGCTCCAAGGTCACATCTACCCCAGAAGAGATTCCAATGATCCAAAAATGTGAACCCTTCTACCCTGCAACAGCTCCCCAACCACGCATTCATCTTCTGTATTCTCCTATTCCTAGAATCACTAGCTCGTAGCACCGGGAGTAATCCAGATATTACTACCCACGAGGACCTCCTTTCTAAATTCTTCCCTAACTTTCTATAATCTCCTGTCAGCATCTCATCCTTTTCCCTTCCTATGTTGTTAGTTCCAATATGTACAATGACCTCTGCTGGTCCCTCTCCCCTTAGGGTACAGAATGCTTTCAGAGATATCCTCACACCAGGGAGGCAACACACCATTCTATTTTTTTTGCTGCTGGCCACAGAAACGTCTGTCTGTGCCTCTGACTAGGAAGTCCCCTATCACAATCGATCGCTTGGAACTTGACATACTCCTCATTACAGAAGAGCCTGTCTTGATACCAGAAACTTGGCTGTTCATGCTACATTCCCCTGAGACTCCATCACCCCTATATTTTCCAAAACAGTATACTTGTTTGAAATGGGGATAGCCACATAAGACTCCTGCAACACCTGCCTGCTCCACCTACCTTTCCTGGAGTTAACCCATCTACCTGACTGTATCTGCGGGTTTTCTTTCTTCCTATAACTGCCATCCATCATTCCCCTTAGCTCTTGTAAATTCCGAACTGCCTCTAACTGCCATTACAACCAATCTATGACATCTGATTAGACTCGTAGCCAAAGATACTTCTGCAGACATAATCATCATTAACGTGGAAACTCTCACTAAACCCCCATATCTGACAGGTAGGGCATACCACTCAACTAAAGGCCATCTTTGCTCCTTCACAATCCACAGACCCACAAAATAACATCATCTTTTTGCTCTTAAAAACAACCGTACTCCAGGCTGTTAGTACATCTGGGGTTTATATTTTTAAATTTTAATTGAGACAGATTACTGTAAAATATATTCAAGAAAGAGCCGAATCTACTGACTACTGCAGACTTACAACAAGGTTACACATTAAAACCAATGCATTTATCTGTTCCTGTCTGTGAGCTCTCCCACACAGGTTCCTCCAAGGTCAGCTGTAAATTTCGCTGTTTGGAGTTCATCTAGGAAATATTAACAATGTCCAGAGATACAGGAGGCAGTGTAGGAATAGTTCCATGAATCAGTCAAGATAGGGAAGAGTTCAGCAAGATCTTCCATTAGTCAATATACCAGGCCCACAGAACACTTACATAGAGCTCCTCTTCACACTATACTAATACTTTCAAACCTCACAATGCATTCCATGCTATTGCTGACTGTCCTTTATATCACAAATCTTTTTCCTACAATGCAATAGTAACTACTGCTTTGGAAGATCCCAGAGTTGTGAAAGGCTCTGTATAAATCCAAATCTTTATTTTAGGTATTCCTTGACTCCAATTTTCACATGTATTCAGCCTAAAATAATCTTATCTCATCCCACCAGAGAAGGTGACGGCTGTAAAATCTGAGAGAGAAATTAGGAGGGGAAAGGTATCTTTGGAAGTCTGGAATGCTATGGAAAGTAGAAGAGATGAGGCAGTGGGAAGTATCCAGCCAGTTTTTGCTTTGTTATAAACTTTTGCTTCCCTCTTCTTGTTTTCAACTTATTTGCTATTTCTGAAGTATAAACTTTTGCCTTTTATCATGCCACTTGAAGTGAAAAAAAACATAATATTAGACTTCTCATCAAGCCCATTGTCACTTGTTTCTTTTGGCAGAAGAGTCTGCTCTCCCTAGTGGTGAGCCTGGAGTTGGGAAGACTTTGTGTCATACTTGACTCTTGTCATTTTCCTGCCTCTGCCAATACTATGTTCTCAAAGAGAATGCCCAGGGTGACCTTTCCTGCCTGCCATCAACTGAGGCTTTTAAATGACCAATTCAGGGACTCCTCCAGCTGCAGTCAGCTCTGTCGAAGTGCAGAATTCAGGATAGTTGCAACTGTGCAATCAGCTTGTCAGTTTCCAATGGGGAATGCACCAAAAATACTCAATGTTGTGACCATTGACTATTGAGAAGGGCTGTGGCACACAGAGTCACCCCTGTCCTTGCTGCTGATCCCCCTGCATCAATTTTCCTGCAACAGACAACTCAAGAAATCCCTCTTGAAATTATTTTGTACACTTCACAATTCTTGGATCCTGATGCCTGTCACACCAGCTACAGCCACCATGTCCCCTGTGATATTGATGGGTACAAGAGCTGCCTCTCTGTAGATAAGTCTTCTGCCTCCAAGGTCTTGATTTCAACACCAAGTTCACTGGTAGTCCCAACACAGACTAATTGGCTTGTGGTTCAAAGCAAGAAACAGAGTCTGTGTGTCTTGTTAGCTTTATGGCCAACAAGTTAAACCCTGACACCTCAACAAGATTCCCTCCTTCAGTTGTATCACATTAAGGGAATTGATGTCCAACTAATCTCATCATGCCAGCAATTGATAAGTCCACCACTTTCTCTCTTCCACTGAAGTATCAGCTCAATACCTGCTTTCAAATGTTTAATGGGGAGAATGCGCTGAATTAAATATACAGCATGACTGTGTTGGAGGAAAAGAGCAATCACTGACCAGAGACCAGAGTGCATCTAGTCTCAGTCAGTGAGCCCAAAAATATGCAGCTCATTAGATGTACAGAGGAATCTCGATTATCTGAACATCCATTATCCAAATTTTGGATTATCCAAAGGCGATCTCAAGGTCCCGATAGAAACATTATGTCAAAGAGCTGTTTCAACTCTGGTCGTGTCTTTTGTTTACAGGTGCAATGATTAAAAATGAACTCGACTCACTGAAATCCTGCCAAGAACAGTCCTGGACAGTCCAGGCACCGTCTCCAAATGACTGACCTCCTGCTCTCTCTTTCTTCCCCAACATACTTTCTCTGGAGTTCTACACAGCAGTGTAGCCTAAACCTTCCTTCCCCGGATAATCTCTCCAACATTATCCTGTACTGGGCAGAGGTAGAACCTGTCAAAACCTTGCAGTAAAAAGTTGTGTGTGTGGTGTTTAGAGACTTAGCCCACAAAGGCAGCAGCAGTCTTACTGTTGGTGTACAGTCCAGCTGTCCCGGGGAGGCAGAGGCGAGAGTGTGGACAGTGGGTAGGGATGGACGGGGGCATGGGGTTGGGGGAGGGGTGCTGTTGGACGGGGTTTGGGAGTGGGGTGGAGGTGGACGGAGTTTGGGGGACAGGGCTCACGCACGGTGTGCTGTTGTCTAGTCTCCTGAACAGGGAGCAGACTTCACAGAGTACTCCAAACCCAGAGGAAATCAATTAACCAAATAATCAATTATCCGAATGAAATAGTGCCCACCCATCTCATTTGGGTAATCGAGGTTCCTCTGTATTTTCAGAAGAGGGTATTTTGAGTATTAGGATTTGGTTTCAGCACTGAAGATCAGTGAGTTGCAGATAGAAATCTAAAAGAGGTCTTTGCTGTTTATATGACAGGAAATTTGCATAACAATGAGAGATGTACACACCCTGCCTTCAAACCAAAGGATGATAATACTTCTCTTAGTTGCAAAACCTAAGCTTAGAAGCTTAGGTTGGCAGGATGGAACATGCATAACCTTCAATTTAGAGAGACTTGGGGTTCAATTAGTGAGAACACTAAGGTAGTGTTTCACTGATCTCACTTATGAGATTAATTGCAGCAGCAGTGACAATAAACACAGCCTTTTTTTTAGACTGAGAACTGCAGCCTTTTATTTTACATTTTAAAATGCAGGGGATTTAAATAACTCATCATTACACTTAAACAGATTTTATCTTCTTTTCAAGAGCATTTTATGTATACTCCAGAAATTTGGGACACTGACATTACATGTGAATGCTTTTGGAAAGTAAAAATAGGGTCTGTTTCACCTCAGTATTGATCAGATATGGCCCTACTGAGTTTAGGTTTCCTGACTGTGTTATTCATCCCCCTTCCCTGTCTGAAAAGAACAGGTTCTGCTGGAAATCAGGCAAGAATTTCTACATTCCACTCCCACCTACCAGTTGTAAAGGCCACAAGAGTCAGTTTGATTCCACTGAAATCTTGCTCTATTCATCAAATATTGTATAGACAGGAGACTGGCTGGAAAGAACAAATTTGAATTGTAGCCGAGAGAAGAGTACTGAGGTACATAATTTTGCGCTAGGGTTCACAAATGAGCTGAACCCTATATGCTATGAACAATGTAATGAACCTGACAGATGTTATTACTGGACGAGTCAGATCCCAGGCCTGATATAACTTTATTTGTTTTGGCTTTAATGCAGTGATCTCTTGCTGAACCATGAGCACACAATAGTTCAGGTTTTGATTTAACAACAAATGGAAGTTTATTACGAAAAGAGCAAAGAAGAAATAGAATAATCCAAATTATCTCCTTAAGAACCACTATGCATAATTTCCTGGATGTTCAGGAATCCTATTGGTTACACAATGGCAGTTTCTTCAAGCTGTTTTCCATTATCTGTGGGTGATGAGATAAAATCAATTGGTGACTAAAACAAGGCATGAGTCATTTGGTCATTTCTTTTCATAATCTACAGACAGCTTATTGACATACATGATGAAGCCTCTAATAAAACTATGAAGCGACTCTGCAGCAGAAAATAAAGGGCAGTTGTGAAATTGATAATCCCAAGCAGTTCAATGACTTTAGACAGGTTTGAATGTAGGTCTGGTTGCAGTATGAAGCTTAACCTTATCATGGCATCTCTTGTAAATCTGAATCTCCAGAGCCACAGCTCATGTGCCAAGTAGAAAGATGTGTGTCTTTGTAGATTCCTGTAGATGTGCTGGATGATGAATGCAGAGGGTGTCTATTTCAGTCTACTCTGAGTGCATCTTTCAAGTTATCTTAGGGTGTTTTGTTTGGAAAACTAACAAACAGGGTTGTGGAGAATAGAACAATAATACTTCAACAATAGCTACAAATGTTCCCTGAGCAAAAAACAGATTAAAAAAAACTTCCAACCTTAGCAATGCTAAATGTCTAAATTGAGTGCAGGCTGGTGTAAATGGAAGAGGTAAATCACAATAGCTCGAAACCAAAGCTGGATATGAAAGCTAAGACCCAATACTACTTTGACCATTTGGGAGACCCTAGCCACATTTCAGATCATAGAATCACCATAGTGTGGTCCATTGAGCACCTACTGACCCTCTGAAGAGCATTCCACCCACACCCATCTCCCTATCCTATCCCTGTAACCTTGCATTTCCCATGATTAATCCACCTAGCTTGCACATCCATGTGTACAAGAGAAATTTATCAATCCACCTAACCTGCACATCTTTGGATTGTGGGAGGAAATCAAAGCATACCAAGGAAACCCACACAGACACAGAGAGAATGTGCAAACTCCTCAAAGAGAGTAGCCAGAGGATGGAATTGAACCCAGGACCCTGGCGCTGTGAGGCAGCAGTGCTAGCTACCATGCCATGCCAAATCTCAGTTCCTTCCAGCAGCTTATTTACTGCCAGAGTTTCTATCTCTTTAAAAGATGGGAACCTGCACCACGAGCTGCCAGGCAAAGGACTAGACACTCCTCAGCTCTGCTACCATGTGTGGTGGCCACTACTGGGACTGTATCCAGCTGAATGGACAGAGTGTGAATCCTGTGCTTGGAATAAGGTGAGTGGAGTTAGGAAGAAATAGCACTGGGCCAATCAGGTAGAGCCCAGCAAACAGAAGAGGTAGCTGGGAGGGCATACAAAGAGCCTGCCAAGGTTCATCAGGAGGTCTCCCCATATGCTGTAGAGCCAATCAGCTGCTGGTAAAGTGCTTGAGCTTGAAAGATGACATATTTAAGTAGCACATTTGGCCTACATTGGGAAGACTGTCCTCCATTTTCCCTGCCACTGACAGAATGCCATGGTTACAGGAAGGCCATGTGCAATCTGTCTCCCCCAGCATTTTACATGGCTCTCTCGTGCCTCCCAGTCTACCACTGGAGATCCAGAAAATGTAGCCTATTATTTTCAGGCCAACATTACATTTCAATTTTACTTAAATTTCAGAATAAATCTGCTTCTGGTGGCAGCTTCCTGACTATGTTAAGTGTGGCATGGGAACTGTTCATGCAAAATAGGAAGAAACCTACTGTGACTGCTTTTTCCACTTTATTTAGAGATGTTACTGATCGGAAAATCTACTTCACTGTCCCAGGCACTCAGGACTGTAACGCTAGAAGCAGGCTGTACGTGAAGTTTATGGAGCTGAATTTTAGATTGTTTTAGCTAAGTCTGAGTTGCAGCACATTTTTTGGAGGGATTCCTATCGCAAAGCCTCACAAGATTGCTGGCAGTATCTTATGCTGCGTTAAATAACTTTCCTGCCCATATGGCATACCTCACTTCTGATTCCAGACCCATCTTACTATACACCATTCCTGGAACAACTCAGCAGAGATCCAAAAATTCACTGGCCTCATCCCTGACTTTTGCTCCAGACATGAAAGTCCTGCTCAGTAGGTGGTGGAGAGGTAGAACTTCCACTTACCCCAGGAGACCATAAGCACGCCAGCCGCAGGTCAGTACAATCTCAGCCATGTGGAGGAATGCACTGCACTGAAGGAGAAACGTTAATGTCCTTCTATATTCTGCTTCTGTAAGTGCCAACTTTTCTTATTTGTTCATACACCTCCCAACAAAGCTCATGCTCTACCACTCTCGCTAATGCCTGCAATATCTTTCCTCATTTGTTGTCACACACCCCATAACCTTCCTCTGCATGGCCTCTGTGCTGTCTACCCAATTGGTCACCTCCCCAATTGTATACCTACATTCATCTCCCTTAATACATATGTCTCCCTTTTTTCTAGAGGAAAACATAGAGGAATGACAGCATTCAGTTCATCATCCTTTATGTGGAAAATATTCTGACTCTAACCACCTGGAGTGGCTAACTGACTGTATTCAAGACACTAGACTGGCATTTGAAGTTGTCCCTGACTAAATATACCAGGACCCTGAGTGAAGGTTATTCCTCTTGACTTAATTAAGGCCTGTTGACAATCATGACAAGCTTCCTGCCTTTATGTCAGCACTAAATATTAAGTAACACAAAAGTAATATGACTCTGGTTTCTCTAGCTGAGGGACCAAAGTGTTATGCAAGGCCTTGTTGCAGCATTACAAAAGCCTTTGAGTCCACCAAGGTGCAGCACTGAAGTGCAAAAAGGTCCTGTAAGCGAATTAGAAATATACCACAGTGGTTCTCAGAGGCTGGCGCATATCAAATGTCCATGGATGTGGCTTGTGTGTGGCTGGCGCCCATGAAGCATTCCTGAGAATGTAGGTGTCCAGTGTCTAACCTTTTGGAGCAAGTGGCTGAATCTGCCAGGTGATAAATCAGAATTACTTGTGAGTTTTGTTTGTTCAGTGACTTTATTATGATCATAAACTGAATATTAATGAGGTGATTTGGACCATTAACAAGGTGCTTAACAAGGGTTAATCCCAGTTAATTGGCAATTTATCGCTGCATGGTGAGAATCTTGCCAGCCACCTGTGAAAAACATAAAAGATGGCATGAGGTGCTCTTATTGGAAATTAGCCTCACCAGATCTCTCACCCGATTCTATCACAAATCTCACCATAACCCACATCGCTCAGACCCCCATACGTTTCTACCTATGATTCAGTCAGTTGTAATAGCAGAGCAATTTGTACCCTTCTCAGGGATGCTACATATGCTTGCATAGCATACAATCATTTAAATTGCTGAATATTGTGAATTTTTGTCTCATGGTGGCCAAATTAGGATTACCTAACGCTCAATCATATTTTCTCTCTCTTTTTGTGGATCACTGAAGATAAGTCTCAAGTATGGAAGAGACTATATTGATTAATGCCAGTAACGCCTCATCTGTTACACTGAATTGATAGAAAGAAAAAGAATCCATTCATTATCTACAAATTACAGGAGGTGTTTCCACAAATTGCTGAATGCCATGAGATTTCCATCTATTGGATTTCTTTTGGAACCCTCTACCATAGCTCGTAAGTAGTAATGATGATTTGCTGTCTCCTCTGTTCTCTCTTCCTTCCCTAGTGACAGCTTCAGATGAATGATGTGCTGAATTTTGGTCAGTTCTGTGCTGTTGACTCAGTGTACTTAAATGTAGCCTAAGCTGAAACTGACACTGGAATTAAAAAAGAAAATTCTGAGCCACAGCAGCTGCCTTGTGAAAAGAATCTTTGATTGAAAACCAGGATTTGCAAGGCAGTAACTGGCACTAAATTTTAAAGGAAATTTAGGAGGAAACCAATTCAGAAGAGCTAGATGTTAGTTTTGCAATTGTCACATAAAATTATTGGTTTCTGACAAACTCAATTTCTGGGTAAGAAATTGGAGTTGAACTGCAACGTTTTCAAATCCAATCCTTCAGGAAGTGTTTCAGCTGCAGAACTCATGGCTGCCAACATCTGAGTGGCCAGACTCCCACCTGAAACAGCTGCTAGGGCATGTGGATATGCTAATAAAGGTTCCTAATACCTCCAGGACCACAATGTTAACATAAGATTTAAAGTGACCTAGCTGGTGGTCTTTGTACAGACTACTAGAAGCAAAATGAAGAACAGTTACATTTTGGCCTCTTCCTAATCTTAATTGGGAGAAGCACGGACAGTCCGAGGTGGAACTTTCTCATGTTTACCTGCCTACAGGCTGTATCAGTCCTATTACTAAATGAAAAGAATTAGTTGATAAGAGGAAGTGATGATCTAGTGGTATTATTGCTAGACTATTAACCCAAGAGTTGTACTGGAGACCCAGATTCAAATTCTGCCATGGCAGAAGGTGGAATTTGAATTCAATAACAAATCTGGAATTGAGAGTCTAATGATGATTGTGAAACTGTTATCAAATGTCAGAAAAAAAAACATATGATTCACTAATGTCCTTTAGGGAAAAAAACTGCCATCCTTTCCTGGTCTGACTTACAGCAATGTGGTTGATTCTTAACTGTTCTGGGAAATTATAGATGGGAAATACATGGTGACCTGGCTAGTGACACTCAATACCATGAATGAGTTTTAAATTACAACTATAGGGAGTACGATATGAAGTGCAATATGATCTATTCCTGCTCCTTTTTTTAAAAAAAGTATGGACGTTTGTTTCAAAGTTCATCTCTGTTGCTAAATGTTCCTCACTTCTGGCTTTTTTTAAAAAATTGATTGCCTACTGGTCTGACCTTATTTTTCTCTGCATCCTTGACTATTTTTGGCTGAAAGGTTAAGTAGAAAACTTACTTGCAGCCTTTGCCCAACTCAGTATTCAGGTCAAACTGTAGATTAAGAGCACAGATTGTAACTTCTCAGACCCTCTTTGTCAAAGGCCAATTGTGTTTAAGAACTGTGCTTATGTACATAAAGTTATGTTTGAAAACTCTAGGCATCTAAATGTTCAACACTATCAGTCTACATCTCCTCATTCTTTCACAGAAAATGGAAGAATATTTTGTTTCTCTATTTCTCTTTTGTATCAAAGTTCACCAGTTCTTCTTTTCTGTGCCTGTGGTGGAGGAAAGCAGTTGCTGGAGCCTGCTGCGGTGATGACAGTGTGGTGGATCTGGATATCTGTTCCTTGTCGCCATTGTAGCTGCGGTTTTATCGAAGATTTCATAAATCGGTGGGTCTCGTCCACTCCTCCTGGCAGTACTGCAGCGGTTTCAGTGCTGGCTATAGTGGTGGCAGCATGGCAGTTCTAGTTCATTCCTCCTCGCTATAGCAGTAATATGGTAGCAATTGAAGCAGCAATGGCTGGAGAGACAGCTTCAGCACCTTGGTGGGTCTAGTCTGTCCCTCCTTGCTATGGTGGCGAGACAGTGGCTTTGGTGTCAGCTTTGGCAGTAGCAGCATGGTGGGTCCGGTCTGGAAATCCTTGCTTTAGTGGCCTCAGGGATGGCTGCAGCAGCGGTGTCCCATAAACATTTGAGAAACCCAGGAACCATGGAGGTAACAAAAAATGAACTTGGTCCTAACTTTTTCTGAATTAACTTTTTTATACTTTCTGTAATTAAAGTTCACTGAATTGTGGCGACTTATGTACATCTCACTGTGGAGAAGGCATTTGGCCCAACTTGACAATATCAGTCCTTAAGTTAATGATTACATTCTCTCACCCCTTTTCATTTAACCAAAGCAACATGCTGTTCTCTTCCTTCCTCTCTCATGAAGTTACTGCAGCCACCTTTAAATGTCTCAGAGCTATTTTCAAAGATCATTGTTATTCCTGCTTTAATGAAAAAGTTACTTGCATTCCAAACATCACTTTTTCTTTACCGTACCAATACTGTTCGGATTGAAATGTAATCATGATCATGAGTCTTTCCTGGGTCTACCTTAGTCACATGACTTCAATCAACTGTGGGTGACAACCTTACAAAAACTTTGATAAAGACATTGTGGACTTAGGCTGTTGTCCTGTGCACACAAAACAAACACCTCTTCTGCTATCCCAACAGAAGCAGAAGAAACACAATTCCAATAAGAATCTAAGGCCTTATCACTATTTCCATGACAGAAAATGTTGAATGCTTTGCATTTTGATCCATTGCAACATTCAGGTCTTTACATAATATATACTTTTAGTTCAAACTCAAAAGAGATCTTACCTGGCTAACACAAATCTCTATTTTTCAACAATCCTTGTCTTTAAGGATTTTTTTCCTGGTGTTTTGCCTTCTGGGCAAAGTTAATTACTCAAACACACAAATTTGTCAGTATTTGCAAAAAGTGATGCAAGCTGTTGAATGTTTCAGCCTTAGCTTGCCAACATTGCAAATTGTAGGGAAGCAAACTGAATCTTAATATAGGAAGCTAATAATGTAAGTCATTTGATAGATTCCAAGCTTCATATTATCACGTTTGTAAGCCTGAGGCCAAGACTAAACCCCAACACATGCTACAAATTCAAGCAAATGTGGGTTGGAAGTAAATACAGCTTCACTAATTACACATCAGTTGGACACAATACTCATTCATGTCAGTTGCTTAAGGCCACTCCAAACATTGCAACTGAAAAGCTGATCAATATCAGTTGCTGATTCCTATGGATGCTTCATTCAAAACTTTAACTGCCAGTGGCCACCTAATTAAAGTGGGGTTACACTTACTTTGTGGTTCATCCTTCATTTCAACAACCAGAAAAATGGTGCTGTTTTGCAGGTGATGTGTAACACTTCATTACCTGCTATTAATATTCTGTCTCTCGATCAACATGCCAGTGCATGATGTGCTCTGTAGTGTGAGCACCCACAAAGTGTGTTTGGTTAAGCTGGTTTATATTTTTGTCTAAGTATTTTTTTAGTTTAGTATAGGTGAAGGCAGCACTTTAAAAAAAGGAAACTAAAATCATGTGATTTCCTCCACTGCTATCTAAGAATAAGTGAATAAGCTATCTACTATCTTCAAGATGGGGTCAGTGTAGGAAGCTCCCTGCTCCTGCTCCACATCAGGCAGCATCCAAGGAGCAGGAAAATCAATGTTTCGGGCAAAAGCCCTTCATCAGGAATACAGGCAGGGAACCTCTGGGGGGAGAGATAAATTGGGGTGTGGGTGGGATGGGGAGAAGGTAGCAAAGAGCACAATATGTGAATGGGGGTGGGGATGGAGGTGATAGGTCAGAAGGGAGGGTGGAGCGGATAGGTGGGAAGGGAGATTGGCAGTTAGGCAGTACATGGTTGAAGAGCTTCCGGGCAGAGGAGATGATTGGAGGTTGCATTGAGAGAGACTCACTGAGAGTCTTGTGGAGAGAGGAGGAGAACTTCTTCAAGATAGGCATCCTTATCATCCAAATCATCTCCTCTGCCCTGAAACTCTTCAACCATGCACTGCCTACCTGCCAATCTCCTTTCCCACCTATCCGCTCCACCCTCCCTTCTGACCTATCACCTCTATCCCCACCCCCATTCACCTATTGTACTCTTTGCTATCTTCTCCCCAGCTCCACCTCCCCCCCCAATTTATCTCTCCTCACGGAGGCTCCCTGCCTCTATTCCTGACGAAGGACTCCTTGGATGCTGCCTGACCTGCTGTGCATTTCCAGCATCACTCTAATCTAAAAACTGGTGGATCTGGATATATGTTCCTAGTGGCCATAGTGGCTGAAGTTTTATTGAGGTTAGGTGCTTTAGAGATAATGTAGAGTCATGGGGAATGATTGGGTGAGGTTCTCTTCGGAGGTTAGTTGGACTTGTTGGGCTGAGGACCTGTTTCCACACTGTAGAGATTTCATATTAAAAAAAGTCATAGTTGGTGGGTCTTGTCCATTCCTACTAGCAGCACTGCAGCGGTTTCAGTGCTGGCTACAGAGGTGGCAGCATGGTAGATTAGATTAGATTAGATTACTTACAGTGTGGAAACAGGCCCTTCGGCCCAACAAGTCCACACCGATCAGCCGAAGCGCAACCCACCCATACCCCTACATATACCCCTTACCTAACACCACAGGCAATTTAGCATGGCCAATTCACCTGACCCGCATATCTTTGGACTGTGGGAGGAAACCGGAGCACCCGGAGGAAACCCACGCAGACACAGGGAGAACATGCAAACTCCACACAGTCAGTCGCCTGAGGCGAATTGAACCCAGGTCCCTGGCGCTGTGAGGCAGCAGTGCTAACCACTGTGCCACCGTGCCGTTCCAGTCTGTTCCTCCTGGCTATAGCTACAATATGGCAGCAATTGAAGCAGCAATAGCTGGAGTGACAGCTTCTGCTTTGGCAACTTGGTGGGTCCAGTCTGTTTCCTCCTTGCTATGGCAGTGAGACATAGGCTTCAGTGTCAACTTTGGTTGTGGCAGTGTGATTGGTCGGTCTGGAAATCTTTGTTCTCGTGGCCTCAGGGGTGGCTTCAGCAGTGATATCCCGTAGACATTTAAGAAACCCAGCAGCCGTGAAAGGAAGATTAACTTTGTGCTAATTTTGTCACAATTATTTCTTTTTATAGCTTCTGTAATTAAAATGGCAATGAATTGTGGTGACTTTTACACATCTCACTGTATTTTCATAAATACAAGTGATAATAAGTGGCAATATTATTCTATTCTAAACTATTCAATGCTGACTTCTCACTTGATGGCACATTTATTCACTATTTGAGCTCTGCTATTAACATTCTTCAAGTACAGCCTTGCACGTTGTTAGTGCTTAATCTCAAAAACAAATTTTCATCTTACATTTGTGACAGGAAGACTTGTACATTGGTAGCATACATTGGAAGTTTTGATGCAAGCTGTGTAAAATGTTTTGGAAAATTATACACAGCCCCTGTCAAAATTCCAGAACTACGCATTCCTGCCCATAAAAACAAAAGGTTGGACCTTTCAATATTTTGGCCAAATGTCATTTTCATTAAATTTCATGGAGGCTTTCTCTGCATGAGGCCTATTACGTTTTTTCATGCAATTGTTCCAAATCTGCCTTATTAACCATGCACTGTACCCCATGTCAGCCTTCGCCTCCAATATTAGCTGGCTCTCCACTCACTATAGCTGGTAGTACTTGTCACTTCTGGGATATCCTGGGATCCCTGATACCCGTGCCATCTTTAAAAGATCATTATGCACTTGTCAAATGCTGGCACTCCAGTGCTGTGCTGTATAGTTTGTGATATTTGCATCAGATATAGCAGACAAAGAAATATTGGTTCTCTGCTTAGCAGACAGGGACCTGGAGGTCCTGGCAGATGGGGGCGATACAGGTAATGACCCATCCACTTCCCCAAGGACCGTCAGAGGAGGCCACAACACTATATCCTGGCAGCCAGGTCCAGGGTTGCCACCTCAGTCAATGTGGTCTCAACCATTTGGAGGAACATACAGAAATGTTTCAGGAAGGTCAATGACTTTATCTGTTCCACATCATCTCTCTACTACTGCACCAACCTCCCCCTAAGGGTCATGCTCTACCACTCACTCCTGCCTGCAACTTCTTCCCTGTCTTGCTCTCACCCACCTCAACCTCCCCATCACTACCTCTGCACCTTCTACTTACTCACTCAGGATATCTTACCGCCTTTATCTCACCTGCACAGTTGTTCCACCTAGTTTCCTCTTTCTGACTCCCTCCCTTTCTCCCATTACATGAGTGAACAGTAGAGCACAACAGTGAATGTGTGGGGTGCCCAAAATTCAGCCCTCACCCCTGACAAGGAGTGGATCCAGACCTTGGCTGTCCGAGCAACTGACTAACCGTGTCCCATCCCCTCAACTAATAGCAGATGCTGCCCTTAGCTTACTGCGCTGGGACCCCATGACTAACAGTTGTCACCCTTGACTTGATGGAGGACTATTCCCCTTAGACTTTGAAATATTCACACTTTCATGCAGTACGTGCAATGAATGGTGAACAGCAACACGCCCACCCCCTTGACTGATAACAAGGTGCTAAGCATGACAAGATACAAGGTCATGTCTGCACTTAAAGGAAAGCTAAGACAGAAATACCATGAGCCTTTGAAATGCAGATGAAGGGTCAGTGAGCAAAAGGCAAGGCAAACCAGAAATGCTATGAGCATCCAGGTAGCTGCAAAGTGAGTGAACACTAAGCGAACCAGTGATGAGTTCCGAGATGGACCCTGGTCCAGTCCTTGAATTCAGTGGTGTGACCCTGTGTACAAAAAGTGTGCTTGCAGCAACATTTCAATGAAAGGTAACAGTGCGTTCCAAAGTGCAGCACTAAACTAAAGCAGCGTACAGTATGTGACTTGGAAAACTGCAATGTTGAAGAGGAGAGGCTGACATGTGCCTGATGCCAATGTCCATACAGGAGATGGGGTTGAGGGGGATGCCTGTGACCACTATCCTGGAGCATGACCTGAGACATTGGTGCCAGATACCCAAGAGGAGCAAGTGGAAGTTGCCAGCCCAGTTACCCACTCAGACTTCTAGGAGGTAAGTTATGAGGGTGATAATGAGCAATAATCCCCATTAATAGGCTTCCTGTTTCTCATTAGCATGAATCTTGTCTTGACACTTTTTAAAAAATCATTTGTGGGATATGGGCACTGCTGGCTATTTCTGCCTATCCCTAATTGCCCTTGAGAAGGTGGTGAGCTTAGTTGAAATATTTGACTTGTTAGGCTTAACATGAAGAAAGGCCTCACTTCACATCTCAAACAATTCTACCAAATGTTTGGGAGAATTTGGAATGTTTTAGCAAAATTTGTAAAATTATTGCTTAAGTAAAATTACTCAAAAGGTAGATTCTGCAACCCATTTAAATGCTGTTTTTAAGGTGAGGAAGCACAGTCTCACAAAACTACCCCATTAGGCAATAGTAATTTCAAGGTCTATATATCTTGCAATAAATAAGCAGTAAAATATATGATGAAACATCCTTGGAATAGCAGCTTTTTTAGAGAACCAATATTCTGTAATGGTCAGGGCAGTTTATACACTGCAATTAACATTTTATATTCTTAGCTGAAAGAATCCTTTCTAAAAGTTGCTTTAAAATAGTCAAAGGAGCTTGCAAAATTCATTTTGAATAAGATATAATGAACTTAGAAGATGGTAACATTTCAATCTTAAGCACCTATGAATGTAGGAATCAATCTCACAATCCTGTATTTAGCTTGTTGCCCACTGGTCTCACATTCATTTTGAATGACTGACACTGAGTGATTATCTTAAAATGGCCAAACTGAACTGGGCATGAAAACAGGGTAGCAATGTGCTTTACTTATAAACATAAAAGGGGTGGGCCTGCCAGGGTACTGGAATACTGTTATTTCAGTTATGAAAGAATATAAGGAATTACTTTTACTTGAATGGATCTCCTATTTTAGTACATTAACAGAATCATTTGAAAAAAAAATATTTCTTGATCAATGCTGTCATCTGCTCTCAGCAAGGGTAAAGATGAGAGGTGGGGAGTACGAATGGTACAGTTGGCCTTACTTCCTTGGGGTTAAGGGAAAATGAGCACAAATTCCTATTTATATCCAGTGACAGTTGCTGAAAAGCGTACATTTTTGGATCTTAGGTGTGGACAGGAGATTCCTGATGAAGGGCTTATGCCTGAAATGTCAATTCTCGTGCTCCTTGGATGCTGCCTGAGCGGATGTGCTTTTCTAGCACCACACTCTGATCTCCAGCATCTCACTTTTTCCTGAGGACAGGAGCAGACTGGCATAAACCATTGGACTCTCACATTAAAATTGCTACCTGAGCAAAGCCAGGCACAGTGTCCAGAAAAACATATAGGAAGTCATCACAAAGTTCTGGATGCAGGCCTGAAAATTATGACCTTAAGTGAAATGACTTTCAGTGAAGCATTGATACCCAAATGAATCAATGTTAAAGCCAGTGTTAGGTTCCTGCAAACATTTCTCACTCACAAAAATATATATATTGAAAAGTGGTACTGCATCATATTCCTTGTTGAAATGATTTGCAAAATCCAATAAGTGGTTAAATATAGAACAATCACTTGTACATTTAGGACTTTTTCAACATAAAACCTTAAACGTGAAGTTGAAATAATATACATTCATAAATAAGAGGCTGAAACTGGTAAGTACAGGCTGAACAACTGCATTTACCACTAGTTTGTTGCTAGGACTTCATTTCAAATTTGGAACTACATGCAGCAGAGACTGGAGATTTAAAGTTTAAAACTTTAAAGGTTGGAGGCAGAATAAAATGAAGAGAGAATGACAGCAGGAGGAACAGGAGAGAAAGCCTTTAAGAACAGCAGACTATACAGGAAGTAAGTAGGAAACAATATTCACAGAAACACTCATAAGACATAGGAGCAGAAATTAGGCCATTCAGCCCATCAAGTCTGCTCTGCCATTCAATCATGGCTGATAAGTTTCTCAACCTCATTCTCCTGATTTCTCCCCTGCTTACTCCTGAACCTATCTATCTCAGTCTTAAATATACTCAATGGTCTAGTCACCGTTGTCTTCTGTGGCAATACATTCCACAGATTCACCACTCTCCGGATGAAGACATTTTTCATCTCTGTTTACTTCCCTTTTACTCTAAGATTGTCCCCTCAGTTCTTCATTTCTCCCATCAATGGAAACATCTTCTCAACATCTACTCTGTCCAGGCCATTCAGTATTCTGTATACTCAATCTTGAACAAATAAATGATCCTAATGTTGTTCACAATGTTAAAGTGAAATAACTTTAAATCAATTGGGAACTATCTATGGATAATGCCTTTGTGAGAGAAGAAAGGATAAGAAATACTTGTAGTCATGCTGGTCAGATACAGGACCAATGAAATTTAATGAGGGCAGTGTGAAATTATTTCAACCAAAAACTAAGGAAACAAGATGAACTAAGTGGTACATTTTAAAGAAGATGTCTTAGACTTATACGCACGGAAATCTTTCAAGGCAGAAGGTCAAGTTTAGAAGATTATTAAAAATACATTTGGGATCCTTGTCTTCATTTAATAGGAGAATACAGTATTAAAGCAAGGACATCATGCTAAATCTTTTTAAAATGCTGGTAAGACCTTGATCAGCTAGAAGACTGCTTTTGACTCTTGGCCTCACACTTTAGGAAGGGTTTCAAAGCCAGAGAAGATACAAAAGCGATTTACTCAAATTTCTCCAGGGATGGTAGACTGTATACTTAGACACACAGAAAAGGCTGTGATTATTTGTCTTGGAGCCAAGAAGGTGTCAGTGCAATTTGACTTGGTGCTGAAGATCATGAACAATTTTGATGGTGTAAGAAATAAGAAACTATTGCCATAAGACAGCACAGAAAGCATACACCAAATGGCTTACTTTTTTGTTGTATCACTCAATGATTTGATGAATTGGCAAAAAATTTGAAAAAAAAATATTTGGTCAGACAGGCATAAAAACTGATTGTTTAGATTTGTATTGAATATTATTGTTCACATTTACCTTTGGTATTCACTTTTACCTTTCTGGTTTGTGCTAACATTATTCTCCCTTTGTCTCAATGTAGCTCCCAAATCCCAAGTAGTACCCTGTGGATTGGAACTGTATTGTGTCCAATAGAAACGGAATTCCCCATCTCCAAAACTATCATGAGAATTATAGTTTACAGAAGTGTCTAAGCTACATTCCCAAGAGGAGCAGCGGTAAATGCCCAGGGATGAAACCAGACTTGATCTACTTAACAAAAGCAAGCAGAAACCATCTCCAAAGCACAAGTGATATAAGGCACAGGATAAATGAAGAGAGAAGACAGCTTTGGGAAATTCCCAATGGTGATGCTCTATCCAGTGCTCCAAGCCTATTTAAAACTACAGTTATTTTTCTTCCTTGTTGCTTTATATTTTAATTATCAGAGTGGCTTTCTGTCATCCTGCAGATGCTTTCTCCAATATGAGACTGAAGCTATTGTTTCAGCTCTAAACTCCATTCTTTAACTAGTGACTCAATCCCTGTCCTTAGCAACAAGTCTGAGATTCAGGCACAGGCAGTCTGTTTGCAATCTGTATCAATTCTGTTAAAAATCACACAACACCAGGTTAAAGTCCAACAGGTTTAATTGGAAGCACACTAGCTTTCACAGCACTGCTCCTTTATCAGGTGGTTGTGGAGGGCTGATGAAGGAGCGGTGCTCCGAAAGCTAGTGTGCTTCCAATTAAACCTGTTGGACTTTAACCTGGTGTTGTGTGATTTTTAACTTTGTGCACCCCAATCCAACACCAGCATCTCCAAATCATGTCAATTTTGGTGTGCACCCATGGTCTTGGAATAAATAACACTGCCTATTTCCATGTTTATAACATCACATCATCAACCCATTACGTCAGTGCAACACATAAACCTAAATCTTCAGCCAAAAGTGCAAAGTGACAAAATGCGATATTTTGGAGCTCGAGCAAAACTGAAATCAATGGGAATTGGAGGAAAACTCTTCACTGGTTGAAGTTTTACTTACACAATGGAAGATAATTATAGCTGTTCAGGATCAAATATTTCAGTCCTGGGACATCACTGCAAGTCTTTTTCAGGGTAGTGTTCTTGGCCCAAACCTCTTCAGCTACTTCATTAATAACCTTCCTTTCAGCATAAGGTTAGATAATTACATAATGTTCAGTACCATTTGTGACTCCCCAGATACTGAAGTAGTCAGTGTCCATCTGGACAACACACATGCTTCAGTGAATAATTGGTAAGCAATATTCACACCATATATGGAAGGCAATGAGTAAATCTAAGAAGAGACAATCTAATTACCTCCATTTGACAATCATTGACATTACCATACTCACTCAATAACATATTTTGGGGATGATCATTGATTAGAAACTGAAGTGGAACAGCTATGATGTAGCTACAAGACCAGGTTAGAAGCTGGGAACTGTTTAGCATGTACCTCACCTGATGATTCCTCAAAGTCTGCCAACTGTCTTCAAGGCACAAGTGAGGAGTCATAGAGTCATAGAGATGTACAGCATGGAAACAGACCCTTCGGTCCAACTTGTCCAAGCTGACCAGATATCCTAAATTAATCTAGACTCATTTGCCAGCACTTGGACCATATCTCTCAAAACCCTTCTTATTCATATACCCATCCAGGTGCCTTTTAAATGTTGTATTTGTACCAGCCTCCACCACTTCCTCTGGCAGCTCATTTCATACATGCACCAGGCCCCTTTCAAATCTCTCATTTTGGACTCCCACACCCCAGGGAAAAGGTCTTGTCTAATTACCCTATCCACCTCCCTCATGATTTTAAAAACCACTATAAGGTCATCCCTCATCCTCTGATGCTCCAGGGAAAACAGCCCCAGCCTATTCAGCGTCTCCCTACAGCTCAAACCCTTCAGCACTGGCAACATCCTTGTAAATCTTTTCTGAAGTCTTTCAAGTTTCACTACATCCTTCCTATAGCAGTGAGACCAGAATTGCACACAGTATTCCAAAAAAGGGCTAACCAATGCCCTGCACATCCGCCCCATGACCTCTCAACTCCTATGTTAGATGCGCTGACCAATAAAGGAAAGCATACCAAAGCTTTCTTCACTACCGTTTCTACCTGCGACTCCACTTTCAAGGAACTATGAACCTGCACTCCAAGGTTGCTTTGTTCAGCAACATTCCTCAGGACCTTACCATTAAGTGTATAAGTCCTGCCGTGATTTGCCTTTCCAAGACGCAACACCTCACATTTATCTAAATTAAACTCCATCTGCCACTCCTCAGCCAGATCTAGATCCCATTGTTAATGCAATACTCTATATTTGCCTGGATGGGCAAATCTCCAAGAAGCTTGACACTAGTATTCTCTCCAATCTTCTTACTGGGTGCATGAGCTTCTGAGGCCCATAAGGAAGAACTGACACCAATCAGCATGCGCAGAACATCGGAGTGAGCATGCTCACGTGCAGTAATACAGCTGAGAGAGAAAGCTGCTTGATATCACCCAGACAAAATCATTCTGAAACATAGGAACATAGACCATTCAGATTGTCAAGCCTACTCCACCATTTAATATGATCATGGCTAATCAAACACGTGAATGCTCTTATCCCACACTATCTCCACATCCCTTATCATTGTTGGTGTTTAGAAATCCGTCAATCTCTATCTTAAATATACTCAATGATTGAACTTCCACAGCTCTCTAGTGTAGAGAATTCTAAAGGTTCACGGCTTTAAATGAAAAAGATTTTCATCTACATCCTAAAAGGCAAATTTTTAAAATGTGTACCTAGCTCCAGACTCTCCAACCAGGGAAAACATCTAACTTGTACCTACCCTGTCAATCCTTTACATTATTTTATAGCTTTTGAGGAGATGATTTCTCATTCTTCAATACTCCAGAGAATAGAAGCCCAGTTTTCCCAATCTCTCTTCAAAGGGACAGCCATGCCTTTCTAGAACAAGTCTGGTGAACCTTTGTTATACTTTCTTTGTGGCAGTAACATCTTTCCGAAGTTAAGGAGACCAGAACTGCATTCACCACCTTAAAATTTAATTCCCTCCATCAATGACACATAGTAGCACCAACGTTTACAAGTTGCACAGCAACAACTCACTAATGCTCTGCAGCACCTTCCATACCGTGACCTCTATGACATTGAAGCACAAGGTTAGCCGATACATGGGAACACTACCACCTATAATTTTCCCTTCAAGTAACACACCACCCTGACTTGGAACTATATTGCTGTTCCTTCAATATTCCTGGGTCAAAATCTGGGAACTCCTTTCCTAATAGCATGTGAGTGTCTCTACTGCAATGGTTCAAGACAGCAGCTCACCAACGCCTTCAAGGTCAACAAACAATGGCCTTGACCTTTCCACATCCTGTGAAAGAATATTTTTAAAATTTCCCTTTCAGAGTTTATCTGCTTCTAAATCTCTCATTCATGCTTTTAATACTTTTCAACTTGTGCATTTGATTGCACTGTTGTGTGGTCTTCCACATTCTACCCACTAAAAACATGAGCACATCTGAAACTCTGTTCCCCATGTCTTACATCACATCAAGTCCTGCTCTGTCATCTTTACTGATACTTCAGCCTTAATGTTCAAAGTGAAGGATTTTCATTGGGAATAGATCCCCATTAGGTGAGAACAATGAATCTTTGTCATTTAGAGATTTGGACTTAGCTTGAGTGATTTGGTGGGGGGGGGAAGGGCACAGTTTGTCCCTAACAAAGAAAATGCAGACCTGGGGCTCTCTTATGAACTGATAGGCATAAAAATAAAGTAAGAGAAAAAAAAGAGACATGGAGTTGAGGGGCCTTCATTGTAGAGTGGTAGTGTCCCCACCCTGGCCCAGGAGGCCTAGGTTCAAGTCTTGACCGCTCCAGCACTGTGTAATAATCCCTGAACAAGTTGACCAAAAAAAGGTTAAACAACCAAAAAAAGTTGAGACTTGGGCTTGGCCACATGAATGTTTTCCTGTGGGGCAGGAAAATAAATAATATAAAAAATTATAACAGCTAATCCCAATGGTGTTTTTTTTTGTCTCTCTATATTTAAAAAATATAAGTATAACCACAGGAATAACTGGGGGAAGAAAAATTGAACTTAACTGACGACCCTTTTGTGATGCAATGGTAGCGTCTCTACCACCCAAGACTTTTTCCAGAGGTGTGTAATAACATCTCTGAACAGACTGATTAGGAAAAATGGGTTGAAAATTGAAAGGTTGCTCTTACCCAAGGGTTTTCTCATGGAAAATTGCCCTACCCTTGGACCAGGAGGCCTGGGCACAGGTCTCACCTGCTCCTGAAATGTATAACAACATCTTTGGCAGGTTGATTACAAAAATAGGTAAGAACAAATTTGGAAACTTGAGTTTGGAGGGCTCTTGTGATGCAGAGATAGTATCCCTATTTCTGAGCCAGGAGGCCCAGGTTCAAGTCATGCTCCAGAGTTGTATCATGCATCCACAGATAGTTTGATTAAAAATACCTTGAGACTTTAGCTAACTCTAGAGTGTCGTTTACATCATGCAGGTCAGCCACAACAGAAAAACTACAGAATGAAGGAGGGAAGGTTCCACAGATCATCTGAGATGAAGGATGGGAGCTTATAGCACTTTATAGGGATACACATGCATTTCCCATTAGTTCACACAGATTGTATAGGTCCTTATTATTTGTTAGCCACAATAGAATGATCTTTGGTTTTCTCAATGATTACAATGCTACAGAAGCTATGTGACTTTGCAGGGCCCTTATCTTGATATTCAAGGCTACGTCCTGACACTGCCACTTAAATTAAGGCCCGGTTAAGTTTGCACATATATGGACAGCGTGGTGGCTCAGTGGTTAGCACTGCTGCCTCACAGCACCAGGGACCTGGATTTGATTTCAGCCTTGGGTGACTGTTGTGTGGAGTTTGCATGTTTTCCCTGTGTTTGCATGGGTTTCTGCTGGGTGCTCTGTTTCCATTCACAGTCCAAAGATTGGGTGGATTGGTCTTAGCTAATTGCCTCAGTATGTAGGAATGTGCAGGCATACCTGGTTTAATCGTGGTAAATGTGGGGTCACAGGGATGCGGTGGAGGGTTGAGTTTGGGTGGGATGCTCTTTGGAAGTTTGGGATGACTCGATAGGATGAACAGCCTCTTTCTGCACTGTCAGGATCATATGATTAGAACTGGGATATAGGCAATAAATCTTTGGCAACAATATTATTATATCTGCTTTGCCTTATTTTCATTGGGTGTGGTGAGTTAAAATCAGTGTGTTGGAAATGGTATACAACAAAAAAATGTCAGCTAATGACCACATGCAAAGTCAGAAGGATCTTTTGGATAGTAACACAGAGCTGGAACCATGGCTGATTTTCATGACCCTATCACAGATCAAGTGATATCAACTGAAGCATTCCCACTTCTATCCTAGCTCAGGCAAGAAAAATGAGACACAAAACCTGGGATCTTTCTGGGCTGTGAAATTCAGTTTCCCAACAAATGAGCAAAGTGAGCCATCGATGATTAAACATTCATCATTTGTAAACCAAAGTTCCTGGCACATTATTGTAGCATGAACCAACTGACTTTTAAAGCCAAAAAAAAACTGATGAGAAATGCAGTATCAAATTGTCTGACCTTATAAACACAAGAGGGGGTCAAATTCTTTACATGTTTGATGCCATGTTACCCTATAAAAATATTCAGTGCCTATAAACCTCTGCTTGTTAATTTCTCACAAGTTCCTATTCACTGCTGCTTTCAAGCAAATGTTTTCTATCATATTTCAAAATGGTTAAACGGTAAACAAGATCATTCTATTTGACTCTATTTGCCTTAATGATTCCACTCTTACATTTTAAAGTGGTTACTCCAGCTTTTTGCCTGGTGGCTCAGTGGATAGCATTGCTGCCTCACAGCGCCAGGGACCCCGGTTCAATTCCTGCCTCAGGCAAATGTCTGTGTGGAGTTAGCACATTCTCCCAGTGTCCTCCGGATGCTCCGGTTTCCTCCCACAGTCCAAGGATGTGCCGGTTGGGTGAATTGGCCATGCTAAATTGCCCGTAGTGTTAGGTGTATTAGTCAGGGGTGAATGTAGGGGAATGGGTCAGGGTGGTTGCTCTTTGGAGGGTCGGTGTGGACCTGTTGGGCCAAAGGGCCTGTTTCCACACGAGAGCGAATCTAATCTAATCATATACCTTATATGAGAAGCACTCCTGTGGCGCAGTGATAGTGCTTCCATCTGTTCCAGAGGTGTGTCATAACATGCCTGAACAAGTTACAAAAACCCACATTTGTGAAAGCAGGATTTTGCAAATGATTGGCATTGAATGACTTTAAATTTGCATGGAACTCATTGCAACTTGAATTTGCACCTCTGGTTGCAGATTGTTAGTTTGTTCAAAAATAAAAGACTGGAGGTTGCACCAGCCACCTGGAATGAGAACTGAAAGGCTGAAACAAAACAAATCAGTCAAGGAAACGATGATGGCAAAAGGTGCACATATCAAGCAACTGTCAGACTTCATACATTACAGAGCAAATAAAGGAAAAAAAGCTAATAACTCACTGATTTTTATCATGGTTGGCTTGTACAAACTTTATCTACACATCACATACAGTAACCCACAACAATATGGCTGGTGACACATTTCCAATTTGTGATGAACAAATACTTCATGTCCACGGTTTTGTGTCATAGGAGACACAGACATGTTGGTTAGTTTCTGTGCAGCATTCTAACATATATTCGTGGGGTAATTTACAGATGATTACTCCTGGTACTTTGGTATTTGTCACATCTACTGATAAGCATGACTGGGTAAAGTTTGGTTCAGGTAATTTGCTGCCACCGTCCGCTTTCGTCTAAGGCTTAAGACCTATCTATTGACTAATGATAAATGATACACCGGAGTAAATGCAGAACTGGCACAGTTCTTAGGTTTAGGTTTATTGTCTGCTAACAATAAGTACAACTGCATTTCATCAGGCTAATTACGAGGACCTTAGGGAGCTGGTACAAAAACTCCTTCCAAAAGCTAGAGTAGAAATCCTTATTTCCACACAGACTCTGCCATACATCAGTAGAATGAGTGGAGTCAAAATAATATGAAAATTAACCCTTTCATAATGATTATGTTATATAACAGTGTAATCCAAATCTTGTGCAAGGTCAAAATATTGTGCTTTATTTTTTAGCAAACACACCCAACAAGCGAATGGCAGTTAGTTAGATGGCTAACATATAGTTCAGCATAATACAAACAGCATAACAATTGGGTACTCTTTAAGGTCTTCAGCAGACTTCAAAGTGGAACCTATCACCTTGCCATTGTCCAGAGAGTGGAAGGCAGTAGCAAACTGACAACATTGCCAAGAGCACATGAATGAGTGAAAAACCCAGGAAGCCTGTTCATCTCAGTAACAGCTTCATGTCATTAGTAGGGTATAGTGTAGGATATAGTGATACAATGTTACAGTACATTATTCTAAATTCAACAGCATTCAAAGTCATAAAGTCATAGAGATGTACAGCAGAGAAACAGACCCTTTGGTCCAACCCATCCATGCCAACCAGATATCCCAACCCAATCTCGTCCCACCTGACAGCACCCGGCCCATATCCCTCCAAACCCTTCCTATTCATATACCCATCCAAATGCCTTTTAAATGTTGCAGTTGTACCAGCCTCCACCACTTCCTCTGGCAGCTCATTCCATACACGGACCACCCTCTGCGTGAAAACATTGCCCCTTAGGTCTCTGTTATATCTTTCTCCTCTCACCCTAAATTTATGCTCTCTAGTTCTGGACTCCTCCATCCAGGGAAAAGACTTTGTCTATTTATCCTATCCATGCCCCTCATGATTTTATAATCCTCTATAAGGTCACCCCTCAGCCTCCGACACTGCAGGGAAAACAGCCCCAGCCTATTCAACCTCACCCTATAGCTCAAATCCTCCAATCTTGGCAACACCCTTTCAAGTTTCAGAACATCTTTCTGATAGGAAGGAGACCAGAACTGCACACAATATTCCAACAGTGGCCTAACCAATGTCCTGTACAGCTGCAACATGACCGCCCAACTCCTGTACTCAATACTCTGACCAATAAAGGAAAGCATACCTAACGACTTCTTCATTATCCTATCTACCTGTGATTCTACTTTCAAGGAGCTATGAACCTGCATTCCAAGGTCTCTTTGTTCAGCCACACTGCCTAGGATCTTACCATTAAGTGTATAAGTCCTGCTAAGATTTGCTTTCCCAAAATGCAGCACCTCACATTTATCTGAATTAAACTCCATCTGCCACTTCTCAGCCCACTGACCCATCTGATCATGATCCTGTTGTAATCTGAGGTAACCCTCTTTGCTGTCCACTACACCTTCAATTTTGGTGTCATTTGCAAACTTACTAACTGTACCTCTTATGCTTACATCCAATTAATACACATCACATTCATTAAACAGCTCCTTTAATTCTTTCAAATCTTTATGCTCAATTAGAACTACACAAGTCCATTGTGCAACAGTGGTGTAGGTATGGACAAACTGATAGCAATGCATTATGCCATATTACTTTTTGGTCATGTTTTCAACATGAGTGAGAATGACAAGAAACAATTTTAATTGAAAACATTTAAAATCTCTTCTTCAACAGTCACAGATATTAGTTTGAAGAATACATAACGTTAAAACATCCCAACACCTTTGTTACTCTTTTTAAAGTTTACATATTTAAAAGTTTGATCAAGAGCAATATTAGCTTTTTGAATCTTATAAATGTATGTGCAAACTAACATTTCACTTACTGCCTTCAATTGGTTTTAATGTCAAGTTCCTTGCAATACAGTTTGTATGCATTTATAAAAAGAATGTCATGTATTAAACTAAAGGCATTTTAATGAAATATCATATACAGTCAATGTTTTCCTTTGCCTTAATTTAATTCTTGGAATTACTGCATTATTACTAAATGGTGACCTTAACCAAATGTCATTTAACAGATTGCTAGTCAATTTGTTTGCGCATTTTTTGTGTCTCTTTATGAGTTTCCTGTCACAATAAATCATAACAAATAGAATCTGAACAAATAGAATGTGTGTTTTCTTGTGAGAATCTGGCATTATCCTAATAGGACATTTCCACATGCCTAGGGTTTCTATGGTGTCAAAAATATCATGTTATAAAGTCGGTTGCCATTGTTTCAAATCAGAAATTTGGAATAATATTTGGAAATCAATTATTGCTGGACGGGAAGGAATACGGAGGGCAGAACTATTGCAAGATATTTTCTTAAAACCAGCAAGGTCTTATTCTGTTGCAACTGTAATCCAGTCCAATAAGCATCTGTAATTTGAAAGTGTGATAGTGAAATGAAGAATGCAATAAATTGAAATTGAATAACATTAATCTGACTACTGATCTCTGGAGAGTTTATTTCAGGATCTATCTTCCTACACTCCGAGTCTGGTCTTAGTTGGACAAACATAATACTATTCACACTGGGTCCATGGTAAATCGAGAAGGGATAATTGGTCTTACACCTGCTGTTAGAGAGAGATCTCTTTTGCCAATGAAAGCACAACAATGACATGTAGTAAAAACTTATATTTAATATGAAACAAATCAAAAAGCACATCACGGAAGTGCAATTAAAACAAAAATGAATGATAAAAACTATTATACAGTCAACCAAAGAAGTGGAATTTAAGTGGATTCTGCATTGATAAGATTATGGCGTAGAGTGTTTTGGAAGGGAATTCACAGCATAAAGTTCAGGTGGCTGAAGACATGGCAGCTCATATTTAATAATGGAGTCAGATGCACAACGTTCTAATAAGTAAAGAGGAAATTTGATGAGGATAGTACATAGAGCTCAAGGATGTTGTGAGTTCAAGGATGTTATGGTGCCCAAGGATGTTATAGAGCCTGGGATAAATGATGTCTCAAAAGGATTTAAAAGCAGGAAGACAATCAAGGAAGCAGGAAATATGGAAGATCAATGGGGACGGAGACAATAGGTGACTGCTGCAAGGGAGAACATGGTCAATGATGCTTTCGGTGCACTGATGATTATGGAGGGTTGATGATGAAAAGTGGGCCAGTAAACCATTAGAATACTAAAGCTAAAATAACAAAGTCCTGAATGACAAGTGAAGCGAGGGTGGATTCAGGTAATCTAACAAAAGTGGAAAAGGCAGTGTATTATGCAGAAAATGTGGGATCAGAAGTCCAACTCAAGGTTGAGTAGGATGTGTAGGTTTCACACACTTAGTTGTGGTAAACAGTTTGATTCTAGTGGAGATAGTGACATGAGGGCAGAATGAATTTTGACCCACAGAGTTTGGCCAAAGATGATGACTTCAATCTTCCCAGTGTCCAGCTGGAGGAAACTGAGGCTTATCCAAGGCATTTTGTTAAATAGGCTATCCGATATCACACATCTCCTTGAGGGGTGGAGAAAAGTAATGAACACAATGCTGGGTGTCATCAGCATATATGTGGAAATTAACCCAGTGAGTGAAGATGGACAAGTCTAGGATAGATCCTTCAGGAAATTTTGGGGGTAACAGTGCAGGGTGGGAAAAGAATGGCTAGGATCAGAAAAGCTGGAGTCAAACTAATCATGGATGGATCCACTGAGTTGGAAAATAAACAGAGGCTTAGATTAGATTACTTTCAGTGTGGGAACAGGCTCTTCAGCCCAACAAGTCCACAGTGAAGAGCAACCCACCCAGACCCATTCCCCTACAATAAGGGCAATTTAGCATGGCCAATTCACCTAACCTGCACATTTTTGTGTTGTGGGAGGAATGGGAAGAATGTGTAAACACCACACAGACAGTTGCCTGAGGTAGGAATTGAACCAGGTCTCTGGCGCTGTAAGGCAGCAGTGCTAACCACTGTACCACCATGCCACCCAGGATGAAGTACATGATCATGTTAATAGATTAGGACAGGTTAAAGAGGATGAAGCATAATAGAGAATTACACCTATTGTCATACTGTCACAATGTAGTCATACAACGCTTTTGTTAAGACTATTTTGATGCTGTCTAACACTTGAAAACTTGATTTAAAACAAAAAGAGCCTTTTGTCATGGCAAAAATGGTTCAATTGTCCAAAAAACAAAAAGAGCCTTTTGTCATGGCAAAAATGGTTCAATTGTCCAAAAATCAGAAGTCCTGTCCCCATACATGGCACCAATCATTTTTGTGGGAGTGTGAATGGGATGAATGCTGTGTTTCACGCACTTGGATTTTGTGAAGACAAGCGCCCAAAAAATTCAACAGCTGCCTCCACTACTGTGAGGTTTTGGTCACTGGATGTGTGAAATACAAGGTTTCTATATTAGATTTGTTAGGAGTAGTTCTCAACCAATTGGAGAAGCACAGCATCCCTTTAGGTGTTGTCCCAAAACACTTTTGGGGGAGGTCAGCCACCTTTTGAGATTGCTAAAAGCATGCATGTGTGTAAGAAATGCATTAACTCATGGAATTATGAAGCTCTTTGGACGAGTCAAAAGCAGCTATTGAAAATATCAAGACAAATCTTAAAAGCTGCTGTCAAAGGCAGCTTACACATTCCTGAGGCATTTAAAGTCCTGTTCTTTAAAACTTGTGAAAAAAAATCTTCAGGTGTTAAACAAACATCTTGCTATTTTACACTTTCTATTGACCCATGCACAAGTATTAGTGTAGTATGACTGATTTAATAACTATTCATTATTACAATCGGGTGCCTGCCATTTCATAGCTGATTGCTTGAAAGTTACAAGCTTGCTAAATGTTAGGTGATTTGATGTAGGCCCCCTACAAATTCCAGTGCTTGTTGTTAGAAGAAATTATGCACTTGAATGAAATATTCATTGTCTGAAGGCAATCTGTAGTTGAAACAATGTTTTTTTTTAAAAGCTAATTAGTGTGTTTTCTCTTCTCCAATATGTTTAAGTCTGCGACAGATTCTTCAAACTGAATTTTATTTCATGTCAGCAAGCATCCAGAGGTCTGTCCATAGTTGGCCAAAGGTTCATAAGTTGTCACAGGGTCTATAAAGGGTCATGGAGGTTTACCAGAGGGTTGGGTGGGGGTGGGTGAATTTTCTTACAGACTAATGAAGAGGAATAGGTTGGCTTAAGGGCTAAAGTGGGTGTTGGACAGAGGGACATAAGTAGGCTTGGAGTCTAAGTTGGGGGCATGAGGTGAGCACAGGAGTAAACATTGGCATAGGAGCTGAGCATCCACAGCTAACCAATACTATTTTTGTGAGACCAGCAGACCAGTTCAGTAGCTTCATCAGATGTATTCTACAATGAGACTTGCTGCACCAAACTGCCACTTCCATATGGTATATTAAAGAAAACATTGCCCCTTTTACTTACTGTCCACTGCATATGGAGCCACTGCATTTCCTTTTCCTCTCATGAAATGCTTACAAGGTCACATTTTTAAAAATCACACAACACCAGGTTGTAGTCCAGCAGGTTTAACTGGAAGCACACTAGCTTTCGGAGCGACGCTCCTTCATCAGGTGATTGTGGAGGGCTCGATCCAAATCAAGGTTACATTTAATACCCTAATCTGGTTGCTGAGTTAAGTTATGTTGTTCCTTCTCCTTGGTACGAATCTTTTTTTAAACAACTGAGTACATAACTTGACCATTCCAAGGAGTTAAAGTCAACTGCGTTCTGTGGATTGTACACCATGTGAAGGAGACTTGGCAGGATCAGCATTTCCTTTCATTGCAGGACACTAGCAAACCATTTGGGTTTTTACAACCTGCCACATTTTGTGTCATGCTTTTTTTTGATGACAGCCCAAAAATTGCTAGATTTATTGACTTCAATGTTATAACTTGCCACTGTGGGACTCAAACTCACCCAAGTAGGTTACTATTCCAGTACAACAACTTCTATACAACAAAACTCATTCCTGAAGGTGGTACCTCTTAAAAAATTACAACAACTACCTCAGCTATTTGAAGTTTTTACTCATGTCAGACAGCCAGCAAATTGGTTGAGACTGGTTTGGAACATGGAGGGGTTTTCTTGCAACTCAAAAGGAAGCTATATAACTATCCACTCATACTTTTCTGCAGAAAGGTAACTTTTTTCTGGTCAACTAGAGATGAGATTTACTATATGTTCTCATAGCCCACTCATCAGATGTTCAACTCCAAACAAATTTTTCATTTTAACAATGTAAGCCATGGGATAGGATCTGATACATGCCAGACATCATATCCTAGTGGAAAATCCTAATGCTAGTACAGGAAGCAGAAATGAATGAACTGTGATCCTTGATAGAGTAACAGGAATGTGGAAGGAACCAGAGTTCTGAATTCAAACTGAAGTTGAAAATAGCTTGAAAGCAACAGGATTGGAACAATTTAAACAGGATGCTCCTAACGCAAGCTGACATGAAATGGATGGTGGTTGCTGGCTATATTTTGTCTTGAAAGGTGAATAGCATCAGGAAATGTGCTCATGAGAACTCAAACACAACATTTAAAGAAGTATTGGTGGTGAACTTATGACCTTCAAAACACTTTGGCACTATGCAGTTGGTTCTGCGAAAACACAATAGTTCAGTTATCATGCAACCCCGTGTTATAAGAAAATTGTGTAATTTAGCACCATTTAAACTAATAGGATTGGAATCATGTTATAACCAATACTTGCAATAAAAGTTCATGTTATAGAAGCAGTACCCCCAATTAGTTAATTGTGTTACAGCAAATTCACATTAACAAAATGTGTGTTATAGCAGAACGACCTGTATTTGTCTGAGAGGGTTGACTATTTTCTAACTTTTAGCTTTGAGACCCTGATTATGTGAATTGCATAATGTCTTAACACTGTATTAATAAACACAAATGTCATTCTTTCCTACCTTATGCAGTAATGGAAAGAACATTACATTTATGACTACACACAACTAATTGTAAGTGTTTGTTCCAGTTGTGGCAGAAACGTGCCACAGAAATATGGGAAATTCAAGAAAGTGACATGAAGGTCACAAAGTGCAGCTAAAAAAAGGTTCATTTCATGTAGATCAATCTGCAATGGAAACCTGAAATTCCTAAATAATTACATTTATCTGTCTCAAATGATTCCAGAGATTTTTCTTCAGAGCCCAAAAAACTATTCTAAAGAGTCATACCAGGCTCAAAATGTTAACTCTTGTTTTTCTCTTCACAGACATTGCCAGTCCTGCTGATTTTCTCCAGCATTCTCTGTGTTGGTTTCAGACTTCCAGTACCTGCAGTATTTTGCTTTCACTCTGAAATTGACCCTTTTTGAGACTTTAAGTTTGGTTTGACTTTTAAACTTTGGGCAGAATCATGAAGCTCCCGCAAAAGTAGGTTTAAAAGTAGAACAGAGAGGAAGGTAAGATAGGAGACTGTTGTGTTGGTAGCTCAAGAAGTTCCTGTCTTGTTAATCTTGCTAAATGTTGTGATTCTGTATGCCGAGCTGGGAGTTTTTCTTGCAAACGTTTCATCCCCTTTCTAGGTGACATCTTCAGTGCTTGGGAGCCTCCTGTGAAGCGCTTCTGTGCTGATTCCTCCGGCATTTATACTGGTTTGAATCTGCCGCTTCCGGTTGTCAGTAGCTGTCCGCTGCAGTGGTCGGTATATAGGGTCTATGTCGATGTGTCTGTTAATCGAATTCATGGATGAGTGCCATGCTTCTAGGAATTCCCTGGCTGTTCTCTGTTTGGCCTGTCCTATAATGGTGGTGTTGTCCCAATCGAATTCATGTTGTTTGTTATCTGAGTGTATGGCTACTAGGGATAGCTGGTCGTGTCGTTTCGTGGCCAGTTGGTGTTCATGGATGCGGGTTGTTAGCTGTCTTCCTGTTTGTCCTATGTAGTGTTTTGTGCAGTCCTTGCATGGGATTTTGTAAACCATGTTGGTTTTGCTCATGCTGGGTATCGGGTCCTTTGTCCTGGTGAGTTGTGGTCGGAGAGTGACTGTTGGTTTGTGTGCTGTTATGAGTCCTAGTGGTCGCAGCAGTCTGGCTGTCAGTTCAGAAATGCTCCTGATGTATGGGAGTGTGGCCAGTCCTTTGGGTTGTGGCATGTCCTCATTTCGTTGTCTTTCCCTGAGGCATCTGTTAATGAAATTGCGTGGTTATCCGTTTTTGTTGAATACCTTGTATAGGTGTTCTTCTTCCTCTTTTTTTATAGTTCATGTGTGCTGCAGTGTGTTATGGCCCTTTTGAATAATGTCCTGATGCAACTTCGTTTGTGTGTGTTGGGGTGGTTGCTTTCATAGTTCAGGACTTGGTCTGTGTGTGTGGCTTTCCTGTATACCTTTGTGGTGAATTCTCCGTTCAGTGTTCTTTGTACCATCATATCTAGGAATGGGAGCTGGTTGTCCTTTTCTTCCTCTCTCGTGAATCGGATTCCTGTGAGTGTGGCGTTGATGATCCGGTGTGTGTTCTCTATTTCTGTGTTTTTAATAATTACAAAGGTGTCGTCCACGTATCTGACCCATAGTTTGGGTTGTAGAAAGGGGACGAAACGTTTGCAAGAAAAACTCCCAGCTCGGCGAACAGAACCACAACAACGAGCACCCGAGCTACAAATCTTCTCACAAACTTTAATCTTGCTAAAGACAGTATAGAAGAAGTTAGACTTGCCACTTTACTGTTCATGGTAGCCAACAGATCAGGGACATGGCTAGGATTTTGCTGATTGAATAAGTGGCCCTACTGATGCCAATGTCAAGCAGGTACTTGGAGCCTTTGCACAGTCTACTCATGACCTGGATTGGTGCCGTGGATGCTGAGGCCACTGCCACTCCTATAACAGCAGCACCCAACATTTCAGAAATGATTCCCATCCATGATTACCATGATGACAAAATTGAAGATTCCACTTTATTTTTTAAACTATGACTTAATTTTTCGCTGCCATTAGTTTGTATATGTCTCTGGTCGATCATCCCAATTGTCAAGAAATTCAGAACTGCCCATTTTTATACATGTGTATGGGGCAGAGGACAATACCTGTGCAAGAATTACAAGGTTCAAGGCACCGTTGATAATGACCATCAGGCAAGATCATCAGACCATTTACATGAAGCAGGCAGACTATGAAAAGTCAGAGTCAGTTCAGGTCACTATGGCTGTGGAGCTACAAGAGGCCTTTGGAAGCTAAGGAAAGTGAGCGTTGGAGGGTAGGAACTACTGCCCAAGACTTGGTGAGCATAGATGAAATTAAGATTGAAATATGAAGTAGAAAGACATGTCAGAAATATCATGAAAATTTAGAAAGTCTCCAAAAACATTCGCTATTCTGATGAACTTCCATCTCAATTATGGTAGGGTACAGCAGTCGAGCGAAAAACAAGGCAAATGGTTGCCAGAGGCAGAAGCAAAGTCTTCAAAGAGAAGTGTTACTTTTAGAGAAGGACTACTAGTGAGACCCAGTTACAATTTACTGGGGACTTTTGGTGCAGGGAAAACAGGTGGAGTGTGGTAACCACTGCTTACCCTGTTTCTAGTTACCTCAGGATATTAATAGTGGAATTCAGTGATGGTAAAGCATCAAGGGTAAATGATAAGATAGTTTTTGTTCGAGATGGTTATTTCCCGCTATCGGTGTGGCATGAATTTTACTTGGTACTTATCGGTCCAAGCCTGAATGATGTCCAGATCTTACTACATATAGTCATGGACAGCTTCAGTATCTGAGAAGTTGCTCAATCAGGGAACATCGCAATTCTGACCTTATGTTAGAGGACAGGTCATTCATGATGCATCTGACTGTGCTGGGACACAACCCTGAAGAACTCCTGTGGTGATGTTTATGTAAAAACAGCAACTAATAAATTTTTGATACAGATTCAGAACTTGTATTTGTTCTAAAAAAATGTAATTTCAAATTCAGACAATTGCTAACACACTAAGACAAAGTACAGATATTGTTTTTAATAAGAACTTCTGGAATAATTACAATTTATTATGCATTGAACATTAAACTACACACATATTTTGCAGAGATGTTGCTAATTATAATTAGATTTTAGAGTTTGAACAAATAAGATATTTGTGGTGGACGCCATCTTGTATTTAACCAAAGATTGAAACATGTCCTTTGTCAAGAGTGGAGAGTATTAGCATATAACTAATCAAGACAATTTTGGAGCAGCATAGATCACACAAGCAGTGCAGCAGGTTATAATTATTTTTCTTTTCTAGTGAGTGAAATTAAGTTAAAGGAAAACAGATTAGTGATCCGTGCATCTATAATGTGATGATCCAATAATCTGTTCTGTAACTGCTCTTTATGTGAAAATATGTGCAGAAAAAACACAATTTTGTGTTCAACAATATTGAAACAGTTTGAAACAAAAACAATTCTTTAGGTATTGGTTTGAATGGGAATTACTAAAATTGTCATAATCCGTTGATAGAATTACTGAACTTGTAATCTATTGTGGTGCTGTCCACATGTCCATTAGATGCACTTGAATCTCTCATTTGTTTTGATGTTTTAAACTTAGAAATTTCAGTAACACTTTCAGAAACCCTTTTTCTCATGTTACAATAATTTTGCTCCCATAATTCTTGAACGTATGTAATCATAAATCACTTTTTCATTGTAGACTACAGAACCTCTGTTTCAATCTTTGTTTTCTCTCCAAGGTCCTTTATTTGTTGTCAATACCCAAATTCTTGTCTTCCTCACTGGTAACTCTCTTCCATTCAACTATTACCACTAAGAAGGATAAGGGTAGCAGTCTTGTGTGAGGCAAGCTGCTGTTATATTATTATATCATTTCACAATAGTTTAGGGCCTGTATTGCCTTTCATAGATGTGTGTATGTGCAGACATACATATGGGGAATTCTATTCTTGTTGCGATTGGAGGGGGTGGGATTCGAGGACAGGGGTATCTCACAAACTTGATTGAGTTTTTTGAAGTAGTAACAAAGAAGATTGATGAGGGCAGAGCAGTAGATGTGATCTATATGGACTTCAGTAAGGCATTCGACAAGGTTCCCCATGGGAGACTGATTAGCAAGGTTAGATCTCATGGAATACAGGGAGAATTAGCCATTTGGATACAGAAATGGCTCAAAAGTAGAAGACAGAGGGTGGTGGTGGAGGGTTGTTTTTCAGACTGGAGGCCTGTGACCAGTCGAGTGCCACAAGGATCAGTGCTGGGTCCTCTACTTTTTGTCATTTATATAAATGATTTGGATGCGAGCATAAGAGGTACAGTTAGTAAGTTTGCAGATGACACCAAAATTGGAGGTGTAGTGGGCAGCGAAGAGGGTTACTTCAGATTACAACAGGATCTAGACCAGTGGGCCAATGGGCTGAAAAGTGGCAGATGGAGTTTAATTCAGATAAATGCGAGGTGCTGGATTTTGGGAAAGCAAATCTTAGCAGGACTTATACAATTAATGGTAACATCCTCGGGAGTGTTGCTGAACAAAGAGACCTTAGAGTGAAGGTTCATAGCTCCTTGAAAGTGGAGTCCTTTATTGGTATGCTTTCCTTTATTGGTCAGAGTATTGAGTACAAGAGTTGGGCGGTCATGTTGCGGCTGTACAGGACATTGGTTAGGCCACTGTTGGAATATTGCATGCAATTCTGGTCTCCTTCCTATCGCAGAGATGTTGTGAAACTTGAAAGGTTTCAGAAAAGATTTACAAGGATGTTGCCAGGGTTGGAGGGTCTTAGCTATAGGGAGAGGCTGAACAGGCTGGGGCTGTTTTCCCTGGAGTGTCAGAGGCTGAAGGGTGACCTTATAGAGATTTACAAAATTATGAGGGGCATGGATAGGATAAATAGACAAAGTCTTTTTCCTGGGGTCGGGGAGTCCAAAACTAGAGGGCATAGGTTTAGGGTGAGAGGGGAAAGATATAAAAGAGACCTAAGGGGCAACCTTTTCACATAGATAGTGGTACGTGTATGAAATGAGCTGCCAGAGGATGTGGTAGAGGCTGGTACAATTGCAACATTTAAGAGGCATTTGGATGGGTATAAGAATAGGAAGGGTTTGGAGGGATATGGGCTGGGTGCTGACAGGTGGGACTAGATTGGGTTGGGATATCTGGTCAGCATGGATGGGTCGGACCGAAGGGTCTGTTTCCATGCTGTACATCTCTATGACTCTACTGGAGTTAGTGGACTATCCCCTCCCTTTTTGATTCTATGCCACTGTGCCTTAAACTGTATGAGTACCTGCAATTAACATTCGAATGAAAGGACTTCCACCTTGACCTCACCATTACTCTAAGTGTATGAAGACCAGTTGGCCAGATCTACTATCCACATACCAGTTTAGATTATTTTCAGGATTTGCAAAAGATGTTGTTCAATAAGATGAAGAAATCGTTAAGAGTGTTCTGCACCCTGAAGCACTTTGCATACCTTTGTTCAACTGATAACTTTGTAAAAAGGAGCAATAAAAAAAATTTACAACCACCTGCAATTGGAAGTTTATAAATACAATCGTCAGTAAAAATCTAAGTTGTGTGCTTAATTCTCCTGAGGAAAACTAAAAAAGAAGTTAATTATGGGATAAATTACTGAACTGTAAAGTTTTGAAATGAAGGACATGCTTTTAGTTTGTTAAATATCACGTCTGCAATCTTACTGGCTCCCAACACAGTCCCATAACAAAAGCCCAAGTTAGTGCTGGCATTAACTGTGAAAGGAAATGTGAGCAAATCATAGAATAGAACTGTACAGCACAGGAGGCGGCCATTTGGCCTATTGTGCCTGTTCTATGGCTCTGAAAAAGTTTTCCATTTGATTCCAATGCCCTGCCCTTTTACCATTCTCTCTTAAAATGTTCCTTTTCAAATATTTATCGCCTTCATTTTATAAGCTTTTATGAATTCTACTTCTACTGCTGTGCTGAGTTTTTCAGGTCTGAACAATTGTATCTAAAATATCATTCTCCTTACCTATCCTTGCAATCATGTGGCGACGACAATCTTAAATTGATGCTATTAAGTTACTGACTCACTGACCATCATGTTCTTTTATAACTTTGAATTGATCCATTATATTCTTTTACAATTTTGAATATTTTTTATCAGATCTATAAACATTTTTTGCACAAATTTAAAAGGATTCATTTCCCCAATATGTCCTCACAACTAAAGCCTCTCTTTCCTTTCTAAACCTCAGAATAAAACAGTCGAGGAAAATTCAATTCAATATTCTTTCTTCTGCTTGTATTTTGTGCAAAGTATATTTATTAATCTGGTGTCTGCACGTAGAGCGCATATTATACCTTTCACAGCTGAATATATCAAACATTTCACAACCCATGAATTATGATTGAAATGTAGCCACTGTTGATCTGTAGGCAAATGCAGCAGCCAAGTTATACACATGGTGATCATATACATAGCAAATAAGAGAAATGGCTAGTTGACCTGTTCTGTCTTAGGTTGTTAGCTGAGTGGTAAATATTGACCAGCACACCAGCAGAATTCCACTATTTCTTGTGTAGTGCCTTGGATTGTATTCCATTAAAGACAAAAGGGTAACTAGGAAGAGAATAGGGCCCCTCAAAGATCAGCAAGGCAGCCTATGTGTGGAGCCGGAGGAGATGGAGAAGATACTAATGAGTATTTTGCATCACTGTTTACTGTGGAGAAGGACATGAAGATATAGAATATGGCGAAGTAGATGGTGACACCTTGAAAAATGTCCATATTACAGATATGGTGGTGCTGGATGTCCTGAAATGCATAAAAGTGGAGAAATCCCCAGGACCTGATCAGGTATATCCTAGAAGTCTAAGGGAAGCGATTGGTGAGCCCCTTGCTGAGATATTTGTATCATTGGTAGTCACAGGTGACGTGTCGGAAGACTGGAGGTTGGCTAACGTGGTACCATTATTTAAGAAAGATGGTAAGGAAAAGCCAGGGAACTATAGACTGGTGAACCTGATGTTGATGGTGGGAATCTTGATTTACAGGATTTACATGTATTTGGAAAGGCAACGACTGATTAGGGATAGTCAGCATGGCTTTGTGTGTGGGAAATCATGTCTCACAAACTTGATTGAGTTTTTTGAAGAAGTAACAAAGAGGATTGATGAGGACAGAGCAGTGGACATAATCTATATGGACTTCAGTAAGTTTTTTGACAAGGTTTTCCCATGGAAACTGGTTAGCAAGTTTAGATCCCATGGAATACAAGGAGAACTAGCCATTTGAATAAGGAACTGACTCAAAGGTAGAAAACAGAGGGTGGTGGTGGAGGATTACTTTTCAGACTGGATGCCAGTGACTAGTGGAGTGTCACAAGGATCGCTGCTGGGTCCACAACTTTTTGACATTTATGTAAATGATTTGGATGTGGAAATAGGAGGTATAGTTAGTAAGTTTGCAGACCACACCAAAATTGGAGGTGTAGTGGACAGTGAAGAAATTTACCTCAGGGTACAAGAGGATTTTGATCACATAGGCCAATGGGCTGAGGAGTGGCTTTTGGAGCTTAATTTAAATAAATGTGAGATGCTGCATTTTGGAAAAGCAAATCATAGCAGGACTTATACACTTAATGGTAAGGTCCTGGGGTGTGTTGCTGAACAAAGAGACCTTGGAGTGCAGGTTCATAGTTCCTTGAAGTAGAGTCAGAGGGAGACAGGATAGTGAAAAAGGCGTTTGGTATGCTTTCTTCTATTGGTCAGAGCATTGAGTAAAGGAGTTGGGATGTTATATTGTGGCTGTACAGGATGTTGGTTTGGCCATTTTTGGAATATTGCATGCAATTCTGGTCTCCTTCCTATCAGAAGGATGTTGTGAAACTTTAAAGGGTTCAGAAAAGATTTATAAGGATGTTGCCAATGTTGAGGGTTTGAGCTATAGGAAGAGGCTGAATAGTCTGGAGCTCCTTTCCCTGGAGTGTCAGAGGCTGAGGGATGACCTTATAGAGGTTTGTAAAATCATAAGGGGCATGGATAGGATAAATAGACAAAGTCTTTTCCCTGTGGTGGGGGAATCTAGAGCTGGAGGGCATAGGTTTAGGGTGAGAGGGGAAAGATATAAAAGGGACCCAAGGGGCAATCTTTTCATGCAGAGGGTGGTGCGTGTATGGAATGAGCTGCCATATAGAGTGGTGGAGGCTGGTACAATTACAGTATTAAAGGGCATCTGAGCGTGTATATGAATAGGAAGGATTCAGAGGGATGTAGGGTAAATGCTGGCAAATGGGACTAGATTAGGTTAGGATATTTGGTTGGCATAGACGTGTTGGACTGAAGGGTCTGTTTCCATGCTATACTTCAATAACTCTATGACAGACGCATGACCAAGTAAACAAAACTTTCAATTACTGATCCCAGAAGTTATTAGGAAGGGATTACACAGCATGGGTGGTGGACATTACCAGCAAGGCAATCCAGAAGTCCATATCTCCCCAAACATTCAGAAATGTTTACACCAGGGAGTGCATTATTTCAGCCTAACAGGTTGGAAAGTTTTGCTGCTTGTTGGATTGTCTTTTTTTGGAAGGGGGAGGAGCGGTGTTGATGCCATACTTTATAAGATTCCATACTTAAGGATCAGGTTGACTTGGTAGCTCCTCAGGGAGAGATTGGTAGTATGTGGTATGGCGTGCAGTTACAGCATGGCAAGAAGGGCTAATATGATCATGGAGGGCAGTGAAGATTGCTGTGATTGTGTGGGGGTGAGAGATCAGGAAATGAAAATAGGTGTGGGGCATTATAGAGAAGATGGTGAAGGAAAGTTGGAAACAGCTGTTCCTAGATTACTTTGTTATATCAGGATGAAGTACAGTCACAAGCTATTCTATGAATCAATACCTGATGACTTCAAACATTCTCACCTCATTTTAGCTGCCAGCTTTCCCATGTTCAGGGAAACACGGCCAACAAAATAGCGTAAACTATGTCACATAAATTATGTAACTTTCATATTTTTATATCATTTATGTCAGAGTTCAGATTTTGTACAAGTGGCTTGTGGGTTTTGATCTATATGTATGGGTGATTTTAATGATTAAGTTGCGAATATCAGGGCTCTTCAATGTTTGAATATTGTAAAGGAATTCTATTGGGATAGATGGAATATTGTATTTTACCGGATGATCTTTCAAATGTAAATAACTTGGTTTATTCAATGTAATTTTAATTTCTTTCATGTAATAAAATCCTGTCTTATTGTTAAAACTAAAATGTGCAGCATTTTCTGTTTGTATTTCAATAAAAGGCCACCTACAAAAACAAAGTATGATCTACCATGCCAGACTCCAGTAGAAAGTGTGATGCTGGAAAAGCACAGCAGGCCAGGCTGCATCCAAAGAGCAGGAGAATCCTACTCCTACTCCTACTCCTGCTCCTCGGAGGCTGCCTGCCCTGCTGTGCATCTGCAGTCTTCAGTTTTTCCATGCCAGATTCCAGTCTGCGATCTGAACTTGCCTGATAATAATGTGAGCTGGGATCATAAACAAAAAGCTCCCAGGCTCTTTAAAAGAATTGAATGATCGAAAGCCCCTGGGAGCAAATTGGATACTCAACACCCCACCTTACCCCATCCTGCCTCCATTAAAAGCAAAAATAGGTGAGTTCAAAGCAAATTAGATTCTTAGTTAAAATATTCTTCCACTTCCCTTCTGATAAAAGCCTAATCCTTTTGGGGGGTTAAAATGACATTTTCAACATCTCATCTGAATACTGGCACTTCTGATTGTGCAATTAGCACAGAATTTAAATTTATTTTTATATTGTTATCTATTCCCTTTTCCTTCATGCTGGAAAAAATATTAAGTATTGTTAAGGGTTAGATTCTTAAACTAATGCAATTATTTTTTCAGACCATGAAGCAATTAGATTGGGCATTTCTTCAAAACACAGTGGGAGCCAAACTGGCATGAAAACAGAGCATTATTAAATCATTTCCTTTTGGAAGAAACACAATTTTATTGGTAGAAATGATGTTCAGTTTCAAGTATGAGATTGTGAGGGTGTTTTACTGTTTTTCACTTCTAAAGAAATGAAGGGGAGTTATGTCTTACAGGCAAACTAATTGGCTCCAGTCGTCATGGGAATGTCATGGGAATGTCATGGGAATGTCATGGGAATGCAGCAGAGTTTGGCAGTTTCCTTGACCTCTCTGGGGTGCATGTTGAGATTTTTACAGGCCCATCTACTACAAGATCTTATTGGCAACCTCATAGGTAGATCTCTAGCCACCTGCTCATTGTGTAAGCTTGATGCTAAGAAAGGACATACCAAAACTAATACACATTATATGGGATACCTTGGTCAAATGATCACCTTTTGTATGTTGTGACAACTCATGAGGGATCTATGTCTACCCGGTCAGTCAATCAAGTATTCCACCTCCTATTTACATTGATGGAGAAACTCTGGAATATGTTGAGCACTTCCTATATCTTGGCAGCCACCTGTCTCAAAAAGACCACAAGGAACTACAACCTGAATCAACTGTATTGGTTCAATCTTCTATAAATTATATCAGAGTCTGACAACAAAAGTCCTCGTGTAGCAGTTTGTTTACACCATCCCTGTGCTGCAGGGGAACCGGGATAATATCTGTGACGTATATCATTCTAGAGAAATTCCACCATTTAATAGCTCTGCTGCATCCTGTAGATTCAATGGAAGGACTGCTGACCTTGCGTCCTTGTTGAATCCAGATCCACAAGCATTTAGGCAAACACATCCTGCCACCCTGTTCACTCAATTCTCAAAAGGCCAGTGATCAAGGGAAGGATATAGATAACTCTATAAAGACACACTTAAGCTCCCCTTGAAGTATGGCAACATTGGTCCTAATGACTGGAGAATCTTGCTAAAATCTTTCAAATGGCAACAACTTGTCTATCAAATTCTACCATGTTTTCAATTCAAATGCTAATGAGGTGGCAGAGTGGTAGCAGAGGAGGAAACAAAAGGAAACAAATCCTTTACCTTGCGGGGCATTCCATACCCATGGGCCTCAATCCTCAAATCAAGAATTGATCTGTTCAGGCACATGAAGACTCATAGCAGAAACTTGCAGCCTTGATGTTACCCAACAGTGCGTGAACAACAATAGGCATTCAAGGTGTGACAAACTGGCTGATTATATTAATAGAACATAGAATGTTACAGTGCAGTACAGGCCCTATGGCCCTTGAAATTGCACCAACCTGTGAAATTAATTTGAAGCCCATCTAACTTACACCATTCCATTATTATCCATATGTCCATTTAAATGCCTTTAACATTGGAGAGTCTACTACTGTTGCAGGCAAGCCATTCCATGACCCTACTACGCTCTGAGTAATGAAACTACCCTGATATCTGTCCGAAATCTATCATCCTTCAATTTGAAGCTTCGTCCTCTGATGCTAGCCTTCATCATCCAAGGAAAACAAGACTCTCATTGTCCACCCTATCTAACCCTCTGATTATCACATACGTCCCGATTGAGGCACCTCTCAACCTTCTTCTCTCCAATGAAAACAGCCTCAGTACCCTCAGCCTTTCCTCCTAAGACCTTCTCTCCATACCAGGCAACATCCTGGTAAACCTTCTCTGAACCCTTTCCAAAGCTTCCACATCCTTCCTATAATGTGGTGACCGGAACTGTATGCAATACTCCATGTGCAGCCTTACCAGTGTCTTGTACTGCTGAAGCATAGCCTTGCAGCTCTGAAACTCAATCCCCCTATCAATAAACACCAAACACACCATATACCTTCTTAACAACGCAATCAAGCTGGGTGGCAACTGTCAAGGATATATGTACCTGGACACAGATCTCTCTATTCGTCTACGCTACTAAGAAGTTTACCATTAGCCCAGTACTCTGCATCCCTGTTACTTCTTTCAAAGTGAACTACCTCACGCTTTTCCACATTAAACTCCATTTGTCACTTCTTGGCCCAACCCTGCATTTCATCTGTGTCTCTCTGTAACCCAAAACATCCTTCGGCACTATTCACAACTCTGCCTACATTAGTGTCAACAGCAGTGGCCCCAAAACAGATCCTTGTAGCACACCATTAGTAACTGAGCTCTAGGATGAACATTTCCCATCAACCACCCTCTGTCTTCTTTCAGCTAGCCGATTTCGGATCCAAACCGCTAAATCACCTTCAATCCCGAAACTCCGTATTTTGAGCAATAGCCTACCATGTGGAACTTTATCAAACACCTTACTGAAATCCATATACACATCAACCACTTTACCTTCATCCACCTGTTTTGTCACCTTCTCGAAGAACTCAATATGGTTAGCGAGGCACGATCTACCCTTCACAAAACCGAGTTGACTATTCCTAATCAAATTATTCCTTTCCAGATGATTATAAATTCTCTCTTATAACCTTTTCCAACTCCTTACCCACAACCAATTAAAGCTCACTGCCTGTAATTACCAGGGTTGTCCCGACTCCCCTTCTTAAACAAGGGGACATCTTTTGCTATCCTCCAGTCTTCTGGCACTATTCCTATAGACAATGATGACATAAAGATCAAAGCCAAAGGCTCTACAATCTCCTCCCTGGCTCTCCAGAGAATTAGAGGATAAATCCCAATCGGGCCCAGGGGTTTTACCCATTTTCAGACCTTTCAAAACTGCTAAAACCTCCTCTTTGTCAATTGCAATCCCATCTAATCTAGTAACTATCTACGTATTCTCACTAACATTGCCCTTTTCCAATGTGAATACTGACAAAAAATATGCATTAAGTTCTTCACCTATGTTCTCATATTCCACAAACAACTTTCCACTACTATCTTTGATTGGCCCTAATCTTACTCTAGTCATTCTTTTATTCCAGATATACCTATAGAAGACCTTAGGGTGTTCCTTGATCCTATCCATCAACAACTTCTCACGGCCTCTCCTGACTCTTCTTAGCCCTTTTTTTTAGATCTTTTCTCGCTAACGTATAACTCTCAAGCACCCTAACTGAGCCTTCATGCCTCATCCTCAAATAAGCCCTTCTTCTTGGCAACAGCTTCAAGTCCTTTAGTAAACCACAGCTCCCTTGCTTGACAACTACCTCCCTGCCTGATTGGCATACACTTATCAAGGACATCAGTAGCTGTTCCTTGAATAAGATCCAAATTTCAAGTGTGTTCATCTCCTGCAGTTTCCTTCCCCATCCTATGCATCCTAAATCTTGCCTAACTGCATCATAATTGCCTTTCCCCCATTTATACCTCTTTTCCTGTGGTATGTAATGATCCCTGCCAATTGCTATTGTAAACAACCAAATTGTGGTCACTATCGCCAAAGTGCGCACCTACCTCATTAACAGGCCGGGTTCATTCCCCAGTACCAAATCCAATATGGCACCGACCCTTGTTGGCCTGTCTATGAAAACCCTCCTGCGCACATTGAACAAAACCTGACCTATTGAAACTACTTGAACTATAATATTCCCAGTCAATACTGGGGAAATTAAAGTCCCCCATAACAACTACCCTGTTACTCTCGCTCCTATCGAGAATCATCTTTGTTATCCTTTCCTCTACATCCCTGGAACAATGATAAAAATGATTCCAATGATTAAATGTTTTAGTTAAATTTAGACCTATGTAATGGGGCAATTCCCTTTCTTTTGTTATTATTTGTTTACATGTATTGTTTTAAATGAATGAACAAAGTACCCAAAGTAAATTTCTATGTGACAACAAGAATAAGTTGAATTAAACTGAAACTGAAGTTCCAAGTAGATTTATGAGTGACATTATACTTATGGCCCCTATTTTCAATCTCTCCTATAATAAGATACATCTTCTCTAACCAGACCCTGTCAAACGCTTTCAAATAAAACCATGCTCACACTTAACAATAATGAAATTAACTGCTCATTCTGCAAGTTTATAACCATTCAATCATTATCTAAAATACTAAACATGTATTAACTAGCCTTTGACCATATATACAATATCATACAATTCATTGGTATAAAAACATTTGCAAATTTGTGTCCTTAGACACATGACCAAATGTGAGCAGGAGCCTCATTTTTATGGAGCCTTGTATCTTCAAAAACTCCCTCCAATCATTTAAATACCCTCCCTTTTCACTTTACTTAACAGGGATTCATCTTCAAACAACAGGCTCATGGTGCTCCTAAAATAGCAATATGACTGCTAATGGTATTTATTAATGGCTCCAGAGGTACTTATGTTTGATGGCAAACATGACCTTGGTGGGACGAGCTGTCTTTAAAACAGTTTAACGAGTGACATATATGCTGAAGCATCCCAGAGCAGTGATTCATTTTCCAGTAAACAAACACAACAAAGGCTTACTGGGCTCATTCACAATTTAAGTGCAACCAGTGCCAATCCATTCCACAACAAATCCCTAAATCATTGGTTCAGTAGCCAAGTAGAAGAGGAGAACATTTTCATTCAGAGGCACCAGCTCCCCATCCCCCCTTCCCACATCCCACTTTTTAAAAAATGAGTTTCAGTTCATTCGTTTCTGGCTGGCCTGTCAAATAACTAAGTGTTATTCCAGATAGAAGAAATTTAACTGCACACAGGTCCTAGTTACAGATCTAGTCTTTTGGCTGCACTAACAGTGGCAGGAGTTTGAGCAGGAATGGTTCATATCATCACAAGCAAGTAAAAGAAAATGGTGCAGCAATGGGCACCTACTGAGATTTTAAAAAAGGGATAACTTTCCATGCTATTTTCAGTCACTTTATGAGTTGAATCCTACAAGAGCTTAATTTATGTTCCAACACAGATATTGTTTGTAACTGTTGATGGTCTGTGTGTGATGCACATCATAAGCAACAATGGAATCCTACATAAGTAGCATGACATCTCAGAAAACAAGTGTGTGACAATGTATTCAGAATGACATCAGAATATTTGACTGTGACAGGGATTAATGCAGACTCTAATGTTGTTTTCTCTAAGCCTTTGATTAGAGATTGAGGGTAGACGCATTTTCTTTTGACACATGCGCATTGGCATCACTGACTGGCCAGCATTTATTGCCCATTCCTAGATGTCCATGAGAAGGTGGTGGTGAGTTGCCTTCTTGAACTGTTGAAGTCCATGTGTGACAGTGAAAGAATGGTTCCACATTTCCAAGTCAGAATGGGGCATGGTTTGGAGGAGAATCTGCAGTTAGTAGTGTTCTCATATCTGCTGCCCTCGCCCTTCTTGTTGGAAGTGGTGTTGCATTTGGAATGTACTGTCTAAGGATCTTTGATTAATTTCTGCAGTGCATTCTGTAGATCGTAAATACTGCTGCTACTGAGCATCAGTAGTAGAGGGAATGGATGCTTGTGGATGTGGTGCCAATCAAATAAGCTGCTTCACTTCTCCCAGCTAGAGCTGCATCGCAAGCACAAGCTAAAAAGAATAAACACCCCATAGAATATCAATATGAATAAAAAAAACATTCTTTTATAAAAAAAAGGGGAATAAATACCTCACCCATCCTTTGGTACATCCTAACTTAGAAATTTAAAATGTACATCTTAACCACCACCAGACATAGTTTGAACCAAATTATTATCAATAGAGGTTAAAAAAAAGGGGGAAAACAAAGCTCCAACCAGATTTCCTCCATTTCTTTGACAGAATGATAAACGCATATCCAAGCAACGATATTTATACATACTACAATTGTTTAACTTAGGTTAGTTTGTCCACAAAGTCTCTTGCCTTCTCCGATCTGTCAAAGAGATGCATGGATCCATCTAAGGTGATCCGAAGCACTGCCGGATATCTCAGGGAGTTCTGAATCCCAAGCTCCTTCAATCTTCTCTTGACACCATCATACGATTTTCGTTTCTGGATCACCGCCACTGAAAAGTCCTGAAAAAACATGATCTTAGACCCCTCGTAAATTAGGGCATTTGGATCCTTCCCCTGGAGTCTGGAAGCCTCCATGACTCTCTCCTTATCCCAGTAATGATGGAACCGCACCAGGAAAGGACGAGAGCATTGACCCAGACCCGACCTCCGTGCTGCGACCCGGTGAGCCCTCTCTATCTTCAATTCTCTCATGCCAGTCTCCAAGTCAAGGAATTCCGGAAGCCAATCTTCAACAAATTCCGCAGGCCGCTCACCTTCCTTACCCTCGGGCAGACCGATGATCCAAATGTTTTTTCTCCTGCCCCTGTTTTCAAGAACATCCACTTGGTCACGCAAATTACGAACCTGCGTCTTCAGGGCTTGGATCTCTTCCTTGAATGAACTGGCATCAGTTTCCACCACTGTGACCCTGTGCTCCACCTCCTCCGTCCTCTTCTCCAAGTCTCCCAGCTGCTGCTCATGCTTCTGCAGCATGAGAGAGACTGGAGCCAGCTTATCTTTAATCTGTTTCCCCAACACCTCGCGAGATTTTGAGAGCTTGTTCACCAGGTCCTGGAGAGTAATCTGCTCTGAGGCTGCTGCAGGCTGAGCTGCAGGCCCGGCCTCAGATGCTCCTCCTCCCTTTTTAGGCATTTCAGGACAGCTGAAAATACAGGTAAGTCAATTTTTAAATGTTTCTTGGGGCTCCACAATCTTTCCAACACCCCAAGAAATCCTGATGACATGTGTTGGGTGGGTTAAAGGACCGTCCTGCTCCTGCTGCGATGCGAAGCTCTGCAATGTGATCTTCTCAGATCGCCACCATCTTAGATCCCCGACACTTCATTTTTAAGGATGCCTGGTGCTGTTCCTGCTATGCCTTCCTTCACTCTCCAGTGAACCAGGGTTGATCACGTGGATTGCTCTTCATAGTTGAATGGGAAGTATGCCAGGCCATGAGGTCACAGATTGTGTTGAAGTATAATTTTGCTGCTGATAATCCACGGTGCCTCATGGATGCTCAGTCTTAAGTTGCTAGATCTGTTCAAAGTCTGTCATGGTGATAGTACCATAATGCACTGGAGGGCATTCTCAGTATGGAAGCAGGACTTCATTTCCACAAGGACTGTGCGGTAGTCACGTTTACTGATGATTGTCACTGTCAGATGCATCTTTAGCCAGCAGATTGTAAGGACGATGTCAAACATGTTTTCCCATTTGTTGATTCCCTCACCAGCTACTGTAGACCCAGTTCAGCAGCTGTATCTTTAGGGCAATGGCTTGGCAACAGCACTATTCTTGGTGGTGAACATTGAAATGTCCCACCATAATACATACTGCATCCTTGCCAGCCTCAGTGTTATTCAATATGAAGGAGTACTGATTCACTAGCCAATGTGGTAATCAGCAGGAGGTTTCCTTGCCCTGTTTAAGCTGATGAAATGAGATTCCATGAGGTTCAGAGTCAATGTTGAGGACTCCCAGGACAACTCTCTCCCAATATATGTCACGTCAGTGGGGTCTGTTCTTCTAATGAGACAGGACATATCACTGGCTAGTGATGGTGATGTCTGTGAAATTGTCAGTAAAGTATGATTCTGTGAATATGCCTGTCTATGCCAGGCTGTCACTTAACTGCTCTGAGGCAGCTCTTTCAAATTTAGGAAATTAGCTCCCAAAAGAGGGCTTTGCAGGGTCGACAGGGCCATTATTGTTGTTACCAGTGGGGTCAATTAGAGGTAGTCTGTTTGGTGTGATTTCTGTTGTGAGATTTTGTAGTTATTGATACAACAGAATGGCTTGCTAGACCATTTCAGAGTTGAGAGTCAACCACATTGCTGTGGCCAGATCAGGTAAGTATGGCAGATTTCCTTCCTTAAAAGGACATTAGTGAACCAGATAGGTTTTTTCCAAAATCAACAATAGTTTCTTGGTTATCAGTAGATTCTTAATTCCAGATATTTTTATTGAATTCAATTCCACCATTTGCCATGGCAGGATTCAAACCCAGGTCCCCAGAACATTTGCTCAGTTTCTGGGTTACTGGTCTAGTGACAATACCATGAGGCCATCGCTTCCCCTGTATTTGCTCCTAAACTAAAGCACTTAAATGAATTGTTGCATCCCTATTGTTAATCCAAACCAAGATGGCCAGATTTGAAACAGATCGGGATTGAACTCCGCTGCCTTCTTGATTGAGATTTCGTGAAAGAGGTGGTACTGGCTAATACCAATCTCAATTTGTTCACTAGTGAACAGCAGCCTTGCTACAGGCTCAAATTAATGACCAAATATTCCCTAACATGGGAGGCTACTTTTTCATGTTGAAAATACATAATTCGGTAGCATACACTGAAGTGAACACATATTGGAAAACAATCATTTATGTCAGAAAATGGCTAACTGAGAAATTCTGAAAGTACATTGAGCTGAAATCTGATAGACTGCAGATAGTGAATTATACATAACAATACAATATCTTATTAGAACAGCTGCTTCAGTCAAGACTTAATATATTAGGAAGAAATCCTTTATGATCAAGGTTCAGGATGCCTCAGGCCAACCCAGTAGGTCAAACTTGAAACAAGAAAAATGTTCTTAATAACAGTCATTGCGTAATTATTTTAAAAATCATAACAATAATGATGATGATGATCCATGAGAGCCAAGTTATGCTGGCATTGCACTTGGCTGAATATGGAGAAGTTTATTTCTCAAAAAGCAAATGTTCCTCATTATTTATTTAACTGACATTTTGGACCTGAAATTCTGATCAGGAGAGATAGCACAAATGGGCAAATCAGCCAAAGCTGGGATGGAATTTGGATACAGCAGACAAAGTGAAAACATAAAATGTTGAGAGGCAGGGAGAAAGAGGGGGAAAATGTGAAGGATGAGGAAGAGAAAAAGAGAGAGGAAGACTGTGTGAAATCCAGAAAATAAAACATCTTCGACAGAAATGGTATAATGATGCAAGGACAAGTGAAAATCAGTAATGTATCAGTAAAATAGTTATCAACTAACTCAGAAATGCAGGGAACTTACAAATAGTAATATTTTGATAATGGATTAACAATGCTTGGCCTTCCTTTCTTCCTCCACTCTGTGCAGATGGCATATAGGGAATATCAATAAAAAGGGCCGGATTTCAATGTTGGAGATGGGAATTGGACAATGGGAAATTTGCTTATTTTACAATCTTACCTCCATCTGGCCAATCCTCTAACATTTTTGTTCTTCAAGGGTGTCAGGGTCTCCATTGAGACTGTGAAATCTATTTGTAATTTCCAGCTGAACTTTGACCTGTTATGATTTGGAAACCCAGGGTTGGACTGGAGTGTACAAAGTTAAAAAAATCACACAACACCAGGTTTTGGAGCGCTGCTCCTTTATCAGGTCATCAGCCAACCACCTGATGAAGCAGCAGCGCTCCGAAAGCTAGTGCTTCCAAATAAACCTGTTGAACTAAAACCTGGTGTTGAGATTTTTAACTTTGACCTGTTAGTAGTGTCATTGTTGACTATTAGCTTGACGCCCCAGTTATAATTGGTCTAAATCCATGAATCCACAATAAAATTCTAATCCATTGCAGGCTCTCCAGAGTTAGTACACAGCTACCTCAGCTTCCCTGCCCTGCAAATGACTGTGTTCTGTCATGTGCAGTTGCCTCAGATCACATGGTGCTGCAATTAAGCTCAGTTCAGCATGGCTACCCACAACTCTGCAACATATAAACATCAACAGAACAGAAAATCATTGTGCACTCTCATAGTTATTCTTAGGTTCACAACATTGCAGTGCAAGTGTCCTCCTGCAAGAAAGCTGTGCATGTTGGCAGTTACACATCAATGGTTTACCATGTCTGTTCACAGCAAACTCATCATTGCTTTTCCAAACATAAAATACCCACAACCCCAAATATGTGATTTGGTAGATGAACTGCACGTGAGGTAAACACAATACTTCATTTACTTTGCTGCTAGAATGTCACAACAATCCAGTACCTAAGCAAAATGGGAATTCCTCGCTATTTCACTGTTTAGGAGAATTCCTAACAGTAGTATGTGTTCTCTCACTTCAACAAGGAAGGAGGCACTGCTAGAGCTATCTCTGGGAACAGGGAACAAGGGTCAAGGAGATCAAATGAGGATGGAGAGACATTTACAGGTCTGTGATTATTGCATAATAAGGTTTAAATTGGCAATGGAAAATAACATTGGTCAAACCAACGTAAGAATAATCAACTGAAGAAGCGTTGAATTTATTGAGACAAGACCAAGCTAGGCAGGATAGACTGGAACCATGAGTTGATAGGAAAAATAATGGCTCTAAATGGGCTACCTTCAAAGAGAAATTATGTGAACACAGTTCAAACATAGTCCTTCAAAAGGGAAAGGAAGGACAAACAAATCCTTCGATCTGTGGACGTTAAATAAGATAGAAATTGAAAAAGAAAAGAGTTGCTGGTGACTGGTGTCAGACAGTAAATACAATTGAGAAGCAAACTGAGCACAGAAGGTTCAGAAGTGAGGTGATAGAACAAAGAAATTTACAGCACCAAGCCTGCGCTGCTCCAGTTCCTCTATCTGCCTATTTTCTAAGGATCTGCTCCCTGCCCATTTATGGATCTGCCTAGATACATCTTAAAAGACGCTATCGTGCTCGCCTTTACCACCACTGCTGACGATGCATTCCAGGCACCCACCATCCTCTGTGTAAAGAACATTTCACATGTGTCTCCCTTACACTTTTCCCCCTCACCTCGAATTTGTGATGTAAGCAGCAAACAGGAGTTATGAGAAGATTGGCCATTAATATAAAGGGATATCTCAAAGTCTTCTGTCAGCTCATCAACAGTAAAAATGATTTAAAAGCAAGGAAAAGTGACAATTATGGACCAAAATAGAGGTTTACACTTTCACAAGATGTATGGCAGAATTAGAATAACACAACACAACATAAAAGAAGCACTTCAGCCTATTGAGTCTGTACTGCCAAAAAATATATTACTACCTCAACTAGTCCAATAGCTTTGAATGTTATGACATTTCAAGCGCTTATCCAACATTACAACAGGATTTTGATCAGATGGGCCAATAGGCTGAGAGGTGGCAGATGGAGTTTAATTCAGATAAACGCGAGGTGCTGCATTTTGGGAAAGCAAACCTTAGCAGAATTTATACACCTAATGGTAAGGTCCTCGGAAGTGTTGCTGAACAAACAGACCATAGAGTGCAGGTTCATAGCACCTTGAAAGTGGAGTCACAAGTAGATAGGATAGTGAGGAAGGCATTTGGTATGCTTTTCTTTATTGGTCAGAGTATTGAGTACAGGAGTTGGAAGGTCATGTTGTGGCTGTCGGAGGCTGAGGGGTAACCTTATAAAGGTTTACAAAATTATGAGGGGTAGGGATAAGGTAAATAGGCAAAATCTTTTTCCTGGGGTGGGGAGTCCAGAACTAGAGGGCATAGGTTTAGGATGAGAAGGAAAAGGTATAAAAGAAACCTAAGTGGCAACTTTTTCATGCAGAGGGTGGTACGTGTATGGAATGAGCTGCCAGAGGATGTGGTGGAAGCTGGTACAATTGCAACATTTAAAAGGCATTTGGATGGGTATATGAATAGGAAGGGTTTGGAGGGATATGGGCCGGGTACTGACAGGTGGGACTAGATTGGGTTGGGATATCTGGTCGGCATGGACGGATTGGACCGAAGGGTCTGTTTCCATGCTGTACATCTCTATAACTCCAAGTTGGGTCTAAATGTAATCAGGTTTCCCGCCTCAACTACCCTCCCAGGCAATCCACTCTCGACCCCTTTGAACACCTCAGCTTTCACTTTAAAATTATGCCTCCTTGTTACTGACCCTTTGACTAAGGTGAACAGCTCCTTTCTATTCAGGTTTATTTAAATTGCTTTACCTGCACTTCACTCAATCTAGTCTACTATATTTGCTGCTCACAATGTGATCTCCTCTACATTGGGAAAATGAACTATAGATGAGGTGATCTACATTCTGTCTGCAAACAAGACTGAGTTTCCAGTTGCTTGCATCTTCAATAGTGTTCTCTAGGAGCAGACGCTGGAGATCAGAGTCAAAAAGCATGGCAATGGAAAAGCACAGCAGGTTAGGCAGCATTCAAGGAGCAGGAGATTCAACATCATGCCCAAAGCATCGACTCTCCTGCTCCTTGAATGCTGCCTGACCTGCTGTGCTTTTCCAGCACCACACTTTTTGATTGTTCTTTGGCCAACATCTCCATCTCAGGCTTGCAGCAATGGTCTAGCAAAGCTCAGTGCAAGCTGGAAAAATAGCACCTCATTTTCCATTTGGGCACCCTGCAGAACTCTGGACTTAATATCGAGTTCAAAGTCTGTGAGAAGATTTGTAGCTCAGGTGCTCGTTGTTGTGGTTCTGTTCGCCGAGCTGGGAATTTGTGTTGCAGATGTTTCGTCCCCTGTCTAGGTGACATCCTCAGTGCTTGGGAGCCTCTTGTGAAGCGCTTCTGTGATCTTTCCTCTGGCATTTGTAATGGTTTGAACCTGCCATTTCCGGTTGTCAGTTCCAGCTGTCTGCTGCAGTGGCCGGTATATTGGGTCCAGGTCGATGTGCTTATTGATTGAATCTGTGGATGAGTGCCATGCCTCTAGGAATTCCCTGGCTGTTCTCTGTTTGGCTTGTCCTATAATAGTAGTGTTGTCCTAGTCAAATTCATGTTGCTTGTGATTTTGCTGCTCCTCGGATGCTGCCTGAACTGCTGTGCTCTTTCAGCACCACTAATCCAAAATCTGCGTGTGTGGCTACTAAGGATAGCTGGTCATGTCGTTTTGTGGCTAGTTGGTGTTCATGGATGCGGATCATTAACTGTCTTCCTGTTTGCCCATGTAGTGTTTTGTGCAGTCCTTGCATGGGATTTTGTACGCTACATTGGTTTTGCTCATGCTGGGTATCGGGTCCTTCGTTCTGGTGAGTTGTTGTCTGAGAGTGGCTGTTGGTTTGGGTGCTGTTATGAGTCCTAGTGGTCGCAGTAGTCTGGCTGTCAGTTCGGAAATGCCCTTGATGTATGATAGTGTGGCTAATCCTTTGGGTTGCGGCATGTCCTCATTCCATTGTCTTTCCCTTAGGCATCTGCTGATGAAATTGCGCGGGTATCCGTTTTTGGCGAATACATTGCATAGGTGTTCTTCTTCCTCTTTTTGCAGTTCTAGTGTACTGCAGTGCGCTGTGGCCCTTTTGAATAGTGTCTTGATGCAACTTCTTGTGTGTGTGTTGGGGTGGTTGCAAGGACTGCACAAAACACTACATAGGACAAACAGGAAGAAAGCTAATGATCCGTATCCATGAACACCAACTAGCCATGAAACGACACGACCAGCTATCCTTAGTAGCCACACACGCAGATGACAAGCAACATGAATTCGACTGGGACAACACTACTATTATAGGACAAGCCAAACAGAGAACAGCCAGGGAATTCCTAGAGGCATGGCACTCATCCACAGATTCAATCAATAAGCACATCGACCTGGACCCAATATACCGACCACTGCAAGGGACAGCTGGAACTGACAACCAGAAGCAGCAGATTCAAACCACTACAAATGCCAGAGGAAAGATCACAGAAGCGCTTCACAGGAGACTCCCAAGCACTGAGGATGTCACCTAGACAGGGGACGAAACATCTGCAACACAAATTCCCAGCTCGGTGAGCAGAACCACAATAATATCGAGTTCACCTATTTTAGAGATCGCACACCGTTCCCCACCCCAACACACCAGACCTTGTCACTTCACCGACTGCTAACACTACATGGGCAAACAGGAAGACAGTTAATGATCCGCATCCATGAACACCAACTAGCCACAAAACGACATGACCAGCTATCCTTAGTAGCCACACACGCAGATTTTGGATTAGTGGTGCTGAAAGAGCACAGCAGTTCAGGCAGCATCCGAGGAGCAGCAAAATCACAAGCAACATGAATTTGACTGGGACAACACTACTATTATAGGACAAGCCAAACAATTTTGGCCACTAAGTATCCCCATTAGAAGCTACTCATTCCCCTAGGCTGAGCTTTAACCACTCCTGTGTCTGTCCAACTGCTTTTCTCTCTCTGTGAGTTATATCTCCACCTATCGTTTATTCTGCCCCATCCTCCCACCCTGCTTTCTGCAAACAAACATCCTTTTCCTGGCTACCATTAGTTCTGAAGAAAGTTACTGGTTCCGAAACATTAACTATGATTTCTCTCCACAGATGCTGCCAGATCTGCTGAGATTTTCTTCAGCAATTTTTGTTTTTGTTTCAGATTTCCAGCATCCAGGTCTTTTGGATTTTTGCTTTCTATTCACTCTGGTTATGCTCCTCAATCTTATACACCTCTAACAGGCCCTCCTCAACTTTCTCTGATCCAAAGAAAACAAGCCAAGCATATCTAACTTCTCTCCACAACTGAAATGCTCCATTTTAGGCAACACTCCAGTGAATCTTTGGTCATCCATGCACATTCCCCAGTGCAATCCTTTTGCATCTCATCACCAGGTAATGGTGACAGCAAAGTAAACTGTCACTAGAGGAGGTTATATTTGATAAGGAAGAGACATTGGATTAACTGTTAAAACTAAAATTGATGAAGCCCTGTGACAAGATAAGACACATTTTTTGAGATCTAAGAAATGATAATGTAAACCGCTGACGCGCTAATGAACTTTCAATTTTCCCTGGATTCAGGGTTCCAGAGGACAAATTACATCCTTGGTTAAACTTTGTAAAGCTGGTAAATATAGATCAGTCAACTTAACTTAGGTAATGGGAAAATTTTGAGAAGCAATTATTGTTTTTTTTTAATTCATTCAATGAATATGGGCTTTCCTTTCTGTTGTGGTTTTTGATGTCCAGGTTAATGCTAGGTGGTCCTTTAAGACATTTTAGAACTGAGTAGCGTACTAGGCCATTTCAACAGGCATTTAAAGAGCAAATCACATTGCTGTGGGTCTCGAGTCACATAAAGTTTAGACCAGTCTTAGAAATTGGGGTCCTATTTAAATCTATGTTCACTCAGCAATCTATATTTGATATTTTCTGTGTAGCATGATACTTCAATTAACCATAATAACAACTAATACATTAGTAATAATAACTAATAACTAATACATTAGTAACTAGCCTTTCACAGATATCAACAAATGACTCATCAACACTAAACTATCCGTATGTTGTTTCCAAACTAAGTATTTTTTCTGAGAAAGAACGATAAACTTAACCTTTAGATGAAGGTGGGCAAGGTGCCAAAAATCATGTCACTCAGTCATGGAGTAGCTGTCCCATGGCCATTGGCTAAAAGGGTACAGACAGTTGATTAACACAGGGAAAAAAACAGCTGACCCTACCAGTTACCCACGAGTGCTTAGGACAATGAGGAGTTTTCACCAAGGAGTTCTTATTGAGTCCTTTGCGAACTGTTTTCTCAGATAGAAGATGGATCAGAAGAAGACAAGGAAGGAACGTTCCTTAACACCTTAACTAGCGAGAAAGATGCTGCCTCACCATCTTAACAAGCTCAACACGTTCCATGCCAACAGTCTATTTGTCCTTTGGTGTCAGTGCACCATCTCCAATTGTCACAGTTGTATGCTTTCTTTGTCTAATTTACTAATTATCATATCTAAATTGCTGCATCTTAACAAGCTATCAGATGACACTATCAGAAAATCGCTAAAAATCATCCCCTATCTAAACTACCTAACTGTGATCACAAGCCCCCGAAATGTGTTGTACATGGACTTTCAAGAAGTGTTTGATACAGTGTCACACAACAGACTTGTGGAAAATTATAGCACATGGATTAAAAGGGACAGTAACAATGTGGATACAAAATTGACCGTGACAGTGGAAACATGAAGTAAAAAGAGCAGTGGGTATTTTTAGGCAGCAGCAAGGTTTGTAATGTAGTTCTCCAAGTGCCAGTATTGGGATCCTTGCTTTTTCTGACTTATTAATATTGGAGCTTGCAGGAGTCAGTTTCAGATATTGCAGATGACACAAATCTTAGGATCATTGTAGGGTGACAGTGTAAATCATTAGTAAGTAGAGAGGGCAAATTAAGTTCAAGGTGGGGAAATGTGAGGTGATACACTACAAAGAACATGGAGAGACAGTATAAAATAAAAAGGATATTACTCTCAAGGATGTGAATGGGCGAAGAGACTGAAATGTATATGATTAAAGTTGACGCAACAGGTAAAGACAGAAGCTAGCAAAGCATGTAGTATTCCAGACTTCATTAACATGGGTATAGAATATTAAAGCGGGGAAGTTATGTTGAACTTTTATCAGGTTAGACCTCAGTTGAAGAAGTTTATGAGAACATTTCCAGGAATGAGAGACTTCCATTTTGAGGAAAGACTTTGAGTGTTTTCTTTGGAGAGAGAGGGTATCTAAGAGGAGATTTGATGGAGGGGTCTAGACAGAGTCAAAAGAGAGAAATTATTCCCACTAATAAATGAATTGTGAACCGGATGACACAGTTTTAAAGTGCTTTGCAAAAGAAGTAAATGCATGGTGAGAAAAATCATTTACACGCAATGAATAATTGCAGTATGGAATTCATTGCCTGGAAGTGTGGTGGGAGCAGGTTTGACTGAGGAATCTAAGAGGGCACTGGATGACTTGATTTGACTCCCTACAGTATGGAAACAGGCCTTTCCACCCAACAAGTACACTGACCCTCCGAAGAGTAACCCCCAGACTCATTCCCCTATCCTATATTTACCCTTGACTAATGCACCTAACACTATGGGCAATTTAGCTCAGCCAATTCACCTGACCTGCATCTTTGGATTGTTGGAGGAAACTGGAGCACCCGGAGGAAACCCACGCAGACACAAGGAGAATGTGCAAACTCCACATATTCGCCTGAGGCAGGAATCGAACTCAGGTCCCCAATGCTAACCACTGAGTCACCATGATTATTTAAATAGAAACAATATGTAGGTTACTGGGAAAAATGATGAGACTGCACCAAGTTAAAATGTTCAGAGAACCAGTGCAGACAGATGATGTGCAAAATGGCCTCTTTCTGCACCATGATCCATGATAATTTTGTGATTCTGTAAATACATTTTCCAGCACTGTGTAGACACATTGTATGTTGCAATGGCATATCCATCTCACAACAATGTCTAACCCCACCTCCCAAATAAATCAACCTTAACTTGTATTATCAGCACCCCTTTGAAGCCATAAGGAAAGTTGGCTGCTGTTGACAAGGGGATCCACAGACTGAAATCAGCTTAACACAGCCAAAGAATGATGTGGAAATTGTTGATCTGGCTGTTTGAAACAGATGAGGCTCCTAAGATGATCCTTGTGCACTTCAAACACAACTATGCTAAGTTTGTGAAAAATAACCACAATCCATGATGAAATGCATGATCCCGATTTGAACACCAAAAATAAAATCAAAACCAATTTCCTTCAAGTGATTAAAGAGAATTTAGATAATTCAGTTTCTACAGTTTAGCATTTTTTGGTACATAATCAAAATTTAATTACATCAAATTTTGGAGTTTTCCTCCAACTCTGAGTAACCAATGTCAGTGTACACCCAGGTATCAAAAAGCCCAAGTCTACCATAGTGAAATCACATTAAATTATCATGTGCCCCTTTCATTACTGGGAAACTGTTGGTCAATTCATTGCTCCATGAAGCTTAACTCTGAAATCTCTCCTGAGCCTTGATTCCTACAGAAGAACTGTTGGGAGGAATGCTGATCTGGCATCGACATTTGAATCTGTTCTTTAACGCACGGACATGCTATACTTATAAAACTTAATTTAAAAGCAATAGATGAATATACGTTTGGGCCATAATGAATGAGGGGCTGTTTTCATTGGCCGCTGACTGTAACCAGACTTCTTTGTCTTCCTGATTCAGCACTTGAAATTGTAAATGTCACAGCTGTAGATTTTGAGGTACATTTTCAGGTTCCTTAACCAAAACTGATGCATGATATTTAATGCTACAAAACATCCCTCACTCTGTTACTTTTTAATGGCCTTTCTGGACCGGGGTGAGAGGATAATGAATTGTGCCCACCCATATTTGGTCTTTCCATGGTGAATGTTTGAAAGTAAGGGATACATGTCTTTCGATGAAAATCCTCCCATTACTCTGCAGAAATCTTGGGCTGGTGTTTAGATGTTGGTAAAGGGAGCTCAACCTATATTGAGGAGGTAAGCCTGTGATTTTTTTCAGGGCCTGCCCATTCTGAGGTTCCACCAGTTATTACTGTGAAGAGCCAATACAATTATCCCACAGCTATGTGCAAGATTTCTTTCACTGAGCCCTGACAATACAGTACCCAAGACTGCATGTGACTCCTTGGTAGAGGTTAGGAATCCGACTTCCTAGATGCTAATGTCCCCAAGAAGGAAATTGAAAGGAAAGGGGTTTGAGGAGTTAATCTGTTTCATATAATTCTGCTGTCACCACTGCCAAACTGAATGTTCATGTTATACTGCAAAAATTAATATGCAGACAGTAAGTAATGGTTAGGGTGTATCTACCCAAAGAAAGAATCTCCAGCACTCACAGTGGATGACTCCTAAAATTGTAATTAGCAATTCACTAAATTATTTGAATTTAAGATTGTTAAATATTCAGCCAGAACCATTTTTAAGTTTAGGTTTTAAACAAATTAGCTTAACCTTTCATGAGATTACCTATGTAGCAAATTAACATTTTAGAGACAAAGTCTGGCTTTTTGTCATTTAGGCGTTAGGGCATGATATCAAAGCTCATATCAGCTGAAACCAAATCTTTTGCTAATTAGCATGTATACAAGAACCATGACATTTCTTAGGATTACATTAATCATTTATTTGCAGCATAGTCTTCAAGGATTTGTCATTTCTTTTAACAAAACTGCTTGCATTCACCCAAAACAGTGCTTTATCTTCAGTTCTACAATATATTCTATTTTTGTTTGCAGAATGGCTTTTGCTTTGTAATAACTCACAGGTTAAAAGGTTGCATCATATTATCCTTTATAAAACATAAAGATGGTCTGGAGTATCTGCTTGATTAGATTAGATTCCCTACAGTGTGGAAATAGGCCCTTCGACCCAACAAGTCCACACCGATCTTCTGAAGAGCAACTCACCCGGACCCATTTCCCTCTGACTAATGCACTATGGGCAATTAGCATGACCAATTCACCTGACCTGCGCATCTTTGGATGGTGGGAGGAAACCGGAGCACCCGGAGAAAACCCACGCATACACCAGGAGAATGTGCAAACTCTACATAGTCACCTGAGGCTGGAATCAAACCTGGGTCCCTGGTGCTGTGAGGCAGCAGTGCTAACCACTGAGTCACCGTGCCGCTACTGCTTACTTACATTGGTTTTCTTAATACAAGCCAGTTAAAATTAATCATACCTACATAAAACATTCAGAACTTATAACATAAATCAGGTTCAATGTAACAGAATTTCTTGTGATCTTTTCTGCTAATGTATAAACATTTACTAGAAACCAGTCGCGCACACTCAAAATTGCCCATGCCTCTGGATGAATTAATCACGATTAGGAGTTTCCGCTTATATGTTTGTTTACAGGCTGGCTTCTCTACCCAATTATAGTGAGGAAATTTTAAAAGTCATTACTCACAGGTAGAGGACTGACAAAGTAATTTTTTTTCCCTATAAATCCATCTTTTCCCCAAGTTAGCCAAACTATATCAAGTTACCCCTTTTAAATGGGTCAACTTACTTTGTAAAACAAACGTTAAAAGGGCACCCTATTGAACTGGATCACAACAGATTTTGTAATGAGTGATTTGTAAACTAACCTGAGCAAAAGCCTGACAGAAAAAGAACACATTTCAAGAGAGGTACAACTTTTGTACATTTATGTACATTAAACCCAAATCAATAATGCTATCTCTTGCATCATGACATTTCTCAGTAACCTCCTTGCCTTAGATTGACTGCAGTTGCCCTAAATAATGAGTCAGAGTATACAAGCATACCTAATTTAGTATTAAATGATTAGACTGTAGTTAAGAAATTAAGTATAATAGAAGAACTTAATAGATCCCAGGTAAGAGACTGCAACATGTGAAAAGCAATATCATTGGAGGCAATTGGAAAGACAAAGCAGCCAAAGAGCTGGTAAAGGGAAACAGCATATTTTGTGCATGACATAACAGAGAATATATGAAAAGACCAGCAATGAATGAAAGATACTTTTCAGTCAAAGAGTTCGAGGGAACCCTTTGACGGCTTCATTTCTGCAAAGTGTTTGAGATTCCTAATCTTATAGCTTATAATGTCATACATGGTGATATTAAATATTGAGTGTAATCTTGCAAAATTAACATGCCATATGCTATTACCTTGTAACAATGATGAAAGATGGAAAAAACCTACCAGGTCCTAGTTTTGCCACTGCATAGAGAAGATCATAGTTGATGATTGGTGTGGCATCATCAATTTGCTGCCAACCCACAGGCGGTGACGCTGGAGGGGAGATGAGGAATTGTTTTGCTGGCTGTGGAGGGGCAAGGTGCAGATTGTCTCCATCTGGACCTTGATTTTGAACCTGGGAAATAAATTGGTACATGTTTAAACTATAATCTACAGTGTATCAGATGACAGCAGCAGTTCACTTCCAATACACGAGTGGACTCTTTTCATACTTGCATTATGAACCTGAACCTTCTCAGCAAGAAAAAAATGTAGTTACCTTTCTTCCATTCCAGTGTTTTAATTCTGTGCTGCTGAAACACATTCATTTAGAACTGAACAAATTCTGAACAGTTAGATAATGGCCTGGATCTTACAATGGCCAGACGGTCGTCATTGTAATGTAGATTGTAGTTGTGCACAGAGACCCTGCAGAATGCATTGTGGCAGACAATGAAGAAATTGTCTGGGAAACTGTATTTTTTCCTGAGCAACTTGACTATGCTTGCCAATTGGAGATTTCAGAGGGTTCTGATGAAATTACTCAGGAAAAGTTAAACTATTAAATACATTGTCCAACTCTAGAGTAATTATTTGGATTATTTGGGGCCGCACGTGGCTCAGTGGTTAGCACTGCTGCCTCACAGTGCCACAGAGACAGGTTTGATTCCAGCGTCTGACTGTTTGTGGAGTTTGCATATTCTCCCCTTGTCTACGTGGGTTTCTTCCAGGTGCTCCGGTTTCCTCACAAAATTCAAAGATGTGCAGGTTAGGTGAATTGGCCCTGTTAAATTGTCCACAGTGTTCAGGGATGCGTGGGTTGGGTGCATTAGTCAGGGGTTGAACGTAGGGGAATGGGTCTAGGTGGGTTACTTTTTGGATGGTTGGTGTGGACTTGTTGGGCCGAAGGGCTTGTTTCCACACTATGGGGATTCTATTCTATTCAATAGACCCCACATCTACCTTGGAGACAGTCAGGTGTGGAGATCAGAGTCAAGAGTATGGCACTGGAAAAGCACAGCAGGTCAGGCAGCATCCGAGGAGCAGGAAAAATTGACATTTCAGGCAAAAGCCCTTTATCAGGAAGAGTTTTTGCCCGAAATGTCGATTTTCCTAAGCTGATCTGACCCTCCTGAATCTGATCTGATACACCACTTCCCAATCAGTGAACATGAAGAACTCCCAGACCTAACACCCAACCTCCCTGTTCCCAAGCGGGATCTGACTTCTTCCACCCACCCTAACATAACCTACAAACTCGATAGTTTAGCCTGCCAACTTGTACCTTGGCACCTTACCCATTCCCCCTTGGCATCATCTACCACTCTACCCCTACCTAGCTTGCACAATATTTACTGACCACCTTACCTCCCACTCATTTGGCACTGTACTTACTTGACACCCAACCCTCTATTCATCTGGCATCCTATCCCTGGCACCTTCCCTCTTCCCAGCTCACACCTAACTTTCCGAGCACCCTATCCCTTACTCACCTGATAATCTACCTCAGCATCCTCACTCTCCCCAGCTGGCACCATAACCACCTTGCATCTATGTTCTTGGCACCCCTACCCATTTAACAACCCAACCCTTCCCAACCGCTAATCTACCCAACTGGTACTCTACCAACATACATCTGGCAATTACTTACCTAACACTCTATTCCCCCAGCATCCTATCCTTCCCATCTCCTTCTACACTCCTACCTTAATATTACACCTACGTCATGTACTAATGCTTTGACAGCATCTGACGAAGTGGCTGTCAGGAATTTTGCATTTCAGAATATGGTAGCTGACATCTGTGAACAGAGTAGACAAGCAGGAGGCTGGAAGAACACAGCAAGCCAAGCATCATCAAGAGGTGGAGAAGTCCATGTTTCGGGTATAATCCTTCTTCAGAACTATGAACAGGGGACAGAGTTTGCCTTCTGCTGACAATTCTGCACAATGACAGAACTGGCAGAATGGAAGTACAGATCCATGTTTTGGAGGAAGCCCTGAGTGGGTTCGCCTCACAGAAATGTGGAGCTCCTTTCTTTTGTAAAGGACGGGGTCTGGGAGGTATCGTGCGTGTAATTGCTAATTCTTGGAAATGCTAACCCAATATTTCAATATGGTGAAGAAGAATTTGCACACTCCATCACTCTGGCTCACAATTGATTGCATCAATGTGGGCTCAAGGTAAAGCTTGAAATAAAGAATACTTCCATGGCCACTTAAAAAAAAAACTTTATAAACAAACAGCCTCCAACCACCTTTCACAGTCATGATGGTCTCTAGTAAAATTACTTTGGTAATCCCTTGAGGGAGCATATCACAGCTGAAGGATCAATTGGGGGCATGACGTTTGGCATCAGTATCTGTGGGCTTGGGAAATAAAAGATATCAGAAATATTTCTGCTGTTAATTACTAGTAAGTGCCCTTTCTACAAAATATGCACTTGTCAACTGGGCAACAACAAGATTGGACTTGATACGAATTCCACAGACTGTACAATGCTTTGTGAAAAGACAGTTTAAGAGTACACATGAAGGTTGACTGGTTAATCAAGCTATCAGAGACAATTAGTTATTGTGGAATTGCAAGATGGCCTTATTCAGTGTCTTCCACATTTAAACACATTGAATATTAATACTCTGATTATTATAAAGAATATAACAATGACATGTGGCATTGGGAATTGGTCAGAACTCAAACAGCACAGAGTTTGTTCACTTTTGGAATAAAAGGAAAACACTATGAATTTAATAGAATATCGTCTCTTGGAAGCACTATCAGATTCATGCTGTTGTGTTACTACAAGGTTGCGATAAATTTTAAATTCTGAATAAGAATGCTATGGCAAAATGGGAACATGTGCTTTCAGCATAGAAGTTCATGCACCATCAGCAATCTGAACACAATGTTCCATGTCCCTAAAGCCTTTTATGAGGTTTAGAGTCAATCTTTTATATTCCAATTTCCAATTTGAGCTCCTGACAAGTAAGGCTCCATAATTGGAACTTTAATTCAGAAAATAAACTTGAACGTTATAATTATCCAGACAGGATTATTCCAACTGAAGAAATGATGAAATCCAACAAATTGGCCATACAGCAATTTTGTCTGGTCAAGTTTCCTCCTCTGTTGATTTTGTGACTGGGTTTTGCATCCATGTGGTGTTATCTTGAACATCGTAATTGCACATGGCACAAAGATCCTTTTCTAAGCTCAGTGCACATTAAAAAGAGAGGCCACTGCCAATAGTAGCTAAGATTCCTACTTCCTCAACTATTATCATTGCAACATAGAGACATACAGCATAGAAATTGGCCGTTTGGCCCACCACATATATAATGACCAACAAACGACACTAATCCCATTTATCTGCACTTGGTCTATAGCCTACTATTCCCTGACATTTTAAGTACTAATCCAGGTGCTTCTTAAATGTTGCAAGATTATCTACCTCCACCAGCCTCTCAGGCAGCACATTTCTCATTTCTACCACCCTTTGGATGAAATCATCATCTCTTGGATCTCCTCTAAACTCTTTGCTCCTCACCTTAAACTTATGCCATCTGTTCTTAGACATGTCTGCCACGGGGAAGAGGTCTATATCTATCAACTTTATATACCTCAATCAGATCCCCACTCAGCCTCTTCTGTTCTAAGGAAAACAAACTCAGCCTATCCAGTCTCTCCTCATAACTGAGACTTTCCATCCCAGAAAATATCCTGGTAAATTTCCTCTGCACTCTCTCAAGCTCCCTTTCTCCCCCAATCTGACTACCATGCTGATATCTTCAGAGATCCATGGACTTGTACACCCAGGTCCCTTTGTTTCTCAGTGCTCCCTGATGACCAACCAATCATTGTATATTTACTTCATTTAGTAGACCTCCCAAATTGCATCATCTCACATTTATCAGGATTAAATTTCATCTACCATTGCTCTGCCCAATTTACAAACTAATCAATATCTGACAAGCCCGAGACCATTCATATCAGTATAACAATATCACTATTTTTTGTGTCATCTGCAAACTTATGAATTATACTTTCTACATTCACATCCAAGTTGTAAGCTAGCTCACGGAGCTGGTGAATTTGTTCTGAGACTCTTCATCATCATGCTAGATAACATCAGTAGTTTATCTCTAGTGAAGTGTTGGTGTTCTGGTCTGCTTGCTATTCATCTGTCTCGGTTTGTTGTGGTGGGTGATATCATTTCTGGTTCTGTTTCTGAGAGATTGGTAAATGGGGTCCAAATCGAAATGATTGTTAATGGAGTTCTGGTTTGAATGCCAGGCCTCTAGGAATTCCCATGTATGTCTTTGTTTAGCCTGTCCAAGGATGGATGTATTGTCCCAGTCGAACTGGTGTCCCTCTGTCTCCACGTATGGATACGAAAGAAAGTTAGTCATGTCTTTTGGTGGCTAGTTGGTGCTCATGTATCCTGGCGGCTAGCTTCTTGTCGGTTTGTCCAATGAAATGTTTGTTGCAGTCCTTGCAAGGTATTTTGTATATTTTACCTTTCCTAGTACTGAGTAATCCAGTTCTTCAGAAATGTTTCCAATAATTTCTCTGCTGCTGGTTGTTGGTACAGGGCCTTTAAGTTCCTCAGGAGCTGTTTCAGCGTGGTGGAAGGTTTGTGGGCTACACAGACAAAGAGTGACACCAGTTCGACTGGGACAATGCATCCATCCTGGGACATGCTAAATAGAGACACACACAGGAATTCATAGACCCTTGGCACTCAAACTAGAACTCCATTAACAAACAGGTTTGGAACCCATTTAGCAACCTCTCAGAAACAGAACCGGAAATGATATCAACAACCACCACAAATTGAGACAGATACGTAACAAGCGGGACAGAAAAACAACGCTTCATCAAGGGTCACTGATGTTACCAAGCATGGTGATGAAACATCTGAGAACAAACCTCAAATGAGCAAACTTAAAACTTGATCCACAACCTGAGCTACAAATCTTCTCCAAAATCTCATTCACATCCAAGTTGCTAATGCAAATAACAAATACCAAGGGTCCTAGCACTGAACACTGTGGAGCACGGCTGGCCACAGGTTTACAATTACAAAAACACCCCTCCACCACCACTTTCTGCCTCCTGTTTGGCTGCCAATGTGGGATCCAGTTTGCCAATCTGTCTTGGATTCCATGGGCTATTACCCACCAGCCTTCCATTTGTGACTTCATCAAAGGCTTTACTGAATTCCACACAAACCACATCAACTGCATTACCCTCATCAATATACTGTGTCACCATTTCAAAAGATTCAATTAAATGAGTCAGACAGGGTCTTCCCAAACAAATCGCTGATCAATCCCTGCCTTTCCCAGTATTGATTAATCCTGTTTTTCAGAATTTTTTCCAATAATCTCCCTACTGCAGATGTCAAATTAACTGGTCTGTAATGACCTTGTCTCTCCTTGCTGTCCTTCTTGAAAGAAGAAATCATATTAAATATCCTCCAGTCTACTGGCAGTTCACCTGTGGCCAGTGAAGTATTAAATGTATCCACAAAGGCCCAGCAATCTCTTCCCTTACCTCCATTATCAGCCTGGGGTACATCTCATCAGGCTCTGGGGATTTGAGCACCTATGTGCCTGTTAAAATGATAATATTTCCTTCTTATTAATTTTAATGTGCTCTAGAACCTCAACATCCCAAATTATATCCTGGAGTACAATTTCTTTCTCCCCTGCGAATACAAACAAGATGTATTCATCTAAGACTGCACCAAGGTACACTGGCTCCACACACAAGTTGCCCCTTTGGTCTCACTCTTTCCCTCAACAACTCTCAGTATCTCTTGGCACCCATGGTTGCCTAGATCTGTTGCCCTTGCCCTTTGTTCCTATAGGAACACAGTGCCCTTGAATTCTCACGATCTTACTTTTAAAAGATTCTCACTTTTCAAATGTAGACTTACTTGCAAGTAGCTATTCCCAGTCTACATTGGCCAATTCTTGTCTAATGTCACTGGAATTGACCATCCCTCAATTTAAACACGTAATCCTTTCCATAATGACTCTGAAACTTAGAGTTACAGTCACTATCAGCAAAATGCTAATCCATTGAAACGCCAACCATTTGATTGGTTGTGTTTCTATTCCTTCCAAATAAGTTTTTTTTAAATTCATTCACGGGATGAGGGCATAGCTGACTATTGCCCACAGGGCAGTTAAGAGTCAACCACATTGATGTGGTTCTGGAGTCACACGCAGGTCAAACCAGGTAAGGATGGCAGTGTCCTTCCTTTTCCTGATATTGGCAATGGATTTGTGGTTATTGTTAGATTCTCATTTCCAGATACTTACTGAATTCAAATTCCAGGCAGGATTTGAACCTGGGACCCCAGAAAGTTGTCTGTCTCTGGATTGACAATCCAGTGATAATACCACTCGACCATTGCCTCCCCTATCTGCTATATCTTCCCATTTTCTGCTGATAGATGAGTGAATAAAGTGAATTGTGTATCATGAAGCAGATTTTTGCAATTACAGTGCAATTGTGAAACATTTGCATAGTTTCACCAAATTTTCCAAAATACATTCTTAACATCCACTTGGAATCCTGGGCAGCAGGATTCTATTGCTCCTTCATCATGAGCACTTGCTCCTTCATATTGTACATGTATTGATTATGACTTGCCAAATGCTACCTCATATCCACTAACTGCACCCTTTGGAGTACATATAATTGTGTGGGGATGGTGGGGTGCAAATATTAGCCAGAGGGATGTAGTGTACAAGCTGCCTTGTTCTTGGCTTCTGATGTGATGGCTGGCTGTTTGTTCAGCTTACAATGAGTTCCAAAAAAGAAACATGTTAGAATTCTGGCTCGAAAATATCTTTAAACAAAACTTTGCACTACACAATGCTCTGTGTGATGGTTTTATATATACTTGTAAAAAGGGAGCAAGGCATTAAAGGAGACTAGCTTTAAATCCAATTTCTCTTATTTTCTCTTTGCACTTCAGCAAGCAAAATCATGGTGTCACCTTCCAAGAAATTCAAGAACTTGTAATCTCTCATTTTGATCTATCTTCTTTTGTGCTAGATGGATGATTCTGCAAATGAACACTGCCTGTAAATATTGCCCCATGTTGGAAACAAAAGATTATGAATCACTCAGAATTGCCTTCTTGTATTGTTAGGGAAGTAATGTAGCATTATTGAGTTGAAGTTAATAGGAATCCATCTTACATACATAATTGGCCTCAAACCGAAAAGTGGGTCAGAGTACTGGAGTTAGACTGGCAGGTAGAAATTCCTCTTGACACCAGTAGTAATGCCATCTCAGAGGAAAATTATTTATGTATAGAAACTGTTCAGTGTTGTGCATGTATTTCATTCTTTTCTGCCAATTAGCAACAAGGCCTCTTTTGTTTCATAAATTCTATCAGGCCACATGCATATTCCATTGAATCAGGGACGTGTAAATGTGCAATTTTCTTTTAGGTTGATGACACTAAAGCGTATGGTTGATTCATTCCCTGAACTTATTGTTTGTATCCTGATGGCCTCTCCCCCTTTGCCCTGCCCACCAACTGCAACTTCCTCAGCCATCAGACCTGCACTCCTTTCCTGCTAATGGCAGTAACTTAAAGTGCGAAGAGAACCATGAAGTTGATTGAAACACCAGATGAGTACTTTTCAGCAACTGTGTATACGGCAAGTGATTTTCTAGCATTATTTATCACCAGACCAGCATATAATTAGAAGGATATAAATAAAAAAGATCTGTGGTGGGTAAACTAATTTAAGATACAAGATTCTCATCAGCAGTGACTCCTAATATCAAGGCACAAGAAGTGAAAAACTGCTATGAAAAGTCCACTCACTGAACACGGCCTATGACACCTGCTTGATGTTCATTGATTGCAGCAACCTTTAAACAATGTCATGTCATTAAAAGGAAGAACAACGTGCTAAGCTTAGACCAACAGTCGGACTCCTCTTACTGACATTGTGATAGTGCTGCATGCTTTCATCCAAAAAGTTATCAGTTACTTCATTATAAGCTGAGTGCTCTTGCAGTGAAGTTGAAGACGGAATGGAGCACTTAGAAACAGGCACCCTTGATGTTTTATATACTTAAAAATAAAACAGCTGAGGTCGGGTTTTACTGTACATTAATACACAATCCTTTCAACTTCAGGGGCCTGGTTTCAAATTCATTGTGGAATAATGGGAACAATATTTAGACTCTGTTAGTTGTAAGAGCTCTATATGATGTGTTTAGATAGGCACATAACAACTCTCAGTATTAACTGTAAATTCATTCAGCAATTTTGTTTTGTTTGGAGGGAGAGGAAAGAGTTGAGTTTAAATATAATTTAAATTAATGAATTAAAAAGTTTTGACAAACAGTTTTCACCAAAACACTACATGTTTAATAGCTATTTAAATCAGACTGAAAATAAGTATCACATTGAAAAGGCAGCATTTTAAAACCCTACAGTTTGGCCCAGGTGTTAAATATTGTCTGAGTGGTACAAGAAAGGAAAAAAAACTAGCAGAATATTTACATTACCCTCACCAACAACACACAGTGGCAGTAGAGTGTAATAACTACAAGCTGCATTGCAGCAATTCACCATGTTCACTTTGACCTCATCTTTTAAATCTATGACCTCTAACATTTAAGGAGAGGCAGTGACTTTTAACCCAGAGACCGAGATAATGCTCTGGGCAACTGGGTTTGAATCCCACTATGGTAGATGGTGGAAGTTGAATTTAATAAACACCTGGAATTAAGAGTCTATGACGACCGGGAATCCATTGCCAATTATTGGAAAAACCCATCTGGTTCACTAATGTTCTTTATGGAAGGAAACTGATGTCCTTACCTGTCTGGCCTACATGTGAACTCCAGACCCACAGTAATGTGGTTGACTTTTAATTGTCCCTCTGGGAAATTAGAGATGGGTAAAAAATGCCTAATCAGTGATGCCCTCATCCTGTGAATGACTGAGAAAAAAAGGACAAGGGCATCAGGTGAGTGGAAACATCATTAAGTTCCCCTCCAAGCCAGACACATCTTGACTTGGAACCATTTCTTTAGCATCGCTCGGTCAAAATCCTTGGCCTCCCTTCCTCAGAGCACTGTGGGTTTACATATCCCTCATGGGCTGGAGTGGTTCAAGACAGTTCATCATCACCTATTCAAAGGCAATTCAGGACAGGCAATAAATGTTGACTTTATTACTGATACCCACATCTATTTAAAAAAGTAAAAACAATCATTTAGATTTCCTTCCATTGGAATCTAAAGATTTCCATGATTTCTTCTAGAAATATCCTACAGAAACTCAAAAGATGAATAAAACACCTACCACATTTTCCTTGGTGTGTTCTACCCAACTGGATTTTAACAGTTCATTGCAAATTTGGACTCAATGGATTGGAATTCCCTCAGAGTTCAGATTTGGGCAAACTGTATCCTAGCAGGTGGCTCACATTTGACCTGATTTTGAACATCAAGCTCATTGTTGAGCTGTTGGCAACTGTCACACATTCCTGTTAGCTAACTCTCCTGTTAGCTAACTCTCCTGCAGGGCAAGAATGTGGTTCACCACATTGCCAGCATCGGTCTCACTATTGGGGTTCTACCTTTCAGTGGGAAGTTGTTCAGATGTCAGGCTCATAGCAGATAAAGCAGACCTGGGTCCACACTATTTCAGGGGACATCAGTTTTTTTTCAGGGGTACTAAAATATATGTCTCAGAACCTTAATTTGTTTTGGTAAGGGGCTAATTATTACATTTGGTGGCAGCCAGAGATATCTGAAATCTCAGTTTTGGGTCAGATGTCTTCGAGAATCTTAAAGATGTGCAATGCTGATCTCCAAATTTTGACTTCAACATGCCTGCATTTAAGCAACATAATTTTTGTCTGGCCTTTACACCCGCCCCACCCCACTCATTTATTTCTCAGCCCTCTTCCCCTTCTCCCAATCCTGATGAAGGCTCCTGCCCAAAACATCAACTCTCCTGCTCTTCTGATGCCACTTCACCTGCTGTGCTTTATCCAGCTCCACATTTTATCAATTTTGTCTGATTTCTACTCTAACTGAACTAGTTAAACAAATCTTATTTTTTGATTAAATCCTTGGCTTCAGTTTCTTTATCAAATGTCTTAATGTTTTATGATCAAAGGTCAAAGTCCTGAATTCATTACCTGTGCAAAGTAGAGTTTTAGCTTTTTCCCATTGAACTTTGTTTCATGGAGCTCTATTCTGGCACGGGCTGCTACTTTAGGATTGCTGAAGTTAATTCGTACACGTCTGAAACTTTTAAACAGTTGGAATGTGGCATGGTCATCATAGGCCAAGAATAGTGCCTCAAATTTCTCCTGTATTTAAGAAACACAAAAGAATACAAAAACTTAAAATGCTGACATTTCACAACTTTTCTCCAAACATCTCAACCTTTAAACAATGTCCTTTGGAAATATCAAAATTTGCATTCAGCAAAATTGTATATGTACAACTTCATATTCACATGAATAACAAGGTTCAAATCAATGGGATCTTGTAAATAAATGCAAAAAATAAAAGTAATACAAAGGTCCAGTTTCACAGTAAGAACAATTTCTTTGCAACTGAAAGAATGCTGGAGACACAAGCAGAGGCTAAAAATGGTCACATTGAGTTAGGCAGCTGTTTGAAGGATAAAATAACTGTAATAGTGATAATTACAGCAGGCCATTAAAACCAAAGCATAAATTTTCATTTTCCCCACCTTCATGGTAATTGATTGGAAAAGGTCACCTGACACTAGTAAAATCCAAAGGTATTTCATTCCACTACCAGATTACCCATTAAGCAGTAAAAATGAAATTTTACTTGTTCTTGTCAGTGATAAATTCAATTCAAAATAAGAATAGAGATTTCTAGAAATATGCAGCATGCCCAGCAGCATCCATGAAGAATGAAACAGAGTAAATGGGCTGGGTTTTATGGGTTAGGAGTCACAATACTTCCCTATCCTATAGAAACATCCACCATGAGCTGACAAATTTAAAAATGGCTGTGCTTCAGTGATATTATGCTTGAGGAGTAGTCTTAATGAAGTGATGAGGTCATTCTGTGACTTCATGCCTTCCAGGGACAGGAAGTCCCATCCTGAAGAGCTGCCAGCCAATCACATTCACCAGGAGATGAGTAGCCTCAAGAGACCTCAGTTCCAACAGCAGTGACTACTGCAGGAAATCACAGGAGAAGATCTCTAGTGACCAGACTTAGAGATAAGTCTGGGGTTCTTCATGAGGGATCCTAGGAAGGGTGGAGAAGGGTATGGGTGTTTTGCAGGCACAAACTGAGAGTAACACCTTGCGGGAGGATGACCCCAAAGGGTACATAAGGTCCCTGTAAAGATGTATCCTATTTCCTTTCTACTTTTTCACCACAGATGGTGAAGTAGTGGACTGTTCTCCTTCATTCCACCTTCCCCAACCATATGTTGCAGCAGGAGTGGAAACAGGCCCTTAACTGACCAATTAAGAACTTCAATGAGCCCAAGAGTGGGCAATCTGGTCAATGCTTTATTCTCACTATATTACTGCAGACACCTCAGTGATTGAGTAGGAATGTTGATCACTCATCCTAGTTTACACCTCCTATTCACCTGTTAATATGCTGGTTTTGACTGTAAAATTATTTCTAATACTTCAAAAAGCTGTCAAACATTTGGCAGAACCAACCTGAAATGTTAACACCTTTTCTCCACAAATTCCGCCACGCCTGCTGGGCATTTCCAGTATTTTCTAGTTTTATCAGATTTCTAGTTGTGACAGTATTTTGCTTTTGTATTAACATAATGTATTCCATGAAACTGCATTGTTCTGGGTCTTGAAAAAGATAGTGAACCCAAAATATGCATCTCAAACAAGCCTTACATCATTTGAGGAGAACACAAATGCGAGGCAACACACTCTTCAAAGAGGTGTCATTTGGAAATTGTACTCCCTAATTCGCTCATTTTCTCTCCCATTCCTATTCTTGCCCTTGTCTCCATGGTTTGTTAAAGTAAGTACTGTTCTCCAAAATAAAATCAAGTAAGGTGGTAAATGCTGGAAATATCAAACCATAAGACCATAAGACATAGGAGTGGAAGTAAGGGCATTCGGCCCATCGAGTCCACTCCGCCATTCAATCATGGCTGATGGGCATTTCAACTCCACTTACCAGCATTCTCCCCGTAGCCCTTAATTCCTCATGACATCAAGAATCTATCAATCTCTGCCTAGAAGACATTTAGCGTCCCGGCCTCCACTGCACTCTGCGGCAATGAATTCCGCAGGCCAACCACTCTCTGGCTGAAGAAATGTCTCCGCATTTCTGTTCTGAATTGACCCCCTCTAATTTTAAGGCTGTGTTCACGGGTCCTAGTCTCCTCATCTAACGGAAAAAATTTCCCAGCGTCCACCTTTTCCAAGCCATGTATTATCTTGTAAGTTTTTATTAAGTCTCCCCTTAATCTTCTATACTCCAATGAATACATTCCCAGGATCCTCAGCTGTTCCTCATATGTGAGATCAACCATTCCAGGGATCATCCGTGTGAATCTCCGCTGGACACATTCCAGTGCCAGTATGTCCTTCCTGAGGTGTGGGGACCAAAACTGGACACTGTATTCCAAATGGGGCCTAACCAGAGCTTTATAAAGTCTCAGCAGCACAACGGTGCTTTTATATTCCAACCCTGTTGAGATAAACAAAAACAGAAACTCAGCAGGTCTGGCAGCATCTGTTGAGAAAAAGCAGAGTAAGTGTTTTAAGGTCAATTGACCATTCTTCAGAACTGAAAGTAGCTCAGAAAAGGTGGTATATATACTGAAAACAGGGGTGAGTAAGGGAAAGAAAGGACTGATCGAATAGATGGAGATGGAGGCCAGAGAGAGCCAGAAAGACAAATTAGGTAGACAAGGGGATGGATTATAGTAATAAGGTAATAAAAGCTGTTAATGAGAACCATAAGTAGGTAAAAATGGATTGGCTGTGCTGAAAGCAGTCTCTGTCATGACTAGGCAACCAGATTGCAGAGGAACTACATTCCATCTGCAAATATGACACCAGGGTGGAAGATGCCTGCCACTTCAACAGATCACCATGTTTCCTGGGCAACATTTCTGTCTCAGGCCTGCTGCAGTACTCCAAAGAGGCCCAGCACAAACTGGAAGAACAGCATCCCGTTTCCCACTTGGGGACCTTTGCAGTGGCAGGACCTAATATTGAGTTTAATAATTTTAGAAATTGAACATCTTTTTCTCTGTCTTTTACCCATCCACACAATCTGTCATGACATTAGCTGCTTTCAGCAGAGCCAACCTATTTCACCTCATTACATCCTCATTATTAACTTTTCTTTCTGCCTGGCATACTATCATCCATCTCTTTGTCTGCCTTTTGTTCTCTCTCTTTGGGCTCAATCTCCATCCATCTGCTTACTCCTTCCCATCTATCCCTTGTCTTCAGCATACTTACTACATTTTCCTCATTACTATCAGTTCTGAAGGGTGACAAGACTCGAAATGTTAGCTTTGTTTTCTCTCCACAGATGCTCCAGACCTACTGAGATTCCCCAGTAAATACTGTTTTAAGTATTCTTCTATGTTGGTCAAATGTCAAATCTAAGTAAGGGGAATCACAACTCAACTCTTAACACCTTCTTGGTTAGTTATAATTATTAAAAATTTTCCTTTTTAGCATGTAGCTATTACACTTCAATTTAAAAATTAAGTTCTGAATGCATGCATGCAGAAGAGGCAACTAGTCAAACCATATCAGGCGATAGATTATCTCCCTCGTGGGTTATAAATGGGGAATTATTAAGAATTATTATGAGACTATCAAAATTAGTTTTGGTCCCCATGCCTGTGGGGGAAAGGATAAGTTGTCCTTTGACCGTCATTAGGGGAAAAAGTTCAAAATTATTTCGCATGTCTGTTAAAATACTGGAAAGGATTCACCCACAAACATTACTGTCTTTAGCATATGCTTCTTAGCATACAGCAAAGTTTCAATTTTAAATCTGTAAGCCTTGCTGTGTGCAGGTGGTAGTCCAATGCAGTACTTGTCCAAAATACTGCTTTTCCTTTAAAATGTTTCCAATACAAATAAAGACAAGAGGATTCAGCAGGCAATGAAGCCAAACTTCTATTGCATTTCTACACAGAGATATAATTGGTTTGGTGGTTTAACAGAAGAATTAATTAGAAGCACAGTCTGAAATGTATCCACCTTACTCTGTCTTCAACACTAAATTGGTGGACTAATTGTGTAGACTAATTAGACCCATGAGAACGAGGATTAAATATAGAAAATCACTTAAGAACTAGAGATTATTAAATAAATACTGTGCAGATCAAAGTGCTTTTTGCACTACTGGGGCCATCAATACAATATCTGTTGAAATCAATACAATCTATTCCCTTAATTCAAAATGATCTGGTGACTCAATATTTTGAACTGCTCTCCAACTTTTCCATGCTATTTACATTGTTTAATTTAAATTAGCGGATAATTAAAAAAAAGGTTTCAAGTTAGAAATAGAATATGTCCTCTGAATTATGTTCAGATTATGTTCTGAATTATGTTCAGATCATTACTATTATAAGTTAGTAACAAAGCGAGATCCATTACCAGAAAGATTCTAAGATTCATTTGACAAGAATCAAAACAACTCGGAATATTGTTGAAATGTAAATTCTGTTTCACAGTTTTTGATGAATGAAAGTTGACTACTCACAGGATGCATAAATTAAGTTTGTTGGCTGCGTTTACATCGAAAATGAGAGTAGGCTATTTAGTACTTTAAGCTTGCTTTGCCATTCACTTTGAATATGATTGAGCACCCACCTCAATGGTCTGTTTCTGCTTTTTCCTCATATCCCTTGATCCGTTCAGCCCGAAGTGCTACAACCAAGTCCTTCTTGTAATCATACAATAGTTTGGTCTCAACTGCTTTCTGTGGTAGTGAATTCCACAGATTCACCATGCTCTTGGTGAAGAAATTTCTTATCTCAGTCCTAAATGGTTTATCTTGTATCCTTAGGACCCATGATTGCAGATGTCCCTGCCTTCGGGAACTTCCTTCCTGCAGCTGCCATGGCTAGTCATGTTAGAATTTTATAGGTTTCTATGAGAACCTTCCCTCATTCTTCTGAACTCCAGTGAATATAATTGCCCGAAACATTGATTTTCCTGTTCCTCAGATGCTGCCTGAACTGCTGTGCTTTTCCAGCACCACTCTAATCTAGAATCCAGTGAATATAATTCTAACCTATTAAACATTCCTCATACATCAGTCCTGATATCCTAAGGTTAAGCCTAGTGAATACACACTTCACTTCCTCCATAGCAAACATATCCTTCCTCAGAAAAGAGAATGAAAACAGTGTACAGTGTGTCACCAAGTTCCTGTACAATTGCAAAAGATATCCCTGTCCTATACTCAAATCCTGTCATTATGAAGGCCATGACACCATTTGCCGCCTTTACTGCCTGCTGCTTACATGCTTACCTTCAGCGACTGGTGCACAAGCATTCCCCCCCTCTCAATTTATATCCAGTCAGACACCAATCTGCCTTCCAGTTTTTTCTACTAAAGTGGATAACCTCACATTTGTCCATATTATAATGCATTTGCCATCCATTTATCCAGTCATTCAGCTTATCCAAATCACATTGAATCATCTCTGCATCCTCCCTTCAACTCACTCTTACACATGACTTTGTCATCTGCAAATTTGGAAATATTACATTTAGTTCCCTAATTAAATTCATTAACATACTGACTTTGCACATGACTTTGTCATCTGCAAATTCAGAAATATTACATTTAGTTACCTAATTAAATTAATTAACATATCGTGAATAGCTGGATTCCTATCATTGATCCCTGCACTATTCCACTAGTGATGCCAGCCATTCAATAAAAGACCATTTATTGCTCTTCTTTTGTTTCCTATTCTATCCATCTCAATACATTACCTCAATCCCATGCAATTTAATTTTATACATTAATCTCTTATATGGGACTTTGTCAAATGCCTTCAGAAAGTCCAAATAAACCATGTCCACTGGTTCCCCTTCATCAACTCTACTAGTTACATCCTCAAAGAATTCCACTAGATTTGTCAAGCATGATTTCACTCTCTTTCCAAATGCTCAGCTATTAATTCTTTTGCAATGGACTGTAGCATTTTTCCCACTACTGACATCAGACTGAATGATCTATGATTCCTGGTTTTCTCTCTGCCTTCCTTTGTAAATAGAAGGGTTGCATTAGTTACCCTCCAATTTGCAGGAACGGTTCCAGCGTCGAAAGAAACTTGGAAGATGGCCACTAGTGCATCCATTATATCTAGGGCCACTTCCATAAGTACTCTGAGTTATAGATTATCTAGGCCTGGGAATTTATTGGTCTTCAATCCTATCAATTTTCCCAGTAGCATTTCCCTATTAATACAAATTTCCTTCAGTAACTCCCCTTCCCTACGCCTCTCTCCCACCAGAAAGAAGGACTTGATGAAAGGGATAAACCACTCATGGTTACCAAAGGTGTTCATGAAACATATCCAATCAAACCTAAGGCTTACAAGGTAGAAAAAACTCATGGTAGGCCAGAGGATTGGAATTTTCTTTTTTTAGGAGGAAATTGATTATGAAAATAAATTGGCAAGAAAAATAAAAACAACAGCAAGAGCTTCTGCAGGTATGTAATAGGAAAGCAAGTAGCTAAAGTGAATGTGGGACCCTTGGAGGATGTGATTGGGGAATAGATAATGGGAAGCAGGGAAATTATGCTAATAGTAGAAAATATCTTGTAACATTTCTATTACAAGGGACAAAGTTATTTGACAAACCCATGGGACTGAATTGGAGATGCCGGTGTTGGACTGGGGTGTACAAAGTTAAAAATCTCACAACACCAGGTTATAGTCCAACAGGTTTAATTGGAAGCACACTAGCTTTCGGAGCACTGCTCCTTCGTCAGGTGAATGTGGAGGACAAAATTGTAAGGCACAGAATTTATAGCAAAAGTTTACAGTGTGATGTAACCAAAATTATACATTAAAAAATACCTTGATTGTCTGTTGAGTCTTTCATCTGTTTGAATACCATGATAGTTTCACTTCTTTCATGTGTAAATCACAAAACTTTTTTTAAAAGTTGCATTCTCAGGTTAACTGTAACGATTGGTGACAGCTAGACAATATGTTGAAGGTGTTAGCCCCCTGTGTTCTCTGTCTATGCCATGATGTTTAGGTTGATTCTAATCTAAAAAGTGAGATAAGAGTTTTACATGAATTAATGCAGTTTTTGAGCAAAGTACAATGTAACTCTGCAAGTACAAATTCATCCCACAAACGTATATGCATATGGGTTGTGCATGTGGGTCGTTGTGTGTGTGTGTGTGTGTCTGTTTAGATTAGATTAGATTACTTACAGTGTGGAAACAGGCCCTTCGGCCCAACAAGTCCACACTGACCTGCTGAAGCGCAACCCACCCATACCCCTTACCTTACACTACGGGCAATTTAGCATGGCCAATTCACCTGACCCGCACATCTTTGGACTGTGGGAGGAAACCAGAACACCCTGAGGAAACCCACGCAGACACGGGGAGAATGTGCAAACTTCACACAGTCAGTCGCCTGAGGCGGGAATTGAACCCAGGTCCCTGGTCTGTCTGTCTGTCTGGGTTAGTGGATTGTGAGTATAAGAGAGAGCATATATATGTGTGTATGAGAGTGTAGAGTGTCTTAAGTCTGTGAGAGGGTGAGTGTGTGAGTGCGGGAGTGTGTGACTGAAGGCAGACATTAATAGCCTTCATCCAAGATTTTAAAGAAATGTCTGCAGAGATAATGGAGTCATTGGTTGAAATATCCCAGAACACATGAGAATCCAGAAGGATTCCAGTGGATCAGAAATCTGACAATGTGACATCTCCAAGGAGGAACGGTTACAGAAACTATAGGCCTATTAGCCTGTCATTGTGAAGATATTAGAATCCATTATTAAAAGGAAATCCTAATGCAATCAAAGAGTAATCATGGTTTGTGAAAGAGAAATCATGTTTGACAAGTTTGCTAGAATTCTTTGAGAATATTACAAGCAGAGTTGATAAAGGCGAACCAATTGGTGCAATGTGTTTGGATTTTAAGTAGGCATTTGATAAGGTGCCATACAAAAGATTACTGCACAAGGTAAGGATTCACATTATTAGGGCCAATGTATCAGCATCAACTGGGGATTGGTTAACACACAGAAAACAGAGTTGAGACTTTTCAGAGAATTGAACACTATGAGGAGCTGGCACGAGAATTGAAGGCTGGGGCAGATGAACCAAGATTTTATAGAATGGATAGGGCAGGCTTAAAGAGTTGAACAGCCTATTTCTTTGCTAACTTTTTATATTCTTAATTGTTTCTGTCACAGTTTATAATACAGTAGTCCCCCTGTAGCCGCGGATGCCTGAAACCGCAGATAGGAGCGAACCCATTCATTTCAATGGGAAATTTACCTCCCCGGCAGACCCCTGGTCCCGGTTTTGGAACATTCCATATAATACGTTAGTTTGCTATTCCAGTTCCATCTGATGTTGACATCTAAGGATCTTTTGGAAGGTTACAGAAAATCCAGTCAGATGATTATAGCCGTCTCTTTGTTGTTTAATGCGTTATTAAAAACAAATTGGGTGCGGCGGCGGGGGGGTGAGCTCAACTGGTCAATTGGCTGTACAGCTGATTTGCAATGCACAGTAGCAGCACAGGTTTAATTCCTGCACTGGCAGAGATGAATATGAAGGTCCATCCATCTCAAAACTCCACTCTCACCTGAGGCGTGGTGACCCTTAGATTAGACCAACACCAGTCCCCTCTCTCTCTCTTTGATGAGAGAGCAGCTCTATGGCCCTCTGGAATTATGGCAAGTTACATTCCTAAAATAGTCACTAAATATATATATTAATATATACTTGTATTTTTAAATCCATTTTTTACAGTTGTTTGATTAACGTTCTAAATGTTAACACAGTGATGTTTCTCAATATTAGTTTATTTGCTCACAGTCTTCTGTGTTACAAATTCACAGAGATTAGATTTATGGAATTAAATTGTTACCTAAGGGAACAATGTAATGCAGTCGTGGGAGAGGATGGGAGAATGGCACCAAATGAGTTACTCACTTGGAGAGCCAGAGCACACGTGACAGGCTGAATGGCTTCTTTCTCTTCTGTAACAAATGTGAGATTCTGTGATTATGGCAGGATAAATATAATGTGCCATTTTCTTTCAACCTCTGTGCGACCAACTAATCCAGGATGCTGCCTGGACTGGAGGGCATTTCTTATGAAGAAAGATTGAGATTTTTCTCATTGGAGCGAAGAATGGTGAGAGGCGACTTGATAGAGATGTACAAATGATGAGAGGCAGAGATAGAGCAGATAGTCAAAGACTTTTTCCCAGGGTAAAAATGGCTATCACAAGGGGGCATAATTTTAAATGATTAGAGTCGGTTCTTTACACAGAGAGTGGCAGTGCATAGAATGCACTGCCAGAGGTGGGAGTAGAGATTATTAGGACATTAGGACATTTAAGTGATTCTTGGATAGGCACATAGATGATAGTAAAATGAAGGGTATGTAAGTTAGGTTGATCTAGTAGGATAAAAAGTCAGCACAACATCAAGGCCGAACAGCCTGTACTGTGCTGTTTTGTTCTATGTTCTATTAGGCATACCACATGAAAACATACAGTATGCTTGCCTTCATTGGCAGGGGCGTTGAATATAAAAGTTGGCAAGTTATGTCAAAGCTGTCCAAAACTTCAGTTGGGCCATATTTGGAATATTGCATGCAGTACTGGTTGCCACACTACCAAAGGGTCATGGATGTTTTGTCGAGGGTTTTAGTTATGAGGAGAGGTTGGAAAACTCTGATTGTTTTCAGTGAATGACGGAGGCTGAGGAGTGACCTGATAGAAGTCAACAAAGTGAGAGGTAGAGGTAGGATGGAAAGTCAGAAGCTTTATCCGAGGGTCAAAAGGTGCACTACAAGGTGGGACGTGGCTCAGTGGTTAGCACTGCTGCCTCACAGTGCCAGGGACCCAGAGTCGATTCCAACCTTGGGCGACTGTCTGTGTGGAGTTTGCACATTCTCCCCCTGTGTCTGCATAGGTTTCCTCCGGTTGTTCCAGTTTCCTTCTACAATCCAAAGATATGCAGGTTAGGTGAATTGGCCATGCTAAATTGCCTCATAGTGTTCAGGGATATGTAGGTTAGAGTCAACTGTGGGGGAATGGGTCTGGGTGGCATACTCTTCAGAGGGTCAGTGTGGACTTGTTGGGTCGAAGGGCCTGTTTCCACACTGTAGGGATTCTATTCAATTCAACAATAGTGCACAGGTTCAAGGTGAGAGGGGACAAGTTTGGGGGAGAAGTGCAAGGGAAATGTTTCACCCAGAGGGTGGTGGGTACCTGGAACGCATTGCCAACAGAGATGGTGGAAGCAGGCATGATAGCAATGTTTAAGGCGTGGGTTGATAGACACATGAACAGGAGGTGAGTAGAGGGATAGCAACAGTGTATAGGCACGATGTAATGGGTCTAAATAAGGAATAGAAATTGGTGCAACTTTGGTGGGTCAAATGGCGTGTTCAAATGCTGCACTGAATTGTATTGTATATTAATTTCGGGACTGTTAATTACACTGTTAGTGAAAGAATAACAGTAGAGAATGGCTAAGAGAAATTGGAAAAGTAAACAGACAGAAGAGGGAAAAAAGGGAAAAACCAAAAATAAACACAAAAACAACGGGCTCAGTGTTGATCCCCTCCCACCCATCTCCATCATGAGACATAAAAGTCAACAAAGTGAGAGGTAGAGATAGGATGGAAAGTCAGAAGCTTTATCCAAGGGTCAAAAGGTGCACTACAAGGGTGAGAGAGACTGTTACGAATATCAATCAACAGACCCAGTGCCTATTTTAACTGCAGTGAATATCTAAAAATCCAAAAGTCCCCAGGTCATCTCATTAACACACTTGAATCAGGGTTCCAATACAATTGGGGGTGAGGTTTAAAATTCACTGATCATGAGATCATAACAAATTGGATTGGTAGTTGATCTTTCAGCGCTTTATATCTGCTTTACCATGGATGTTTACAGCACAGAAGAGCTTGTGAATTCTGTACCATCATAGGGCATTCTACGTCCTAACCAATGAAAATAAAAATCAAGGCAGATGTAAAACAGGTTATCAACTAATTACCACAAGTTACATTATCTCACAAAGTTTAAATTACCCACATTGAGATATCTGATTAGCCAGAGATAGCAGTGTGAATGGCCCAATGGAATAGTTATACAGAAAAGAAAGCATTACTGTATAGACTTTCAGATAGATTTTAGGAAACTTCAATTTGGACTACTGTTGTGACATTAGTATACATTTTATCATTTTCAATCAGCAGGACAGGCATTTGTTTATTTCCATTTAAGCAGATGTTGAAATTTATATTATTCACATGTAGATTAGTTTCAGATTACTTGTATTAATATCTAATAGAAGTAGAAAATGGAATGTTCGTCTGAATAAACAAATGTCTATACTAATCTGCAGGGATTTGCAGAAATTATCTTTCATGAGATTTCCAGTTTTCTGAAACAGGGCTTACATATGCCTATATTCTGACAATATAACATGCAAAAGCCAGATCTTACACAACCAAGTCTGAGGGTGAATATATTACATGGCAACTAATATACCACCCTGACAAGCAAAACAACGCAGCTCATTAAGTGCTGATTGGTGAACTAGTGTGAGTATCTAGTCCTACCATTGACCTCAACACTGTTTTTTAAATAGATATTTTTATTGGAAATTTAACATTTTTACAAGTTTACAAAAGTAAAAAAAATCTCAAGTACAAACATTGATAAACAATTAAATCTTAAATAAATAATAACCAAAATTTAACAAAAGAAAAAAAAACACAACTAACTACTAATCTAACCTACAACTAACCAGAGTGTATAATTAAGTCTCTTACATTATTCAAATAAGAGAAAGGAAAAAAAAACCAACGGATAACACAGAAATTGGATATTGAGATACATGCTTGGAATGCATTAACACCAAATGTGACAAAACCCGTATTCATGCGGGATTCCTCTCCCAAGGGGCCCTGGACCAGCCAAGTTCGCAATCTTAATTAAATAAAAGCCCTTGTTAGGATAGCCGAAATATAGGTATTTATATAATTCAAGAAGGGCTGCCATATTTTATGGAATAATTCAATCTTTCAGTGCACCATATTTGTAAGGAAGTAAAGGGGAATACATTCCATAATTAATCTGTGCCAATTTGAAAGTCCAGAGGGGCCCTCAGCCACCCAGTTTACCAAAATATTTTTCCTTGCACAGAAAGAGAGAATAGAAAATAATCTCTTCCCGTGCATATCCAAGGGAGGGTAAGTTCGAAAAGCCCAAAAGGAGAGATACAGGGTCCACTTTAATTTCTGTCAGGGTACTTGCTACTTTTGCCCAATATCTATGGATCTTATGACAGGTCCATAGGCAATGTACAAGAGTCCCCACCTCTATTTTACATTTGGGACACATTGGAGATGCTCCTCCTTAAATTTTGCCAATCAATCCGGTGCTATATGGGCCCTATGAAGTATGTGTTGCTGGTTAAAGCGCAGCAGGTCAGGCAGCATCTAAGGAACAGGAAATTCGACATTTCGGGCATAAGCCCTTCATCAGGAATGAGGAAAGTGTGTCCATCAGGCTAAGCTAAAAGCTAGGGAGGAGGGACTTGGGGGAGGGACGATGGAGATGTGATAGGTGGAAGGAGGTCAAGGTGAGGGTGATAGGCCGGAGTGGGGTGGGGGCGGAGAGGTCAGGAAGAAAATTGCAGGTTAGGAGGGCGGTGCTGAGTTCGAGGGAATCGACTGAGACAAGGTGGGGGGTAGGGGAAATGAGGAAACTGGAGAAATCTGAGTTCATCCCTTGTGGTTGGAGGGTTCCCAGGCGGAAGATGAGGCGCTCTTCCTCCAACCGTCGTGTTGTTATGTTCTGGCGATGGAGGAGTCCAAGGACCTGCATGTCCTTGGTGGAGTGGGAGGGAGAGTTAAAGTGTTGAGCCACGGGGTGGTTGGGTTGGTTGGTCGGTCCGGGCATCCCAGAGGTGTTCCCTGAAGCGTTCCGCAAGTAGGCGGCCCGTCTCCCCAATATGGAGGAGGCCACATCGGGTGCAGCGGATGCAATAGATGATGTGTGTGGAGGTGCAGGTGAATTTGTGGCGGATATGGAAGGATCCCTTGGGGCCTTGGAGAGAGGTAAGGGAGGAGGTGTGGGCACAAGTTTTGCATTTCCTGCATTGCATGTGCAGGTGCCGGGATTGGAGGTTGGGTTGGTGGGGGGTGCGGACCTGACAAGGGAGTCATGAAGGGAGTGGTCTTTGCGGAATGCTGATAGGGGAGGGGAGGGAAATATATCCTTGGTGGTGGGGTCTGTTTGGAGGTGGCGGAAATGACGGCGGATGATACGCTGTATACGGAGGTTGGTGGGGTGGTAGGTGAGAACCAGTGGGGTTCTGTCCTGGTGGCCGTTAGAGGGGTAGGGCTCAAGGGCAGAGGAGCGGGAAGTGGAGGAGATGCGGTGGAGGCCATCATCGATCACGTCTGGGGGGAATCTGCGGTCTTTGAAGAAGGAGGCCATCTGGGCTGTACGGTATTGGAACTGATCCTCCTGGGAGCAGATGCGGCGGAGACGAAGGAATTGGGAATATGGGATGGCGTTTTTACAGGGGGCAGGGTGGGAGGAGGTGTAGTCCAGGTAGCTGTGGGAGTCAGTCGGTTTATAGTAGATGTCTGTGTTGATTCGGTTGCCCGAGATAGAAATGGAAAGGTCTAGGAAGGGGAGGGAGGAGTCTGAGATGGTCCAGGTGAATTTGTGGTCGGGATGGAAGGTGTTGGTAAAGTTGATGAACTGTTCAACCTCCTCGTGGGAGCACGAGGCAGCGCCGATACAGTCATCGATGTAACGGAGGAAAAGGTGGGGGGTGGTGCCAGTGTAGTTGCGTAAGATGGACGGTTCCCTCCTCCCACCCTGCCCCCTGTAAAAACGCCATCCCATATTCCCAAATCCTTCGTCTCCGCCGCATCTGCTCCTAGGAGGACCAGTTCCAATACTATACAGCCCAGATGGCCTTCTTCTTCAAAGATCGCAGAATCCCCCCAGACGTGATCGAAGATGCCTTCCACTGCATCTCCTCCACTTCCCGCTCCTCTGCCCTTGAGCCCCGCCCCTCCAACCGCCACCAGGACAGAACCCCACTGGTTCTCACCTACCACCCCACCAACCTCCGTATACAGCGTATCATCCACCGTCATTTCCGCCATCTCCAAACGGACCCCACCACCAGGGATATATTTCCCTCCCCTCCCCTATCAGCGTTCCGCAAAGACCACTCCCTTTGTGACTTCCTCATCAGGTCTACACCCTCCACCAACCCAACCTCCAATCCTGGCACCTTCCCCTGCAACCGCAGGAAATGCAAAACTTGTGCCCACACCTCCTCCCTTACCTCTCTCCAAGGCCCCAAGGGATCCTTCCATGTCCGCCACAAATTCACCTGCACCTCCACACACATCATCTATCGCATCTGCTGCACCTGATGTGGCCTCCTCTATATTGGGGAGACGGGCCGCCTACTTGCGGAACGCTTCAGGGAACACCTCTGGGATGCCCGGACCGACCAACCAACCCAACCACCCCGTGGCTCAACACTTTAACTCTCCCTCCCACTCCACCAAGGACATGCAGGTCCTTGGACTCCTCCATCGCCAGACCATAACAACACGATGGTTGGAGGAAGAGCGCCTCATCTTCCGCCTGGGAACCCTCCAACCACAAGGGATGAACTCAGATTTCTCCAGTTTCCTCATTTCCCCTACCCCCCACCTTGTCTCAGTCGATTCCCTCGAACTCAACACCGCCCTCCTAACCTGCAATTTTCTTCCTGACCTCTCCGCCCCCACCCCACTCCGGCCTATCACCCTCACCTTGACCTCCTTCCAGCTATCACATCTCCACCGCCCCTCCCCCAAGTCCCTCCTCCCTAGCTTTTATCTTAGCCTGATGGACACACTTTCCTCATTCCTGATGAAGGGCTTATGCCCGAAACGTCAAATTTCCTGTTCCTTAGATGCTGCCTGACCTGCTGCGCTTTAACCAGCAACACATTTTCAGCTCTGATCTCCAGCATCTGCAGACCTCACTTTTTACCCTATGAAGTATCTTCAGCTGGATAGCCTGAGTTCTGTTGCAGATGGTGATTCTTCTGGCGTTTTCCCAAATGTCATTCCACGTTTCTATAGAGATTTCTAGTCCCAAATCCTGATCCTATGTTTTAAGCAGATTGTCCATATCTCCCAATACTTCATCATGCAGTAAATGATAAATAGTTCTGATGGAAGATACCCCCATTGGTCATAGCACTCTACATTCTCTATCTGATTGATAAAGACTATCTAATAATATAGTCTTCTTCTGTATATAATCTCGAATTTGAAAGTATCGAAAGTATTGAACTCTGAATTTCTGACGCAGCTGTTCAAAAGACATCAGGACCCCTTCTTTAAATAGGTCCCCTAAAACATGAGATACCCCTGGATCTCCAGAGTTTAAAAGTGGCATCTGTAAACCCCAGTTGAAATCCCCATGCTCCCACTATCGGAGCATAGGGGGATGTTTTATATGAGTTGCCCTCATTTTGCTGCATTATATTCCAAGCTTTAATTATGTTTAGTATTATAGGGGTTTTACAGTGATCTGTAATGATTTTCCTCTTCTCTGAAACTAAAAGGTTAATAAGTGGGCATTTTACTTGAGAAGCCTCGATGCCCAGGCAGATTGATTGTGGATCAGACAAGACCCAATCAGCTATGTAACTTAATAGGGAACTTAACTGATATTTCCTAAAATCTGGGAAGTCTAATCCTCCCCTTGCCTGTGGAAGCTGTAGCTTCTTCAGCTTAATGAGGGGCCGTCTATGATTCCAGATAAAGGAACCCAGCCAGCCATATAATTTACATAGTGCCAGCCTTGGCAGCATCACCAGAAGCATTTTCAGAGGGTATAGGAGACGGGGCAAGACATTCATTTTAATTAGTGCTATTCTACCCAGCCAGGAAATTGGAAGGTCTCCCCATCGCTGGAGGTCCTGCCTTATCCTTTCCAGTAAATGCACAAAGTTGGCCTTGTATAACTGACCAAATACTGGGGTAATTAAAATGCCCAAATATAAGAAACCCTCCAGGGACCACCAGAAGGGAAAGTGGGATCCGTCCACTAAGTGGGGTATCATAGCAAGGGCACCCATTGGCATAGCCTCCAGTTTTGAGAAATTAATTTTATAGCCTGAGAATGCACGAAATATATTAATAACTTGGATTAAGCGAGGCACGGACATCAGAGGATTACTGAGGAATAGACGAACATCATCTGCATAAAGGGTAATTTTATGTTTACCTATACCAATCCTTGGGGCCGCTCAATTATTAGCGTAAATAACAATGGCGAGAGAGGACATCCCTGACGGCAGCCCCTATCCACACTGAAGCTATCCGAGCCTAATCCATTGGTAACCACAACTGCTTTGGGATCACTATACAGTGTTGAGACCCATTTGGTAAACACCTTTCCAACGCCAAACCTTTCCAATGTGTAAAACAAATATGACCATTCAACCCTATCGAATACCTTTTCCGCATCTAATGAAACTACTACTCCTGGTATCTTTCCCTGATGGCAGGCCTGAATCATATTCAAAACCCTTCTAATATTATTGGATGATCTACGGCCCTTAATAAACCCTGTCTGATCCTCCTTTATGATATGTGGCAGTACCCTTTCTAGTCTCAATGCTAACGTTTTAGAAAGGATTTTAAAATCTACATTTAGCAAGGATATTGGTCTGTATGACGTGCAATCTTCTGGGTCCTTTCCTTTTTTAAGGATAAGAGAGATATTTGCCTCTTTCAACGAAGGCGGGAGACAGCCCTGACTGTATGCATAGTTATACATGTCCATAAGTGGGCCAACCAATATTTCTGTAAATTCTTTATAGAATTCAGCTTGAAAGCCATCTGGGCCAGGTTCCTTACCACTCTGAAGTTGTCTGATTGCATCAAGTATTTCTTGGATTGTTAGGGGAGCATTCAGGACCGATACCTGTTCCAGAGTTAGGTCCGGAAAGGTCAAATTTTTGAAAAACGATTGCATCCTCCTAGTCCTGTCTTCACAATCCTGTGATTTATATAAATCAGATTAAAATTTTCTAAAGATTGGGTTAATCCTTTTATGATCATGAGTCAAAATACCCATACTTTCCTTGATAGACGTGATAGTTTGAGGGGCCTTTTTTTCCTTTGCAAGAAATTCTAAGTATCTACCCAGTTTATCGCCAAATTCATAAAACCTTCGTTTTGTAAATAATATTCCCCTCTTAGCCGTTAGGGTAAGCGTGATGTTTAGAGCTGTCCTAAGTGCCGTAATCCTTTGTAATTTGATAATAGAAGGTCTGTCAGCGTATGCTGTTTCAGCCACTTTTAAGTGAGCTTCGAGCAGACGCTGTTGTTCTCCCTTTAATTTTTTCTGGGTCGCTGACTATGAGATGATCAAACCTCGCACGTAAGTTTTGGTGGTCTCCCACATCATTGATGGGTTACTAGCCGTACCTAAATTAATTTCTAAAATGTTTTAAATTCTTGAGAGAAGTGCCTTACAAATTTACTATCTTTCGTCAGGAAGGGTTACATACGCCAATGCCGAGGGGATGTCTCATTGTTCCTCGCCTTAATTTCCATATATACAGCAGCGTGATCAGAAATTGCTATACTACCTATTTTACAGGATGTTATGGAATTTTTAAAAATCGAGGGGGCAAAAAACATATCAATTCTGGTATGACATTTATGTGGATTGGAGTAAAAAGAAAAATCTCTGTCCTGTGGATGAAGACATCTCCACACATCTACTAGTCCTAATTCTTTGTTCAAATCCCACCAATTGTCTAGATCTGGGAGATACTCCAGCAGTACTCTTGGGAATCCTATCCACTTCCGGATCCATAATACAATTAAAGTCTCCCCCTATAATTGTATGACGGGCACCGAGAGGTATCAATTTTGAGAAGATTTCTGTTATAAGTTTAAAAGGATGTGCCGGGTGGCAATACAAATTTAAAATCCCATATTCCTCTCCATTTATAAGGGCTTTAATCAGAACATATCACCCAGATTCGTCTTTTATCTGATTTAGAATTTTGAAAGGGAAATTCTTCCGAATAAGAATAACAACTCCCCTGCTTTTTGAGCTAAAAGAAGAAAAAAAGGCCTGATCAAATCCACCCTGTCATAATTTCAAGTGTTCTTTATCCAACAAGTGTGTCTCCTGTAGGAGAGCTATATCAACCCTTTCTTTCTTGAGGTTTGAGAATATTTTCTTCCTTTTGATTGGCGAATTACTCCCCTTGACGTTCCAGGTGCACCACTTAATCAACTGATCAACCATAATTGTCCGGGCAAATCCGAGACCCCTTGGGAGGGGAAGCCCTATCCAGAACATCCTGAGCATAGAGCATATAAAATTCACAAAAATAAAGGCTTTCCAATACACTCACAACAGTATAATAAAAAACTATTTCTAAATAAAAAAATAAAACGTATTTAAATGGAGATTTTTCCCCCTTGTTCCCGGGGGTATCACTTCCTTTCCAAAGCGCCTTGACCCAGGCGCTCCTCAATAGGATGAGGAAAATTCAAATATACTACAGAGCTAGAGTTAACAGTGAGCACCCTATCCCCAGCTTCCAACTACACCAACACCTGGATATATTTAGTAATGTTAATATCATGTATAAACATATATAACTATAAAATTACAACCTGAACAAGTAATAATTAAATATAATAATACAAAATAACAAGGGAAAACAACCCCGCTCCTACAGACAGAAGTAAAATAGAATAAGGTAACCACCAACATTAACTAGACCCCCCCAGCCTAATATATATAATATATATATTATAAATAAATAACCGGGGGGGGGGGGGAGAAAATCGTTAAGTAGAGAACAAATAAATAAATCCCTCTCCCCACCCCCCAAGATAATATTAAACAGCAAGGTAAAAAAATAGGGGGGATATAAACCGGAGTAGGGGAAGGCAAACCAACATCAATTATCTCTTACAATTTATCTAAGAGAGTCCAAAAATTCCTTGGCCTTTTCCAGCGATCCAAAGTTATACACGGGTCCTTCATGGTGAAAGCGTGGCATCGCTGGGTAGCGTAAAGAGTACTGAATATTTAAGTCCCTTAAACACTTCTTCGCCTTATCGAATGCCTTCCTCTTTTGGACCAGAGCTGGGGAAAAGTCCTGGAATAATGTGATCTTGGATCCTTTGTAGATCATAGCTAGCGGATCTTTTCCAAGATTTCTCGAGGCTTCTAGGAGTATCTGACTCTCCTTATAGCTCTGCAGCCGGAACAGGACCGGGCAGGGGCTCTGGTTCGAGCCGGGCCCATGTATTGCAACCCGGTAGGCCCATTCTACCCTTACCTGGCCTGATCCAGCCTCCAGATTTAACAGCTGTGGAAGCCACTGTTCGAGAAACGCTGTAAACTGGCCTTCCTCTTCCCGTTCGAGAAGGCCCAGCAAACGAATATTTTTTCTACGACCTCAATTCTCGAGGTCGTTAATATGATTCTCCAAGGTCCGGACTTGCTGTTTGAGAGTTCGGACCCAATCCACGGCCGATTGCGCTGTAGTTTCGGAGGTCGCGGCCTTTAGTTCCGTCCCTCCATCTCGGCGCTCGATTTCCTTAATGCCTTGGTCGTGCCTTTGCAGTGCAGCCGAGAGTGAGTCCCATCAACTTCGGGATTCTTCAATAAAAGCATCGATCTTCGTATCCAGTTTGGAGATGATTTCCACAAGGCTCGCCACCGTAGTTAAGTCCCCCGTGGTGGCTGCGGCCTCTGCTGCAGCTGGAGAGGGTGGGGGAGGGGTTCCTGCTTGTTGAGAGCTGCGGGCTCCCTTCCCTTTAGTCATTTTTACTGAAGACTAAATTGTTTAATTTCAATACTAAACAACTAATTACATTAAGTAAAAGCTATTTTAAATGATTTTGTGAGTATGGTGGGGGTGGGTGACCCACTTTGCCCAAGTCTTGGGAGGAGCACTCTAGATCCAGACTTGCTGAGCGCCGCCATCTTGGATCCCCCCGACCTCAACACTGTTAACCTGAGTTTCCAGAAGTTGCCAGATAATTAGAGGCTGGAAGCCTCTGGATCCTGAAGTCCATTTGTCAAGACCGAATCCTTGGGGGTTCCAGTCGAGAGATTACAAATTTACTTTACTTCATGCGGGGTCATGAGTCACACGGTGTTAGGCATCAAGGGAAGGTATGGTTTTTTTAGAGACCACCCCTTTGCTTCTAATTGTCCCTTTCTCACCCACTTGTGAGGCAGGTAGTCAGAAAGATGGCAAGTTAAGGCTAATAAGTGGTAATTAATTCACTACTTAAGGACCTTAAATCCCATACAATTATTAAATTAGTGGAAAGTGGATGAGTTTCCCCCATGCCTTTCTTGCCCAATTATTCCCCCGCCTTATCACTTACCTCACTCCCTCCAGGGAGGAAAAAAAATCATGCCCCTAGTGATACAGGATATCCGCTTACATGGCTTATATATAGAGGCTTTCAGAAAAGGTTTACAAAGATGTTGCCAGGGTTGGATGATTTCAGCTATAGGGAAAGGCTGAATAGGCTGGGAATATTTTCCCTGGAGCATCAGAGGCTGATGGGTGACCTTATAGAGGTTTATAAAATCATGATGAGCATGGATAGGGTGAATTGTCAAGATCATAGGGCAAAGGTTTAGGGCATAGGTTTAAGATGAGAAAGGAAAGATTTAAAAGTGACCCACCTAAAAGGTAACTTTTTCAGGCAGAGGTGGTGTGTGTATGGAATGAACTCTCAGAGTAAGTAGTGGAGGCTAGTAGAATAACCACATTTCAAAATCATCTGGATGGATACATGAATAGGAAGCGTTTAGAGAGATATGGGCCAAATTCTGGCAAATGGGACTAGATTAATTTAGAATATCTGGTTAGCATGGACGAGTTGAACCGAAGGGTCTGTTTCAATGCTGTATTGCTCTATGACTATGACCTCCACTTTCTAGCCAAGTATTTCATCCCTCTCGCTGATAATCAGACTGTTCATATCCTTGTTGTCATAGTTAACCTCCAGGTAAACGTCAGACCACATATTACTAACACCACCTGTTTTCAACTCTACTAAATCACCCAACTGAGTTCTTGCCTCAGCGCACCTGGTGTTCAACCCTCAACCACACATTTCTTACCTCTACACTTGACAATTTGAATATATGACTGGCCAGCGTCCTCCGTTCTATCTTCTATAATCTAATGTCATCCAAACTTCTGCTGCCCATGTCCTGAACAATGCAAATTCCCATTCTCCCATCACCTCCTTGCCTATTGACTTACCTTGATCCCTGATTAAGTGTCTCAATTTCAAAACTCTCATCTTTGTTTTCAATTCCTTTTGTGGTCTCAGTCATACCTATCTCTGTAAAGTACCCCAGACCAACAATCTTCTGACATTCTGCAATCCTCTAATTCTGGCTTCTTCAGCATTCCTGTGTGCTCATCTGCTAAGACCCAAACCTCTGGAATTCACTTCCTAAACTTTTCTATGTCACTTTCCTTATCTGAGGTGCTCGTCACTTTGACCAGCTGGTAGTCCAATATCGCCTCATGTGGATCAGTGCCGTATTTTGTTTTGTACGTTCCTGTGAAATTTCATGGCATTATATTAAATGTGATACATAAATGCAAGATTTATTGGCATGTCTAGCATGGACGACATATATACCTAGGTCAATGCTAAGCCTTTGTTTGTGAAATTTATATAATGATATGGGCTCTTGTGTTATCACAATTTAGCTGCGTAAAGCCACTCCCATATTCAGATAGTCACTTAATTGAATCAGCCATCTAATATTTTCTTTTATAATACATTTTTGTCTTCTCTTTTTCATGTATAAAATTTCCTGTACATTCTAAATATCTCAATTTATTTGACGCTTTTCCTGGTGCATGTGATTTTCTTTCAATGTTTCAATGAGTTAGAAATCAGCCTTTCTATCATTTAAATTACACTTCCTAGAGTCGGATTACACCTATCAATAAACTGTCTATTTTCTCTTTTGCCTTCTTTACTCTACCTACTTTAATCTCTATTTTTTCTCTTTAAAATCTTGTGCATATTCAAGCTCATGGATCGGTGTATATATCAGTACTGTTGCTAATCATTCAAATGATGATTTCACACAATTTCTGATTCATTCAAGTGCTCAGTATTTTTCCAAATTATTGCTGCTTGGTTATGAACCTGGATAGGAAATGCTGACAGATCATTCAGTGTTTGAGGGAATCATAGCTGAGCTGGATTCCTACTCAATGCCAATATATGAGAAGTTTGCAATGACTGGGATAATGATCAGGATTGGCTGGTTTAACTTCCCCTGTCAGGGAACAATTTCCATCTATCTAATTTAATCATAATTTGTAGGTGGATTATGTTGACCTATACAAAATTACCCATGTGTGCACTGTAGACTTTTATCTTGGCAAGTTTCCAAGATTTATTTAACAATGTATTAATATGTCAATAATTTAGAAAACAAACCCAGTAAAGGGAAAACATTACTGTAAACATACATGATAGGGTGTGTAGTCTACCAATGCCTGTATTGAATAAGAGAGAAGAGCCTATGATGGACATTATCTCTTGTTTCTAGTTTTAAATAAATCTAGCAGATAGTAAGCCCAATAAAAACAATTTAGTCTGACCATGACAACATCTGAGATTTTCTTCCTTTCCTGAATACTCATAGCATTTGTGTTGAATGCAGTAAAGGAAAATTATTTTTTCCTGAGGGCAAATTAGCTAAAATGCCCATGGGTACACCATTATAAAAAGATCTCCTGACGTGCTGAATTTCTGGATAAGAACAGATTGTGTCGTAAAGTTATCACGAACCTAACCAGGCAAAGTATTCTACAATTGATGTTTGGTAACAAATGGGGGTTCAATTAGAGTCATAGAGTCGCAGAGATGTACGGCATGGAAACAGACCCTTCAGTCCAACCTGTCCATGCCGACCAGATATCCCAACCCAATCTAGTCCTACCTGCCAGCACCCGGCCCATATCCCTCCAAACGCTTCCTATTCATATACCTATCCAAATGCCTCTTAAATGTTGTAATTGTACCAGCCCCCACCACATCCTCTGGCAGCTCATTCCATACACATACCACCCTCTGCGTGAAAAAGTTGTCCCTTAGGTCCCTTTATATCTTTCCCCTCTCACTCTAAACCTATGCCCTCTAGTTCTGGACTCCCCGACCCCAGGGAAAAGACTTTGTCTATTTATCCTATCCATGCCCCTCATAATTTTGTAAACCTCTATAAACCCCTCAGCCTCTGATACTCCAGGGAAAACAGCCCCAGCCTGTTCAGCCTCTGCCAGTACCTCAGATCCTCCAACCCTGGCAACATCCTTGTAAATCTTTTCTGAACCCTTTCAAGTTTCACAACATCTTTCCGATAGGAAGGAGACCAGAACTGCATGCAATATTCCAACAGTAGCCTAACCAATGTTCTGTACAGCCACAATATGACCTCCCAACTCCCGTACTCATTACTCTGACCAATAAAGGAAAGTATACCAAACGCCTTCTTCACTATCCTATCTACCTGCGATTCCACTTTCAAGGAGCTATGAACCTGCACTCCAAGGTCTCTTTGTTCAGCAACACTCCCTCAGACCTTACCATTAAGTGTATAAGTCCTGCTAAGATTTGCTTTCTCAAAATGCAGCACTTCACATTTATCTGAATTAAACTCCATCTGCCACTTCTCAGCCCATTGGCCCATCTAGTCCAGATCCTATTATAATCTGAGGTAACCCTCTTTGCTGTCCACTACACGCCCAATTTTGGTGTCATCTGCAAACTTACTAACTGCACCTCTTATGCTCGCATCCGAATCATTTATGTACATGACAAAAATTAGAGGGCCCAGCCCGAACTTTGTTGCACTCCACTGGTCACAGGCCTCCAGTCTGAAAAACAACCCTCCATCACTACGCTCTGTCTTCTACGTTTGAGCCAGTTCTGTATTCAAATGGCTAGTTCTCCCCATATTCCATGAGATCTAACCTAACCTTGTCGAATGCCATACTGAAGTCCAGATAGATCACATCTACTGCTCTGCCCTCATCAATCTTCTTTGTTACTTCTTCAAAAAACTCAATCACGTTTGTGAGAAATGATTTCCCACGCACAAAGCCATGTTGACTATCCCGAGTCAGTCCTTGCCTTTCCAAATACATGTACATCCTGTCCCTCCAACAACTTGCCCACCACTGAGGTCAGGCTCACCGGTCTATAGTTCCCTGGCTTGTCTTTGCCGCCCTTCGTAAATAGTGGCACCACGTTTGCCAACCTCCAGTCTTCCAGCACCTCACCTGTGACTATCAATGATACAATTTCTCAGCAAGAGGCCCAGCAATCACTTCTCTAGCTTCCCACAGAGTTCTCAGGTACACCTGATCAGGTCCTGGGGATTTATCCACCTTTAACCATTTCAAGGCATCCAGCACTTCCTCCTCTGTAATCTGGACATTTTGCAACGTGTCACCATCTATTTCCCGACAGTCTATATTTTCCATATCCTTTTCCACAGTAAATATTGATACAAAATATTCATTTAGTATCTCCCCCATTTTCTGTGGCTCCACACAAAGGCCGCCTTGCTGATCTTTGAGGGGCCCTATTCTCTCCCTAGTTGCCCTTTTGTCCTTAATATATTTGTAAAAACCCTTTGGATTCTCCTTAATTCTGTTTGCCAAAGCTATCTCATGTCCCCGTTTTGCCCTCCTGATTTCCCTCTTAAGTATACTCCTACTGTCTTTATACTCTTCTAAGGATTCACTCGATCTATCCTGTCTATACCTGATATATGCTTCCTTGTTTTTCTTAACCAAACCCTCAATTTCTTTAGTCATCCAGCATTCCCTATACCTACCAGCCTTCCCTTTCACCCTGACAGGAATATACTTTCTCTGGATTCTTGTTATCTCATTTCTGAAGGCTTCCCATTTTTCAGCCATCCCTTTACCTGCCAACATCTGCCTCTAATCAGCTTTCGAACGTTCTTGCCTAATATCGTCAAAATTGGCCTTTCTCCAATTTAGGACTTCAACTTTTAGATCTGGTCTATCCTTTTCCATCACTATTTTAAATCTAATAGAATTATGGTCGCTGCTCCCAAAGTACTCCCCCACTGACACCTCAGTCACCTGCCCTGCCTTATTTCCCAAGAGTAGGTCAAATTTTGCCCCTTCTCTAGTAGGTACATCCACATACTGAATCAGAAAATTGACTTGTACACACTTAACAAATTCCTCTCCATCTAAACCTTGAACACTATGGCAGTCCCAGTCGATGTTTGGAAAGTTAAAATCTCCTACCATAATTACCCTATTATTCTTACAGATAGCTGAGATCTCCTTACAAGTTTGTTTCTCAATTTCCCTCTGACTATTGGATGTGTCTATAATACAAACCCAATAAGGTGATCATCCTTTCTTATTTCTCAGTTCCACCCAAATAACTTCCCAGGATGTATTTCTGGGAATATTCTCCCTCAGCACAGCTGTAATGCTATCCCTTATCAAAAATTCCACTCCCCCTCCTCTCTTGCCTCCCTTTCTATCCTTCCTGTAGCATTTGTATCTTGGAACATTAAGCTGTCAGTCCTGCCTATCCCTGAGCCATGTTTCCGTAATTGCTATAATATCCCAGTCCCATGTTCCTAACCATGCCCTGAGTTCATCTGCCTTCCCTGTTAGGCCCCTTGCATTGAAATAAATGCAGTTTAATTTATTAGTCCTACCTTGTCCCTGCCTGCCCTGACTATTTGACTCACTTTGTTCTCAGCTGTACCCGTCTCAGATCGATCTCTTTCCTCACTAGTTCTCTGGGTCCCACCCCCCATTTATGCAAACTTTCTGTTTTCTACTCAGACAACCAATAACTGCTGTTATTGCAAAACAAACCTTTCTTTTAAGTAAAATATATAATTGCATTAGGAACACGTAACATCAGTAGTTATATCACCAGAAAGACTACTTTCCTACGTGCATCTAATAGAACATATTGGAGAAAACAATTTGAGATACAGAGTAGATTCTACTTGTATTACAATCCAAAGAAGACCTGACCAAGACATACATTTAGATAACGAGTGAAGCATTGTCTGGAAGCAACTCAGAACAATCCTAAGTGAAGAAGATCAATCTTGGAACAGGAGATCAGCAGAATCCATTTAATTCCAAAAGTACAAAATGTCACTTGGCAACGACAACAGAATCCTTGAGACGATGGCTTAAGAGACATAAGGATGTTGTTGTAAACTATACCAAGAGAATGTTTTTCAGCAAATGTTGATGTCCAAGCTATCTTCATGTATTTTAATCTGTCCTTTCCAAATATCTTTGAATGCTTTAGCTATAGCTTAGGAACAGTACTCTTCCAGGAAAAGCAGGATGAATGCCACAAACAGGTCCACTATACATCACCAACTTTACCCAACTCACAAACACAATATGTTGTGATTTAAAATGAGTCTCACTTGGTTACAAGGCCTTGAGAGAGATTTTCAGACTACGTGGACTGAAAATATCAATAGAAACAAATTATAACCTTCATACTTCTATATTAAATGTGACGGAACTTGCAATAGAATATCTCTATGAATACAAGGATTTTGATTTTTATCTCATGAAATGATTCTACAATACAAGAGATGTAGAGAGAAAAATGTCTGGAATTAAAGTCACTAGGCACATTATTGAGCTTATTCTTGAAATTAGGTCATATAAGGCACAATGGCAAGCAAGCTATGATCATCCTAGCTAGATGCAACAGGAATAGTTGAAGGACCAAGGATACTTCAAATATCTATTCGTGTTGTGTTGAAAGTTGGCCATATCAAAGGCCTATACCTTGTTTGATCACCAACAGCTTTTTACAATTGTGGAGGACCCACTAATGTATGACAAATGACTGGTCATTCCAGTTTCACTGGAATCACAGCTGATGTCCGAGTGAAGATGCAGCAGGATCACTTGAGATGGTCCAGTGCATGTACAGACCTGGGTCAGTGGTGTAATGACCTGGCATCTCCTAGGAAATTGAGGATCATGTCACTGATCCTGTTCTATTTCATCCACCGACCACAGCAACAAGAGGTGCTGATACCCACCACATACCCCAGTACATCATAGGAACATAGGACCTACTTATTTCCTTTTGTGGCAGGTCTTGTACATTATCAAGCATTATTTTTCCCAAAGGATAGAGCAACAGGATTTACATGTGTTTAGAAAAGCAAGGATTGACTAGGGATAGTCAATATGGCTCTGTACATGGGAAATCACATCTCACTAAGTTGATTGCATTTTTTGAGGAAGTAACGAAGAGGATTGATGAGGAAAGAGGGGTGAGTGTGATCTATATGAACTTCAGTAAGGCGTTCGACAAGGCTCCACATGGTAGACTAGTTAGTAAGGTTAGATCACAGGGAATACAGGGAGAACTAGCCATTTGGACATAGAAATGCTCAAAAGGTAGAAGACAGAGGGTAGTGGTGGAGGGTTGTATTTCAGACTTGGTCCACTGTTTTTCATCATTTATATAAATGATTTGGATGTGAACATAGGAGGTATGATTAGTAAGTTTGCAGATACACCAAAATTGGTGGTGTAATGGACAGTGAAGAAGGTTACCTCAGAGTACAACAGGACCTTGATCAGATGGGCTGAGGAGTGGCAGATGTAGTTTCATTTCGATAAATGTGATGTACTGCTTTTGAAAAGGCAAATCAGGGCAGGAGCGATGCACTTAATGGGAAGGTCTTGGGGAGTGTTGCTGAATGAAGAGACCTTGGAGTGCAGGTTCATAGTTCCTTGAAAGTGGAATCCCAGAAAGACAGGATCATGAAGAAGGCTTTGTTATGCTTTCCTTTATTAGTCAGAGTATTGAGTACAGGAGTTGGGAGGTCATGTTGCAGCTATACAGGATATTGGTTAAGCCGCCTTTGGAATACTACATACAATTCTGGTCTCACTGCTTTAAAAAGGATTTTGTAAAACTTGAAAGGGTTCAGAAAAGATTTTGTAAGAAAATTGCCCAGGGTTATAGGAAGAGGCTGAATAGGCTGGGGCATTTTTCCCTGGAGATTCAGAGGCTGAAGGGTGACTTTATAGAGTTTATAAAGTCATGAGGGGTGTGAATAGACTGAATAAACAAGGTCTTTTCTCTGAGGTAAGCAGGTTTAAAGTGAGAGGGGAAAGAATTAAAAGGACCTAAGGAGCAGTTTTTCACACAGAGAATATATGGAATGAGCTACGAGAGGAAGTGGTGGAAGCTGATACAATTGCAACATTTAAGAGGCTTTTGGATGGGTAAATGAATAGGAAGGGCTGAGAAGGATATGGGCCAAATGCCGGCAAATGGGACAAGATTTATTTAGGATATTTGTTTGGCATGGATGAGTTAGACCAAACAGTCTATTTCCATGCTGTACAACATTATGAATCTAATTCACACTATACAGTCATAGAGCCATAGAGATGTGCAGCACATAAACAGAACCTTTGGTCCAACTCGTCCATACCGACAGATATCCCAACCCAATCCAATCCCACCTGTCAGCACCTGGCCCATATTCCCTCCAAACCCTTCCTATTCATATACCCATCCAGATGCCTTTTAAATGTTGCAACTGTACTAGCCTCTACCACTTCCTCTGGCAGCTCATTCCATACACACACCACCCTCTGAGTGAAAAAGGTTGCCCCTTAGCTCTCTGTTATATCTTTCCCCTCTCACCCTAAACCTATGCCCTCTAGTTCTGGACTCTCTCAACCCAGGGAAAAGACTTTGTCTATTTATCTTATCCAAGCCCCTCATGATTTTATAAACCTCTATAAGGTCACCCCTCAGCCTCCAATGCTCCAGGAGAAACAGCCCCGGCCTGTTCAGCCTCTTCCTGTAGCTCAGATCCTCCAACCTTGGCAACATCCTTGTAAATCTTTTCTGAACCCTTTCAAGTTTCACAACATCTTTCCAATAGGAAGGAGACCAGAATTGCACACAATATTCCAACAGAGGCCTAACCAATGTCCTGTACAGCCGCAACATGACCGCCCAACTCCTGTACTCAATACTCTGACCAATAAAGGAAATCATACCAAATACCTTCTTCACTATTCTATCTACCTGCGACTACTTTCAAGGAGCTATGAACCTGCATTCAAAGGTCTCTTTGTTCCGCAACACTCCCAAGGACCTTACCATTAAGTGTGTCAGTCCTGCTAAGAGTTCCTTTCCCAAAATGTAGCAACTCACATTTATCTAAATTAAACTCCATCTCCTACTTGTCAGCCCATTGGTCTATTTGCTCAAGATCCTGTTGTAATCTGAGATAACCTTCTTCGCTGTCCAATACACCTCCAATTTTGGTGTCATCTGCAAACTTACTAACTCTACCTCTTAGGCTCACATCCACATCATTTATTTAAATGATGAAAAGTAGTGGACCCAGCACCGATCCTTGTGGCACTCACAGGCCTCCAGTCTGAAAAACAGCCTTCCACCACCACCCTCTGTCTTCTACCTTTGAGCCAGTTTGACTGTATCAGTTTGAGAGGGAGAGCTGGAATCAGATGTAATGACATTACAATTGAGTTCAGGTAACTTCAAAGACATGAGGGAGGAGCTGGCCAGAGTTAATTGAAAAGGGAATCTAGCACTGAAGATGGTGAAGCAGCAATGTCAGGAGTTTCTGGGAATAATTCTGGGGTCACAGCAGAAAGTAATTCCAAAGGAGAAGAAACAAACTAAGGCGAATGTGAGGCAAACATGGCTGACAAGGGAAGTCAGGGACAGCGTAAAAGCAAGGACAAAGCACACAATGTAGTGAAGATTGGTGGGAAGCTAAGGGATTAGCAAGCCTTTAAAAGTAGCAAAGGACAACTAAGAAAGCATTTAGGAGGGCAATATAAGAATAAGCCAACTCAAAATATCAAAGAAGATTGCAAGAGTTTTTTAAATAAAGAAAAGGTAAGAGAGAGGCAAAAGTGGACATTGGACCTCTGGAAAATGAGACTGGAGAAGTAGTAACGATGAACAAAGAAATGACAGAGGAACTGAATAGGTACTTTGCATCAGTTTTCACAGTGGAAGACATCAGCAGTAGACCAGAACTTCAAGACAGTAGAATGAGTGTAGTGGCAATCACTAAGGAGAAGCTGCTAGGGAAGCTGAAAGGTCTGAAGGCAGATAAACTACCAGGTTCAGATGGACTACACGCCAGAACTTTGAAGCTGAGGAGATTGTGGAGACATTGGTGGTGATCTTTCAGGAATCACTGGAGTTAGGGACCGGTCCCATTGGACTGGCAAATGGCAAATGCAACACCTCTGTTTAAAATGGGAGGGAGGCAGAAGACAGGAAACAACAGGTCAGTTAGCCTGACTGCAGTCATTGGTAAGAATTTAGAGTCAATTATTGAGGATGGCATTGCAGAATATTTGGAAGTGTAGGTAAAATAGAGATGAGTCAGTATTAGTTTATCAAGGGGAAGTCATGCTTGACAAACCTGTTACAATTCTTTGAGGAAGTAATAGCAAGTTAGACACAGGATGTGATTTGTTTGGATTTCGAAAAGGCCTTAAACAAGGTGATGCACAGGAGGCTAACAAATAAGGGTTCATGGTGTTAGGGGTAAGGTACTGGCATGGATAGAGGATTGGCTGACTGGCATGTGGTAGACAGTGGAGATAAAGGGGTCTTTTTAAGTATGGTGGCTGGTAACTAGTGGAGTTCCACAGGAATCAGTGTTGGGACCACAACTATTCATATTATACACTAATGATCTAGACGAAAAAACTGACTATACTATTGTTAAGTTTGCAATGTGTCGAAGATATGTGGACGAACAGGTAGGCTCAGGAGACAGGAGGCTACAGAAGGACTTAGGCTAACAAGGAGAGAATGGGCAAAAAAGTGGCAGGTGGAGATCAATGTGAGAAAGTGTCAGGTTATGCACTTTGGCAGGAAGAATAGAGGCATAGACTATTTTCTATACCTTTTCAAGACTTTTTCCTAACTACCATTCTTTTAAAGGAGGTCATTGGACTCAATGTTTACTCTGATTTCTCTCAACAGATATTGCCAGATCTGATGAGGTTCTCTAGGAATTTCTGTTTTAGCTAAATGGGTAAATGCTTCACAAATGTGAAGCACAAAGTGACTTAGGAGTCCTATTACAGGATTCTCTTAAGGTTAACATGCAGGTTCAGTTGGCAATTGGGAAGGCAAATGCAATATTAGCATTCATTTTGAGAGGGCTACAATATAAAAGCAGGGATATACTGCTGAAGCTGTAAAAGGCTCTGGTCAGACTGTATTTGAAATAATGTTACTGGCTTTGGGCCCCATATGTAAGGCAGGATGTGGTGGCCTTGGAAGGAGTTCAATAGAGGTGTACAAGAATGATCCTAGAGATGAAGGGCTTGTCATTTGAGGTGCAGTTGAGGGCTCTGCGTTTGTACTTAATGGAGTTTAGATAGTTAAGGGGGTCGGGTATCTTATTGAAATTTACAGAATACTGAGATGCCTGAATAGAGTAATATGGAGCTATTTCCAAAAGTAGGAGAGACTAGGAGTCAAGGGCACAGCTTTTAAGACCTTTCAGAACTGAGATGAAGAGGAATTTCTTCAGCCAAAGGCTAGTGAATCTGTGGAAACTCAATGCCGCAGAAAGCTGTGGCACCAAGTCATTGAATGTAGTTCTTGATTAGCAAAGGTTCAAGGCTTACAGGGAGAAAGAGAATGGGTTGAGAAATATATCAAGCATGATCAAATGGTAGTCTCTCTGGGTCGAATGGCCTAATTCTGCCCTTGTATCTCATGGTCTGCTCAACAGAAGAAACTTGCCTAATTCGGCCAGGTAGTGGTTTTCCTCAACCACCCTTGACCAAGTAGGCTGGTGGCACAAACGTTCATGATGAACAGTAGCTCATACAGGAGAGTGAGCTGGCAAGTCTCGACAGCAAGTAGCACTAACACTTGTTTCCAAGCTGAGTAATTATATGAAAAGTTTGAATCAAGACAACATGGACTTTTTTTGGAAATTTAAATTTTATATTTGTTGTTTGATATTTGCTAATGTTCATTAGTGAAATGTTTCTTTAAAGGACAGTCTATGGTACACTCCTTGGATACAAATGAATATTAAACAACAACTGATGGACTCAGCAAATATTCACTGCATTTTCTATATTCTGCTGCTAATCATGTTTATCATTTTATACCAGATTGTACAGCCAAGTTATGTATTACGACCTTTTAAAAGTAATTTATACAGGAAGGTATCTCCTAAATATTTTTAATATCATGATTAATGTGTAATTATTCTCAACAATAAGATTTTCATTTATTTTCCCCAATTCTTCCTATCAAGAAGTAACAGATACTCATTAGTTCATTTAAGGGAGATTCAATTAAAGAAATCATTGAATGGCATATAGATAATCTTGCCGAATTAAGATCATATTGTAGGATGGAAAAATGGGAGCAAAGGTCGAGTCTATCAACTTTTAACTTAACATCTGTTTGGCATTACAGTATGCTGAAAATTAATTACTGTCACTCAATTACTGTTTAAGTACTGTTATTTTGTTTTGTTCCACTGAATTAATAATTCAACATTTCAGTGAGAATTCTAACTAGTAAAAATAAGAGGGTTTTGGAGAGAATGAATGGTTAAAAGGTTGTCAGATTCCTGGCACACAGATACTGGGCAAAGACTGTCTCCAACTGGATCCAACCCTCTTCCATTGATATTTAACACATCATCCTTGAAGAGTGTCCCATGACCAACATCCACGAACTTAACACTGATCAGAAACTGAACTGGACCAACTAATATAAAGGCAATGGCCACATGAGCAGGACAGAAGTTGAGAATTCTGCAGCAAATAGCACACCTCCTGACTCTGAAGCATGACCAATATTCACAAAGTAAAAGTCAAAAATGTAATGGAAACCTCTCTACTTGTTTGGAAAAGCGTAGGTGCACCTAAAAACTCAAGAAACTCATCACAAAGCTGGCTGATCGATTGGCACCCCATGCACCAACTTCAATAGTCACTCCATTCACCATCAATGAATAGATCAAGCAATGGGCACCATCTGCAAAATGCGCCATAGCAAGTCACCCAGGCTCCTTCAACGGCACTTTTCAAAATGATAGGTCTGAATTTTACCAGGTTGGCAGTGTGTCATTTTTGTCAAGTTTCACAGAGAGTTCCGTTCCTCAATACCCAGCATGGCTTCCTTGCGATCATCCCAAACTTGCCTCATGAACTACTGATATCACCCCTATGGAGCCCTTTCCCTCCAATATTACCCTGATTCTCCCACACACACTATAGCCAGAAGTAATTGCCATTGCTGGGATACTCCGGCATCATTGCTTTCTCCGTCACCATATTTAAAAGGCAAAGTGGAAAAATGCTGACATTTCAGAGCTGAATTATTCGGGTGCACGTTTTGCCATGGTAGACAGGGGGAAATTGATGAACCGCTTTACTGAAAGTAACTTTGAGGTCCTGGGGATGGGGTCGTGTAGAGAATGGCAGTTCACTCTCCTCAGCACTGCCAGAGGAGGCCAAGATATCGGAAGCAAAACAAAATACTGAAATTGCTGGAAAATTCAGCAGGTCTGGCAGCATCTGTGGAGAGAAATTAGTTAATGTTTTGGGTGCAGTGACACTTCTTCAGAACTGATGATAACTAGGAAAAGGATGTTTTTTCCACAGAAGATGCGGTTGGGCACAGGAGGAGAGTAAATGTTAGGTGGGGATAGAGCCCAAAGAGAGAAAAACATGGTTGGACAAATAAACAACTGGTTAAAGGTCAGTCTGGGGGAATGAATATTTGCTAATGGGGGCTATTTGTAGCTGACAATATGTTGTGTGTGGTAGCAGCCCATGTGATGTCAAGGCCTGGTGTGAGGGGGTTTGGTTAAAGATGTGGCCTCAAGCCATAAAATTGTTGAACTCCATATTAAGTCCAGGAGGCTACAAGGTTCCCTTTTGGAAAATTAAGTGCTCTACTTCTAGATTGCACTGTGCTTCACTACAGCAGTGCAGCGAGCCTGAGGCAGAGGTATGGGCCAGGGAACAAGGCTGTGTGCTGAAGTGACAAAGGTTATCAGACCCTGCCAGTCTGGTCCGCAGTTGCCACCTGGGTCATTGAGGTCTCTTCATTCTGGAGGAACGTCCAGCAGTGTGAGGAGGCCAACGACCTCACCTCCTCTCTATTGTCTTATACTCAGTCTATCTGTGCTACTGCATACTTCTCTCTGCAAGGTTAATGCTCTCACTATTGGGCCATTTTGGAAGTAGTGTCCAATATCTGGCTCATCATTCCACATGAGGAAAGAATCATAGCCTTTGCGGGTAAAGCCCTGGACTGCTCCTTCATAGAAACAAAAACCTGCATGTCCCAGCAACCAAGAAAGAAGCATTGTTCACTGTGCACAAAATTTGAGTCCTATGGCATGCAATGCATTAAACAACCAGATGATCTGTTTGTTTCTGAAATCTTGACCTCCTCTGGCAGTACTGAGGAGAGTGAACTGCCGTTCTCTACACGACCCCATCCCCAGGACCTCAAAGTTACTTTCAGATAAATGTTCGCCAATACAGGACAGCGGTTGTGTCATTCCTTGAGTAATGCAGTTGAATATTTTTGTATCTGCCCTAGAGTGGAGACAGATTCTCTCAGTTTAACATCCTTTTGGAATGACAACGCCTTCAACAATGTAGCTCTTCTTCAATGCTGCCATGAAGTGTCAACATTGATTATATTTCCAATTTAACAGAACCAACCCCAGCAAGTTGTGTAGTGGGAAGGTCACACAATCATACAGGAGGTTCTCGATCCCATTCCCGGAAGCAGGAAAACTGAACTCCATTAAATCAGTTGCAGGAATGAGCTGTTGCGAAGGAACCCACCTGTTGGTTAATTTGAGTGAATAATAAGCTATTTTAAAAGGTTCTCCATGTTGATTCTTAGCCTCTGGGTGAGTGCAATATCAGTAACACCTAACACCTGAGGAATGCTTGATGCTGGCCATATCAGGCAGGGGGATGGTTTTTTAGCCATATCGGGGATACTAAATAAAGTCTGCTCTGTTCACTTCTTCGACTCAAACCCAGACGTTTTGACTAAACTTTTGGGGAATGTTTATTGCTGAGGCAAAGCTGACTTTATTTTCATTTTCGTAGATTAGGGACGCTGAGGTTAACTACTCTTAATGCCATAATAGAGATTAACTAGCAGAACACAGGTTGGAAATCGAAACTGGAGACTTCCTATCTCTGCATCCCACTCACCAACGGAGCCTTCTACTTTAATACAAAACACAACATTTTACAATAGGTATCAAAGATTAAATATGTGCATTAAAGTAACTTTCATAAGGTAAAATGGTTTTAATTACATCTTAAAATATTTTGCATAAGGTCCTAAAAGAGCGATCTGAAATCCTATACAGAATTTTTGAAAAATACAAGGAAAAATATGTGTGTGTGTGTGTGTGCGCGCACATTTGTATAAGAAAAGGAACAAAGGACAGACATTGAAGGACAGACTGATGGGACTTGAAAATGGCCAATTTAATGTTCCAATGCACAGACCCAACAAAAGCCTCAATATCATCTGCCTGAGAGCAAAATAAAAATCTAATTCATGTTCAAGCATAGCATTGACAGATACTGAGGTCACAGCATGGCACTCAATTGCCTTTGCTCACACTGGAGCAGTTCACGTCTTCAATTTGCTTCAGTGAATGACGCAAATGTCTGATATGCAGCTGTAGCCATCTGGGAAACAAAGGCTGCTGTAGATGCAGCCGAAATTCTTTGTTTCACTTTATTTTTGATTCACAAATAAGCTGATCTAATATTTTTACTCAGGAGATTTGTAACTGAGTTTCTCTAAAATGATAAGCCTTTCCTTACATTCAATTGCCATGTCTTTTGCTGTAATCATTGGTACACAACAAAACTCACATTATTTCTGTCATATTCTAGACTCTTACTAAAATGACCTTGTACAATCTGATCTGTTAAGAATATAAATTACAATAAGATTTATGCATCTTATTGAAAAACTAATTTACTGATTGTGACGTGGAAATTGCGATTTAATCAAGATGTAGTTAAATAATAACAATTTCCTAATTTTTTCTGGAATATGGTTAATGTTGATTTTCCTTTACTGCAGTGGTGTTCTAAGGTGTAGATTAATTAAATAATAACATTCCAATGCTATGATCATTCAAGTTTACAAGGGTCAATGAGAACTTTAAAACTGGATAGTTGTGAAATATGTTAACTGAAACATGCACTCATGTTAATATTTTTAATAATTTTGTAGTAATTATTGTTATTAGCCAATGTGGTGTGAAACATTATATTGAAATTGTGATATAAAACATGGAGCTTGCAATGCCATGGAATTAATGTGAGAAAATCTGATTATATCTTATTTTATATGATTTTGATTTAAAAAAACACAGAATTTGAATATTTGGAACAATCTTCATATTTTAAAAATGTGATTTGTAAACCTTGGTGTGCCAATGAGATGCAAATCTTTTTATTTGTCTTCCATTCATGAGAAGCAGCTCTGATATAATGTGCAAGCCTGTCCTCGATTTTATTTCAAAATGTCCTTCAGTCAAAAACTGAGGACGTGCAGTGATTAATGAGAATGCAGAAATGGCTGAAGCTATAATCAGTTGCAATTTATTGTAGCCCTTTACTGAAACCACTTTGGTGGTTGTGAATCCTGTTATTAAGCCAAACAGTAAATCAAAGGTTGACATTTACATAGCAGCATGTAATGTTATAATAGAGGGACCTTCTTCACACCTTCCTGAATTTACCAACCAAATGTATGTCAGTACATAGACGACCATGCAGAAAATTACACTGGCATAAAATCATCTTGGGGAACAGCAGAAAATGAGCCATGGCAAACTGAGAGTCCATTTTACATGATGGTCAAATCAATACAGTCTGTTTGCTCTGAAGTACAAATCTTTGCTAATTACCATTTTAATAATTAGCATGATTGCGTGATATCACCCTGTCTGCTAATGAATTAATGAATGTCTTTGATAAAACACCAGCCAGAATATCTTAGAAGTACATTAGGAGAAAGAAAATCATTGATGTGGCATCACTCTAGCAGCATTAAAATTATTGTGGTACATTTTGCAGGTGACACCAGTAGCAACTTGCAGTCTGTGGAGTGCCTACCCTGGTGAATTGATGAGAGTCTGCACAACATCGACAGAGAGTGGTAGTGGAGGGTTGCTTTTCAGACTGGAGGCCTGTCACCAGCAGTGTTCCACAGGGATCAATTCTGCATCCTCTTTTGTTTGTCATTTATACAAATATTTGGATGAGAATACAGAAGGCATGGCTAGTATGTTTGCAGATGACAAAATTGGTGGGATAGTAGACAGTGAAGAAGGTTTTCTAAGATTACAAAAGGATCTTGATCAAATGGATCAATGGGCTGAAAAATGGCAGATGGAGTTTAATCTGGATAAATGTGAGATATTGCATTTTGGTACAACAAATGAGGGTAGGGCTTATACGATTAATTGTAGGGCCTTGTGTAGTGTTATAGAACAGAGGAACCTAGGAGTACATTATTCTTTGGGTTTGCGTAACATATAGAGAGGGTGGTTAAAAAGGTGTTTGACACATCTGTCTTCATCACTCAGTTCTTTGAGTGTAGGAGTTAGGAAGTCATGTTGAAGCTGTACAGGACATCGGTGAGGCCCCTTCTAGAATACTGTGTACACTTCTGGCCACCCAATTAAAGAAAGGATATTACTAAGATGGAGACAGTTCAGAAGAGATTGACCAGGACGTTGCCCAGTATGGGAGGTTTGAGTTATAAAGAAAGGCTGGGACTTTTTTCACGATTTGGAGATGCCAGTGTTGGACTGGGGTGTACAAAGTTAAAAATCACACAACACCAGGTTTTAGTCCAACAGGTTCATTTGTAAGCACTAGATTTTGTGGCGCTGCTCCTTCAACAGGTGGTTGTGGAGAATAAGATTTAAAGATACGGAATTTATAGCAATATTTTACTGTTTGACGTAACCGAAAGTATATATTGAAAAAGACCCAGACTGTTTGTTAAGTCTCTCATCTTTTAGAATGACTATGTTGGTTTCAGTTCTTTCATATGTAAATCGCAAAACTTTTTTTAAAAGTTACATTCTCAAGTGAATTTTAACAATTGGTTCCCAGATAATGTATTGAGGGTGTGAACTTCCCTGTGAGGCTGTCTGTACCACAATGTTCAGACTGATTCTAATCTAAAAAGACAGATTTACAGAATCTTACATGGATACATGCAGTTTTTGAGCAAAGTAAAATGTAATTCTGCAAATTCACCCCACAAACTTATATGTCTGTGTGTGCATGTGGGTGTGTGTGTGGGTGTGTGTCTTTTTCAATGTATAATTTCAGTTACATCACACTGTAAACTTTTGCGATAAATTCTGTGTCTTACAATCTTATACTCCATAATTACCTGATGAAGCAGTGCTTCCAAATAACCTGTTGGACTACAACCTGGTGTTGTGATTTTTGACTTTTTACACTGCAGTGTAGGAGGTTGAGAGGCAACATTATAGAAGCTTAAAAAATAGTAAGGGATATAGATAGAGTTAATAGTATGTGTCATTTTTCTAGGATGGGAGATTTCCAGACTAGGAGGCACATTTTTAATGTGAGAAAACAGAGATTTAAAAAAAAATACATGAGGGGCTTCTTTTTTACTTAGAGCGTGATTCATGTGTAGAATGAACTTCCTGAAGAAGTAGTAGATGTGGGTACAATTACAATGTTTCAAAGACATTAGAATAAGTGCAGAGGAACCTCCATTATCCGGCATTCGAATTTCAGATTATCTGAACAAGATTGCAAGGTCCTGATGCTTGGCTAACAATGTTAACCTGCATTTGATATCTGGCATTCAATTAACCGAACAACATACTCACCATCTGTGTCATTTGGATAATTGAGGTTCTTCTGTATATGACGAGGAATAGTTTGGAGGGTTATGGTCCAGGAGCACGCAGGTTGGATTAGTTTGAGATTATGTTCGGCACGGACTGGTTGGACCAAAAGTCTGTTTCCATGCGTTATGACCCTATGACTTTGCCCAAAGGAGTTTCTCTCTCTCTCTTGCATCGCAATGTTAATATTAAATGTTTATTATACATAGCTCCCATGATATAAGCATAAAGCCATAAGAAATAGGGGCTGAAGTATACCATTTGGGCCCTTGAGTCTATTCCACCATATCTTCTGTCACAACTCCATTTTCTTACCTGCTCATCATATCACTGATTCCCTTAGGGATTAAAAACCTACTGAACACAATTTTGAATACTCAACGAAATAGAATCCACAGCCAAAAGTAGATAACTCCAAAGACTCAGAGTGCAAAACATATCAATTCAGATCAAAAAACGATGGACACTTTACTCTATGGTGGTGCTTCTATGTTCTCGATTTCCTAGGTGGGAAACATCCTGTCAGTGTTTTCCCCGCCAAGCCCATAAGACCAGAAGATATAGGAACAGAATTGGGCATTCGGCCCATTGAGTTTGTTCCATCATTCTTAGAAATTGAAACATAATAACCTCTCCTGAGCCCTCCCTCCCTTAATTAGTTTTAAAACCTTGTGACTTCGATTTACATTATCAGTTTGTCTACTTACTTCTGAGTACTTCATGCACTAAGATACCAAGCTGTTAAGTTTATTCTGTTATTGAGTTTCCCTATGCTTTTATGGTTCCTTGGTACAATATGTCAACATTCTGTGCCTTCAATTTATTTTCTGGTAACAATCAACCCATCCCTAACCAGCAATCCTAAATTCCTTTACCATTGATTTTAGAATTTTCCATTCAATTGAGCCCATCCTGTGTTTATTTAGCTTAAAGTCCTATCTACAGCCCTGGTTATGTGATTCATTCCTTCTGAATCTTTTGTTTTAATGAGCTCATATCTTATTCTTCGAAACTCCAGATGGTATAGCCCAAGCTACCTTGCCTCTCATCATAAGACAAGATCCTCACCCCAGAAAATAATCTAGTGCACTTCACTTCCTTAGATATAAAGGCGAAAAGTGTGCAAGGTACACAACGTTAGCAATTAGTAATTAGCTAGTTAGAGCAGTTGATGGATAACTGGTGACTGATGCCAACAATGTGGATTCAATTCCTACTTAAGCTGAGGTTCCCATGAAGGATTCTCTTTCTCAACCTCTCCCCTTGCCTGAAGCATGGTGACCCTCAGATTAAAGCACCACCAGTCATCTCTATCTAATGAGATAGTAGACTATGGTGACTTTACCTTTTAGATTCATTACTATATTTGCATGATGTGGCTTGTGCTGCATATATTGGAATAAGTTCCCCTATGTCAAAGGTCAGTATAGAGGTATTCCATGGACTTCCTTGTCAGAGTACTCCATATCCAAAGTATTGAGGACTGTAGTAATGTAATTTGTGTGTGATGTGAACACTAACTTCATATTAATAAGGACCTGATCTGTCTCTGATATTCTGTATACAAGTTGGTTGAAAATGGATTTCCAATTGATTTAGTCACAGTATGGGTCATTGTCACTGTGGCCAATGAAGGAGCAGAGAAATGATGAGGAAAAACTTGACCAGCAAGCCCAAGATTAGTATCAGAAACCTCCATCAGCTGCCAAACAGCCTCCACATGAAGAAGTTGCAGCTGAATGCCCTTTCAGGATGCAGAAGAGGCACAAGAGGCCTACAGGCTATCATCCTCAAGGCAATTTCTTTCAGGCGAGTGAAATATATTGATGCTACAGATTTGAAATGTCTCAGGACACCATCACAGGACTATGTTATCTGCTGGAGTGGGATTTGTGACCTGAAAAGATTGGTGGCCATCATATCACAGTGGCCATCAAGGTGACAGCTGCACTAAATCTTTATGCAACTGGTGACTTGTGTGGGATCACTCAATCCCTAACCTATAAGTGTATCAAGGTTGTTACTGATCACACCCCATCATCTCATTTCTCTGTGGCAACATCGATGTTGCAGCCCAGGCAACAGGCTTTGCCAAAATAGTTGGCTTCTCCCAGAAGCATGGAGCTACAAAAAGTACATATGTTGCATTGAGAATATAATGTGGTTGACATCATTGGTAGAAAAACGTTCCTTCCAACAATGTATGGGTCATCTGTGACCATCTGTACTACATCCTAGAAGTCTGTGCCAGGTATCTTGGTGGCTGCCTACTGTCTAAATCCTTGAGAATAATTATGTTCCTGCTTCATTTCAAGGACCATATGACTTAAAAGGATGATTACTCAGGGACAAAGATTACCCTCCGCAACTTTGGATCAAAATCATGGAATGGCTTTCTTATGGCATTGTGGGTCTAGCTCATCAAATGGATGCAGTAGCTCAAAAAGGTAGCTTGCCATAGTTTTCTCAAGGATAATTTATGTGGCACAGAAGCTGAATATGAGTCAATCAAATGGCTATGTCTCTAAGGTCTTAGGAGAGTAGTCTTCAGTCATTCGAGAGCAGCATCCATTCTAAATCTAGGGTGCTGGGCGCAATCAGTTGTCCTTCTCACAGTCAATGTCAGAGTTTCCATGTATGAAAATCTAGGAATGGGCTAATACCAGTCCTAAAGGTCCACTGCAACCAATCTGGGGATTGGAGGTGAATCAGTCAGGGAGCTGCACAAAGATCAGTCAGGATCTGTTTATGCAGTAGGCACGGCTGTCCTTCCAATTCACTCATGATGTCGGCCATGATCAGTCTGGTGGGGGGCGGAGCAGGGTCTCATCACTGAAAGTCAAACAGGGGAGAGTTTCACAAGGGCCACTGCTGTGGTGAGCGGGTTGGGTATGACAATTGTGGGTGGAGGTTCTCTAATGAGAGAGATACAGAGACACAACCCTGACAAGACTAAGGTGACTTTACCTTACCTTTTGTTGGAGGCTGCATGCTGAGGTGCAAAGACAATAATGTATGTGACATGAGACCAATCCAATTTTTCAGAGTGGAAGAGGATAGAACTTTGGATGACAGTGAGGGTCATCGGCTGTCACCAGACCCCTAGCTTTAATGTTGGGGGGTGGTCACCATTGCAATGGTCACAGTGACGAAGCTGTAAACCTGGGGCTCGGAGAGTAATGTGAAGATGAACACTTAAAGGAAAGTGATGGATGGGACATGTGGAAGTTTAGAACTGCTGGGGTCAACGGGGGTGCAAGGCACAAAGGGATATGAGGGTGAGGGTGGGTCATCTAGGTTACCTGTAACTCATTCTGCAAAGTGTGACTTGTGTTGCCTTCCATTTTCATACAAATCAAAAATGAACAATGGAAATGGAAAATGGAAAAAGGCTTTTACTGCTCTGTGAAAATCTAGCTCACTTTTCATGAAGCTTTCACAAAGCCATTCTACAAACTCAGCTTTGCCAATTTGATTTGTTCAGTTTCTATTAAAGTAAAAGTTTCATGCAATTATTCCATTGCACTTGTTACAAACATTATTTCACACATAGAGCTATATGCATAATGGAGTCCCTCAGAAAATGAAGTGGAACATAAATAAAGCAAACTACAAATAAACAAAGGGGAGTTAATTTCTGGCTCATGTATGTGACACACTCTTTGTGCCTCAAAATTCTATGTTGGGTCTGGATTATTGACATTACAGGATTATGTGGTCCTGAATGGATCGGGTGTTTTTGTGTAAATTGGAAAAGTAATTCAATTTTATATGTAAATTTGTAACACTTAAGAGCTGGTAATATAATTACTTTCCTCAGTCTTTCTGGAAAAAAATCATTGAAAACAGGAATTTCAGCTCAGATATAACTTGAGGGAATTGTTTACTTTGCTGCATAGGTCCTCAGTCTATTATGTTGGACTATCCTTGCGGGCTGCTACCAATCACTATCCAGCAAGCCTGTAAATCAGAGATAAAAATGAAATGAAAAGAAAAGAGATTAAAAAGTCGAAAAAGAGCTGATCTGTATCAATGCTTTTATAGAGATGTTCCTTTGTTCTGGGCTTAGCTGCCAGGGAAGAGTTTCTCTCTAACAACTCCATGAACTAATGCCTAATTTTAACACCCTACACGTTCTGAACCATCAGTAAGGCTTTCCTCTCCCAACACACCCATGTCCCAATACAGTAATCACCCTCCCCCTACCTCACATCCATTATCATTATTTATTTGATTGCCAGTGCCTGCGCTCTTGTGTGGTCTTCTGACACCCAGCCTGAGCTCAAAATGCTAAAAGCATCAGTGAAGTCTTTTGAAGAGCAAGCAGCTGTACAATCAAGATTGAAAGTGGATGAAAAGGATTATCCACATTATTTGAGACACTGCTATGGCAGAACAGCAAAGTAAATATTTAGTAGGGCGCAATATTTCTTATTGCTTAACAAAAATATTTTCTTCAATTGGTATTACAGTGATGGAATGATAATGGCAAAACTAGTCAATACCAATTGCTTAAACTGAACCAAGAGCAACTCAACACTTTATCAAAGTTAAAAATCACACCATACCAGGTTATAGTCCAACAGGTTTAATTGGAAGCATAGTGGCTTTTGGAGCAACGCTCCTTCATCAGGTGGTAGTGGAGGGCTCAATCCTAACACACAGAATTTATAGCAAAAGGTTTTGCTATAAATATATATAATAATCAGAAGTCCCACCCCTGGAATTGCCAGCCAATTAGAGAGGAGTGATGTTGCCAGGAAGGTAAATGTTAAGTGACAGGGAATCAAAGCGGGGGAAGTATGAGAGGTCATCAGGGAGGACAGGGGTTGGTTTTCAGTTGCCACTGTCCTTCCAATGTCCAGTCCCTCAGTCTTGCAAAATTCAGTGTAGACTGAGGGACTTCCCTTGCCAAACTAATAATTTGTTCATACCGGCTTACCATTTGGGTAGGCCAGCATATTTTCTTCCCACCAAGAGCTGAAGTAATTCTGCCAAGCCCAGCTGGCCACTTAAGGGCCTTCAGACATAATTCTATTGCAGCAAGAAGGCAGTTGGTATCACCTGATGCTATCCCAGCCAATTATCTTACCCTGCTGCCTGTTTTTCAAGAGGGGAGGATTCTATTGCACACTTTCTCAACAAAGTCAGTAGTCTGTTTCTTTTAATGGACCAACAAATACCTCAAAATAACAAAAGGAGTTTTGCATAAGTGACTTAAGTAATGCATTCCCAAAAGATTTGAACACATAGCATCGTGATAGTCTGCTTATATTACACAGGCGAAGGCACTCCAGATAGTTGCACCTTTTCATTTTCCTCAACTTACTGCCTCTGACAAATTTCCAGTGCACAGCACTGTAACTTAAAAAGTTTAATAAAAATCTGTTATCACAAAGATCTCCTCAATATAGCTTTCAATTTAAATTGACCTCAACAATGTCACAAAATATTAAGGCAACCAAACCAATAACTTTGTTAGTAATAATCATAAATCAGCAAACTCCCAAATAAAGGACCAGAATTGGAACTGTAGCCTTGTTAACATTTAGCTGTACAATTTTCATCCTGCTAACGTTAGTTAAAGATAGTGAGTGAAGCATTTCGTGAACATAGCAATCCATTTTGGAAGGCAAAACAGTCAATAACTGGCAGAATCAACCTTATCATATCAAATACCAAGCTAGCTATGGAAAATTAAACTGCTGAATCAATTATCTTAACCTGCAACCAATCAATGATGGCTCCATGACTGGAGGGCTGAAAATGGGATTTACAAATTGGGTGGATTCAATTATACAGGGTATTGATGAAACCATATCCCTCATATTGCGCAAAAACAGAAATTGCTGGAAAAGTTCAGCAGGTCTGGCAGCATTTGTGAACAGAAATCAGAATTAATGCTTCGGGTCTGGTGACCCTTCTTCAAATACTGTTTGCAATTATTGTCTCCTTGTTTAAGGAAGGATAGAAATGCATTGGAATTGGTTCAAAGGAGATTTGTTTGATTCATACCTAAGGTTAGTGGTTTGCCTTATCTGACTAAGTGGGTCCGGCTGTGCCTGCTTCCACTAGAGTTCAGAAAAGGGAGGGATAATTTAATTGAAGTGTATAAGATTCAGAATGGTCTTGACAAAATGGACATTTATTCTTGTGGATCAGTCTAGAATTAAGGGATATTTTAAATTAGGGGTTGGCCTTTTTAGAAGGATTAGAATTATTTTGAGGGTTGTGAGACTTTGGCAGTCTGTCTCAGAAGGTGGTGGAGGTGCGATCATTGAATATTTCAAAGTGGAGGGTGAGTGGTTTAGCAGGAGGTGGGCAGTGTGCTGTTCTGTAAAATTCAGCAAAAGCAGCTATACTTTTCTCTGTAAATCCCTTTTGAATTATAAAGATTAAAGGGAATATAAGGAGGAGTTAGTCAGGATGAAGAGTTTGAGCTCTCAATACTCAGCCCTTGAAATTTTATTTGTGTATTTGTAAAATTAAAAGTTTCCTCTGTTGGTTTCAGATTTGCAATATTCATGTGACTGGAGGGATCTAAAGACTCCTTCACTGGTGAAGGTACATCTATGAGAATGCACTCTTTTTAAACCAATGCAAGGGAAGCCAGTTTATTGGCCCAGGAATATGAAACACTGCAAGTGTCTTGAGAGGAGCCTATCTTACACAAGTTGAAAGAATGAATTATTTATCAGGTAAATATGAAACCATGGCAGTCTGAATCATGGAAAAGTAGATCAGAGAAGTAAGTGATGGACATGCTGCCAACTATGGTGGAAGCAGCAGTAATAGTGGATGAAGGAGACAGATACACAGCAGAACAGGGTGGGGTGATAGGGGACAATTTTCAGTCGAAGAAATCAAAGAATGTGCAGAATGGATGATAGAGGGCCAACCAAACAACAAACAAAGAGCAGGGAGGCAGCCAGTCTTTGTTTTTCAAAACATAATATGAATGAAAGTCTGACTTTTACTGCACGGTTTTTTTTATTTATATAGGACATTTGTTTTTCTTAAATGTGCAAGTATAATGATGCCAACACTCAAGTCTTATGATTTTTGGAAATATATTACCCAAATACTTATGAGTTACAGGGGAAATTTAAACAGCTTTCATATGCAATTCACTCACTCATTGTGGCACATGGTTGCAGTGTATGCTCAAAAAGCTGGTCACCCTTGGCCTAACAGAAACATATTCAGTTCAAAGTACTACTTTTATTGAAGAAAATAAAGGGCTTATCATAAATTTCTTTTGACATTTTGGTTAAAAAGCTTCAGTTTTATTGGCCAGATAAAATTGTTTACTGAAGTCTCTTTTCCTGTTAGTCTGCCGCAGTGAGGTCCCTTGTGGACAATGCTTTGAATCAGGTTCATTGCAGATGGATGCAGGGCTAACTTCAAGCCAGCTACCTGACCCTGGGAAATCAATCTAGCAATGCAAATGTTGAGTGAGAAAAAGGTCAGCCACTTCTGCTAGAATTTTGTACCGTGATCAGATCAACATCTGGAGCTAGATTTAAACTTTCATCTTCCAAACATAAAACCTGTCAATCCATTTTGAAATATACCAGGTCCAACATTGGCTATATCCTAGTCAGTCTTTTTTTTAAAACAAGAACCAGAAGAAAATCATAGGTTGTGGATGTAGGCCCTCAGGTCAAAAAAAAACGAGTAATATCGAAAAGGAAAAGTTGAGCATCCTTTTAAGATTAATGCTAGTACAGTATTTGAAATTGCAAACAGGAACAATATAGGCTGGATTTAAGCTAAATGGAAATTAAAATACTAGGAAGCAGAGCTTTCAAGACACAGATAATAGCAAAGCAAGTGAAGGGGCAACAATAAAAGATGCCACAACACTCATGGAAATAATTTGTGGTTTTGCCAGAGCTGTTGAAATGACTGAAATGAATGACATTGAAAGGAACAAACTAATTGTTAGCTATTCGGAGTCTTCCGGAAACAATTGAGTATTTGACAAGACAACATTAGGGAAGAAAAAGGACATTTAGGTGAGGCTTCTGAGAATTCGGGCAAGCTTTCTTGGTTTGAAAATATTTTTTAACTGGCCAACAAAACCCATTAGTCATTTTGACAATTTCCGATAACATTCAGCTCCAATAGTATCCCAAGGTAAAATATTTTTGGACAAGCAGTCTGAGAAGGAAAGAGTGACTTATACTAAAAGACCTTAATAGCTCATAGCTACGAAGATTTACCCCAATACTTCGATTAGCTCTGGTACAATATACATTCAGTGAAAGTCAAAGGTGAAGCAATAGTGAGAAGAGTGGATTTAAAGGCACAGAGAGCTAGGGAATGGCCCATCACCACTCGGGCATTTGGATAAAATAAATTCCTTTTTCAAAAGCTGAAAGGATCCAGTGTGAAATAGGTTTATGGAACATCTCTATTATTCCAAGAGTACAAAGTAACAATGATAATTAGCAATCTGAGATCCCATGATGGGTGCTCAAGGTATAGCTCTTGGATTCATAACAGCAACATTTTAAACCAATATTTCTAATAATTTTTTTCATGTTGGGAATTTTCAGTACCTTGAAAGCACACATTGTGAAATAAAAAGCCACGAGGATGCAGCAATTCTACCACATCAAAACTTTTTTTTGACAAAACTACTTGGATATTTGGATTGCAAGTATCAATGTATTATGCCACTGCATATGTGTTATTGCTGTTAATGTATGTCTATTTATGCACTTTTTATGCTATAATACTTTGATTACTAATGCCTATCACACAAAATCTCTGTTCTCTGTTCATGATTATGTGTAAAGTTGAGGTGGATTTACAGAGGACAAATTACCCACAAACACCATCCTCCTCCACCACCAACCTAGAACTCAATCAGTACATTGCCACTCTGGATGTTCTGCAAGGTTATTACAATAGCCATGTTCTTACATAGTGCAGTGTGGTGTTCCACACCTTGAGGTCAGGAATTGTCTGGTCCTAGCTGCTGGCCAACAGCTCTGTAGCCCCAACAGCATCAGAAGAGAATAATGGCCAATGCTGGAATTCTAAACCCCAAGAAAGAAGGTGTCTCCAGGACTTCAGTTAAGTCCAGGGGGATTTATTGGGCATGGAAACCAGGGACGGCCTTGTGTCTGGGGGGCGGGGGGGGGGGGGGGGATGGTGGTGGGTTGAGTCAAACAGGCCAGAGGCATGCAGGGTGGGACAAGGTAGAGTGAAGGTGTGAATACTATCTTAGGGGAGTGCCTGATGGACACAGAGATCCACAACCCCACAGGAGGTGCAGCCCTTCCGGCCTGACAACAATCCACACAATCAGCAATGCTGGGTTGCCCACCTTGCTTTGTCTTTCTCCACAGATCAAAGAATTGCAGCACAAGTAGAATGATAGCCTTATGTAGCATTTAGCTGTCCACTTAAGGACCTCGAGAGACCAAAGGGGTGAGTGTATAGGCAGGCTGCCCCATTTCTTACTCGCCATCACCCCCCTCACCCCATAATGCAGGAGATGGCCTGCACCTTCCTCCCCCTCCTCAACTTATCTGCCTGCTTTTTACACTTCATCTTTGAAATAGCCAGCTGGAGTATAAAATTCACCCCAATGTTTCCATAGATCATGTCAATAATAGGATATAGAAAAAGAACAGCAATGCACAATTCATGGAGAATAATGACATCCCTGTTTTTCTGGGGTCAAAATCTGTTAACACTTCTTTATAACCTCTGGAATGCACACTTAAAAATAAAATACTCTCTAATTTCATCAACAAAAAATTCCAGTTCCTGACAACATGCATTCCTGTACAAATATGGATAAAATTCCAAATGAAATTAGGAATTTGGCAGCACAGTTTTTTTTCTAAAAACAGCTGCTACAGAAAATGGTCACTTTAGAAATGAAGCCAAATCTTCTCAGGAGGTACATAGCTTTGCAGCAATTAGATCAAACCATCAGGATATAAATAGTTTGAGATTGGGCATTGTCCAGAAAGGATCAAACATGCTAATCCATAAGCTCTTACTAAGGAAATAGTTAACTTTATGGATCTTTTCACTGACAAAAACACACCCTAAGAATGCCAGCTCTCAATCATTCCCCCTCATGTCATGCAACATCTGGCACAGGACCTTCTGTAAGCCTCTATGTTGTAAAGCAATCATGAGGGAGCTGTTGGAAACATGCATGTCTTAATTTATAGTGTTCTCTTAATAAACTGCTGGAATGTGTTTTTATCCTTTGTTCAGTGCAGAAATGGTTCTGCAGCTCTCAGCAGGTCAACATGATATATATAGCACACTAACTAGTTTCTCATACTTTACGTTAGAAGTAACTTTGCTCTACCTTCTAATAAAACCCTGCCTTGTTTAAAGAAACAAACTACTAAAATGGACATGTTTTCAAATATCTAGCAAGCAAGTTAAAACATGTGGTAATTTCTCAATGGTTCTGCACTATCAAGATAAATAAACTCAATTGTGTATACCTTTTGAATGGAACACAGCCGTTCTTCCACAGATGTGGTGAAGAATTGAGCAGTGGCCCAAAATTACATTCCACTTCTGGGACTAGTTTGCAATGACCTAACACACAGAGGACATTCTTTGGTCACCATCCTTGTCCAAATTATAAACGGACCCAAATGCATTTTTGAATGAATCAACATTTCCTCAATTTTGACACAGCTATCTAGCAAATAACACACTCTTGACAACTACATTAACCATCTGTGTTCACTCATTGCACTTTCAGGAAGCATATCTCAGAACCCAACACTTGAGATCGGAATTCTTATATAAATCTCATCATAGCCCATATCACTTAGATGCCTATAAGCTTTTGCCCTTTGTCTCTGCTGACATTCCGAATCTCTCATTGGGAAAGGGCCATCAGAAATTCATGTATGTATGTAATCTGGAAACAATTTTCCATTTTCCACTCATTACTGAGAGCTCTCTAAAGTGGTGTGCCCCAGCAATTATCTTCTGAGTCCTACATTGCAACTCTTCTATCATCTACTGATGAACAATGTCTAATATCAAGTAGATTGTTATTTGTTAAGAACTACCAAAAGTCTGAAACCGATTGTCTCAAGCAGATACTCGATCTGCACTCATTTGTATTGAGAAAATGCTCTTGTAGTGACTTGTACATAGCTTCAGTTGGGAAAGAAAGAAATAAACCATTAATGCAAAAAAGTCTGAGTCAGGGACATACCAGTTAGCAGGCTGGATGTCGCTAGAATTTTTAGCTGTCCAGATGACCTGACATTACATCGGTCCCACTACCAATGCCTTTCCAGAGCTAGTTAAAAATCACACAACAGGTTTATTTGGTAGTATAAAACTTTCAGAGTGCTGCTTCTTCATCAGGTAGCTAGTGGAGTAGGATCAAAGGACACAGAATTTACTACAAAAGATTCTGTGTCCCATGATACTACTCCACGAGCTACCAGATGGAGGAGCAGTGTTCGGAAAGCTTGTACTTCTAAATAAACTTGTTGGATAATAACCTGGTGTTGTGTGATTTTTAACTTTGTCCATCCCAGTCCAACACCGGCATTTCCATATCATTCCTACAGCTAAGTTTTACACTTGGCCCTGACCCAGTTAGAATCAATGAGGAGACTCAAGGGCAAGAAGTGTCTCCATACAATCTCGCCTCATTAGGAGAGAGCCACACAACAGTTCAAGGCCTTGTACATCATCGTTAGAATCCCTGCATCTCACAACCTGAGCAATGTCAAATTAATTCTCTTTGTGCCATTCTTCACAGAGGTATTTCCTCTGTCTTGCCAACTGGGGTGAATGAATGTCCCAAGTGGAAAGCCTTATATTCAGGAATTCATCCCGGCACCACTATTGACCTGAAGTCTCAAATGCTGCACGGTACACTGAAGTCAGATTTATCTTTTAGCCAGTTCTCTAATGTCGTGCTGAAGTGTCCATTTTGTTGCTAGGTTCAAATTGTTCTTCATATGTAAAGTGATAGAGATTCCAGTTTACCTACCAGTCCATAAAGAAGGTGCTCCTTGACTTTTAGCTACCATTTTTGCCTGTGTTTTTTAACTTTGATTGTGTGGTGTTTGAAGCTCTAGGGAGAATTGCTTGAATTGCGTGCCTCTATTCTGAGACCTGACCAACATGTTGCACAGTCACGTGATGATCAGTGGTGCACTAAGAAGCATTTTTTCACTACTGGACAGTGCCAGACATTTCCTGCCTTAAAGATAATGAAAACCAGATTGGTGCTTCATCCTACCTGCATGCAGTCACATCTAAGTTGACTGAGCAATTTAGACTAGATTAGACTTACAGTGTGGAAACAGGCCCTTCGGCCCAACAAGTCCACACTGACCCGCCGAAGCGCAACCCACCCATACCCCTTACCTAACACTACGGGCAATTTAGCTTGGCCAATTCACCTGACCCGCACACCTTTGTGACTGTGGGAGGAAACCGGAGCACCCGGAGGAAACCCACGCAGACACGGGGAGAACGTGCAAACTCCACACAGTCAGTCGCCTGAGTCGGGAATTGTGAGGCAGCAGTGCTAACCACTGTGCCACCGTGCCGCCCACGGTGGCACAGTGGTTAGGTATTAGCGGAGTCTTCCCACTTGGGAAAAAGCGCTTACTATATTTGTATTGCTAGCATTATGTTAACCTACTATTTTGACCAGTGGCATTAACCACCAGTATTATTCAACAGTAATGACCAAGCATATTCATCAACTGGTGTTTGAACCTGTGAAGTGACTTATTGTTTGTTTAAGAATTTGTAAAAGGCTAATTAGAGTAGGTGCCTTATGCGCAGCTGCATTGTTTTTCCTACTATTGAAATTGTATTTTCAACAAATGCACTCAAAGTCATAATCCCATTAGTAATAATACAGCCTTGATGTGTTGACTCAATATAGTCAGTCTAAACATTTTCTCTTGTCTTATACTGTTAACTGTTATACAGTTACAAAGGAATGATTCCAACAGATAAGACAAAATTACCCTCTGTTGGTAGATAAAGTCTCTAGAGGAAAGGGTTTCATTTTGTTTTACTGAAATACTTACCTTTTATTCGTTACATTGAAAAGAAACCTGAATATCAGCAGTCCCTTATAATCAGTATCATCAACTTATATATATATCATTCTGTGTTTAATAAGCCATTTCTGTATTCTTTAGTTCTCCATTGCTTTCCAACTAGTCATCTTATGTGGAATATTAAAAATCCATACACAACAGGGAGTTCATTGCAAGCGCATATTGGAAAAACAATTTTGAAGGAATTTCCAATCATTTTAATAGTCAGAAAATCATGGACATATTGTATTTCTGATACTATAAAGTTCTTCTCTGGGAAGGCATATCCATAAAATTATCCTATCAAAACTAATTCACCCAAACCTTACTTATAATAAAGATTATTTTAACACGGTTTCCTCCGACAGTCCAAAGATGTGCAGGTTAGGTGAATTGGCCATGCTAAATTGCCCGTAGTGTTAGGTAAAAGGGGTAAATGTAGGGGAATGGGTGGGTTACGCTTCGGCGGGTCGGTGTGGACTTGTTGGGCCGAAGGGCCTGTTTCCACACTGTAAGTAATCTAATCTAATCTAATAATCTAATTTCATATTATCAAAAATATTGCAGAATGAAATTGGTCACTCTTATTTTGAATATATTAGGTTATGTTTTGGGAATATTCTTGTAACAAGTAATATGTTTCTGTATTGAAGCAAAGGAATTAATATTGATAACACTTGTTAAAGCACTCTGACAGCATTGGTCCCTTAAACTCAGAAATTCTTCCACTCACAGTCTAATGATATTTAGTCTTGCAGAAGTGTTAAAAAAATTATTTTCCATGAATTTGTAAAGGTATTTTTCATTTCTTGAGTTTAACTAATTTATTAACACTTTTAATCAGGGTTAATAATTGTTAAATATAAGAATTAAGTAAACAAATGCTTTAACCAAATCATCCAAGGTAATGTATGGAAGAATTGTTCTCCACAATGAGTAAGCAGTATGATTTTTTAAATGGATCTTTTGTGTCCTTTTTGTTGATATACAATTGAAATAGGCAAGATTTCAAGTGAGGTTACAAATGGACAAAGTCATTAGATAAACAACATGGGCTGAATTTTACCATTTGTGCGGCAGTGTTGATTTCAGCTGAACCCTGGCAACTTATCTCATTCAATTTTCCACTGCTGACATCATTAATTATGTATTCCACTTACATGGCCCTACTCTTGTACAATCCTGTGCTCAGCAGAGTCAGAGCGACCTGTCAGGGCTGGCAATGGTTGCCATTTATACCATGGAAGCCATATTTAAATCCCAGCTGCCTGGCATTTCAAATGCTGCCAGCCAGGAAATGTCCTTTGTGCATTAATATACAGTTGGAAAACGTTGTGCCTGAAAATGACAAGTTAGCATCCCACTTCATAATTAAGGACCTGGAGATCCTGGTGGGGAGGGAAGGGCAATTCTCTTTCCCCAGGACCACCAGAGGAATATGGAGCACCAGAAATTGTCAGCCTTGTCTGAAGAAGCCAACTGAGTCAGTGTAATGTCCACAGTTCAGAGGATCATCCAGCAAAAACTCTAAAACCTTGGTCTGCAAGGGTTAAGTGCCACCACCTGTGTGAAACACTCACTCTACCTCTGCTACTTCACCGACCTCCCATCAAAACTGTGGTCCAAAACTCCAACCACTGAATGAAGCATCGTCTTTCAATGGTTAACATCCAACTCTAAACTAATCCTTCCTGCCAACAGTGCTTCTACTCACTCACCTATGATACCTTTTTAACCTTTCCTCACTGGGAAAGGAACAACCTCTTCACCCTCAGCTTACCAAATGATTTACTGGAATTCCCAGACAGGTTGTACAGAGACAGTGATCCTTGCATTCCAATTCCACAAAGCATCTATGTGACTGTGGCCAACCCCCTGGACCGACTGTGGTGACACCCCTGACTCACTATATTCCCATCTGATTGGATTAAGGACTACTCCACTTGGGTTTTCAGACATGGCCCACTCAATGTATCCTGAGATGTTGGGAAATGGTGACCAACATGGAAGCTTGGAGAAGACACTAGTGTGCTGCGACTGCCAAGGTAACTGCTCCGACCATCAAATCAGGAATGGACATTATTTAGTTTCTCACAGGTACCTGGGACAACAGCTACCTGCACAGAAATTAAACAAAATCTAAAAATAAAATGGTGTCAATGGATACAAATATGACCCACTGAACTTACTAGTGAGATTCTTATCTAGCTGTTGATACCTTAAGAAAAACATTCAATTTTCCCCTTAATATCAAGAATCTTGGTTTTTTACAGTCCCCTAGCATTCTTGTTATTGCCCATTTCATTCAGATTCTGGGAAAAGTCCATTGCATATTCCTGAATGCAATATGTGTGAAGCTAATGGGGCAGGTTTGTTTCTCACTGTACTAAGCATTTTGAGTTGAATGTGAGCAAAGAATATAGGAAATTGGGCAAGTTTTTTTTTGTTGGCAGATATTCCTCTCTGCCCAATTTTACACCATGTGTTGCACTCTGGCAGAACAATGTTTTGGGAAGATAAGCAGCAAAGTCTGCTCCAATCTGAACATACAAATCAATATGCTTTGAAATAGTTCTAGTTACTTTTTCCTAGCAAAATCTGAATAATGGCTCAATGATCACAGGTTTAATTCATAGTTGACACATATTTTCTTGGCTGAGACCAGATAATTAATTGCTATCAGAACTGCAGAGCAGAGGGAGTGGTAATCAGTCAGGTCACTTATTCATTGTTGATCATCAATCTCTGCTGAAAATATATCCAAGTGGACCTTTCAAGCTAAAGAGATAAATTTCAATGGCAATGCTCTCTCCAAGCATTAGCCTACTGACACTCGTTTAAAATTCCTCATTTCCCCTCCCCCCACCTTGTCTCAGTCGGTTCCCTCAACTCAGCACCGCCCTCCTAACCTGCAATCTTCTTCCTGACCTCTCCGCCCCCACCCCACTCCGGCCTATCACCCTCACCTTGACCTCCTTCCACCTATCACATCGCCATCGCCCCTCCCCCAAGTCCCTCCTCCCTACCTTTTATCTTAGCCTGCTTGGCACACTCTCCTCATTCCTGGTGAAGGGCTTATGCCCGAAACGTCGATTTTCCTTGGATGCTGCCTAACCTGCTGTGCTTTAACCAGCAACACATTTTCAGCTGTGACACTCGTTTAAAACCAGGCGGCAAGATTTAAGCAGAATGTTGGCTCTTTTGGGAGAGTCTGAATTGTAAAAGGAAGTGTTAGATGTAAGTTGCAATATCTTTTCAGCGTTCGTACCAACAACCGCTGGCAGAAACAAATGAAGCTGTTTGGCTTGATTTCCATTCAATTTAAACTCAAATATCAACAGTTGAATCCAGTTTAAAAGTGCACCACACAATCATATCTGGATCACATTATGGACATTCTTGGATAGGTACGTGATAATTTCTGGAACCAATTACCTTTCCTGTTAGCAATTTTGGGGCCTTTACTAGGCCCACATTGCAACTCACTCCAGCTCAAAAGAGATGCTAAATTGCATTTGGCCCAGAGAGACTATAATAAGTGAAATCCAGCATAGTGGAGGGATTCCTCAGCTATGAGTACAAAAGCCGGTTCAGTCTGCCCAGGGAAAGTGCAAACCTGACTGAGCTAGATTTTACAGGATTCCGAAACTGATAAAATTGGGGTCTACCCCACTGCACCATTACTTCCCTCCAAACTGTAAGATCTGCAAATTGATACATTTCCAACGTTATAAGTACTTAATTAAATTGTTCTTTTCCAACTTTCGTCCAGTCAAGTTAGCCTCCATGCTGATATTTTTGTGACCATTTAAAAGGTGGAATTGCATATCACTAATATGTGACAAATGTCACTGATGCTACCATTTCTAATTGAATATTTGAAAGGATAAATTTTTAAGTTTAACCTTATTGTACTCAAATATACTTGTGTATTGTTTATTTCTGAACTTCATAACATATCTGAATCAGTAACTTTCCTAATGAGCCTTTAATGAACATATGAATGAGAGCTGCAGCATAGCTTTTCAATAAAATCATGAACGTAGCCATCAAATGCACTTTCAAAACCTATCCCAGTTTGCTTTGATTCCCTTATTGCCCAAAACATCATCAATCACCGTTTTAAATAAACCCAAGCTAGCAATGTTCAACTCTCAAGGATTGACTCCTCCAAATATTCATACCTGCTCTGGAGAAAGAAATTTCTCCTCAACTTAGTCTTAAATGTGTGATGCCCTTATTCTATGAACTTTTATTGTGATCTCCAGCAAGGGAAACAGCCTTTCAATAACGATCCTGTCAAGCTCTCCAAAAATTAAGTGCATTTTGAAGATATTCCTTTACATTTTTCCAAATGCCAAAGAATTTGGGCCCAGTTTATTTATCACTCAGAGAACCAAGGAGTAGTTGCAGCTCCATGAATCTAGTTCTGTGTGAAAGAGTGACCGAGAATAGATGGAGTACATGCTTGGGAATCAAGAGGAACACAATCTCAAGGAAAGGGACTGAGTCATGAGCACCTGAGACAAATCATGAGAAAGTGGTTTTTGAAGGACTTTCGAGGCAAGATCTTTAAAAGTAAAGAACTTGAATCCCAAAAAGGAGACAAAATTTTAATGAGATTAAGTGACCACAGTCCATCTTAACTGAGTGGGTTGCTGGAAATTTCATGGGATTGTCTTGACCACATCTGCTATTTCATGGGCTCTGTGCGGTATTTGACCACAGTTTTTCTATTCGATCATATATAACTCGTTAATTCTGAACATATAGGTTGTATATATAGCTGAAAAAGCTCCGAGGAAGGGTCACTTGACCCAAAACATAACTCTGATTTTCTCCACAGGTGCTGCCGATCTACTGAGCTTTTCCAGCAATTTCCGTTTTTGTTTCTGATTTCCAAGTACACTCTGTTCTTATTGTATATAGAATTGTGCTTTACTTTTCAAACCTTGTATAATAAAATGTCTCACCTTGATTCATACTGTGTAAATTGAATTATGCAGCAACTTTACTGGCAATCAATTACGTGTTTGATTACAAACTGATATTCTAAGGGTACATTCAAGAGAAGGTGGGACTTTTGTAACACGGTGGTAGATGTCCTGACTGCTGGGTCAGCAGACCTGGGTTCATGTCCCACATTTTCCAGAGGGTACATCATAACACGACTGAACAGGTTGATTAAAAATATTTGCATTTCAGTAGAACTTAATGCTTTGATGAATATATCAATACTACGTATGGATTAGGACATCCATCATACTGTCTGTACACTGTTGGTTTGTGGTGGATGAAGTTGTAAAAGTGAGATTATAGCAACTATAAATTTGTTAAATGGCTTTAATTCTGAAATAAGGGGAAGGGAAGTACAGTGCTAGGTTGTAAGGAACAGATTTATCTGCCCTCTCGTGTTGCAGTATTTCTACCCCTGAATCGGGTGGGCCAGGTTCCAGTCTCACCAGAGGTGTGCAAGAACATCTCTGAACAGGTTTATTGGAAAAACAGTTCAAGTAGAAAAAAATCCTACATGTTATTACCTGTTCCAGATGAGTATAATGACATCCCTAAACAGGTAACAGTTGATTAGAAAAATAGGATAAATTAAAGAAAATAATCCTGCATTATTTTCCAGCTCAACTATTTATTTTGTAATGCTATGGAGTTTGTGAATTATATTAATTATAGTTAAAGTCATAGAGATTTACAGCATGGAAACAGACCCTTTGGTCCAAACCTAAATTAATCTAGTCCCATTACCAACATTTGGGCCCATATCCCACTAAACCCTTCCTATTCATATACCCATCTAGATGCCTTTTAAATGTTGCAATTGTACCATCCTCCACCACTTCCTCTGGCAGCTCATTCCATACACACACCACCCTCTGTGAAAAAGTTGCCCCTTTGGTCCCATTTTATATCTTTCCCCTCTCACCCTAAACCTATGCCCTCTAGTTCTGGACTCCCCCACCCCTGGGAAAAGACCTTCACCATTATGGGTGATTACACCCCTTTTTAGTTATTTGAGAAATCTTTTGTTACGTCTTTGGTTGCACTTGAGTCCCAGGATCCTGATCTTTGGCTATCTGGTGCAGAGGGGCATGGGCAAATCAGAGGACTTCTTCATGCGTCTACTCCTGGACGTGGCCACGCTGTGGAAGGGGTCATATCTGCTGACTGGCAGGCCCTCTTCTGTGGTTACACTTGTGCTGGGTGTCCTTGGAGAGGGAGCACATGATGCCCACCAATACTCTTGATGCCTATACAGAGACATGGACACCATAGGAAGTGCAATGCTTTATCTCTCCTTTTCCACTCTCCTTAAATTTGATAGGCTTGCATTGCCCTTTTTGTACATAAATTATTCAGTTGGAATCATGGATGATTTACTGGTGATAGTTAATGGGGGGAAAAAAAACGGTTCTTTGGTGATGGGGAGAAAAGCATTCCCTTAGGTGTAAAAGCAATTCTGAATATTAAAAGAAAAAGATCCTGGTGTGTGATTCTTGAAACTACTCAAAATTTCAATGATAGTCAAAATTCTACCGATGGCTTTATGTGTCTCACCCTAATATTTATAATGAACAGCAGAATTCCATTTAACTTGAATTCCCATTAAAGAACTTGAGTACCTGGGATGAAAAACCTACAACTATTTATACTATTTTTCCCAATTTTTAGATATTTTCTCTTCAACATGTTCATTGTTGCTATTACACACCTCAGGCACAGGTAGTTTTAGATTAGATTAGATTACTTACAGTGTGGAAACAGGCCCTTCGGCCCAACAAGTCCACACCGACCCGCCGAAGCGCAACCCACCCATACCCCCACACTTACCCCTTACCTAACACTACGGGCAATTTAGCATGGCCAATTCACCTGACCTGCACATCTTTGGACTGTGGGAGGAAACCGGAGCACCCGGAGGAAACCCACGCAGACACGGGGAGAACGTGCAAACTCCACACAGTCAGTCGCCTGAGTCGGGAAATGAACCCGGGTCTCAGGCGCTGTGAGGCAGCAGTGCTAACCACTGTGCCACCGTGCCGCCCACTTCTTAACTCAGTTCTCCTGACTCAGACATAGAGACACCACCACTGTACTTTAGCCAATTTTTAAAATCTCATTTCAATTAATTGAAATTGAGTGTGAAAATCATGCCCAATTATTCACTCAACGTGTTTGCAAGTAACTGAAAAAGCTTCAATTCCACTGGAAAGAAAGTAGCATCAAGTTGGCTATTATAGAACTAACAGACTCTATCATTCACAGTCTTCATGGAATTTTGTAGAAAAACTGTCTGATCTCCATTTAAACTCTGAAGTTGTTGAAATACTGAACAGTTGGAGGGCTTTGTAATAAATTCAAATGTTGCACTAACGTTGGTTATTGAAAGCCAAATAAAAGGTTTGGTTTGAAAATTGCTAGTAGTAACAGAGGAAGAAAGTATTACAGGATTATTACAAGTTATTCTCTGTGCTCCCATTCATCTGATGGGTGCTTAAATATAAATATAAATAAATATAATTCCTCTAAATAACTGGAGTTGAAAGTGGACCCCATTGCACCAGTTGGTAGATGTTAAGTGGGTACTCCAAGTCTCAATTTTGGGGAACAATATTCTGATCCAACCTATGGATGAAATTTTCCTCTCTCTGGTGTTGTATAAGGCGATTAAGAAGGGAAAACATAGGGTCAATGAAAATCACTTTCCTGGCATTGAAAAAACAGAAATGTCTAATTTCCCTCTAGCCTTAATTGGTGACTTAATTGGAATTGAACAGTGACTACTTTACTTCCATTAAAACACCAAATCACCTCATTTTCATTCGATTTCCAATTTTCCACTCCTTCACTGAGAAAGTGGATGGGATAAATTCCAGGCAGGTGTATCAGAGTGGGTATCTGGGAGCTTCAGCTGAATGTTTGTCCAGCCATTAATTGATTGCTGCTTCTTATTTCCATGCATGCTCCATGGCCACTATTCTTATCAATCCTTCACCCACACAAGGTGGTATTGGCAAGCCATCATCCTCACCATATCATCATGCCTGTTCTCAAACCAAATCGAGCACCACTTCAGCCCTTCAACACTTCAGTCTGGAGCTCAGGGACACTTATGACTAGCTGGCTTCTGTGAAGTTGCTTATCCTGCAGAGACAGCCATCGACACAGGATGATTCTGCACAGACTTCAACACTTGAATCTTCCAGCTCTTACCTTGCGTTCTTTATGTTCACTCACTTAATCACTTAGGTATAGGCTGGCAGCCTCTGTTTCTTGGTGCATATTCATTGATTTCAGGCTGTCTGCTTCTGTGTGGGTTGCATTGATTTCTTAGTATGGAGTGGCTTTAGAGTTCAGTTATAGACTGCCACTCTTTGGATTAGCTTGGATTGCTTTTAGTGTAGAGGTAGAGGTAGAGGCAGAGGCAAGCAGCTTGTGCTGGTGCAGAAAACATTATCAGTGAATGTTCAGTCAGACAGGGCTGGACATGTCACTGAGTGGCACCACGCTATGTCAAGATCAGACTTGAGATATGTGCCAGCAGTTTACATGATAAATGCACAACATATGCTTCAACCAAATTGCTGTGTTTCAAAGTCAAAGGAGACCATTCCTTAGCAGTGTGAAGGTAGTACTTTGCTCAGTCAAGGGTAACACCACATCAATGGGCAGGCTCTATTCCACGACAGGGTATTAGACAGTATTAGAAAGACTGTTGGTCCTTCCAGATTCTAAGGATCCACGTCCTAGTAGGTTAAGGATTGGGTCACAATCAGTCCTGAAGGTGAAGTGCAGCAAGTCCAAGGATGATAGGGAAATCAGTTGGGGTGGTATGGAGACATTAGTTTGGGGACTAGGCTATGGATAGTATGCCCTATCCCACTAAGTCAGTCCAGAATTCCAACACTGTTTGTCTTTGGGATTTGAACAATATTGGTGAGGGAATTTATCAGAGGGCAGTCCATGGAATACTCTGGAAAGTGAGCAACTCAAGTCTAGGGATGAGTTTTATTGTATTAGGTCACTGAGGGAGTGGTAACAGTGATGGGTACAATTAAAGATAGGACAGTGAGACCTTATTGTGAATAGGAAGGGGCTGGGTGAATGAGAAGGAGAGACTTAAATAGGTCACAGCACCTCTGGCTGCCATATGGGATGAATATAAGATCAACAAGGGCATGAGCATTTCCAAAGTCATGGGCTCTGGGGATGAAGTGAGGATGTTGGAACCAGAGGTAGACTGAAAGATCATAGTGGTTATAGGTACAGCAATACAGAAAGGAACATGAAGGATGGGGTGAAATTTGTTTTTCAAAGACATAGCCTGCAAGTCATTCACTGAAACAAAGTTGGAATCTTCCCATATTGGAACAAAAGACAATTCCATAATGTTGATATAAAATGGCTGACATTGCAAATAGGTGGAGTAAGTTACTAACTTTTTTTTAAGAAGTAGAGCAAAACTCTTGCAATTTAGGCCATGATAAGTCAATTGCTGTAACCGTTCCTTGTCAGATTCAATGTCATCCATCTAGCAGATCACTGACAGTCCAAGAATGGATGTTAAAAATTATGCCCTCAAGAATTCCAGAAGTACTACATTGTACACAATAATTGCCTCCTTGTCATGTCAACTGAAAACATACCATGACACCAAGACATTTATGTAGATTGGAAATCCTTTTATCCAAAAACCTTGGGACCAAATGATTTTCAGAAAAAGGATATCTTTGGTTTTCAGACATATATATCGTTATAGATCCGTTCAGGTCTGTTTGGGCCTGAAAGGTTCTAAGAGCAAAACCATTTTCAAAAGGGCCCAAACTCAGCATGTCTACAGGTTTGTTTGGATCCACTTTGAAAAGACTGTTGATTTTTAGGTATTTTTGATTTGAGGTTTCTGAAGTAGCTAGTGCAGGAGTCTCCTGTAGCTATCCCTATCTCAAACAATTATACTGTTTTGGATAATGCCAGGGTGATGGCCTCTCAGGGCAATATAAGAGCACAAACAGGTGTTCTGCACCCAACAGAGAGACATCAGAATGGTGTGTTGCCTACCTGTTGCCAGGGTCAAGGACTCTCAGAGAGAGTGCAGAATATTCTCAAATGGAAGAAGGACTAGCAGGAGGTTGTTGTACACATTGGAACTAATGACGTTGGAAGGGATAAGGATGAGATTCTGAAGAGAGAACATAGCAAGTTAGGCAGGAATTTTAACAAAAGGTCCTTGAGGGTAAGAATATCTGGATTACTCCTAGTGCCACAAGGAGGTGACAGTAGGAAAAGGAGGTTAGAGCAGATGAATGTGCGGCTGCGGGTGGTGACGGTGGTGGAGGGGGGTCGGGGTAGTGTTTGGCACCCAGGGAGGAATTGAGGAAAAAGAGCAGTCTAAGGATGATACATTTGGGAAAAGGATTAAGTCAAACAGTTGGGGCAAACAGGAACAAAGCAGAGAATGAGGCAGGACTGTTAAATTAAACTCCATTTATTTCAAAACAAAAGGCCTAATAGTTAAGGCAGATGATATGATGGCAAGGTTGGGAACATGGGACTAGGATATATAGCAATTACAGAGACATAGCTCAGGGATGACAGGTCTGGCAGCTTAATGGTCGAGGGTAAAGATGCTAGAGGAAGGATAGAAAGGGGAGCAGTGTTTCTGATTATGGAAAACATAACTGCTGCGCTTAAGGAGGATATTCCTGGTAATATGTCCAGGGAAGTAATTTGGGTGGAACAGAGAAATAGGAAAGGGATGATCACCTTATTGGGACTGTACTATAGATATGCCCCAATCCCACCCCCAAAAAAAGCAGTCAGCGAGAAATTGAGAAACAAATTTGTAAGGAGATTTCAGTTATCTGTGAGAATAATAGGTGGTTATGGTAGGGCATTTTAATTTTCCAAACATAGGCTGGGACTGCCATAGACCGCCAAGGGCTTGGATGGAGAGGTATTTGTTAGGAGTGCACAAGAAGACTTTTTGATTCAGTATGTGGATGTACCTACTACAGAAAGTGCAAAACTTGATCTACTCTTGGGAAGTAAGGCAGGGCAGGTGACTGAGGTGTCAGTGGGGGACCACTTTGGGACCAGTGACCATAATACTATTAGTTTTGAAGTAGTGATTGGAAAGGATAGTGTGGATCAAAAAGTTAAAATTCAACACTGGAAGTAGGCCAATTTTGATGGTATTAGGCAAGATCTTTCAAATGTTGATTGGGTGCAAATGTTTGCAGGTAAAGGGAGAGTTAAAAATAGGAAACCTTGAAAAATGCGGTAATGAGAGTCCAAAGACTGTATGTTCCTGTTAGGGTGAATGGCAAGGCTAGTAAGTGTAGGAAATGTTGGAGGACTAAAGAAATTGAGGATTTGGTCAAGAATAAGGAGGAAGTATATGTCAGGTACGGACAGCAGAGATTGAGATAATCCCTAGAAGAGTATCAAGGCAGCAGAAGAATAGTATCAAGGCAGAGGAATATCAAGAGGGCAAAAGGGAGACATGAGATAGACATTACATAGGTAAGTAGGGTTAAGACGAATCCAAAGTGATTCTACAAATACATTAAGGACAAAAGGCTAACTAGGGAGTGAATAGGGACCCTCAAATATTAGCAAGGTAACCTGTGTGTGGATCCACAGGAGATGGGTGAGATATTAAACAAGTATTTTGCATTAGTGTTTACTGTTGAGAAGGATATGAAAGATATAGAATGTGAGGAAATAAATGGTGACATCCTAAAAATATTATATCTATATTACAGAGCAGGAGGGTCTGGATGTCTTAAAACACAAAGGTGGTTAAGTCACCAGGAGCTGATCAGGTGTACCCTCAAACTCTGTGGGAAGCAAGGGAAGAGATTGCTGGGCCCCTTGCTGACATATTTGTATCATCGATAGTCACAGGTGAGGTACCGGAAGACTGAAGATTGGCTAAGATGGTGCCACTATTTTAGAAAGGTGATAAGGAAAAAAACCAGTGAGCCTCACATCAGTCATAGGATTCCCTCCAACAGCTTGCCTAAGGGACAGGACTTAAACCTATTTGGAAAGGCAAGGATGGGAAAGCATGTCTCACTAACTTGATTGAGTTTTCTGAAGAAGTAACAAAGAGGATTGATGAGGGCAGAGCAGTGGATGTGATCTTTATAGACTTCAGTAAGGTGTTTGACAAGGTGCAGCATGATACACTGGTTAGCAAGGTTAGGTCACATGGAATAACTATTTGGATGCAGAACCCGCTCTTATTGTGAAGTTTTGATTTTAAAAAATAGCCCTTGTGAAATCAATTTGTTGGTCTGGCAAGCTGAAATGCAAACAACCTCAGAATAAAGTCCTGTCAACGCCACTGGTCCTGCTGAACAAAGAAGAGAAACAAAGGTCTTGAAAAGTTCCACACTGAAAATAATTGTTTCAGACAGTTAAGCCTCTTCCATATTTTCCACTTACAACAGAGAAAATATTGTTTCCCCAAAGATAAATACTGATCTGTACTAGTCCTGAGGTTAGTCATTTTGTTTTGCTGAATTTTCCATGTATTAGGAAGTACACAGAAAAGATGGGGTTATAATAAAAGATGCAATGAGGCAACTTTTGCACAGAAATGTCAGCAAGAATGTCCTCAACCTTTTCTCATAAACATGGTTCTAAATTTATCTTTATCTGTCATGATGATTATCTGTCCATTCTCATATTTGAGATATTTCATTCAACTGGCCCAACTTCCCACCTCTAAAAAAGGAAAACAATTTCCTGTCCCTGAATCCTGCAGGGGAGTATTTTTTTCAAGTGTTTGAATAGAAATCTCCATTTGTTTTTCCATGCACCAGTTGAAATAGACACTAAAATGGATCTGAATGAAGAATATCAACACATACATTTATTTCTTTTATTTTTGAAAGAAAATTGTAATATTATGCAATGTTATTCGTCTGATTTGTTCTAAATCTTGTACCTAGTTTTGCTTTTCTCTAAGCTCCGTAAATAGGGTCCCAACAAATTAACTGAGGCCAATTTTACAGGTCTCTGTTGATGAGTTTGTAGTGTGGAGAACATGCAGATGAAAACAGGGTGCCATGATTTCCACATCACCGCATTCCACTGCCCCACTGATGGTATTGCAGTCAGGTGATGCAAAGGCTAAATGAAACAAAAATAGAAATAGCTGAGGTAACTCAACACATTTAGCAACAACTCTGGAGAGAAAACAGAAACAACCTTCCAGGTCAAAGGAATGTGAACTGGAGAGATAGAAAAGCTGCTAATGGGGAGCATTAGTGGATGACATAAGGTTGGATGTAATGAAAGCAGCCCATGTGATAACAATATATGGCGTGTGAGGTTGAGAGGACATAGAAAAAGGTACTCAGGCCCTAAACTTATTGACCTCGATATTGAATCCGAAGGCTGCAGCATTCTTAAGTGGAGAATGACATGCTGTCCTTCTGGACCTGGGAGATGCTCGAGATAAAATCTCCAACAAAGGTAGGGTGATTTCTCCTGCAAATGCAGTGAATGAAAAATAGTATGTACAATTGATGTGAGTATAGTCAATCCTAGTCACTTGCAGAGTTTATTATAAAGGATGTAATAGCTGAGCATTTAGAAGTACGAAATAAATCTAAGCAGCATTTGGATGGTTTTATGAAAGGGAAATTATGCCTAGCAAATTTATGAGAATTCTTTGAGAAGATAACAAGCAGGATAAACAAAGGAAACCTGTAGATGGCATATATTTGGATCTCCAAAAGGCAAACAATAGGATACTATACATAAGCCTACTTAGTAAGAGTCCATGAAGTTGGGGATAGTATATTAGCATAGATAGAGGATTGGCTAACTAATGCATGCACCACAGGGCTAAGTGTTAGGGACACAATATATATTAATGATTTGGATGAAGGAAGTGAATGAAGAAAGTTTGCACTTGATATAAAAACAGATGGAAAATATTGAGGATGACTCAGACAGTCTGCAGACACGTCAGGTGAACGAATGAAAACTTAGCAGATAGAATATAATGTCAGATTCTGCTGAAGTGCAAAAACATAAGTTGGATGTGCTGTAAGTGGCAACTTATAAACTTTTCACTGCACTCATTTGAATACATGTGACAATAAAGCTAATTCAATTCACTAGTGGAGCTCAATATTATTTAAATGGTGAGAGACTACAGAAAGCTACAGCTCAGAAAGATTTGGAAATTCTTGTGCATAAATCATAAAAATCTAGCATACAAGTTGAGCAGATATTAGGGAAGGCAAATGAAATGTTGGCCTTTATATCAAAGGGAATTGAGTATAAAAATAGGGAGGTTTTGGTAAAAATATACAAGGTACGAGTCAGACCACTGTTGCAATACTGTGAACAGTATTGACCCCTTATCTAAGGAAAATATACTGGCAATGGAGGCAGTCCAAAGAGGGTTGTGGTCTCTGCCACCTCACACTCACCATCTTTGCTATTGCACCCACTTTCCACAAATCTCATGTTCTGCAACTTGCACCATAGCCTGCAACATTGTCTTTCATCTGCATGTACAACATCTCCCCCCACATTAGTAACTTTGCCCGCTCTCTAATCTTCCATCTCACTCCTTCTGAACACCTCACCATCTCTCACCCACCTGCACCAGACAAAGAGCTGTGCCACCAATTGTGACCTCACTCAATTCCTCCCTTTCTCTCATTCCAGGAGAAGACAGTTCACAAAAGGGCAAAAAGGGCCCAGACTGGTGAGGGAGAACCTGATATCAGGTTCTGTATCCCACGAGGCCCTCACAGTAGACCAGAACTACTCCTGCATGAATGTAGAGATGTCCATGTCCCTCCAACTGAGTAAGTACCACTTCATTCCACTGTCAGTCTCAATATAGCCTTCTGTCAGTCTCCATCATTGAATCCCACTTCTAACTGCTGACCATGATGCCCTCTCTCTCTTTATCTGGTAGATACCAACAGTATGTCCTCCACCTTCACAAAGACACAGCCGGCTCTGAGACGCTATCTCCTTTATATGTCAAGTACCAATGTCTCAGATGGAATATTGGCAATGCTGCTATCTGCACCTCCACAAGCTGAGATCCTGACACCTGAATGTTTGAATGTTTGGGAGTACAATCTGCACAAACATCTACTGGCACGCTGAGAACTGACAGAGATCAGGTACCTGCTCAGTCTCAGGCAGGAGAAGACCCTGTGAATGTCAACAATCAGGGACTTCATCCGCATGCACAAGGAGGAATAGACAGGCAGGCAGAGATGTAAAATGCAATAGCCCCAATGCCCAGAAGCTGCAGTAATGCAACAAGTTCTGCAACTGTCTGACTGCCTGGACTAGCTGCTAAGGAGCCACAGGATTAAGCTTCATCCATTTCCAGAATCATGGATCCCTTGACTGAGATCATCCTGACCAGGTGGAGGACTATAGATAATGCCATGAACCGGTATGGGAGGCTGCCCTTGCTGTGCCAGGATCACCTGACTGACAGGTTCCTCCATGAACTTTGCTGAGGACTACTCCCCTGAAACATTCAGACATGGCTGCCTGCTTGCTGCACATGCAATGTGTCTTCCCCATAAATAGTTGGTGTGAGACTGACATAGCACACTGCCAGACAGTAAGAGCCCGGCCCCTTGCCTGAAGACTGCTGACCGCCAATGCAAGCTGCCTGGTTATGTGACAGAGCAAGGCATGGATAATACTAAGAGAATGAGCACTAAGAGAGCAAGTGAGCAGCGCTGAGATGCAGTCTGGTCCAATCTGTCAGCTGGGTGTCCACCTCTACGCAAAGTAGCCTAACTGTAGCCTTCACATTGCTGGTTGCTGATGCACAGTGCAGTGCAAGTTTGTGCTTTCTAGTCACTCTACAAGTGACTTAGACGAATGCCATGATTGTCATGAAGAGTTGACAATTTTTGATACCTGTGCATCACACTCTGAGATGATTTGCAACCTGGAGGATAGTCACAGCCAATAGTGAGATGAAATTACGAGGTACTTGCTTTGACTTTCATGGTGAGACTCCTGAACATCTATCTGGTTTACTGCATTTGTTTAGATAGGATGATGAATATTAATTAAACTAGTTGTGTCTTTAATAAATATTTAACAAGTGATATCTCTTATTCATTGGCAACTCACTGCTTTATGGCAGGAAACTCATCTCACCCATTGGCAAAAGCATTAAAGATGCAATGAGATGTTCCTAACATCGAGGTTGACCTCACCAAACTTCTCACCTAGTTCTGTCACAAATTTCATCCTAATCCACTTCACTCAGAACCCTAGAAGATTCTGCGCTACTCATCAATTATTGTTGAAATTCTCTTAATAGTTATTAATATGGAGTAAAACAGCCAATTTACATTGGCCCATCCTGTTTTGGGCAAAAATGTAGGTGTTTGCTAACACTGTTATTTTTTTTTAAAAACTTTCTTTAAAAAAACAAAATAAAATGGACATGTACTACACCAGCCAGACTATCACTTAGGAACCTATTTGTTGCTACTGGGAAATGGAAAACTATAAACCTATATTCATTGTGTCTGCTTTGCTCCTCAAGTATAAGCACTGGAATCCAAGACAAACTAAAATTATAACGCTGACAGAAAATATGTTTAACCTCTGACAACAGAAAAGTTGGGACCTTGAATCCTCCAGAACATGTCATAATGATGCTCTGTAAAAGGCTGACAGTGAATTTTATAAGGAAAGAACAATATCACCATTCAAAACAATGATGAAATGGAGATTGTTCTCTAGAGCTGTTTTTAAATTATTTTCATGTGTTATAAACAATACTTGGTACACACATATTCAGTATTAACATTGGTTACTAGCAGATGAAACTCTATGGGGATTGAAAAAAAAACTGAGTGTGTTATCAGCCTTAATGTGATAACTATATTTATTTTCTATAATTTTTTGCTCTTTGTCTTTATTTCAATATTTTCTTGACTTAGAGCTTGCATATAGAACAATTTTTATACTCGGAATGAGGTAAGCAAGAAATGAAGGAAAACAAAAGACTTGTATTTCTACAGCATTTTTAACTACCTAAATATTGCCTAAGACTGATTTTCCAACAATTAAGTACCTACGTGCCTCTTTCAGCAAGACCAGGATCTCAGATGAGATATTCGAATGTTGGTTTGTTGAACTAAAAGCTAATTGGGATAATCACCATGCTGTAGACTGAAAAGTTTTATTATTCTGGTGGTGCTCCATTTATACTGACTGAACAAATATGATTTGATTCTTATTTCAGGACTATATACCTTAATTGCACAAAAGTAATTGTCTTTTCCCACACCCAAGATTTATTCATGGCCAATCTGAATGAAAATAAGAAATGATCAGTATTTTTTCATTATGAACACATGTTATCCAATAACTCATTTACAGAGAATCTCTTACAAAAAATGGAAAGCCCCAGTTCTAGGATAAAACAGGTTTGGCATAACTTTGTGAAATCCAGTCTGCCCAAATATGCTAAATTGTTAAGAACAAACTTTTAAGTGAAACAGCATGAAAAGTTATGCAGTAGAAAATTGAGTGACCCATTGATCCATACATATTATCTATATTTTAACAAAGCAAATTAAATATATCGATGAATCATTATGGTGTAAGGCGATTTTTGTTTGTGTTTGTTGCTATCTATTGTTTGTTCCATTTAACTCAAATGCCAACTTTTTTTTGATTTGCTTTCACATCTCAGTGATTTATCTAGTACACATTTCAACAGATAGAGATATAGGAATGAAAATATGAAAGTTGAGCACAATTATCTGAACATTGTAAAGCTGCTCCTGCACACACATACACTTTCTATAATGTTAGGTCAGGAATGGCAAAATTTGCATTCTGCCAAATATCACTTATCTCTCGCAGCTCATTTTTAAAGTTGCTGTTAATTGCTCTTCTCCTGTGCAGCAAAAATGCAATAGATAGTGGTTCTAAACAAAACTTGTAGCACTTCCATTATTATAATCATGAAATGTACTCATACTTACCTTTATCTGCAATTAATGATATTTGTTTATTTCATTGCAAGCTGCTTAAATTCCTCTTCAAGCTTCTTCCTATGTTATTGATGAAATCTAACCAAACATGTTTTGAAATGAAGTCAAAAGCACAGCAAAGGGACAGGTTTAGCCAAATCAAAAGATTCAGGTATTTGGGAAGTATTTAAAAATCCAACTTGAACTGCATTGGAAAATAAGCTAACTTACATTCAATCATATAGGTGGCTGTCAAGAGAGTAAAGAGTAAAAGTTAATCTACAACTGAAAGAACCTAATCATTATTTATTATTTACAATTAATTGCCTCCAGGAAAGTGGAAGGAAAATTTTAAACATACTTTACAATCAATTATTGCCACAGACAAAAATCTCTTCATATTCCTGCAATGTTTAAAGCATATTATGCTGAAGGTTGTAACATAGTCATACAGATACATTCAATCTGAAGAAGCATAAATATCACATTAAACATGTAGTCTAAACATTTACAGATAGCTGACAAAGTAAATGAATATTAAACAGTATACCTTAATCTCTTGACTGGTAAAAACTTCCACATCGACCAGACAGGCAAGCAGTGTAGAAAGCTCACAGTCCATGTTAAGGGCTGGCATCCTCCCACTCACCAAAACTGCCCTGACTACAACTATTTTGCTTTGTAAAGTGCACTTTACAAACTGGCAGACTGAGCAAGCTGCATCAAGAACTAAAACACAAAACCCGGCTGCCTGAAGCTTTGGAAGTTAAAGCAAAAGTGTTGTTACCTCTCAGCCAGTGAATGGCTGATTCCTTCGAGCTCTCACTCTGTCTACTGCAGCAGAGAGAGGTCTGAACACCCTCTCTCACTGATGACATCACTGCAAGACTGACATCAGCCAAATCTTTTTTTTAATGTCTTTTATCTTGAGGCTGTTCAGTGAAGCAAACTGAACATGATTATGTGCTAAATCTGAGTTAGGCCTATCCATCAAAACAGTGCTGTCTGCCACAGTGCAGGTTCTGATTCATATCTACTGTAACTCGCCACTCAAATGTTTACAATCATACAAAAACACTGTACTCTCATTTCTTTGATAACAGGAAATATCCACCATTTAAGTTAAAATACCAATTTTTTTGATATGTGGAGCTCTTTTTGCCTTATGTGAAAATATTTATTTCCCACTGGCTCATTCCCAAAACACAAGAATGGTGTTCTGTAAAATCACAGACATTATAAAAGTAACAAAATCACAGTTTCTGTGAATTTAATACTGGTAAATGGATACATTTCATGATGTTCTTCTCATTGTGTCAAGGAGAAAACTAAATCATGTGAATTTGTAACTAAATGGGCATTCTCTCCTGACATTTTGATATTGGTTCTTTATATAAGAATGAAAGCCAGAGATTACATTACTTCTGCAAAAGAACACTTTAGTTAGAAAAGCCTTTGCTTGCTTAGGCGTTGAACCCAACCGTCACAATGCACCAGGAACAAATATCATTTGCTCCCAAGCTAGTCTTTGTGTTCCTGAGATGAATGAATGCTCAGACCAAGAGCATCCGCAGTTAAATGCTGATGGTTGAAAATAATCAGCTCAAGCTATTTTGAACTATTTTTCCGATCTTCCTTCCACCCTGACTTTCCGAAATAAATCATCCAAGTTGCTAACACAAGGGTCAACCTTTACCCCAACATACTTAATCAAAAAAGTACATTGTTTTATGATTCTTACAGCAGACTTCCATGTTGATAATTTAACTGAACAATTCATTTTCCAGCAAATCTTTGGCATCTGATCATGATGCTTGACGTAAATCTTTCAGCATGAGTGTACATTTTCTCTTTCATCTTTAGTGATTAAATGTGTGTGCCATGATGCAAATTGACAGAAATGACGCCAGCAAATGATGAATATAAACCCTTTGTGGATTTAGATTTAACTGGGCGGCCATATTAGCAGCTTTGCATATACACCTAGGCTGTGATTTTCCTTGAGCTGTCTCCTACTCTTGCACTTTAAGCAAAATTCTGCATTAATATTATGCTGGTGCTGCAGGCACACCTTCAAGAAAGTTTTCACTCAAATGTCACTGCCAGTTAATAGTTAACACAAAATACACACACTATGATGTTCAGTCACTTGCATATTTAACAAAAAGAAAACTAACATTAGCTGCTAAAATGTAGCTCAGTGTGATTTGTAACCACAATATTTTCTTTCTTAACAAATATTCCACTCAGATTTTCCCTTTGAATAATACTTCACAATATTAGGATGCTCCCAAAATGCTTTAGTGTAGAGAATCTTGGCAGCTATTTTTTATCAAAACAGGAGTGAAAACTCAATCTCAGTAATAATGAACAAAAGGACCAGTGGACAGTTGTAAAAATCCATCAGATGGATCATATTGAACAGTAAATCCCTTTGTCTGTTCACAACAATCTGATCATACTTAAGCAGCCCATTCCCACAAAACTCAAAACACATTGTAAAACTCAAATAGAGTTTTTTTTTGTAAAGGAAAAGAACAGGTAAACATAGTGTGCTTGTTTCACTTCAACAAAACAGGTGACAGCTATTCTTTGATTCGCTTCTCAGGGAAATTATGTGACCAGAGTCAACCTAATTATCTTAAAACTCAAACAGAACTTGGTAATTAACTGTCAGTCATCATTTAACTGGTGTATTTGCCATTAACAAGAGTGGCTTGGTTCTACCACTGATGACTGAGCTGGCAAAATCCTGACATATCTGATAAGAGAACTATAATGAGATGACAAAAAAAAACTTACATGACTTCACCCTCAACCTATCCCTAGGTGTATCTGTCCATATCAGCACTGGTACAAGTGACCACTGCAGAGTCCTCATGGAGATGTAGGCCCTTCTGAAGATATGCTCCACTGTGTTATCTGGCACCAACACTACAGTAAATGGGATAGACTCAGAAAAGGCTGAATAGCTCAAAATTGAATTCATGAGTCCTGCAGAACATCAACAACAGGATTATGTTCACCTCCAATTTGTAACCTCATAACCCATGTTATCCCTCACTCTACCTTTAACGTTAAGCCAAGGGTTCAAACTTCGTTCAATGAAGAGTGCAGAAGAATGTGCCAAGAGCAACAAAAGGCTGATTTAACCTGATAAACATTCAGCTCAGGTCAATATGTCAGCTAAACAGGGAAAAAGCATACAATAGACAATGCTAAATAACCTTACAACATAAAATTAGATCAAAACCTTGCAGTCCAGCCACATCTGCTCTGGAAAGGTGTTGGTTGATTAAACCACTAAGTGAAGGAAGCTCCAAGCACGATCCCATGTTCAGTGGTGATATAGCCCAGTGCATATACAACAGAAAAGACAGAAGCATTTGTGATCCTCTCCAGCTGGAAGTACCAAGTGGATGATACATTTCAACCTCTTCCTGAGATTGAACTTTACATCTAAGTTCCACCCATAAAATTATTTTGCCATGGAATGGTGCAGACTGCTGCAAAGGGGAAATTAATCAGTTAAAAAATTGTTCTTATAACCTTCTCTTAGCTGTTACTGGATAAATTCTTTTTCCCTTCGCAGTTTTCAGTTTTAGATTCAGCAGTAATGAAGTCTCCTGTCTGTCAGTTCTACGTAAAATGAGATAAACCAAGATTTAAAGTGGGTAAAGCTAGAAGCAATGTAAAAAATCAGTGCTCAACAGTGCCACCACTGCAATTAAGCAGTAACCTATGATCAGCTAACGCAGTGGCAGTTGGGGCAACTGAAGAAGGGCTCATGCCCGAAACGTCGATTCTCCTGCTCCTTGGATGCTGCCTGACCTGCTGCTCTTTTCCAGCAGCACGTTTTCAGCTCTGATCTCCAGCATCTGCAGTCCTCACTTTCTCCTAATGCAACTCAAAGTCAAATTAACTCCAGAAGTACAGGGAAAAACTTGAATTGTTGCTAGAACTTTCAGATAGCATTAAAAATCATGCAAACAAATCACAACACTCAATTAGAAAGCAATGAAACTCCCTGAGAATTGTTTTTTGGATCTGATATTTCCAAACCAGGTAAAGACATAATTAAACTCAAAATTACTATAGTGAATGAAGACCTCCACAGCTTGAACAAATCATATCTGTCCAACAACCATATTAAAAATCCAGACAAACAATGGGCAATGGTCAATAATCTATTATAAGAATGACAGAATTATCCTTACAGAAACCAAGGGATTTTAGATAATTGTTTCTTTTATATACTTTTCTTCAGCTGGATATATAAGATTTGAGGCATGTATACTTCACAGCCATATTTTCAAAACCATACCAATGGCATGTGCTAGATGATTTGCTTGAAAATCAAACATCTTTAAAACCTCTGCCCTCAGCATACCACTGTGTTACATTGTTCTTTTAAATGTAAATATATTAATTACTCAAAAGGATTGGTGAAACAAATAACATTGGTCTTTCATTTAAATACAAGATGATTTACAGAAAATGCTCACGAGGAGCTAAGTAGAATATGTCTTACTCCTATCACTGCTTGCCTTACAGTACCAACCAAGTCATGGGACTAGGACATCATATCCATCAAGTTAGATATTAATTGACAGCAGTTCAAAACATCCACACTAAATGTCAACACCGTCAATCATCTCAACCCCAGGTGGTTCTCAAGATAGTATGATAGCCCTAACCATCTATAGCTTCTTACATTACTGACCTTCACCCCATCATAAGGTAAGAGGTTAGGTCATTTGATCAAGGTTCCACAGTGTTGTGGTTGACATTAAGTGAATACAGCTGTTCTTTTTCAAAATAGAGATCCATGATTGTAATTTTGTTTATTTCTCTCCTGTTTTGCAGAGGATAAATGGAGCATTTATCATAATTGAGATTGGATAACTCAGCACAAACCAGGGGCTTAAACATGAAAACTTCCTGTAATTAGACCATTCATAAAAATAATGTGTAAGGGGTACCGGGGGGGGCGGGGGAGCGGAAGCAGACATTAGCAACAGGTAATGATGCTCATTTAAACAGCTAGTGCAGGCATCATGGGATGAATAACCTCATAACACTTCTGTGATTCTGCATTACCAATGGAATCTCCAGAGCAACTAATCACAAGAAGTACATGTGATTAATGCTATTTTTATGATATCACAATAACTTAGGGAAACGTAAGTGGCGAAGTTTCTGCTATTAATTATTTTAATACCAAAGTAGTTCAGAGTATGAAGAAGCTATACACACATTTTATTCATGTTCATGTTTTTCACTAAAATTTATAAAGGGCAAATCTTTCCTCTTACAGGATCCAACTAAGCAACTATTTGAGAACACAGGTCTTCCTTCAATCTTGTCTTTTCTAAAAAAATGATTTTCTGTAAGTTTATAATGTCGAGGGTCAGAGAGTAAAGAATCTGAGAATATTGTTAGAAAGAATATCAAATCTATTTTAAATATAAACTAGATAGATTTCCAACTGGATTCTTGGAAATTATTTGAGAAAAGCCAATTCAAACTACTCTCTCTCTCTCTCTCTCTGACTTAGTGTTTTATATTGTCTCTCACTGACTCAGTACTGGTTTGTACAGTCGCTCACTGACTCAGTACATTATATATGTGTAAAATTCTTGTTACAAGCAACATTTTTTCATCCTGTTCTCGTGTAACGTCAAGATTCCACCAAGTAAAAAAATTTTAATAGAAAAATTAGGCATGTGGTATTTATCACTAATGTGAGCTATACTTGTAAAAATAAACAGTTGAACAGTAATGCAGAAAATATTGAATAGCCTTGGCTTTAGTTCAAGTTTTGTGCACAATCTGCAAACAACTATGCAATGGGGATATCCAATTAAAATGGACAGTTAACAGGACTGAATATCACAAAACCAGTACTGCTTTATATTAATGCTATACATTTCTTTATTTTAAATATATAGTCATTTTGTTCAGCCACTAGCCAAGTGGGCTAATTATAGATTATAACAGTTAAAATTCTAAGATATTTCCAGATTTTGGTGAATCCAGTCAGTTTTACATCCATTGACAGAAAACAGGGCTGTATCAGATGGATTTGCAATATACCCTGATGGTATTTCTCTTCTGCTGTAGCAAGGCTTTAGGCCCTGCACTTAATCAGCTGCACCTTTATGGCAGGCAATAGTTTTTCTTCTTTCCTGATTTCAGTGAGGGCTTTTGGAGGTACAAGGGTAGTCTCTCTACCTCTAGACCAGGAGGCCTGGGTTCAAGTTCCACCCACTGTGGAGGTATGTAATATCATTTCTGAACAGGTTGACACAAAAAATATCCATAGCAACAGTCAAATAGTTCTAATCCTGCTAAGACACAGTAAATAAACTATAGAGTTGAACATCATCTAAAGGTTTGGAAGGTGTCTACCTTCTCTAACAAAATACTTTCGGAGTAATATGTCAGTGGGTGTTCTATGAAAGACATATTTCCAATAAAAACACCACAAAATTAACAACTTATTTATGTAACCATTATTATCACCTTGCTGTATTATATGATCATTTACCTTAAGCCAAAAATACTCTCAATGATTGGTTTAGATTATTCACGATAATTTGGAGTACTGAGGGTAACTACCTCTGAGACCCTGGGGTCATTATTGCCTGTCTAATGCGCACACATTGAATTAGAAGAAGTTATTTATCATATATTTCTGATTAGATTCATAATTTGTAAAATATTTTACAATATTTTTGCTTGCATTTAGTTATTTCCTTCTGACAGCCTGATGCTGTTCCTAGTTCCCTGTTCCCAGTCTCAGGAGAGCTAAGGCAACCTGCTTCACTGTCATTGATCTTGCATAGCAGATGTACAACAGCAGTCCTGTGTTTTTTTTCCGTTAGCATTTCCTCCCTGTTAAAGGGAATGTAGCTCCCCTATGCATGGCGTTTGCTATTGTTAAACTCTGCTGAGGTTAGAAGCTCAGTGTGTGGCAAATGCAGATATGAATCTGTATTCAGCTATCTATGCAGGCAAGGCTTACGTGTATCAATGTATTGTTCCTGTACTTCACTTCAAGAACCTTTTATAGATGAGCGTACTTGCTTTGTAAAATAAAGATAATGCATACCATATTTTCATGGCAAATTCAGTAAAAATCCTCTTGGACTACAATAAACAAATGAAGACCTATTACACATTTTGACTGGCTTCTACAAAAACCATTCCTCTCTTCATTAGTTAAATCACGATTTTTCCACTTGTAATGGGCTGAGGAGGAATTGGAATGTAAGGAGGGGCCTTAGGTATGAAGATATAATTATTTTTGTGGGTTTCAGCTCAACTCTGAGCCTGTGCCTCAACAATAGGTATTCCAGAAATGGTTGAGCAAAATCCCCTCTGTCGGGGTTAGAACTTTCAGGTGCACCTGTTCTCCCTTAGTTACATTTTGCTGCCTCTGATTATGTGCATCTTATCTGCAAGAGAGGAGGTGGATTGAGGGTGATGTGGGGGGGGGTGAGAATGGAGTGGTTGATGTGGCTCCCATGGCCAAATGCTGTGTACAAACTGTGATATGTGGAGATGAGGCTTGCAGCAGTGTTAAATATGCAAGGTGAAGTGAAGCATATTAATGTATGGCATGAGGCCTCATTATTAGCGATTGTTGATAGGTAAGTGATGGGCTATGACAATTTAACCAGTAGGTAAGGTTACTGGCACAGTCCTTAAGACTTGGCATTTGAAGATGCATTCACTGACCTTCACCATTCATGGGAGGTCACTGAATCTCTTGTGGTACTGCATCCAAATCTTCAGGGTTTAACTCCTGGCATTGATATCCATGGTTATCTGCTTCCACTGCCTTTTCACTATGTGTCTGAAGGGCTTCCTCTTTCCCTGCAGGTATAGGACATAGAAAAGAAGAAAGACTTGCATTTACATAGCGCTTTTCATGATGACTGAACATCTGAAGCGCTTTACAGCCATTGAAGTACATTTGAACTATAGTCACTGTAATGTGGGAAAAAAACAGCAACTAACCTGTAATTGGCCAATTGCCACAGAACAGCAATGTGATAAAGACCAGATAATTCTGTCTGTGTAATGTTGATCAAAGGGTAAATATTGGACAAGACATCCGGGATAACCCTTCTCCTCTTCTTCAAAACAGGACGCTGGAATATTTCACATCTATCCAGAAAAGCAGATGGCATTTTAACTTAATATCTCAATTGAAAGGAAGCGTCTCCAACCCCAAAGCACTGTCTTAGTACTGCACTGCTATATTGTGCTCAAGTCCTGGAATGTAAGTTGAATGCAAAACCTTGTTGCACAGAGATAAGGTTGTTACCAATGAGCTGCAGCTGACATCATCTAAGCTCTTTTCCACCTCCTCTGCTACGACCTCCAGTGCAGGCTGATCTCCGACATAGTACTGTTTGTCAATGCTTCACAAGCCAGGTCCATTTCCAACATAAGTGCCATCATCTGTTGCAGCCAAAATAACCACGGATGCCAAAATGATCAATGACAGCTCACCAAGGGCCTTAACAGAGCACACCAGAGGAAGGCCCAGTTGTAGCACTCAGCCTGCTAAGAGGACACGAGTTATTTGCTGTATATTCAGGTTTTAGACAATATATGAATTCTGGAACATTGCAGAGACACTGAAAATGAACCACCAATGTGATTTGCAATAACGTTGCTATATTGTGATTATGGGCATTGAATATATTTCTCATATTGTCAGGATGACAAAAACTCATAAATGGTTATGATGTTATGAAACAATTAAGAACCAGCGACTCATTGTAATTCTCAATGATTGATTATATATTGGTATTAGTTGTAGTGTAATAGCTGTTATTTAAATTAAGTAACATCTACATTAACTAATGACCCATTTTATCTGTGATCTTTGGGAAGTTTAATGTTGCCTTGTATTTTTCTTATAATAGGTTTGAGCTTCAGTAATTGTTGACACAGTTTGGGCTGTACTTTTGCAGTGACAGGATCTTCTTTGAGATATTATTGCTTTTAGGTTCAAGACGTTACAGTGTATTCAACTGTCACATTTGGTGTTTGCACAAAATTTTCCATCAGTGGCAGAATCAATTAACAAATGCTTTAAACATTTCCTTCCATCCACCAGGACAGTGTAAGTTACAAAACATCAAAATCCTACACAGCCAAATGCGATCAGTAATAACAGGCCTCTGATTTCTGTTTTCTGCTCAATGGCATTAGTCATATAATCATAAAGTCATAGTTTCATACAGTATGGAAACAAACGCTTCAGTCCAATCAGTCCAAGCTGACTATAATCCCAAACTAAACCTGTCCCACCTGTCTGTGCTTGACCCATATATCCCTCCAAACCTCTTATTCATATACTTACCCAAATGTCTTTTAAATGTTGTAACTGCACCCACTTCCAACACTTCCTCCAGAAGTTCATTCTGTACATAAACCATTTTGTATTAAAAAAAACTGCCACACATGTCTTTTTCAAATCTTTCCTCCTCACCCTAAAAGTATACTCCTGAATTTTCAAATCCCCTTCACTAGGGAAAAGACATCTTATATATCTTTCATGATTTTAGGGACCTCTATAAGGTCACCTCCAACCTCCTAAGCTCCAGTGAAAAAAGTCCTCTTTATAATTCATACCCTCCATTCCCGGCAACATCAGGATAAATCTTTTCTGAACCCTTAATAACACTTTGCAAGAGAATTTTCAGGGAGGGGGTGCTGTTTTTAGGGCCTAATGGAAGTAGTTGTTCAGGAAGGTGAATGGACAATTGGCTAGAAAGCCAATTCTCTTCTCTCCCTCTGGTCATTTCCCCTAAGATGGCGTGAAGGTGGAGAGGGCGAATGGCACAGTAATCCACTCAGAAGTGCCAGGTATGAACTGACTTCGCTGAAAGCCTATTTCTGAAAGCTGAATGTTATTTTCCAGTCAGCTTCCAGATTCCCAGAGATGTAAGGCAACAATACAACTGCCTAGAAACAGACTGGGAGGGCAGGACTCTATTAAGACTTTGAGACCCTACCTGCCTACATGTACTGCCACATGTCGCTCTGTAAAGAGATTCCCCCCTCTGAAATGGTACCTTGCAGCTGAGTAAAAAGTGAGGTCTGCAGATGCTGGAGATCACAGCTGAAAATGTGTTGCTGGTCAAAGCACAGCAGGTCAGGCAGCATCCGAGGAACAGGAAATTCGACGTTTCGGGCCAGAGCCCTTAATCAGGAATGGCTCCTGATCAGGAATTGCAGCTGAGGCCAGTTTTAGTTTGATGTTAAAGGTTGCAAAGGTGCCTTCTTCTTAGACTGCCCTTTCCCTAGTTTACTGAAGGCAAGTTGCTACTACTTCAATTCTGGAGAGAATTGGCCATCCTTATTTGCCTTCTGGCCATTAGTTGTTCAACTTGGGAACACAGCCAAGTGTCTGTTTCCTACATACTGCAGGATTCTGACTCCCTATGTGACCAGGCAACAGGCTTCCAAAGACCACAGTAAATATCAACTGCAAGGGCCAGTGTCCTTGAGCACTTCTAAAGACTATTTGGTGATAGATCCGATGTTGCTATGGTTTTCACCACATAGACAGTACTATAGACGTACCACTTATCCTCCAAAGTAGCAATTTCTGTGTTTTACAGATAGAAACACAGCTCCTGTTGCTGCTTCTCTCACTAAGAAGGTGTCAGTGACCACATTTGCACACTCCCTTCCAGTGCAGATTGAAAAATGGATAACAGTGCATAATAATCATAGAATCCATACAGTGTGGAAACAGGCTATTTGGCCCAATAAGTCCACACTGACCCTCCAAAGAGTATCCCACCCAGATCCATTCCCCTACTCTATTACTCTACACCTCTCCTGGCTAATACACCAAACCTACATGTCCCTGATCACTACAAGCAATTTCACTTGGCCAATTCACCTAACCTGCACATCTTTGGGAGGAAACTAGAGCACCCAGAAGAAACCCATGCAGACGCAAGGAGTATTTGCAAACTCCATCCAGCCGTCGCCAGAGGCTGGAATGGAATCCGCTTTACTGGCACTGTGAGGCAGTAGTGCTAACCACTGAGCCACCATGTTGGTCAGTAATCGTACTGAATTAAAAATATAAAATGTTCAAAATATTCAGTAGGTCTAGAATCATATCTGCAGAGAAGCACCACTTTGTATCGACCAGCTGAGTCCTCACATTTTTTGTTTTCATATCAGATTTCCAGCATCCACAATATTTTACTGTTATGTAGTAATTCCATTCAGTCATGGCAGTATATTCGATATGAATATAATTCTTTCCTCCCTTGATACAATGATCCTTGCCACAGATGAATCATGTTATGCACATGCACATGCTTGTAGGCATTTTTGGAAGTCACAGATTATCACCTTTGTCCAGCTTGTTCTGAGAAGATTCATACTGCCAGTAAATATGTGGGCCAATGAGAGAAACCAAGCCTCCTGCTAAAACCTACCTCCATAATACAGTTTCTAAAGATAGTATTTAATTAGCCTAGCCTGGAACAAGCAAAAAAAAATTCAAATTTATGACAACTTTGTGATTAAGGAATCTTCATGTATCTAGCTATTTTCTCTGGGTATATCAATGAAAGGTAGAAAAATTAATTCCAAGGGAATACACACTGCCAATATTCTATCATAATTAATCACAAAAAGGTATACTAGCGAGGAGGTGTTTGAGATTTTGGTAAATTTAAAAATGGGCAAATCTCCACATCCAGATGGGTTGTATCCTAGGTTTTTGGAGATGAGGGAGGAAATTACAGGGGCCCCGACCCCAATGTTTTAAAATCATCTCTGGCCACAGCGGATGTGCCAGAGGATTGGAGGGCAGCTAATGTGGTTCCACTTTACAAGAAGGATGGTACAGATAGACTAGGGAACCAGTAAGTCTAACCTCAAAGGTATAGAAAATATGGGAGAAGATAATGAGGAGAGAATTAATCTGCGTTTAGAGAGTCAAGGTTTGATCTGGCCATTCAGCATGAATTTGTCAGAAGGAAGTCATGCCTGACAAGTCTGGTGGAAGTTTTCGAGGAGGGACCAAATGTTTGGATGAGAGTAGGAAAGTTAATGTAGTTTACATGAATTTCAGTATGGCCTTTAAGAAAGTCTCACATGGGAAGCTGAAAAAGAAAGTAAAAGCTCAAGGGGTCAAGGATATCTTGGCAGCATGGATCCTAAATTGATTTAGTCATATAAGATAGAGGGTGGTGGTAGAAAACTGCTTGTGTTACTGGAGCTCGCTGTGCAGTAGCATACCACAGCGATTAGTGTAGTGTCCCTTATTTTTTGCAATATTCATAATGATGTAGATGAGAATGTGGGAGGGATGTTAAGTTAATTTGCAGAAGACACAAAGATTGGCCAAGTGGTTGACAGTCAGGAAGAAGGTGTTAGGTGACAGAAAGATATAAACGGATTCATCAGATGGCAGATCAGTAGTAGATGGAACTTATAAATGATATAAATGATGCATTTTAGAAGAAGGAACAAGACAAGAGAGTACTCAGTGAATGGAAAGACATTAGAAAGCATAGAGGAACAGAGGTATCTTGGGGTGCTTGTTCACACATCACTGAGTTTGCAGGACCCTTAATAGTTAAGATGAGAGACAGGATGCATGCCTTTATCAGTCACGGTATAGATAATAAGAATAGAGACATCATGTTGGAACTGTACAGAACTTTGGTTAGGCCAAAGCTGGAAGACTGTGCAGTTCTGGTCACCACTCTATAAGAAGAACGAATGAATGAATTGAATGAATAAATTGTTATGTGTACTGAAGCACAGTGAAAAGCTTTGTCTTTCGAGCAATACAGGCAGGTCACAGAGTTAAATAGCATAGATAGTAAATAATAGGTAAACAGCGGCAAAAGCAGAAACACAGGTACAGGTGAATGTTAAGAGTTTGTGAGTCCATTCAGTATCCTAACAACAGTAGGATAGAAATTGTTTCGAAACTGGCTGGAGCGTGTGTTCAGGCTTCTGTATTTTCTCCCCAATGCTAGAGGTTGTAGAAAAACATTGCTAGGGTGGGATGAATCATTGATAATGCTGGTGGCCTTTCCTTGACAGCGGTCCTGAGATGGATTCTATAGATGGGAGGTTGGCCTTTGTGATTGTCTGGGCCAAGTTCACCACTCTCTGTAACCGTGTTCAATCTTGAATGGTACAATTGCCATACCATCCAGACAGAACGCTCCCAATGGTAAATGTTGACAAGGATATTTGCCGTCATGCCAAATTTCCTCAACTGCCTGAGGAAGAAGAGACATTATTGGGCCTTTGTAACCAATGCATCTACATGAAAAGTCCAAGAAAATTTGTTATGGATGACCACTCCCAGGACCTTGACACTCTCCACTCATTCCATCTCTGTGCTGTTAATGTGTTGAGGGGCATGAGTAACATCCCACCGAAAGTCAATGAGTTCCTTGGTTTTGCCGGCATTGAGAGCTAGGTTGTTCTCAGTGTACCATTTATCTAGGCCTTCCACCTCCCATCTATAGTCTGTTCCATCAACATTTGAGACTCAACCGACTATGGTGGCGTCATCAGCGAACTTGTAAATGGTGTTAGTCTGGTATATGGTGACGCAGTCATGGGTATTCAGTGAGTACAGTAGGGGGCTAAGTACACACATCTGGGGGGCTCCAGTATTGAGTGTTAGTGAGGATTAAATATTATCCCCAATCTTTACTGATTGTGGCCTATGGGTCAGGAAACTGAGGATCCTGCCTTACCAATTTAATCGAGTTCTTTGAGGAAGTGACCAAGTCGATAGATGAAGGAAGGGCTGTAGATGTCATATACATTGACTTTAGTAAGGCATTTGATAAGGTTCCCCATGGTAAACTAATGGAGAAAATAAAGTCATATGGTATGCAGGGTATACTAGCTAGGTGGATAAAGAACTGGTTGAGCAACAGGAGATAGAGATTAGTAGTTGAAGGGAGTTTCTTGAAATGGAGAAAGGTGATCAGTGGTGTTCCACAGGGATCACTGTTGTTTGTGATATACATAAATGATCTGAAAGAGGGCACTATTGATCTGATCAGCAAGTTTGCGAATGACACAAAGATTGGTGGAGTAGGAGAAATCATAAGGGACTGGCAAAGAATACAGGAGAATATAGATAGACTGGAGAGTTGGGCGGAGAGGTGGCAGATAGAGTTCAATCCAGGCAAATGTGAGATGATGCATTTTGGGAAGTATAAACTGAAGAGCCTTGGGAAAAGTTGATGAGTAGAGAGATCTGGGAGTTCAGGGCCATTGTACTCTGAAGGTTGCTGCACATGTGGATAGAGTGGTCAAAAAGGCATATGGTATGTTTGGCTTCGTCGGATGGGGTATTGACTATATGAATTAGCAGGTCATGTTAAAATTGTACAAGACATTGGTTCAGCTGCATGTAGAATACTGTGTACAGTTCTGGTCGCCATATTACCAAAAGGATGTGGACGCTTTGGAGAGGGTGCAGAGAAAGTTTACGAGGATGTTGCCTGGTATGGAAGGTGCTAGATATGAAGAGAGGTTGAGTAGGTTAAGATTGCTTTCATTAGAAAAAAGGAGGGGACCTGGTTGAGGTTTACAAAATCATGAAGGGTATAGACAGGGTAGATAGAGACAAGCTTTTTCTCAGGGTGAAGGATTCAATAACGAGAGGTCACGCTTTCAAGTTGAGAGGTGAAAAGTTTAAGGGGGATACATGCGGCAAGTACTTTATACAGAGGGTGGTAGGTGTCTGGAATCTGAGGTATTAGAGGCAGGCATGGTAAATTCATTTAAGATGCATTTGGACAGATGTCTAAGTAGGTGGGGAGCAAAGGGATACAAATGCTGAGGAATTAGGCGTCAGGTGTAGACAGTGGATTTGGATCGGTTCAGGCTTGGAGGGCTGAAGAGCCTGTTCCTGGGCTGCAAGTTTTTTTGTTCTTCTTATTTGTTCTTTGATCCAGTTGCAGAGAGTGGGACTTAGTCCAAGATCACTAAGTTTAGTAATCAGTCTCGAGGGGATAATAGTGTTGAAGGCTGAACTGTAGTCAATGAGTAGGATTCTTATGTAGCTGTTCTTGGTGTCAAGATGTTCTAGGGAGGAGTGAAGGGCAAGTGATTTGGCATCTGACATGGATCTGTTAGTCTGATAGGCAAATTATGATTACATCAGAGGGTTTACAAAGAAAATTCACCAGGATGTTGCCTGAGATGGAACATTTCAGCAATGAAGAGAGCCTGAATTATCTTGAGTTGATTTCTTTGGAGCAGAGAAGGTCGGAGGGGGCTTGATAGAGATGTGTAAGATTAAGAGAAGCATGGACAAAATGAATATAAAGCAGTTGTTCCCCTTAGTTGAAGGTTCAATAATAAGGGGGCATTATTTTAAAGTGAGAGGCAGGAGGTTTAGAGAGGATTTGAGGACTTTTTCAACAGATGGTGCTCAGGATTTGGAATGCACTGCCTGGGAGGGTAGTTGACATGGGAAACCCCACAACCTTTAAAAGGTAGTTGGATGACCACTTGTAGTGTCATAATATTCAAGGCTATGAGCCTAGTGCGGAAAAGCAGGGCTAGTATATTTTTGACGATGCAGACTTGATGAGCTGAAGGGCCTCTTTTGTACTTCATGATTCTCGTCTACTTTATACCATTTTCAAACTGGAATAGAGCAAAATGTAAATCTCTTTCAAGCACAATTCCTTCCCTCTATTTTCCAGACCATGTCTTTCATGGCCATTCTGTGATTATACTTTTGAATATATAGATTACTTTTTTATTTGTGGAGACTTGCACCATTTGTGGCGTACTTGGCAATTACCACCTATCATTATACAATATTATGCTGATGCATTATAAATGGTCTTTCATACATAATTTACCCTGACTTCTCGTGGCATAGATTTCAGACCAAATCGGCCTATGTCTGATATAAAAGTACCCAGCTTGCTTTTATTCAGTCTTGTTTTGTCAAGGAGTTCATATAATCAGTCAGCTACGTGCATTTGATATACAGTAACACCAACAAGCAGAGAACTCAGAATGTGTGTGTAAGTCTGTGATATTGTAGCTTTGAAATTATTTTTTTTAAAAATTCATTCATGAGATGTGGGCATCACTGGCTGGCCCTTGGCTTATCCCTAGTAGCCTTTGGAAGATGATGGTGAGCTGTCTTCTTGAGCTGCAGCAGTCCACCTGCTGTGGGTTGGCTCACAATTATATTAGGAAGGGAATTACAGGGAATTACAGGTTCAATTATGTAATTCCAAACCTACAACTTTTAAAGAAAGATAAGCCAACTGCTACTTTCAAAACTGTAACAACAATAAAATAGAAAAGAAATACTTTTAAAGCCAATAACAAGCATAAAAATGAGAAAAATACTACACTGAAATACAGATTTATATACTAACATTTTTATAGAGCATAACGATACAAATAAAGTGAGAAAGCAAACATTTGAGTTTGAATTGGCCCACTTTTGACATTCCACCAGAATTCTGATTGTTTAAAGAAAATCAATATTTACAGATCAGCAAGTAACTAACAAAGAATGACAAACAGTCAAACTTTTCTTGCTTTGGGCATCAAAGCGTCAGGAAGAATAAACTCCCCTGGTATTTCTGATCAGGACCACTAAGATTCTGCCAAAGATTTTAAGAATTTAGAAGATCAACATAAAAGTTGAGTGAATTTCAGTCATAACATTAACAGATAGGTAAAATAATCAACCAACTCTTAGGCAGATGTCATTGCTGAAGCAAATGTAGCTTGGTATGTCTGAGACATTTCTGGATAAGCCTAAAAATTATACCCTTTATACTCTACTGAAGAAGGATGCAAGCAATTGAGAGCAATTGTAGCAAGCCAGCTTGTTGTTACGACACAGGTAAACTGTCCTGCTTAATTTAAACCAGCAACACAGAAAAGAATTATCCCGTGCACTAATCTGTGAAAACCAGAGAGGCCAAGAACTTTTTAAAGTAAAAGTTAAAAACTTTTTTTCTTGAAGTATAGCAGAAAATATTTAACTAACAACTATTTACAACTCCTTCCTCTAACCTATCTTTTATTTTTCCTTATATAATACTGGTCTGATAAACCACACACAACCACCCCCCCCCCCCCACCCCGAGTAAGATTTTTTTGTAGATATTTTTATTGAAATTTAACATTTTTGCAAATTTACAAAAATAAACAAAACTCTCATGTACAAACATTGATGTACAATTAAATCATATATACAATAGTCATAATTTAACAAAGAAAAAAGAAAGAAAACAAAAAAAGAAAAAAAAAGAAACGAAAAAAGAAAGAAAAAAAACCTCAACTTTCTACTAATCTAACCTATAACTAACCAGAGTGTATACCTAAGTCTCTTACATGCTCAGAATGTATAAACATCAAATATAATAAAACCCGTATTCGCGCAGGATTCCTCTCCCAAGGGGTCCCGGAGCAGCCCGGTCTGAAATCTTCACTAAATAAAAGCCCTTGTTAGGATAGCCGAAATATCTGCATTTATATAATTCAAAAAGGGCTGCCATATTTTATAAAATAATTCAGTCTTTCGGTGCACCATATTTGTGAGGAAGTCAAGGGGGATATATTCCATAATTAATCTGTGCCAATTTGAAAGTCCAGGGGGGCCCTCAGCCACCCAGTTCACCAAAATATTTTTCCTTGCACAGAAAGAGAGAATAGAAAATAGTCTCTTCCCATGCATATCCAGAGATGAGAGGTTCGAAAAGCCCAAAAGGAGAGATACAGGGTCCACCCTAATTTCCGTTCCTAAAATTTCTGTCAGGGTATTTGCCACTTTAGTCCAGTATCTGCGGATTTTCTGACAAGTCCACAGACAATGTACAAGAGTACCCACCTCTATTTTGCATTTAGGACACATTGGAGATGCTCCTGCCTTAAATTTTGCCAGTCGAACCGGAGCTATATGGGCCCTATGAAGTATCTTTAGTTGGATAGCCTGAGTTCTGTTACAGATAGCAATTCTTCTAGCATTTTCCCAAATGTCATTCCACATATCCTCAGAGATTTCTAGCCCCAAGTCCTGCTCCCATGTTTTAAGCAGGTCATCCATGTCTCCTGAGACTCCATCATGTAGCAAATGGTATATAGTACTAACGGAGGATGCCCCCGCTGGTCGTAAGACATTACGTTCTCTGTCTGATTTATAAAGACTATCTATTAATGTAGTCTTCCTCTGTATATAATCTCGAACTTGGAAGTATCGAAAGAGATCCCCATTAGGTATTCCGAATTTAAGACGCAGCTGCTCAAAGGACATCAGGATCCCATCTTTAAATAGGTCCCCTAAGCATGAGATGCCCCTGGATCTCCAGAGTTTAAAGGTGGCATCTGTAATCCCCGGTTGGAATCCCCATGCGCCTACTATTGGTGCATGGGGGGATGTTTTATGTGAGTTACCCTCATTTTGCCGCATTATATTCCAGGCCTTAATTGTGTTTAATATTATGGGATTTTTACAGTGGTCTGTAATGATTTTCCTCTTATCTGAAAATAAAAGGTTAATAAGTGGGTATTTTACTTGGGAGGCTTCGATATCCAGCCAAATTGATTGTGGATCAGATGAAACCCAATCAGCTATGTAACTTAGTAGGGAGCTTAACTGATATTTCCTAAAGTCTGGGAAGTCCAGTCCTCCCCTTGCCTGTGGAAGCTGTAGCTTCTTCAGCTTAATAAGGGGCCGTCTATGGTTCCAAATAAAGGAGCCCAACCAGCCATATAATTTACGTAGGGCTAGCCTTGGCAGCATCAGCGGGAGCATTCTCATAGGATATAAGAGACGGGGCAGAACATTCATTTTAATTAATGCTATTCTCCCTAGCCAGGAAATCGGAAGGTCTCTCCATCGCTGGAGGTCCTGCCTTATCCTTTCCATTAATTGTACAAAATTAGCCCTATACAGCTGATCAAATACTGGCGTGATAAAAATACCTAAATATAAGAAGCCCTCCAGGGACCAACGGAAGGGAAAAGGGGATCCGTCCATTAAGTGGGGTATCATAGCCAGACCACCCATTGGCATGGCTTCCGATTTTGAAAAATTAATTTTATAGCCTGAGAATGCACTAAATGTATTAATAACTTGAATTAGACGAGGCACTGACATTAAAGGATTACTGAGGAATAAGAGAACGTCATCTGCATACAGGGTAATTTTGTGTTTACCTGTACCAATCCTCGGGGCCGTTATATTAGGATCAGTCCGGATGGCTTCTGCTAATGGTTCGATTATCAGTGTAAACAACAATGGTGAGAGAGGACATCCTTGACGGCAGCCCCTACCCACACTGAAGCCATCCGATCTTAACCCATTAGTAATAACAGCTGCTTTGGGGTCATTATACAATGTTGAAACCCATTTGGTAAACACCTGTCCAACGCCAAACCTTTCCAATGTGTAAAATAAATATGACCATTCAACCCTATCAAATGCCTTTTCCGCATCCAATGAAATTACTACTCCTGGTATCTTTCCCTGATGACAGGCTTGGATCATATTCAAGACCCTTCTGATATTATTGGATGATCTACGGCCCTTAATAAATCCCGTCTGGTCCTCCTTTATAATATATGGCAGTACCCTTTCTAGTCTTAGTGCTAACATTTTTGAGAGAATTTTAAAGTCTACATTTAGTAAGGATATTGGTCTGTAAGATGCACAATCTTCTGGGTCTTTTCCTTTTTTGAGGATAAGAGAAATATTTGCTTCTTTCAGCGTGGGCGGGAGACAGACCTGACTATGCGCAAAATTATACATATCCATAAGTGGGTCAACCAATATTCCTGTAAATTCTTTATAGAATTCAGCTTGAAAACCATCCGGGCCCGGTGCTTTTCCGCTCTGAAGTTGCCTAATTGCCTCAAGTATTTCTTGGACCGTTAAAGGGGTATTTAGGGCCGACACCTGTTCCGGAGTCAGGCCCGGGAAGGTCAAATTTTTAAAAAATGACTGCATCCTCCTAATCCTATCTTCACAATCCTGCGATCTATATAGTTCAGAATAAAATTCTTTAAAGGTCGCATTGATCTTTTTATGATCATGAGTCAGGGTACCTGTACTTTCCTTGATGGTCAGAATAGTTTGAGGGGCTTTCTTTTTCTTTGCAAGAAATGCTAAGTATCTACCCGGTTTGTCGCCATATTCATATAATCTTTGTTTCGCAAATAATATTTCCCTTTTAGCCGTTTGAGTAAGCGCGGTGTTTAAAGCTGTCCTAAGAGCTGTAATCCTCTGCAATTTTGTGATAGAAGGTCTATCAGCGTATGCTGTTTCGGCTGCTTTTAGGCGAGCTTCAAGCAGACGCTGTTGCTCTCCCTTCATTTTCCTCTGGGTCACTGAATAGGAGATGATCAAACCTCGTGCATAAGCTTTGATGGTCTCCCACATCATTGACGGATTGCTAGCCGTACCAGTATTAATTTCTAAAAAAGTTTTAAGTTCTTGGGAGAAGCACTTTAAAAATTTGCTATCTTTTATCAGGAAGGGGTCCATACACCAATGCTGAGCAGATGTCCCATTGTTCTTTACCTTAGTTTCCATGTATACAGCGGCATGGTCAGAGATTGCTATAGTACCTATTTTACAGGTTGCTATAGAGTTTAGAAAAATCGATGGGGCAAAAAACATATCAATTCTTGTGTGACATTTATGTGGATTAGAGTAGAAAGAAAAATCTCTACCCTGTGGATGGAGACATCTCCATACATCTACCAATCCTAATTCTTTATTCAAGTCCGCCAGTTGTCTAGATCTGGGAGATACTCCAGCGGCACTCTTGGGAATCCTGTCTATTTCCGGATCCATAATACAATTAAAGTCTCCCCCTATAATTGTATGACGGGCACCAAAGGCCATCAGTTTTGAAAAAGCTTCCGTTATGAATTTATAGGGATGTGCCGGGGGGCAGTATACATTTAAGATCCATATTCCTCTCCATTTATGAGGGCTTTAATCAAAATATATCGTCCAGATTCGTCTTTTATCTGATTTAGAATTTTCAAAGGGAAGTTCTTCCGGACAAGGATAACGACTCCCCTGCTTTTTGAATTAAAAGAGGAAAAAAAGGCCTGATCAAATCCGCCCTGTCGTAATTTTAAGTGTTCTTTATCCGACAGGTGTGTCTCCTGTAGGAGAGCTATATCAACTCTCTCCTTCTTAAGATTTGATAATATTTTCTTCCTTTTAACTGGCGAATTACTCCCCCTGACATTCCAGGTGCACCACTTAACCGACTGTTCAGCCATAATCATCTGGACAGATCCGAGACCCCTCGGGAGGGGAAACCCTATCTAGAACATCCCGAGCATGGAGCATACAAGATTTACAAAAGTAAAGATTCTCTGATACACTCAAAACAATATAACAAAAAACTCTTTCTAAGTATAAAAAATATAAAACATTCCGAATTGGAGATTTTCTCCCTTGTTCCCAGGGAGCGTCACTTCCTCTCCCACAGTCCATCTTACCCTCTTCCAACCAGTGCCCCACCCTTGACCCAGGTGTTCCTCAATAAAATGAGGAGAATTCAAATATAATATAAAGCTAGAGTTAACAGTGAACACCCCACCCCCACCCACACCCACATCTAAATATATTTGGGAATATTAATACCATATATAACTATAAGATTACAATCTCAACATGTAATACTTAAATATAATACCACAAAATAACAGGGGAAAGAAAAACAACCCCGCTCCTAAAAACAGAAGTAAAATAGAATAAGGTAACCACCTCTCCCCATCAACATTAACCAAACGCCCCAACATATATATATACATACACACATAGGGAGAAAGATAAGAAAAGATGAAGGGATGTAAACCAAAATAATGGGAAAGGCAGACCAGCGTCCACAATCTCTTACAGTTTATTTAAGAGAGTCCAAGAATTCCTTAGCCTTCTCCGGTGATCCGAAGTTATATATGGATCCTTCGTGGCTAAGGCGTAGTGTCGCTGGATATCGTAAGGAGTACTGGATATTTAAGTCCCTTAAACGCTTCTTCGCCTCATCGAATGCCTTCCTCTTTCGGACCAAAGCTGGGGAGAAGTCCTGGAACAGCATGATCCTGGATCCTTTGTGGGTCATAGCTTGGGGATCTTTTCCCAGATTTCTTGAGGCTTCCAGGAGCATCTGCCTCTCCCTATAGCTCTGCAGCTGGAACAGGACCGGGCGTGGGCGCTGGGTTGAGCCGGGCCCACGTACTGTGACCCGGTAGGCCCATTCCACCCTTACCTGGCCTGATCCATTATGCAGATTTAAAAGTTGTGGCAGCCAATGCTCTAAGAATGCTGTCAGCTGACCTCCCTCTTCCTGTTCGGGCAGGCCCAACAACCGAATATTTTTTCTACGACATCGATTTTCGAGGTCATCAATGTGGTTTTCTAGGTTCTGGACTCGATTCTCGAGAAAACGGATGTGGTCAGCTGTTGATTTTATCCCAGTCTCTGAGGCTGCGGCCTTCGACTCCACCTCTCTGACTCGGCACTCCAATTCCTGAATGTCTCTGCCCTGCTTCTGCAGCTCGGCTGATAGTGCTTCTCTGCTCTGCCGAGACTCATCGATAAAAGCATCAATCTTCGCCTCCCACCTGGCAAACATCTCCTCAAAGCTAATCTTCATTGGTAAATCTCCTGAAGTAGCTGAAGACACCTTTGTTGCAGATGAAGAGGGAGAGGGTGGGGGAGGGGTCCCTGCTTTCTTAGAGCCGCCTGTTCCCTTCCCTTTACTCATTTTCCAGCTAGTATTAGACTATTTAAATGTACTAATAGGTAACTATTTAAGGTTAACAACTATTATAAATGGTTTAGTGAGTGTGGTGGGGGTGGATAGCCCACTTTTCCCAAGTTTGGGTAGAGCACTGTGGACTCAGTCTTGCTGGGTCGCCGCCATCTTGAATCCCCCCCCGAGTAAGATTTACCAAAACTTCAAATTTCAAAACCAGGCAGCTGTTGAATCTTCCTTTTGCATCTTTCTCTGTAGACTTTCTTCTTCTTAGGGTTTTCGGTTTCACAGGTCATTGATTAGACAAAGGTACCTTTAAGAGAGCTATTTTTCAGGCAGTTTGCATGTGTTGATGGCTCGGCAGCTCTCCCCTCAACCATTCAAGTTTTCCTAAACTTATACCCCAAAGCATTGGATTGTTTCATTGGTTTTTAATATTATCAATACATTAAGTTTAAACTTAAGGTTGGTATTTTGGAGTATAATTTAAACTGATTGGCCAAATTCAAATTTGTTTTTGTCTCATAGCAACTCAGCCAGTGCTAGCTGCTGGACCAAATATTACATTGTAAATTTTCCAGCACTCGGTGAGCTTGCTAAGTCCTTCACTCTCTTAAAGGTACAATACACTTCTATACCTTCATAATAATGTACAAATGCTTGACTGTGGAAAAACTATTGCAGCCATCAACAGATTCAGTGAAACATCTAAATCTTGTCTACCCTCAAAGAAACATTCAGCATTTTGTGACATGGGCAAGTCAAGTTATACATAAAAGCCTTGTGATAAAGTGTGCAGGAAGTCTGGTAAACCAGAGAATCCCAAAGTACAACAATATGCCCCACAGTAGAATGTGAAGAGCCAACCAAGGAACAATGCCACAGCAGCCTTCAAAGTTCCATCCATGGCATGCAGCCATATTAATAAAGTTTAAGAAACAATGACAACATGTGACAATATTATGGCTTTAAGAGGTGTATTTTGTTCTTTTTTTTATGAAGAGAGGTTTTGAGCCATAGGTAAAGAGCTGTTTGTTCCAAGCCAATAAAATAAACAGTTTGTGAGACCTTGTGGTTCTTTTGACATAGAAGCAGCAATAGAAGTAGCATGAACGAGTGGAGTCAGGCTTCCACAGAATCCAAGGTTTTAGTATAGCTTTCAGTAGTTGTTGGAGTTTTAAAGCTGTCTGTAGAAGCGGTTATAAATCTCTCTTGGCCACAGCCAAAAACTGGAGTTCTCTCTCTCTCTCTCTCTGCTGCCAGAATCACATGTGAGACTATCTGTTTACTGAATTTGCTTTTGCCAGAGGTGCGTTTGTTGGATGTTACTACATTGGAACAGTTGCTGTATAGTAGTTAAATAACCTATTCTTCTGTTACATTTCCCAATAGACTTAAAGTTACACAATTTTTTCTTCCTTTTGTTTGTATTTTAACCATAAGGAAAGAATAAAGTGTCTTTTGCTTCAAGTCAATTTGTGTGACCAATCGAATTACATGTGGAACACAGAGCCTTAGACGTGCCTTTAAATAAGGTAAAAGTTAGGGTGTGGGCTATCTCCTTGATATATTTGAAGGGGGTTTTGTCTTGTCCATAACAAATGTTACAAATTGCCAACCTCAGTCAGATGGTATACAGACAGTGTGTGGCCAATTTGATATACCAATGGACACGAACAGAAAAGCTGATGTTTTTTACTACCCTTCATCTAGGTGATGTATCCCAAGAGCAATGTACAATATGACAAGATTGACATTGGTGCAAATGCAAATAACATCCTCTTATGCATCTTACACAAGACACACTCAGAAAATGGCACAGTGTGGTACATTCTACCTTTTCCATCTTAAATGCCAAAATAATATCATTGAAGTGAACATCTGAAACAGGTCATTGTAGTAGTCATAGCATCAATTACTGATTTGCAATATGTATAGATCTATGTACTCATACAATCCACAACCTGCAAACCTTGTGTTATAAGGTTTGAGACCCAACATCAATGACTTAGTTAACACACTAACATTGGTTGGATGTTATTAGAAACATTAAAACGTGATACACTCTTACATCTAAAAGATAACATCCAACCCAATTAGATTCCATGGTATGAAGTACCATGTATCCAAGTATCACATGTCATGCAAATTGGTACAGGCCCACTGTGCTTTGTGAAAAAAAATGAAGCTGTATGTGAACAGTCTAATCCAAGGTGACTGAACAACGTAATAACTACATGACCACATAAGATTCTTACCCTATAAAAGCTCAATCCTATAAAAGCAGATACAAAGCATATTTTCAAGTTGGTTGCCAAGAATGTATATTGGCACCCAGATTCACAGGAACTGACAGCTTTTAGTAGGTATTGTTTCCATTTGGAATGTCCGTCAATCAGGACATACCACAACAACAGATGGATCATGTCATGGAGAACTGATCAAATTGTCTCTGTATTAAAGGTGGCATCACAAGTCATCAGAACAACTAAACATGTGGATGACACAAAGGTCCATCAGCTCACGATTTGGGCAAGGAAACATAACAATAAAAAAAAAGTCAACACAAGATAAATTGATTCATCTGATTCAATTCACTCATCAATTGGTTTTAAACCTGATCCTATGAAAATAGAAAACATACAGAAGATGCCAATGCTGCGAGACAAAGATGACTTACAAAGGTGTCTCGGTTACTTAAACTTTTTATCTCCACATGTTCTGAACTTTGTGACAAAGCATCTCTTCTATGTGTTCTAGTCTGAAAAGTTACACTAAACACGAGGCAGCAAGGTAATTAATATAATTTATGATCACTCAAAAATGCTCTGTCCTCCTAAGTATTTATTTCAATGTGACGATCCTGCCAGGTGAACATGCTGGAAGACCCTTGCAGCATGTATATTACAGAACGATAAGCCAATTGCGTTTGGAACAAAGATCCCTGTGGCAGCTCAAGGAAACTAACCAGATGCTGAAAGACACACTTTTGCTCTAATTTACAAAATTAAATGATTTTGTACCTTCATGTTCAGCACAAATTTCATTGTTCAGATTGACTACAAATTGCAAATGTCTATTTGCAAAAATCCAAGGATAAGGTTTGGAAATACAATCTATGTGCCCAACTGACCACATCCATTGCTTTTAGCCAAAGCCTAAAGCCTGCTAAAAACAAAAACATGCCTTTAGATCAACAAGTGGATATTATTAAATCTGAACTGGAAGACATTCTTCACGTTGATACCATATGCTTTGGTCACAGATGAGGAGAGAAAATCCTGCCATCCATATTAGTGATAGTCAGCTGTATTGGTTCAAAAAGATCATCACCACCAGCTACCTCGAATGATCGGTCCCTGACTTAATATGCTATTTTTGGTCATTCACAGATATGAACATATGAACATATAAACAAGGAAGAAGAGTATGGCACTGGAAAAAGCACAGCAGGTCAGGCAGCAAAAGGCAAGCAAGAGAGCCGATGAAGGGCTTAACCCTTCATCAGGACTGGGGAGGGGCAAGGAGGCTGAGAAATAAATGGGGGAGGAGTGAGGCTGGATGAGAAGTAATTGAGATGGTGATAGGTGGGCGAAGATGGTGATAAGTCAGTGGGAAGTATGGAGCAGATAGCTGGGAAGGAAAATGGACAGGTAGGTCAGGTCAAGATGGCGGTGCCGAGTCAGAGGGTTGGATCTGGGTTAGGATGGGGGCAAAGATGAAAGCAGAGATTTGTCCTTTAGGTTAAGTTTTGATCGATATAACTGAAAGGAAAGCTTGGAAGTGAGGTCTGAAGAGAGATGGAAGAAAATCATGTGATTGTCAGAGTTACGCAATCTGCAGACTGAGTAAATTCCATCATTGTGGAAGAGTCCATAAACTGGGATAGCAACAAATTTGCCTGGATACCAACGATCATTATCAAATTATAAAGCAGAATCATTATCCAGCTCTAAATTTGGAAGAGTTTGAGCTGGCATCAGATGATTTCAGCAAATCCGATGCCAGAAATAGCTCCTGGAGCATAAAGGAGACACATCTCCTCCATTTCCTGCACCTCTGTCCTTGAATCCCACCCCCTCCAACCGCAACAAGAATAGAATTCCCCATATGTATGTCTACATACATATATACACACATATGAAACACAATACAGGCCCTAAACTATTGTGAAATAGTAAAATAATATAACAGCAGCTTGCCTCCCACAAGACTGCTACCTTTGTCCTTCTTAGTGGTAATAGTTGAATGGAAGAGAGTTACCACTGAGGAAGACAAGAATTTGGGTAGTGACAACAAATAAAGGACCTTGGAGAGAAAACAAAGATTGAAACAGAGGTTCTGTAGTCTACAATGAAAAAGTGATTTATGATTACATACGTTCAAGAATTATGAGAGCAAAATTATTGTAACACGAGAAAAAGGGTTTCTGAAAGTGTTACTGGAAGTTCTAGGTTTAAAACATCAAAACAAATGAGAGATGTCAAGTGCATCTAATGGACATGTGGACAGCACCACAATAGATCACAAGTTCAGTAACTCTATCAACGGATTATGACAATTTCAGTAATTCCCATTTAAATCAATACCTAAAGAATTGTTTTTGTTTCAAACTGTTTCAATATTGTTGAACACAAAATTGTGTTTTTTCTGCGCATATTTTCACATAAAGAGCAGTTACAGAACAGATTATTGGATCATCACATTATAGATGCACGGATCACTAATCTGTTTTCCTTTAACTTAATTTCACTCACTAGAAAAGAAAAATAATTATAACCTGCTGCACTGCTTGTGTGATCTATGCTGCTCCAAAATTGTGTTGAGAGTCTTGATTAGTTATATGCTAATACTCTCCACTCTTGACAAAGGACATGTTTCAATCTTTGATTGAATACAAGATGGCGTCCACCACAAATATCTTATTTGTTCGAACTCTAAAATCTAATTATAATTAGCAACACCTCTGCAAAATATATGTATAGTTTAATGTTCAATGCATAATAAATTGTAATTATTCCAGAAGTTCTTATTCAAAACAATATCTGTACTTTATCTTAGTCTGTTAGCAATTATCTGAATTTTACATTACATTTTTTAGAACAAATACAAGTTCTAAATCCATATCAAGAATTTATTAGTTGCTGTTTTTACATAAACATCACCACAGGAGTTCTTCAGGGTTGTGTCCCAGCACAGTCAGATGCATCATGAATGACCTGCCCTCTAACATGAGGTCAGAATTGCGATGTTCCCTGATTGAGCAACTTCTCAGATACTGAAGCTGTCCATGACTATATGTAATAAGATCTGGACATCATTCAGGCTTGGGCCAATTAGTACCAAGTAAAATTCATGCCACACTGATGGCAGGAAATAACCATCTCTAACAAAAAATATCTTACCATTTACCCTTGATGCTTTACCATCACTGAATTCCACTATTAATATCTTGAGGTAACAATTGTCTAGAAGCTTAATGGAGCAACTACACAAATACTCTGGCTATATGAGCAGGTCAGAGGTTAGTAATTCTGTGGCGAGCAATTCACCTCTAAACTCTTCAAAAAATGTCAATTGTGTACAACACTCAAGAAAAGAGTTTATTAAAATACTCTCCAATTGCTTAATTGGATGCAAAGACACTCACGGAGGCTGACGCAATCCAAAACTATTTGCATGATCAACACCATATCCACCACCTTAAACATTCAATTCCTACCCTACCAATTCAAAGTGGCAGCACAGTGTACCATGTACAAGATGCAAAGTAGTAACACACAAACATTCTTTCAACAGCAGTTTCCAGACCTGTAATCTCTACCACCCTGAAGGGGGACTGCGGCAGAAAATGCATGAAAGCATTACTATCTGAGGATTCTCTTCCAAGTGACTTGGAACTATATAATTGTTCTTTCATTGTCACTGGGTTAAACGCTTCTAGAACTGCCTCACTAACAACACCGAAGACTTCACCTGATGAAGGAGCAGTACTCCAAACGTTTGCGATTTCAAATAAACCTGTTGGACTATAACCTGGTGTATTGTGATGTCTGATCCTGACTATAAATGGGCATTCTTTTAATTAACTGCATGTGTGGGAGTTAGACTAATTATAGATCTTGTATAATTTATAAAAATAAATACAGCATTAAAAAAGCAAAGAACATAGCATTAAACAGCTATTTTCCATATTTTCATTCACAATGATTTATTAGTGAGATAATATTGAAGGTAGCAGTGCAATTAGAATGCTCACTTAGGATCACTGCTTGATTCACATTATTATTAAATTACTTCATGGATTCATAGTGTCTATATATTTATAGAGAGCCATATTTGGGGAAGCTATACAAAATGAATTAGTCATGTGTATAAAAATGGTTAAAAATTGAGGTAATTATCTCTTCTTGATATACTAAATCTGCATTAATGAAAGCATATTACATTTGTACTGACGACTGTTTTTATGCGATCTCAAAGGTTACACTGTCACCCTATTAAAGCCTGTGTTTTAACAACTATTTTTGATTTGTTCTGTGTTAATGGTGTAAATTATGTTTTGAAGTGTTTTATTGAGTCTACCAATTATCACTATAAATTAGCCAGATTAAATAATATCAAATCAAATAGAAATACTAAGCAGAAAACTCAATTCCTAAAGACTAAAGTAATGAAGTTTCATGCAAATCTAGACTTTCCATAAATCTGGCATGTGTTATATTAAGTTATATTAAGTTGCATCAATAATATATGGTGTAATCTTGCCCAAATTAATGCGTACACAATCAAAACCGGTTTTTGGAGTCAGCAAGTCTCCAGTTATAGTCTACTTCAGTCCTGATCTCACTATGTCTCAAGCAAGGGAATCCTGAGGGACAGCGTGTATTTGGAAAGGTAGGGACTGATTAGGGATAGTCAGCATGGCTTTATGCATGGGAAATCAAGTCTTACAAACTTGATTAAATTTTTTGAAGAAGTAACAAAGAGATTGATAAGGGCAGAGCAGTGGACATGATCTATATGGACTTCAGTAAGGCATTCAACAAGGTTCCCCATGGGACACTGGTGAGCAAGGTTAGATCTCATGGAATACAGGGAGAACTCATCATTTGGATACAGAACCGACTCAAAGGGAGAAGACAGAGACTGGTGGTGGAGGGTTGTTTTCCAGACTGGAGGCCTGTGACCAGTGGAGTGCCACAAGGATCGGTGCTGGGTCCACTACTTTTCGTCATTTATATAGATGATTTGGATGTGTGCAGAAGAAGTATAGTTAGTAAGTTTGCAGATGACACCAAAATTGGAGGTGTGCTGGACAACGAAGAAGGTTATCTCAGATTACAATGGGATCTTGATCAGATGGGCCATTGGGCTGAGAAGTGGCAGATGGAGTTTAATTGAGATAAAGCGAGGTGCTGCATTTTGGGAAAGCAAATCATAGCAGGACTTATACACTTAATGGTAAGGTCCTCGGGAATGCTGCTGAACAAAAAGACCTTGGAGTGCAGGTTCATAGCTCCTTGAAAGTGGAGTCCCAGGTAGATAGGGTAGTGAAGAAGGCGTTTGGTAAGCTTTCCTTTATTGGTCAGAGTATTGAGTACAGGAGTTGGGAGGTCATGTTGCGGCTGTACAGGACCACTGTTGGAATATTGCATGCAATTCTGGTCTCCTCGTATCGGAGAGATGTTGTGAAACTTGAAAGGGCTCAGAAAAAGATTTACAAGGATTTTGCCAGGGTTGGAGAATTTGAGCTATAGGGCGAGGTTGAATAGGCTAGGGCTATTTTCCCTGGAGTATCAGAGGCTGACGGGTGATCTTATAGAGGTTTATAAAATCATGAGGGGCATGGAAAGGATAAAATAAACAAAGTCTTTTCCCTGGGGTGTCCAGAACTAGAGGGCAAAGTTTAAGGTGAGAGGGAAAAGATATAAAAGAGACCCAAGTGGCAAAGTTTTCACACAGAGGGTGGAACGTGTATGAAATTAGCTGCCAGAGCCAGTGATGGAGGCTAGTACAACCGCAACATTTAAAAAGCAGGTGGATGGGTACATGAGTAGGAGGAGTTTGGAAGGATATGGGCTGGCAGGTCGGATTAGATTGACGTTGGGATGTCTGGTCAGCATGGATGAGTTGGACCGAAGGGTCTGTTTTCGTACTGTACATCTCTATGACTCTAAGTTAGTGCTGTGATGCCAAAATCCCTTAATTAATAATACTTGATAACAGCTGCCTGAATTAAACTACTTTACTGTTTTTAACAGACAATACAATCAATTACATCAACTTAACAAGTTTTCATTCCGTTATACCAAATTCCATTTCTTGTTAATTTTGACCAAAAACACAAAAACCTTTGGTTAGAGTAAGTTACAAAATGGCAGGATCTCCAATGCCCCAGGTGGAAAGAGTTCATAGTCTACTTTGTGTATCAGTGTTATAATAAAGACACCCAGGCACAGCAAACTGATGTCATCTGGGAACCATCAATTCTCGAATTCTGTCCTATATGCTTCTTGCATTTGAACCTCTACGTGGTCAACTCCAGTACCTCTAATATCCACCAAACCCAAACCATCAATAACTACAATTTGATACTTATAACCACTTTTAGTGAGGTAAAATACTTCAGAGGCTAGTCTCAGGAGCACTATCAAATAATGCTTGACTCCACGCCACATACAGAGCTATTACAACTGCTACTATAAATTGGTTTGAAGAAGAACTTTACCTACAATATTCTCAAGAATACTGTTAACCTACAAACATTTATATTAATTTAATTATATCACAGTTTATTGATCATCTATCAAGTAGTTTATTCCTGAATTAGCATGTACTCAATTAAACATGACCTCTGCTCTTACCTGCTATATAGATGATAATGGAATAGCATCAGTTAGATGGGCTTCAGATTGGTTTCACAGGTCGCAACAACGTTAAAGGCCAAAGGGCCTGTACTTGTTGTAATATTCTATGTCACTAACCAGAAAGGTGTTTTGATTATGTCTGCAAACATCCATTTGTGAATGAGAAAAGCTATTGGTGGAAGCTGGGGTGATGAGTGAACAGGGAGGTGTGAGGACAGTACATAAGGACTGCTGCATTTAGCCTGTTGCCAGATGTGATCCCAGCCAGAGAATCCCAAACTGTGGGTCATGACCCCACAGCAAGGGTTGCAAAGGTCGCATTGAGGGCAAAACTTGCCATGGGAAAATAAAGTGAACTCAAAAAACATCAGATTCTCAATATATTCCGATTTTCCCCTCTAGCTTTGAACGGTGACTTCAGAATCTCACCATAAATTGACAAGTATCTTAATTTCATTTGCATCCCATGAAAGCTTCAACTCACCTTATTTATACATCACTTCCAATTCTCCTCTCCACCACTGAGAAAGTAGGTGGCGCAAATTCCCAGTTTGTAACTCAAAGCAGGAGCCAGCCAACTACAACTCGCCAAATACTTATCCTGGTCATCATGCACCTGTTTCTTCTGTGCATGCTCCATTAACACCACTGTTCCTTGACCCTTCATCCATACAAGTTAACTTTGGCAAATGACTAGCATCATCATATCATCATGACTGATCTCAAACCAACTCAGAAACCACTTCAGCTCTTCAACACTTTACTTAGGAAATCAGGGACATCTACAACTTGAATATTTTTATCAGGTTACTTTGCATATAAAGACATATTCATCGCTTGTATCAGCATAGGGTACTCCCACTCTCTGCGTACTTCACATTGCTTTCTTAGTGCAAGGGGTCTTGTGTTCTTAGATAAAGACTGCCAGCCTCAATGTCTAGCATTGCTTTTTAGCACATGTGGATCAGCAGGGAGACTGTAGTAACAGTGAGCACTGAATACTCAAGGAGGATGTGTCATTTTGTGGCACTATGCTACATTAACATCACACATCCATTCCTGATGAAGGGTTTATGTCTGAAATGTCAATTTTCCTACTTCTCAGGTACTGCCTGACCTGCTGTGCTTTTCCAGCACCACACTCTCAACTAACATCACACCTACAACATGTGCCAGCAGTTTACACAGCAAACACACTGCATATGCCTCAAGCAAATAGCCATTTACAAAACTCAAATGGAAACAGTCGTAGTGGGGAAAAGGAAGCTTACAGGAGTTACCATCTCAGTCAGTCAAGGGCCTTGTTCAGAATTGGCCATGGTTAGTCAGATGCTTGATCCTGCAAGAGTCCAGGGATCTATGACTTCGCAGTCCGGGAATTGAGCAACAGTCAGTCTTGTATATCAAGTGCAACCAGTCCAGGGATTACAGTTGGTCAGTTTGGGTGCTGTAAAGATATCAGTCCATAGTTGGGACCATGGTCAGTTGGGGCTGACCAGCCATATCCAGAGTTTGGGCCACACTCAGTTCTTGGATTTGGTCAATATTGGTCAGGGACTTATTATGGGCAGTCCTTGGAATCCTGGTAAAAGTGGGTGACTCAAGTTTGAGAATGAGATTCCTTGTAATGGCTCACTAAGGGAATGGCAAAAGTGATAGGGGACAATAAGCAATAGGATACTGTATCAATTATACTGAATGGGATGAGACTGATAGCTCTGGAATACTGTGGGTTTCACACAAGTTATAATCACTCTAGCTTGAGAGAGGGTGCAGGGCTAACAAGTACATGGAAATTTCTACAGTCATGGGTTCTGGAGGTAAATTTGTATAATAGCTATATAATGGGGCTCAGCAGAAACTGAGGGTGGCTGAATGGTCATAAGGCCTTAGGACAGTAGCACAAAGTGAAAATGAAGAATGGGGGAGATGTATGCTTCGCCAGTGGAGCTTGCAAATCACTCAATGAAACAAAGGTGAAGCCTTCCAGTGTTGGATCAAAAGTTCATGCTCTATTGGGAGTAGATTTCTACTAATAAGCCACCATTATAGCTGCTCCACCACCCCTTCAAATAAAGACTTCCTTCCATATCACAGACCTTACATACCACAGTTCAGTTACTGTCCTAATATTTTGTCAATATGAACACCAATGAAGCCATCCGATGCTTTGGGGTATAAAACTGAAATGAAATTGAACAGTTGGAGGAGAACTGCCAAATGATCAACAGATGTAGGCTGCTAGTTAGAACTCTCTTGAGAGGTATCTGTCTAGAGAAGGAGTTTGCACAGACCTGGAGAGCAAATCTACGTTGTTAATTTTTATTTTAAATAGTGACTTTTGGGAATAGTTCCTTGTCTATCGAGTTTTACCAGATTACAGCACGAGTTAAATAATTTCTGTGTTGCTGGTTTAAATTAGCAGCGGGGGTTGACCCATGTCGTAACATGACATACGGAGCCTGAAAATACTGTAAATTTGATGAGTGAGACATACTGGTCCAACTCATCTTGTACCTTATAATGGATAACCGGTTAAACCAATACATATATTTGCAAGTATTTCTGTTTTTTAACTGTTTTTTTTTGTTTTCCCCAGGGCTGGAAGGGATAGAGGGATCGTGGTCTGTGACTGGATTTCTGTTTGCTAGGAAAACTTTGGCAGTTGTATTTTTGGGCCTGGAGGGACCAGGCCTGCTAAATGTTCCTGACCTGTTGTGCTTTTCCAGCACCACTCTGATATAAACTCTGCCCAGACGCAGGCTCATTTTCCTCAGCTTGAACTGCTGCAAGCTTTTGCAATGAGAGATGGGGTGGGGAGAGGGGCCAAGCACCTGTGAAGTGTTCTAATAATATGCTTCTGGGGATCCTTTGTGTGCCTCCTCCTCCAAGTGCCTGCTAACAACACCCTGTCACCTGAGAGAAAGGAGTGTCTGGAAGAGAGATTAAGATGCCTCATTCCCTTCCAGCCTTGCCACTGATGCTGAGCACCTATGGCTAAAGTAACGGAATGCAGGCCCTTGGACAGACAGGAAGCATGCTTGTCCTGACTTTCTACATTAGTCACCAACCTCTCCGTGGAGACACATGCATGTGGGAGCACAGTACTAGTAACATTGCTGGACTCCTCCACCCTTTGATCCAAATTGCAGAGTGTATTTGACAAACCTGCCTATTGTTCCTGTGCCGACCTATGCAATTCTGACACAGTCATTAATGGCCAAGAGCAGGGGCCTTGTCTTCTGCATCAGGCTCAGTGGGTGTCTGACCTCCAAGAGTCAGGGTGGCACGGTGGCACAGTGGTTAGCACTGCTGCCTCACAGCGCCAGGGACCTGGGTTCAATTCCCACCTCAGGCAACTGACTGTGTGGAGTTTGCACGTTCTCCCCGTGTCTGCGTGGGTTTCCTCCGGGTGCTCCGGTTTCCTCCCACAGTCCAAAGATGTGCGGGTCAGGTGAATTGGCCATGCTAAATTGACCGTAGTGTTAGGTAAGGGGTATATGTAGGGGTATGGGTGGGTTGCGCTTCGGCAGGTCGGTGTGGACTTGTTGGGCCAAAGGGCCTGTTTCCACACTGTAAGTAATCTAAAGTCCTCTGAGTGTCAGAAGCCTGGGGTGTTTCTCCCACAACAAGCTGCAGACATGTTGTCACTGATGTGTTCACTAAATTGCACTCCAAAGCCTATGTGCTGAAATGAAAGTCCCTGAGCTGCTGGAGTATGCAGGTGAAAGCCCTGCTGTGCACCTCAATGAGATCTCAATGGCTTCCTCCTCAGAAGAGGAGGTGGAGCGGAGGGCTTTCAGCGCTGGCTGCTTTATGGATGTTCACTGGGTGCCAATCATCTCTACAGAAGACAAGAGAGAGAATTAGTTGTCTCAGAGAGATAAAAGCTTGTGGAGATAAAGATGCACTAGCACCAGTGAGAATGAGAGTGAAGCACAGCTCAATGAAGCCTACTGGATTGGTTGTCCATTGGGCCTCTCTGATCCACATGAGTGGTCGTGCTTTCTGTCAGACAAATCCAGAATTTTCCTTTTATAAGGATGAAGAGCCAGAACAAAACTTCCCCTTCCCAGTCAGCCTTGGACTTCTTGGCTTTGTTGTGAGCTAGTTTTCCTGCAATGAGACGAAGGATGGCACCGACTAGAATGGAAGTAAATAAAAGAGCAATTCATGAAGATGAAGGAGCAAGAAAGGTGGTAAATGAGAAGGAAGTGCAGAGGGAGGGAAAGATTAGTGGGAAAGAGGATGACATGGGTGATAGCTGTCAAGTGTTTATGATGCATGCATTTGTGAGAGCTGTGATCTATGAGCCTTAGCAAGATGTGGCAGAGTTACAGTTAAACATTAACAATTATGTTCAATCCTTCTTTTAGTACTGATACTTCCTTTAGCCATCTTTATTTGATCTGAAAGACTGTCCAACAAAATTCTTCAGGCAGTTCAAAACTGGACATCTTTCCTTTAACTAACAGCAACACTGCACACAAGGTTACCACTATTATGAGAAAAAAAACATCAGGAATGTTAAAGAAATAAATCTTCCTCCCATCCTCATTGCGAACAGACCGCACTTCATCCTAGTACTGGTGCCAGGGCCCATGAGCCAGAACTCTCTCCTCTCACAGCAGACTTCGAGCTACAAATTCTTATCTCTAATTTTATCTGTCCTATACCAATTGACATGCGGTTCAGGTAGTATTCCAGAGGTTATCATTGACGACTGGCATACTTCAAAGATGGCCTGTTTCCAGACAGTCTGTTTTAAGAGTAATATAAATCTGTAGCATGTATATTGAGTGTTATCAGGGCTTTTTGAATTCAGTAATTAAAGTGGGAGTTTGTCACCATTGTGCATGTGTGGGATACTATGACAAAAAAAAACACGTCATCAGTGACGGCACGCAGAATGTAACCTAAACCTAGTTCTTAGACATGTGCTCTTCCACTTGTCTACTTTTCAACCAAGGTTTAATAAAGATTGTTAATGTTTACTAATCTGAGTGCAGAACCGATTTTATTACAAATTATTTTACAGGAAATACAAGATTCTGGAATTACTAAAAGTAGCAGATCAGTGGAATTAACATCAGACAGTCTTTAAGATGAGCTTGGAGGGGATTTGGGGTGGGGGATGATTTTTCATCACCATGACAGTTAAGACAACATTTACCACAGTGTGTTAAATAAATCCCTTACATTTCAAATCGAAGAAAAAAGATTGAGACTAATAAAAGTTGTTGCTGAGTCTCAAATAAGTACCAAATTTCAGCATAACAAGAACCAGCTGGGTACACCTAACTTATTTAAACAATTTGATCTTGAAGTTGTGCAATGGCAAATAAACATCTCTGTTGTCCTGATGGTGTGTTCTTCTTTGAACTCTGCAGTCTTTGTACTGCTAAGAATTTCAAGATATCTACTATCAAACTGAAAGCAAGTTGTGTAAAGCAGCGCGTGCTGAGGCAAAGTAGCATTTCGATATTTGAAACACTTTGAAAGCAAGCTAGCTTTTAGATATTGAAGCAAATGTGGGAGGAGGTTGTTTACTACAGAATGTGAAAGGAGACATTTTGACAGATTAGCTATACTCAGTTTCTGAAGAATTGGTATCAAACCCACTGCTTTTTTTGATGTATGTGTATTAATAACCAAGATTTGGGGATGCAGGCTAAAATTTGCAGAAAACAAAAAACTTGTAAACTTTGAAGAGTTTCGTAACATTCATTAAGAGGACATGGACATATGAAATTGATTAATATAAGACAGATAAAATTTAATGCAGAGAAGAATGAAATAATACATCTCGAAAGAATGAAGAGAGACAATGATCTGAATTTTATGGGAGAAGGGATATGTTACACCCTCCTAAGCAGAATTAGAAAGTAAACTGCAACTTGGCCAACCTTTTTAAAAAGCTGCTCTCTGTGACTTTGCACTATGCATGGTCTTATCATGAAGGAAGGAGGAGTGGAAGAAACTCCTGCTGGCCTATCCAATTGGTTGGCAACTCTGAAATCCCAGAATGTATCAACACAGAGTAGTGGATGCTGCTGTGAGTTCAAAGAGGTCCATAAAGAAGACAGCATGGAATCCTGAGATAAGTCGGTCAGGTCCTTTTGAACGGCAGTGGGATTAGGCAGCCTATGGAAAGGGTGGATATTTAAGGAGGCAGACAGAAGAGTGTACAATCTTGGGGGCAAAGTCCTGACATGCACATAGTCTGACCTAAAGGTTGTAATCAACCTTATTCCCAAATTTTCATCAACTTTGGTGAGAAAATGGCCTTTCTATTCTTGCTCATTTTCCACTTCTCAGGTCATAAATGAAGTGAGGCAGACTGAGGTTGTTAAATGGCCAGTAATCTGTCATTTAAGGACCTCAATATATGCAAAGGTAAATACGTTTGGGGCTGCCTTACTCACCCCACTCCCCCCCCAACCTTTTCTTCCCCCCCCCCCCCCCCCCCCCCCATATAATGGGGCCTGGTTGGGAGCAGCACATGAGTTACTATCATATTTTACATGGCCAGTTTTAACCCAGGTGCATGCATGGAGAGACCATGGGGTGTGTGAGTTCACAAAACCTAGAAGGTGGCAATACAAATTAGAAATACTTTTCAATTATAATAATTGGTTTATAAACAGAGATATAGTGTACAAAAGCAAGGTAGTTATGCTGAGCCATTCAAAACCCCTGCTGGAGGTTCCATTCAATACTGGTTGCTGCATTTTAAGAATGATAATATCTTTCACAGTGTTACTCAAAATCATTTGAGGTGGGGATCCAAGATGGCGGCGACCCAGCAAGACTGAGTCCACAGTGCTCTACCCAAAACTTGGGAAAAGTGGGCTATCCACCCCCACCACACTCACTAAACCATTTATAATAGTTGTTAACCTTAAATAGTTACCTATTAGTACATTTAAATAGTCTAATACTAGCTGGAAAATGAGTAAAGGGAAGGGAACAGGCGGCTCTAAGAAAGCAGGGACCCCTCCCCCACCCTCTCCCTCTTCAGCTGCAACAAAGGTGTCTTCAGCTACTTCAGGAGATTTACCAATGAAGATGAGCTTTGAGGAGATGTTTGCCAGGTGGGAGGCGAAGATTGATGCTTTTATCGATGAGTCTCGGCAGAGCAGAGAAGCACTATCAGCCGAGCTGCAGAAGCAGGGCAGAGACATTCAGGAATTGGAGTGCCGAGTCAGAGAGGTGGAGTCGAAGGCCGCAGCCTCAGAGACTGCGATAAAATCAACAGCCGACCACATCCGTTTTCTCGAGAATCGAGTCCAGAACCTAGAAAACCACATTGATGACCTCGAAAATCGATGTCGTAGAAAAAATATTCGGTTGTTGGGCCTTCCCAAGCAGGAAGAGGGAGGCCAGCTGACAGCATTCTTAGAGCATTGGCTGCCACAACTTTTAAATCTGCATAATGGATCAGGCCAGGTAAGGGTGGAATGGGCCTACCGGGTCACAGTACGTGGCCCGGCTCAACCCAGCGCCCACGCCCGGTCCTGTTCCAGCTGCAGAGCTATAGGGAGAGGCAGATGCTCCTGGAAGCCTCAAGAAATCTGGGAAAAGATCCCCAAGCTATGACCCACAAAGGATCCAGGATCATGCTGTTCCAGGACTTCTCCCCAGCTTTGGTCCGAAAGAGGAAGGCATTCGATGAGGCGAAGAAGCGTTTAAGGGACTTAAATATCCAGTACTCCTTACGATATCCAGCGACGCTACGCCTTAGCCACGAAGGATCCATATATAACTTCGGATCACCGGAGAAGGCTAAGGAATTCTTGGACTCTCTTAAATAAGCTGTAAGAGATTGTGGACGCTGGTCTGCCTTTCCCATTATTTTGGTTTACATCCCTTCATCTTTTCTTATCTTTCCCCCTATGTGTGTATGTATATATATATATATATGTTGGGGCGTTTGGTTAATGTTGATGGGGGGAGGTGGTTACCTTATTCTATTTTACTTCTGTTTTTAGGAGCGGGGTTGTTTTTCTTTCCCCTGTTATTTTGTGGTATTATATTTAAGTATTACGTGTTGAGATTGTAATCTTATAGTTATATATGGTATTAATATTCCCAAATATATTTAGATGTGGGTGTGGGTGGGGGTGGGGTGTTCACTGTTAACTCTAGCTTTATATTATATTTGAATTCTCCTCATTTTATTGAGGAACACCTGGGTCAAGGGTGGGGCACTGGTTGGAAGAGGGTAAGATGGACTGTGGGAGAGGAAGTGACGCTCCCTGGGAACAAGGGAGAAAATCTCCAATTCGGAATGTTTTATATTTTTTATACTTAGAAAGAGTTTTTTGTTATATTGTTTTGAGTGTATCAGAGAATCTTTACTTTTGTAAATCTTGTATGCTCCATGCTCGGGATGTTCTAGATAGGGTTTCCCCTCCCGAGGGGTCTCGGATCTGTCCAGATGATTATGGCTGAACAGTCGGTTAAGTGGTGCACCTGGAATGTCAGGGGGAGTAATTCGCCAGTTAAAAGGAAGAAAATATTATCAAATCTTAAGAAGGAGAGAGTTGATATAGCTCTCCTACAGGAGACACACCTGTCGGATAAAGAACACTTAAAATTACGACAGGGCGGATTTGATCAGGCCTTTTTTTCCTCTTTTAATTCAAAAAGCAGGGGAGTCGTTATCCTTGTCCGGAAGAACTTCCCTTTGAAAATTCTAAATCAGATAAAAGACGAATCTGGACGATATATTTTGATTAAAGCCCTCATAAATGGAGAGGAATATGGGATCTTAAATGTATACTGCCTCCCGGCACACCCCTTTAAATTCATAACGGAAGCTTTTTCAAAACTGATGGCCTTTGGTGCCCGTCATACAATTATAGGGGAGACTTTAATTGTATTATGGATCCGGAAATAGACAGGATTCCCAAGAGTGCCGCTGGAGTATCTCCAAGATCTAGACAACTGGCGGACCTGAATAAAGAATTAGGATTGGTAGATGTATGGAGATGTCTCCATCCACAGGGTAGAGATTTTTCTTTCTACTCTAATCCACATAAATGTCACACAAGAATTGATATGTTTTTTGCCCCATCGATTTTTCTAAACTCTATAGCAACCTGTAAAATAGGTACTATAGCAATCTCTGACCATGCCGCTGTATACATGGAAACTAAGGTAAAGAACAATGGGACATCTGCTCGGCATTGGCGTATGGACCCCTTCCTGATAAAAGATAGCAAATTTTTAAAGTACTTCTCCCAAGAACTTAAAACTTTTTTAGAAATTAATACTGGTACGGCTAGCAATCCGTCCATGATGTGGGAGACCATCAAAGCTTATGCACGAGGTTTGATCATCTCCTATTCAGCGACCCAGAGGAAAATGAAGGGAGAGCAACAGCGTCTGCTCGAAGCTCGCCTAAAAGCAGCCGAAACAGCATACGCTGATAGACCTTCTATCACAAAATTGCAGAGGATTACAGCTCTTAGGACAGCTTTAAACACCGCGCTTACTCAAACGGCTAAAAGGGAAATATTATTTGCGAAACAAAGATTATATGAATATGGCGGCAAACCGGGTAGATACTTAGCATTTCTTGCAAAGAAAAAGAAAGCCCCTCAAACTATTCCGACCATCAAGGAAAGTACAGGTACCCTGACTCATGATCATAAAAAGATCAATGCGACCTTTAAAGAATTTTATTCTGAACTATATAGATCGCAGGATTGTGAAGATAGGATTAGGAGGATGCAGTCATTTTTTAAAACTTTGACCTTCCCGGGCCTGACTCCGGAACAGGTGTCGGCCCTAAATACCCCTTTAACAGTCCAAGAAATACTTGAGGCAATTAGGCAACTTCAGAGCGGAAAAGCACCGGGCCCGGATGGTTTTCAAGCTGAATTCTATAAAGAATTTACAGGAATATTGGTTGACCCACTTATGGATATGTATAATTTTGCGCATAGTCAGGTCTGTCTCCCGCCCACGCTGAAAGAAGCAAATATTTCTCTTATCCTCAAAAAAGGAAAAGACCCAGAAGATTGTGCATCTTACAGACCAATATCCTTACTAAATGTAGACTTTAAAATTCTCTCAAAAATGTTAGCACTAAGACTAGAAAGGGTACTGCCATATATTATAAAGGAGGACCAGACGGGATTTATTAAGGGCCGCAGATCATCCAATAATATCAGAAGGGTCTTGAATATGATCCAAGCCTGTCATCAGGGAAAGATACCAGGAGTAGTAATTTCATTGGATGCGGAAAAGGCATTTGATAGGGTTGAATGGTCATATTTATTTTACACATTGGAAAGGTTTGGCGTTGGACAGGTGTTTACCAAATGGGTTTCAACATTGTATAATGACCCCAAAGCAGCTGTTATTACTAATGGGTTAAGATCGGATGGCTTCAGTGTGGGTAGGGGCTGCCGTCAAGGATGTCCTCTCTCACCATTGTTGTTTACACTGATAATCGAACCATTAGCAGAAGCCATCCGGACTGATCCTAACATAACGGCCCCGAGGATTGGTACAGGTAAACACAAAATTACCCTCTATGCAGATGACGTTCTCTTATTCCTCAGTAATCCTTTAATGTCAGTGCCTCGTCTAATTCAAGTTATTAATACATTTAGTGCATTCTCAGGCTATAAAATTAATTTTTCAAAATCGGAAGCCATGCCAATGGGTGGTCTGGCTATGATACCCCACTTAATGGACAGATCCCCTTTTCCCTTCCGTTGGTCCCTGGAGGGCTTCTTATATTTAGGTATTTTTATCACGCCAGTATTTGATCAGCTGTATAGGGCTAATTTTGTACAATTAATGGAAAGGATAAGGCAGGACCTCCAGCGATGGAGAGACCTTCCGATTTCCTGGCTAGGGAGAATAGCATTAATTAAAATGAATGTTCTGCCCCGTCTCTTATATCCTATGAGAATGCTCCCGCTGATGCTGCCAAGGCTAGCCCTACGTAAATTATATGGCTGGTTGGGCTCCTTTATTTGGAACCATAGACGGCCCCTTATTAAGCTGAAGAAGCTACAGCTTCCACAGGCAAGGGGAGGACTGGACTTCCCAGACTTTAGGAAATATCAGTTAAGCTCCCTACTAAGTTACATAGCTGATTGGGTTTCACCTGATCCACAATCAATTTGGCTGGATATCGAAGCCTCCCAAGTAAAGTACCCACTTATTAACCTTTTATTTTCAGATAAGAGGAAAATCATTACAGACCACTGTAAAAATCCCATAATATTAAACACAATTAAGGCCTGGAATATAATGCGGCAAAATGAGGGTAACTCACATAAAACATCCCCCCATGCACCAATAGTAGGCGCATGGGGATTCCAACCGGGGATTACAGATGCCACCTTTAAACTCTGGAGATCCAGGGGCATCTCATGTTTAGGGGACCTATTTAAAGATGGGATCCTGATGTCCTTTGAGCAGCTGCGTCTGAAATTCGGAATACCTAATGGGGATCTCTTTCGATACTTCCAAGTTCGAGATTATATACAGAGGAAGACTACATTAATAGATAGTCTTTATAAATCAGACAGAGAACGTAATGTCTTACGACCAGCGGGGGCATCCTCCGTTAGTACTATATACCATTTGCTACATGATGGAGTCTCAGGAGACATGGATGACCTGCTTAAAACATGGGAGCAGGACTTGGGGCTGGAAATCTCTGAGGATATGTGGAATGACATTTGGGAAAATGCTAGAAGAATTGCTATCTGTAACAGAACTCAGGCTATCCAACTAAAGATACTTCATAGGGCCCATATAGCTCCGGCTCGACTGGCAAAATTTAAGGCAGGAGCATCTCCAATGTGTCCCAAATGCAAAATAGAGGTGGGTACTCTTGTACATTGTCTGTGGACTTGTCAGAAAATCCGCAGATACTGGACTAAAGTGGCAAATACCCTGACAGAAATTTTAGGAACGGAAATTAGGGTGGACCCTGTATCTCTCCTTTTGGGCTTTTCGAACCTCTCATCTCTGGATATGCATGGGAAGAGACTAATTTCTATTCTCTCTTTCTGTGCAAGGAAAAATATTTTGGTGAACTGGGTGGCTGAGGGCCCCCCTGGACTTTCAAATTGGCACAGATTAATTATGGAATATATCCCCCTTGACTTCCTCACAAATATGGTGCACCGAAAGACTGAATTATTTTATAAAATATGGCAGCCCTTTTTGAATTATATAAATGCAGATATTTCGGCTATCCTAACAAGGGCTTTTATTTAGTGAAGATTTCAGACCGGGCTGCTCCGGGGCCCCTTGGGAGAGGAATCCTGCGCGAATACGGGTTTTATTATATTTGATGTTTATACATTCCGAGCATGTAAGAGACTTAGGTATACACTCTGGTTAGTTATAGGTTAGATTAGTAGAAAGTTGAGGTTTTTTTTTCTTTCTTTTTTCGTTTCTTTTTTTTTCTTTTTTTGTTTTCTTTCTTTCTCTTTTCTTTGTTAAATTATGACTATTGTATATATGATTTAATTGTACATCAATGTTTGTATTTGAGAGTTTTGTTTATTTTTGTAAATTTGCAAAAATGTTAAATTTCAATAAAAATATCTACAAAAAAAAAAAAAAAAAAAAATCATTTGAAAAGGTTTCGATAGAGTAAATACAGAGAACCGTCTTCTTGCGGCAGGAGGGCTATCATTCCAAGTTTCTGAGGTCTGTGTTTTTTGTTTTGTTTCTGCAATTAAGAGTTTGTTGCTTATTGCTACAAGGTTAACTGCTGATATTTTTCCATTGGTGCTTCAATAAAACACAGAATCAGTACCTTCCTTGGAGCTGCTCAATTTAGGCCATATTTGAAATATCTGCTGCAACCTTGGGGAAGTTATAGCTGAGGAGTGGAAACAGATGTTCACAATTACCCAGACACTGATCTGCACCTCACATTCTATGATCTAGCGAAGGGTAGATTGGCTATAAAGATCAGTTGAATTTGCACAATCCTGTAAATTTACAAAAATATTTTTCTTACAGCAAAAATACTTTGGTGCAATCTCTTGCTTCCAGTGCGGGAACAGTCAGAGCCCAATTATTCACTTTCCTTCACTCCTACGCTCAGCCAGCAATACTGCATTGAGAGTCCTTTTAGAGCAGGCAGACTCTCCCATTGGCCTCATACTGATCAGTTTCCCTCTCCTCGATTCTAGCTACTTCAACAGGATCAGTGTGGAAGGATCACAAACTCAGTATAAATGCCCAGTTTATAACACCCATCCATTTCTGAAACATCTGATCATTTTGCAAAAGCAAATTAATTGGCAACTAAACTGGGAAAAAAACTATAAAAAGGATTTGTGCATTTCAACTTTTCTGCACTAACGAAAGAGAACCATACACTGAAGAAACCGTTCTATGCTACTTTCATTGTATACTTGAGAACTCAGGGAATTTCAGAGCATTAACTTTCATTAATTTTCCACTTTAGAGTGATGCAAACAAGCTTTTAATCCTGTAGACTAATTAGCATGGTGCCTATTTATTACAAATTACTTCTAGACTTTGTTGCTGCACAATACAGTTACAACATTACACAGCCTTGTGGTTTAATTTAGCAGCTGAGGGAACGAAAAGGAAAGCTTAAGTTTATGTAATGATATATAGCTGTTCAGAATGTCAATACTTGCAGTGTATTTAATCCAGATGACAGCAGGCCTTGCCACAGGCAGGAGAGAAAGCAAGAGTCCCGCGTTGTTACATCGGCAAAGACTGCCTTATAAGCGGAGTCAAATACTCTTATGATGAACAGCCAACCTTATCCTGGATCAAGAACTCCAGAAGTGAGAATACCACAGTCCAGTGGCTACTGACCCATCAGAGGCTTTCAGCTCTACATTGCAGGCAGCCACTGGCATGCACTCATCAAAGGCCCAGGATCAAATGGTTACGTTTTAAAGTCATAATGGGCAGCCCTTAGGGAAGGTGATGGAGAACTATATTTGGTCAGGGGGTAACACCAGAGTCAGTAAAGGCGTTCATCTGCTTTCAATCTAGATCGGTGGATATCACAGATCTTGCAGATCAAGCGTACCCAGTCTGGTAATTACAAGTAGATCAGCCAGGCGACCTAAGTCTGGGTCCCAGACGTGATCGACGATGCCCTCCACCGCATCTCCTCCACTTCCCGCTCCTCCGCCCTTGAGCCCCGCTCCTCCAACCGCCACCAAGACAGAACCCCACTGGTTCTCACCTACCACCCCACCAACCTGCGCATACAACGTATTATCCGCCGCCATTTCCGCCACCTCCAAACGGACCCCACCACCAAGGATATATTTCCCTCCCCTCCCCTATCAGCGTTCCGCAAGGACCACTCCCTTCGTGACTCCCTTGTCAGATCCACACCCCCCACCAACCCAACCTCCACCCCCGGCACCTTCCCCTGCAACCGCAGGAAATGTAAAACTTGCGCCCACACCTCCACACTCACTTCCCTCCAAGGCCCCAAGGGATCCTTCCATATCCGCCACAAGTTCACCTGTACCTCCACACACATCATCTATTGCATCCGCTGCACCCGATGTGGCCTCCTCTATATTGGTGAGACAGGCCGCTTACTTGCGGAACGCTTCAGAGAACACCTCTGGGCCGCCCGAACCAACCAACCCAATCACCCCGTGGCTCAACACTTTAACTCCCCCTCCCACTCCACCGAGGACATGCAGGTCCTTGGACTCCTCCACCGGCAGAACACAACTACACGACGGCTGGAGGAGGAGCGCCTCATCTTCCGCCTGGGAACCCTCCAACCACAAGGTATGAATTCAGATTTCTCCAGCTTCCTCATTTCCCCTCCCCCCACCTTGTCTCAGTCGGTTCCCTCAACTCAGCACCGCCCTCCTAACCTGCAATCCTCTTCCTGACCTCTCCGCCCCCACCCCACTCCGGCCTATCACCCTCACCTTGACCTCCTTCCACCTATCCCACCTCCATCGCCCCTCCCCCTAGTCCCTCCTCCCTACCTTTTATCTCAGCCGGCTTGGCTCTCTCTCTCTTATTCCTGATGAAGGGCTTATGCTCGAAACGTCGAATTCTCTATTCCTGAGATGCTGCCTAACCTGCTGTGCTTTGACCAGCAACACATTTGCAGCAGACCTAAGTCTGGGGTTTACTGGCCAAATTTTCCTGCAATGAGACAAAGGGTAGAGTTACGCTGAGTATGGAAGTGAATGCAAGAGAAGGTAGTGGAGTTGCATGAGCAAGTAAGTTGATGAGATGTCTTCACTGTGGAAGAAGCACTGAGGGCAGAAAGGGTTAATAATTTGGGAGGCTGAAGTGGAAATTTTGCATGCAAAACTGAGAATTGTAATCCAGGAGCCCTAGTATGTGCAGTGGCAGAGTTAGTGTGAGCAATGGTCCTGTGAATGTGAGATAGCACAGCGGAGATGGTGGCACTTACAGATTACAGAAGATCATCAAGATTCTTCTGGTACTGCTGGGCATTTCTTTTGACCAGGAAGCTATTTGACCAGGAAGCTGGTTGTATGGAGTCCTGCAGCAATACCTTCAGTGGTCTGTCTGTGAATACGGGCTTTCTGTTGCTCTGGGCTGTGTCCTCAATGATAAGAGTGGTTCTGGAAAAGCACGGCAGGTCAGGCAGCGTCAGAGGAGCAGGAAAATCGACATTTCCAGCAGGTCCCCCTCATCAGAAATCTTAATGAAGGGCCCCTGCCCGAAACGTCAATCTTCCTGCTCCATGGATGTGAGCCGACTTGCTGTGCATTTCCAGCACCACTCTAATCTTGACTCCAAACTCCAGTATCTGCAGTCCTCATTTTCGCCTCCTCAATGATAAATTGAGCACCATAATAGATGGTCTGCTCCTGCCTTATAGCGAGCATCTAAAGTGGTATGTAGCTGGGTTTTAAATACAGTGCTAGTGATATGAACAGCAGAAGGTCCTGGCAATGGTGAGCACTTTCACATCTACGACCGCGTAATTCACCAAGAAAAGTGCCTAAGATCCTGACTGCATAATTTATAAGGTGAAGAGAAGAAATTATGGGAGCAAAGTTGCTCTTAGTATGGTGGACCAGGCACACTCAAAACACTAACTTAAAATGGGAACATTCCACCTACGGTAACTCAGCGAATTTTACTTGACAATATGTAGCTGCATTTTCAGGATAATTTTGGGCGATTTGAGGGCATAGACAAAATTATCTTCAGCTACCATTATTCTGTCATTTACATGGAAACAGTATAGCTGGTCTTTAAGAAGTATTACTGCACTTTTTACAAACCAATTTTTTTTAGCAACATACAAACAAAATTTGGTAGGTTTCCATTGTTTCAAACTGGTCAGGTAACAAATGATTCCAATTTTGAAGGAGTTTTGTTACAGGGCAAAATGAGTTTCACTGACTCCTCTAAGGCTGAGAGTTGAAGTTCTTAATTATATTGATAGTGTATCTTGTAATCAAAGAATTTATGAAACTTGTTCATTGATGGCAATCAAGAGGCATGATTTCCATCTTCTAATCTCACCTCAATTTAAAAGTGAAAACATTTAGATTGTAGAAAATTATTAATGTGCTTCATCCTGCTTTTAAAATGTTATAACCTATCCAAATCCAGAGAATGAGACCAATAAGAAGACAAGTAATTGGAACTATGGTACTCCAGAATTATGAATAAAGAATTTGAACTCTGAAATCCTGTCATGTGTAGGAAATATTTTAGCATCTGGCATCTGAACAGGTCACAGTTCTTCCAAACAGGAATTTTTAAAATAACTTTTCAATTAGTATTACTGCATGAAGGGGAATATCAAGACCTTTCAACATCTGTGGTCTTATTTGATGTCATGAACATTTCCAACCATATAGTGTAGCCATATCCTCAACGAGGCCATAAAATGTTCTAATTTGGGATCATTGAATAGCTTCAAGCTATCATGAATGAGCAAGTATCAGTTCATTCTCCTGTATTTTAAGAAATGTATATCATGCAGCTGTGTTTTCCCATGTGCTCCCCGTGTTCTTATGATCAAACTAGGGGTCATCTGGTAGTTGATGGCTTTGGCACATTGACAGCTTTCATATGACAAGAATCTGTCATTCTCCCAACCACAGTACATATAGAGAAATACTCTAGTGGCATCAGAACAGTTTAGCAGCCAAATTTTTGGAAATATTACCCACTTATCAGCCAGTCCCCCAGTGCTGGTCATGACCAGAAACCTCTATTGAAAGAAAGTTGTTAGGCCTCAACATGGCACAGGGGATGTGAAGCTACATATTTCTACTTGCCAGAGGGTCTGGATCACCCGTTATGGACGGTCGAGGATAGCATAGGGATTTCAACTGCAAGGTAATTTTAATGAAACTTCTATAGCCTTTTTCAGGTACTGCATATTTTTTTTTGTTTCTCTGAAACATTTCATTCTGATATTGTTATTTAATAAATCCAAGTGTAATTGTTTTTTTGTCTTCACCACTCAATGTAATTTAATCCTCTTTGAACAGGTATGGCAGAATGAAGTGAATGCATAGAGGTGGTAAGGAGGCTTTAGGGTAAGCTGGCACCTGGGTACATTGGTAGATGGGAAGTTTGGCAGGTTGGTACGGAGTGGGTGGCAGGTTGGTACAGAGTGGGTGGCAGGTTGGTACAGAGTGGATAGCAGGTTGGTACAGAGTGGGTGGCAGATTGAAAAAGATTGAGCAATCTTGGCCTTGTTATAATTAATTCTGAACATAGAACATACAACTTAGTACACTACAGCTCAGAACAGGCCCTTCAGCCCTCGATGTTGTGCCGACTTGTGAAATTAATCTGATGCCCATCTAACCTATACCGTTCCATTATTATCTATATATATATGTCCAATGACCATTTAAATGCCCTTAACGTCAGTGAGTCTACTACTGTTGCAGTCAGGCCATTCCATGCCCCTTCTATTCTCTGAGTAAAGAAACTACCCTGATATCTGTTCTAAATCTATCACCCCTCAATTTAAAGTGATGTCCCCTCATGCTAGCCTCCACCATCCAAAGAAAAAGGCTCTCACTGTCCACTCCATCTAACCCTCTGATTATCTTATACGTCTCAATTACGTCATTCCCAACCGTCTTCTCTCCAATGAAAACAGCCTCAGTTCCCTCAGCCTTTCCTCATAAGAGCTTCCCTTCATACCAGGCAAAATCCTAGTAAATCTACTCTGAACTCTTTCCTATAATGCAGTGACCAAAACTACTCCATGTGCGGCCTTACCAGTGTCTTATACACCTGAAGCATGACCTTGTGGCTTTGAAACCTCCCCCCACCCCCCACCAATAAAGGCTAACACACCATTTGCAATCTTAACAACCTGGGTGACAAATTTTGGGGATTTATGCACCTGTACACAGTGACCTCTCTGTTCGTCTACACTGCCAAGAATTTTACCATTAACCCAGTACTCTGCATTCCTGCTCCTTCTTTTGAAGTGAACTACCTCACACTTTTCCACATTAAACTCCATTTGCCATGTCTCAGCCCAGCCCTGCATCTTATCTATAACCCACAACATCCTTCGGCACTATCCACGATTCTGCTATACCTTAGTGTCATTTACAAATCTACTAACCTATCCTTCTACACTCACCTCCTGATCATTTACAAAAATGACAAACAGCGGTGGCCCCAAAACAGATCCCTGCAGCACAACACTGGTAACTGAGCTCAAGGATGAATATTTCCCATCAACCATTATCCTGTGTCTTCTTTCAGCTAGGAGAAAGTGAAGACTGCAGATGCTGGAGATCAGAGCTGAAAATGTGTTGCTGGAAAAGTGCAGCCTGAAGAAGGGCTCATGCCCGAAACGTCAATTCTCCCGCTCCTTGAATGCTGCCTGACCTGCTGCGCTTTTCCAGCAACACATTTTCAGCTCTTCTTTCAACTAGCCAATTTCTGATCCAAACCGCTAAATCACCTTCAATCCCTAAACTCCGTATTATGCGCACTAGCCTACCGTGTGGAACCTTATCAAACACCTTACTGAAGTACACATTCACCACATCAACCGCTTTACCTCTATCCACCTGTTTTGTCACCTTCTCGAAGAACTCAATAAGGTCAGTGAGGCATGACCTACCCTTCGTAAAACCGTGTGGACTATCCATAATCAAATTATTCCTTTCCAGATGATTATAAATCCTGTCTCTTCTAAACTTCTAAGGCTCACTGGCCTATAATTGCCAGGGTTGTCCCGACTCCCCTCCCTAAACAAGGAAACAACATTTGTCATACTCCAGTTTTCTGGCACTAATCCTGTTGACAATGATGACATAAAAATCAAAGCCAAAGGTTCTACAATCTCCTCCCTAGCTTCCCAGAGAATCTGAGGATAAATCCCCTCCGGCCCAGGGGTCTTATCTATTTTTAGATCTTCTAAAATTGCTAAAACCTCCTCTTTGTCAACATTAATCCCATCTAATGTTGTGGCCTATATCTCCGTATTCTCACCAATATTGCCCTTTTCCAATGTGAATACTTATGAAAAATATCCATTAAGCACTTCCCCATTTTCTCAGATTCCATATAATACTTCCTACTACTATCTTTGATTGGCCTTAATATTACTCAATTTATTCTTTATTCCTGATATACCTAAAGAAGGCCTTAGGATTTTCCTTGATCCTATCCGCCAACAACATCTCATATCCCCTCCTGGCCCTTCTTATTCCTCTCTTTAGATCTTTTCTGGCTAACTTATAACTCTCAAGCCCTCTGAGCCTTCACGCCACACCCTCACATTAGCCTTCTTATTCCTCTTGACAAGAGCTTCAACTTCTTTAGTAAACTATGGCTCCCTCTCTCAACAACTAACTTGGTGCCTGATAGATACATATTTAAATCTTGCCTGATCACATCATATCCCAGTTATGCCTCTTTCCCTGTGGTATATATCTATCCTGGACCATTGCTATTATGAACATAACCAAATTAAAACATAAAACTTATTCTCAGATAAAATTGCCAACTATACTCGTGAAGGTTACAGGGTAGTCTGTGTGGAAAAAAACTACCACAATGGGAGAGTGAGGTGAGGAAATGCTGCAGCCGGAATGTCACTGGGCCAGTCTTTCAGCTATAGCACAGACACCGGTTCAAAACTCACCACAATAGCTAGTGGGATTCAAGTTCAGTTAATTAATTTTTTAAAATCTAGAACGTATTCTGGTCACTGTAATGGTGACTGTGAAATCATCATTAATTGCTATTTAAACAAAAATCTAATTCACAAATGAAATTTTTAGGAAATCTGCAATCCTTACCTGGTCTGACCTACATGTGACTCCAAACCTACAACAATGTGATTGACTCTCAATTGCTCTAAAAAGGGATGGGCATCAAATACTAGCATTGCCAGTGATGCCTACATCCCACTAAAGAATAAATAAAAAGGAGAAGGCATTGAGGAGTACTCACTAACTTCGCATTTGAAAAAGGATTGCCATTAAAATGTGGAACGAGATTTTACTAACTCCACCATTTGGATAAGGGTTTTTTATCCCACGTAACAATATCCTCATCATCTAGATATCACTGTTTTAAAATAAGAGGTCACGAATTTAAGATATTGATTAGGAGAATCGTGTTCTCATAGAGGCTTGCAAATTTTTGGAATTTTACTCCTCAGAAGGTGGTAGAAGCAGTGCCTGTGAATATTTTTAAGGTTGCTATCAATAGATTCTCGTTAAGTGAGGAGGTGAAAGGTTATCAGGGTTAGGCAACAATTTGAGAAATCAGATCAGCTAAGATATTACTAAATTACAAAGCAGGTCAAGAGGCCCAGTGGTCTAATTCTCCTCTTAATATGGTCTAATTCTCCTCTTAATTCTTGTATTCCTGTTTAGATCTGAGCACTGGATAGTAACCTTGTCAGGGTATGATGTAGAGGTGCCAATGTTGAACTGGGATGGACAAGGTCAGAAGTTACATAACACCAGGTTATAATCCAACAAGTTTATTTGAAATCACAAGCTTTCAGAGCACTGCTCCTTCATCAAGTGAAATGAAGAGAAGCACACAGGCACAGAATTTATAGGCAGAGAGATTAAAAGATCGTACAAATGGTGTGAGGCAAGTGTCTTGCAGAGACTTGAATAACAAGTCTCTGTAGGTGATCAAATGTGCCAGATGGTGTGAATAATGTGTAAACAGCTATTTGAACAGCAAGTGAAGGGAAGACCTATGATCCAATGAGGCAGAGAGATAATTACAAAAAAATTAAAAATAAGATGGTGCTGGAGACAAACCAAATAGCTGGAATGACATGCTGAGGCTCAAAACAAAGAAATAATTAATCCAAAACTGTACAAATTAATGAAGGTAGAGAAATCATAATGAGTTATTCAGGTCATGGTGTCAAAACAGGACAGTAAAGAAAGACTTTACAAATACAGTACAGTATGGTGGGGTTACATGTAGCGCAACATGAACCAAGATCATGGTTGATGCCATCTCCATGGGTGCAAAGCTTGGCTATCATTTTCTGTATTGTCGTATATCCTGAAGGCTGCCTTGTAGGATTCTTACCCAAAGATCGGAGGAAGAATGTCCTTGACTGCTGAAGCATTCCCTGAATGAGAGAGAGCATCCCTGTCTGGCGACAGTTGCGTGGTGTCCATTCAACCATCGTCTCGGCGTCTGCCTGGTTTCACCAATATACCAGGCCTCAGGGCATCCTTGCCTGCAGCGTATGAGGTAGACAACAGTGGCTAAGTCATGTGAGCATCTACTGTGTACGTGAGTGGTGTTCCCTGTGTGATGGTTGTATCCATGTCAAAGAGCTGACATATCTTGCAGAGGTTGCCATGGCAGGGTTGTGTGGTGTTGTGGTCGATGCTGTCCTGAAGGCTGGGTAGTTTGCTGTGAACCTGATGAAGGGCTTATGCCCGAAACGTCGAATTTCCTGTTCCTTGGATGCTGCCTAACCTGCTGTGCTTTAACCAGCAACACATTTTCAGCTGTGATCTCCAGCATCTGCAGACCTCACTTTTTACCCTGCTGTGAACAATGGTCTGTTTAAGGCTTGGTAGTTGTTTGAAGGTGAGAAATGGAAGTATAGGCATGATTTTGGTGAGATGTTCATCATCACTGATGATATGTTGAAGGTTGTGAAGAACATGGCATAGTTTCTCCGCTCTGGGGAAGTACTGGACGACCAAGAGCACTTTATCGGTCGTGGTCAGGAGTTTGTTGCGGTTTTTTGCTGTGACATGCTGGAACTGGCAATCAATGGGTTGAGTATCGTGTCCAGTTCTTACGAGGGCATCTTTCAGCACCTTTAAGTATCCATCGTGTTCCTCCTTGACTGGGCAGATCCTGGGTATTGATTCTGAACATTAGTCCATGGTAAGTTTGATAGTGGGATGAAACTTGTTGATATTGTTGTGTAGTCGAATCCTCACCATGCTTCCAAAGGAACAAAATGTAGACAATAAGACGTAGTTGGTGTATTGTGTTGGTTGGACAGGATTTCTGATGCTTTCAGGGCAGATGTACCATAAGATGGACCAAAGCTCCTTCTATTTTGTTCTATCCAATTTCCCCTGGATTTGCTCAGTTAACAACAGAGTAGACCTCCCACTAACCTGTCTCATTAAACGGTGAAACAGCATCAGTAGATAGCGTAAATCTTCATCTATACTCTCCAATCACATATCTCTATGATCATTTATAGGGACTAATATTCTCTTCAAGGCCTCACCGGAGACTGAGACCTAAAGCAGGTAGAAGAGCAGTTGATATAAGACCATCAACTACTACTCCACCAAGAGACATCAATGATTTCTCACCATGCTGCCAACTTCAGTCAGTCAGTCCTGAGAACTGGAGTAAGCATAAACATATGCACCATCTCCTGTATTTGCAGCAGTAGGTGAAGAACAGATAAAGGGACATTAAAAGGGGCCTAAATATCTCATTTCCTTCTTTTGTCTGCCTATCCCATGTAAATTGTGACAGGATAACAGAAAAACATCCAAGCCGAGAAAATCAGCCAACCACTTAAATGAAATTTCTAACTTGAAATTTGTTAACAATTTACAATTTGCCTACAACTCTGTAATAGAGAGCCTTAGATACATCTAAAATATTAACATATTTTACGAAGGCTACATGATCTGAACTATATTGTTGGCTAGCAATGTTAAATTGATGAACATGTGATTAAAATTTTTAATTAAAAATGGTATCAGTCTTTTGATAATATTATGATGTAATACTACAACATTTAAGAATAACATTGCTAACATGCCAAGAAGCTAGGATGTTGTAGCATTATAATAGACACTTATGATAATTCACTTCTTTTAAAGGTCTTTTAAATGTTCTCCAACATATAGAAAGGAAAGTTCACATAATCAATCTGTGTATATGTTCACATGCTTGCCATATCTATACAACTGTTATGCAAGGGCAAACTAGAGCATAAATTCCTCAAGTTGGACATTGAAGTTTTTTTTCCTATTCACAAACTACGTCAAACTGCACCTTCAAGTATCAAGCAATTCAGAGCTTAAAACATAAATTCAAGATGATTCTGAAAACTCAAGGCCTCATTAAAACTACCCTTACCATTTTCTGGTAGATTAAGCCACTCATTGATAATATTTTTAATCATCTGAATTAATCAATAGAGGTTGAGGTTTGACTTTAACCTTGAGGCCTTTAATGGAACAAAATAAAAATCATCTCAAATAATATATTACCAGAAACTTCTATTTATCATAGTTGTATGATTTCTTGTTTATCATTTTAATATTTTAAACAGATCTAGTGTCATTGAAATGTGCTATCGATATGAAGGTTGCAGTAATGATGAATTCACTGGCAGACTTGAGTAGCAGTTTAATGCAGCAATCATAGCTGAGCACCATCTTTCCGTCTGCAGCACTGATCAACTGCCCTGCTCTTGACGTCATTTTCTGAAGCCGAGGGAAAATTGCTTGCTTCTCTGAATGCACTATGAATTATTTATGATTAAATAAAATCACCAAGGCATAGCAGCGGCTTGACGAAAGTTACCATTCAACACGTAAAGTTTTACAATGCTTCAGGCTTAGTCATTTATTGATATTGATGATTCAGGAAGTTAGGCCAGAGGCAAGCTCCCTATATTACATTCCATTCAAAGTTACATAGGCATATATTGCTGTCCTTCCACTATTGTAATGTGCATGTCATTAATTTAAGTCAACTAATATATGTAGGATACTATCAGTTCTTCTATAACGTGATGTTTGAGTTCTTGTGCAACCCCGTGTTATAGAAAAATTGTGCTTTAGAAATAACATTTAAAGTGTTATTTGCATTACAGTCAACACATGTTTTAAAAGTTTGCGTTTTAGAAACAGCGTTCCCAATTGGTAAGCGCATTACAGCAAATTTGCATCGATGAAAAGTGTACTATAACAGAACAACTTGTATTAGACAAATATATTTTTGAAAACATCAATTGAAAAACATACCTTAATTTCTTTCATTGGAGACAGCTCAGAGAAATTTCACTAAGGTGATCTCTGGTATGGAGAGATTGTCTTATGAACAAAGGATAACCGGGATGGGACTCTACTCACTGGAGTTCAGAACAATGAGAAGTGATCTCATTGAAACATATTGGATTCTTGAGGGGCTTGACAGGGTGAGTGCTGAGAGGATGTTTCTCTTCATGGGAGAGTCTAGGACCATGGAGTATAATCTCAGAATAAAGAGGTGTCAATTTAAGACTAAGATAAAGAGGAACTTCTTCCCTCCGAAGGTTGAGTGCCTTTGGAATTCCTTGTCACAAAGAGCTATGGGGCAGGGTCCTTAGTATACTTAAGACTGAGATGGTTAAATCAGGGAATCGAGGTAAAGAGAAAGTACAGTAAAGTGGATGTGAGGAAAGTTGGATCTGCCATGGTCCTATTGACTGACACAGCAGGCTCAAGGGGGCCAAATACCCTACTCTTGTTCATATTTCTTATGGTTTTATGTCTTCTAAGTGAACATGACATATGGTTAAAACAATAGGGTGAGAGCAAATATTGCAATGTAATCTAATTTATGCTGTTGCGTTTTTCAAAAATCTGTTAGCTTTTGCAAGTCAAAAGATATTCATCATAATTGCAGAGGTTCAAATCTCTACACAGCTAAGGGTGCAATTTGAATTAAAACAATCCAGAATTGAAAGTCTGAGATAATCATGAAAATATTACCAATAGTCATAAAAGTACTATCTGGCTTATGAATGTCCTTTAGGCAAGGAAATCAGCTATGCTTACCTGGTCTGGCATATGTGTGACACCAGAGCTGCATCAATCATTAACTTCCCTCTGGAATAGCTTAATAAGTCACTCAGCTGAGTCAAAGCACTAAAACATCACAAAAGGATGAAAGTAACCACTGGCACTTACCCAAGCACTGGAAATGACAACTGCATTCACAGTCCTGTTGCCGCTGCAAAGTCCTCCCAACTAATAACTGGGAGCTTGTGCCAAAATTGGGAGAGCTGTCTCACAGACCAGGCAGCATTCGAGGAGGAGGAAAATCCATGTTTCAGGCCGGAGGCCTTCATCAGGAATGAAGGGCTGTGGCCCGAAATGTCAATTTTCCTCCTCCTCGAATGCTGCATGACCTGCCGTACTTTTCCAGCAAAACACTCTCAAGTCTCATCTCCAGCATTTGCAGACCTCACTGTTTCCCTGTCTCACAGACCAGTCAAGCAAGAGTCTGACATAGTCATACTCACAGAATCATACCTTACAGACAATGTTTCAGACATTCCATTACCGGCCTTGGGTATGACTTGTCCTACTGGCTAGAGACACCCAGCAGAGTTGGAGGCATTGTGGTATGCTGTTGAGAGGGAGTTGCCTTGGGTGGCTCAGTAGTTACTACTGTTGCCTCACAGCACCAGGTTCCCAGGTTCAATTCCAGCCTTGGGTAACTGTCTGTGCAGAGTTTGCACATACACCCTGTGTCTACATGAGTTTCCTCTGGGTGCTCCGGTTTCCTCCCACAGTCCAAAGATGTGCAGGTTAGGTGAATTGACCATGCTAAATTGCCCATTGTGTTAGGTGCATTAGTCAGAGGGAAATGGGTCTGGGTGGGTTACTCTACAGAAGGTTGATGTGGACTGGTTGGGCCGAAGGTCCTGTTTCCACATGGTAGGAAATATAATCTTAACTCCAGACCCCATGGTATCAAGTCCATTGTGGGCAAGAAAATCTTCTGCTGAATACTAAGTACTACATTCAACTCAATTCTTGAATCAGAACTCTGACGTGTTAAACATCATTTTGAGCACGGAGTGTGGCATGGATGGGTACCCATAAATGTTCATAACCAAGGATAGTCTGGTAAACCTATACAGACTGAGCTGCTCGATGTGGTCTGTGGCAGGTGGTGAAGGAACCAACAAGAGGTAAAAACATAATTGATCTCACCTCACTAATCGGCCTGCTGTTCATGCGTGTGTCCATGACAATATTGGTAAGAGTGACCATTGCAAAGTCTCATCTTCACATTGAGGATACCAGATGTAACATGCATGATGCACTATGGGCCATCAACAGCAGCAGAATTGTACACAAATTGCAACCCCATGGCTTAGTATATCCCCACTCTGTCATTATCATGAAGTCAGGGGGTAAGCCCTGGTTAAATGAAGATTGCAGGAATATATGTCAGGAGTAACATCAGCTATACCTAAACATAAGAATTCTACCTGGTGAGGTTACAATCAGGTCCACTTGTATGCTAACAGCACAAACAGCAAGTGATAGACAGACCTAAGTGATTCTACAATCAAATGAAATCAGAGCTCAATAACATTATAACTTCCAGTAATAAATGGTGGTGGAAAAACAAAACAACACACTGAAGGGGGATGCTCCACAAATATCCCCATCTTTGGGGCATGCAGCATATCAGTGCAAAAGAGTTGGCTGAAGCATTTGCAGAAATTGTCAGCCAGAAGTGCCAAGTGGATGATCAACCTTGCCCTCCTCCAGTAGTCCCCACAGTCACAGATACCAGTGTTCAGCCAATTCAATTTACTCTATGTGATATCAAGAAATGGCTGCAGTGTCTGGAATTAGCAAAGGCTGTGAATCCTAACAACATTCCAGCAATAATACTGATGACTTTTGCTCCAGAGCTTTGCCTGCATTCAGCCAAATTGTTCTAGCACATTTTCAACACTGTCATTTACACAACAATGTGGAAAATGTCCAGGAATGTCCTGTGCACAAAAAGCAGGACAAATCCAACCCAACCAACTACCGCCATCATCAACTGTGCTATCAAGCAGAATCTGTTTACTAACACCCAGTTTAGGTTCTGCCAGGGTTACTCAGTTCCTGATGTCATTGCAGTCTTGGTTAAAACTTGGTCAAAAATGCTGAATTCCAGAGGCGAGGTGACTGTGACTGCCCTTGACAATGAAGCAGCATTTGACCAAGCATGGCACTAAGGAGACCTAGCAAGAATCAATGTGAATTGGGAAGTAAAAACTCTCTGATGGCTGGCATCATACTGAGTGCAAAGGAAAATGGTTGTGGTTGCTAAAGGTCAGTCATCTCAGCTCCAGGACATCTCTACAGGAGTTCCTCAGTGTAGTGTCCTAGGCCCAGCTCCTTTATCAATGACCTTCCCTCTAACATAAGTTCAGAGTGGAGATGTTACAGTTGATTGTACAACGTTCACCACCAATCGTGACTTCTCAGATGCTGAAGCAGTCCATGTCCAAATGCAGCAAAACCTGGACAATATCATGTTTTGGAATGACAACATTGCAATTAATATTCACATTAGCCAAGTTCCAGGCAATAAGGAACTCCAACAGCAGACAATCTAACAATCACCACTTGACATTCAATAGCATTGCCATCATTGAATCTGCCATTATCAATATCCTGAGGTTTACCATTAACAAGAAACTTAAATGGACTAACGATATAAATGCTGTGGCCAGAAAGGACAGAGGTTAGGAATTCTGCTGAAAGTAACTCATCTCTTGACAGTATCCAGAATGGAACAGCCTGCTTGATTGGCACATCTACAAACATTTAGCCCTCTTCGATGCACATTACTCTATGTACAAGATGCACTACAAATATTCACCAAGGCTCCTGAGGCAGCACCTTCCAAACAAATGGTCACTACTATCTAGAAGGACAAAGACAGCCAGTACATTGGAATACCACCATCAACAAGTTGATCAACAAGCCAATCACTACCCTGACCTGCAAATAAATCAGTATTCCCTCACCTTTGCTGAATCAAAATCCAGGAACTGACTTGCCCACAGCATTGTGGCTGTACCTAAACCAAATGGATAAAATCAAAGGAATGAGGCTACTGATCTCTTAACAAAATTCCAGAATTTTGAGCTCCAAAGCAAGGAGCTGCAGGAGTGCAGCAATTCATGCAATTTCTGGATACCTTCATGGATAGGTTGGAGCATGAAAGATCCAACACCTTCAGGGTTTGCTGGAGAGGCACACACACTTACACTCCATCACCCCAGCCATTTGGTCCTCAGAACTAGAGGCATGGCAACAGGGCAAAGGAAACCTGACAAGCACTCTCACCCCACCCTTCATATTGTAAGTAGTTGGAGACAGAAATGGAGGCAGGTCTTTTTCCCTTTCATCACCTAACAGCTCATTTTTTTGATTTCCTGATTCTGTTACATGGTCACTATTGCAATGTAGAAGACTGTCGCAGCCAATTCATACACAAATGTGGTAGTAGGAACAACAATCAGACAAATAATAAATTTGACTGATGTGCTTGAGGAATAAGTAACACTGGGAGAGGTTTTCTGTTCCTCTTTGAATAGCGTCACACAAGCTTTTTATGTTTAAAAGAAAACATTGGTTTAATCTTCCACCCAATTAATGGCAACTTCTGCAGTGAAGCATTCTTTCAGTCCTAGCCTAAAGTCTCAGATTGAGATTATCTGTTCAAGATGGAGTTTGAACTATCAATATTCTGTTTCAAGAAAGCGTCTTACAATTGAGCCAAGACTACCACCTATATTTGTCTCATGAAGTAATGAGCTGCAAATTAATAGTTCCATTTCCCCTTTTTAATTGTTAGTAATTATTGTAGATTATACATATATGGAACAGGAAAATACCACAGCAACAAAAAATTGATGCCTTCCTGCAAAGTTTACCTGCATTAAATTTATGATATATAATCCTCTTGTGAATGAAACTATTAAATCATTATCAAGGACTTTCTCACACATCATAGAAAATAAATTATTTTGAATTTACCACATGACTAAATAAACATTTTTGTCTTTTTTGTCATTTTCTGATCTTTTCAACCTTGAAATCAAATCTGTTTGCAAGTTACTTCATTTGCAAATGCTGAACCTTGTCACCTCAGGAACTGGCATTTGAATCCAGTCAAACTGATCAAATGATCAGCGTGGCATGGTGACTCAGTGGTTAGCACTTTTGCCTCACAGCGGCAGGGACCCATATTGATTCCTGCCTTAGGCGACTGTCTGTGTGGAGTTTACACATTCTCCCTGTGTCTGTGTGGGTTTCCTTCAGGTGCTCTGGTTTCCCCCACACTCCAAAGACATCCAGATTAGGTGAATTGGCTATGCTAAAACCCATAGTGGTCAGGAATGTGTAGGCTGGGTGTATGAGTCTGAGGTAAATGTAGAGGAATGGGTCTGGGTAGGTCAGTATAGACTTGTTGGACCAAAGGGCCTGTTTCCACACAGTAGAGATAGTATGATTTTATTTATCTGCTATCTAGAAGCTTCCAATGCAAACTGATTTCGTCTTATGGAGAAAACTGCCCATTCTTTGGGCTAGATCTTGTGACCTCACTTGAAGACGCCACAAGGACACTTTCTTGAATACAATGTTCATTTTGGGTGTTTTTTTTTGAAGGTTGAAGTTAAAAGGTCCTTTAAATTTCTGGCTATGTTGTAGCTGACCAAAGTGAATTTGATTCTGGAATTTTTTGACACGTATGGGGTAAGTGTCCACTTGCCAGTGCTTATATCTTTTATGTCAATAAGCAGACATTCTTTTTATGATGAATTCCAGGGTTATTAGTGCTCAAAATTTGATTTGATTTGATTTATTGTTGTCACATGTACCTGAGTACAGTGAAAAGTTTTGTTCTGTAAGCAGTACAGGCAGATCATAGCATACAATGACATACAGGTCATAGGTGTTTTGACAGAGTGAGGCATACAGGTTACAGCTGCTTAGGAGGTGCACAAAAGCAAGATCAACATTAGATTTGAAATTAGGAAGGCCCATTCATCAGTTGAATAACAGCAGGGAAACAGCTGTTCTTGAACCTATTGGTAGGTGCATTCAAGCGTCTGCATCTTTTGTCTGATGGAAGAGGGTGGAAAAAAGTTTTACCGAGATGGGAGGGGTCTTTGATGACATTGGCAGCCTTTCTGTGGTAACAAGAAGTGTAGATGGAGTCCATGATGTGAGGTTAGCTTTCGTGATGGTCTGTTCAGTTGCTGGAGTCACAGAATTGTTACGTTAACTGAAATCTTGTTAGAAAGGGTAATCTTGTTTATATTAGTTGACTTTAAAATTCAAATATGGTCTGTAAATAAAATCCTCTAAATGTTCTGAAATAAATTCGTCTAACTGAAGAATATTTTTAGACAAGGATTTAACCATCATAATTTATTTCTTCAAAATGGATCTGGCAACAGCAAGAAAAGTAGAATGACCACGATCCTAACACAAATTTAGCTGTCACCTTACAGCAACACCAATTTGGGTATTGTTGCCCTGCAACTTAAAAAAAACACATTGAAAGAAGCCATTGAGCACAAAATTGCTTTTACCTTAATGGATTCTCAATAAATTGCACCCTAAACATTTACTGAAAACACTGAGTGGATTATTTGCTATTGTCTCGTATTATTTTTTCAGATGTGACAGATGCTGTATGTATCTAAATAGGGATATATAAGTCTTTGAAAATTACGTTAATTTTGCCAATCTTCTGATTTGAGTTTGGTTAAAAGGCTTTTATATGATAAACCCATCACTCTCAGGCAATATTTATTTCAATAATTTATTCACTTCACTCACTGGGGTTGAATTACTTTTGATTTCATCTTTTATAGGATGTGGAGGCAGCAGCATTTGAGAAAACTAATTTAAACCCATTTTGATACCTAAATTCTTTCTTCACTATATCCAGTGTGCTCATTGCTGTCAGTTAGGATAGAGGAAGGCATCTAAATGATAGAAATTCTGCAATACATTCATCACTAAGCCTCTACTGAGGTGCCGAACTGGTGCAATGAAAGTCACAGTGGAGCAAGGAATGCTCCATGAAACAGACTTACCTCAAATAGTGTTTCTGTTACTTGGAACATTGGACAATATCTTTTAGTTATGTTGAAAAGATTGTCGTATGAAATTGTTCGCAGAATGTTGAGAGAGTTAATTAAAGAAAATCTGAACATGAAATCACATGTAAGATAAATAACTTGTCTTAAAACATAATCATGTCTCAAGCATTTAATCAACAATGAATTATCTTCTTTGAAATTGTGGTCACTGGTGCTATTTCGGCAAATGAAGTAGAAAGATCCTGCAAACAGCAGATGCAAACCAGTTAATCTGCTTTGATAGCATTGTGTTGATGGAGCTATCTGCTCTGTTGGCAATAGTGCCATCCGGTTTTTCGTTTCAGCTGAACAGCACATAAGACCTTAGCTTAATATCTCAATAAAGATGACAATACCTCCAGCAGTGCCATGCAATGAATCGCCAATCCTGTACAATGCAACTGAACTGAGAAACAACAAAAACAGTCATTGACATTGGTTATTGATACCAATTGCCCATATTGACTGCATATACAAGATAGTACACTGAGAGACCTGAACTATTTTCATATTTGGATTGTAATTTAGTTTTCACAGAAAATTGCATTTGGGCACCAACAAGTAACTCAATAATAGAAAAGGTGGGCAGAGCAACATAGCCAGAGAAACCTAGCAGTTTCACTACAGAATCAGACAACACTTTTACAGAGAAGGGGAGGAAATTTGGAGGAGAGTTGGACATAAGACGTATCAAATTTCATACCATCAAGAGGAATATGTACTCTGCTCACATGAAAACAGGATTGAAATCCTATTATCATCACAGATAATAGCATGCTTTGTATAATAAGATTTCTACTTATTTTCCCAATAACTAATAGCCCTATTGTAAATGCAAATGAGTGGAAAATTAAAGAAGAAAGGCCTTCTTTCCAGTTTTGAGATTCGCCCATCTAATAAATTTAACCGAGGGCCTAATTCGTTCATGCCCAAGAGCACCTTCTGGAAAAAGTTCTTACTGGGAGCCAGGATTGTGAATCAGCGCTTCATTTGGCATCCATCTTCTTGTAAGATTGTAAACCTGTTCTAAAAAAGCGCATTTAATTCATCACTAAAAGACAATATCTTTCGGAAGAATATTTAAGCCAACTTTTTGTCATCTGTCTGCAAGCACAACATAACTTCTTTAAAAGTCATGGTTACACCAGTTTACACAGCAAACACAATATATTGACTTTCAAACACTTTTCTCTCTAGAACCAAAATATATCTGACAAAGAGCAGGACTTATGTTTTTTTTTGGTCCCAACTCACTGTCACCCACCTAAAGCTCTGATGCCACTAACTCTGCACACCATCTACAGTGCTTACTCACTTGCTTGGGAGCTTTCCCACCTGCACCACCTCTAACAACTGCTGTGTCACCCACTTCCATCTCTCTCTATCTGCCACTGTCGGGAGAAATAAACCTACAGTAGGGTCAAAAGAGTGGGTGGTGTGCTTCCTGACATTCAGTTCTTCACCCCTTATGAGGTGAGCACCCTGACTGACTCTATCCAGTTCCAAGATTAGTATCAGAGGCTGTTCTTGACTCACTGTAATTTATTGTGCTGGAATCCCCTGACCAAAGGCTATCTCCTTTGACCTGACTGGGGCTTGCTGACAACTGTGACAAGTTTCCTGGCTTTGTGCCTGTGCTAAACAGTGAGGCAATACAGCAATACTCTGAGCATAGTATCTTTGGCTGAGGGGGCAAAGCAAAAATGCAAGGCAAGGCAATGCAGGGTAGGAATGCTGCGATTATACAGGTAGCCTCAGAGTGAATGAATGCTATGAAAGCAAGCAAACAGCCTGAAGATGCAGCCTGGTCCAGTCCATGAGCTGGGCATGTCCCTGAATGCACTGTGCCCTTGCAGCAGCATTAGAATGATAGATACTAGTGATGCCTGAGGTACAGGTAGGCACTGTACATGGATTAGGCCCATGGCATATGGTGGAGATGTGTGTGAGTATGTGTGTGTCAGGCCAGCACTCATGGAGCGTGCCCTCAGATGTGGTGCCTGGGGGAGCAAGTAGCAAGTTGAAGACACCAGATATTTGCTCTGATTTCCATGTCATGAATTCTAAACATCTATTTTGCTTGGTATGTTTGATAAGATAAGGTGCTGAGTATTAATGTGGTATTTAACAAGCAATAGTATCCCATAATTGGCACTCACTGCTGCCTAGCAAGAAACTCACCACGCTGCTCGGCAGATGCATAGAAGACATTGTGAATTGTTCCCAACATTGAGTTAAACCTCGCCACACTTCTCATGTGATTCTGCCTAGCTCTTGTTGATCTGACTCCTATAAGGTTCCACCCAAAGTAAGTTTTGCAAATATTTTCCCATTAATTAGTTCCAAATGTGAGGTTCATGCAAAGTCATTTTTAAATAATAACTATTTTCAACAGATTACATCAATAATACAGAATCAAGCATTATACACACATCAGAGCTAGCATAAATACTGCCCAGCTGGCGGACCAAACATTCTGCACATCAAGAAAGCTGAGCTTGAGCATTTCGCTTTGTGAACCTTCAGGGTCACAGGGCTATGTCCCAACGCTATCTGATATTTCAGTTTGCCTAGTCACAGCTGTGGCTTTGCAACAGTTCTCAGTCTGCCAATACGCATAAGTAGATCATTTCACCTTAGGACATAATTCAACTTTCCGCATGAAAAGAGTAGCTTCAGAACACAAACCTAAATTGGCATCTGTGGTCATGGAAATGGACATGACCCCAATCTGTCCTGCTCCATAACAGATGTGTAGAAGTAACTGCCCTCAAAAAGCAAGAAAACAGAGCATCTGCAAAAAGAAACTTAAGCTAAACTGACATTTGAGTAATTGTCATTGTGTAACTGTTAACAATGATCACATTCTCCTGTGGTGGTTATCGGTTTGAATTTGATGCAAATCATAATTCACATGAACAACTCCAATGACTGTGCCAAAACCAGTATTCATTTTGGTAAATCAATGATAACATATTGGTATCCAAAGACACTCAGTGGAAAGAGATTACGGAATCCAGTGGTACAGCGGGATCTGGGTTGAGCACCCAAGCACAGCAAGTGATTAGGAAGACAAAAGGAATGTTGTTCTTTATCACAAGGAGATGGAGTAATGCAGTTGGAAAATTTTCTGTCAGTTGCACTCATCTGGAGTATAGTGAATATACAGAGTACTTCAGGAAGATTCATTTGAATCATTCCTGTGATGAAAGAGTTATCATATAAATAAAGGTTGAACAGGATTAGTCTATATGTATTGGTGTTCAGAAAATGAGAGGTAATTTTACGGAAACATTTAAAATCACAATGGGCCTAGATAGGGTGAATACTTGGTGCATATTTCCATTATGTAGAGAACAAATCCAGGGGACATAGTTTTAGATTAAGACATCTCTCTTTATGACAGAGAAGGAGATTTTTCTTCTCTCTGAAGGTCATCAGTACGTGGAATTCTCTTGTCCCATACTTAGTGGAAGCTCGATCTTTAACTTTGTTCAAAGCTGAGTTGGATAGATTTTCAATAGAAAGATGAATGAGGAGTTATGGGTAGAGAGAGGTTATTGGAGGTATGATCTTATGGAACAGTGGAGAAGGTATGAAGGGCAAAGTGGTCTACTCCTGCTTCTGAGTCCTAAGTTCCGCTGATATAATAAAACATTAGAAAATCCGAAGCATGCTACAAACTCCATTCTCTAGCCAGAAAGAGATTAGTGAATGTAAGCATGATAGATTTAAGGCAAAAGCATGTGAAATTAAAACAGAACATTAAATATTTTGTAACTGTGTTCACAAAAATATAATTGTAGAATCAAAGATTCAGTGCGATTATGTAACTTAAAGAAATCTATACAGAAAAAATAAACAATTACTAATGGAGACTATAATGGAACCAAGTGGTAACAAATCTCCTGAATCTTACAATCTGCATCCTAGGGTTTAAAAAGTGATTCATACAGAAAGTGGATATGTTTGCTTTCCATCTTCCAGAATACAACCCAGCTACTTAAAAAAGGAAGAACAGACAAAACTGATAGCTTTAGACCAATTAGCCTAACATCAATAGTCGTAAAATGTTCAAGCCTATTATTAGAAACATGGTAATAAGGTACTTAGAAAATCACAATTTAGCAGCATCAAAACACATTTGTGAAAGGGAAACCATGTTTGACTTATCTACTTAAGTTTTTTTCAGTTGAATGAATACGATGCAACCATCAATTGATGTTCTGGTTTGTCAAAAGACATTTAATAAAGTGCCACGCAAAGGTTATTACACAAAATCAACACTTGTGAGATTGAGGATATTATAGAAATAAGCAAAATATTTTCAGGTCTTGGGCCTGTAACTAATACAGGCCTGCAACTGTGAGTCAGTTGATGTTTATGTACAACATGCACTAAGGGAAATGGGGACAATGTGGGAAAGTAGAATTGAGATAGAAGATCAGCCATTGGCCTGCTGACTGATGGAGGAAGCTCAATAGGGTTAATGGTCTACTCCAGCTCCTGATCCTTGTCTTCTCAAATTCTTATGACAGGCGCAAACTGTTAATGAATAGAGGTCCAAAGAAGAGTCATATCAGACAAGAAACATTAACGCTTTCTTGCTCCACAGACGCTGCCAGACCTGCTGAGCTTTTCCAGTACTTTGTTTTTATTTCAGATTTTCGGGATCATAGTGTTTTTTTTCTGTTAATTAAAGTCATGATGAAGCAGAGGACACACAGGATTTGTGACTGAAGACGCCTGATGATTGGCCTTGTGTATAAAATCAGCAATTGATAGTTGACTTGGCTAGTTTGAAATATCCACTCACTTGGATGCAGGACAGCCTAATATGCTTCTGAATGAATACATTGTCCCTTGAAGACAGAAAAAGGAGATATACTTTTATTATATTATTAAATCTCTTTGTAGTACCCTTCATCCCCTCATCTAACTGGTGTATTCACCATGGCACTAATCTACCAGAGTCCATTTGTCAATCAGCACTTTCTTCTCAAAAAGCATGAAGTGTTATCTCCCTTTGTGTTGGTACTTTTACGAATGTCTTGATGAATGCAAGATGGAAAGCTTCAGGAAAAATTTTTTTGGTTTCAATGATACTTAAATTAGAATAACTAAATTTGTATGGAAATGAAAATCTGTGGGAAAAACTGAAAATGCTGAAAATACCCAGCAGTCTGCCAACATTCGTGACAGAATAGCATATGTTTTGGATATGAACCTTCACGTGCACCAATCTTAAATACTGGGTATAGCAATTGCTCTTAAGTATATACAAAATTTAATTTTACATACATATGACATATTTATTGATACAAATGACCACATGCAATATTCACATATAAATGTTTAATTTGTTTGTATAAATTATATTAATGTAATAAAGTTTTAATCAATTTAGGATAATTGGCTTAATTTTGCTAAGATAGTCAAGGAAAAAAAATCAATATATCCATTGTAAATTTTTATATATTATTGTTCACAGCAATTTTCTGCCTTTACACACAAAAGTGTTACTGGTATTTTTTTATTCAACCTCACAGAATTACAGCATAATACTAGGTGACTCTGAGCATTTCCCTAAATGGTTAGATTACTTACAGTGTGGAAACAGGTCCTTCGGCCCAACAAGTCCACACTGACGCGCAACCCATCCAGACCCATTCCCCTACACATAACACTACGGGTAATTTAGCATGGCCAACTCACCTGACCTGCACATTTTTGGACTGTGGGAGGAAACCGGAGCACCTGGAGGAAACCCACACAGACACAGGAAGAATGTGCAAACTCCACACAGTCAGTTGCCTGAGGTGGGAATTGAACCTGGGTCTCTGGTGCTGTGAGGCAGCAGTGCTAACTGCTGTGCCACCCGATTAAGTACTGATTATTGTTAAGTTACTTGCACAACCTCACAATAAGGAACAATTTTGTTTAATTGGTGAAATGGGCTTTCCTTCTTCCACATTTTTTTTTAACTTCAGGAAGATTTTGACTTTGTGCTACAGTTAAAGATGGTTTGAAAATGTGTGATAACAAGCCTGTATTGAATTTTGCATTCCTTCTAAGTTATATTTTAATTGACTTCAATAGAAATAAAAAGGAGAGATTGTAAAACAGGCTACCAAGTTCTTATCACCCATTTTACATGATAGCATACACAAAGTCAATATCTTCCCCTTTGTATCTATAGAGAGTAAATATATTGGATAGTGACTAAAATGGAGCAACATGTGGAAGGAATTCCAATGGTGGGTAGCATGAACATTTTAGTTGTTTACATTGATTAAGTTTCTCTTTTTGCTATCCTCCATAAGAAGCTGACCACAAATAAGCAGATCTAATCAAACACAATATTACAACACACCAAGAAACACTGGGAGCAAAATAGATCATTCTGCTGTTAAGCTCACTTTTTTTCCCACAAGTTATGCATATCCAATTTCTAAGATCTCTTGAAGGGGACTTGAGCAAAATTTCTCCCTAACCCTCCAAGCTAATAAAGCATAATAGTTGCTGAGAGAACCATCTACTGAATTTCTCTTATTAAAGTGACGACAGACAGATTCAGATTGACAAAGGGCTCAGTGATGACAGCTTGTATTTTTGGAATGTTTCTGGAGATGTGTTTTAAATCTATGAAGTGTTTACATATTTGAAATGGTATGGGTGCAGCAATAGTCCAGAGATTGTATAAAGACTGCAGATACTGATTACTGGTGAACTTGCATCTTTTGGTAGACTGTGTTATTTAAACTTATACTACATTCAAGTGTTCTGAATCAATCTGAAATGGAAAACAACAGTATTACAGTCAGTGACCTAATTTCCTTCCAGTAACTAATCTAAAGATTCAGATCACGAGAGAACTGTTTAATCAGCTAATTTATTATGTAAAATAAATTAACTTAGAATGGAATATTATTATGATTATTCAGAAATCACCTCAATAGTGTATTCTGTTAACAATATTAAATAAATATTTCTGATTCTTTTTAGCTCCAGTCAGAAACTGGACTTAAGACATAAGATGCAATTTTACAATTATAGGTTTTAAAGATCATTTTGGAAATGTGCTTTTAACTTAAGATAAACTGAAGGGAATCACCTGATCTACTTGGAAGTCCATCTGATAGCAAGCCTATCAAAGAATGGTTTGATTATTAAAGATTAAAGAGGCCTTCATAGTGTTATTGTGAAGAAGAGGGAAAGTGTTTACACCTGGGGGACAATGGCAGTAGACTACATAGAGAGTGTGAATCATCAAAGACCCAGACAAGTCTTGTGAATGGTCAGGTTGTAAGTGATATGCTTTGAACTATTCATTTACTTACAAAATAAGAGAGTGAGGGTTTCAGGAATAGTTAATCAGCATTTCTACCTGGATACAAGGCCTATAATATTATTGTTGCCATGCAGATAGGCTTTGAAAGCAGAAGGTTTGAACATATCCCCAAAAACACACAGACAAGTTAAGTTTGCCAAATCCAGGCAATGGAGAGGAGCTTAAAAATAACCCTTGCAGCCTAAGAATCACATTAGATTGCATCCAGCAGAACTGAATGTCTACTTAAAGGATAGTTTAAATTGCATCCATGAAATGTATTTTTAGCTGCACAAAAGTAAAATTAGAATGTTGTGTGTTGCAGTGTAAGTTCAGAAAAAAGAAGTGTTTATTTAATATGATCCTGAGCATTTTGCTACAGTAAAAGTATTAGTTGCACGAACTTGAGTATTGCTGAATAAAATACACAATTTATCAAAGCTTTATTTGCAATCATCATGACATCTACAAAACACCAATGTAACAGCAAATAGCATTTTATCTGTATGAGAAAACACTGATTAATGGCAAATGGATTCTGATTGGTAAAGGTCCTCCAAGGGGAATCCACCAAATGATGACAGTCAATTAATTGCAAAGCTCTGTTTAAATTTAAGTTAAATATGTTGGCTCTGTTTGATTAAGGTATTCTTTTGAGGAATAAACCAGAGGATGACTGTCCCATATTGTTCAGTTGAAACAAGCATAATATTTGGAAGTATTTTTTTCTATCTGTACAGAACAGGGCTCTGTGTATCATTATTGTCAGTATTATCAATATATATCTTTCAGTGTACAGAAGATTGCACCATTGTGAGCCTAACTGATAATTTTAAATTGGTTATCAGCATAATTCTTTCCACACTCAAGATTATTTTGCAAATATTGTCCTACAATACAATCACATCTAATGTTGCACACTGGGTATTGAATTTTACAAGCACTGGCTGTTTGGATATGGTCAGTACCTTCCCTGTTGTGAGCAACTGACAGGAAATGTTGTTTGGTAGCTGACCTAGATGAATGCCTCCATGCTCAAAACAGACTTGGCAGGAGCATGCAATATCCAGATAATTAACTCAATTACATTCATGGTTGTACTCTCTATTTGTATTTGGTTATTATTACTCACACAATTATCCAGCACTACATCCTTGTCTACACTTGTTAATATTTTAAATCTTCCCTGACAGAAAGGATCCCCCTACAATTCCCCACCAACTCCCGAAAACACATCTGTTTTGAGGTATTTTATGGGCCAGTTCCTGACCTCAGCTCCTTACTTAATTAGAGTTGTAAGCATAAACATAGAAGCAGAACTCAGGAGAGGAGTGGAGGAGGAGAGAGGAGGTGAAGGTGATAGCCTTTGGCAGCAGCGCAGCATCTGACTGGTTGTGACATGGAAAATCTCTGGCAAAACTCCAGTCAATAGGAATCAGTGGAAAAACTCTTCAATTGTTAGTCATACCTAGCACAAAGGAAGATGACAGTGTTTTTTTCATCTCAGCTCCAAGACCCTTCTCCATTCCACAGGAAAGTGTCGTAGGCCTATCAATATTTTTTAGCTGCTTCATCAATGGCTTTCCCTCCATCGTAAGATCAAAGGCAGAGATGTTTGCTGATAATTATACAATGGTTGACAGTATTCATGACTTCTGAGATACTAAAGTAGTCCATGTCCAAGTGCAGAAAGACCTAGACAACATTCTGACTTGGGCTGATGAGTGACAAGTAATATTTACACAAGTGCCAGGCATTCACCAGATGGAATTTGGTCATTGTTACTTGAAATTCAACAGTATTACCATTGCTGAATCCCCAACTATCAACATCCCAGTGATTGTTGTTCAGGCATATAAATACTGTAGCTCCAAAAGATAGGTCTGAGACTATCCTGGCCCCCAGCAACCCCCCCCCCCCCCCACCCAGGGTAATCTTTCTTTTCTTTGGAATGTACTTCTATACTGTGTCCTCAATTACACTCAGAAACCCCTGCCATTGTTGCTCTACTGTCTTGCTCACTAGCCTCTGCATTTAGGTAAAGCACATTAATGCTAATTTTCCTATCCTCATGATTTCGGTTACCTCTACCAAAGTTATCCTTCCTTTTTGCTTCAGGGGTCTCAATGTAAGACTGGGATGAGGAGGAATTTCTTCTCTCAGTGGTTTGTGAATCTTTGAAACTCTTTGCCACAGAGAGCAGCAGAGGCTGTGTCCTTGTGTATGAAATTTAAAAATTAATGCATGGCTTAGAAAGGGGTGGACCCTGGGAAGTTGTTTCCATTAAGCAGGAAGACGAGGACCCATGGACACGGTCTTAAAATTAGAGGGGGTCAATTTAAAATGGAAATGAGGAGACATTTCTTCAGTCAGAGAGTGGTGGGCCTGTGGAATTCATTGCCACTGTGCACAGTGGAAGCCAGGACATTAAATGTCTTCAAGGCAGAGATTAATAAATTCTTGATCTCGCAAGGAATTAAGGGCTACAGGGAGAGTGCGAGTAAGTGGAATTGAAATGCCCTTCAGCCATGATTAAATGAAGGAGTGGACTTGACGGGCCGAATGCCCTTACTTCCACTTCTGTGTGTTATGGTCTTATATTTAAGTCTCAGATTGTAGGGCAATCATGGTTAAGGGGAAAACAAAGGTATGTGAATGTCCAGAATGCCCGATTCAGCTATAATCGCTCTAGCTCTATTCCTATTTCATCTGGTCTTATGATCCAATTGTAGAGACTCATAAGAAATGGAAGTGGTCTCAAAACGGAATCCTGTAGGACAGCTCCATCCAATTTTAAATACTCTGAAAAACTGCCCCTAGCTTTAGATCTCATGGTCTGAAATTGGACTCAAAATTAATAAATCCTAGCACAGAGATTGTACTGAGAAAGACTGCAAAGAGATCCACACAATACTCGTAATCATATGGAGAGTCAATGAACGAGGCATCCATATTTAGAAAGATATGGACAAACATAATCCTACTAGTCATTATTCCACTTACATCAATGATGCACTGACACTTTACGTCAGTTTCAGAATTTCCAGTTTGCAGGCTCCAGCAATACCGTTACATGTCTATGTCCCATCAGGACAATTTCAGTGCTCTCTGCTTCTTCCTGGAATAAAAGTCTGAACCAACATCCACCAACACCCTTCTTCATTAGGCCAAGCTCGTCCTCACCCTGAACAACTTCTCTTTAACTCCTCTCACATTCTTCAGGTTGGAATTGTAGCGATGAATACCCACATAGGTTCAAGTTATGCCTGTCTCTTTGTGGGATACATGGAACATTCTTTGTTTCAGGCCTATTCCAGCCCCTGCCCACAACTCTCACCTTCACCTGGTCCATCTCAACCTCCTCCTTTGCCTTCCTTGACAGGTTTGTTTTCATGTCTCAGGACAAACTAGCCACCAATAGCCACTACAAACCAACCAACTTTCACAGTTACCTTGTCTTTACATCTTCACACCCAGTTTCCTGTAAGGACTCTATTTAATTCTTCAAGTACCTCCATCTTTGTCACATCTGTTGTGATGATGTCAACTTTGACAAGAGAATCTCCAAAATATCCACCTTCTTCCTCAACCAAGATTCTCCATCACCAAAGTTGACAGGTCCACATCTGAGCCTGATCCATCTCCCGTACTTCAGTCCTCACTCCTTCTCTTCCACCCACAACAGTGATAGAGTCCCCCTTGTCCTCACCTACCATCCCACCGGATTCCACATCCAAAGGATCATTAGCCACTAGGTCCACCACCAGATGCATATTCACCTCTCCTCTCTTGTCAGCCTTCCACAAGGATGGTTCCCTCTGAGCTATCCTGGTCCATTCCTCCTTCACTCTCAATACCCAGCCTTGCAGCCCCATGGCATTTTCCCCTGCAACTGTCAAAGATGTAACACCTGCCCATTTACTTCCTCCTTGCTCAGTCCCCAAGGCTCCAACACACCTTCCAGGTGAAGCAGCTGCACTTCACTCAATCTAGTCTACTGCATCCAAGCTGGCTGAGGCAGAGTAGGCAGCATTTGGGCTCCTCAGTCCATCCATCTGCTTTTTTTTTTCTTTTATCTTCTTTTCTTTTCCTCCTTTTTTACTAAGATTTTAAAGTGTATTTTAAAATGAAAACCTAACTTGGAGCAGCTGAGGGCTGGAGGAGAGCAGGATTGTGGCATGGAGCCTTTCATTCTCCTCAGCTATCAATATCCACTCCTTTGTATGTCCAACTGTCCTCTCTCTCTTTTGACTCTATTTCCATCTATTGTTTACTCCTTATTCCTCCTTCCACCCCATCTTCTGCATAAAGAACAACTTTCTCCTGGCTAGTATTAGTTCTGAGGAAGAATCACTAGACCTGAAACATTAACTCTGATTTCTCTCCACAGATGCTGCCAGACCCACTGAGCTTTTCCAGCAATTTTGGTTTTTGTGCCTTAATTCCATCCTTGTAAAATCTTAGGTTAAATTATAAGTAAACCTGAGCATCACCTACACAAAAAGAAAATCCAAAAGTAGCAAAAGGATTCTGTCTGACCAATTTCTTTGAGGAGTATAAGTAGAATATAATTAGCCTTATTAAAGATGACTTTCAAAAACCTTCAATAAAATTTCAATTAAAAGGCCACCATCAAATAATGCAGACCAGACCCCCTCAAAATACACAAAGAAGATAGTCTAGACTCTAACTTTTTCTTATTAAAGGCAACTGTCCAGCTTTCATTCAGGATGAAATTGGATTGGTCAAGCTACCAGATTTAAAGCAAAACACAGTTTATTCATCCTCTATGGTTAAAATACAACAAACGAGAAAAGAAAAGAAGGGTCTTAGCTGTAACTTTATCAAAATGCTTAATGAAGTAATTATTTCTAATTAACTGTTCCAATATAGAAACATCCCATAAACACACCTTTGACTAAAGGAAAATTCAGAAAACAGATTGGCTCACATACAACTCTAGCAGCAGAAAGAGAATCCCCAGTTTTTTGCTGTAACAGACAGGGGGACAAAATAGATCCTAGCAGCACACTAAAGATAACCCCACTGCACTACTCTCACTCTCCCCCCCCCCCCCCCACTGCACTCTCTCACGCACATGCGCGCGCGCGCGCACATACACACATATGCACACAAAGTTTTTGAGGTGAATTTGTACTTGCAAACTTACATTTTATTTTGCTCAAAATCCATGTAAGATTGTGTAAACCCCCTTTTTACAAATAGAATCAGTCTGAACATTAGGGCACAACCAGCCTCACACAGGGCACCTCAAATCTTCAATGCATTATCTGAGCTGACAAGGCACCTATTGCTAAAGTTCAGTTGAAAATGTAACTTTTAAAAAATGTTTCAGGGTTTACATATGAAAGAACTGAAACCAACGTGGTCATTCTAAAAGATGAGAGACTTAACAAACAATCCAGGTCTTTTTCAATATATAATTTTGGTTACATCACACTGTAAACCTTTGCTTTAAATTCTGTGCCTTACGATCTTATACTCCACAACCACCTGATGAAGGAGCAGTGCTCCGAAAGATAGTGCTTCCAAATAAACCTGTTGGACTATAACCTGGTGTTGTGTGATTTTTTAAAATTGTTTTCTTTAGAGTTTTCAATAGACAGCTTTGTGCCTGTGCCTTAAAACCTCTCTTTTAAAAAATGCAGCACAAAATACATCTCCTAAAGTTACAGTGCCATCACATTAATATCATTCTCCTGAATGACCAATATGTGGAATGAACTTCTAGATAAAGCAGTGGAGTCAAATATGTATAACTGAATGTTACATAGGTGAGGAAAGGTTGTATCTTTGTACACAGATGAACTAAGATGGGGTGAATACACTTCATCATCCAGAAATGTCTTGTGATTGAGTGAAATTTCAGTTTTGACATTTGAAAGGAGAAATCCCCACAGTTTGAATTTTCTAATCTGATCTGCAAACCACAATTATAGATTGAAGGAAGCGTTCCTAAGAAAGCAAGAAATTCTGACATTTGCCCTCTTGACAACCAAACATCAACCGTATCCCTATAGACCTATCACCTATGCTCCACCACCTACGTCTGCTGCATCACCTCACCAAATCAACAGGGAACTCTAATGGATCATCCACTGACATATAGCAAACTACAGTACTTTTCCTCCTTCCTATGAATTATTTGGAAACCGTTGTCAACTACCGAGAAATTTTGATTTTCCCTAACCCTGGGAATTACCAGGGATTTACCAGGAAATTTTGTATGCAATTCATGCTGTCTCACATGAGAATTCTAATGTATCTCACACTTGAGAGCTCTGAGCTATTCCTTACTGGATCATTAGGAAACCTAGTCAGCTTCTGTGACTGTCAAGGAAATTGTAGTTTACTTCCTTCCTCTCAAAGAATGAAGGAAATATAATCCAGCACACAATATATTATGTGCCCCATGAGATATATAGAGCCACAAGCAGATAAAGTCATAGAGTCATAGAGTTGTACAGCATGGAAACAGACCCTTCGGTTCAACCTGTCCATTCCGACCATATATCCCAACCCTCTAGTTCTGGACTCCCCGACCCCAGGGAAAGGACTTTGTCTATTTACCCTATTCATGCCCCTTATAATTTTGTAAACCTCTATAAGGTCACTCCTCAGTCTCAGGCGCTCCAGGGAAAATAGCCCCAGCCTGTTCAGCCTCTCCCTATAGCTCAAATCCTCCAACCCTGGCAACATCCTTGTAAATCTTTTCTGAAACCTGTCAAGTTTCACAACATCTTTCCGATAGGAAGGAGACCAGAATTGCATGCAAATATTCCAAAAGTGGCCTAACCAATGTCCTGTACAGCTGCAACATGACCTCCCAACTCCTGTACTCAATACTCTGACCAATAAAGGAAAGCATACCAAACACCTTCTTCATTATCCTATCTACCTGCGACTTCACTTTCAAGGAGCTATGAACCTGCACTCCAAGGTCTCTTTGTTCAGCACACTCCCTAGGACCTTACCATTAAGTGTATAAGTCCTGCTAACATTTGCTTTACCAAAATGCAGCACCTCGCATTTATCTGAGTTAAACTCCATCTGCCACTTCTCAGCCCATTGACCCATCTGGTCCAGATCCTGTTGTAATCTGAGGTAACCCTCTTCGCTGTCCACTACACCTCCAATTTTGGTGTTATCTGCAAACTTACTAACTGTACCTCTTATGCTCGCATCCAAATCATTTATGTATATGACAAAAAGTAGAGGACCCAGCACCAATGTGGCACTTGTGGCACTCCACAGCTCACAGGCCTCCAGTCTGAAAAACAATTCTTCACCACCACCCTCTGTCTTCTATCTTTGAGCCAGTTCTGTATCCAAATGGCTAGTTCTCCCTGTATTCCGTGAGATCTAACCTTGCTAATCAGTTTCCCATAGGGAACCTTGTCGAACGCCTTACTGAAGGCCATATAGATCTCATCTACCGCTCTGCCCTCATCAATCCTTTTTGTTACTTCTTCAAGAAACTCAATCAAGTTTGTGAGACATGATTTCCCACACACAAAGCCATGCTGACTATCCCTAATCAGTCCTTGCCTTTCCAAATACATATACATCCTGCCCCTCAACTTGCCCACCACTGACGTCTCAGACAATGTACTGAGTAAATACAGTACAACCAGATGTTCTGTTTTGATTCCTTCTAACCTTTTTATTCCCCAGGGTAGTTGCAGGAAAGATGTTTCTGATGGTGGGGGAGTCCATAATTAAAATCACAGTCTGAGGATGAGGGGTAAACCATTTAAGAGAAGAGAAATATTTTCACCTAGACAGTGGTGAGCCTATGGAATTCACCATCACAGAAAGTAATCAAGTCCAAAACATTGTACAACTTCAAGAAAGAGCTGGGTATCACATTTAGGGCTAAAGGAATCAAAGGACATTGGGGATAATCAAAAACAGGTTACTGAATTGGATGATCAGTCATGATCATAATGAAAGATGGAACAGGCTTGAATGGCCAAGTGATCTACTGGGGCTTTTATTTTCTTTGTTTCTATGTTTCACTAGCTATCTTTGGCTTTCATGTTTCAGATTATACCCATAGGTAAGGCCAGATTTCCAAAATCCATTGTCTTGATCATCAGGTACTGTGCTTTAGTGTGTTAGGCTTATAAAACAAGAAAATAAGAAAAAGCATTTGGAATACTTTAGATACTACTTCAATCCCAAGCCTCCTTTGTAAAATGCAACAGAGCAATATTACATGAACCTTTTCTTTGGATTTAATTGCCAAACGAATGTATTAAACAGAATACAACTACTGAATAGCTGCAGAGGAACAACATACAGTTTTGAGCTATCTATAAAGCTTAGCTGTCTCCCTCATTAGCAATAGTAAATAACTTCGATCCCAAGAATTTTCTTTTTCTATTATTAGGAACATATAACATACAGGTACACAATTCTTTATCCGAAATTCTAAAATCTGAAAAGCTCTGAAATCCGAAGGTTTCTCATGAAGTCTTTTTCTGTATGATAGGGTTGTTTGGCGTGAGAACAGGTAACCCAACAACACACCCACTTGACCCACCTCACTCAGATGTGAATTGGAGATGTGGCCCAGCACTGGCAGATGTCAATTGTGTCTCAGTGCTCATGCTAGTCATTCCTGGGTCTGCTGTTCAGTAAGATTCTTTTTATGTCACTTTGTAGAAACAGCCAAGCAAAGTTTTCAAGGAAATAAGAAATGGGTTTATAGCCTTTATTGCTCAAAAACATGGATTTGAAAGTACTAGGGACCTCTATGCTAATGGTTATCAAGCAACACTTTCTGGTCTTAGGATTCTATTGTACAACATGAGCCAATACAAAGAAGATGCCCCTGAAGTTGAAAGTCTCTCTGCTGAAATTTTGTTTCTCAGTAGAAGTTGCTGGAAGCTGACAAGACTTTCAAATGCAAGATTTTCTTTCTTCCTGGGAAAACCTGGAGAGGTGGACTATGAATCCTCAAAGACTCAAATCCATGCCAATTGCAATCAGAGCTGGTTGTCTATAATCAATCAAGAGCTGTCAGCTATTCAGTTCTGTCAAAAGGAAATCCAGTGGATGTGAGAAGTCATCAGATTTAATTGTTGAATTGCACACAGTGGACCACAGGGTTTTGATTTTCCCTTTTTGCCATGTTTTGTTAAAAATAATCTCAGCAGAGAATTGTCTTTCTTAAATTGCATGTCTGTGTTTGGGATTAAGGGCATTATGGTTTTGGTGTTCACCTCTGATTGTTGCCTAATTTAAGAATAAATGTTGTTTACAATAAACAGATTACTTCTGGTTATTTAAAGAAGCCTTATTGATTTTCTTTTGTTCTGTATATTAGCACTAAAGTGAAGCATTTGGCTATTTTGATAATTTAAATCGACGTGCATTATCTCAGCTGTACCACAACATAGTTGTACTCACTCCCTTAGTTCTCTTCTCACATATAGATCTCTGATTTAGTGCAAACTCTTCAAAAATTTAGACTTTCAAAGCTAGCAAAAGCCTTTTGCCTATTCTCCTCTGACAGCCTCACTACTTCCACAAAAACAAGCTGCTAAAAATTCTCTTGAAACAATAACCAGTGCCAAAAAGAATTGATCAGTTAAACTAAAGAAGATGACAATCAGACACATTGCTCAATAAATCACACAAGCTCCCATTTGAACTGACAACTTGGTTTTACCCTCAAGTAAATAGTATTGAATGTACCATTTAATCATCACAAAACTGTGATACTAAATTGGAAAATCATTTCTTTGACTGAAGTATGTTTTATGCAAGTACTATAGAAGCCAATACAAAGTTAAACACATTACATAAAATGTGCTTTTGTCAGACATTAAACTTGATGAACTTTACAATAATCTGTTTCTATGAGGAAAACAATTATCCCACAAAACAAAACAATAATATCTTTCCTCCCTTGAGGTCCTGGCAAATATTCAGTGCCCTGCAGCCTATATCAGGAAAAAGAGTCTACACATAGAATCACAGATTCCCTACAATGCAGAAATAGGCCATTTAATTCATTGAGTTCACACTGAGCCTCCGAACAGCATCCCACCCAGCCTCAGTTCCTTATCCTATTCTTTGTAACCTCAAATATACCCTGGCTAATTCACCTAGTCTGCACTTTCTTGGACAGTATAGGGTAATGTTACCTTGGCCAATTCAGCTGACCTGCAAATCCTTCGGGAGGAAACTGGAGAACCTAGCAGAAACCCACTCAGACATAGGAAGAATGTGCAAACTCCACACAGACAGTTATCCAAGACTAGAATCGAACCTGGGTCCATGGTGCTGTGAGGTAGCAGTGCTAACCACTGTGCCACTGCACTGCCCATAATGTCTTCACCATATCTCAACCATTTCTGAGGCTTGGAGTTTCCGGTGCTCCACTCAAGTAGAAAAAACGTATACCACCGGCAGGTCGAATATTCCCACAATAAAGAGTTGACAGGTGTAACTCCAGCTGCCTTTCACAATGACAGTAGACATTGTATGGACCCCCATCCACCAGGGAATCTATGAGAATTGTAGTGGTTGCCTGAAGGCAGTAGAACATAACTGGCAAAAATAATCCACCAACATCTACCTGCACCCGTTCCTTATATTTGGCCCTTTCGACCTTGGATGTCTCAGGCTAAAGAAAAACATTGTTATTGTCCTATTTCTTGCAAAGCTTTCCACAGCAAATATATCAGCATAAGCAATATCCTTTGAGCACATGAAAGGCACAGGTCAGGAAATCTGTTGTAATATGACCTTTTAAAAAATGATAGTCACATTCACTGAATTAGGCCAATTCAAATTTCAAGCAACCTTGCTCTAGTTCCTCTCTCTTAATCCTATTCTCCTTGCTGATTATACTTTTAACTCAGAACCAAACTGGAAAGAAAACAGAACTCCCAGAATGGACACTCAGAAGTAGCATCTTTACAGTGTGGAAGCAGGCCATTCGGCCCACTGAGTCTACACCAACCCTCCAAAGAGCATCCCACGCAGACCCAACACCATCCCTATAAATATGCATTTCCCCTGCCCAATCTGTTCATCTTTGGACTGTGAGAATAAACTGGAGCTCCCACGGAAACCTATGCAGACACAGGGAGAATGTGTAAACTCCACATAGACAGTCGCCCAAGACTGGAATAGAACCTGGGTCCCTGACACTGTGAAGCAAGGAGTGCTAACCACTGAGCCACTCTTAAATTTCCATTTAATGAACATTCTTTGCTACACTTCATGTATAATACTAAAGCTGCATTTCAGTCAGTGAAATAGTTATTAAATGCCACAAATAAATGCCTGGTAGGCACAGGTGTGACAACGACAATGTTTTATCACAGCTCAAGATAGTCCATGCTACTTCATCACACAAAACTGACCAAGTCTGGAATCATTCTCTCTTTCAGAGAATCGAGTGGGTAAAAAAAGTTCAGCAAGATTATGTTTTGAGCCAAGGGGACAGGTTGTGTAAACAGAATGATGCAAGGGTCCTCAGTATTCTATATATCAGAAATGATAGACTAGTTAGCTTAACATATTTCATTGGAACAATACTGGAATCCATTATTAAGGAACTAGAGCCATGACATTGAGAAAATCATAATACAATCAGACAGATATATACTGTTTTGTGAAAGAAAAATTATACTTAAAAATTTATTAAAGTTAATTTAGAATGTAACAAGAAAAGTGGATGATGGGGAACCAGTAAATATAATGTATTTCAATTTCCAAAAAAACATTCAATTATGTGCCAGGTAAAACCTAAATGTGCAAGAGCTAATGGTATTGGGAATGATAATATTAGCATGAATAATCATTGGCTAAGAGGAAATAGAATGTTGGGATCAATGTATCGTCAGTGCTGGGATCTTGTCTTATTGAGATTTGGCACAAAGAATGGAAAAGTATAATATTGCTTAAGTGTAAAGAGACTATATTACAGAAGATACAAGGTGTCCTTATACATGAATTACAAAATGTCAGCATGCAAGTACAGTAAGTAATTAGGAAGGCAAGGAGGATAAAGTGCAAAAGTAGGAAATCTTCTAAAACTAAACAAGGCATTGGTGAGACCACATCTAGTGTACTGCACGTACTTTCAGTCACCTTACTTAACATGGGCCATACTGCATTGCCAACAGTTCAGAGAAAATTTGATGTGCTGATTCCTAGGGCTTGTTTAATGAGGAAAGGTTGAGAAAGTTCAGCCTGGACTTGTTGGAAAAATGAGAGGTAATTTTGCTGAAACATATAAACACCTGAGGGGGCTTGATAGAGTTGATGGTAAGAGGATGTTACCCTTAATGGGAAAATTTGGAGTAGGAAGCACAGTCTAAAACAAGTGGTGTCCAATTTAAGATAGAGATGAGGAGGAACTTATCCTCTGAAGTATAATAATCTTTGTTCTGAAGAAGTGTCATGGGGCCCGAAATGTTAACTCTAATTTCTCTTGACAGATTCTACCAAACTTGCTGAGATTTTCCAGCAATTTTGTGTTCATTTCTAATAATTTTTGGATTGCGCTTCCCTAGACAGCAATGAATGTTGGGTCATTGAAGATATTCAAGACTGAGTAAGGAAGATGTTTGATTACAAGGAAGTCAAGGATTATGGGAAAATAGGCAGATATGTGGAATTAAGGCCATAATCAGATCAACCATGGTCTTACTGAAAGACAGAACAGGCTAAATGAAAGACCTACTTTTGCTCCTATTCTTTATAATCTTGTTGCTTCACACTAGGTCTTAGACACCAGTTTATGTTGTGATGCAAAAGCAAGGCCCAGCAGTCAACAATTAAACTAAATTACAATTACAGAATAGCAATACTCCAGATGTTCCAATGAACATTGACATCTTGTAAGTTCAGAGTATAAAAGGGCAAAAAATGCCAAATTAAACAAAACATTCAGAAGGTGTTATCTCACTATATATCTAAGTTCCAGTTCAGAATGGGGAAAAAGTTTTTGCTTCTTTATTTCCGTCCCTTAAGACAAGAACATTTATTTCTTCCAAAATGAACATGAGAGTGAGAATGAGCTTACATTTGTTCGCAAGCAGTCAGGCACCAATTGCTAAAAATGAACAAAACATCGTGCTCATATATGCTGATGGCAAACAACAATTCAGAAAACAGATTATTCAAAAGTACGCCAATGGATATTATCTCACTCCCTTTTACTTGCCATATGCTCAACATTTTCTCTTCTCATGTGTTCTCTTCCATGGCAAGTTTTTACACTTATTAACCCCCACTGTTACAAAAGCTCCAAGTCAAGAATGTCTTCAGGAATTTGCAGTTTCGCCCTTTGAACATTACCTTCTCAGACACTGTACAAGCTTTGCATCTCCCAATCATTGTAAATGACCTGCTCAACAGAAAAAAATTTGCATCCCATGGCTAAATGACACAAGCCAAAAATTCCTTGATATATTGCTATCTGCAGGTGGCGTTTTCTAAAAAAAAACATCCATTTTCTCTGACCTGCACATTTATTTTTTGACTGAAATATTTACCCTCCACTGTCAATCAAGTCCAGAACTCCAGGATTGCCAATAAGGCTCTCTCTGGCTGCTTGGTGATACTCAAATCCCGAGTGCACGGCCACATACCTGTGAAATACAAATATGCAGTTTGCAACAGTTTGCTGGAAGCCTTGTGAAATGAATAGCCACTATAAGATATCACCTGCCATACTGACTGATAATAAACCTGCTATTAAACATGTACTGCAGGCACTTTTATTTGGAACAGGCTGTTTATCCTGTATTAGTGGGGCCCTAGTACAATGTCTAAAATTACAGTCTCTGCCAAAATAAACAGAGCTAGTACTGGAGTAAAACTTTCATCCGGTTTTGATTTGGGACTGGACTGAAAGTCAAGCCTCCAAAAATAAGACTGAAAGTGGCATCTGTAGTAACTGCACTATACAATACACTGCCGCAAAATATTGTCCACGCCAATTCAACATTCAAAAGCTCTTGTACATAGGTACTGGCACTGAGCCCCAGAGAATCTGAAAACCTGCCAACTGGCAATATCTGTCCTGTTCAAAAACAGAAACAGAATGTAATTATGTGTACAATCACATTTTCAGGCTCATGAAGAAGAAAATATATTAATTCAGCATTTCATACAAGAAATTAAAATTTCATGTTTTCACAAATTATTTTCGGTGAATACTTCAGCATACTCCCCCTCTTGCAGGCCTGACTGACATCTATTATGTTAATCGAGTATAATGTTTGCTATTTCAAAATCTCTTCATATTACTGTTGTTCCAAAAAATTAGCTCCCATTTATTATCTATTAACCACTAAATTACTAGTTAATACCCATACAATTAATGTACAACAAACACTCTGTAGCTAAGTCGCCCTAACAGAACTCAGTTTGAGCATTACTGACAAAGTTATAGATTGTAAGAGCTACTTACTGTTTCAATAAAGTAAGGACAGCTGCAATACATGGATTCAATTATGTCATTCCAATGCAACAAGGTGTGCACTTCAGGGACTGCAATGTATTATTGGGTTGGTATATTTGGTTGTGCTACTCCTGACATAAGAATACTTGATGTCAACATCCACTTCTGGCAAGGACACTGTCACCTTAGTAATCAAAGAATGCAACCAGAACATGACATTAAGAAGAATAGACCAGAGATCTTTAGTGCTCCATATAACCTTTAGCAGCAGTTTCACAGCACATTTAGAAATAAACAAACAGCTAAATTAGTTAGGGAAGAAAGGGCACCTGGTATCCTAGTCTGAGTTTAGAGCCTTTTGCTGGCATTTCAGTGTGTTCTAAAGTGATAAGAACCTTGACCCTATGGTTTCTTGTGTGGGGTACTGTGGCAGGACAATGGGAAACTTTTTCCCTGTTCTATTATGATAACAAGATTATATTTTATCTAATAATGTCATTTTTGTACTCTCAGGACATTGAGATATTTAGCACTTTTCTTCTCAGTTTACAAGCCTATGGCAACAGGCAATTCATTCTAAACATTATTGTAATAAAGTAACCTCTGGCAGTCTCGTGGAACTAAAATTAGCAGCAATTACTTTTTTAGATTTATAATGAGCAAAATTATTATTGATTATACAAGATTAAATTTCATGTGCACACAGAATTTTAAAGTTTGTCCCTTCATTGGTTAAAGTACAAGCTATGAAAGCCAAGTGTTACAATCTAAACTTCATTTTTTCCTTTAATTGCTTCCTTTCTGTGCATCAAACTAAAATAAAAACAATAATTTTATTTTGAAAAGAATTTGAAGCCATCCTTTAAATAATTTATATGTTCAAAAAACAAAGGCAGAAGTTCTCATTGTACTGAAAAAGATTGGGATTAACTTTAGTCTTCATTACTTCAATGACAATCCAGCTGAGTGGATCACATATCTGTTACAGAATCCACTGCCGCACACTCAGTAGTTAGCAAAGTGATGGAAACATTGGACAACAACCAGTGTGAAATTAAAGGCAATGTATGCAATGAGCTGACATCCAGTAGAAACTAGATTGAGAAGGACAAAATCTTTCATCCAAACAGAGAAGAGAAACTTTAATCACTATAGCCTGGGATATGGAACATAGGAAGTACCAAAAGGACAGTGTGCTAAACCACCATGATACCCAAATCCCAGATCATAATTACATACAGAGCAGCAACAACACACTATGTCTCAGATACATGAATATCAAAGAGAGAGATTTTATGTTTGTATGAACTTCACTGGAGGCACTCGTTTCACAGTTTTGTTTAGTCAGCTTGAAGGTAGGAAATGTGAGAACTGAGTTAGATCATTTCAACTTATGATTCTTTAGTCACAATGTGATTAAGTTGGCCGCTTCTATTTGATCAGAGCAAAGTTTAATCTCAGAAAATCCGCACAAAAATTTATTTATATGAATAGGAAAACAAACATTTGCAAAGCAAAATTGTAAAGCAACATTAATGTATGAAAATATTTTAAGAGCCATAATTACACAAAATGGGTGTCAAAGAAAGAGATCTGTCCTCTTAAAAGCTTGTCAAAAAGATAGATTTTTAAAACATTCATAAATGATAAGTGAACATGAGAAAGTAGAGAGGTTTAGGTATGGAATCCCAGAGTGTAGGACCGAGAGATCAAAAGGAGAGAGAACTAACACAAAATGGCCAGAGTAAGAGGAACAGAACATCTTGCAATGGGGAGGTTGTAGCATAAGGGATTACAACAATAGGAAGAAGCAAGTTCACAAAAGTATTTCAAATCCAATTATGAGAATTTTAAAACAGAGCATTTGAAGGACCGGGAGACAATTTAGTCCAGAAAGAACACAAACAACGAGGTAGGTGCGTGGGATTTGATGCAAACTATCAGCAGGTTGGCTGAGGCAATGGTGGAAACAGGTGATTGTCCAGGCTGGCATAGGATTTAAAAATAGGATTGAGAGTACATAAGATTCAAAGCTCATCTTGGGGTCAAATCAGGTAAGAGTACTGTGAAAGCCAAGTGTCACAATCTGAACTTCATTTTTTCCTTTAATTGTTTCCTTTCTGTGCATCAAGCTAAAATAAAAACAATAATTTTATTTTGAAAAGAATTTGAAGCCATCCTTTAAATAATTTATATGAGAGTTGTAATTCAATTATAACCAACTGTCATTTTTATCCTGTTTTAATTGATTAATAATTATTCAAAAAATGAGATTAAACTAGAACATTCATAGAATCAAGAATCCCAACAGTGCAGAAAGAGGCCATTTGCCCCATTAAGATATTTGTATCATTGATAGTCACAGGTGAGGTGCCAGAAGACTGGAAGTTGGGTAATGTGGTGCCACTATTTAAGAAAGGTGGAAAGGACAAGGTAGGGATCTATAGACCAGTGAGCCTGATGTTGGTGTGGGCAGTTGTTTGGAGGGAATCCTGAAGGACAGGATTTACATGTATTTGGAAAGGCAAGGACTGATTCGGGATAGTCTGCATGGCTTTATACGTGGGAACACATGTCTCATGAACTTGATTGAGTATTTTGAAGAAATAACAAAGAGAATTGATGAGGGCGCAGTGGCAAACGTAATCTATATGGACTTAGTAAGGTGTTCAGCAAGGTTCCCAGACTGATTTGCAAGGTTAGATCTCATGGACTACCGGGAAAACTAGCCATGTGGATATGGAACTGGCTCGAAGGTAGAAGACAGACGATGGTGGTGGAGAGTTACTCTTCAGGACAGAGGCCTGTGACCAATAATATGCCACAAGAATCAGTGTTAGATCCGCTGTTATTTGTCATTTATATAAATGACTTGGATGTGAACATAGGTGGTATAATTAATAAGTTTGCAGATGAAATCAAAATTGGAGGTTACTTCAGAGTAAAATGGGATCTTGATCAGATGGGCCAGTGGGCTGAGGAGTGGCAGATGGAGTTTAATTTAGGTAAATGTGAGGTGCTGCATTTTCAAAAAGCAATCAGAGCAGGATTAATACACTTAATGGGGAGGTCCTAGGGACCTTGGAGTGCAGGTTTATTGTTCCTTGAAAGTTGAGTCAAAGGTACATAGGATAGTGAAGAAGACATTTGGTATGCTTTCCTTTACTGTTCAGAGCATTGAGTAAAGGAGTTGGGAGGTTATATTGTGGCTGTATAGGACATTGATTAGGCCACTTTTGGAATATTGTATGCAATTCTGGTCTCCTTCCTATCAGAAGGATGTTGTGAAACTTGAAAGGGTTCAGAAAAGATTTGCAAGGATGTTGCCAGGTTTGGAGGATTTGAGCTACAGGGAGAGGCTGGTGCTATTTTCCCAGGAGTGTCAGACGATGAGGGGTGACCTCATACAAGTTTATAAAATCATGAGGATAAATAGACAAGGTCTTTAGCCTGGGATGGTGAGTCCAGAACTAGAGGGCATTGGTTTAGGGTGAGAGGGGAAAGATTTAAAAGGGACCTATGGGCAACGCTTTCACGCAGAGGGTGGTGTGTGTCTGCAATGAGCTGCCAGAGGAAGTGGTGGAGGCTGGTACAATTTCAACATTTAGAAGGCATCTGGATGGGTATATGAATAGGAAGCGTTTAGAGTTATGGGCCAAGTTCTGGCAAACAGGACTAGATTAGGTTGGGATATCTGGTCGGCATGGACGAGTTGGACTAAAGGATCTGTTTCTGTACTATACACCTCTATGACTCTAACCTTCTGAAGAGCATTTCACATTACACCAACCCCATAACCCTGCATTTGCCATAGCTAACCCACCTAATCTACACATCTCTGGACAACATGGAGCAACTCAGGATGGCCATTCCACTCACCTGCACATCTGCGAAAAGAAATTGGAGCACCCAGAGGAAACCCACGGTGGCACACAGAGAACATTCAAGTTCCACACAAACAGTGAGCCAAGCCTGAGATCGAACCAGGATTGCTGCCACTCTAAGGCAGCAGTGCTAACCACTGAGTCACTGTGTTGCTCCCAACATTCTTTAAATATTTTCAAATGAAAAGTGTATGTGTTGGGTGAAGAGAGAGTAGGGTTGCTAACCAAAGCCATTCCTCATACATATTCAGGATATTCAGGATCAAAGTGTCTGCAACTTCAAGGGGGTTGTGGTGGTGGCGACATCCTAAAGGGTGAGCTGGAGTGAGAATCTGTACAATCAGAATATTTTGATGAAGTGGCAAATAAAAGCAGCACGCCAATTCTTTACTACACAAATACATTCTTTGAATTCATGCTACCCACAAAGGCTCATAGAGTTGTATAGAAGAGTGGATGGTAAAATAATTCCTTCTGTTAGACCTTGATAACATAATTTACTTTAATAATAGACTTATGAGGTGGTATTTAATTGAGGGATAGGAGTCTTTCCACTGTCTGGAAAGCTGGAAAGGCTCCTATTCACTTAATTCCAGACAAGTCTGCCAGACAGTGGCAATGGATGTGGCAAAGCAGGTGATAGTAGCAAACTCCCAGGATTCAGGATACTGAGGTCTGGAATCACACATGCCGAAAGTTCTTGCTCAATTTGAAACCAACAGTTATGTATTGCTCAATGGGGGCAGTGAATGTCGACAGTGATGGACCTACTCAAGGCTAACAACAGGTTTAAGAACAGGTTCATCCCCGCTATGATCAGAATTTTGATTGGACCTTTTGTATATTAGAGTTGATCTTTCTCTGTACATTCTCTGTAGCTGTAACACTATATTCTGCATTCTGTTCCATTAACCTGATGTACTTGTGTTAAGTATGATTTGTCTGGTTAGCACACAATACAATCATTTATGTCGGTACACATGACAATAAAAAGCAAATCAAATCACATCATATATAAGTGATGGTGAGATACGGGTTGCGGGCTGGCCATCAACAACAGTGGTGGTGGGATGGGAGGGGGGAGTGCTTTCAGCAGGAACTGAGGGTCTTGGACCAGCCCCTTCACCTCTCTCCCAGGAAATGCACAAGCTACCTCAACAATGTTTGCAACTTGGGCTCCCATCTTAGTGATCTCCCCCTCCTACTTAACATGCTCCCATTTAAATCAATTGAATTTAAAGCCTAATGTTAAAGGTAGAGTGAAGTGCTGGGCTATATGGTTTCAGGTTGTTATTGAATCTATTGTTATTGAATATAGCTTTACTACTGTTAATAACCAAAATTATCCAAAGAATTTCGGTTTTGAGTTGCTAGATCTGTTCTGAGTCTATCCCATTTAAATGTGGCAGTATCATACAGAATAGAGTCATAGAGTCATAGAAATGTACAGCATGGAAACAAACCCTTCGGTCCAACCCGTCCAGGCCGACCAGATATCCCAATCCAAACTAGTTCCACCTGCCAGCACCCATATCCCTCCAACCCCTTCCTGTTCATATATCCATCCAAATGCCTCTTAAATGCTGCAATTGTACCAGCCTCCACCAAATCCTCTGGCAGCTCATTCCATACACATACCACCCTCTGCGTGAAAAAGTTGCCTCTTAGGTCTCTTTTATGTCTTTCCCCTCTCACCCTAAACCTATGCCGTCTAGTTCTGGACTCCCTCAACCCAGGGAAAGGATTTTGTCTATTTATCCTATCCGTGCCCCTCATAATTTTACAAGCCTCTATAAGGTCACCCCTCAGTCTCCAACGCTCCAGGGAAAACAGCCCCAGCCTGTTCAGCCTCTCCCTATAGCTCAGATCCTCCAACCCTGGCAACATCCTTGTAAATCTTTTCTGAACCCTTTCAAGTTTCACAACATCTTTCTGATAGGAAGGAGACCAGAATTGCATGCAATATTGCAACAGTGGCCTAACCAATGTCTTGTACAGCCGCAACATGACCTCCCAACTCAATACTCTGACCAATGAAGGAAAGCATACCAAACGCCTTCTTCACTATTTTATCTACTTGCAATTCCACTTTTAAACAGCATACCTGTTTGAAATGGGTATATCCACAAAAGACTCCTGCACTAGCTGCCGACCTCTGTTACCCTTCCTGGAGTTAACCCATCTATGTGACTTTATCTGAGACTTTCCCCCCTTCCTATAATTGCCATCCATCACATACAGTTTCTGTTGCAAATTCCTCATCGCTTCTATCTGTCTCTCCAACTGATCCACTCGATCTGATAAGATTCGCATCCATCAGCAAACAGAATGATGGCTTCTATTGCTGGAGTTTGTAAATTAAAAATAGGCAAGATTTGTTACAATGTTGATGAGACCACACCTGGAGTACTATGTACAGTTTTGGTTCCATTTTTAAGAAAGGATATAATGGCATTTGAAACATTTGGAAGAGATTCAGTAGGTTGCTTCCTGAGATGAAGGGATTGACGTACAAGTAACAGCTAGACAGGTTAGGCCTTTATTCATTAAAATTTAGAAGAATGAAGGGTGATCTTAATGAAACATTCAAAATTCTGAGGGGATGGTAGACAGGCAGATGTTAAGAAAACATTTCCAGCAGTGGGGCAGTCTTGAACAAGGGGTCACAGTTATAGAATCAGGTACTCACTTAAAACTGAGGTGCAAAGAAATTTCTTCTTTCAGACATAAGTGAATGTTTGAAATTCTCTATCCCATGATGTTGTAGAGACTAGATTACGAGAAGTATTTAAAGAGAAGGTTTTTGAAATATTGGGAAGCTAAGGGCTTTGAGGAGCTGGCACAAAAGAGGTATTGAGGCCTGGGGCAGATCAGTTTTGAGAATCAGGTTTGAGGGGATGAATAGCCTATCCCTGCTCCTACTTCATATGTTTTCATGTGGCACCATGGGACATTGAGCACAGAATCATAAAATCATACAGTACAGAAATGGCCCTTTTGTCCATCAAGTCTGTCCCAAAATTATTCCACTACTTACACTAGTTCTACTTTCTCAAACTAGGCCTACAGCCTTGAATGTTATGACACTCCAAGTGCTCATCCAAGTACTTTTTAAAGGCTTGATTTGATTAGATCAGATTTCCTACATTGTGGAAACAGGTCCTTCAGCCCAACTAGTCCGCAGTGACCCTCTGAAGGGCAACCCACCCAGATCCATTTCCCTCTGACTAATGCACCTAACACTATGGGCAATTTAGCATGGCCAATTCCCCTGAAGTGCACAACTTTGGAGTGTGGGAGGAAACCTGAGCACCCGGAGGAAACCCACACAGACACGGGGATAATGTGCAAACTCCACACAGGCAGTCACCCGAGGCTGGAATCAAACATGGGACCCTGGTGCTGTGAGGCAGCAGTTCTAAGCACTGAGCCATGAGGTCTCCTGCCTCAACTACCTCAAAGACAGCACCCTACCATACTCCGGGTGAAAATGCGTTTCCTTGAAACCCTTCTAAATCACCTGCTTTTCACGTTAAAATTATGTCCTCTTATCACTGATCCTTCAACTTAGGCATGTGCAGGAAATCTGGTTCCAAAGGCAAGAACAAAACAGGTGAATGATACAATACAACACCATGATCTTTGGCAACAAATAAAGTATTAAGCATGTGTTTGTGTTTGTGCACATCAGTGAAATGCAAAGCAAACTGTGCAAAAGGCAAATTTTGGAAGATGATAAAGCTTTTCACCCAGCAGTGCATGGAGCTTCCAGTTCCACATGATGTTCCATCCACTCTTGGTGAAAACAGCTACAGATACATTCAGTATGCAAGGAAGATTACATCTTTGTAACACATTACTTTTTCAAATTTGCCATTGGTCAAATTTGACCAATGACTTAGCAACACTATAAGTCTAACTATTATTGACACAATGACTGCTACTTTTACATTATTCAGCATCTTTGATCAGACAGTGTCTATCAATAGACCGCAGTTTATTGTCGAACCATTTCAAGACATGTGTGCTCAGTGGGCGTAACCTATGTCATATCATCAAGCAGCGATAATGTGTGCACTATCAAATTATTGATCATCAATTGAACATGATTTTCAAATATCATTGCTATAATGTTATGTGACACCAATGGAGAAGAGATTACCAACCCTGGCACTGAACTCACTCCCATTACTTCCCTTTCTTTTAGCTTAACTGGCTACATTCTCTGTCATCACATCCTCTCTCTCTCTCTCTCTCTCTCTCTCTCTCTCTCTCCTCCAACCACTCCAGTGGGCCTGTTTGTTCTTTCCAGTCTGGCATTTAGACACATCATTGTTCTGTTATTCTCATATACTGATCACTTAATCTGAACTATCAACATCCTTCTTCCCCCAGTGCTCCACACTCCCCCCCAAACCCCACTATTGAATAAATTCGGCCTCTTCCACACTTCATGTCAGTTCTGATGAAGCATCATTTAGACTCAAAATATTAGCTTGCTTTCTCTCCATGCATGCTGCCTGACCTGCTGTGTCTCCAGCACTTTTTGTTTTCAGTACAGATCCTGGAACTTAAACTCAGAAAATACCTTATCTAGCAACCAACTGTCCAATCGTTCTGATACATAGGACATTCTTCTTCAAATACAGAGGAGAAGCAAACAGATGCATAAAAAGTGAGGAGGTAGTGAACTACCACAACTGAGCACTGGGTAGAAAATGGAAATCTGAAATACAAATACTTGTATACAAAACAACTCTTTCTAGAAGGTACAAACAGTTAAGATCATGCAAAGTCATTACTGGATATAATACTACATTGGAAAGTAACAGAAGCCATCTTAGACCAATTTACAGCATACCAATCATGAACAAAGAAAGTGAGGAAGCAAACTCCGATGATGATGATTGTGCAGTGGTATTCAGTGACAGCATCTAGCAGTAAGACCTTGGTGGAAAATCTGTTTTGATAAGAGTTTCAAATTCTGCCAGTTGTAACTATGGAAATATTCAGATGAGTGTAATCTGATACGTAATTTTTTTATAGCTTCCTTTGGAGAAAATTACTATATTCCTTCTGGTGCAACGCATTTCTTTGTCACACTGGCCACAGTGATGTTACTGGTTAAAAAGGAATGTGATAAAGCCATACCTACAATTAATCTGTTTGATTTTTAGGGCAACCAATTAATTTTTCCTTGTTAGTTGCTACATAAGCATTTAGTTTACGTTTCCCTAAGATCCTTTCATCACTCAGCAATCTTTTTCACAATAATGTTCTTGTTGAGAAAAGTAACCTTCCAGCCACTGACTCACAATCGGAAGAGTTGAGCACCCAGGAGTTTAGCAGTTGAGGCATTTATTGCTTCGACTTTAATCTTTCAGCCTTCATTGAAAGGAACATATGGCTGATCACAAGTGCCACAATCCATTTTCTTTGACTGCTATTTGTGAATATAAACAGTAAAGTATGGGGCACAGCACTCAGCAAAAGGATAGGAATCTCAGAGGAGCAGAAATCAAGTCGCTAGCAAGAACATAAAGAGGAAAGTATACCAATGCTGAATTTTATTGCTCATATTAGAAAAGTGTAAAGTGCATTTCAATGGCTTAGCTGAGAGTTTGTAAATGGAATTAAACAGTATGGTTAAAGGACATTTAACCTGAAGGACATCATCATTATTGTAAACTAGGAACATAAAAGGTGTAGACTTTTCAGCTGTTTGAGCATACCTTGTTGTTCCAGATCATGGTTGATCATCTATCTTTATGGCCACAAGTTGAAGGAGCAGAAGTGGGTCATTCTGCCCATCAAGGCCACTCTGCCATTTGTGAGATCATAGCTGATCCGGCGATCATCAACTCCACTTTCTTGCTTTTTCTCCATAATCTGTGATTATCTTATGGACTAAAAATCTGTCTGTCTGAGCCTTCAATATACATAATGACTCTGCCTCAATAGTCCTCTGCAGTAAGGGATACCACAGATTCACGCCCTCAGAAAAAAAAAGTCCTCCTCATCTCTGTCTTAAATAGATCAGCCCTTACTCTGAGATTATACCTCTGGTCCTAGACTCTCCCAGAAGGGGATACAACCTCTCCATAACCACCCTGTCTTGCCATCTAAGAATTTTACATCTTTCAAAAGATCTCCCCATTCTCCAGAACTGCAATGAGTACAAGCCCAAATTACTCAACATCTCCTCATCAGAAAATCCCTCCATACCTCAGATCAAACTTGCCAACCTTCTCTGGACTGCTTCCAATGCCAGAATATTTTGCTTTAGGTAAGGGGATCAGAATGTCACAGTCTTTCAACTGTCGAAAAGTATGGTGCTGGAAAAGCACAGCATATTATGTATTATCCAAGGAGCAGGACAGTCAACGTTTCGGTCATAAGCCCTTCATCAGGAATGTCTTTCAACTGTGGTCTGACCAGTGTCTTGTATTGCTTTGGCAACACCTCCCTATTTTTCACCACTTTTCCCTTTGAAATAAAGGCCAACATTCTATTCATCATCTGTATTACCTGCTGAACTTAAACTTGTATGCTATTTTTTTCTGATTTATGCACAAGGATTTCCAAATCCCTCCGTGTTTCAGCTTTCTGCAATATTTCACCATTTAAGTAATATTCAGCTTTTTTTGAGATTAGATTACTTATAGTAGTGGAAACAGGCCCTTCAGCCCAACAAGTCCACACTGACCCGCCGAAGCACAACCCACCCCTACATTTACCCCTTACCTAACACTACGGGCAATTTAGCATGGCCAATTCACCTGACCCTCACATCTTTGGACTGTGGGAAGAAACCGGAGCACCCGGAGGAAGCCCATGCAGACACGGGGAGAACGTGCAAATTCCACACAGTCAGTCGCCTGAGGCGGGAATTGAACCCGGGTCGCTGGCGCTGTGAGGCAGCAGTGCTAACCACTGTGCCACCGTGCTGCTCTTTGATTCTTCCTGCCAAATATCATAATCTCACACTTCACATTATAATCCACGTTTTTGCCTGCTCACTTAACCTGTCTGTATTCCTCTGCAGACTCTTCATGTCCTCCTCACCACTTGCTTTTCCACCTATTTTTGTTTCATCCGCAAAACTGGCGATAATACATTCATTTCCCTCATCCAAGTCAATAATATATGTATTGTAAATAATTGTAGTCCCAGCACCAATCCCCTGTGGCACTCCACAGTTATAGCTTGCCATCTTGAAAATGGCTCCTTTATTCCAGCTTTAGTTAGCTAGTCCTCTATCCATGCTAACACACTAACCCCAACACCATGGGTTTATATCTTATTAAGTAGACTTATATGTTGTACCCTAACAAATATCTTTTGAAAATCTGACGTACTACATTTATTAGTTCCTTTTTATCTACCCTGATTATTACCTTTTCATGGAACTGAATTTTGTCAGGTATGATTACCTTTCATGAAGCCACGCTGATTTTATTTACTTATATTATGTATTTCCAAATGCTCTGCTATTACATCCTTTATAATGTACTAACATTTCCCAACAACAGACTTTAAGCTAACTGGCCTATTGTAACTTTTTTGGTCTATCACATTTGTTTGAAATTAAGGTGTCACATTGGCATTTTTCTAACCTCTGAAGCTTTTCTAGAGTCTATGCATTTTTGGAAAATTTGCAGCAGTGCCTCTACTATCTCTGTAGCTACTTCCTTTAAAATCCTAGGATCCATCCCATCAAGTCCAAGAGGACTTTTTGGCCCTTCGCCCCATTAGTTTCCCAGTTCTTTTTCTCTTGGGTTAGTTATTGTGTTTATTTCCACCTCCTCTTTAGTCCCTTTATTATTTAGCATATTTGAATAGCTTCTTTTGTGAAGATTAATGCCAAGTATTTGCTCAACTCCTCTGCCAGTTCCTGAATTCCCATTATTATTTCCCCAGCTTCACACTTTAAGGGACCCAAGTTCATAATTGCCTCTCTCTTCCTTTTTTGTTTATTTGAAGATATCTTGCTATGCATTTTTTACTTGCTAGTTTGTCCCTATTATTTATTTTCTCCTTTGTTATTTTCTTCTGTTATCTTTGGTTGGCTTTTAAAACATTTCCAAATCCTCTGATTTAACACTAACCTTGTCCTTACCTTTCCTGGTTAACTATGCTCAGTTTATCACTTTCCTAGAGTCCTTCTTCCTCACTGGGATAGAGAAAGCCACATGTGATTAAACCTATATTTGCCAGAGGAAAGAATGACAAGTCTTTAAATAATGGAAGGCATTTATATTACATCAGTATGATTTTGAAAACCATCAAATCCAACTCACTGCATTTTTTTCAAGGGAATTCATTCCTTTCTCCCATGTCCTAATCTCATGGGAGATACAAATTAAAAAGACACCAGTAGTCAATTCAGGAAATCTCAACAATTTTCTTTTCAGTCCTTCAAAGGCAATTATGCAAACCTCAGAAGGCCCAAAATCATTAGATAAATTCAGAGTCTTAATTCTCTTCCACCTTGATCTTAATATTTTCCAAAAATGCATATGGAACCCTGTCATACAGGCTGATCACACTTTAAGGAAACAAAGCATCTGAGTATCTCATTGGTTACTTATTAGTTTCTCAGTTGAAATAGTGACTCACAAAACTACTTAGGTCTACCAATTCAATCTCCCTCTTTGAACTTCCTTTATTTAATGAGATGCAAAGCAACACTTATTGCTCATCTCAAACTGAGTTCATCTCTTTAACAGGTTTTCCGGGCAACTTCACAGGACGTTACTATGGGTCTGGAGTTCCAGGACTGTCCTAACTTAATGGGCATAGATCTTGAGATGCTAGTGAAAGCTGTGAAAAAAATGGAAGGAGCTTCCATTTCAAGGAGGTAGCATGAGGCAGCCTTCCAACTAAACCAAGCAGGTCTGGCTGGAGATGCCTGAAACTTTTAGCAGTAGGAATGTAATGTGGAAAAACTGAGTGCAGAGCTGAAAGAGATTCAGTGATCTTGTTTGCTCTGGTAAGGTGACAGCATTCCTGATGATAAATCTCTAGGTATGCCCAAGCAGGCAGTTCAACTGAGGAAGCATGCTCCTAATATGGTCTATGTGTGAGTGCTAAGTACTTTCTTACTCTCCAGCAATGCCCAGGCTTCCTGGCTCAGAGACAGGAGCAACACCACTGCATCACAACAGCCCTTGAGCCCAAACTATATGCTTACTATGTGCACATACAGTCAGGATCATCTCCAATATGAGACACTCCAACCATTACTACTTGACATTTGATGGTGTTACCCTTGTGTTGTAGTGGTTTCTTCTTCAATGGTACACAATACTTGTGCATATTGCCCCTGTTACCTTGCTGCTCCTTGCTACTTTCCTCTGCCCTCTTCATACATCTGGGATCTGATGATCCTCATTACTACTTGACCTAACATTTGAAAACTTCAGTCTTACATTTTGCTTTTGCCTTGTTTATGCTTAGCTTTACTCACAAGAATCTCTAGACAACCCTCCCCATCCCATGCAACCCACCCCAGCTTATGGCATGCAACCCCCTCCATTCCCTGAACAGGTACTTACTATGTGCTCCATGTTTACGTAATGGCAAGAGGGTAGGGCTTAAGTGTACCTATCAGCTTTTATACATCCAACTAATTTTATGGCTGCCCTGACTCGCATGCTCTCTTGCTGTACTTTGGCTCTATACATCTGGACAGTGCCTGATTCATGGTGCAATGTGTGTGCAAAACTGGTCTTTAAGGAACTGACAACATGCTCAATAACAAGATTAATCAGCCATTTATACAAATCAGTCAGGCTGCCGGTTCTTGCCTTCTTCCATCTTGAGTAAAATTATAGTGACAGGAACAATGACATCAAACTTACCAGTGATGTTACTTTTTGCACTCATACCCTTCCAGTCTCACTCCCATTGGGGCCGCAAATCTTGCCCCTGGACTTTGGATGCACCAAGTATTATACAGCAATATTTTTATTCTAGACTTATTTTTGTTCACAGCAACATAATTATTTTTCTCAACTTCCAACGTGACTAATGCAGGTTTGTACTATTATTCATCTTTCACTTTGACCATTGATTGCAAGATATGAATGTAATATCAATTTATGAGCATCATCAGTCTGCAAAAGGGGATATAAATTCAGAACAAAGATGTATACCCAGGCATTCTAACAACTGAAGGAATTGAGAGTGAAAATGTGTGGACAACCAAATATAAAATAACAGATTTTGGCATGCATTAAATTTATAAATTACCCGAGGACATTAGTGATATCATTAGAAAGCACTTGAATGTGTTTTGAAAAAAAGTTTTAAAAAACCCTGGGGTTTAGAAGTGATTTATCTCCTTTTTTTCAGAAATGTCCTACCTTCTACCCTATGCACATGGTGAAACTGTCGCTATATTTCACACACCTGTCATTTACTGTTAGGTTAAATTTAAATACTTTCGCTTGCATTGAATTGAAGTTTGCTTCATTCATTTTGTGAAATGATTTGTTGAAATTTATTCAGTTTGTTAAGTGTTTCATTCACCAAAGGCAACAAATGTAAATTTGAGGCCATTTAGAAAGCCCTAGGGAGTCACAGCCAATTGTCTAGTCATTAGTGAGTAGACACAAATCAACTTTGGAATTTGAGTGAATTTTAATGAGGCCAATTTGGATTCATTCACAAATGCTCAGCTAGAATTGCTCATGCTGTGGAATGGTTTGCTTTATTTTTGTGCATCTATATATTTTGTGAATTTGTGTATTTTGTGTATTTTCCAACAGCATTTTTACTGCAATGATATGAGGTATAACCATCAGGATAACTTGTTTTCATTTTGGAAGCTAACTAATTAAATTTCCACAGTGGTGTTAAGCATCAAGAAAATTGTAGAAAACTGATAGCTACAAGGGTGAGATTTCATTCTATTGCTTTCATTCCTTAGAAGTTTATATTAAACAAGTGACTAAATTGCCAAGGTATCTGTCCAGTGGTTATGCAATTAAGGTTTATAAGAAAAACAAAGCCTACAAAGTATTTTGGCAATGCTAATGGATGAACAATCAAAGATACTTTAATACAATCTTTCTAATGGTAAGCTAAGGAACAGAAATGTGTGGCATGTCTTACATCCAGTGAGGTCCAAGTTCCGAAAATGGGGTCAATTTTCCTCATGCCTGTTAAAACAATAAATTATTAGTACGAAACCAACCTAAATGCTAATACATTAAGAGCACTCAAACTTCAAGGATTGGTTCACTGTATCATTATTGTAGACCAGTAGGGGGAACAGAAAGTTGTTTGAACTGAAATTTAAAGATATGAGAATAATTAAAATCAAATATTAAACAAGGCAAGCAAAATGTTGAAAACATCTAGCATGGCATCTCAATGCATGAACCAAGGATTAAAAAGGTGATTTCTTTTATCACTCTTCTTTGGTAAACTGAACAGCTTGGGTTCAATTCCCACACTGGCTCAGGTTACCATAAAGGACTCTCCTTCTCAACCTCTCTCAGGTTAAACCAATACCAGTCATCTATCTCTAATGAGAGAGCAGTCCAATGGTCCTCTAGGACAATGATAACTTTGTCCTTATTTTACACGAATAATCTTGGACACAAGTTGCAATGGATATAAGTGTGAAAGTTTTGTCAAATAATTATTCAGATAAATATACAACTGTGCAGAAGGTCTTATAATGAGGCTCCTAAATTTGATTTGTTCAATTGCGAATTTTCACATCCTGCACCCTGTCTATTTGGAAATGTGATGATGTGCTGCTGGAGTGGAAATATGACATACTTGGATGAATGAAATTGGTGCTTGTACGTAGGAGAGTTCTCTGTTACTCAGTAGTTTTATGACTAAGATATAACCTTTCCCTCCCACCCCACCCCCAAACCGCACTACATCGAGCCTTCACCCATCACAAACTATCCCCCTTTCCACCTCCCCTCCTTTAACCTCCTCGAGAGCCCAAAAAAACCCAAACTTGAGCAATGCTACATATTTACCACCCCCCACCAACCTCAAACTCTGAGGCCAAACGGTCTGTCCTTAGTAAAAAGCTCATGTTTGTGCCCCTCCAGTCCCACCTCAAGAAGTTCTGTGCCCGTCACAATGTGAAGGTCTTCTTCCGCCACGTCCGCCTCTGTGCTTTCTTATTTGATAAGGACTCCCAACCTCCCTCTGAGGACCCCCCTTTGCCATCTCCAAACTTCCTCTTGCTCTTGGATACTCCCCTCCCCTTACCCGCCCTAGAGCACTGCTGACTGCTGACTGCTGACGTAACATCAACCATCTCAATTTCTCCACACCCTCACCCACTCCAACCTCACCCCCTCCGAAAATGCAGTGCTTGTGGCCCTCTGCACCAAACCCCATTTCACTCTCAAACTGCTGACAAAGTCTGGAGGACGGACGTCTATATTGCAGAGGCCAAACACCAGCTCTCCAACACCATGTGCTACCTCACGTTTGAGCACGACTCCACCATGGCCTATCAAGCCAATATCCCCCACAGTGTCCATAACTTGATCGCCTCCAGTAATCTCCCTCCACCGCCTCCAACCTCATAGTCCCCTAGCCTCACATTGCCCAGTTCTACCTTCCCCTAAAAATCTACAAGCCCAACTATCACGGCTGACCCCCATCGTCTCCGCATGCTCCTGCCCCACTATCTCGACTCCATCCTCTCCCACATACATCTGGGATACAAACCAGCCCTCCACCTCTTCTGAAACTTCCAGTTCCCTGGTCCCCAACACTTCACCTTCACTATGGATGTGGAAAAATATACGCATCTATGGCCCACAATGACAGCCTGCAGGCCCTCAGCTTTTTCTTCTCTAACAGACCCATCCAGTTCCCACCCTCATCAATATCTTCCTCCGCCTCGCCAAATCAATCTTCACCCTCAGTAAAACCTTTCCTTCAATTCTTCCCACTTTTTCCAAATTCAGGTGGTGGCCACAGGCATGTGTATGAGCCCTAGCTATGCTTGCCTCTTTGTCGGTCATGTCGAACTGTTCCTCTTCAGTACGTAAACCGGTACTGTTACCCAACTCTTCCCCATTACACCGATGACTGCATCAGTGCTGCATCCTGCACCCAAGCTGAACTGGAACAGTTCATCAACTTCCACCCCATTCTCAAATTCACTTGGTCTATTTCAGACATCTCCCTCCCCTTTCTTGACCTCTCTGCTTCCATGTTCGATGTCAGTTTATTGACTGATATTTACTATAAATCCACAGACTCTCATAGCTACCTAGACTACACCTCCTCCCACCCCCTATCTTGCAAAAACTCCATCCCATTTTCTCGATTCCTCCGTCTCCATCACATTTGCTCTGACAAGGAGGCATCCCACTCCCGATCATCCCAAACATCCTCCTATTTCTCCCAGCCCACTAACTACATCATTCAGACAGCCCTCCACTGCACCTCCTCCATTCACCACTCCACTGCTCTAAACTCCCCTCAAACCTAATAAAGATAGGGTCCACCTTGTCCTCACTTTCCATCCCACCAAACTCTGAATCCAACATATCATCCCCAAATATGTCTGCCAACTTTAATTAGACCGTACCACCCAGAACACTGTCCCCTCCCCACCATTCTCCACATTCCACAAGGACCATTCCCTTTGCCACTTCCTGGTACATGCCACACACCCCACTAACTCCCCTGGTACCTTCCCCTGTAACCGGAAAAGGATACAACACTTGCCTGTACACCACCTCCATCAGGGCTGCAAATAGTCCTTCCAGGTGAGACGGAGGTTCACCTCATCTTATCCAACCTAGTCTACTGCATCTGGTGCTCCCAGTGTGGTCTTCTCTACATCAGTGAGATCAAATGTAGACTAGGTAACTGTTTCACCGAGCATCATCACCAGGCCCTAAATGGCTAGCCTGACCTCCCAGTCACTGCTCATTTCAATTCCCTTTCCCACACCTCCTCCAACATGTCCATCCTCAGCCTTCTCCACTTTCACAGTCAATCAAATTGCAAATTGGAAGAAAACACCTCACCTTCTGTCTGGGGAGCATTCGGCCCAGAGGATTCGGCCCATTTAAATCTCAAATTTCAAATAACTTTTCCACTCATCTCCTAGCTACCTATCCAGCTCTGCCTCCTCACCCCCACCTCCCAACCCTTCCTTACAGCTAACAACTGGATTCATCCCTTTCAGTAACCAACCAACCTCAACATGGTCCTCACTAGCTTCACTATCTCCCCAGCCCCAACCTCATCACATGTCTAGCTCTTACTCTCCTTCTCACCTCCTTGACCTGACCTTACCTGTCCATCTTCCTTCCCACCTATTTGCTCTACCCTTCCCACTGACCAACCACAATAACTCTCTACTTGCATCCACCTATCACTATCCCAACTACCTGCCCCCAGTCCCACCCCCTCCTTCTATTTATTTCAGAGCTCTCTTCCCCCTCCCCCCCAGTCTTGATGAAGGTTGTCAATCTGAAATATCAACATTTCCAGCTCCTGATGCTGCCTGGCTTGCTGCCAGCCTCCTAGTTGTCTACTTAAGATATCTGTTTGTTGTTCTTTTTCCAGTGGTTCCATGATGTACTTGTGCTAAGTCATCTAAAGCTTCATCACCAAAAGTATTTTGCATTTGTAGCAGCTTTAAAGGATCGTTTTTTAAGAAAAATGAGGTGGAGGGACATAAGGAGGAAAGAAAATCTCGCATTTAGAGAGAACATTCCATGACAACCAAACCTCTCAAAAGTGTTTTTCAGCCAATAAAGTTACTTAGAAATATTGTCACAGTTCAACAGAGCTAGAAAATGCAACAGTTAATTCACACACAGCAAACTATCAAAGACAATAATATATTAATGATCAGATCATCTAGCACTGAAATAATGATTGAGTGATAAATATTGGCCAAATGCCTGGGATTGTTCTTCTTAAGAAAAGTACCATGAAATCCTCTACATTCATCCCAACAGGTAGTTTAGGAATGGGGTGGTTAAGCTTTATATCTTAGCCTGAAGACAGAAGCTGACATGTACATAATCTTATCATCAATGTCTGACAAACTAATGTCTTTATCTTAATGATCTTGTCTGGACATGTTATGACACACATCCAGGGCAAGGGGTCTTGAAACCAGATTTCTACTCACAGTGGTATGCTGGAGAAATTTACAGAGACAGGGGCAGTTGGAGCTATTGAGGAATCTGAATACAGGAAAATTTTCTTTTCCACTGAACTGCTGATGAATCAGGAACCAGTGTAAGTCTGCACGCATAGGCATAATTGGTGAACAGAACGTGGTGTGAATATCAAGCAATTCAAAAGAAGCTTCAAACGCTTGGCAGCATTTTGGTCAATCATATAACTCTAGCTTGCACCTGTAATGGGAAGTGTTTTCATAGCTCAACAATTTGTTTCTTAGCCATAAATTACCATTCCACATAATATTGAAATAAATAGGACCACTGGAATGCTGTAAGTTAAGTAATAAACCACTGCATATGGAACTTCACTTTAAATGAAGAAAACTTGACACCCTGAGAGATAACCACAGATCTTATAAGCATCTCCTGATTTAATTTGTATTGTTCAGGTCACTGTTGAAAACACTCTTTATACAGGTTTTATTTAATGAATCATCAAAAACTTAATAAGCTATGAAAGTGTGAAATTATAACAAATCAATAGAGTGAATGAAGAATGTATTTTTGAATACTCAATGTTAGTTTCTCTTGAGATTTTCATTTTCTTAACACTAACTGCTTTGGTAGCATCTGCCTGTCTCTGAAGACAATGGCCAGCTGCCAGGGTATGGGTTGGTTCTGGATTAAATATGGAGGCTGATTCATGAATGGACAGTACCTTTCAATGCTGCCGTAGATGGATGACGTTGGCCCAAGGTTGACCAATGTTTGACTTCTTCCAGCAGGCTCTCTTTACCACTGTGCAATCAATTATTTTCCCTGCTTTTTCCACACCCTTCTTGACTGCTTGCCTCTAGGCTTCCCATGCATCAATTCTGATACCAGTGAGCTTGAGTCACGCTTACTGATATCTTTGCAGTGCAGATGTGGGTGACCTGATAACAAGTTCAACACATGGCACTTCTTTGGGGATATGGACATTGCCCAGTCAGCCACCTGGTCTCAACTACCGGAGTTGCCATGTTGGGATCCCTGCACTTTGATGCACTTCACATCTGGCACTCTGTCTTTCCAGAAGATCCCAAAACAAGTTTGAGGTAGCAGAGGCAATAGCTGTTAAATTGTTTTTCAGTGGCATCTTCAAGCCACATAGCTGGTCCATGCTTCATTGTCATAAAGGTGATTGCTGAGAAACACAAGCCTGGTACACACACAATTTTGTAACTTTGGTTAGTCTGTTGTTGGTCCACACTCAAATTCTCAATTTTGACATGGCACTGCAACCTTGGCAATCCTGCTGTTGATTTCTGTATCAAGGGACAGGCCATCAGTAACTTTTCATCCAAGGTACATGAAGTTGTCAACAATCTCCAGCATGAGGTTGCCAGTGTTGATGGCAGGTGGTATCTCCAACTCCTAAGCCCCTAACTTTGGTCTTTCTGATGCTGACTTCAGTTCAAACCCATTGTGGGTCTTGGAGAACTTGCCTACAAACTTTGCCAGCAACTTCAGTATGGAATACCAGTGCACCATCTTAAAGAAGGGCTCCACCTGAAACATTGATTTCTCCACCTCCTGATGCTGCCTGGTTTGCTATGTTCTTCCAACCATCATGCCTGTCTAGTGTGGCATTATCAGCAAACAGCAGATAATTACATTCAGTGTTAATTAATTAAAGTTGATGGAAATTGCAGCTCTTTCTGCCCACATCTTTCTCTAATTTACCTCACATATTTCTTCGTCTTTGTTTAGAGTCTACTCTGTCAATAGATTCATTATCTCCTTTGTAAGGTTTTTAGTTTGCTATCAGTAATTTGCTGATTTTTAGGTGGCTCGAATCACCCGCAGATCCCTGATTGTGACACTGGACCTATTTAGGAACAGTAGAAGGCAGTAGACAGCTGTTTCAAGGACAAAAGAATTTCTGCATTTATTAAATACAAAAAAGATAAGTATATTACAAGAAATAAAAAGGTAAATACAACAAGCAGTGAAATTAACACAATTGTACAGGACAGTGATTAATAGAACATAGAAAAGTACAGCACAGAACAGGCCCTTTGGCCCATAGTGTTGTGCCGAGGATTACTCCTAATGTAAAATAAAATAACTTAACCTACACATCCCTCAATTCACTGCTATTCATGTGCAGTAAATACACTAAACACAGGTTAAACACTATTAAAAGTCAAACAGCAGGTTTTGTTCACAGGAATTCCTACTCTTGGGGTTCCCTGCACTGTAAGCACCCACATTCCTACCTTCCCCTCCTAACCCCGCTAACTAGGTTAGATACTTTGGGTCTCAAGAGGTTTTACCTCACTACCAGGGAGAACTTGCAATTTCAAAATGCCGCTGACTGTTGACACTTGCCATCTTGGTACTTCGCTGAGGACTTCAGACGGTGTAGGCCTTAAGTCTGGGTTGAGTCCACTGATGCGGTGTTTGGATCTAATCAGGTGAGTACTCAGTCTTTTTTACTTTCTGATTAAAAATCACACAACACCAGATTATAGTTCAACAGGTTTACTTGGAAGCACTAGCTTTCGGAGTGCTGCTCCTTCATCAGGTGGTTGTCTAGTGCCTACAAGTAGACCTATTAGACTATAACCTGGTTGTGCAATTTTTAACCGTGTGCATCCCTGTCCAACACTGGCACCTCCAACTCATTACTTTCTGGTGGTTTTGCAAGCCAGTGTTCACCTTGGGATGTGCCTGAGGCTTCATGGTTTTGGCTGGGTCAGTGATTTTCGGAAGTTGAGGTTCTCGAGTGTGCTGGTCTTGCAGTAGGTGCAAGCTTCCTGTGTTAATTTGATTAAGTATCCATTGAAATTGGAATTCCAGGAATTTGTGCAGACTCCATGTTGTCTGAATTCAGTTTGTCATAAAGGCTGGTTCATTGTTCTTGTAGGGCTGAGGTATGAATTGGTTTCCACAGCTTCCAGACAAACTGTCCTGTGACTGTATATTCTAGCATAGCTGCGCTGCTGGGGGCTTTCTTTGTTAAATTTAATTTTGAAAAGAAAACTCCAAGGTTCTGGTAGAAGTCCAGCAATTTTAGATTTAGGGAATCTTCTCAAAATGACTGAGATTTTTGGTCAACCTTATTACTTAATTCTAAACAATAGATTCAAGTTTTGTACCAATTTCAGTATTATTGTTATGTTCTAATGGAATTTTGGATTAATACCACCTTCTCTCCTCCTGTTTTCGTAGCACCAGCTTTCCTGAATTTTGTAACTAGGAACATAAAGCTCCAAGCCAATGAAACTCAGATAACTGTTAAAAGCAACCAGTGGAGTGGCTGTTACAATTGACAGGGATGGAGAAAGTGCAAGAAATACATACCAGTGTAGTCCTAGTCAGTAAAAAATGAGGTCTGCAGATGCTGGAGATCACAGCTGCAAATGTGTTGCTGGTCAAAGCACAGCAGGCCAGGCAGCATCTCAGGAATAGAGAATTCGACATTTCGAGCATAAGCCCTTCATCAGCTTTGACCAGCAACACATTTGCAGCAGTAGTCCTAGTCAGTGTTAAAGTCTCTGCAATGTCTTTACAATTACTAATTACAGAGACTTCTGCTGAAGACAGGCTAGGACAAACTGACTAGCCGTTAAACCACTATTAACATGGATATGTTGGTGCATTACTGTCTTCTAATTTCAATTTCAGACAAGACTGGCATTAAATATAAAGGGGCATGCACATTACAAAACATGCAAACTGTTCCAGAAAAATAAATAATTCTGAGTTGGAGAAGGAGGCAATGATTGTCTTCTGGATTTCTCTTCTACTATTACTGCTGACAGCAAATAAATTGGCATTTGTACCTTCTAGCATAATTGACATACACTTTCAATGAAGTGGTAAAATTTGAACACTGGCAAGACTGATTGATTGGAGTATGTCTGACACATTTGTACTGGGTTTCCAAGATGCAGGACTTGAGGAATACCCAGTGAGCTGGAGTCACCAGCTGTGACTCTCATATCAGGAATTCTCAGTACTGTACCTAGTTTCTAACCAGCAGGTAGTAGAACAGGCCACTGCATATTAATAAAGCAGGATTGGGGGCTCCAAGATGGTGGTGACCCAGCAAGTCTGGGTCTGTAGTGCTCTCCCAAGACTCAGGCAAAGTGGGCTGCCCGCCTCCACCACACCTGCCAAATCATCTAAAACAGCTTTTATTTAATACTGCTAGTTATTTTGCACCAAACTTGAGCAGTTTAGTGCCCTGTTAAAATGACTAAAGGAAAGAATGCCTGCAGCTCGCAGCATACAGGAACCCCTCCCCCACCCTCCCCAGCTGCAGCAGAGGCATCTGCAGCCACTCTGGGGGACCTACCTACGGTTGCCAGCCTTGTTGCAGTGATTTCCAAGCACGAAGAAAAGATCGACGCCTTCATAGAAGAGTCCAATAGCAGGTGGGAGTTGTTGTCGGTCGCGCTGCAGAAGCACGACTGAGACATTGAAAAAAAAATCGAACATCGAGTCGGAGGGCCGGAGCTAAACGCCGCGACCTCCGAGGCTGCTGCATAATCGGCCAGGGGTCAGGTGCGGACTCTTGAACATGAGTCTGGGCTTTAGAAGATCACGTCGACGAGCTCGATTCTCGAGGTTGTCGAAAAAATATTCGTTTATTGGGCCTTCCCGAACTGGAAGAGGAAGGCCAGCTTACAACATTTTTGGAGCAGTGGCTTCTGCAGTTGTTGAATCTGGAGGCTGGATCAGGCCAGGTAAGGGTAGAATGGGCCCACCGGATTGCAATACGCAGACCCGGCCTGGACCAGCACCCCCGCCCAGTCCTGTTCTGGCTGCAGTGCTACAAAGAAAAGCAGATGCTCCTGGAAGCTTCCAGAAATCTCAGGAAAGATCCTCAAGCCATGACTTGCAAAGGATCCAAGATTATGCTGTTTCAGGACTTTTCCCCAGCTCCTAAAGAGGAGGGCATTTGAGGAAATGAAGAAGCTTTTAAGGGATTTAAACAATCAGTACTCCCTACATACCCTGCGATGCTACGTTTTAGCTACGAAGGGTCTGTGTATAACTTTGAATTTTTGAACTCTCTTAGATAAATTGTAAGAGTTAACTCGTGTGGTGAGTGATATTGTTCTGCCCTCCCCCTTCCCCAGTTCACCGTTTTTTTCTCTTTTATTACTTTATTGCTTAATATCATCTCCGGGAGTAGGGAGGGGGGCTTGTTTGTTCTCCACTCTGCGATTTTCCCCTTTTTAAAAAAAATATATATATAAAGGTCGGGTGGCCTAGTCGATTAAGGTGAGGAGGGGTCTCTGCCTTGTCTTATTTTTTTTCTCTTTCTTTTATTTTGTATTACTATACTTAATTATTATCTGCTGAGACTGTAATTTTACAGTTTTGTATGTTTATATGTGGTATTAACATCACCAAATATATCTAGATGTTGGTGTGGGTGGGTAGGGTACTCACTGTTAACTTCAGCTTTGTAGTACACTTGCATTTTCTTTATTTTATTATGGGGTGCCTGGGTCAAGGGTTGGGCACTGGTTGGGAGAGGATATAATGGGTTTTTGGAAAGGAAGTGATGCCTCCTGGAAATAAGGGGGATAATCTCCATTTAAATAAGTTCTTTATTTTTTCTATTTAGAACTACTTTTTTTTATTATATTGGTGTGTGTATTAAAGAATCTCTATTTTTGTGAATTTTCTATGGTCTATGCTCAGGGTGTTTTGGATGGGGTTTCTCCTCCCAGGGGTCTCGGACTTGCCTGGACGATTATGGTTAGTCATTCGATTAAATGGTGCACCTGGAATGTCAAGGGGAGTAATTCACCAATTAAAAGGAAGAAAATATTATCAAACCTCAAAAAGAGCGGTTGATATAGCTCTCCTACAGGAGACACATTTATTAGATAAAGAACATTTGAAATTATAACAGGGTGGATTTGATCAGGCCTTCTTTTTTTCCTTCAGCTCAAAAAGTAGGGGAGTAGTCATTCTTATTCAGAAGAATCTCCCTTTCAAAATCCTAAGTTAGATAAAAGATGAATCTGGACAATATATACTAATTAAAGCCCTTATAAATGGAGAGGAATATGGGATTTTAAATCTGTATTGTCCCCCTATGCATCCTTTCAAAGCCTTCTCCAAACTAATGGCACTTGGTGCTCTTGAGAGACTTTAATTGCACTATGGACCCGGAAATAGACAGGATACCCAAGAGTACTGCGGGTATATCCCCCAGATCCAGACAATTGGCGGATCTGAATAAAGAATTAGAGATTCTGCAAGACAGAGATTTCTCTTTTTACTCTAATCCACATAAATGTCACACTAGAATTGACATGTTTTTTTGCCCCCTCGACTTTTTAAAATTCCATATCAACTTGTAAAATAGGTAATATAATAATTTCTGATCACGCTGCTGTGTATATGGAAATCAAGGCTAGGAACAATGAGGCATCCCCCTACATTGGAGTATGGATTCCTTCTTAATGAAGGATAGTAAAATTTTAAAACATTTTTCTCAAGAATTTAAAATTTTCTTTGAAATTAATTCAGGTATGGCTAGTAATCCGTCAATGATGTGGGAGACTATTAAAGCTTATGCGCGAGGTCTGATCATTTCATACTCAGCGACCCAGAAAAAAATTAAAGGGAGAACAACAGCGTCTACTTAAAGCTTGTTTAAAAGCAGCTGAAACAGCATATGTTGACAGACCTTCTATTGCCAAATTACAAAGGATTACGGCCCTTAGGACAGCTCTGAACACCGCACTCACCCAAACAGTAAAGCGGAAAATATTATTTGCAAAACAAAGATTATATGAATTTGGTGATAAACCTGATAGATACTTAGCATTTCTCGCAATGTAAAAAAAGGCCCCTCAAACTATCACGGCTATCAGGGAAAGTGCTGGTACTCTGACTCACGATCACAAAAGAATCAACATAATCTTCAGAAAGTTTTATTCTGATTTATATAAATCACAGGATTGTGAAGATAGAGCCAGGACAATGCAATCCTTTTTTAAAAGCCTGGCCTTTCCAGACTTAACCCTGGAACAGGTATCGGTCCTGAATGCTCCCCTAACAACCCAGGAAATACTTGATGCAATCAGGCAACTTCAGAGCGGTAAGACACCTGGCCCAGATGGCTTTCAGGTTGAATTCTACAAAGAGTTTACAGGAGTATTAGCTGGCCCACCTATGGACATGTACAACTCCTCATATAGTCAGGGCTGCCTCCCGCGTTCGCTGAAAGAGGCAAATATCTCCCTTATTCTCAAAAAAGGAAAGGACCCAGGAAATTGCGCATCATACAGATCAATATCCTTGCTAAATGTAGATTTTAAAATTCTTTCTAAAACATTATCATTGGGCTAGAGAGGGTACTGCCATATATCATAAAAGAGGACCAGACGGGGTTTATCAAGGGCCGTAGATCATCTAATAATATTAGAAGGGTCTTGAATGTGATTCAAGTCTGTCATCAGGAAAATAATACCGGGAATAGTAGTCTCATTGGACGGGGAGAAGGCATTCGACAGGGTTGAATGGTCATACCTGTTCTATACATTGGAAAGGTTTGGCGTTGGAAAGGTATTTGTCAAATGGGTCTCAACACTGTATAATGATCCCAAACAGTTGTGATCACCAATGGATTAGACTCGGATAGCTTCAGTGTGGATAGGGGCTGCCGTCAGGGATGTCCTCTCTCACCGTTGCTATTCACGCTAATAATTGAGCCACTAGTGGAGGCTATACAAGCTGACTCTAATATAACCGCCCCGAGGATTGGTATAGGTAAACATAAAATTACCCTGTATGCAGATGATGTTCTCCTTTTTCTTAGTAATCTCCTGATGTCCGTGCCTCGCATAATCCAAGTTACTAAAAGATTTAGTGCATTTTCGGGCTACAAAATTAATTTTTCAAAATTGGAGGCTATGCCTCACTAGTATGTCCCACTTATTGGATGGATCCCACCCCCTTTCGGTGGTCCCTGGAGGGTTTCTTATACTTAGGCATTTTTATCACCCCAGTATTTGGCCAGCTATACAAGACCAATTTTGTGCATCTATTGGAAAGGTTGTTTCCTTGTTAAGCTACATAGCCAATTGGGTCTCGTCTGACGTGCAATGAATCTGGCTGGACATTGAGGCTTCTCAAGTAAAGTGCCCGCTTATTAACCTCTTATTTTTAGACAAGATGAAAATCATTACAGACCACTGTAAAAACTCTATAGTATTAAACACAATTAAAGCTTGGAATATAATGCGGCAAAACGTGAGTAACTCACATAAAACATCCCATGGGGCATGGGGTTTTCAACCGAGGCTCACAGACACCACATTTAAATCCTGGAGATCCAGGGGTATCTCCTGTTTAGGGGATCTGTTTGAGAAGGGGGTCCTGATGTCTTTTGAACAGCTGCATCAGAAATTTGGATTACCTAATGGTAATACTCTGTCGATACTTCCAAATTTGAGGTTACATACAGAAGAAGACTACGCTATTAGATAGTCTCTGTAAATCAGATGGAGAACGTACAGTGTTGTGGCCAATGGGTACCCTCAGTCAGCACTCTTTATCATTTATCACATGAAGTAGTGTCGGAAGATATGGACTGCCTACTTAGAATGTGGGATCAGGATTTGGGGCTGGAAATTTCTACAGAAATGTGGAATGACATCTGGGAAAATGCCAGAAAAATCTCCATTTGGAACAGAACCCAGGCCATTCAGTTAAAGATACTTCATAGGGCCCATATGGCACCGGAACGATTGGCAAAATTTAGGGCAGGAGCATCTCCAATGTATCCCAAATGTAAACAGAGGTGGGCACTCTTACACACTGCTTTTGGATAGGCCATAAGATCCGCAAATACTGGACCAAAGTAGTAAACGTCCTGACAGAAATCTTGGGAATGGAAATTACAGTAGATCCAGTATCTCTTCTTTTGGGCTTCTCGAGCTTACCTTCTCTGGTTATGCACGGGAGGAAATTATTTTCCATTCTCTCCTTCTGCGCAAGGAAAAATATCTGAGTAAACTGGGTGGCTGAGGGCCCTCCAGGACTTCTGAACTGGCCCAGATTAATCATGGAATGTATTCCCCTTGACTTCCTTACAAATATAGTGCACCAAAAAAACTGAATTATTCTATAAAATATGGCAGCCTTTCTTGAATTACATAAATACAGATATTTCAGTCATTCTATCAAGGACTTTCATCTAGTTGAGGTAGCGGTTCTGGCTGGTCCGGGCCTCTTGGGAGAGGAATCCCACATGAATACGGATTTTATTACAACTTATTCCGAGCATGTACTTCACTACTTAATTACTCTGTTATCCTTCTTTTTTCTCTTGAGTAATATAAGATATTTAATCATATACTCTGGTTAGTTATAGGTTAGATTAGTAGTTAGTTGAGTTTTGTCTTTTTCTTCTCTGTATCTCTTCTTTTTGTTTGACAGGTTTTGGCTTTTATTTATTTAAGATTTAATTGTATATTAGTGTTTGTACTTGTGTGTTTTTTTATTTGTAAACTTGTAAAAATATGTTAAATTTTCAATAAAAATATCTATATAAAAATAATAAAGCAGGATTAAGTAATGGTAATATTGAGCAATAATCCCTATTAAAATTTCTCTTGCTGCTCACTAGTAAGAATCCTATCTGAACCTTCATAACTTTGTGGGAAAATGCAACTTGTTGCTCTCAACATTGAGAAAGGCCTTGCTTGAATTCTCACATGATTCTCCCATATTTTTCATCGTCACCCTCATCGTTCAGGGAAGTTTTCACTTTTAAATGTAACTTCATTTTAAATTTAACTATGCTTTAACAGTATTGAATTGGACATAAAGTACATCCTATGGTTGTGGAAAAATTGTTTCTTTCTACAGAACAATGTAATCAACAAGTGGCAGATTAAATATTAAAAGTTAATTCACTACTGTATTGGATTATTGTTACAATGAACCGCCTTTTTGAAACTTTTTCCTTTAGTTACATTCAAGTACTGACAAATGAAGAGATCATAGTACTGACAGTTTAGTTCCTTTCGGAAGTCCTTACAAAATGCATGTTTGAACATATTTATGTCCCTGGTCCAATGCATTTAAATATTGCCACCCAGTGGCAATGTTCTGTCAAAACAAAGCCAATAAATGTTTGAACATATTTATGTCCCTGGTCCAATGCATTTAAATAAGGGCGGCACGGTGGCACAGTGGTTAGCACTGCTGCCTCACAGCGCCTGTCAGACCTGGGTTCAATTCCCGACTCAGGCGACTGACTGTGTGGAGTTTGCACGTTCTCCCCGTGTCTGCGTGGGTTTCCTCCGGGTGCTCCGGTTTCCTCCCACAGTCACAAAGATGTGCAGGTCAGGTGAATTGGCCAAGCTAAATTGCCCGTAGTGTTAGGTAAGGGGTAAATGTAGGGGTATGGGTGGGTTGCGCTTCGGCGGGTCGGTGTGGACTTGTTGGGCCGAAGGGCCTGTTTCCACACTGTAAATCTAATCTAAAAAAAAATGCTGAACGTAAGAAATAGAGAGTATGCTTATTAATACCTCAAAATGGTTGTCATTCAATAAAGTCATGGCATTACTCAAATTTCCTGCCTGACAACCCTTACTCCAATAACCCTAAGTGAGTTGATCAAACTCACTTAGTTGATCAAATATCTGTAAACTCAATGACCCATAATGTGCAGCTTGACACAAAAGAGAAATCCAAAATACAAATGGAAGAATCTGTCAGCACAACATGAGCTTTGAGTAGAGATTCATAAGTAATGAATGAATCCCTTCATGATATGATTTCAGTCATGGCTCAGCAGAAGAACCTTTGCTCAATTCTAAGGAAAGGTTAACAACCTATATGGATCCAGGACAGCACAAACTGGATGCTTGGAGTCAGCACAATCTGCAGACCATCACTAGTGCTCAATGCAGTTGTGAGCCAGTGAGAGGTGTTGGTGTCCCAGACATCCCTCAAGATGCACCTTGAATGAGTATTTTACGTCAGTGTTTATGGTGGAGATGGACATGGAAGATATAGAATATGGGGAAATAGATGGTGACATCTTGAAAACTGTCCATATTACAGAGGAGGAGATGCTGCATGTCTTGAAATGCAAAGAAGTGAATAAATTCCCAGGATCTGATCAGTGTACCTTAGAATTCTGTGGAAAGCTTGGGAAGTGATTGCTGGGCCCCTTGCTGAGATATTTGTATCATCAATAGTCACATATGAGGTGTCAGAAGACTGGAGGTTGGCTAACGTGGTGCCACCATTTAAGAAGAGTGGTAAGGAAAAGCCAGGGAACTATAGACTTGTGAGCCTGACATTGGTGGTGGACAAGTTGTTGGAGGGAATCCTGAGGAATAGGAATTATATGTATTCGGAAAAGCAAGAACTGATTAGAGATAGTCAGTATGGCTTTGTGTGTGGCAAATCATGTCTCACAAACTTGATTGAGTATTTTGAAGAAATAACAAAGAGAATTGATGAGGGTAGAGTGGTGCACGTGATCGATATGGTTCCTCATGGGAGACTGGTTGGCAAGGTTAGATCTCATGGAATACACAGAGAACTAGCCATTTGGATATAGAACTGTCTTGATGGCAGAAGACAAAGGGGGGCTTTTCAGACTGGAAGCCTATGACCAGGGGAATGCCACAAGGATTGGTGCTGAGTCCACTAATTTTCATCATTTATACAAATGATTTGGATGTGAATATAAGAGGAATAGTTAGTTAAGTTTGCAGATGACACCAAAATTGGAGGTATAATGGACAGCAAAGAAAGTTACCTCAGAGTACAACAGAATTTAGATCAGATGGGCCAATGGGCTGAGGAGTTTCAGATGGAGTTAGTTGAGATAAACGCGAGGTGTTGAAGTTTGGAAAAGCAAATCAGAGCAGGATTTATACACTTAATGGGAGGGTCCTGGGGAGTGTTGCTGAACAAAGAGACTTTGGAGTGCAGGTTCATAGTTCCTTGAAAGTAGAGTCGCAGGCAGATAGGATAGTGAAGAAGGTGTTTGGAATGCTTTCCTTTATTGGTCAAAGCATTGAGTATAGGAGTTGGGAGGTCATGTTGCGGCTGTGCAGGATATTGGTTAGGCCACTTTTGGAATATTGCGTATAATTCTGGTCTCCTTCCTATCAGAAGGATGTTGTGGAACGTGGAAGGATTCTGAAAAGATTTACAAGGATGGTGTCAGGGTTGCAGGATTTGAGCTATAAGGAGAGGCTGAATAGGCTGGTGCTGTTTTCCCTGGAGCATCAAAGGCTGAGGGGGTGACCTTTTAGAGGTTTTAGGGGTTTATAAAATCTTGAGGGCCATGGATAGGATAAATAGATAAGGTCTTTTCTTTGGGGTGGGGTGTCCAGAACTAGAGGGCATAGGTTTAGGGTGAGGGGAAAGATATAAAAGGGACTTAAGGGGCAACTTTTTCATGCAGAGGGTGGTGCGTGTATGGAATGAATTGTCGGAGGAAGTGGTGAGGCTGGTAGAATTACAGCAATTAAAAGGCATCTGGATGGGTATATGAAAAGGAAGGATTTAAAAGGGATATGGGTCAAGTGTTGGCAAATGGGATTAGATTAGGTTAGGATATCTGGTCAGCATAGTAAGTTGGACCAAAGGGTCTGTTACCATGCTGTACATCTCTATGACTCTATGGTCAATGGAAGGCAGAGTGGTGTCACATTGTACTCAGAAGCCAGGGGAAATACCTGTTAGTTCTATACATGGCATGCCAAGTGCAGTCAAGATTCCACAGCCCTTCCATTGGTGATCCAAATTCCACCATTGACACAGGTCACAGAGAATTGAGGAATCTTATGTAGGAATATTGGAGCAGAACCACTCATTCAGCTGTTGGAACCTGTTCTACCACTCAATTCGATCATTTTTTTTCACTATTCCCATATTCACTACTCCCCCTGATGTCACAATATTTAATAATCCAAAAATTGAGTAAGCACAGGCCTCTGGGAGGCTAGCTATAAGTAACATCCTCAAAAATGATGTGTCAAACATGATTTTCCTTTCATAAGTCCATGTTGACACTGTGCAATCATGTGATTATTTTCTAAGAGTCCAGTTACCACAGCCTTTGAACATTTTCTTCACCAATGATGTCAAACCAACAGGTCTACAATTTTCCACATTTTTCTTTCTGTCCCTTCTTAATTAGTATGGTTGTTTTTTCTATTTTCCAGTCTGCCAGAATTTTCCCAGAATCCACTGAATTTTAGATTAGATTAGATTAGATTTACAGTGTGGAAACAGGCCCTTCGGCCCAACAAGTCCACACCGACCCGCCGAAGCGCAACCCGCCCATACCCCTACATATACCCCTTACCTAACACTACGGGCAATTTAGCATGGCCAATTCACCTGACCCGCACATCTTTGGACGGTGGGAGGAAACCGGAGCACCTGGAGGAAACCCACACAGACACGGGGAGAACGTGCAAACTCCACACAGTCAGTCGCCTGAGGCGGGAATTGAACCCAGGTCCCTGGCGCTGTGAGGCAGCAGTGCTAACCACTGTGCCACCGTGCCGCCACCACGGTGGCATTTTGAAAGATTACTACCAATAATATTTCTATTATTCCTAGAACTGCCTCCTTCAAAAATCTGTGATGTAGGTCATCTGGACCGGTAAATTTTCAACTTTCAATCCAATTCATTCTTTAAACATTACCTCTTCATTAACATCAATTTCTTTCAATTCCTCATTTTCTCAAGATCCTGGTTCTTTAGTATTTTGGGGAATTTTTCTATAGTGTCCATCATAAAGATAGACATCAAGTCACTGATTTACTTCTCCACCTTTTACCTTCTCTTCATTATAATTTCTCCTGTCTCAACTTCAAATGGAACTGCACTTACCTTTGCTAACCTTTTCCTTTTCACACATCTAAAGAAGCTTTTACAATCTACCTTTGAGTTTCTTACTAGTGTGCATTCAAATTTGCATTCCCTTTCTTAATCAGTTTCTTGGTCCTCTCTGCTGGATGCTAAATTGTTTCCAATCCTCAGGCTTACCACTTTTTTGAGCAATCTTATATGTGACATCTTTGATCGAATGCAATCTTTTAAGTTATTTTGTTAGCCTTTGTTGATTCAACTTTTCTTTTGTTCTGTACAGGAATTATATATATTCATTGTACATGATGCAGCATGTTAAAATACTAGGCATTCTTGTACCCTCATGGGATATGAGCATCACTGGCTGGGCGAGCACTAAGTGCCCTTGAAAAGGTGATGGTGTGCTGACTTCTTGAACCACTGCAATCCATTTGATCTACTATCAAGTCTTGCTCAATGCACCATGGTTGACAAGTGCCTCATATTTTCATATTTTTCAGTCTTCAGATTTAAAATCATAATTTCAGAATAAATGATACCAGATTAAAACAATGTAAAATTCTATCAAATTATGATCACAATTTCCCAAAGGGTGCTTTACAACAAGTTTATTGATTAGTCCATAATCATTACATAATATTGTGAAATAATTTGATCCCGAGATAATTTTTCAAACTTCCACTCCAGAAATCCATCTCATACACACTCCAAGAGTTCATCCTCCACAGCATTAGTACTGATTAATTTTACTTATTGAAATCAACCATTAATTCTCTATTAGTGTTACATGCACCTCTAATATCCTGAATTATACCATGCTAATCTATTTGTTGCAGATGCTATTTGATGCTCAACTTTGCTTTGCTATATATTCTAATTTCATTTACTATGTTTCCACTTACTGTTTATCAATTTTGCTTCTTTCAATGTGAGCTCCCTCTCAGGTACCCGTCTGTGCCCAATGTAGATAAACCATCCCCGACAGGAAAAAGCAAATCTCCCTGTGAGGATGTTTTGTTATAGTGTCATATGGGAGACAAGGGTTCAATTCCCCAACAGGTAGTGACTGTTCTCTGTATGATTGGCTGTGTGTAAATTAGGGTATTTTTAATCAATAACAGAATCAAAGGTTATAGACAAAAGGTTGGTAAATGGATTTGAGGATTATCAGATCAGCTATGATTTCATTGATTGGCAGAACAGACTCAGTGGACTGAAAGGTCTACTTCTGCTCCTATCCTTTCACAGTCCGTTCTGCACAAATACAAGCCAAACTGGCCAGCTTGTACAAATTCTACATACCCAAGACTAGTTCTATGTTTTCAGAAATCTGATGCCCTCATAAATCAATTCTTCAGTCACATGTTCAATTCCTCAATCCTCCTATTCCCATGCTCACTATACATGACACTGAGAGTAATCCTGAGATCACTGCTATTGCTATTTCAATCTTTTTTACTAGCTCTTTAAAGCCTGCTTTAATCACCTCATGTCTCTTCCAGTCTGTGTCGTTGGTACAATGTGGACCAATTCCTCTAACTCTTCACCCTCTAACAAAAGAATGACTTGCACTTGCTCTGAGATACCCTTGGCCCAGGCACCAAGGAGGCAATGTGCCATCCTGGACTCGCATGTAATACCACAGATACATCTCTATTCAGAAGACTAATGTAGCTGCTTGTACTTGATTCTTCTTCCTCCCATCCTGTGCAGCTGAAGCAAGTATGCAATGGACCATCTAGCTGACAGCAGCCAGAGGACAACCATCCCATCACATTCATCAAAGGTCACAGCAAAGACAGCAGCCTGCTCTTACCACACCTACATTGGAAATGCACTTCACCACAGCAAACAGGTGCATTTCAAAAAGTTCAACATTGTACAATAGGGTAGCACTGGTGTTTATGTTATATTAAATAAGTTGTGTCAGTGTCACAGTAATACGTTGTTGTGCCTTATTCAGTGTGTCCTTTTTTCATATGGAGGCCTCTTAATGTTTCCCCTTTCGAAATCTATGACATTTAATGTCATGGACTAGATTACACACCTTGCCACCAGGCATGTTTGAACAGAGACAAGTAAAAATATAATAAGACCATAAGATATAGAAACAAAATTAGGCCATTCAGCCCCTCAAGTCTGCTCTGCCATTTAATCATGGCTTAAAAGTTTCTCAATCCCATTCTCCAACTTTTTTCCCGTAACCCTTGATCTCCTTGATACTCAAGAACCTATCTATTTCAGGCTTAAATATATTTAATAACCTGGCTTCCTCAGCCTTGTGTGGCAAAGAATTCCATAGATTCACCACTCTCTGGCTGAAGACGTTTCTCCTGGTCTCCATTCTAAAAGGTCTTCACTTTACTCTAAGACTGTGCCCTCACATCCTAGTCTCTCCTATGAATAGAAACATCTTTCCAATACCTACTGTGTCCAGGCCATTCAGTTTTCTGTTTGTTTCAATTAGATCTCCCCTCATCCTTCTAAACTCCATCGAGTATAGACCTAGAGTCCTCAAACGTTCCTCGTATATTAAACTTTTCATTCCTGGGACCATTCTCGCAAACCTCCTCTTAGCATGCTCCAGGGCCAGTACATCCTTCCTGAAATATGGGGCCCAAAACTGTGCATAATACTCCAAATGTGGTTTAACCAGTGCTTTATATAGCCTCAGATGTACATCCCTGCATTTATATTCATGGCTGGCTAGCCCACAACCTTTCTGTCCACTTCAAACTCAGTCCCCATATTACACAGGGAGTAAGTAAGATGTCTAATAGGATGTCTATTGAGGTTTATTTCCCATTTTAGGTCATCAGTCTGCCTCCACTGCTATATAGTAGAAAACCAGTATGAGTAAGAAGGCTAGTTTATCAGGAATTTTGTGAAAAGGCAGAAAGGAAGAAATGGGATACAATGTGAAAAGTGCACTAAGCTCATTAAGAGCACCCCAATCTCCCATCTCTCCATTATTTTACTACCTCAATACCCCTGTTTTGTGCCTTCCTTCCTGGCCTCTGAAACTGCCTTTCCAAACCCTTGCTAGGGCACCTAATTCCTTCCCATCCAAAACGCACAGGCCTGACCCGGGTGTGATGTCCATCTTGATGTGCATGTAGCCTTTTGCTGATCCTACAGTGCCCATAACGGGGTTCCATGTTCCACAAGTAGAGGCAGGAGTGCAGCCCTCAGATTCTTTAGACCATTCAGAGCATGTTATCAGTACGGGGGCAACCTTATTTAGAGTGGATCAGTTTGGAACCAATTTTTCTTCTTGGTGGTCAAGGTGGTGAGCAGTGGATTGCCTTAAAACCCAGCCTGGCTTCTTCAAGTACTGCTGGCTGCTCACTTGCAGACTGAGATGCAAGCTTCTGTTTAATTGATGACTAAGGAAGAATGTTGTGAGTTCTTAGATGCAACAATGGGTGATCCCTGGAAAAGGGTTAACACTGTTGATGTTATATTGGTGGTATGAGTGTGTACCCTCCTGGAAGTTGCTTGTTGAGTGTCAACATCCACAGTATGCACATCGGTGTCAGCCCCCAGATGTAAATCGCCTTCCATGTAACTCCTGCCTGCCTACCTGCCTTCCCTACTTAAAGAGTCTTTTGCCTCCTCTTCTTTCTCCTGGTTGATATTGTCATTCCTCTGTATGGTGACAAATTTACTGTGTCATTTTTGAGACCTTTAGCAGAACAATTGAGGCAGTGGAAATGCTTTCAACAGACTGATGGTTTACTCCAGAGTATTCTTTGTGCATGACCGACATTCTGAGGCTGTCTTCTAGCTTACTGTGAAGGTTTCTGGCTGTGCACAGCCGTGCACAAAGAGGGGAGCGCATGCCATCCAGGATCCATCTCTTCACTAATGGCCTTGACTGACCAGGCGGAACCTACCTTGAAGCACTAAGGCAAGGTGCCTGCTGCTGGATAGTGAGCACACCTTCATGAGCACACCTTGATTCTTGTGGCCAAAGATGAACTTTCAGTTAATAAACATGGCTCGCTGACTGGATGGTGACATGATGCCTATTACACCTTGTACAGACAGAAAACTGGTAATATCTCTGAGCCTCTTCGTTATCTCCACCTGGTTGCCCTCAGTCAGAATCTTATGAATTCTCTAGCCCTGTTCAACAGTGTGTTTGTCACAATCTTAATTCAGTCCTGAATGGCTGCCTAGTTGATGCTGCAAATGTTACCTGTAAACCCTTGAAAGGAACCAGCTGCTAGGAGTTAAAAGCTGCACTAATCTTCAATGTTACTGGCATAAGGTGCCTACCAATTCCCTGTGAAGGTCTGCATTAGGACACATAATTGTGTGACAGTCTCCTGGAGAGGTGTAATGTGCACAGAGACTGATATTTTTACATGCACAGTCCTGGTCCTGTAAACTCTCAGATGCACTGGGGGCCTGCATCTGCCTCTGACTTGCTATCCTTCTTCCTGTCAATGCTGCTACTCAGCTACTTGCACTTGTTCCTGTCCAGTTCTAATGCCCTCCAGTGTTTGAGGATGAAGGGTGAATGATTTTCATTGTGCAACTTCTTCTGCTTTCTATTCAAAGACCCTGTGAAATGCACCCTTTTTAGGGATTCAGACAGGTAATGCTACTTTATCGAGTGGTCCCACTGTTCCTAGGACATGATTTTCGAAACAAGTAATTTAGGAGTAGTCACTTCCCATCTCAGATGTCACCTTTCAGAATGTCAGGTTATTAAATCTGCACACTGAAAAAAACCTCCAAAGACTTATTTATTCTCCTGCAAGTCGAAACCTCTCAGTGAGCTGGCTGAGCCACATTTCAGTAATCCACATTCAATAGGTAGATTATTGATGTTCATGTAATATGGGGAATCAACCCAGTTTCAAGTGTGAATTTGGGAGACTGTGAGGGATGAGATTGAAAATCTATACTGTATATTAAATAAACTCAGGAGAGTCATAGCAGTCACTCACAAGGTTAAGCTCTAATTCTATGAGTTCATTGTCATTAAAGCTGCTTTCCACATTAATTGTGATTTATATTCGACTCTGGGATAAACTGCACCTGGGAACCAACTCAGCATTTACATTAATAAATCAGATACCCTTAATTCCCACAGCAGAATAGTAGACTCAGTTGATCAAATGTTTATAATTCTGTCATTGAGGTAGGGCCTCAAATTTATGCAGTGTAAACAACAGGAGCTAGCTATTACATCTAACCTAAATAAGCTGTAATAACAGTTTAAATCTTAAGGTAATTGGCTTTTAGCGAGTTTTGAGAAGATTTGTAGCTCAGGTTGAGGTTTTGGATGTAGGTTTGTTCACTGAGCTGAAACGTTCATTTCCAGACGTTTTGTTACCTTACTAGGTAACATCTTCAGTGGACCAATGGGCGCAAAACGCTAAAACTGGCCTGAAAATGGGAAACGAATGCCATCCAACAGAATGCCACCTGTGAACAGCTGTACTTCCTGCACGAATGCCTAAGGAAACAAGTACTACCTAAATGTCTTCATTACAAACCTCCCCTTAACACCCCATTAGCCATAAGAATAAGCAGAGCAAACGGCCGCAGAATGCTTAGAGAAATGATTAATGATGCCCACAACAGACTCCATAAATACAACCAGGAAATTTTGCAACCAAAATTTTTTGCTCAGCCATGCAACAGACCATGATTGGACAGAAACAGTACAAGAAGCCATAGATATTAGACAACAACAAACACAGAAAATGAAAAAACTAGACCTGCAGAGAAAAATAGACAAACTTACACAAAGTAACAACAATGACAACACAGAAGCATGGATAAAAAACTTGTCTGATTGACCCTTAACAGACACTGAAAAAGCTGTCTTAGTAAGAGGATTAAATTACAACTGCCAGAAACAAGAAAGAATTCTTAGCAGCATTAGAAACAACACTAAAAGACAACCAACTCACAGAGGAAACCCGACAATCCATCAGACAAGTAGTTGCACCAACATTAAGCAGAAAAAAGGAAGGAAACACACTCAATATGCAAGAAAGGAAAGCACTGGAAAGACTAAAAAAAATAAAAACATTGTTATCCTACCTGCAGACAAAGGACACTTGACAGTCATTCTAAATCGAAGAGACTACTTTGTAAAAGCAAAAAACAACACTTACCAACAAGTGGCGATAGACCCAAACCCACACTAGAGAACCGAATCACAGCCCTACTCAAAAAACTTCAGAAATCTGGACAAATAAATAAGACTGACTTCCAAAAAATGAAACCAGATGGATCCAACACACCACGCTTCTACGGATTACCCAAAATTCACAAACCAGGAGCCCCCCTCAGACCCATAATCTCGCTACCAGGAACACCAACTTACAGATTGGCCAAGGAGCTACACCAAAGACTAAAACACTTAGTAGAAGGCTCATGCCACTCCATCCACTCCACCCAAGAATTCCTGAAGACCAAAGACACTAAGATAGAAGAGGATGAGATAATGGTCTTCTTTGATATAACAGCCCTGTTTACTTCAATCAACATTAACCTGGCCAAGGAAACACTGACTACACTATTAGAAGACCCAAAGATGCATACACCAAATACAACTAACTTCATCAACAAGGTGAATATCATCAAGCTAGTGGACCTATGCCATAACACCCACTTCACCTTCAACAACAAAACTTATAGACAAACCAATGGAACACCCATGGGATCACGGATATCAGGGTTCTTAGCAGAGGCAGTAATGCAGACTTGAACAAACAGCTCTGCCAACCATCCAACCCAAATTCTGGGTCCGCTATGTGGATGACACCTTTGTCATCACTAAATGAAACAAGTTAGAGGAAACCTTCAAGACCATCAATAATACCCTTACTGGCATAAAATTCTCTAAAGAGGAGGAAAACAACAACAAACTACCATTCCTAGATGTCGCAGTAAAGTGAACAGCCAATGGGGAGCTTCAAACCAGTGTCTACAGGAAAACAACACATGTGGACCAAATATTGAACTACAGAAGCAATCATCCCAACATCCACAAGCAAAGCTGCATCAGAACATTATTTCAATGAGCCAACACACACTGCAGCACAGAGGAACTATGCAGAGCAGAGGAAAATCGCTTATATAGTGTATTAAATAAAAATGGGTACCCAATGAACACAGTCCACCGATTTCTCAGCAACAAACCCAAACAAACAGACAAAACATGTCCAGAAACCCTAGCCACTCTCCCCTACATCAACAACATCTCAGAAATGACTGCCAGACTACTCAGACCCCTTGGCATCATGATAGCCCACAAACCCGCCAATACACTAAAACAGCAGCTAATGAACTTGAAAGACCCTATACAGACAATGAGCAAAACTAACGTCACTTACAAAATACCATGCAAGGACAGTAACAAACACTACATTGGACAAACAGGCAGAAAACTAGCCACTAGGATACATGAACACCAACTAGCCACAAAAAGCCATGACCCTCTCTCACTAGTATCCTCACATGTGGATGGGGAAGGACACCACTTCGACTGGAACAATACATCCATCCTAGGACAAGCCAAACAAAGACACACACGAGAATTCCTAGAAGCATGGCATTCCAACCGGAACTCTATCAACAAACACATTGAGTTAGTCCCCATCTACCACCCCCTGAGAAAAGGAACAGGGGGTGACTTCACTACAGGAAATAACATCACCATAGGAAATGACATCACCAACCCAAAGAAACCCAAACATATAAATAAAAAGCAGGAATTTTCAGCATTGCTTCGCCTGAGGCTCACTGAAGATAACACCTCGTAAGGTAATGAAATGTCTGGAAATGAACCTTTCAGCTCAGTAAGCAAACCTACATCCTACATCCAACATCCATAATTGGCTTTATTGAATTTACTGCTTTAGCGAATGATGCAATACAAAGTGACATCAGTTCAGACTTTTAGGAAGCTCTGTTTAGGTAGCTGAATGGACACAAAAGGCAAATTTCAAAAATGCCATCATCTGGTTTCTTCCCACAATCCAAAGATGTGCAGATTAAGTGGGTTGGCTATGCTAAATGTGTTGGTTAGATACATTAGTCTGGAGTAAATGTAGAGTAGTAAGGGAATGGGTCTGGGTGGATTACTCCTCAGAGGGTTGGTGTGAACTTGTTGGGCCGAAGGGTCTGTTTCCACACTGTAGGGATACTATGGTCCTATGAAAATTTCTGTTGTTTCAAAGCTGCAGCTATCCATTGAATGGTAAGTTATTTAGCAAATGGCATGTGATCATATGAAACTAAAATTGGACAAAACAGATATTCTGGGGCATGGTAGGTGTCTTACAAAAGTGTCTTTTATAAGGTGAAACATCTCGCTGGGGCCAAAATTTCTCCAAAGAAAAACCCAACACATGGCAGACATAACCAGAAACTCTTAAGATTCGGTCCTCTGTTTGTCTTCATGAAGAAAGATAAGAAAAACCACATACACACTAGAGAATCATGGGTTCGTGAGTATGAAGGATTATAAGAAATCAGTATCAGTAAAAAGGTACTATATGAGAAATTAATGTGACTAAGTTGATAATTTCCCTGACCTTGATAATCCACCTCCCAAAGTGGTGAAAAAGGTGGCTGTAGAGACGGATGCATCGGTGGTCATTTTTCAAAATTCTGTAGATTTTGGAAGAATTCCTGCAGCTTGTCAACTATCGAATGTAACCCCACTATTTAAGAAAGAAGGTAAAGAGAAAATTGAGAACAATATATCTGTTTGTTTTAAGTGAGTAATCGAGAAAACATTAGAATCTATTACAAAGAATTGGTGACTGGACACATAGAGTCAATGGGAAAATATATTCGTCAAATCTGTTTGGAGTTTTTAAAAGGATGTAATTAGCAACATGTAAAAGGGATAAATGTGGATGTAGACTCTTTGGATATTCAGATTGCTTTTGATAAGATTTCACACATTAGTAAACAAAACAAGAGTGCATGAACACAGGTAATATATCAGCAAGTTCATAATGAACAGAAAGCAGAGAATAGAAATAAACAAGATATCCGGCTGTGACTAGTGGGGTAACACAAGGATAAATGCTGAGAGCTGTGCTGTTCACTATTTATATCAACGATTTGGATCTGGGAACCAAATATAACGTTTCCAAAGTTTACTGATGTCACAAGTCTCGGTGGGAGCATAAGTTGTGAAGAGGATACAAGGAAGTTTCAAAGAGGTTTAAAAGAAGGGGCTGCATGAATAGGCAAGAACAGGACAAATGCAACATAATGTAGAAAAATGTGATGTCATCCACATTGATAGGAAAATCAGAAATGCAGTGTGCTGTTTAAATGGTAAAAGGTTAGGAAATGTCTATATCTTAAAGGACATGGATACCCTCATGTATAAATTATGCCAGTACAGCAAGTCATTTAATTGTAAGAAGGCTTGACTGGAGGAGCAAAGAAGTCTTTCTGCAATTGTATAGAACATTGCTGAGAATGTACCTGGAGCATTGTGATTGACTTTGGTCTGCCTTCCAACACAAAGGAGAAATAGTTTCTAATCACCATGTTCAGAGATGTTTTACACACCACCAGTGCAGTGGCCTTGAACCACTCCCTCTTGGCTCAGAAGTAGGGACACTAACTAAACATACATATGCCATACCTGGTACTCAAAGAAGGTTCATCAGACTGATCCCTGGGACTGTAGGATTGGCCAATGAAGAGAGACTGAGGATACTGGGTCTATAGAGTTTAAAAGAAATTTTATTTATGGAAAAGCCTTTCTTACAGGACTTGATAGAGTAGATGCACAAAGGATTTTTCCGTTGTCTTGTCTTGAACATTCTCTTCTCAAAGCATAAAAATAACTTTCTGCCCTCACACTGTCAGGAAAAGAATCAAAGTCAACAGGTTTCAACACAGCAATGTACCAATCTTCCAAGTTCAAAGGGAACATGCTTGAGGATATTTGTGCAATCTCCAAATCATCTGAATTTGTGAATCAGAGGTTTGAGGGAGATGGTGGATGTAAATGTATGCAAAAACATGTAATATTAATAATTATGGAGAAAATCTTGAGTGAGAAAATGTACGATAGCATAAGGATCTGGAAGTGTTAAACTGAGGATTCCCTGAAGCACCAATCACTATGATGATGTCTTATGGACTTGATAGGGACAACAGGTTAGAATCTCAGAGGAATCTCAGAGGATGATACAGTGGCACAGTAGTTAGCACTGCTGCCTCACAGAGCTAAATACCTGGGTTCAATTCCAGCCTTGGGCAACTGTCTGCATGGAGTTTCCTCTGGGTTCTCTGGTTTTCTCACACATGGGTAGACTGGTCATGCAAAATTCTCTAATGTCAGGGATGTGTAGGCTAGGAGAATAGCCCGGTAAACACGAGGTTAAGGTGTCTGGATGGGAAGCTTTTTGGAGGATTGATGTGGACTCCATGAGCCAAATAGCCTCTTTCCGCATTGTAGAGATTCTATGAAAAAGACCTAACCTCAGATGCTCTTTATAGTCTCTTTAACAATGTTCATAATAATCATATCAGTGTAACTTATATTTAGTTACTAACATGCAATTAAGTTACTAAGATGCAACCTCAAGTTTGAGAGGAAACTTAAGTTGTTTTTCTCCACCACACCAGACTAAATGGGCCCTGTACACCCCTGTTCTAACTGAGAATGGTGTCAGCAAACCTGTTCCCTTCAGCGCAAAGTGCTAGCTTTGTACAATAATCTGCAATGAGGATTGCTTGTAAAACAACTAAAAGAAATGTCTTTGTTCAGAAGATGATGAATTTTTGAAATTCTCTACCTTACAGGGCTATGGATGATCAATCATCAGATATATTTAAGGCAGTGATTAATTGGTTCTAAAATATTATAGATAGCAAGGGTTATGCTGGTAGTGCAAGAAAATAGCATTGAAGTAGAAGGCGAACCAAGATCTTTAATCGCTGAGCAGCTTCAAAGTCCCAAATGACATATTGCTGCGCCTATTTTATATGATGTGGAGGTGCCGGAGTTGGACTGGGGTGGACAAAGCTAAAAATCACACAACACCAGGCTATTTTATAGATTCTCATGTTCCCAATTAGCATCATTAAATTTACCTTGAACCTGTCTGTTCATTCCACAATTAGTCTATCTCTGCGATGCCTACCATTGTGCTCCTCAGACTTCACTATACTTTACATCATTTTCAAATTGTGCCCTGAACAACTCAGTCTAGTCTATTAATCTAAATCAAGAAAAGCAGTGGTCTTAACAATGCCTGGGAACCTTACTATGCCATCCCCTAGTCCAATAAAGAACCATTCCTTGATTCCTGTTTCCTGTCACTCACCCAACTAATTATATGCAATAATATGCACAGTAAGTGCTTGAGAAGATACTTTCAAAACATCAGTAAGCTGTTGCAGGAAATTGGTAAAAAAAAAATTAAATTAGTTCCTTTTCATTTAATTTTTTTTTCATTTAAATCAAAACTTCATTTTAAGCCTAATTTATAAAAGAAGTTGCCTGAGTCAGGAGGACACAAGTGTTTTAAAAATAGGCCCACTTCACATTGCTCCATTCCCATGTCTTCACAGATATATTTTTATATATAGCACCAACACTTGAAAATATATCTGTGCTGGAAAGGCTTTGCAAATTCCATTTGCCAAATCAAATTATCCAAATATTCCTACAGAATTGTTTAGTAATCCTTTAAAAATTACTTCTCTAGATGTTTGCCTATATTCTCTCAATTGCAACAAAAACTGTTTTGAATTAAACCAGAAGCTTCTACAATGTACATATTTGATTAAAAACAGTCCTTATAATTCTAGCATTGTATTATAATAGATTAATAATATTATATTTTCTGATTAACATTATGTTTGAATATTTTAATTAACCTGTTCAGACAAGTCACACTTCTGAAGTATGTAAAACATTGGTATCAACACTGATTTTAAAAAAATCTCTTCCAGAATGCATAAAATGTCAGAAATGGGCCCTATTGCTTCTCCAGTTCCTGGGTCCTTTATAGGCCAGAATTAAAAATGCTGGAAAACATTTTCCAGACAAGGTGAGGAACTTGGTCTGATAAATAACTATGTCTAGAGCATCAATGTTATTCCAACCTTTACAGACCTGCCTGACTTGCTGAACACTTCAGGCATTACTTCTTTCTGTTTCAGATTTCTAGGAACTCCAATTTTGAAGCAGAGTCATATTGAACGCTAAACAGTAACTCTGCTTCTCACTTGTCAGGTGCTGCTTGTTATGGACCAGGCCAAACCCCCTCAAAATATCTTAAGAAGGCAGCCTAGACCTTAACTTTTTCTTACATAAAGGCAAATGTGAAGTGGGTGTTCCAGGTGTGACGCACCTGGTCAACCACTCTGCTTTAAGCAAAACAGAATTTATTTAAACACAAACATTGAATCACAAACAAAAGGAAATATAGTCTATTGGAAAATGTAACCCATCTGATACAGCAACCTCACAAATTAACTGTTCCAATATAGTAACATCCCATAAGCACATCCCTTGGCAAAAAGGTAAATTCATACACAGCTTCTTACAAACGAGGGGTGGGGGGGTCAACAACCAGAGAGAAAGGTCAGAGAAGATCAGAGGATTCCTTTTCTGAAGCTTGCAACAGTTCTGGATTCCAACATCTTGTGACTGTTACAGCAGAGAAAAAAACTAGAGACATCCTGAAATGGCAGAACTGGTCACTCCACATCCATTGTTTCGCTGTTTCTCCATAGACTCTTAGATATCTCTGTCTTTAAGTTCCCTCTTCAAAAAAAACAAGGACAAAATAACCTTTTTAAAGTGACAGCATCATCACATTGCCATACTTGTTAAGTTTCTCTCTCTGTTTTTGATCTTAAATTACAATGTTAACTTAAGAATCATCACACAATTGTTTCTGTTTAAGATATGCTATCTGCAGATTATTTTCCTGTCTTTAAACTATGTGTATTATTTCTGGAATGCTGTTTTGTGGTTTTATTTAAATAGTTGTTTAATTATTATTAATAATTGATAATTGTTTAAATAGTTTCAAAATAAATACTTGCAAAAAGCTGCCAAATGATTTATGATTCATGAAGGCTGTGGAAAGGTTCAGAGTTTTGTTATATACATTAAGTAATTATTAATGAAGGAAAGTGGATTCAATTTTCCAAATGCTGAAGATACTGTAAGAACAAATTGCCAGAACAGTTCTTCAAATACCACGTAATTTTGCGGCATACTATATTCCAAATCCAAGCAAATTCTGATCAGCAAAACTAATATTAGTTCACTGCATTAATCAGTCAAAAAACAAATTTTTCTTTTCACAGGTGCTGGCAAATTTCTACCAGCAATGAGCAAAACAACTAAAACAGTTGACTGGAATTAATTTTATTAGATTTTTAAGCATCAAGGAATGGTGTTTCTGCTGAGGGTTGAATCATTCAATTCTCTTGTTTTACTCCTTAATTGGTTTCAATTGACCATTCGTAAAGACCACTAACACTGAACCAATGTCATCTCAAGTACCTGTGTACATGAGACTGACAGCAATGTCATGAGCCATTTTAAGTAAGTACAATTATCAGAAATTGGGATCATGGCCAGTTTAGTAAACACGGGTGAAGGGACTTCTGAATTAGTGTAATATTCAAGTGCAAAGGAGCCAGTTAGAGTTAAGTAGATTATTTAATTTGATTCCAAATGTAGCCCAAACTCAAGGCCCATAACCTCTGATTTCAGGATTCATACTCCATATTTTGCATTTCGGACTGTAGAAGCGGCAGGCACAGTTAATCCTGCAAAAGTGCATTTTGGCTGGAATATTGATGACCCCATTCCAAGCCGAGTAAAATAACATCAATGTTATGGGGATCTCAAGGCTGTGAAAAAAAGTGCAGGCTACAAAAAGGAGATTATGGCATCATCAACAAAGATAGAGGGTATAAAAGTTTGGGATGATAGGTGCACCTGCCATTTTGGAATGTGTGGAAAACAATATATTTAACTAAAGCAGGCCTTTTCAAAATTTGAGTAACGTACTACTTACATAACTTACAATGTATAAATATGAGGTTTCTTGCTGAGGGAAGAGTTCTCTTTCAGAATTATTCTGATTTGGAGATGCCGGTGTTGGACTGGTGTGTACAAAGTTAAAAATCACACAACACCAGGTTATGGTCCAACAGGTTTAATTGGAAGGGTAAAAACAATGACTGCAGATGCTGGAAACCAGATTTTGGATTAGAGGTGCTGGAAGAGCACAGCAGTTCAGGCAGCATCCAAGGAGCAGCAAAATCGATGTTTTCAGCAAAAGCCCTTCATCAGGAATAAAGGCAGAGAGCCTGAAGCATGGAGAGGTAAGCTAGAGGAGGGTGGGGGTGGGGAGGAAGCACACTAGCTTTCGGAGCGCTGCTCCTTCATTAGGTAGTAGTGGAGGGCTCAATCCTAACACACAAGAATTTATAGCAAAAATTTACAGTGTGATGTAACTGAAATTATACATTGAAACATTGTTTGTCTTTAAGTCTTTCATCTGTTAGAATACAGTAATAGTTTCACTTCTTTCATGTGTAAATCACAAAACCTTTTTTAAAAAAAGTTACATTCTCGGGTTAACTGTTAACAATGGTGATAGCTAGACAATATGTTGAAGGTATTGCCCCACTATGTTCCCTGTCTATGCCATGATGTTTAGATTGATTCTAATCTATAAAGTGAGATAACGGAGTTTTACATAAATTCATGAAGTTTTTGAGCTCAGAGTTCTACATGAATGCATGCAATTTTTGAGCAAAGTATAATGTAACCCTGCAAGTACAAAAATTCACCCCACAAAATATATGTGTGTATGTGGGTCTTTGTCTGTGTGTGTCTGTCTGTCTGGGTTGGGGGTTGTGTGAGAAAGTGTATGTGTGTGTGTGTGTGTGTGTGTGTGTGTGTGTGTGTGTAGTGAGTTCAGAGCGTCTTAAGTCTGTAAGGGGTGCATGTGTGAGTGTGGGAGCGTGTGTGTCTGTAAGGGTGTGTGTGAGAGTGTCTGTGTGTGCGTCTGTGTGTATGTGTGTCTGTGTGTGTGAGAGTGTGTGTGTATAGGAGTATCTGTGTGTGTGTATAGTGCAATGGTGGTCACCTGTAATGTGACATGAACCCAAGGTCCACCATACATAGATGTGGACATAGACACCACCATTACGTGTGGGGACACCTCCCACCTTGTACATGGCAGATACTCATATGACTCAGCCAACGTTGTCTATCTTATACGTTGCAGGCAAGGATGCCCGGAGGCATGGTACATTGGGGAAACCGAGCAAAGGCTACGACAACGGATGAATGGGCGCCACACAACAATCAACAGACAGGAGGGTTCCCTCCCAGTTGGGGAACACTTCAGTGGTCCAGGACATTCAGCCTCGAACCTTCGGGTGACCATCCTCCAAGGTGGACTTAGGGACAGCCAGCAGAGAAAAGTGGCCAAGCAGAGGCTGATAGCTAAGTTTGGTACCCATAGGGAGGGCCTCAACCGGGACCTTGGGTTCATGTCACATTACAGGTGACCATCATTGCACTATACACACACACAGATACTCCTACACACACACTCTCTCACACACAAACAGGCACTCCTATACACACATACACACAGACGTGCACACAGACAGCCACACACACCCTTACAGACACACATGCTCCCACACTCACACATGCACCCCCCTCACAGACTTAAGACACTCTACACTCACTACACACACACACATACACTTTCTCACACTCACAACCCCCAACCCAGACAGACACACACACACACGCAAACAGACAAAGACCCATATGCACACATATATTTTGTGGGGTGAATTTGTATTTGCAGGGTTACATTGTACTTTGCTCAAAAACTGCATGCATTCATGTAGAACTCTGAGCTCAAAAACTGCATGAATTTATGTAAAACTCCGTTATCTCACTTTTTAGATTAGAATCAATCTAAACATCATGGCATAGACAGGGAACACAGGGGGCCAACACCTTCAACATATTGTCTAGCTATCACCATTGTTAACAGCTAACCCGAAAATGCAACTTTTTTAAAAAAAGATTTTGTGATTTACACATGAAAGAAGTGAAACTATCACTGTATTCTAACAGATGAAAGGCTTAAAGACAATCAATGTTTCAATGTATAGTTTCAGTTACGTCACACTGTAAATTTTTGCTGTAAATTCTGTGTGTTAGGATTGAGCCCTCCACTATCACCTGATGAAGGAGCATCGCTCCGAAAGCTAGTGTGCTTCCAATTAAACCTGTTGGACTATAACCTGGTGTTATGTGATTTTTAATTTAGAATAATTCTGAGATGGCTCACCCCCAAGGTTAGAAAATTAAATCATCATAACCTGGACCTGAGACTCCTGAGATTATCCAGTACAATAAACTATCACAACAGAAGTAAGAAATGTTAATCAAATTTAAAACTCCAATCTTCAATGGATGGCAATGCCTTCCAATTTCCCAGATGTCATGAGAATTTTTCCAAATTTATTTTATAACTGACTTGGTTCGAATTTTAAGATTAGATTTCAATGCTCTATATTAACCTATTACAGTGAACCATTGTTCCCCATATACACTGTCAATTCCTTATTTAAAAACATCTCAATCAATTTTATCAGAATTACTGCAATTCAACAACTTGTTTGCATAGCCAGCTGATTTTATGAGGGCAAAAATATTATTCAAATGTCCTAATTAGTTGAGGCTCATTCATGATTCTATTGTCCCATCTCAAATGAGGCAAAGACTATTTCATATCAGAGTGTAATTTGATTTCATCACCTGAAGATTGACATTGGATTTTTTAAAAACCCTGAATAGATGTAAGCAGGTTTATCACTGCTTTCCCTAAATGGGAACCTTTATGCAATTATTCACCGATTAATTGCCTACAAAATATTTTGGACAAAGTACGTTGACTTTCTCAGGATGATGTGCAAATGTGAGCTAATCAAAGCTAACTTTTGAAAATGACCCTAGATTGTTGAACTTCCAAAAGGTCATGCAACCACCTAAGCTTTGTGTGCCTTTACCAAGGATATGTCTTAGCAGAAGACCACCAACAATGGTGACAGAAAGCAGCTGCCCTCTCAACCTCCATCCTGTTTGCTGAATTTGGTCAATGTTCCTGCAAACAGACAGAAAACTTTTAAATGCTTCTGTCTCCACAGAAACATTTTGAAAGTAAGGAGGATATACCAATAATGACTTTTAAAACAATTACCTCAGCTGAATAGCAAAGCTTTTGGGATCTACAACCAATGAACTTCTCACTTTCTCCTACAACCAATGAACTCTTATCTGTCTTTATTCACTTTTTGAATCTTAACTAAAATTAATACCCTTCGCTCTGTAACTTGTATTTTTAGGTGCATGAATCACATGTGTGTATTTTCATGCTAACAATGAAAGTCATGACATTTTCATATTTTTCGCCGGCTAGTTATCAGTATTTCTACTATTTGATGCATGCTGAAAAGCTGTAGCGATTTCTTCTAGAGGACGAAGTGAAGTGCAGCATAAAGGAGGGTTGACCTAGACATAGTTAGATATGACAGAGTGGTTACAGATGAGCTGCAGTGGACGTGTGATAATGGTGGTGAAACAGATAAGTATGGCATACAATGACAACAGATCACCTGGCAGGAGTTGCTACAAATAGCAGCAACAGCAGCAAGAGTTTAGCAAAATATAACTTACCCCTTATTTGTGTAGGGTTGACTTATAATTTATAATTTTGACTTGATAAAGGAAGTATGGAATTAAACTAAATTTACTTTAATTGGGATTAGTTGTGAAATACACTTGTAAAGAGGAATAGCCATATGGCCTCTGTCAAAATTAAGGTAATGGGTTCATAGTTTTATGCTTCTTTATATGATGCAACTTAACGTAAAGTTAGACTAACAAATGTAATACATTTGAGGTAAAATGCTTTTCTTCAAAGACATAGCTATGTTTTGAATTGGTTTCATTTTGTACCTTGCCGTATATAACAAGTCTCCAGGAAAAGAAGCCAATTTAGCTTGATCAAAGTTCCCTTGTTATTCATCTTATATTAAATTTGGGTGTTTGAGTATAAAATGTGAAGTTTATTTTGATTAAAACCATGTGGTTTTATTTTCTTAGCAAGTACTTGAGATTTCAAATTTTATGTATTTTTAAATAGAATTATTAGTCTCTAACTAAATTACACTTCAAGAGGCAATCTTGGGGGTTGGCCAGGAATGTGACATGAAATTTAAATGCAATGAACACTCTCATAGTATTGAATTAATATCTTTAATTTCAGTCATTTTAATTTCAATGATGGGGAAGCTTCTAGATATAATTATTTGGAATAGAATTAGTAGTTACATGAAAACAGTAAGTTATCAGGAAGAGACAGCATGAATATCTAAAGGGGAAATCACGTTTAACTAACTTGGAGTTTTTTGAAGAGGCAACAAAAAGGCTTAATGAGGGTAACATTTTTGATGTTGGGCACATAGACTTTCAGAAGGCCTTTGATATGGTACCACACAACAGATTTGTGAGGAAAGTTATAGTTCATGGGATAAAAGGGTCAGTAACAATATGGATGCAACATTGGCTGGGCAATATGAAACAGGTAATAATGGGTATTAGATGTTTTTCAGACTGGAGCAAGGTTTGTAGTGGCGATCCCCAAGGATGAATACTGGGGCACTTGCTTGTCTTGATATATTCTAATGATCTATATCTTTGTGTGCAAGGCGCATTTTTCAAAGTTGGCAAGATTTCAAATAATGGTAAATTGAAAGGAAGACATAGAACATAGACATAGAACATAGAACAATACAGCACAGAACAGGCCCTTTGGCCCACGATGTTGTGCCGAACATCTATCCTAGATTAAGCACCCATCCATGTACCTATCCAATTGCCGCTTAAAGGTTGCCAATGATTCTGACTCTACCACTCCCACGGGCAGCGCATTCCATGCCCCCACCACTCTCTGGGTAAAGAACCAACCCCTGACATCTCCCCTATACCTTCCACCCTTCACCTTAAATTTATGTTCCCTTGTAACACTCTGTTGTATCCAGGGAAAAAGTTTCTGACTGTCTACTCTATCTATTCCTCTGATCATCTTATAAACGTCTATCAAGTCACCCCTCAGCCTTCGCCGTTCCAATGAGAAAAGGCCGAGAACTCTCAACCTATCCTCGTACGACCTATTCTCCATTCCAGGCAACATCCTGGTAAATCTTCTCTGCACCCTCTCCAAAGCTTCCACATCTTTCCTAAAGTGAGGTGACCAGAACTGCACACAGTACTCCAAATGTGGCCTAACCAAAGTCCTGCATAGCTGCAACATCACTTCACGACTCTTGAATTCAATCCCTCTGCTAATGAACGCTAATACACCATAGGCCTTCTTACAAGCTCTATCCACCTGAGTGGCAACTTTCAAAGATCTATGTACATAGACCCCAAGATCCCTCTGTTCCTCCACCTGACTAAGAACCCTACCGTTAACCCTGTATTCCGCATTCTTATTTGTTCTTCCAAAATGGACAGCCTCACACTTGGCAGGGTTGAACTCCATCTGCCACTCCTCAGCCCAGCTCTGCATCATATCTAAGTCCCTTTGCAGCCGACAACAGCCCTCCTCACTGTCCACAACTCCACCAATCTTCGTATCATCTGCAAATTTACTGACCCACCCTTCGACTCCCTCATCCAAGTCATTAATAAAAATTACAAACAGCAGAGGACCCAGAACTGATCCCTGCGGAACTCCACTTGTAATTGGGCTCCAGGCTGAATATTTACCATCTACCACCACTCTCTGACTTCGACCGGTTAGCCAGTTTTCTATCCAATTGGCCAAATTTCCCTCTATCCCATGCCTCCTGACTTTCCGCATAAGCCTACCATGGGGAACCTTATCAAATGCCTTACTAAAATCCATGTACACTACATCCACTGCTCTACCCTCATCCACATGCTTGGTCACCTCCTCAAAGAATTCAATAAGACTTGTAAGGCAAGACCTACCCTTCACAAATCCGTGCTGGCTGTCCCTAATCAAGCAGTGTCTTTCCAGATACTCATAAATCCTATCCCTCAGTACCTTTTCCATTACTTTGCCTACCACAGAAGTAAGACTTACTGGCCTGTAATTCCTGGGGTTATCCCTATTCCCTTTTTTGAACAGGGGCACAACATTCGCTACTCTCCAGTCCCCTGGTACCACCCCCGTTGACAGTGAAGACGAAAAGATCATTGCCAACGGTACTGCAATTTCCTCTCTTGCTTCCCACATAATCCTAGGATATATCCCGTCAGGCCCGGGGGACTTGTCTATCCTCAAGTTGTTCAAAATGTCCAACACATCTTCCTTCCTAACAAGTATCTCTTCTAGCTTACCAGTCCGTTTCACACTCTCCTCTTCAACAATACGATCCCTCTCGTTCGTAAATACTGAAGAAAAGTACTCATTCAAGACCTCTCCTCTCTCTTCTGACTCAATACACAATCTCCCACTACTGTCCTTGATTGGACCTACCCTCGTTCTCGCCATTCTCATGTTTCTCACATACGCATAAAATGCCTTGGGGTTATCCTTGATCCTATCCGCCAAGGATTTTTCATGCCCTCTCCTAATCCCTTTCTTCAGGTCCCTTCTGGCTATCCTGTATCCCTCCACTGCTCTGTCTGAACCCTGTTTCCTCAACCTTATGTAAGCCTCCTTCTTCCTCTTTACTAGACATTCAATCTCCCTTGTCAACTAAGGCTCCCTCACACGACCATTTCTTTTCTGCCTGATAGGTACATACATATCAAGGACACGTCGTATCTGCTCCTTGAAAAAGTTCCACATTTCCACCACATCCTTCCCTGACAGCCTATGCTCCCAACTTATGCTCCTCAAATCCTGTCTTACAGCATCGTAATTTCCCTTCCCCCAATTGTAAAATCTACCCTGTTGTGCACACCTATCTCTCTCTCCATAACCAAGGTGAAAGTCACAGAATTGTGGTCACCATCACCAAAATGTTCACCCACTAACAAGCCCATCACTTGTCCCGGTTCATTACCGAGTACCAAATCCAATATGGCCTCCCCTCTGGTTGGACAATCTACATACTGAGTTAGAAAAGCTTCCTGGACACACTGCACAAACACCGCCCCATCCAATCTACTTGATCTAAAGAGCTTCCAATCAATATTTGGGAAGTTGAAGTCACCCATGACTACGACCCTGTGGCTTCTGCACCTTTCCAAAATCTGTTTCCCAATCTGTTTCTCCACATCTCTGCTGCTATTGGGGGGCCTATAGTAAACACCCAACAAGGTGACTGCACCTTTCCTATTTCTGACTTCAGCCCATACTACCTCCAAAGGCAGATCCCCCTCAAACTTTCTTTCTGCAGCCGTTATACCATTTCTAATTAGCAATGCCACCCCCCCTCCTTTTTTACCACCCTCCCTAATCTTACTGAAACATCTGTAACCAGGAACCTCCAACAACCATTCCTGTCCTTCATCTATCCACGTTTCCGTGATGGCCACAACATCGTAGCCCCAGGTACCGATCCACGCCTTAAGTTCACCCACCTTATTTCTGATACTCCTTGCGTTGAAGTATATGCACTTGAGCCCATCTCTGTGTCCGCAAGTATTCCCTGTCAGTGCTACCTTCTCCACAGCCTCCCTACATTCTTGGACATCCTGACAAACAGCTAGCTTACTTGCTGGACTACAAGTCCGGATCCCATCCCCCTGCCAAGGACAGTGTAGAACTTCAAAAGAATATAGGCAAGCTGATGGAATGGGCAGGTATGTGGCAGATGAGCTTCAAAGAGGAGATGATCCATTTTTGTAGGAAAAGTATTGAAATACAATGTAAAATTGAGGGTATACTTCAAAGGAGTGAGTGCAGCAGCACGGTCATAGAGTCATAAAGTCGTACAGCATGGAAGCAGACCATTTGGTCCAAATCATCCAAGCTGATCAGACAACCCTATCTGATCTAGTCCCATTTACCAGCATTTGGCCCATATCAGTCCAAAGCCTTCCTAATCATGTACCCATCCAGATGCCTTTACATTGTATCCACCTCCACACACTTTCTCTGCCAGCACATTACATACACACACACCCTCTGCATGAAAAAAGCGACATCAATATGTGCATAGATCATGAAAGTGCTAGGACAGGCAGAGATAAGAGTAAATAAAACGTATAGTATTCATGGTTTTATTAATAGAGTACCAGAGCTAGGAGATGACGTTGAACTTGTACAAGACACTTGTTAGATTTTAACTGGTGTACTGTGTACAGTTCTGGTTGCCATGTTATAGAAAGGATGTGAATGCTTTAGAGAGAGAGTGCAGGTATAATTTACAAGAATTGTTCCAGGATTAAGGAACTTCAGTTAGGAGGATACATCATTGGAGAGAAGGAGGCTAAGAGAAGATTTGATAGAATCTTTTAAAATAATGGGCAGAATAGTTGGAGGAAATAGTGAAAAACTGTTCCCACACAGAAGAAACAAAAACAAGAACAAGGTGGTATAGATTTACAAACAAAGCAAGATTGAAGTGAGGAAAACTTAACTCAGCAAGTAGTTCGAGTATGGAGTGAACTGCTTGGAGGTAGTGTCGAGGTAGGTACAATTGAGGCATTCAAGAGTACACTAGATAGTTATTTGGATTAAAATAATTTACAAGGATGTGGGAGGACAAGGTGGATATTGCCCCCCAGTGATGATGTTCATTGATATGATGGACCAAATGGCTTCTTTCTATGCCGAAACACATCTGTGATTCTGTGAAGTGATAAAATATTCAGGAATACATTCAATAATAAGAATGGTCAACACTAAGATTGATAATCCAGCAGTTCAACTCACATATTGGCTTGTTTGTAATTCTCAACCTTTTATTTGGGATTTGGGGGTAATCAGTGTCAACAATCAGATTAACTAAGACTGGAAGATGCAGTACCCTTTAGATCGATTGGTGGATTGGCTATTAATTTAAAATCTGTGATTAGTTCTATTTTGCTTTTGAATATTTAGAATCTTGAAAATATAACAGATTTAGAGTCATTGAGCCATCGGGATGTACAGCACAGAAACTGATCCTTCGGTCCAACATGTCCATGCCAACTAGATATCCTAACCTAATTTAATCCCATTTGAGAACACTCGGCCCATATCCCTCCAAACCCTTCCTATTTATATACCCATTCAGATGCCTTTTAAATGCTGTAATTGTATCAGCTTCCAACACTTCCTCTGGCAACTCATTCCATACACGCACACCCCTCTGCGTGAAGAAGTTGCCCCTTAGGTCCCTTTTATATCTTTCCCCTCTCACCCTAAACCTATGCTCTCTAGTTCTGGACACCCCACCCCAGGGAAAAGATATTTATCCTATCCATGCCCCTCATGATTTTATAAACCTCTATAAAGTCACCCCTCAGGCCTTGATGCTCCAGGGAAAACAGTTCCAGTCTATTCAGCCTCTCCCTATAGCTCAGATCCTCCAACCCTCATAACATCCTTGTAAGTCTTTTCTGCAGTCTTTCAAGTTTCACAACATCCTTCCAATAGAAAGGAGATCAGAATTGCACGCAATATTCCAAAAGTGGCCTAACTAATGTCCTATGCAGCCACAATATGACTTCTCAACTCTTATACTTAATGCTCTGACCAATAAAGGAAAGCACACCAAATGCCTTCTTCACCATCCTATCTACCTGCGACTCTATTTTCAAGAAACTAAGAACCTGCTTCAAGGTCTCTTTCTTCAGCAACATTCCCGAGGACCTTACCATTAAGTGTATAAGTCTTTATAAAATGGTAAACACAGGGAAATGTGGGGGCTGACATAAATCAGCGGGAGTTTGATTAATTGTAAAGCCCAGACTGAAGGCTGTCAAACACCTTCGTATCTGAGATGTGAGATAATGAGATAATAAACACTCCGACATGTTACTCACCTTACATGAGTTTGCAAGTTCTCTAGTTGTGCTAGACTTCTTTATTACAACTGAATGCTAGGCTTGTTCATGAACAAGCCATTCTTCTTGGGCTCTATCACAGTCACAATAGCCAAAAAGAAATCCATCTATGGATAATCTTTCACTTTAGGTTAATTTGCATTTCAGCTGCCAGAGGGTGTTATTGAGCACACATACAGATAAATCTACTAAGTCTGAAAATCTAAAATAACACAATGTTGGAAACATATATGGTTAATTTTGCTTCTAGAAAGAGAGTAGATGGATTAACTTTAACACAACTGATAGATCTAGTGTGGTCAAAATCCTGAATTTTTGCAAAGTTGGAGAGGGTCACTGGATTAGCCACAATAGCACCGCACCACTAATTCCAGAAGACCTGAAGTCAATACCAACATCACTCTTGAGAAGGCATGGGGTCGAGTGTCATGGAGGGGGTTGTGACTGGAATGGAACTGAGTTGTGAAATGCAAATCAATGGTTTCTGGAGGTATTTATGTGCGTAATCCTGCAGTTGCCTTCAACTAGTTCCATTTTTCAATGCATAGTGAGAATATCTTAACTTACCAGAGTTTTTGGAGAGGTAAGTCTACCATTTTGGAGAGGTCAAATGCCCTTTGGCAATGTTAAAAGTAGACAAGGGTGTGTGAAAATTTGGACAATTTCATTCATGCTGTCAAGCTGCCAAGGCATTTAAACCTCCTGCCTGTTAGATTCTTGGAACAAAAATAGTCTAGAGTTCTCAAAAGAGATCTATTTCATTGTTGGCATGAGTTTGAGGGCTATTATTATAGGAATAGTGCTGCATGACTGATTTCATGACCCATTAATGCAGTGTCAGTTCATGCTTTGAACAATGGCTCTAATCTTTGATGTTTGGCTTATTTTAAGAAAGAATTATGTACCGAATGAAATGTTTGCTTTAAAAAGAATAAATCATTTGAAGGAATTTAAAGGTGGTGAAATGTTTTGTTTTAATCAATAACTTTTTTAAAAAAAAATAGTTAATAGCAGTCATAGAAACCTATTGAAATTTTAAAGAAGTCATCAATAGGCACATAGGATTTTATTTTATTTCAACTCAGCATGATTCCTGAGGTCTGACCAAGGTAAATACTGGATGAGTTGGGATAAAAGGTGTAAGAGCAAAGAATGGTGGGTGATGGACATGGTTTGGCATGAGTTCACACAATGTTAGCATAGGGTTATGAGGGCCAAGTAGAAGGGCAAAAAATGACACCAGAGATATGTAGGGCTATTATTAATGGGTAGAGAACTTGAGATGGCATGAGATGCCATGGGACATGGAGGTGTTGTGAAAGGAGGAAGGGAGAGCTCAAGGACTGTGCTTTAATTTTACATCTTTTTTTTCCAAGTCCAGAGTACTAAGGCCACTTTTTCCATATCCTGTCTCCACTTTGACAACCCTATGGGTACCTCTTCAACATTTCCAGAGTCAGTGAGCCCATCTCCAATTTGTACCCGTCCCAAACAAAGAAAGTTTGATTATTTTGAGCACTTCTTCCAGATTCAGGTTTGCAGACTCAAAATATTACCGAGTTGGAAACATAAATTCAGAAAAAAAACCTGCACTGGAAATATTAACCTATCTTCTGTCATCAGTTCCTGACCTGGCTTTGCAGAACTAGAATGTTCTGTGATTATATTGACAGTCTATGTTTCCACTACAATTATTAAATGCTTGCATTCATCTTGTTACCCTGGTTAATAAAGTCTATTGCAGAGAAAAATTGTATCATTGGACTCATTCAGATGTTAAGCAGCACTCAGATAAGGCAAGTAGTCGTAGCTAGGGTATTCATGGCATTCCTTCTCTCTCATTATCAGTTTGCACTAGCAATCAATATGTTTTCCCTTATCCTCTGGCCTCCATTAACCTTCCATCCTCAACCATTAACCTTCAATCCTTTTACTTCTAGTAGCAAAGCTCACATATGCACATACACAGTTTTCTCACATCTTTGTACCTAACTATATTTTGTTTTCCATTTTAATGCAAAAACAAAAGAAACAGAGTCAAAGCACAAAGGGAAATATACTTGCAAAAGGAATGGAACATGTGTGCTCTATCTTCAGCACATCCTGGAATATAAATCTAATTCTAATGTGATGTGGATACGAATCAATACCAAAGATGCTGGAAAAAGACAGAGGGTCAGACACAGTCTGAAAGAGAAAGATGCATCATCAAAATGCTCTCTGGGTGAAGAATTACAGCCAAGGTGCAAAACCTCTCTTTTTGCTTTTTTATTAGTCGACTAAGCTATTGTGTGCTACCAGAACTTTCAGTCTCAGTTTCAGGTTTCTAGCTTTTGCATGCTACATGGTACCAAACTTTTCTTACCTTTGCTGAGAAAAACAGAATAGCCTTCAGGCGAGAACTTTCCTCCATCTCAGGGGAAAAAACTTCGCCTTTGAGAGCAGTTGACCAAACAAGTGTGATGAATTTAGGGGGCATTTCCATTGAGTCCAGGGACTCAATAAGGAGGTCCACCCCTTCCTGACACCAGCCTGAACAGCTACAGGTACCAACTTCTTACATGGCAAAAGCCTCCCCTAGAAAAGTATTTTTCAAACAACCTGTTTGTGCATGTTGTGACATGCTGTCAGGGTAGCTGGGATTTGCACCCCATACACTCTAACCCAGAGGCAGAGTTACTATTGCTGCACCCCAAGAGTCCTAAAGTACAGGTGAGAGGGAGGGCAAATAATGAACTTAAATAGCTATTTATTCCTCCTGTGTTTTGAACAGGGATTATAATAAACTCAAAATGTTAATTCATTTTTGTCTCCACAGATGCTGCTAGAACTCGGAGATTCTCCAGTACTTTAGTTTCGGTGTTACTTTTTCAAACATCTTTATATGGTTCCTCTTTGGGTCTAATATTATCCTTAATTTATTTTGTTATCCATCACCGAGAACTTTTCCTGTTTTGTTTATCTGAAAGAAACATATAACTGTTGCAATATAGGCAACCGTTCCTGATATATGAACTATTGCGAATTACTTATGATTTTAATAAAGCTGCCCAGTGTACTGCAGTCATCTCACCCCTCAACCTTAAATAATTTCCTTAGATTAGATTTAGGGCACTAGTTTCAGATTGGATGACTTCACTTTTAAGGCCAGTTAAGAGTCAACCACATGAAGTCACATGTAGGTCAGACCAGGTAAGAGGGCAGAGTTGAGAGTGTGGTGCTGGTAAAGCACAGCAGGTCAGACAGCATTCGAGAAGGAGGAGAATAGACACTTCGGGCATAAGCCCATTCCTGATGAAGGGCTTCTGCCCGAAATGTCAATTCTCCTGCTCCTTGAATGCTGTCTGCCCTGCTGCGCTTTTCCAGCACCACACTCTTGACTCTGATCTCCAGCATCTGTAGTCCTCAATTTTCTCCAGGTAAGTGGGCAATTTCCTTCCCCAAAGGACATTAGGGAGTCAGATGAGTCTTTTCCTGACAATTAACAATAGTTTAATGGTCATCATTAGGCTCTTAATTCTAGATTTTTATTGAAATCAAATTCCAGCATTTGCGACTACAGGATTCAAACCCAGAATATTAGCCTGGATCTTCAGATTAATACTATACGGGAAAAAAACAACAAAAGAACTGCAGATGCTGGAAATCTGAAACAAAAACAGAAATTATTGGAAAATCTCTGCAAGTCTGGTAGATCTGTGGAGAGAAATCAGAGTTAACATTTCAGGTTCAGAATTCTGGCAGCATCTTCTTCAGAGTTCTGAAGATGCTGTCAGACCTGCTGAGATTTTCCAGCAATGTCTATTTTTGTTTCTGAATTGACAGTCTTAAATAATCAAAGTCATCGTCTTCCCCAGATCACCCTGCAGCCATCTCGCTGTAATCGCAATCATATTGTTCCCATTTACGAGCATGTGTGCTATTAGTTTGTCTCTCTTCCTGTGAATGTTCCATGCATTAAAATAAACTACATTTAAATTTGTCTTTGTGATGTAGTACAAAAAAGTTGTAATAGCCGTACTTATGCTAGCCCTTGTTCCCTCTGCTTTCTACTTTACCTTCCACTTTTCTATCCCTCATTTTCATTTTACTTCACACATTCATTTCCTCACTCAGGTTCCTGTCTCCCTTTACTCTAGCTTAAATCCTCTCCACAGCACTAACAAATGTCCTGCAAGGATACTGGTCCCTGTCCTGCTGGTGTGCAACCCATTCAACTTGTATACATCCCATTGTCCACAGAATCAGTCTCAATCCCTAGGGAAACAAAATGGCTTATTCTCCATAAATTGTCTCCATAAATCAACCCCACTCTACCTGAAGCAACAATAATAGTTATGCAGCCCTTTCAGTCAGTAAGCATAGATTTGGACATATCTGCATCATATACCAGCAGTTAACAGACAGAAGTGACAAGGTGAACCAAATTAACATATCTCATGAAGGTATACACAGAATGCATGAGGTGTGCACAGTAATCAGAAAAAACAGTGCAAATATAAGTGAAGAAATATATCAGTACTAAGTATAGTATACTCAAATAAACTGAGAAGTTTTGTTTGAGCAATTTGCCCCTGTTACTTTGACAGCTAAGCAAATGATAGATAGAGATGTGAATGTCAATTTTCTTTGTTTCCTTTTATAATCAAACATAGAGCCAATAGCCTAAATTTCCAATGCTGCAGAAATTTGACAAGACACAAGATAGAATATGTTTTGCACATGCCTAATATAAGCACTGCTGTTGACTCCAATATAGCTTACAATAATTATATATTCCTGATGAAGGGCTTTTGCCCGAAACGTCGATTTTCCTGATCCTCGGATGCTGCCTGGCCTGCTGTGCTTTTCCAGCACCACTGTGACCAAGACTCTGGTTTCCAGCATTTGCAGTCCTTGTTTTTACTTAATAATATTGTCAAGTTACAATTATAGAAACATAAGAAGCACTCCAGATTGGAAAACTTGCCTTCAAAGGACCAGAGAGGTTCCATGCTACTGTAGCATTCAAATTCTACAAATCATTTTGTCAAGATATTTTGTTAAGATTGGCCTCATGCTGTTTGAATTAAGTGGTTAAAATGTTGAAAAGTATTAATATTAGTCCAAGTAATTAAATTCAACAATTGATTGATTTGAAATCACTAAGAAATACTTAGATGTAGGCTAACACAAATGTTGCCTCTGTATTGTTTTGTTTATGTTTGTTTAACGCATATTGCAAAACATAAATAATTTTGTATTATTAGCACTATATTATGGCGTGAAATGAATTTTTGGAACACCCTGAAGTAAATGACATGGTTTAAAAAGGGGTAAAATTCTTGCAATTTCTGCTATACCCCGGTTTGGGAAAGGTATGAGACAGAGAACTGATTGAAATCACTGTCAGCAACTAGAACTTTGTTTCTAAAACTAGCTTAGATTTTCCAATTTCTGTTATATCAATGTAATTGTATTTCAAAAACATTATGAATAGCATTAAAAGAACATTGTTCGGAAAATCCAAGGTACCCTCTTTTTTGACTGAAGACATTTCTTACAAAAGTTAAGTAATTCATTATGAATTGTTACATATTTCTAATGTTTCCATATTTTGTATTTTACCCTGCACCACTTAATTTTTAACAGAATTGTCAAAGTAGTCAGTGAAAACTCCAATCTGTGCTGATTTCTGCCAATGTGATGTGATTATGCACAAGGCCACATATAATCCAGTAAGAAGATTACTGCAAGAACAGATATTTATCAATGCTCAAGTCACATAACTTTAAAATGCAGACCATTAAGGAGTAAAAGGTAAAAGTTTTGGAAAGAAGATCCATTTATGGAAAGTTCTAGAAAACCAAAGAGACGAAGAGCTGTTGGCTGATGAAACTGCATTTCAGTCTGAGTCACTGCTTTCAGAAGAGGGGGAAATGAGAAAGGAAATAAAACAATATTTAAGAAGAAAATATATGGAGAGAATGAAGACAAACATTGATCATTACAATAAAAACAGGAAATGTTGAAAATACTCTGCATCTGTAGAGAAAGGTAGGTAGAGTTAGTACAGTATATCAGATCATTAACACTTAACCAGAACTCTACCCCTCTCTCTACCAATGCTGCTTGACCTGTTAACTGTTTCCATCATTGTCTGTTTTCAAATCACATTTCACCAACTTTGCTGTACTTAGCCCAAGTAGTAAAACAATCAGCAGATTCCACGCAGACAGGAATGTCAACATTTCGTTAATCTTGTGAGAAACAGTAGCTCATTTATACCTGCAGTGATTGAGAGTTATGAGACTCCAACACACAAAGAACCATCATAAACCTCACCATTGCCATAATTTATAGGTATGACAACAATGTGAATAATATTAATGATTGTGCATTTGTGATAAATTTGAACTTGTACTAATTTTCTCATTACAGTAAGTGGCTTAATAAAGATTTCTTTGGGCATGTAGTTTATTGATATTGATTTTTTTCAAATGTTAATCTTCAGTAACTTGAATGTTTTTAATATCTTTGATGAGGTCACTTATTTGGCCCTTCAGACAAAACTGGTGATAATTCACAACCACAGATTTAGTATTTTCTTGAACCACAATACTGTACTTAATGTGTTCATTATTATCTTAGTGCAGGTGGAGAGATGAGTCATTTCTATTTCACTTGATTCTTCTGTAGATGGAGTCATGTTGGAGCAACAAGCAGAATTTGAACAGAAATACTATTATTTCAGAGCGAAGAAAGCAAATTGCACGTGTTAATATTTTTATCATGATTTCACTAATTATTTGCCTTTCTATTATTAATATTATTTAAAATAGATTTTAAACAATCTTTTGTTGCTATAAATATACTGAGACAAATAATGGCTTTTTTCACAGATGCATAAGCAAAATAATGTAATTTAAAAACAGACTAACAATCAATGTAAGTGACAATCTGGAAGGGAGGATAAGAATGGAAAAAGAAAAATACCAGATTAATTAAAAATACTATGAGATACTAAGCTATAAAAAGTGGACAAAAATGGATAAACCTACATTGAAAAGTACAATACAATTTGAGAAGATAATTAATACACGACAACAAAAATAACAGAAGCTAATGTGCCCCAGAAATGTTCATCCTCTTAGAATCCTAACTCTCTCATTGGTAAACATTCTTCTTCATTATTCCAGGTGCAAAGTTTCTGGGAGCACATACCAGCCATCTGGGTGCCCACTTTCCACAATTCCCCATCCATTAAAATTAATGGACACTATCATGACAATTAAAAGTAGATTTTCAACAGGAATTATTCAGTACATTTTTATTGTCCTCAACACTCACACTTTCCACAATACCTGCAAGATCGTCCAGAACTTGTAATACTGAGAGAAAATGAATAACACTCCATCCTGAATATTTTAATATTTTGTTATTTATCTGAGTGTGACAAATTATATTGATATTTCCTCACTTTAAGTGTCATTTTTACTTTACAATGACAACGCTTTGAAAGTATTTCAGGCCTGGATAGCAATTGGAGTCTCCTTGAAAACATGAAAGGTACTATCTAAATATAGGTTCTTTCCACACTCCAGCTACAATGCTTCGCTCTTGCTTCAGGAAGGAGAATGAATTGGCATGAACGTTTATGTCCACTATAAGCCAGAAGAATGCTTTCATGGAATGGTAGTTTGGTCTTTTCTCCTGCTTCCTTCAAAGAGAAGCTAGCAACATTGCAACTTGGTATACATTTTAAAGGACAGAAAGTTGTCCATTTACATTTGACTTGGAAATGTTCACGCAATTGGCAGTATACTGAAAATAAACACAAAATCTCTTAGAACTCTGCAATCTTTTCCTATTAATGGAACTTGATAATAAATGTCACATGCCGTAGAGCTGGAAATATCTCACTGAATCAGCCAGAATGTTTTAAAAATAAAACAGAAGAAGAAAAAGTCAACTCCAGAATAACAGATTTCTACAGCAACACAGACTGAGATTGTAAATCTAGGGTCGGGAATCTGACACTTGGTTAATTTCAGGGTTTTGATCACATGTAACTTTTGTGTCATTCACACAATTACCTTCACATGTGGACTTTTTAATTGGATAATCAATGAGCTCAGTGATGAGTGCTGTCATGAAGTTGGAATTGAGCACAATGTTCAAAGGCAGACAGCAGTCATGACAGAGCCTGCTGCTGGCTGCTTAAAGCCAGGAGGCAGGGTACTAGTGGAGCAACAAACTTATGTTGCAGAGAGATGGGCAAATGTCCAAAACATGTACCCACTCTTAGAAAATTAGATTTATTTCAAAAAATTATTCCTTAAAAGAAATTCTTTAGCTTTAGTTGTGTTAGCCTCACAGACTAATACCTCTATTTTGCCAGTGTTAATAGGAGTAATGGTGGCTTAATAGGTGGTGGTGGAGGGTTGCTTTTCAGACTGGAGGCCTGTGACCAGCAGTGTGCCACAAGGATTGGTGCTAGATTCACAGCTTTTCATCATTTATATAAATGATTTGGATGTGTTCCGGTGCCATTTTGGATAACTTAAAATAAATTAATTTTTAAAGAAAATTTGTAGGTTATAAAAATAGACTCGGCATTACTACAAAGACCTTTGGAAGGATGTAACTTTCAGTTCACCTCCCACAATATCTTGTTTTACTGTCCCGCACAGTCTTCATGGCATCATCATATTAGATAGTGCTTATTGCAATCAAAGAACTAACCTTTTCTGGCCCTTCCAGTCCTATATACCACATAGGGCAAACTTTATTTAAATTAAACAAATTGTGTCTCAGGTGAAACTTCTGGTTTCAATAAGGAATAAGCTCATTAACAACAATAAAACTGAATTCCAGCTTGTAAGTACAGCCACTGTTAATGTTCTACTGCAGAATGAATAAGACCTTTTGATGAACCAAGTAAGTTTGAACCTCAGGGTTAGAATATTCAACAAAATGGAAACAAAGCCAGTCGGGAACAGAAGAGTCAGAGATAGGTTTTTGCAGAGTTGGAACACTTTGGAGTAACAAAAAAATGATGGGCCAGCACCCAATTCCATGATTCCTATTCCATTCTCTGTATCATCAATTTTCGTAAGTGCTGTATAAAATGGGGAGCACACATGTGGATTGCTACCCTTCCTCATTCTACATACTTGGCTGAGGGCCCAGACCAATAAAAGCATCAGCAAATCAAAAAAAATCTGTTTTGACAAGTGAAGTGACCAAGTGAAGTGATCTGTAAAGCAGACAACAGTAATTAATGAAACAGAGTAAATGTTAATTTTGATGAGTAATGTGTTTTGATCTATATAAAGGTTGTAATGGAGTTACTCAAAGGGCAGTTTTGGAATAGTTCCTTTTCCTGATATATATAATGACCAATGCACATTTCAAAGTTTACATATGCTATAAAGCATGGAAGCATAGTGAACTGTGAGAGAATAATGTGAAACTTCAAAAAGACATAGACAAGTTGGTGGAAAGGGCAGACAGTTGGAAGATGAATTTCAGTGTAGAGAAAGGTGAAGCTATTTATTTTGGTAGGATAATCATGGTGTGACAATCCAAAACAAAGGTCTCAAATCTAAAGGACGGTACAACCACAGAGAAATCTGTGCACGAATCACTGAATAGCAGGGCAGTTTGAGAGAACAGTGTCAAAAAGTGTCGTGCTGGAAAAGCACAGCCGGTCAGGTAGTATTCGAGGAGCAGGAGAATCGATGTTTCAAGCTTAAGCTCTTCATCAGGAATGAGGCTTGTGGGCTAAGGGGGATGAGAGATAATTGGGGGGGGGGATTTAGGCTACGGGGAAGATTGCTGAGATGCAACATGTAGATAGACGTGGGGGGGTGAAGGTGATAGATCGGAGAGGAGGGTGGAGCGGATAGATGGGAAGGAAGATGAACAGGTAGGACAGGTCAAGAGGCGGTGTTGAGTTGGATGGTTGGATCTGGGATAAGATAGGGATGGGGAAATGAGGAAACTGGTGAAATCCACATTGATCCCATGTGGTTGGAGGGTCCCAAGGCGGGAGATGAAGCATTCTTCCTCCAGGTATCGGGTGGTAAGGGTTTGGTGATGGAGGATGCCAAGGACCTGCTTGACCTTGGGGTAGTGGGAGGGGGAGTTAAAGTGTTCAACCATGGAGCGGTGGGATTGTTTCATGCGTATGTCCTGGACATGTTCTCTGAAGCGTTTTGCGAGTAGGTGTCTCCTCCCAATTTAGAGGAGACCACATCAGGTGCAATGGATACAGTAAATGATGTATAAGGAAGTGTAGGTAAATCTTTGATGGATGTGGAAGGCATCTTTGATGGAGGTGAGGGGGGGGAGCAGGCAGGATGCCAGGAGGGGAGGGTTCATTGGTGGGAGGGGGGGTGGACCTGACAAGAGATTTGCGGAGGGAATGGTCTGTACAGAACGCAGATAGGGTGGCAAGGGAAATATCTCCTTAGTGGTGGGGTCTGTTTGTAGGTGATGAAAATGGCAGAGGATTCGGAGGTTGATGGGGTGGAAGGTGAAGACCGGGGATTCTGTCCTTGTTGCGGTTGGAGGGGTGTGGTTGGGAGGCGGAGGTGCGGGAAGTCAATGAGATGTGCTGGAGGACATCATCTATCACGTGCGAGGGGAAATTGAAGGCTTTGAAGAAGGAGGTCATCTGGTATGTTCAATGGTGGTATTGGTCCTCCTGGGAGCAGATGCGGCTGACATCGAGGAATTGGGAGTAAGGGATAACCTTTTTACAGGAGACAGGATGGGAGGAGGTGTAGTCCAGGTAACTGTGGGAGTTGGTAGGTTTCCGTGTTGAGTCAGTCACCATTAATGGAGATGGAGAGGTCCAGAAAGGAGAGGGATGTGTCTGAGATGGTCGAGGTGGAACATGTTAGTGAAGTTGATGAACTGTTCAACGTCTTCGTGGGAGCTCAAGGTGGCGCCGATACAGTCATCGATGTCGCAGAGGGAAATATGGGGAATGCTGGTTTAGCTGCCGAAGATGGATTGTTCCATGTACCCAACGAAGACACAAGCATAGCTGGGGAACAGATAAAGCATTCAGTAAACTAGGCTTTATTAAGAGTAGTACTGAATACAAATGCAAGTAGCTCATGTTGCATTTATATAGGACACACATATCAAGAAGTATGTGAAGGCATGGGAGAAGCTGGAGAGAGAAGTCAAAAGAACAGTTCCAACAATTTGATTGGAAAAGATTGGATAGAGATTGGAAAAGGGTGTATATAGAAGAGATGTTTCTGCTTCTCGGAGTATCTAAACCCAGGGGTCCCTGTTTCAAAGTAAAGTTCATTTGAACAGACATGCACAGAAATTTTTTTCTTACAAGGATTGTAAGTATTTGGGACTCTCTTTCTCTAAAGACAGTGAAAGCAGAATGTCTGAACCTTGTTAAAGCAGAGCTGGATATATTCTTAATAAAGAAGAGTGTAAAAGGTTATTGAGGATAACTGAGAATGTGGAGTAATCAGATCAGCCATGAACTTATTAGATTGTGGAGTAGACTTGATGAGTCAAATGGCCTACTCCTGCTCCTGCTCCATATATTTGCATAAACATACCAATGCAAGGGCTCTCTTGTGGTACAGTTATAGTGTCCGTACTCCTGAACTGGGAGGCACAGGTCAAGTCCCACCAGGTTCAGAGGTGTGCAATAACATCTCTGAACAGGTTGATTAGAAATAAAAGGTTAATAGAAAAAAACAATGAGGTACTACAACATTTTAACTCAAGAATGAGAAGATGAGAAATTTAGCAATGGTCTTCAAAGAATGAAAGTGAACTTCAATTTATTGTCGGGACCAGAGTGATTCAATATATGCAACTGATGAAGATGAATCATGGGAATATTGTGATCATGAAATGTTTTTCAAAGCTCACTAAACAATATGCAGTGGCCAAGATTAAAGAAAGTTATCAAAAGGAAAGAAGCTGCAAGGATGTCTGGATCCTCAAACTGATCACATAATGCAAATCACAATGTTGTCAGATCAAAATTTATTTCTGACTTTAAAGAACACTAATGACCTTGTTTGCTCTGGCTTGCTCAGTGCCCAGACTGATTTGTGTTTTACCATCAACACCGCTTAAGAAATGCATTGGAGGTAGGAATTGAGCCAAAACCACAGAGAAGCATTGATGAGGTCCCTGATTGAGTGAAAGCAATATTGAAAGTTATGATCACATCAAACAAGTCTCAATGATATTTTCGATGAATGTCACAGAACAAACTGTGTAAGTTCATGACCAAAAATGCATGAAATTCACCTAAAAAGTGCACAGCAGTCTAAATTTTAATTGTGTTATTTGAACTTCAAGATTTTCTAATCATATTTCCATGACTTTAATAACACGTGCATGGCTTTGTTTCTGCCACAGGCATGGATCATGTTAGTTCATGGTTAATAAATGGGAACCCCACTCTAATTTCCCCTTAGATTTGCATGTCATTAGCTGATTTGCAAATATTAATTCTTTAATCATTGCTGTATCAAAATCCTGAAACACAACCAAACAGCATTAAGGAATTACTTTAAGAAGGCAGTTCATTACTTTCATCTCACGGACAATAAATGTTAGACTTACTTATGGCATCCACATCAATGAAAATAAACTTTCATGAACACACTTCATTCACTGAAAGCAAACACTGATTCTCTGTCTATTCATGTTCACACAGCAAACTTAATTCTCTTTGTGAGAAAAAAAATCTCCACAGCTTATTAACTTTGGGCTAGTGTTACTTTATTTTGCAAAATTGCATTTTCTCTTTTAAGATATTTAAATAAACTCCCCTTTTTCTATGTCCCCATGACATTCTTTTTGTAAAACCATCCAACCTTATTGACTTCCCTGTATCAATCTTACCTCTCCTTGCACTACTTGCTTGTAGAAAGATATTCCTCATGTGTGCTCTGGTCCAAAACATGTTTTACAACATGGTTGTGGTTGATCCTATGCCTTTAATTCAGCCAATCTAATGGCAGATTCATGTAACTGCATCCCCCCACCTTTCCCCATACATGCTGGTTAACGGGGAGTTTACTGTATCCACATTGGAAGCAGTTCAGAGAAGGTTCAGTAGGCTGATTCTAGGGATGAAAGGGTTATCTCAGAAGGAAAGTTCAATAGCGGAAATGTTCTTATTGAAATGGGACCTGAGGGGACCTGAAAGGACATTTATTCTTGTGGGAAAGATTGAAAATAGGGGACACTGTTTTAAAGTAAGGGATCTCCAATTTAAGATGGAGATATGGATAAATCTTTTGTCTCAGAGGGTCACATGTCAGTGAAACTCTTCTTCAAGACAGTGGTGGAAGTAGGGAAAGTAAACATTTTTAAAGCAGAGGTAGATAGATTCTTGACTAATAATAGTCAAAGAGTAGTGGGGCAGAAAGGAAAATGGAGTTAAGACCACAATCAGATCAACCATGATCATACCAAATGCTGAAGCAGGCTTAAATGGGACAAATGACAAACTCCTGCACCTAATTTATATTGATGTATTACATAGGTTTCCACTTGCTATCCTCCCCTTACTATGCACAGATAATTTAGGAATCTGGAGAGCAGTCAAGGTTAAAACTTGTGAAATTTCAGTTCTTCCTAACATGAATCTTGACCTGGAACTGTGTTCACTATTTGTAATTCTGTATCAGTGTGCAATATTCTATTGTTTACTCTGATTAGATGCAATAGATTTATGGCAATGTACAATCTATTTTGATGTTGCTGATGGGAAGATTTCAAGGATAAAAGTCCTTCAAAATTAGGTACCTTTCCATCATTTCACAACAAATATCATTAAAAAGTGTCTAGTGTCTTTCTTAGTGCAGAATGTTTTATTTTTATTCTTCTCTTCAATTGCCAGTGTTTCATCTTGCTTAGTACTTCTCCAGTAAAGGTCTGGCCAGTATTTGGAAGACCAGAATACCAATACCTTATTTGATGTCACACATAAGCTGTATATGTAATGGTAAAAACAAGGACTGCAGATGCTAGAAACCAGAGTCTAGATTAGAGTGGTGCTGGTCGGGCAGCATCCGAGGAGCAGGAAGATCGTCGTTCCGGGCAAAAGCCCTTCATCAGGAATAGAGGCAGGGTGCCTGCAGAGTGGAGAGATAAATGAGAGGGGGTGGAGAGGGGAAAAATAGCATAGAGGTCAATAGGTGAATGGGGGTGGGGATGGAGGTGATAGGTCAGAGAGGAGGGTGGAGTGGATAGGTAGAAAAGAAGATAGGTAGGTAGGACAGGTCATGGGGATGGTGCTGAGCTGGAAGGTTGGAAGCTAGGGTGAGGTGGGGGAAGGGAAAATGAGGAAACTGGTGAAATCCACACTGATGCCAAGGGGTTGAAGTATTCCAAGGCGGAAAATGAAGCGTTCTTCCTCCAGGCGTCGGATGGTGAGGGAGCGGCGGTGGAGGCGGCCCAGGACCTGCATGTCCTTGGCACAGTGGGAGGGGAGTTGAAATATTGGGCCACAGGGCGGTGGGGTTGATTGGTGCGGGTGTCCCAGAGATGTTCCCTAAAGGGCTCTGCTAGGAGGCGTCCAGTCTCCCCAATGTAGAGGAGACTGCATCGGGAGCAATGAATACAATAAATGATATTCGTGGCTCCCACTCTATTGAGAACATGCAGGTCCTGGGCCTCCTCCACCACCGCTCCCTCACCACCCGACGTCTCTGTAAATGTAATGGGTCAGGTGTTGTAATTACAGCATTACCTCGTAATGTTGACACTTCTGGGTCCCAGTCAATTTTGTCAGCATAACAGCATAATCCTGTTTAAATTTAGGCTTATATGCAAACATTACTGTTCCAAGTTGTGGTTGATTCTACATGTGTATTACTATAGTATGTATCATATGCTGAGTGATCATATGTTATACTTCTGATTATTTTTGACATCTACTTGCCTACTGATTACCAATTTCAAAACCAAAATGTGAATTGTAAAATCCTAAAATTGTTGTTATAGAATTGTCCATAAACAAAATACAAACTCCAGAATATGTAATCCATTTGACTGACAATCACAGCTTTCTCAACAAAATTTTCTTTCCTTGATGCTATCTTTGTGCCAGCTTTAACTAAATCAACACCTTCTCCAATCCTGAAATATTATCCATGTTATAACTTTTTGGTGTTACCATTCCAATTTCTAGGAAAAAGTAAGGTCTGCAGATGCTGGAGATCAGAGCTGAAAATGTGTTGCTGGTTAAAACGCAGCAGGTCAGGCAGCATCCAAGGAACAGGAAATTCGACGTTTCGGGCACAAGCCCTTCATTCCAATTTCTACCCTTATATTTTAATGTTTTCAGCTTTCTTTCTCCAGCCACGCAGTATTATGTCTGACATTGAATTCAGCTTGAAATGTCTTTGCATGTTTTTCCTTTATTGTGCCCCAAATTAAACTAATCCAATTTGCCTGCATTTTGCCCATATCCCTCTAATCATTTTCTATTTATGTACCTGTTCAAATGTCCTTTAAATGTTGTTACTGTACCTGCATCTACCACTTCCTCTGACAGTTCATTCCAGGTAGCAACCACCCATTGTGTGATAAAGTTGCTCCTCAGGTCCCTTTTGAGTTTTTCTCAGCTCACTTTAAAACCATGCCTTCTAGTTTTGAACTCCACTACGATGGGGAAAAGATCTTTGCTAGTCACTTTATCTATGCCGCTTGTGATTTTATAAAGCTCTATAAGGTTATCCTTCAACCTCCTATGCTCCAGTGGAAAAGAGTTCCAGTCTCTTCAGCCTCTCTTTATAACTCAAATTCACCAGTACTGGTAACACCCTTGTAAATCTTTTCACCCTCTTCAAATTAATAATATCCTTCCTGCAGCAGATCGACCAGAACTGTATAGAGTACTCTAAACGTGGCCTCACCAATGTCCTGTACAAGTACAACATGGCATCCTAACTCCGATATTTAATGGTCTGAGAAATGAAGGCAAGTGTGCCAAACACCTTCGTTACCATCCTGTCTACCTGTTACACAATTTTCAAGAACTATGTATCTGAACGCCAATGTCTTTCTGTTCAACAACACTCCACAGACCCCTACCATTAACTGTACAAGTCCTCCCCTTGTTCGTTTTCCCAAAATGCACAAGGTCACAAATTAAATCAGGCTTAATTGCTCATTTGTAGATACAGTATTGCTTGTCCCCTTGTCGCATCCAAGACATATTACTGTAGGACATTACCTCGGATACACTTCAGAAATTTACAACCTTTCAGGTAGGTGCTTGTCTGTCTCTCCCAATGTATGTTAAGATGAAAATCCTCCATTAATACTACTCTGACTTTGCTAAATCGTTTAAGCATTTATAAAATCATTTCAAATATGCTCTGCTTTTTCATTCTACCTTTTCTCACATTATACTATATCTGTCAACTTTCTGCCCACTCACTTAACCAACCTATCACAGTCTGCATCCTTGTTAAATCATCCTCACAACATACTTATGTTTGTATCATTTGCAAATTTTGACAACATACCTTGGATTCCCTCATCTGAATCACTGACATAAATTGTAATTACCTTGTGTCAATCTGAGGAAGACCTATTTATGCTTACTCTGTTTTCTGTCAGGCAGCCAATCTTCTGTTTATGCTATTTAGACATGAACTCCTACTTTGCGCAATAGCCTTATATGGGAACTTTGTCAAATGCCCTCTCAAAACCTAAGGTCTAAAAACTAAAAAGAAAACTTGAAATCAGAGCTGGGAAAGACAGGAGCCTGAATACAGCAGAAGCATAGGATGTGCAAAGCTTGGAAAAAGGACTGGGGAGCTGAGGTACAGTAGGAGCACAGGATGAGCAGACACAGCTCCAGCTGCTACTCATACAATTAGACCTGGCTACAACACTCTCAACTCTAACACCCACCTACAAAGTCAGGTCTGAATTATAGATCTCCTGGAAAGTCTCTGTAAAACAATGTGGGATTAGTAGATTGATCTGAATTTGAGAACCACTGATATGAGACATATATTTCTTTATTAACAAAATCATAGAATCACTACAGTACATAAAAAGACCATTGGTCCATTGAGTCTGCACCAACCCTCTGAAGAGCAAACCATCCAGACCCATATGTGCCCTACCCCTGTAACCCTGCATGGTGTTTTTATCATGGCTAATCCAACAAACCTGCATATCCCTGGAAACACTGGGGCAATTTTTAGTATGTTATGATAAACAGTATTAACTTAGAAATAAAGTGGGACTTGGTCAACATTCACATAGCAGGATTCTGCCAGAATTTGCATCATGTTTCTAAATTTGTGAAATTGACAGAGCTTTAACCCTGCCAGTTTGTAAATACAACTGGAGGAGGCCAACACATTTTCTTTTAACTGAAACTGAGTACCAGATTTACACTAACATCCCACAAATCACAAAGAACCATTGACTTGGAGGAGAGTTATCTAGTGCACTCTGATGGAGTTATATCAAAATTGACCTTGAAAGTCAAACCTCTTTCTAAAGCTCTGGAAAATTCTTCCTAATCCACAAGCTATGATATCGATGATGGAATTAATCCATGAGCAGCTGCAGCCCTTAATAGCATTAAAGTGGATTTAGTGCACTTTGATTACTGTAAACAGGAGACCTGTGGTTATTGACTTTTGACTGCAAATGCATTAACATTTGCCACAAGTTATGCCTTCTACAACTTACTTCTAAGTGATTTTATGCTGTAGAGTGTTAAACTGGATCAATTGTTACAAAAACTTTGGAGTGGAGAACTAGTAGAACACCCTAAAGTGACAGCTTAAACAGAAACAGCCAATCTGGATTATTCCAAATCACTCCTGTTTGGTGTCCCACATTTGACCCTGTATAAACTCAAGGTCATAAAACTGTGGTCCACGTCTCAACTCACATCAAGTCCTGTTCCCCTTTACTTGTATTTGCTGGCCTACATTCGTTCCTGGTCTAGTAATGTTTTGATTTTTACATTCTGATTACTATTTTCAAATCATTCATGTCCTCATGCCTCTCCATCTCTATAATCTTCTCCGGTTCACAAATCTAAGATATCTGCAGTCCTCTAATCTGGCCTCATGACTATCCCTGTTATAAATTATTCCAACATTGGTCAATGTGCATTCAGTTGCCTATGTCTAAGGTTCTGAAATACCTTCCCTACACTTCTCCACACTCTTAACTTGCTTTACTGTTCTGGTACACCCTTTATAGCCTGCACTTTTGTCCAAGATTTTGATCATTGGGCTTTTTTTGATGATCATTCCTGGTACCACATGACATTTGCCAGCTCTATTAGTATGATGCACTGGTGAAGAATTGTTTGAGGTAGTTCACAGCCACCACTCCTCACTTGTTTTTTATTTTGTCCTTGATCTGTCTTGTGATTAGTGATAAAAGTTACACCACAGTAGAGAACCTACAGAAGAGGCATTGTTCTTAGATAAAAAGAAGGTTTATTGCGTGATAACACTAAATATAACTATATTCCTTAGGACCCTAGGGAGCTGGCACAAATATATCTGATTCCCTCCAAAGATTAGAGTAGAACTTCTTGTCTACACCATTAATTGTGTGTGATATCAATAGAGGAGCTAATGTACATGACCATTAATCCCTTCAGAACCATGACTGTCGTCAGCTCACCTAATATATGGCCATTGTGTTTCTGACAACCCTTGCAAATGCTGAAATTTGAGAGTGCGGAACCCATTAAAAATACAGGTCAAAAATAGTTTTAAAATCGCAGATAATCGAGTTGCCTGCAGATGTTGAATTTTGTTGCTACTTACATTTTAGCTCGTATAGGCAAATTTGCTAGTCATGAACTCATGGATACAGAGGATTACCTGTATCCTTAATATATGTGGACAGCATGATGACTCAGTGGTTAGCACTGCTGCCTCAGAGTGCCAGGGACCCAGGTTCAATTCCAGCCTCAGACTGTCTGTGTGGAGCATGCCCATCCTCAGTGTGGGTTTCCTCTGGGTGCTCCAGTTTCCTCCCCCAGTCCAAAGATGTGCAGGTTAGGTGAATTGGCCATGCTAAATTGCCCATAGTACTCAGGGATGAGTAGGCTAGGTGCATTAGTTAGAGGAATTGTAGACTAATAGGGTGGGATACTCTGAGGGTCGGTGTGCATTTGTTGGACCAAATGGCCTGTTTCCACATTGTAGGAATTCTAATTCTAATAAATGTGGCGTGGTGTCATTTTTGTTTTATAGTGCTGGGATGAAGGTTCTTGGAAATTTTGTTATGTTTAAGGTACTATATAAATACAAATTGTTGATATTGACTGTACAAAAGTGTACATTTCAAAATTGACAATATATTAAGTCTTATGCCATGAAAATATGAATTACTCTAAGATTCAAAAGTTGTAGCCTCATTGACTATATTTTTAGAGTATGGTAGTGAATGGCTGCCCTGATTCTCATCCATATGGTTTGCTCAATGCCTTGTTACACTTCGGACTTACCCTCAAATTTCTTTTATTCACGTTCACAACGCATGTAATTTCCAGAAGCATATCTATGTATCCAATGCTCTGAAACATGTGACACTGTGCATGTTACCAATGTGATTAATTTTCTCATGATTAAACAATTAATTTTCATACCAAATGTTGCATGAATTGTCCACAGTGGAACACAAGAGCTGTAAAACACCACACTGCCAAATGACGTCAATGAATTTAAAACTACAAGTCTATTTACAAGGAATGAAAATAAGTAAAAGCAATAGCCTATAATGTGGCAATACAATACCGAATATTTTGAATTGTCTTACAATTGAAAATATGAATTTTTGCAAAGTCATGGCAGCATATGCTCAATTTATTCATATATACTTCAGATGAACAGAGGAGCACAGAAACGTTGAAATTAGATATAAAAATAGTCCTGTGGCCCTTTGAGCTTGCTCCACCATTCAATAAGACCAGGCCTGAATTGATTATGGTCTCAATTGCCCCTTGTTGTCTGCCCCACATATCCCTCGATTTTTTTCCATCAAACTTGATGTAACTCAGCTTTCTATAAATTCAATGACTCAGCCTGGTGAAGAGAATTCAACCATCTAAAAATACTCAGACTGTGATATCTCTTATTCTTAATCCGTGTCCCTTTGACAGTTTTCATTCTATATAATTTTCTTCTTAGTCTTATTAAGGACCAATTAATTATTTGCCATTAAATTTCAGCACATAAAGTTGGTATAAAGCACTAGTGAGAGCTGACAGACATTCATGGGTTAATATAACAAGAAACCATTTGATCACTTGACCACATAATTCCACCACAGTCATCCTAACTACATTTCCACATACTCTTCATCCTAAAATGACTCCATTTCATTCTCCCAGTTCCTGTTTTCATTGCATCTGTTCCGATGATTATACCTTGCACAATGGTAATCCTGAAATGCCTTCCCTTTTACCTCAATCAAGAAATCCCCCATCATGGTTGACAGGGTGCTCAGCTGAGTCCAACCCATTTTCCACACTTCTGCCCTAACCTCTTCCACTCTGTCCCAGAACAATATTACAGTTCCCCTTGTCCTCATTTTCCGTGTCCCCAGTCTTCACATTCAAAGCATCTTCCTCCATGATTTCTGCCACCTCCAGCAGGATGCTACAACCAAAAGCAACTTATCCTCCCCTCTCTTTTCAAAGTCCTTCATGAACTGTTCCCTCCATGACACCCTGGTTCACTCTTCCATCACTCTTAATACTTCCTCACCTTCCCACGTACTCATAGGTGTAACGCTTACACTTTATCTCCTCCCTACCCACTGTTAAAGGTCTCAAGACCATCTTCCAGGTAAAGTACCAGTTTAACTGTACTTCTTTCAATCTAATCCAGTGTATTTGTTGCTCACAATGTGGTCTCCTTCCCATTGGCAAGACCAAACACAGACTGGGTGACTGCTTTACAGAACATGTCTGCTCTGTCAGTAAGAATGACTGAACATTCAGTTGCTTATCATTGTAATGTACCATCTTTCTCCCATGCTAACATTTCCATCCTCGGCAAAAACTGAAAGAACTGTGGATGCTGGAAATCAGAAACAAAAACAGAAATTGCTGGAAAGGCTCAGCTGGTCTGACAGCACGTGTGGAGAGAAATCAGAGTTAACATTTTGGGTTCAGTGACCTTTCCTCAGTTCTCAGACCCTTCCACAGACCCACAAGAAGGGTCGTTGAATCCAGAATGTTAATTCTGATTTCTCTTCACATGTTGAGCCTTTCGAGCAATTTCTGTTTTTATTTTCATTCTAGGTCTGCTGCAGTGATCCAGTGAAGCTCATTGCAACCTTGAGGAACAGCACCCCATTTTCCACTTTGGTATTTTACACCCATCAAGATTCAACATTGAGTTCAACAACTTCAGACACACTTTCCACCATTTTGATTGAAACCACTTCCAGCAACCTCCCTTCTCCCACCCAACCCTGTGTCTTGTTTGCAAAGGTTCACTCACAGTGGAATAACGTATTTTCTATCATTAACACCTACAGCCAACCATTAACACTCTTTTTGTCCTTTGCTCTGAGCACATTCACCTTGTGTTCTCCTCTCCCAACAGCATTAAAGCCACCGATTTCTATTTTCCTTTAGTTCTGTAGAAGAGCCATATTGGACTTAAAACGTTACTTCTGTTTTTCTCTTTACAGATGCTGCCATACTGCTGTGTTTCTCCAGCACTTTGCTTTTATTATCTCAAGCATCTGCAGGACTTGCTTCTAAATAACTCAAGAACATTTACTCTTTGGAGAACCATTCAAATGCCTCATGGCCTCCTTGAGTGAAATGCTGTGGTCAGGTCCATGAATGCAATGAAAAATTCCTGAAATTGTTTCCAACAGTTCTGGGTTTTGAACAAAGAACATGTCAGATCTATCTTTGGAAAGTTTAAAGCCACGTTGCGTCTTCAGATACAGGAATTGGGCAGTTCAGGAAAAAACGTGTTTGAATTTTCTCTATAATTGACAATAGATAAAACCTTGATGGACTCCACAGCACAATTAATAGCCCTTCTTGAATGTGCATTTGTCGTTTTCCTGTAGTCAGACAGGGAGCGGTGAGGAGTCTTCTTCCTCATGAATCCATAGGATGAGTGTGGAGTCAGAACCCTGATTTGAGCAAAAGTTTTGAAGACTTCAGCTGCAGTACCATCCCAAACATTCCAACAACAAATTAATAGTCATCAAATATAAGCCGAAACTTAAGATTAAAAAATCCTTTAATTAAATATTACTAAAAAAAATGGTAAGTTACAGATACCATTCAATAATTTACTTAAACAGTATTGAATCACTCCATTCCACTTTTGCATCCACTTCATAAAATGATGTGGAGAAGCCGTGTTGGACTGGAGTGGGCAAAGTTCAAAATCACACAACACCAGGTTATGGCCCAACAGGTTTATTTGGAAGCACTAGCTTTCAAAGTGCTGCTTCAGTGACAACCACCTGTTAAAGAAGCAGTGCTTCGAAAGCTAGTGCCTCCAAATAAACTAGTTGGACTATAATCTGGTTTTGTGTGATTTTTTAACTTCATTAAAAAAACTAGTATTTTTCAATATTATTCAAAATCTTATTTTGGACACAGATCTTTCAGTTAAAGAGAGAAAAACAAAACTGGCAAATTTAACTAACCTATATAGAATGATGCAGTTCATTCGTAAATATAGTGGAATGCTGCCATTGAAAATTTCACCAGAAAGCATGACAATTGGAATTTATAATGGTAAAGTTTCAAAGAAAAATGGCAAAAATCTAAATAAAAATAGAGACAACAGGAATAAAGGTTAGTAAACAGGAAATGCATGTAGACGTATGGGGTCTGAAGTTACAGAAGTAAACAAAAAATGATACCAAGTATCAAGAAGTTAGTTTGTGAGGGTGGATTACAAAGTAGGTCTTGTATTCTCTGGAATAGAGGAGATTTCAAGGTAATCTACTTCATGTTCTTAAGATTAAGGAGGAAATTGATTAAACTGATCTGGCAAATTGTTCATTAAGATAAACAGTTCAAATATCAAGGGACACAGATTAAAAATGAGGAAGTGATGATTGAGAAGGATGGTTTGATAAAACATTTTTGCATAAATCCCAGTAGAATTGTGGAATAAATTAAAAGAAAGGTCATCAAATGCAAACAATAAACAGATCTTCAAAAGTCAAATTTGAAGAGATGGAGGAAGGTATCAGATGGTGGCTAGATGAAGTTATCCCTGAAAACAATCCATGCTTATTCATATCTAAACATTTTTACCTGTTCCTAAAAATGCTTACGTTCTTATATACTACTTTATTAGCTTTAGTGATATATAATTAAAGAATTCAGCCAACAAAACATTATTACAGAAATTGTAATTATAAACCTTATTCATTTCTCTTTAATGAACAGCATGTATTCGACTTATTTTCTACCACACAGTTCACGAGATTATTGATTCAAGAAGTAATTTCTCTTCCTGTCAGAGTCTCTCCATGGAGAAACTTATCTTTGCCAAACAGAAGAAAAACTGCATCTTTAATCCACTGAATACTGAGTACAATGTGCAGCGTTTTTTAAAAAAAATCCACTTTCACAGGTAATATCTACAAAAGAAATACATAAGGGATATGCTGCTTAGTCTGAAGCAGAACAGCAGCTATTGAGGGAGCCAATAAATATTGCATAGCCCATAACAATCTCAGAATAAATCACTGAAACTAAAAGAGTCCCAACATTCACTCAAAATAATACTGAGAAAGCAAAAATTTATTAATATTAAACAACCTTATTTATTGATTTCTTAATGGTAATAGGAGTGGACCAGTAATCAAGGACCTTAGGTAATGTTCTAGGGACATGGTTTTGAATCACACCACGGCAGATGGTGAATTCTGTATTTTAAAAAATCGGAAATTTGAAGCTTATTTAATGATGACCACATATAATTTTTATGCAAGTCCCTCTGGTTCACTAGTGTCCTTCAGGGAAGGAAATCTGACTTCTTGCTCTGGCCTACATGTGACTCTAGATCACAGTAATGTGGTTGACTCTAGGGAAATAGGGATGGATAATAAATGCTGGATTAGCCACCAATGTCCACGTTCTATGAATGAGAAATAATTTAAAAAACTATTGCATTACAATGCTTATGCTTCAAATTGCTCACAGATATTAAAACTTAGCTTTGCAAATAATAAGCACTTTAAAAATTTGATAGTCGTCAGAGCATTATAGTCAACAAAAAATAATTCTACAAACAGTGGTAATATTAATTATTTTGACTTTAGAATGAAGTCTTCCTGTTGCAACTGTCTTGATATACTATAAATACACTTGGTGAAATAATCCTGCCAGTAAATTTTCTTCCATTGATTATTTTCATTTCGTATTATTGTGGAATTCTGTTTTCAGAAGAAATATTGTGGCCTTATTATAAATTATATTGTCTAACACAGTTGCAAAGTTAGAGAGCCAATGCAATATCAGACATCCATGTTGAAGATCCAATGCAATGTGTCTCAAAACAGACTTGTAAGCAACAAAATGGAAAGGGACTATGGCAGCAACGATGTAAAATTTGGCTCAGGGATAGAAAGCAAAGAATGCTGACAAACAGTAGTTTTTCACAGTGGAGGGGTGTATGGAGTTACATAACAGCAGGTTACTTATCATGATAGATAACAGGATCAGGGCAAATTGAGAGGGAACGTAGCATCTTCAATGTTTTCAACATCAATTGATGCCATAGCTCCTGTAGCAGCTAGACTCATTATGATGAAGGGCTTTTGCCCGAAACATCGATTCTCTTGCTCCTCGGATGTTGCCTGACCTGCTGTACTTTTCTAACATTAGCAATCGTCACTTTTGCCTAGACTCATTATGATGCATGCCCTCTCTTCTGTAGGTGTTAGATGATGCCCTTGTCCCTGCTATTTTCCTTCTCCGCCCTTCTATTGTGTGCCATTTTTTGCTGCAAGAAAACAAGAAGGGTATCAGCAATAATGTAATGTCGTGGTTAGGTGATATGTGTGCTATAGCCAAATAGCTGGAGGAGACAGTGAAAGGTGGATGCAAGGGAAGATCACATGTTGTGTTTGGATGTCCTAACTATCAGGGAGTGTTGTTAGGTGAGTGATCAGGGTGTGTTGAATTGAACACATGCACTCAGAAGGGAATGTCTTGTGAAGACGCAGTCAGTGGCCTTGATTACCTGAATGAGGTTGTTTAAACTTCTTCCAGTATTATTGGCAAGATCATAGGAGTAGGTGAAGGAATTGACTCCCAGGCCACTTGCCTCATTGCCTTCTGAGGGTAAATCTTGAAGGCGTCCTGGAACAACACCTCCCCCCCACTCCTCCAATACCACCAAAACAGAACCAGGGTGTACCCCTCCCATTGCTCTATCACTATACCTTCTAGCATTGCATCCGTCACTCAAACATCTTCCCTATACCTTGGTGCTCCATTTTCCATACTTTGAATTATTCTTCTTATCAAAAAGCTGGCTGAAGAGTTTCTGTGCAGAGGAGATGACCTGGGGGGTGCAGTGAGAGAGAGACTCACTGAAATCCTTGTAGAGGGAGGGAAAGAGCTTCTTCAAGGAAGGCATCCTTGCAAGAGGATTCGCAGTAGGTTAAAATCTTCGAGTAAAAAATGAGGTCTGCAGATGCTGGAGATCACAGCTGAAAATGTGTTGCTGGTTAAAGCGCAGCAGGTTAGGCAGCATCTCAGGAATAGGGAATTCGACGTTTCGAGCATAAGCCCTTCATCCTGATGAAGGGCTTATGCTCGAAACGTCGAATTCCCTATTCCTGAGATGCTGCCTAACCTGCTGTGCTTTAACCAGCAACACATTTTCAGCTGTGATCTCCAGCATCTGCAGACCTCATTTTTTACTCTTCTTATCAAAAAGGGCAGCTGTTTTAATACATGGTCTCTGAGCTGCTAATTGGACAATGTTGATTGCTCCCTATGCACTGATGCTTGCCGAGGGAGCAAACAGCATAAGAAAGAAGTCAACAGCAAAACAAAACTTTAACTTCAAACTTCCTCTGCAATTATAATAGCGAGGTGCGAGCACCAAATGTGAAAAAGAATCTAAGTCAGAAATCACATGACACCAGCATATAGTCCAACAGGTTTATTTGAAAATGCAAGCATTCAGAGCTTAGCCCCTTCATCAGGTGAAGTGGGAGAAAAGCACACAGCCACAGAATTTATTGGCAGAAAATCAAAAGATCATACAGACGGTGTGAGTGAAGTGTTGAATAATAAGTCTCTGCACGTGATCAAAAGTGTCAGATGGTGTGAGTAAAGTGTCAACAACTAAATAACAAGCAAAGGGATAACCTATAATCCAATTAAATGAGACAGAGAAATAATTACAAAAAAATCAAATTGAGGTTGTGCTGGAGACAAACCAAATGACTGGAATAACATGATAGGTATAAGAGTCGCATGCCAAGGATCTAGCCAAAGTAATAAGTAATCCAAAACTGTACAAACTACTTAAGGTAAAGAGATCATAATAATTTATCAAAGTGATGGTATCAAAACATCAATAAGAACAGTAGGGAAGATTTTACAGGTACAGAACAGTGTAGTGGGGTCATATATAGTGCGACATGAATCCAAGATCAGTTGACGCCATTTTCATGAGTACGAAATTTGGTTATCAGTGTCTGCTTGGTGATTCTGCATTGTGGTGTCTCGAAAGCCGCCTTGAAGGACACTACCCAAAAACTGGAGGCATTTCGTCTCTGGCCACTGAAGTGCTCCCCGACTGGGAGGGAACATTCCTGTCTGGCAATTGTTGCAGGGTATCCATTTATCGATTGTCATAGTGACTTTCATAGTCTCACCAATATACCATGCCTCGGGGCATCCTTGCCTGAAGAGTATGAGATAGACAACACTGGCTGAGTCATATGTGTATCTGCCGTGTACATGTTTAGGGGGGCGGGTTGCGTTTCCTATGTGTGATGGTCGTATACATGTTAATGATCTGACATGTCTTGCAGAGGTTGCCAAGGAAGGGTCTAGTTTAAGTCTGCTAGTTGTATGCAGTTAATCAAATGAGTAACTGTGAGGCAGATACAGCATTTGGACTTAATTATCTTCATTAGGAGAATGTTGAAGTCAAAGTAAGCTTTCATTTTAAAAGCACAGAGTGATACAAGTGGATATCATCCTCTGTTTATGAAATTCAGCCCAACATTATTTTGTGTCGTAATTATCTCCAGATCAACTCCACTGCTTTTGTAAATCAAAAGCCTGATGGACTTTTGAAGCCAATCTTCAATGTCCCATTGAAGAAATGGATTTGAGACAAATATGACAACTTGCCCCATCACTCTGGATGCCTGAAACTGACTGTTGAATTCCTCAGGTGTGAAAAGAGGTTTTCTGGGTCAAACCACTTTTCTTTGTGCATTCTCTATTAGTTTCTCCAGAATCTGAAATTATCACAACATTTCGATTTTGAGCTGGGAGGACCGCACACATAGTTTCAATTTGAATGCTTTCACAGCACTGATTATAAAAACTCAGTCTCCGTCCTTTCCCTGCAAGTTCACAGTTTAACTCGTTCAATCTGGAAGGAAACTGAAGTCAAGCAACCACATTTTGTCTGACAGCTCACTTCATTTCTTGATTTGAGAAAAGTGACAATTTCAGGCATCAGATCTAAAAATCTTTGTCCAACTTGCCCTCAACCTAACCAACTCACATCCGCATGAAGGGTTAGTTAACCATAGGAGTATCAGGTTCATTGAGTAAAGATTCCAACAAGTGGTGCTGAGGGTTCCTGCTCAAATAAATTTAATCTTAACAACATTTCTACATGAGAAAAGTCCATAACTTGACACACTAATGTTTGCGGAGAAAGTGAGGACTGCAGATGCTGGAGATCAGAGCTGAAAATGTGTTGCTGGAAAAGCGCAGCAAGTCAGCATCCAAGGAGCAGGAGAATCGATGTTTCGGGCATGAGCCCTTCTTCATTCCTTTTCCAGCAACACATTTTCAACACTAATGTTTGCTACTGGATTGGACAAAATAGCAGAAATCAGGATCATTTCTTCAAAATGCAACAAAACCTGCACTTGTACCAACCTTGGTTGGTGCACCATTGGTTGTGATGGAAATCAGTTTCTTTATTGAAATATTTTTCAAGCAAACATCTTTTGAATTTGTTGTAGAATGTTTTCAACCTTTGTCCTCACTTTAAGATGCAAATTTGTTATGATGTTAAAAGGCATGCATAAAAACAAAGAGCTGGGTTGTATGAGTTATGCTGATCAATACATCAGACTGCCCTTCAGGTCCTGCTGTAGTTGCTGAAAGATGTCTTTGGTAAAGATTCCACTCATTTTGCTACTATAGAAACTTTAAAGACTTTAAGAACAAAGTAGTAGTAATAACAGCAACACATTTATTGGTGCTTTAATTATTTAGCCATCTGAGAATGATTTCTTGTACTTTGCCAGAAGAAGGCAAATTTGAAAAAATGCTTCAGTGCAGGCTTTACTTTTTGCTGCTAGTTTAGAGAAAAGGATGACTGAGCTTTCAAATAGCCTTCAATTCATCAACTTTCTTTGTCCGAAATGTGCTGTTCAAAGGAAAACTATCCTTCAATTCAGCTGCTCAGCTGTGAGGGGTGTCAGTCCAAATTCACCTTTTTATTTATTGATAGTACTTTAGTGGCACACAAGGCAAAAACTTATTTTTTGCAGTTGTGAAGTGAAATTTGTTTTCCCACTCCACTTGGGTATTACACATTTTTGATTGAATTTTAGATGGTACAGGTTCATCATTCATCATTATTGCTTCACCTTGTAGTGTATGACATCACTCTGCCACTGGTCTTACTGCCTTTAGATCTGTGCCACTAGAACCTCTAGAACGTTGCTGGCTGCTTTCAGGCCTGGAGGCATGGGAGGTCACTTCTGTGGTTGAAATTTGTTTCTGGATCCCTGGTCAGCTAGGTTACTCAGTTATCAGGTGTGGGGTGCGTCACCATTCATTGTAATTTTTCTTCATGGACCTATTATAGTCATACAGCATGGAAACAAACTCTTCAGTCCAACCAGTCCACCCTGACTATGTTCCCAAACTAAACTAGTGCCACCTGCTTGCACTATGCCCATATCCCTCTGAACTTTTTCTGTTCATAAACTTATCCAAGTATCTTTTAAATGTTCTAACTGTATCTGTATCCACCACTTTCTCTGGCAGTTTGTTCCTTACTCGCTGTGTAAAAAAGGTGCCCCTCATGTCCTTTTTAAATCTTTCTCTTCTCACTTTAAAAATATGCTCCCTAGCTTTGAACGGCTCCATCCTAGGGAAAAGACCCTTGTCACTCATCTTATCTTTGCCTTGCTGATTTTATAAGCCTCAATAAGGTCACCCCTCAACCTCCTATGCTCCAGTGAAAAAAAAACCTCAATCTCTCCTGTCTATTTTTATATCTCAAACCCTCCATTCCCAACAACTTCCTAGTAAATTTTTTCTGAATCCTCTTCAGTTTGAGGCTTGGTGACCTTCAAGTTGAATCACCAGGTCATCTCTCTCTAATGAAGGAGTAGGACAATGGTGACTTTACTTTTAGTGTCATGTATAGATACAGACACACATGCACACATTTATAGTATCACACACATTACATACATATACACGTGGATTCACTTCGTCAGCTAAAGCTGGAAAGAATAATTCCAGTAAATATGTGATTTGGAAGCAAGGAAGGTGGGGTGGGGGAGGGGCGTGGTTCCCAGCAGGCACCCCCCTGCCCAATGTTCAGTCCATTAACATTGAGGCATTGGTCTGCTTTGACCAAGGGACCCCAAATCCCAACACCCCCATCTAACCAATCACCATCATGAATGATGACAAGCTGCCCTAAGGCTATTAACTATTAGGAATGTCACATGGCAACAGGCTCACCTACAGCTAGATTAATCCGAGAGGGGGTGAGATTAGGCTTTTAAATTTTCACTTATTGACTTGGTTTTTATTGGTGGCAGGATAGACAGGTTATCTATGAACCAGCCTGCCCAAGACTTATCACCAACACCCCATCTAATTAGATGTTCTTCTGACCTCCAAGATCACCACTTTCAGAAGCAGAATATTCAGCTTGTTGTTTCCAATTCTACGATCAAATGTGTATCTTAAAGAATTTCACAGTCACAAAGAACATCCTTGAAATAATGATAAGCAAACTTCCAAACAATCCAAAATCACGTGTACTGGAAGATATTAAATATAAATGCATCACTTGCTCCAATATCAGTTGTTGTAGCATTACATCATTCCAGAGCTCACTATCAAATATCCTGCCTATTTATAAACCAGACTGTGCATTGTGACTATGTAAGTGCCAGTAAGTCAGTCTTTAAGTATTGATGATTCAACAGTATTTGTAATTTCAAGATTATTCATTATGTGGTTATTAAAAACCTACAGCAAAATAATGGGTTTTCATACCACAAAGTGATCAGCCTCCATTTTAATCTTTCACCACAACAACTTAGATATTAATTCTCAACTTCCGTGTTCCTTAGAACAAATCATACTAGCTAGTTTGGTACCTTATTACCTGACACAGGCATGTTGTACTGATTTCAAATGTAGAATTTAAACTTAACTGTTTTTTAAGTTTTGTGGGAGCAAACAATTGACAACATTTAAATTCAGCACAACACCAAATGTTAAAAAAGCCTTGTTTTATCCTAAAAAGAAGTAATAGATATCAGGTGTTCAACTTGCTCCGTCCTGTTTTACCTTGCCGTGACGTTATTTTTAACAACGGCCTGCAAATGGATGGCCAAAAGGTTTTACAGATTTTGATTACTGGGTGAATCATTCTTGAAACATAGCATCACTGCTTTTCTTCATTACCATCACTCCCATTTATATTGCCAACTTCATCATGTTCATACTAGGCCTCATTCTCCTCTGAGTATTACTGCTGATAAACAGTGGGGCTGCCATTCTTTCAGCAGATGCTTTCAAATACACATACATTGCTACATGAAAACAAATATTTTCCATCATGTTGTTCGTTAGAGTATGGAAACATACCTTTTTGAAGTACTTAGCGAATGCAATCTTATCTATGCAGACTGTGCTCAATCTAATACTTCATCATTCTGATTATCTGAAATGTCTATACTTGTTTTACAACACATATTAGAATTTCAGGCATGCATTTAACAGCACTATTTTAAAAGATCACAGCAAGTGCTGGACATGGGCCTGGAGCTGATCGGCTATATGCGGCAAACAGCCAAGGATGTGAGACCTGATAATTCCTCAAAATGTTAAGAGGTTTTAGTCATTTGTAAAATGCTTGCTACCTGAAGAGGAACAAAACATTTCGAAAACCTCACAATGAGAGAGTAACCAATCTGTTATGAATTGAAATAATGATAAAAGATATATCACATGATGTTGTGAGACAATCACTATTCTGAGTATTTCTAATGTATTTCCACAAACTGGTAATAATCTAGAAATCAGTAGTGCCCAAAGACACAGGGGCTGAATTACACTGTCCATGCTCCTTTCTAGAGAACAGGGGGGCCATATGAACTTTATGCTGAGAGGTTATTATCGCAAATCAATTGTGCACTCACACTACTTATGTGTTTACTTCTTGTCAGATGTGGGAGTTCAAAGAGTCCTTAAGGGTTACTGCAGATTATATCTGCAATAAATGCTGTTGGCTGCGAATCTTATCAGATCGAATGGATCGGTTGGAGAGACTGATAGTAGCAATGAGGAATTTGCAACAGCAACAGTATGTGATGGATGGCATTTATAGGAAGAGGGGAAAGTCTCAGATACAGTCACATGGATGGGTTAACTCCAGGAAGGGTAAGAGAGGTAGGCAGCTAGTGCAGGACTCTTTTGTGGATATACCCATTTCACATAGGTATGCTGTTTTGGAAAATGTAGGGGGTGATGGATTCTCAGGGGAACGTAGCACAAACAGCCAAGTTTCTGATATTGAGACTGGCTCTAATGCAACAAGGGGTATGTCGGGTTCCAAGAGATCAATCGTGTTAGGGAATTCTCTAGTCTGAGGTACAGACAGACGTTTCTGTGGCCAGCAGTGAAAAAACAGAATGGTGTGTTGCATCATGGGTGCCAGGATTAAGGATGTTTCAGAGAGTGTGTGGAATGTTCTCGGGGGGAGAGGGACCAGCAAGAGTTCACTGTCCATATTGGAACCAACGACATAGGAAGAGAAAAGGTTGAGACTCTGAAAGCAGGTTACAGAGAGTTAGGCAGAAATTTAAAAAGGAGGTCCTCGAGAGTAGTAATATCTGGATTACTCCCAGAGCTACGAGCTAATGAAGGCAGGAATAGGAGGATAGAGCAGATGTATGCATGGCTGAGGAGCTGGTGTATGGGAGAAGGATTCACATTTTTGGATCATTGGAATCACTTCTGGGTAGAAGTGACCTGTACAAGAAGGACGGATTGCACCTAAATTGGAAGGGGACTAATATACTAGCAGGGAAATTTGATAGAGTTACACAGGAGGATATAAACTAGTCAGGTGGGGGGTGGGACCCAGGGAGATAGTGAGGAAAGAGATCAATCTGAGACTGGTACAGTTGAGAACAGAAACAAGTCAAAGAGTCAGGGCAGGCAGGGACAAGGTAGGACCAATAAATTAAACTGCATTTATTTCAATGCAAGGGGGCTAACAGGGAAGGCAGATGAAATCAGGGCATGGTTAGGAACATGGGACTGGGATATTATAGCAATTACGGAAACATGGCTCAGGGATAGGCAGGACTGACAGCTTAATGTTCCAGGATACAAATGCTACAAGAAGGATAGAAAGGGAGGCAAATGAGGATGGGGAGTGGCATTTTTGATAAGGGATAGCATTACAGCTGTGCTGAGGGAGGATATTCCTGGAAACAGGAATTTGGGTGGAAGTTATTTAGGTGGAACCGAGAAATAAGAAAGGAATGATCACCTTATTGGGATTGTATTATAGACCCCCTAATAGTCAGATGGAAATTGAGAAACAAACTTGTAAGGAGAACTCAGCTATCTGTAAGAATAATAGGGTGGTTATGGTAGGGGATTTTAACTTTCCAAACATAGACTGAGACTGCCATAGTGTCAAGGGTTTAAGTGGACAGGAATTTGTTAAGTGTGTACAAGACAAATTTCTGATTCAGTATATGGATATACCTTCTAGAGAAGGTGCAAAAGTTGACCTACTCTTGGGAAATAAAGTAGGGCAGGTGACTGAGGTGTCAGTGGGGGAGCACTTTTGGGGCCAGCAACCATAATTCTATTAGATTTAAAATAATGATGGAAAAGGATAGACCAGATCTAAAAGTTGAAGTTCTAAATTGGAGAAAGGCCAATTTTGACGGTATTAGACAAGAACTTTCGAAAGCTGATGGGGGGCAAATGCTCACAGGTAAAGGGACAGCTGGAAAATGGGAAGCCTGCAGAAATGAGTTAACAAGAATCCAGAGAAAGTATATTCCTGTCAGGGTGAAAGGAAAGGCTGGTAGGTATAGGGAATGCTGGATGACTAAAGAAATTTAGGGTTTGGTTAAGAAGAAGAAGGAAGCACATGTCAGCTATAGACAGAATTGATCGAGTGAATCCTTAGAAAAGTATAAAGTAGGTAGGAGTATACTTAAGAGGGAATTCAGGAGGGCAAAAGGGGGACATGAGATAGCTTTGGCAAATAAAATTAAGGGGAATCCAAAGTGTTTTTACAAATACATTAAGGAAGAAGAGTAACTAGGGAGAGAATAGGGCCCTGCTGAAAATGTGTTGCTGGTTAAAGCACAGCAGGTCAGGCAGCATCCAAGGAATAGGAAATTCGACGTTTCGGGCATAAGCCCTTCATCAGGAATGAGGAGAGTGTGCCAAGCAGGCTAAGATAAAAGGTAGGGAGGAGGGACTTGGGGGAGGGGCGATGGAGATGTGATAGGTGGAAGGAGGTCAAGGTGAGGGGTGATAGGCCAGAGTGGGGTGGGGGCGGAGAGGTCAGGAAGAAGATTGCAGGTTAGGAGGGCGGTGCTGAGTTGAGGGAACCGACTGAGACAAGGTGGGGGGGAGGGGAAATGAGGAAACTGGAGAAATCTGAGTTCATTCCTTGTGGTTGGAGGGTTCCCAGGAGGAAGATGAGGCGCTCCTCCTCCAGCTGTCGTGTTGTTATGTTCTGCCGGTGGAGGAGTCCAAGGACCTGCATGTCCTCGGTGGAGTGGGAGGGAGAGTTAAAGTGTACACCTCCATCCCCCATCACGAAGGACCCAAAGCCCTCCGCTTCTTCCTTTCCCGCCGCACCAACCAGTACCCTTCCACTGACACCCTCCTCCGACTGACTGAACTGGTCCTCACCCTGAATAACTTCTCTTTTCAATCCTCCCACTTCCTCCAAACTAAAGGAGTTGCCATGGGCACCTGCATGGGCCCGAGCTATGCCTGTCTCTTCGTAGGATATGTGGAACAGTCCATCTTCCGCAACTACACTGGCACCACCCCCCACCTTTTCCTCCGCTACATCGATGACTGTATCGGCGCTGCCTCGTGCTCCCACGAGGAGGTTGAACAGTTCATCAACTTTACTAACACCTTCCATCCCGACCTCAAATTCATCTGGACTGTCTCAGACTCCTCCCTCCCCTTCCTAGACCTTTCCATTTCTATCTCGGGCGACCAACTCAACACAGACATCTACTATAAACCGACTGACTCCCACAGCTACCTGGACTACACCTCCTCCCACCCTGCCCCCTGTAAAAACTCCATCCCATATTCTCAATTCCTTCGTCTCCGCCGCATCTGCTCCCAGGAGGACCAGTTCCAACACCGCACAGCCCAGATGGCCTCCTTCTTCAAGGACCGCAGATTCCCCCCAGACGTGATCAACGATGCCCTCCACCGCATCTCCTCCACTTCCCGCTCCTCCGCCCTTGAGCCCCGCTCCTCCAACCGCCACCAAGACAGAACCCCACTGGTTCTCACCTACCACCCCACCAAGCTCCGTATACAACGTATCATCCGCCGTCATTTCCGCCACCTCCAAACGGACCCCACCACCAGGGATATATTTCCCTCCCCTCCCTTATCAGCGTTCCGCAAAGACTACTCCCTTCGTGACTCCCTCGTCAGGTCCACACCCCCCACCAACACAACCTCCACTCCCGGCACCTTCCCCTGCAACCGCAGGAAATGTAAAACTTGCGCCCACACCTCCTCCCTCACTTCCCTCCAAGGCCCCAAGGGATCATTCCATATCCGCCACAAGTTCACCTGCACCTCCACACACATCATCTATTGCATCCGCTGCACCCGATGTGGCCTCCTCTATATTGGGGAGACGGGCCGCTTACTTGCGGAACGCTTCAGAGAACACATCTGGGACGCCTGGACCAACCAACCCAACCACCCTGTGGCTCAACACTTTAACTCTCCCTCCCACTCCACCGAAGACATGCAGGTCCTTGGACTCCTCCACCGGCAGAACATAACAACACGACGGCTGGAGGAGGAGCGCCTCTTCTTCCGCCTGGGAACCCTCCAACCACAAGGAATGAACTCAGATTTCTCCAGTTTCCTCATTTCCCCTCCCCCCACCTTGTCTCAGTCGGTTCCCTCAACTCAGCACCGCCCTCCTAACCTGCAATCTTCTTCCTGACCTCTCCGCCCCCACCCCACCCCGGCCTATCACCCTCACCTTGACCTCCTTCCACCTATCACATCTCCATCGCCCCTCCCCCAAGTCCCTCCTCCCTACCTTTTATCTTAGCCTGCTTGGCACACTCTCCTCATTCCTGATGAAGGGCTTATGCCCAAAACGTCGAATTTCCTATTCCTTGGATGTTGCCTGACCTGCTGTGCTTTAACCAGCAACACATTTTCAGCTCTGATCTCCAGCATCTGCAGACCTCATGTTTTATACCTAGAGAATAGGGCCCCTCAAAGATCAACAAGGCGGCCTTTGTGTGGAGCCGCAGAAAATTGGGGAGATACTAAATGGGTATTTTGCATCAGTATTTACTGTGGAAAAGGATATGGAAGTTCTAGACGACAGGGAAATAGATGGTGACATCTTGCAAAATGTCCATATTACAGAGGAGGAAGGGCCAGATATCTTGAAACGGGTAAAGGTGGATAAATGCCCAGGACCTGAGAAGGTGTACCCTAGAACTCTGTGGGAAGCTAGAGAAGTGATTGCTGGGCCTCTTGCTGAGATATTTGTATCATCGATAGTCATAAGTGAGGTGCCGGAAGACTGGAGGTTGCCTCACGCAGTGCCACTGTTTAGAAAGGGTGGTAAGGACAAGCCAGGGAACTATAGACCAGTGAGGCTGATCTCGGTGGTGGGCAAGTTGTTGGAGGGAATCCTGAGGGACAGGATGTACATGTATTTGGAAAGGCAAGGGCTGATTAGGGATAGTCAACATGGCTTTGTGCATGGGAAATCATGTCTCACAAACTTGATTGAGTTTTTTGAGGAAGTAACAAAGAGAATTGATGAGGGCAGAGCGGTAGATGTGATCTATATGGACTTCAGTAAGGCGTTCGACAAGGTTCCCCATAGGAGACTGATTAGCAAGGTTAGATCTCACGGAACTAGCCATTTGGATACAGAACTGGCTCAAAGGTAGAAGACAGAGGGTAGTGGTGAAGGATTGTTTTTCAGACTGGAGGCCTGTGACCAGTGGAGTGCTGGGTCCTCTACTTTTTGTCATTTACATCAATGATTTGGATGGGAGCATATGACGTACAGTTACTAGGTTTGCAGATGACACCAAAACTGGAAGTGCAGTGGACAGCGAAGACGGTTATCTCAGATTACAACAGGATCTTGAATAGATGGGCCAATGGGCTGAGAAGTGGCAGATGGAGTTTAATTCAAATAAGTGCGAGGTGCTGCATTTTGAGAAAGCAAATCTTAGTAGGACTTATAAACTTAATGATAAGGTCCTAGGGAGTGTTACTCAACAAAGAGATCTTGGAGTGCAGGTTCATAGCTTCTTTAAAGTGGAGTCGCAGGTAGATAGGATAATGAAGGTGTTTGGTATGCTTTCCTTTATTGGTCAGAGAATTGAGTACAGGAGTTGGGAGGTCATGTTGCAGCTGTACAGGACATTGGTTCAGCCGCTATTGCGTGCAATTCTGGTCTCCATCCTATCGGGAAGATGTTGTGAAACTTGAAAGGGTTCAGAAAAGATTTACAAGGATGTTGCCAGAGTTGGAGGGTTTGAGCTATAGGGAAATGCATGGATAGAGTAAATAGGCAAAATCTTTTCCCCGGGGTCGGGGAGTCCAGAATTAGACGGCAAAGGTTTCGGGTGAGAGGGGAAAGATATAAAAGAGAGCTAAGGGGCAACTTTTTCACACAAAGGGTGGTACATGTATGGAATGAGCTACCAGAGGAAGTGGTACAATTGCAACATTTAAGAGGCATTTGGATGTGTATATGAATAGGAAGGGTTTGAAGGGATATGGGCCAGGTGCTGTCAGGTGGGACTAGATTGGGTTGGGATATCTGGTTGGCATGGATGGGCAGGACTAAAGGGTCTGTTTCCAATCTGTACATCTCTATGACTTTATGACTCTATTTATGGTGGGTGGAGTACAGAATGTGGATAATTGGGCATTATCAGTGTCACATAAAGGCATACATGCCGTGACGTTGAACAATTCTTCCGTCGCTTCCGCTCTGAGCTTACTTTCACAATCAGGATTCCCGCCCACCTTCCGAGAACCCCTTCGCCCACCTCCAACACACTGCATTCAACTGGACACCCCGTGCTGGCCTATTACCTGCCCTCGACCTCTTCATTTCCAACTGCCGCCGGGACATTAACCGCCTCAACCTGTCTAACCCCTCCCCAACTCTAACCTCTCACCCTCACAACGCGCAGCCCTCCAATCCCTCTGCTCCAATCCAATCCTCACCATCAAGCCAGCAGATAAAGGGGGCGCAGTGGTAGTCTGGCGCACTGACCTCTACACCGCTGAAGCCAAACGCCAACTCGAGGACACCTCTTCCTACTGCCCCCTCGACCATGACCCCAACCCCCATCACCAAACCATCATCTCCCAGATCATACAGAACCTCAGGGTGGGTGGGAGATCATCACCTCAGGAGATCTCCCACCCACAGCTTCCAACCTCATAGTCCGGGAACCCCGCACTGCCCAGTTCTACCTCCTTCCCAAGATCCACAAGCCTGACCACCCTGGCCGACCCATTGTCTCAGCATGCTCCTGCCCCACTGAACTCATCTCTACCTACCTCGACACTGTCCTATCCCCCCAGCCCAGGAACTCACAACATATGTTCGAGACACCATCCACGCCCTCCACCTCCTCCAAGACTTCCGTTTCCCCGGTCCACAACGCCTCATCTTCACCATGGATATCCAATCCCTCTACACCTCCATCCGCCATGACCAGGGCCTCCAAGCCCTCCGTTTTTTCCTCTCTCGACGTCCCCAACAGTACCCTTCCACCGACACTCTCATTCTTTTGGCCGAACTGGTCCTCACCCTTAACAATTTCTCCTTTGAATCCTCCCACTTCCTCCAGACCAAAGGGATAGCCATGGGCACACGTATGGGCCCCAGCTATGCCTGTCTCTTTGGTGGCTACGTAGAACAGTTGATCTTCCGTAATTACACCGGCACCACTCCCCACCTCTTCCTCCGCTACATTGATGACTGCATTGGCGCCACCTCGTGCTCCCGCGAGGAGGTTGAGCAATTCATCAACTTCACCAACACATTCCACCCTGACCTTAAATTTACCTGGACCATCTCTGACACCTCCCTCCCCTTCCTGGACCTCTCCATCTCCATTAATGATGACCGACTTGACACTGACATTTTTTACAAACCCACCGACTCCCACAGCTACCTGGATTACACCTCTTCCAACCCTATCTCTTGGAAAAATGCCATATTCCCAATTCCTCCGCCTCCGCCGTATCTGCTCCCAGGAGGACCAGTTCCACCACAGAACACACCAGATGACCTCCTTCTTTAGAGACCGCAATTTCCCTTCCCACGTGGTTAAAGATGCCCTCCAACGCATCCAGAACACATCCCGCACCTCTGCCCTCAGACCACACCCCTCCAACCGTAACAAGGACAGAACGACCCTGGTGCTCACCTTCCACCCTACAAACCTTCGCATAAACCAAATCATCCGCTGACATTTCCGCCACCTCCAAAAAGACCCCACCACCAGGGATATATTTCCCTCCCCACCCCTTTCCGCCTTCCGCAAAGACCGTTCCCTCCGTGACTACCTGGTCAGGTCCATGCCGCCCTACGACTCACCCTCCCATCCTGACACTTTCCCCTGCCACCGCAGGAACTGTAAAACCTGTGCCCATACCCCCTACCTCACCTCTATCCAAGGCCCTAAAGGAGCCTTCCACATCCAAAGTTTTACCTGCACATCCACTAATATCATTTATTGTATCCGTTGCTCCCAATGCGGTCTCCTCTACTTTGGGGAGACTGGGCGCTCCTAGCAGAGCGCTTTAGGGAACATCTCCAAGATACCCGCACCAATCAACCACACCGCCCCGTGGCCCAACATTTCAACTCTCCCTCCCACTCTGCTGAGGACATGGAGGTCCTCGGCCTCCTTCACCGCCGCTCGCTCACCACCAGACGCCTGGAGGAAGAACGCCTCATCTTCCGCCTTGGAACACTTCAACCCCCGGGCATCAATGTGGACTTCAACAGCTTCCTCATTTCCCCTTCCCCCACCTCATCCGAGTTCCAAACTTCCAGCTCAGCACTCTCCCCATGACTTGTCCAGACTGCTCCAACCTGCCTAACTTCTTTTCCACCTATCCACTCCACCCTCTCCTCCCTGACCTATCACCTTCCTCTCCTCCCCCACTCACCCATTGTACTCTATTGTACTTTCTCCCCACCCCACCCCCCTCTAGCTTATCTCTCCATGCTTCCAGCTCACTGCCTTTATTCCTGATGAAGGGCTTTTGCCCAAAACATCGATTTCGCTGCTCGTTGGATGCTGCCTGAACTGCTGTGCCCTTCCAGCACCACTAATCCAGAATCTGGTTTCCAGCATCTGCAGTCATTGATTTTACCTAGTCACATAAAGGCAGTTTATTACTTTTAAAAGCTGCAATTTTCAGGGAATAAAAAACATATTCTTCAGACAAAAATGGCTGCAAGCATTGCACTTATGGCAGCAGACTTGGAGTACCTTAAATGCAAGCATTCGAAAGGTACAGAGAGCTCACACTCAGACAGTATTCACAGAGACAGCAGGAAGCTGTGGCTTTAAAAGGTGAACACGATTGTTAGGATGCAATATTCTGGCATTCTGAGAGACTGTGCCTGCAATAGATTCAAAAGATTAGGGATTAATATCTTCATAACTTATGAGGAAAGAATATTGTTGACCCTATTTATTCCAGAATCTTTCTTTCAAAACAAATAGTGATCAATAATGTAGTGTTTACACACTAATGTAAGCATTTATATTTTGCAACTAATCTGTGAAATTTTGCCAACATTTGGAATATCATCAAAACATCTGCTCTGCAAATCAAAATATTTTATAATTAATCTGTTCAGAAATGTTACTACACACATCTGGAGCAGATGGGACTTGAACTCAGATCTTCTGGCTCAGAGGTCGAGACACTGGCATTGCATCACAAGAACTCTAGTTTGCTAATATCTGCTTGACATACAAATGTTAGGCAATGGTCATCTCGAACAAGAAAAAAATAATCTAACTGCCACCCCATGCCATTCAATGGTATTAGCATCACTGAATGCTCCAATCTCAATATCCTAAGAGTTACTAATGACGAGAAACTGACTGGACTAGCCATATGCATACACAACTAAAACAGTAGGTCAGAGGCTAGGATTTCACCAACAAGCAAATCAACTCCTGACTCCTCAAGTCCTGTCCACCATCTACAGGGCCCAAGTCAGGAATGCGATGGAATACTCTCCACTTGCTTGAATGAGTACATTACTGACAATACCCAAGAAGCTTGATAACATCCATGATAAAGCAGCTACTCAATTATAACCACATTTATCACCTTCAATGTTTACTCCCTCCATCATTAATGAAAATTGGCACCTACAACTTACATTGCAGCAAATCCACAGAGCTTCTTTGATAATACTTTTCAAAACTACTTCCTGTCCCACCTCAAAAGGCTAGGGTAGCAGATGCATGGAAACAATACCAGCTGCAAGTTACCTTCCAAGACACACACCATCCTGACCAACATCTTTTCAAGGCAGTCAGTTAAGGACGGCCAATAAATCTCAGCAACATCAACATCCCATGAACAAATTATAAAAACTATCCCACGAAGATTCAAAATTAAGTTGAACCATTTCCAGCCAAATGATATCTCCCTGTTCATTTCTTCTGTCCCCATCATGGTGCTAAATAATCTGAGAAAGCGTCATTTTCCATTAATCTAACAATTTTGCTGAATCACAGTGGTCAATTAAATTGGTTGCTATTATACAAATTCATAAAAACAAAGTTTTATACATATTATATCAAAGCAATTCCAGTCTCTCGATTTTACTTTCAAACCTATCAAATTAGAATAGGAAGCTTGCACTGGAATAGGCAGAAGTGGTAATCTGATATTTCCAATAAAGTTTAGATATTTTATAAGCAAAAATCAATTCTCTCCTTGTCTATCAATACATTCCAGCATAGAAATGCTGGGCTTGCCAAAGACACTCAGTAGGCAGCACCCCTTCCCAATATTTTAGAGAGCCATCTTTGAAATTGTTAAAGGAAGAACTATTAGTTTACGGTATTATTCATTGTTTTGCTCCAACTGTCAAGAATGGATTAGTTCAACAATCATGACCATATCTTCAAACTGATGTTTACTTCTTTTGTCCCTATTTTACTTGATGAGAACCATTGCAGCTTGTGTGGTATCTGAAAGTTACTGGCATAATGAAATCAGACCCAACTTCTAGGACTGGTATGGTTTTGCACAGATTACTCAAACATTGCAGACAGCAGAGGTACAGGAATTTGAGGTAGGTTCTAGATCTATCAAATTTCCAGCTTTTAGCATTAGACTCTGCAGATTGCACCCTGACAGGGAGTGTTATAATAATACTGTAAAAGGTTGGTGCCTATTGATAAAAGACATTGAAAGCTTGTAACTAATATTAGTAAAATCCTTAAATCAACCTTATTCTTCAACATATTTTCATAAGCACTCCGTATTACTTTCCTTTATTTGAAGACAAATTTAATTCAGAAAAATTGAGCTAGCAATTAAGCAGCACTTTCCACAGCCTCCTTATGATTTCAAAATAAATCCTGGGGAAACAGCTCATCAACATTTTGGGGATGGTTGCCAACAAATTTAATCCTATAATCGTGGCACTCACCCAGTGTGATCTTCAGAAAATGAGCACAGTAGCATACATCAGTGACAAAACAAAGGAAGGGAAAAGGTTGAGATTCTGAAGGGAGATTATAGAGAGTTAGGCACAAATTAAAAAGGAGGTCCTCCTGGTGCTATGAACTAGTGAGGGCAGGAATAGGAGGATAGAGCAGATGAATGTATGGCTGAGGAGCTGGTGTATGGGAGAGGGATTTACATTTGTGAACCATTGGAATCTCTTTTGGGGTAGAAGTGACCTGTACAAAAAGGATGGTTTGCACCTAAATTGGAAGGGGACTAATGTACTGGCAGGGAGATTTGCTAGAGCTGCTTGGGAGAATTTAAACAAGTAAGGTGGGGGTGGGGTGGGACCCAGTTGGAGAAAGAGATCGATCTGAGACTGGTACAGCTGAGAACAGAAATGAGTCAAACAGTCAGGGCAGGCAGAGACAAGGTAGGACTAATAAATTAAACTGCTTTTATTTCAATGCAGGGGCCTAACAGGGAAGGCAGATGAATGCAGGGCATGGTTAGGAACATGGGACTGGGATATCGTAGCAATTACAGAAACATGGCTCAGGGATGGACAGGACTGGCAGCTTAATGTTCCAGGATACAAATGCTACAGGAAGGTTAGAAAGGGAGGCAAGAGAGGAGGGAGAGTGGCATTTTTGATAAAGGATAACATTACAGCTGTGCTGAGGGAGGATATTCCCAGAAATACATCCAGGGAAGTTACCTGGGTGGAACCGAGAAATAAGAAAGGGATGATCACCTTATTGGGATTGTATTATAGACCCCCCAATAGTCAGAGGGAAATTGAGAAACAAACTTGTAAGGAGATCTCAGCTATCTGTCAGAAAAATAGGGTGGTTATGGTAGAGGATTTTAACTTTCCAAACATAGACTGGGACTGCCATAGTCTCAAGGGTTTAGATGGAGAGGAATTTGTTAACTGTGTACAAGACAATTTTCTGATTCAGTATGTGGATATGTCTACTAGCGAAGGTGCAAAGGTTGACCTACTCTTGGGAAATAAGGCAGGGCAGATGACTGAAGTGTCAGTGGGGGAGCACTTTGGGGCCAGCGACCATAATTCCATTAGATTTAAAATTGTGATGGAAAAGGATAGACCAGATTTAAAAGTTGAAGTCCTAAATTGGAGAAAGGCCAATTTTCATGGTATTAGGCAAGAACTTGTCACTGTTGCCTCACAGCGCCAGAGACCCGGGTTCAATTCCCGCCTCAGGCGACTGACTGTGTGGAGATTGCACATTCTCCCCGTGTCTGCGTGGGTTTCCTCCAGGTGCTCCGGTTTCCTCCCACACTCCAAAAATGCGCAGGTTAGGTGAATTGGCCACGCTAAATTGCCCATAGTGTTAGGTGCAGGGGTAAATGTAGGGAAATGGGTCTGGGTGGGAGCGCTTCGGTGGGTCGGTGTGGACTTGTTGGGCCGAAGGGCCTGTTTCCACACTAAGTAATCTAATCTAATCTAAAAAAAACTTTCAATAGCTGATTGGGGGCAGATGTTCACAGGTAAAGGGAAGGCTGGAAAATGAGAAGACGTCAGAAATGAGGTAACGAGAATTCAAAGAAAGTATATTCCTGTTAGGGTGAAAGGAAAGGCTGGTAGGTATAGGGAATGCTGGATGACTAAAGAAATTGAGGGTTTGGTTAGAAAAAGAAGGAAGCAAATGTAAGGTATAGACAGGATAGCTCGAGTGAATCCTTAGAAAAGTATAAAGACAGTAGGAGTATACTTAAGAGGGAAATCAGGAGAGCAAAAAGGGGATACGAGATAGTTTTGGCAAATAGAATTAAGGAGAATCCAAGGGGTTTTTATAAATACATTAAGGACAAAAGGATAACTAGGGAGAGAATAGGGCCCCTGAAAGATCAGCAAGGCGGCCTTTGTGTGGAGCCACAGAAAATGGGGAGATAATAAACGAGTATTTTGCATCAGTATTTACTGTGGAAAAGGATATGGAAGATATAGAAAATAGCAAAACAGATGGTTACACCTTGCAAAATGTCCATATTACAGAGGAGGAAGTGCTGGATGTCTTGAAACACATAAAGGTGGATAAATCTCCAGGACCTAATCAGGTGTACCCTGGACTTCTGTGGGAAGCTAGGGAATTGATTGCTGGGCCTCCTGCTGAGATATTTGTATCATTGAAGGTTATAGGTGAGGTGCCAGAAGACTGGAAGTTGGCTAACGTGGTGCCACTATTTAAGGAGGGTAGTAAGGTCAAGCCAGGGAACTATAGAACAGTGAGCCTGATCTCGGTGGTGGGCAGTTGTTGGGGGGAATCCTGGGGGACAGAATGTCCATGTGTTTGGAAAGGTAAGGACTGATTAGGGATAGTCAACATGGCTTTGTGTGTGGGAAATCATATCTCACAAACTTGACTGAGTTTTTTGAGTAACAAAGAGGATTGATGACGGCAGAGTGGTAGATGTGATCTATATGGACTTCAGTAAGGCGGTCGACAAGGTTCCCCATTGAGACTGATTAGCAAGATTAGATCTCACGAAATACAGGGAGAACTAGCCATTTGGATACAGAACTGGCTCAAAGGTAGAAGACAGAGGGTGGTGGTGGAGGGTTGTTTTTCAGACTGGAGGTCTGTGACCAGTGGAGTGCCACAAGGATCGAAGCTGGGTCCTCTACTTTTTGTCATTTACATAAATGATTTGGATGCGAGCATAAAAGGTACAGTTAGTAAGTTTGCAGATAACACCAAAATTGGAGGTGTAGTGGACAGCAAAGAAGGTTTCCTCAGGTTACAACAGGATCTTGATCAGATGGGCTAATAAGCTGAGAAGCAGCAGCTGGAGTTTAATTCGGATAAATGCAAGGTTCTGCATTTTGAGACAGCAAATCTTAACAGAACTTATACACCTAATGGTATGGTTCTTGAGAGTGCTGCTGAACAAAGAGACCATTCCTGAAGAAGGGCTTATGCCCGAAACATCGATTCTCCTGCTCCTTCGATGCTGCCTGACCTGCTGCGCTTTTCCAGCAACGCATTTTTCAACTCTGATCTCCAGCATCTGCAGTCCTCACTTTCACATAAAGAGACCTTGGAGTGCAGGTTCATAGCTCCTTGAAAGTAGAGTCGCAGGTAGATAGGATAATGAAGAAGGCGTTTAGTATGCTTTCCTTTATTGGTCACAGTATTGAGTACAGGAGTTGGAAGGTCATGTTGCAGCTATACTGGACATCGGTTAGGCCACTGTTGGAATATTGCATGCAATTGTAGTCTCCTTCCTATCAGAAAGATGTTGTGAAACTTGAAAGGGTTCAGAAAAGATTTACTAGGATGTTGCCACGGTTGGAGGATTTGAGCTATGGGGAGAGGCTGAACAGGCTGGGGCTATTTTCCCTGGAGCATAGGAGGCTGAAGGGTGACCTTATAGAGGTTTACAAAATTGAGGGGCGTGGATAGGATAAATAGACAAAGTATTTTCCCTGGGGTTGGGGAGTCCAGAACTAGAGGGCATAGGTTTTGGGTGAGAGGGGAAAGATATAAAAGAAACCTAAGGGGCAACTTTTTCATACAGAGCGTAATACGTGTATGGAATGAGCTGCCAGAGAAAGAGGTGGAGGCTGGTACAATTGCAACATTTAAAAGACATTTGGATGGGTATATGAACGGGTAGGGTTTGGAGGGATATAGTTCAGGTGCTGGTAGGTGGGACGAGATTGCGTTGGGATATCTGGTCGGCATGGACGGGTTGGACCGAAGGGTCTGTTTTCATGCTGTGCATCTCTATGACTACGACTTTCTCATGAGACCCTGACACAATATTAGAAATATTCTTTAACTGCTACAGCAATCTAAATAGGTAATTAGGTTCCAATAATGATCTAAAAATTCAGAAATGGACAAATAATAATATCTATAGGAAGGATAGAATATTGGGGTGGGGGTGGCAAGAGACGAGGGGTAGTGGTGTTTTTGATAAGGAATAACATTCCTCTGCTTTTTTTTGGGGGGGGGGGATATTCCTGGGAATACATCCAGGGAAGTTACCTGGAGGGAATTGAGAAATAAGAAAGAGATGATCACCTTATTGGGATTGTACTATAGACTCCCCAATAGTCAGAGGGAAATTGAGAAACAAATTTGTAACGAGATCTCAGTTATCTGTAAGAATAACAGGGTGCTACAGTTATTACTTTAACTTTCTTAACATAGACTGGGTGTTATGGTGTTAGTTGGAGAAGAATTTAAGTGTGTACAAGAAAATTTTCTGATTCAATATGTGGCTGTTCCTCCTAGAGAAGGTGCAAACCTTGACCTATTCTTGGGAAATAAGGCAGGGCAAGTGACTGAGGTGTCAGAGGGGAAGCACTTTGGGACCAGCGCCATAATTCTATTAGTGTTTAAATAATGACAGAAAAGGATAGTGTGGATCAAAAAGTTAAAGTCCTAAATTAGAGGAAGACCAATTTTGAGGGTATTAGGCAAGAACTTTCAAAAGTTGATTGGGGGAGAATGTTTGCAGGTAAAAGGATGGCTGGAAAATGGGAAGCCTTCAAAATGAGATATCAAGAGTCCAGATATGTTCCTGTTGGGGTGAAAGGCAAGGCTGGTAGGTGTAGGAAATGGTTGATGAATAGAGAAATTGAGGTTTCAGTTAAGAAAAAGAAGAAAGCGTATGTCAGGTATAGTCAGCAGAGATCAAATGAATCCTTAGAAGAGTAACTACGAGGAAAATCCAGAGGGCAAAAAGGCAACATAAGGTAGCTTTGGCAAATAGGGTTAAGAAGAATGTAAAAGGATTTTATCAATAAATTAAGGACAAAAACATAACTCAGGAGAGAATAGGGTCCCTCACAGATCAGCAAGGCAGCCTATGTATGGAACCACAGGGGATGGGGAGATATTTCAGTGTTCATTGTGGAGAAGGACAAGGAAGATATAGAATGTGGAGAATAGATGGTGTTATAACACAGTGTAAACTTTCCTGTTTAATTTAAAACCAGAAAACAGAAAAGATTTATTCTGCGCAATAATCTGTGAAAATTATGTAAGCCAAGAACTAGTTAAAGCAAAAATTCACAACTTTATTTCTTAAAGTATAACAGAGAATACTTAACAACAATTCACAAGTCCTTACACTGACCTATCTTTTACCTTCCCTTCTATGATACTAGTCCAATAAAACTCCCAATTACAATTTACAAAACAAAACTTCTTATCTCAAAACCAGGCAGCTTTCGTTTTCTCTGAATTCTGGTCTTCTTTTCTTCTTCTTAGGGATTTCTGCTTCACAGGTTACTGATCGATAAAGGTACTTTTAAGAGAGCTATTTTGCAAGCAGTCTTTTTACACACTGGTAACTTGTCAGTTCTCCTCTCAACTGTTCAATTTCCCCCAGTCTTATACCCTAAAGCATCAGATTGTGTCATTGGCTTTTAAAATTTTCGATATACTAAATGCAAACTGGATTGGAGTTTGCTATTTGTTTGGGGATATATTTAAACCGATGTGCCTAATTCAAATCTGCTTTTGTTTCCAGGCAACTAAATACTTTATCTACCCCAGTAGCTGGTGCACGGTACATTGTATCTTTTTTCAGAATACTTGGTTCTATCAGGTAGTTCTGTTGCTTTTGACTCTCAAAAGTACAGTACACTCACATCTTCATAACAATGGTGACATATTGAAAAATGTCCATATTACAGAGGAGGTGGCGCTGGATGTCTTGGAATGCATAAAGGTGGATAAATCTCCAGGCCCTGACTGAGAATTCTAATGGGAAGCTAAGGAAGAGATTTCCGGGCCCCTTGCTGAGATATTTGCATCACCAATAGTCGCAGGTGAGGTGCCAGAAGACAGGCGGTTGGCTGACATGGTGCAACTACTTAAGAAAGGTGTTAAGGAAAAAAGTGAGGGAACTATAGACCGGTGAGCCTGACATTGGTAGTGGGCAAGTTGTTGGAGGGAATCCTGAGGGACAGGATTTACATACATTTGGAAAGGCAAGGACTGATCAGGGATTGTCAATATGACTTTGTGCGTGGGTTATCATGTCTCACTAACTTAATTGAGTTTTTTGAAAATGTAACAAAGAGGATTGATGAGGGCAGAGTGGTGGAAATGATCTGTATGGACTGCAGTAAGGCATTCGACAAGGTTCCTCATGGTAGACTGGTTAGCAAGGTTAGATCAAATGGAATACAGGGAGAACTAGTTATTTGGATACAGCACTGGCTCAATGGCAGAGAGTGCTGGTGGAGAGTTGCTTTTCAGATTGGAAGTCTGTGACCAGTGGTGTGCCATAAGGATTAGCGCCGGGTCCACTCCTATGTCGGAGGTATAGTTAGTAATTTTGCAGAAGACACCAAAATTTGAGGGGTCACAGACAGTAAAGAAGCTTACCTCGGATTACAACAGGACCTAGTTCATATGAGCCAATGGACTGAGGAGTGACAGATGGAGTTTAATTTAGATAAATGTGAGGTGCTGCATTTTGGAAAGGCAAATCAGGGTAGGACTTATGCACTAAATGGTAAGGTCCAAGGGAGTGCTGCTGAACACAGAGACCTTGAAGCAGGTTCATAGTTCCTTGAAAGGGGAGTCCCAGGGAGATAGGATCATGAAGTAGGGCTTTCCTTTATTAGTCAAAGCAATGAATTAGGAATTAGGAGGTCATGCTGCAGCTGTACAGGACATTGGTTAGGCCACTTTTAGAATATTGTGAGCAATTCTGGTCTCTCTGCTATTAGAAGGATGTTGTGAAACTTGAAAGGGTTCATTTACAAGGATGTTGCCAGAGTTGGAGGATTTGAACTATAGGGAGAGGTTGAATCGGCTGGGGCTGTTTTCCCGGGCAGCGTCGGAGGCTGAGGGGTGACCATATAGAGATTTATAAAATCACGAAGAGCATGGATAGAGTAAATAGACAAGATCTTTCCTCTGGGGTTGCGGAGTCCAGAACTCGTGCGGGAGGGGAAAAATTTGAAAGGGACCTAAGGGGCAACATTTTCACGCACAGAGTGGTGCATGTGTGGATTGAGCTGACAGGCAAAGTGGTAGAGGCTAGTACAATTACAACATTTAAAAGGCATCTGGATGGGTATATGAATAGGAAGGGTTTAGAGAGATATGGGCAAAATGCTGGCAAATGGGACTAGATTAAATTAGGATATCTGGTTGGCATGGATGAATTGGACCCATTGGTCTGTTTCCATGCTGTACATCTCTATCTAAGTTAATACATGCGATAGTCATTCACAAAGTTTCACAATTAAATATCTAATATATATTAGTTTATTTTTAATAGTAAGAGTGATAGATATAAACAGACATGTTTACTCCATTCTTGCTGCAATTCAACACTTTAAAGACCCCATGCAGTGTTCCAGGCTAACACTGCAGTCAAAGTTTTCATTATCATCATTGTCACCCTTTGATGTATGGATCCCCCAATATAAAACTGAGGCGATTGACAAGTAAGGATATGTTGCCAAAATTTTCCATCGTTACCTTATTTGATTTTGCTAACAATTTTTTCCAAATTCTGAGCTGGTTTCTTGCATCACTTGCTTTACAGTAATTGTGATTCTATTAGCAGATGCTTTTCCTCTTAACCCATGCAACTCTTTTAACTGTAAATCCTTTTTAGCAAATGCATAGCAATAATGAATGAGAAAAATGCATTCTGAGCTAACAACAAAGTTCTTGATAAATTGGAGTTTAAAAAATTTAAGTAATACTAAAACACCACCTTCTCACTAGGTCCTTGGTTGCCTTTTGAAAGAAATTGGCCTTGGGACTACAACAGAAGCTGGATGGTGCACTTGGCCATCTCTACATTGCTACATTGCTACATCTCTGCATCACTCCATTGATATGCAACATTGGGAAACAATTCCACTTAAACAGCTCCAGAACATGTGAGGTAGGCAGGGAAGATCATTAGTGTGGGGAAATAAGAGGGGTTGCAGAATAGACAATATAAAATAATTGTTTGTGAAAACCTGTTGCATCCCATTATGTGAAGGTGATTTATTCACATTTTAAATCACGGACTGGAAACACAACCAATCCAAAAATACAGTTCAATGTCTCTTGGAACATGTTCTCTAAGTAGCCAAGGAAAAGATTTTTCCTGTCAATGTTGTGAATATGTGTACCTGAAGGTATAGAATGGTTAAGCAATTGTCTATTCTAAACATTACAAATTATTAATCAATGGTTAATTTAAAGTTCTGAATCTGATTGTTCTGAGATTCAGTATTGGGTTTTATAATTAGGCTGAGCAGTTCATAGAATCATAGAATCCCTATGCAGATAGAGGTCATTTGCTCCATCAAGTTTGCACCAACCCTCTGATGTGCGTTTATACTTTTAAATCTTGTATTGTACTCACCTCCATCACTTCCTCAGTCAGCTCATTCAATACATGCACTGCCCTCTGCGTGAAAAACCTCAAGTCCTTTTTAAATCTTTCCCCTCTGACCTTAAATCTACATCCTGTAGTTTTGGACTCTTACACCCTGAGGAAGTGACCTTGGTGATTCAAGGTTCTCATGATTTGATAAACCTTTAGAAGGTTACCCTTCTGATGCTCAAGGGAAAAAAACTCCAGCCTATTCAGCCTTTCCCTATATCTCAAACCATCTAACCCCAGCAATATCTTTGTAAATCGTTTCTGCACCCTCTCAATTTTAAAAACATCCTTCCTATAGAAGGGCAACAAAAGGTACAGCAGTGTCCCATAAATAGCAATACGATAGCGATCAAACAATCAGTTTAGTAAAGTTAGTTGAGGAATAAATATTAGTCAGAACATCAGGAAGAATTCCTCTGTGCTTTTGAATATTTTAAGTGGACTAGACAAAATCTTGGTTCATTTGAAAAGAGCTGACAGTCAACTTCTATACGATATGCCAATTTCTGCAACAAAAATAAACAGAATGGCTGCAAGATATTAAAATTTGCTCTCTGTGAAGTGTTTGCTTTTCTTAAAGAGACTGCTATTTGTAGCTGAAGAAGAGTCATACCAGACTCAAAACATTAACTCTGCTTCCCTCCATAGACACTGCCAGACCTGCTGAATTCCTCCACTATGTGTTTGTTACAGATCTCCAGCATCAACGGCATTTTGCTTTTGTTTGTTATTTGTGTTTAGTAGTCAATTAGAACAAGGTGTACAAATAAAGGGTTTGCAGCCAACGTTCATAACATTCAGGCACAGAAAAACCCAGGATCTTGCAGAATACCTTGCTTTTAAGCTCTCAAGTTGCTGTGCTAGTACTGGAAACAGGTTGCATTATTTTGAAGATGGAATATAAAACAATCATGCGAAATGACTCAGTTTATGGATGCATTTGATTTGTCAAGGTGAGATTTAACTAGTCAAAAGAGGGGTAGCCGCTATGGGGAGGACCTACAAGTAACTAAGCATGTATTTGCTTTCTACTTGTTATGAGGTTTATGAAACATAATTGTTTCTCAAATGCCGGTTTCCTTAGATTATGTTGGAAGATATCTGAAATTAAATGTTATGAGGGTTTCTGCCTCTACCACTCTTACAGGCATCTATCAAACAATATCAAAACTGTCCAGTTATGTCTTATATACATAAAACAGGACAAATTCAACCTGGGTAAATGCTGCACATCAATCTACTGTCCAATAAAGAGATAGAAGTGGTCAATGGTGTTATCAAGTGCCACTTGCAAAGTAATAATCTGTTCACTGATACTCAGTTCAGTTTCCAAGAGGGCCACTAAGCTCCTAACTTCATTATAACCTTGTTATAATTTGTGAGTTGAAAAGAGGTGAGAAGAAGGTGACTGCCCTTGACCCCAGGCAAAATTCATGTCAATGGGAATCAGTGGGGAAGCTCTCCACTGGTCAGGGTCATACTTGGCACACAGGAAGATGATTGTGATGGTAGAAGATCAATTGTCTTGGCTCAAGGACATCTCTGCAAGAGTTTCTCAGAGTAATGTCCTTGGTCCAAGCATCCTTATCTGCTTCATCAATTACCTTCTCTTCATCAGAAATGGGAGATTCATTGATGACTGCATAATGTTCAGCATTATTCACAATTCCTCAGATGCAAATTCTTTTCCATCCAGACAACTGCCAATAAAATTTGCATTACTTCAGGTGCCAGACAATGACCATCTCAAACTGGATCCAATCTAAATATTGTCCTTTGAAATTCAAAAGCATTACCGTCACTGAAACCCTCACTGTCAACATCCTAAGGGTTACCATTGACCAAAAACTAAACTGAACCAGCCATATAAATCCTTTGACTACAAGATCATGTCATAGACCAGGAATTCTGTGGCAAGTAACTTACCTCCCCATACACTACCCACTATCTACAAGGCACAAGTCAGGAGTGTGATAAATAGTCCTCACTTGCTTGCATTGAAGGAGCTCTAAAAACACTCAAGAAGCTCAATACCTCCCCAGGCAAAGCAACCCTCTTGATTGGCACTGTGAGATACAATGGCAGCAGTCTGTAAATGATGCACTGCAGTAACTCACAAAGACGTCTTAGACAACATCTTCCAAACCTATAACTTCTATCACGTAGAAAGTCAGGACAGCAGGTGCATGATAACCCTGCAACCTGCAAGATACTCTCCGAGCCACAACACTATCCTGGCTTGGAAGTATATCTCCATTCCTTCATAGTCAAAAATCCTGCAACTCTCTTCCTAACAGCATTGTGAATATTTCTACAGTCCAAGAACTGAATCACCTTCGCCAGGACATTAGAAATGGGCAATAAATGCTGAGTTCACCTTTACTTTTCACTTTCTATGAATACATTAAAAAAAAATTCAGTTCTTCTTTTAAAGAACAATTACAAAACCACAATTTGGAAATATGTCTTTTAAACCTTTATGGATGCAGCCCAGAAACACATTAAATTTCATTATTCCACTACATATCACATAGAACAGTGCTGATTCACTAAATTCAAGACACAAGCTGCGCTTATTTAAGTTGAAAATAATTGCTCTCTAAAGGACAGGGTGGATCTCTCAACAAATTCATTTCAATGCAACTCAGCTGGCCTCAGAGGTGATAATTTGTGGCTCACGGAGAGAGGAACAAAACAAGTGGAAAGAAAAACAAATCTACTGCACAAATAGACATTTCTAAGTGCTAGGAATATAAATCTGTGGTCACAGAACCTAAAGGGAGAAGAAAAACAGCAGATGAAAAGTTAAAACAGACCAGTGTTTGGATCAAAATGTCTGTATTAAGGTTGACACTCAAATGAAAATACATTGTACAACTTTTAAGCTCTAATTTAGCAGCATTCAGATATCTTAAACTGTTTTTCCACAATTATATGACAAGTTTCTATGCAATACAGAGCAATTTACATTTCAGGATTGTAAACACAACAACACAACTTTCCTCTAGTCAGTTATTATCAGCTGAATCAAGACAAGATGAATAAGATCAAACAGCTCAAAAACAGAAGTTGTTCAAAAAGCTCAGCAGGTCTGGCAGTATCTGTCAAAACGTCTGAGAAAGGGTCACTTGACTCAAAACGTTAACCCTGATTTCTCTTTACAGATGCTGCCAGACCTGTTGAGCTTTTTCTGCAATTTCTATTTTTGTCTCTGATCTCCAGCATCAGCAGTTCATTCAATTTTTTTACAAAGATCAAACAGCTGACAGCTCTGGGATCGAAGTTCTGTACAAAACAAAATCCTCAAAAGTATAATATTGTTTGATTGAAATAGTCGCTGAGACTAAAAAAATGCATAAAATAAAATACATAAAATAAAAAATATATAAATACAAAAACAGTTTTTTAAAAGTATAAACTTAGTTAATCTTTATGTTCACCAAGCTGAAAGCTTTCACTTTCAATTTTAGTGTAAGAAGTGGCAAATGGAGTTTAATTCCGATAAATGCGAGGTGCTGCATTTTGGGAAAGCAAATCTTAGCAGGACTTATGCACTTAATGGTAAGGTTCTCGGGAGTGTTGCTGAGCAAAGAGACCTTGGAGTGCAGGTTCATAGCTCCTTGAAAGTGGAGTCACAAGTAGATAGGATAGTGAAGAAGGCGTTTGGTATGCTTTCCTTTATTGGTCAGAATTTTGAGTACAGGAGTTGGGAGGTCATGTTGCAGCTGTACAGGACATTGGTTAGGCCACTGTTGGAATATTGTGTGCAATTCTGGTCTCCTTCCTATTGGAAAGATGTTGTGAAACTTGAAAGGGTTCAGAAAAGATTTAAAAGGATGTTGCCAGGGTTGGAGGATCTGAGCTACAGGGAGAGGCTGAACAGTCTGGGGCTGTTTCCCCTGGAGCGTTGGAGGCTGAGGCGTGACCTTATAGAGGTTTACATAATTATGAGGAGCATCGATAGGGTAAATAGGCAGTCATTTCCCTGGGGTGTGGGAGTCCAGAATTAGAGGGCATAGGTTTAGGGTGAGAGGGGAATGATATAAAAGAGAGCTAAGGGGCAACTTTTTCACACAGAGGGTGGTACATGTATGGAATGAGCTGCCAGAGGAAGTGGTAGAGGCTGGTACAATTGCAATATTTAAGAGGCATTTGGATGGGTATATGAATAGGAAGGGTTTGGAGGGGTATGGGCTGGGTGCTGGCAGGTGGGACTAGATTAGGTTGGGATATCTGGTCGGCATGGACGGTTTGGACCAAAGGGTCTGTTTCCATGTTGTACATCTCTATGATCCAGTGTACTTCCCCTTTCATATATTGTATTGTTACAGTCTTCCTTCTTTGCTCCCACAACAAAACATTCACAGTTAATGATTTGGAGATGCCGGTGTTGGACAAGGGTAGTGGCTAATGAAGGAGCATCGCTCCAAAAGCTAGTGTGCTTCCAATTAAACCTATTGGACTATACCCTGATGTTGTGTGATTTTTAACTTTTCACAGTTAATATAATGATAATTAGTTCGGCATCCAAACCAAATCTATTGTTTCTTCTTACTTATTTAAAGTTGTATTATTTTATTCTGGCCTCTTTCCTTCATTGTATCTGGTGATCCAAGAAGAATGTGTATTCCTACCGAATTGCTTGCAATTCCCAGAGTGTAAATCAGTTTACATAAATAATAAATAATAAACAATAATGATCCCTGAATCATTTCCTGTGCACATCACTTAAAGATGCAACAGATCAAAACTAAAGACAATAGAATTTGTGAAGTACATGCAAACACAATCATAGAATGATACGATGCAACATGAAGCCATTCAGCCCATTGCACTACTCACAAACCATATTGATGTCTTAGACAAAGAGACCAAAGTGTAATATCACTGATGATATAGTTAGGTGGGAATGAAGGCTATCAGAAGGACTAAAAGAGGTTACAAAGAGAAATGAACAGGTTAAATGAGTTGAAAATGGAATATAACATGGGAAAGTGAGAGAATATCCACATTTGGAGTGTTCCTACTCCTGGATTGAAAGACCCAGGTCCAAGTTCCAACTGTTCCTCAGATGGGTCATTACAACTCTGAATATACTTCCATTAAGAGTGCTTTTTATGAATTCACCTAGTGTACAGAGGAAATATTTTACATAGGTTGATGCTAGTGTTCCATCCAGTACCACATTTAGTTGTTCATGTTGGACGAGCATGACAAGTATAAAAAATATAATCTACTCATTTGCAATCATACCAATGAAAATCTTTCTTTGAAGAGCAGCATTATCACAAGACAGTGTTTCATAGACTTTTAAGTTTTGAAAAATACTTAAAACAAAAATTACTTTATGACAATGCAGAAATAATGCCAATACACATTTTGTTGTAAGTTAACTGATTACAATCTGATGGAAAATAAGGAAGGCTTAACAAAGGCATTTTTTTAAAGAAGTATTATCTCTCTCTAAATATAACCTGCTGTTGAATACTGATTGTCCCATGTTAGATACATTCGGCTCTGGTGAAAGCCATTAAAAAGATCTATATTCTCATGCTACTGTTAGGAATCAAAATTCAAATGCAAATGTTCCATATTGGCCAAATTAACTGTATCCAAAAGAATCCAGTTTAATGTGAAATCTGCCATTTCCAAATGCAATATAATTGGAATTCGATCAGTATACCATGGCTTATTCGTCAGTCTTGAAACCAGACAGAGTCTGACACACGTCAAAGCAAAGGTGCTGTGAGCACAAACAGTACTTTGTGATTATGACTGTACCTAAATCTGACTGCATTTGGAATAAAATGACCTGAACTGCATTCAGTCATTAATAGGAATGGGCAAAGGGTCACAAAGTCATAGGAGTTTGCTACAATCTGTGCTGTGATCTATTGTGTTATTTTTATTATAATCTATTATTGCCCTTAACCATTAACTTGGGCATTTGCCAATGGCTTGTAACATGCCAATACCTATGTCCAAGGCTAATCCAATTATGTCCCAGGTATGCCTATTATAGTGAATCATATTCAACGTAACTTATTTTTGACTCCATACTTTTATTAGAATTTAGACAGCATCAACAAGCCACATCTTCAGATCTTGATTGCATGATTTATTTTAAAATGAAGTGCCAAAAGATTAATATGACTACTACAAAAATTGGAGCTATTTTCATTCATTTGTAAAAATAATACTGTAATTTTGACATAAACAAAATTGTCACTTCCATGGTGGGAATAAAATGGATGGGCATGAGGCAGCTGACTGGCCTGCTGCGTTTTTCCAGCAACACATTTTTAAGCTCTGATCTGCAGTCCTCACTTTCTCCCTGTTGAGAGATTAGGTCTTTTTCAGAGTCCAAGAAATGATAGCATTGAAATCTTCCCTGTTACTGCTTAGTTCTTCTATGAAACTCAAGGTGGAATGTCCATGCCAAATGTTTGACAATCGGGAAATGTAAAAGAGTTATACACTTTAATACACAATTCCAAGCTTACTCCGATAATATGCTAGCATGGTGAATGTAAAATTAGCTGCCTGCCATATTTAAATAAATAAATAAATAAATAGGAGTCATTCAGGCACGTTTGCAAGCTATCATCCTGAATAATATGCAGGTCAGTCAAAAATATGGTTGGCATAAGAAGTTGGACAAAGGCGGGCACAGAATGTTTAATTACCATTGTGAGAAAAGGCAGGAAGGGACAACACATCATTTTGGGAGGTGCCCTGCACTTACCAGAGGTATCCACACTGCCAAGATGTCACCACCTAACAGATCCTGGCCCCGTGCCTCCCTCTCCTGCTTCCTTGGATACCCTTTACGTGCTAACATCCGAGGACTTAACTTTTCAGGTCAGCCATGATCCTCTATAGCTTCTTCCTGTACTCCTGGCAGTTCACATCTCTGAACTCTGCAGTTCCCCAGGGCAGGACTTCCTCCTAAACAATGAAAATCTCACTGTTTACAAATCTAGCTCACCTCCAGCATATTGTGGCTATGGAGAAGGCTTTCTCAATGCTTTCCATACCGTGGGGTTGGGTGTTGAGCAGTCTGAGAACGTCAACATATTTCTGTTCTTTTGATCAAAAACTTAGAATCAAGTACTGCATATACACTAAGAAAGGATGTCATGTTACTATATTTATAATTAATTGTGGTTCAGGTTTATCATTTGATTGTGGCCCAGGATCATTCATACAGGTATGGTCAAACTGTTTTAAAAGAAAATGCTTCATATTTAATTTTAGAGTAGGCAATTATAATGTTGCAAGACAGACAAGTCATAACTCTTAAGGGTTTTAATAATTACAACATTTATCTGGACGGGTACATAAGTAAGAAGGGTTTAGAGGGATATGGGCCAAATGCTGGTAAATGGGACTAGATTGATTTTGGATATCTGGTCAGTATGGACAAGTTGGACTGAAGGGTGTGTTTCTGTGCTGTACATCTGTATGACTCAATGAATCTAAGTTACTATGGTTATATCTGTTTAAACAAAAATGCACTAGGATAATAAATTTGCAGAGGCACAGACATTTGTGCCTCTATAAAGAGCACCACTATGATCAATATAACCCTGGCATGGAAGTGGACTTCCTTTTCATATTATTGGTATTGGTTGTAATATGTGACCACCGTAGAAGTCCGTCAGATATACTTTTAAGACACTAGAATGCCTAAGTTATCATGACAAATGGTGAGTATTTAATTTACCACAGATGCTGAGTTTCACACTCAAGAGAAAACACAAGTTTATTTTCACGAATTACAAAATCATGTCATGTGCAATGCAAATTTAAGCTTTTATAAATAGGCTAACAAAAATGTTCTAGATCTTTTAATTTATTATCTCTTAATTCATACAGACTGTCAAATTTGGTTTGAAGCATATTTTCAGAAAATCACAGACACTTTGGGATGGATATACATCCATTGAACCATCGGATAATAATTTAACCATGATGCTAAGAGTTCTAAAATAGCTACCATAAGTTTACCTGAACAAAATATCTAGAAGATAAGTATTATAATAAACCAGGAGACAACTGGTGCAATGGCAATGTAACTGAACTGGTATTCCAAAGGTCCAGGCTAAAGCTCTGAGGCAGTGGATTCAACTCCCATCATGGTGTATGGTAAAATTTAAATTCAAAATTAAGTTTGGAATATAAAGCTAGGCTCAATTAATAGTTATCACAAAACTATCATCAGTTATTAGCAAAATCCATCTTGTTCCCTAATACTTTTTAGAGAAGGAAATCTACCATCCTTGCCTGGTTAGCCAAGTGTTACGCCAGACCCACAACAATACGGTCAATTCTCAACTGCCCTCAGTATTGGGCCTAGCAAGCTACTCTATCAAAGCAAAATTAGTGATGGAAAACAAATGCTGGCCTTGCCAGTATAATCTATAAAAGAATTCTTCAAAATAATCAAAGTTGTAATTTTAAAGCTGGCCAAGACATCTTTTCTGGATGCATTGTGAATGATAATGCATTTCTGCTGGAAATGTTGTGTTTGATGATTTATCTTTTAAATTATTCCTTTTTCCAATCCATAAATGAAAATTGTCTCTTGTTCGTATTTGTTTTTTAACATGTTTTTTAGAAGAGTAAGGGGGCATCTCACAGATATATATAAAATCCTCATGGCACTGGACAAGCTAGATGTAGGAAGAATACTCCAATGTTAGGGGAATGGCCAGTGATAAGGGTCACAGTCTAAGAATAAGTGGTAACCCATTCAGGACAGAGATGAGGAAGAATTTCTTCACTCAGAGTTGTCAACCTGTGGAATTCTTTACCATAGAAAGCTGTTGGGGCCAGTTTGTTAGATATATTCAAGAGGGAGCTAGATAGGGACCTTGAGGCTAAAAGGATCGAGGGATATGGAGGGAAAGTGGGAGTGAAAACAGAAATTGCAAAATCAGCCATGATCATATTGAATGGTGGTGCAAGCTCAGAGAACCAAATGCCCTACTCCTGCACCTATTTTCTACATTTCTATGTATAAACTTAATCTTTGAAGGAAATTATTAAGAAGCTAGATCTTGATAATTGCTTACATTAATTTGCAGGTATAGATTTCCACTTGGAAATGCCCATGCTTAGTATGCAAAACTGTGGTTGAACTTCAAACATTTACATAGGTCTAACACCTCATTGTCAACTTAAATGGTACCAATGCAGACATCACCTTCATTCTCCATGTTGTCATACCAGAGAACCACAAATGACTTATGTGACACGATGCCTCTTAAGGGTTTTCTGGATTAGGGACAGATCAATTGCCATCCAGGTTTCTTTGGTCTACTGGACAATAAGCAATAGTTTCTTCTAGATGACCAATAGATAAGTTTCAGGGTAGATAGAAATACTTGCTCCACTTTTGATGCACCTGCAGTTTAAATAATCTGCTACAACTGAAATCCATAATTTGCAACTGGCCAGCCATATACCTAGTGTGGTCAGAAAGACCACTCAAAATGATGGACTTCTGAGAAAAGGGACAATAAATGAGGCATTCTGGGAAAATGAGGCAAGCCTTGGCCAAAAGTGACTGCTCAAAGACTCTGAAATAAACAAACTGCAGAATCCAGACAAGCTGCAGCTACAGATAGACAGTACACAATTGACCCAACAGCTGCAGACCATAGAACATGCACTTGAATTTGAATTGAATGGAATCCATCTAAATGCTAACCCCAGGATAATCTGAAACACCGAATTATTAACCAGACAAAGGGGCATTTCACACCCTTATTTGGAAAGTGCTACCTAACCTACATGTGCCTAACACTCCAGGAATGGATGCCTAAGGATCACCTTGCAATTGTCACGTCAACACCTGTTTGGGTCCGATCGATCAGGGTGATCGAGCCTTAACCGATCTATTGGTGAACATTGCAGACCTTCCTAAAAGGGCACAAAGGCTCCTAAGTATAAGAAGAGCTGCAACACCACCTCAGGATGGAAACTTGAGACCAACCACTGTGAAGAGAAGACACCCCTGAGACCAGCAGGAGAAGACAACCAGACAATCATTGTCACAAAGATCAGCAGAAGGCCAAGATTTAGTGTGATGGCATATGGTCATTGAGATTAAATTAAAATACAAAACAGTTGATTAGATTTATAGTGTAAATTATTAGTTTGTAGTGTATTGTTATTATAATATTAATTGTGTTAAATAAATAAATATGATTGTTTATTACTATTAAGTATTGACTCACAGTTTCTTTGCTGGATACAAGAGGTAAAACACACTGTGTGGCAGGCACAACACCAGGAAAAAGTCAATATCTGTGCATATTATTTTTTTTAACTCCGAACAATAGAGTGAAAAATTCTGCCTTTACAAGATTAGCAAGAAACTCAACTCGGGTGATTAACTTGTTAGGTAATATTCTTTGCACATTATTGCATCTATTCCTGGAAAGAAACTCATTGGCTCCAATTTGAAATGTACTTGGGCAAGAGGCCTATGAAAACCTTGTCAGGATACCAAACTTACCTGACTGGCCCAACTTAGTCTGTACCAGTGATTCCAAAGAAAGCTATTTTATTTATACATACATAAAGCTATTTTATTCATTCATAAAACTTAGAGAATGTATCATTTTGGGTAGGTGTTTTGTCTTGAAAATTACAGTACTCAATTACAGTATATTGTAATTTTATTTACTCAGATTCCTATTTATATCACAGGTCTGGAAAAGAGGACTCTACATGCTGACATAAAGTGTTCCAATATTACTTCTTGCTAAACCTGTAATAATGATACAATAATAAGGATTAATCTTTGTTATTGAGCAACAGTCAGCAGCAATAACATGGATAACACCAACATAAAAGCAGCAACAGTTAATCAAATTGCATTTCAACCAGGCATAACTTAGAGTAACACTGAATGTACAGTCTAACATTTGAAGTTCTGGTCAAAGATGCCATCAGAACAACCATCATTAATGTAGCACAGGAGACTGATTATAGAGTCATAGAGATGTACAGCATGGAAACAGACCCTTCGGTCCTACCTGTCCATACCGACCAGGTATCCCAACCCAATTTAGTGCCACCTGCCAGGACCCGGCCTACATCCCTCTAAACCCTTCCTATTCATATACCCATCCAAATGCCTCTTAAATGTTGCAATTGTACAGCCTCTACCACTTCCTCTGGCAGCTCCTTCCATACACGTACCACCCTATGTGTGAAAAAGTTGCCCCTTAGGTCTCTTTTATATCTTTCCCCTTTCACCCTAAACCTATGCCCTCTAATTCTGGACTCCCCCACCCCAGGGAAATGACTTTGCCTATTTACCCTATCCATGCCCCTCATAATTTTATAAACCTCTATAAACTAATGGTTAGCACTGCTGCTTCACAGCGCTATGGTCCCAAGTTCGATTCCAGCCTCGGGTGACTGTGTGGGTTTCCTCTGGGTGCTCCAGTTTCCTCCCACAGTCCAAAGATGTGCAGGTCAGGAGAATTGCCCATTTTAAAATGCCCATAGGGATAGGTGCATTAGTCAGAGGAAAGTGGGTCCCTCTTTGGAGGGTCGGTGTGGACTGGTTGGGCCTAAGGGACTGTTTCCACACTGTAGGGAATCTAAGGGAACCTCAGCCTCTGACGCTCCAGGGAAAACAGCCCCAGCCTGTTCAGCCTCTCCCCATAGCTCAAATCCTCCAACCCTGGCAACATCCTTGTAAATCTTTTCTGAACCCTTTCAAGTTTCACAACATCTTTCTGATAGGAAGGAGACCAGAATTGCACGTTTTGGTATTTATTGTTAGATAATTATTTTGAAAGAAATACTTTACACTTAAATGTTGAAGATACAATTCACTTTATTTTAATGGGTTCATTAGAAGATATGTTAAAGGCTGAAAGAGTTTATTGTCAGCGAGGAGCCAGTAAAAGGCTTCATGTTTGAACAGAGCTAATTTTACAGAATTGGTCAGTTAACTTGAAATTGCTTCACTGAGATGGGAAATTCAGCCTACCTCTCAATGTACCAAGGACTATTTCAACAAAATGAAAATATTACTGTGACTTTTTTGTGAATTCTATTAAAAACAACACTAGAAATAATACTCATCCTGGAATTCACAGGGCCTAGATTGCACTCCCAAAATCTGGAACTCATTTTGAATCAAAATTTTTTACATATTTCATGTAGTGTTCACTTGGGAGCTAAAAATGTTCACTCAACCCAGGAACAAAAATAGATTATTTTATTTTTGGGATGTAATAGCCTTACATTTAGAGCTTAAATCCTTATTTGGATGCGTATTTCAATATGGCAAAGAATTTAGGAGAAAATGAAAATAAACCTAATTCTACAGTTAGTTATTGAATTTTAAATTGTTTTAAACAAACAACAGAATCTATACTCACAACTGTAATAACTGTAAATAGATGAGTGCTTATGTGGATTTTTATATGTTACGGTATGTTTGCATTTTTTCAAAATAAGATGTGCTGAATTGATTTTAAATTCTTTAAAGTTGCATCATGTGTCATTATGCAGAAAGTGAAGAATTACACTCTACACAGAGATTGTATCTGCTGGATTGTTAGACAGTAAATCTTGCAGAACTATAGAAGCGTTCTGCACTATATCTAAAAATAGCACAGGGTCAGTAGTTTTCCTCAATGTGTTATAAATAGTACATTGTTTACATGTATTTTATATTGTACCTTGTCTGATTGTGCTATAAGTTTACTTTGTCATTTGGAGGAACACTGCCACATTGCAACTGCAGGCTCAAGCTTCCATTAACAAAGCAGTAAAGTATTATTGTCAGGGAGTCGTAGGATTTCAAACATAAAATGGAAACATTTCTTTAAAGCAGAAATCATTGCATTTTTAGTTTTTTTGTGTAGTGCTGAAACAAAACATAAACTTGACATTCAATTTTCAGTGACTGAGATGGAATTTGGTGTTGCATGGTATAGCACATTGGGATAGTTAGTGCCTTGATAGATCAAGTGAATTACTCAACAGTTTCCAAATGTTTGCTATAAATCAGGCTTGATTGGTAAGCAGTCTTTATTTCTGAAATGTTTAGCAGTGTGTTCTTCTTTGCAGAACACCATTTGCAGGGTAGGGGCTGATAGCACAACTTAGCAAAGACGAAAAATTCAAATATTTAAACAGATTAACATACGATTATGCAAAATTTACACCACAGGAAGCTGTACAATCAGCCAACTGGACAATGCTGACATTTATTCTAAACAACGTTCCTCCCTACTTCATTTAACCTTATATGCTTACCGAGTTCACCTTCCCCATAAATGCACCCAAGCCATTCATCTCATCTACTCCGTGCGGTTGCAAATTCAACATTTTAACCTCTTTTCAGGTAATCAATTCAAAGACCACTTTCATACTGCAGTTAACACCCCCAAAAAAGCACTTGATAAACAGTCAATGGCCTGTTGGAAGATTGGTAGCTTATATCAAAACTCCTGACTTCAGAAAATCTTCCCTGGATTCCACGATTCTTCCTTATATTCCAATAGCAGTTATCAACAAAATCTTTTATCATTTCCGCGCCCGGTAATAAACAGAATGTTTTGTCTTAAGATCATCTAACGCACTGATAACAACTATATAAACAACGCCAGAACACTTGATTTCAAACTCAACTGCATTCATATTAGCAATGGCCATACATACCCTTGCTTGTTCTTCTTCAAAAACAGACTGATGTACGTTACAGGCAAAGAGTGAGGTCGGGAGGTCGTTGAAGTCGGTTATCTCGTCGAAGTCTTCCTGCGAGAGGATGTGATCATTTGGATCGCGAAAGTCTGCAGCCCCAAGTAGGAAAAAATTGCAGGCAGTAGCTCTATCGCTGAACCGTTTCAGGTTCCTCATGCCAGCGAGCGGATCGTCTCCTCTCATCCTGGAAAACACAGTACACGATAAGTGCAGTCTTGCACCTACTGGTAAAATAACATCGCTTGGATGGGAAACATGACCATCTCAGAGCCTTATATATGAGATAACAAATGATCAACCTCCAATGGCACGCACTTCATGTTATTCTAGGAACTGGTGCACTGTTTGCTATTTGCCAATCTTGAAACAGCGTTATTTCCACAATGTCTAAACAAAACTGATCATAATAAGAAAAAGGTATCACAAAAACTGTGCACCCAATCAAATGTTTCACTTGTAGCAGTATTGCAAATTGCATTCCTGATCTATTTCCTACGTATTGATTTTACCCTTAAAAACCCCCGAAAAAATAAATTTAAAATAAAATCATGATGAAACTAGTTATTATCATTAAACAGCTGGAACCCCTTATCCGATTGATGTGCTGACACCGCGCCGTTATTAACATAATCCCATCGAAGTCGGTGCAGTTAGCACCGTTGCAAATCTCGAACCTTTGGGATGTGAAGCTGACAGTCTGGCAGAGCTGATGAGAATGAAATATTGTCACCTCGGCGATAGACTCCAGCCTTCATCAGCTGCAGCAGCCCTGGCTCGGAGGTGGTACACTTTGTACCTGTGTGTTTGTGCCCTCCCTTCGCCCAGCAGTAGCAGCACCTGGAGAGCTCACTGAGCCTGGCCCGACAACCGGCCACAACACCCATTCACATCTTTCACCCCTGACCCCTCCTCCCCAGCCCCAACAACAGGGCCATCCAATCAGAGGAAGCAGGCACCAGCTGGCGGTGATTGACAGGCGCTTCGACCGTTTGGCACATGCGGTGACGGGAACGGGCTGCAAGGGCGGGCCTGCCAGCTGGCGTCGGTTTTGCTGAATTGTGAGCGGTAGGAGGCTCCCGCAGTCAGCACTGGTACAAAAATTACAGAGTGGAATATTGATGTCGCTGTTTAGACTGTCTTTTGTCGATTACCCCTAATTGCCCTGAAGAAGGTGGTGCTGAGCAACTTTCCTGAACCACTGCAGTCCAGCTGGTTGTGCACCCACAATACTGTTAGGGGAAGAGTTCTGGGATTTTGATCCAATAGCAGTGCAGGAACAGTGATATTGTTCCAAGTAACTGATAAATTGTATTCAAGTATTGATAACTTGGAGGGGCATTTGCAAGTTGTGGTGCTTACTTGTCTCTGCTGCCTTAATCCAATAGATGGTAGAAAGTTGAGAGTTTACAAAATGCTATCTCAAGAGCACTGGTGAGTTGCAAATGTGCATCTTGGTTAAGTTATAAATTGCAGCACGGATGGAAGTTTTTAATGTTTGGTGGATGGGGTCAAACATCAAACAAATGTTTTATCCTTGACTTGAATTTATTGATTATTGTTACATCTACTCAAGAAAGTTGAGACTATTCCAACAAATTGTTGAGCTGTGCCTTTGGAGATGGCTGCACATTTTAGACAGTGAGGAGGTTCCACAACACAGTTGCTGGTCTCTGGCCTGTTTTGCATTCACAGTATTAATATGGCTGATCCAGATCAGTTTCTGGTCAATGGAAACTACCTGGATGCGGATACTAGGAAATTGTGTTGGAAATGTCATTAAATATCAAGGTGAAGTATTTAGATTCTGTTTCGTTGATAGATAATGATCGTCTGACATCTTGGGGCATGACTGTTGCTTGCATTTGTTAGCTAAAACCTAAATGTTGTTCAGGACTTATTGCATGAATTGGAGAGTCACAATTTGTACTGAACACTATGCAATAATCAGCATTCATGAAGCAGCTGAAGAATTTGGGCAGAAGACAAGAGTCATAGTCGTAAAGAGTTACAGCATGGAAATGGGCCTTTTGGCCTAACCTGTCTATGCTGCCCTGTTTTCACAACTAATCTAGTCCATGTCCCTGTCCAAATGTTTCTTAAATGACAAAATTGTATTTGTCTCCGTCACAATCTCTGGCAGCTTGTACTAGACACTTACCACCCATTATGTGAAAAAAAACTAACCTAAGGACCTGGGGCTCAGGTGATTTACCTCCAACAAGCACAACCATCCTCCTTTTCTCCTATGTGTGAGTCTTACCGATGATGAGTCTTCTGCATGATTGCCATTTAATTCAGTTTTACAAAACCTCTTTGATGCCATATTTGGTCAGAAGCTACCTGATGTCAAGGCAATCAATCCAATTCCACCTGTTAGTTCAGTTATTTTGTCCATGTTGCACAAAGGCTGTAATAAGTTCATTATCTGACTGGGTCTGGTGGAATCCAAGTTGACCACCAGTGAGCAGGTTATTAATGTGTAAGTATCACTTCATAGCACTTTCAATGATACTTTCCACCACTTTACTGAGGACCGGGGGACACTGATGGGGCAGTAATTGGCCTGTTTGGATTTAACTTGTTTTTCTGCACAATACATGCATTTGGCTATTTTCCACATTTCTGTATAGGTGTCATTGTTGTAGCTGTATAGGAATGGTTGGTTAAAGTGTGGCTAGTTCTGGAGCACAAGAATTCATCATGATTGCTGGATGTTGTGAGGGCCCTTGGCCTTTTCTGTATCCAGTGGTTTCAGCTGTTTCTTGATACCAAGTGGAATGAACCAAATTGACTTAAGACTGACATCTGTGATGCTGTGGACCAGAGGAGGAGGAGGATGAGTGATTAGCCACTTGGTACTTCTGGTCAAAAATACAAATGCTTCAATATTGTCCAATGCTGGTCTCCCTGATCATTGAAGATGGTATTGTTAATATAATAATATCACATTTGTGCAGTCTGCTCCTCCTAGTTAGTTGATTAATTGATCACCATCATTCACAGATGGATATGGCAGGACTGTAGAACTTTGATCTGATCTTTGGTTGTGGGATCATTAAGCTCTGTATATCACATGTTGCTTTTTCTGTTTGACATGCAGATAGTCCTGTGTTGCAGCTTCAAAATGGTCCCATTTTTAGGTCTGCCTGATGCTGTTTCTGGGAGAAGGTGAGGACTGCAGATGCTGGAGATCAGAGTTGAGAGTATAGTGCTGGAAAAACGAAGCAGGTCTGGCAGCATCCGAGGAGCAGGAGAATCGATGTTTTGGGCATAAGCCCTTCATCATCAATCCCACACTTTTGCCCCTTGGTGCTGTTTCTGACATGTCATCCAACAATCTTCTCCGATCCTGGCTGAATTGAAATGGAATACACATTGAATTGACAAATACAGCTTTTTAAAATTCAAAATCTGTTACAGACAAATGAGGAGTGTGATAAAAGGGGATACATTCCATCCCTCCTATATCACTTCATCATATTTAAGATTAAAAAGTCATATTTTTAATTAATTTATCATAATCCACCTTCTCCCTTAATCCATATGTAAGTCCCAATTATTTATTTTGCTCACTATAAATTTTAACATGAAATTAAAAGTTCAGTGCAGTTTACTTCTTAGGTTGCTGTCTGTGAGAATACTTCAATATAATTGGCTGTTTAACCACTTTGTTTACATCATTATTGCTGGACACCTGAAGAGTTTTTTGACTTGGTGACAGATTCACACTGGCATTTGTAAATTGGAAATGCATGCAACAGAAATTGCTAAGTCTTTGTTGTCAGCTTTCTTTGAGGTTCGTGGCAGTCAACAATTTCTCTAAGCTGTCAAAACAAAAGCGAAGTGGTGATATCTCACTGCATTTTGTTCCACAATTGATTTGATCTTACCTGCAGAACTGTTATATTCGAGTTTAATGTTGGTTTAAAATTTATTGTGTCAATGCAAGCTAAATATAATATTGTGATACCTATATTGCTCATTTATGACTATCTATCCTACTTCAGGATATACATCCCCAATTATTACAGTAATGTGCAGTTAGTTCAACATCTGTTCCAGTGTCATTTTCAACTCAAAGCTGTTTTTGTCTGCATGGATTGCCAGACCTGGTGAATATTTCGAGCCTGATTTGATATTTTATTCAATTAAACATGACAACTGCTTTATTATAAATGAAGTCTATCTTCCAAACTTAGTTTATTCTCCTTTCAGCAAACATACTTGCCACCATTTACAAATGTTTCATATGTATATTCAACATTTGAATCCTTGTGTTTACTTCTGCTCAAAGTCAAAGATCAATAGAACAGGTATCATGCTCCAAAGGTCAATGAATGGTTCTGAATTACAAACCAATGGATGTAAACTTGATGCCCATAAAAGTTAACAATTTTAGATTCAGACCAATAATAATATAAAATAATCATAGACAAATGATTGAAACACATAGTCACTTCAATCCATGAAGTTTCATCTAGATTTTCAAATTCATCACTTTTTTATGTACTGCTTTTGTGCAATGAAAAGCTTTGACTTATTCATTTTAGTGTAATAATCATTTTATGCAGCATAAAAAGTGCTTGAATCAAAATTACTTTCAGCAGAGTTGGATGAAAGGATCAAATATTTTGTTGTTAAATTTGCTGATGAGACAAAGATAGCTAGGTAAGTCAGTAATTTAAGGCATTTGCATTAGAGAGTATGGATAGGTCAAGTAAGTGTAAGAAAAAGGCTCTGGAGAATTATCTGGGAAAATGGGAAGTTATCCACTTTAGCAGAGAGAACTTTTAAAAGTTCTTATTATTTAAAACAAAGAAATTGTAGAACTCTAAGATATAGAGGGATTTGGATATGCTAGTAACTGAATCACAAAAAGTTCATGAAGTTTAAAAGTACCCCAGAGAGATCCCTTTAAAAAAGTTCAAAATCACTAAAGATCTCGATGTAGGTTTGCTTGCTGAGCTGGAAGGTTCATTTTAAGACGTTCTGTCACCATACTAGGTAACATCATCAGTGAGTCTTCGGATGAAGCACTGGTGGCATGGCCCGCTTTCTATTTGTGTTTAGGCTTTCTTGGGTTGGTGACATCGTTTCCTGTGGTGATATCATTTCCTGTTCTTTTTCTCAGGGATGGTAAATGGGATCCAAGTCAATGTGTTGAGTTCCAGTTGGAATGCATGCTTCTCAGAATTCTCGTGCATGCCTCGGTTTGGCTCGTCCTGGGAAGGATGTGTTGTCCCAAATGAAGTGGTGTCCTTCCTCATCTGTATGTAAGGATACTAGTGAGAGTGGGTCATGTCTTTTTGTGGCTGGTTGGTGTTCCTGTATCCTGGTGGCTAGTTTTCTGCTTGTTTGTCCAATGTAGTGTTTTTTACAGTTCTTGAAAGATATTTTGTAAATGACATTTGTTTTGCTTGTTGTCTATATAGGGTCTTTCAAGTTCATTAGCTGCTGTTTTAGTGTGTTGGTGGACTACCATGATGCCAAGAGGTCTGAGTAGTCTGGCAAACTGAATACTGGGATACACCTGATCAGTTCTGGAGGATTTATTCACCTTTATGTGTTTTATTACATCTGTTTGAATGTGGCTTTATCCATTTCTCCAGCAAGTAACCCCAAAGATACTGACCCAAGGTTTGTAATGGTTGGGCAATGTATGGTTGGAAAGACACAGCAGAATCTAACAGGGACCTGAGTGACGTGGGCTATGGATATGATTTATGGCTAAATCAGGCATGAGGTTTTGGCTAAGCCAATCTCAATGCAGGAGCACTGCATCTTTTATGGATTTGACAAGTGGTTGGGTGAGTTTCTTTCAAGACATTGGTGAATTACCAATTAAGGGTAATTATTGCTTGACAAACCCCTTATTAACAGTACAAATGCCTCATTAGTGTTTCCTATTTTGCAAAACACATTGAGAATTATAGATATCAAGAAATATCGACATGGAAATCAGAGCAGGTACTTAATTGCTGCAAGCGGTGAGCTGTATTTACTAAGGACCCTTGTGGCACACCTCTGATTCATTTGCTGCACCAGTAACTATCATTGTAATGCTGCAGCAAGAGCATTATATGTTCAAGGATAAGCATCCATGAAAAAGACCAGGCTGCAACTTTACGCTGTCCACTCACTGTCACAGACCTTATTCACTCTGACTCTACCTAGCTTCTCATAGTGTCTGTACGTTGAATTGCTTTGCATTTTTGCACATTGCTCCAATCAGCCAGAGATTCCAGGCTCATAATAGCTTGTCTTGTCATTTATCACAGACACAAAACCAGTAAGCTGATCATGATTATCAGCAGGCTTCTGACAAATCAAGGGAAGTAACTTTCACGCAGCAGGTATAGACACATTATATCAAGGAGGCCTGCAATATCAATCGAGAGACTTGGAGATGGTCAGTTAGGCATCTGAGCTGGTCAGAGCAAGGATGCTCTCCATATAAGAGGTGAGGAGCGGAATGTCAGGCTCCCATCACCTGTCTTTACTCTTTCTGTCCCACTTTGGGCTGTTGCTTCCTGGAACAAGAAAGAGGCAGATATTAAGGGAAGGGAAAGTGGGTAGCACAACTGTTCCTTTAAGTGTGCAGATGTCCTGAAAGAGTGAATAGCCAATGCAGAGGGCATACTGTGTTAGTGATGGGTGACAGCGAATAAGGCAGTAGTGAGAGTGGTAGAGCATGAGTCTTAAGGTCATTGAACTTCTTGCTGCGATGCTGCGCATTCCTCCAGACAACAGAGACTGCACTGATCCAGGTGGCAAACTTAGACCAGGCTGACACAGTCTGGTGTCATGCCCTCCGTTGCCGGTTCTGGACAAAGAAGAAATCCTATGTCTGTGCCACCTTGTTCAGCAGGTCCCTGCCCCAAAGCATGGTGCCAATTTTCCCTTGTCTTCCATGTCCAGGGCAAATGTCAGGAACTGTACAAGACTGTTTGGACTGCAGATCTAGGTCCAAAACAAGGATTTTAAGATAGCATGGATGCAAGGTTTTTAGCGGCTATCTGTTGAGTGGTGAGTTGTGCTACCTAGATTTCTTCCTCTTCACAGAAAGGTATAATTTCCTTGCTGGAAGCAATGCAGCTTGTGACTCTGCTGTTCATATCAGAAACAGAGCCCCAAACAAGAAAGAATCTGGAATCAGTCTGGATCTCCACCTCTATAGGAGCCTAGGTTGCAGCTTCCCAGGCAACTGTTGTCAGAGTGGATCATAACAATGGTCATAGCTTCCAAACTATGGCCAGTGTTGTGTTACGAGGCTAAACAAATCTGGGTATCCATCACTCAGATACTCATTGTTGCCTCAAATTGCAGTCTCATCTGCCAGTGTTTCTCAAAGATGTGTCAGGTTACCTCCATCCTTAAAAGCAAATATTGGCAATTCAATCAATACATCGAAACATAGAAAATAGGAGCAGGAGTAAGCCATTTGGCTCTTCAAGTCTGCCTCACCATTCAATATGATTGTGGCCAATCATCCAACTCAGTATTCTATTCCTGCTTTCACTACAAATGCTTTGGTCCCTTTAGCCCTAAGGACTGTATCAAACTCCTTGAAAACATTCAATGCTTTGGCTTCAACCATTTGCTGTGTCACAGAATTCCACAGGCTCACTGCTCTCTCTGGATGAAGAAATTTCTGCACATCTCAGTCTTAAATGGCCTATCTTGTATCCTAAATCATGACCCCCAATTCTGGACACCCGTCCTGCATCTACCCTGTCTAGTCCTGTTAGAATTTTATATGTTTCTATGAGATCGCTTCTCATCCTTCTAAAGTCGAGGGACTATAGTTCCAGCTTAACCAGTTGCTCTTCATACATCAGTCCTGTCATCCCATGATTCAATCTGGTAAACTGTGATCTGACTCTGTTCATTGCCGGAACATCCTTCCTCAGATAACGAGTCCAGAACTGAGTACACTATTTCAGGTGTGGTCTCACCAAAGCTCTGTACAATTGCAGCAAGACATCTCTGCTTGTGTACTGGAATTTTCTTCGCCACATGCTGTAGCTACATGCTTACATTCAGCAAATGGTGTCTATTTGCTGTATTCTCATTGCATTTCTCCTTTCCCAATCTCTCCCAATTCAGATTTTTTTTTGGCTACCGAAGTGAATAATCTCACATTAATTCACATTATACCTCCTCTTCAAAGTTTTCTCCTAGTAACGCAACTTGTCCAAATCTTACTGAAGTATCTCTACATCCTGCTCATAGTTCACTCTCCCACCCTGTTTTATGCTGTGTGAAAACTTGATGTTATGGCTACAACTCATGAAATTTTTCTCTCTCATTGGTCATACTATTACAAAGGGGGTGGTGGAGGGGACAACAGCACAACACACTGAACATGCATCACATGATGTGAGATTAATAAACTTTGCATTAATTGAAACTTTTAATCTGTTTTAATAAGCCTTTAATTGAAATGGCCCATAGAAAATTAAACACTTGGAAATATGAGTGTATTTATGAGTTAAATTAGATTTCCTATAGTGTGGAAACAGGCTGCTTGGCCCAACAAGTCCACACTGACCCTCTGAAGAGTAAACCATACAGAACCATTTCCCTCTGACTAATGCACCTAACACTATGGGCAATTTGGCATGACCAATTCACCTAACCTGCACATTTTTAGAGGGTGGAAGGAAACTGGAGCATGCAGAGGAAACCCACGTAGTCAAAGGGAGAATGTGCAAACTCCACACAGACAGTTGCCCCAAGGCTGGAATGAAACTTGGGTCCCTGGTGCTGTGAAGCACCAGTGCTAACCACTGAGCCATCTTGCCGCCCTGATGAAACTTTCAGTGTCATGGCCAAGACGTTTTTTTTTTCTAGGTGCATGGCAAATATGGAGATGATTTTTTTTTGTGCATTCTTTTTTTCTGGAAATGCAGTGAATGAGTGAAGCTCTGAAGATGGCTTGGTAGCTGTATAACAATTTAGCTATGCAGAGAATTGATCTGACGTTTGCTCAACATCTAATTGTGTCTATGCTCCAATAATTGCTCAATGTGGAGGAATGTAGATGAATTGAACATACCAGTCCACCTTTTAACCCGTGTGATGATAATTGTGAACTTTGGGATACTGGTGACCTGAGGGATATAGGTTCAAGGTCAACTATAAACTTCTGGTGCCTTTCAACTTGGGCAGCTATTTTATATTTATTTGTGATGCAAGATATCTCTGGAAAGGGCAGCATTTATTGCCAATTCCTCATTGCCCTTGAAAAAATTAATATCTTGAAATGCTCCAGCCCTTTGTAGTGCTTGTATATTTCATAGTGCTGTTAAGAAGAGAAAGCCAGTATTTCGATTCAGTGATCAGTGAGGAATGGTTATGTAGTTCCAAGTCATCACCATTCCAAGGTGGATGTGGTAATGATCAGTGGGCTGCAGTGTTGTAGCAATACCTTTGGAACAATAATCATTCAGAAAAAAATAAGAATAATCAATCACATTCCTGACATGTAACTTGTAGATTGGACTTGTGGACAGACTTTGAGAAATCAATTTATTTACCTCAGAATTCCCAGATTATTACCTGCTCTTGCTGTTGCAGTATTAATGTATCATATCCAGCTATGTTTCTGATCAATGGTAACCTTCAACAAGGATGTTTCTGTAGTGATGATGCTGCTAAATTTCAAGAGGAGATAGTTAAAATTTCTGCTGCTAGAGCTGGTCATTACTAGCACTTAAGTGGTCCGAATGTTATTTGCCAGTTACCATGGCCAGGCATAGCTGTACGTGAACTTGGTCAGTTTAATTATCTAAGTAACAATTACCCCACTTCTAATGGAGAGAAGTTAATTGGTGGAGTTTCTAAAGCCAGTTGGGCTTAGGACATGCTAATGAAACTTCTGCAGCAATATGCTGAGGCTAAGATGATTTGGCCCATCAACATGCTCAAACATTTTTCTTTGCACTAGATATGACTCTAGCCAGTGCAGAATTATTCCCCAATTCCTATTGACTTAAATTTTTTGAGGGCACCTTAGTGTTGCTTTCAATTAGCTGCTGTTTTATTCTTAAGGGCAGTCACTCCCACTCACCTCTGTAAATTAGTTTTTGTTTTCTTTCCATGTTTTGGACCAGTGTTATGGTAACATCTGACAGGACAGATCCAAACTGAGCACTAATGAACAGCTTATTGGTGTGTAAATGCTTCTTGATAATACTGTTGATGACACCTTCTATTATGTTGCCAATTGAGAGTAGACTGATGAATTAATAGTTCATCAAACTGGATTTTTTTTCATTTTGGACAGGAATTACTCATGCCAAGCTGAACACGAGACTGTATTCCAACCATTGTCTTATCTCCATTTTGTATTGTATTTTTCTATGATTGTTAAAAACTTAGTGTCATACAAAAGGACAGTGAGGGTAATGCTGATATATCAACCGTTAATACTCTCTTTTTGCACCTGGTCACTGAGCTCTCCCTAGTGAAATATTCACTCACAGCAAAATCATTTAGATTTGAATGAAAAGAACAGGAATGTGAAAGTTTACTTTTGCATACAAACTGTGGTGAAATCATAAATCTCCATATTAAGAATTTGTTCTTGCTGCAGCTTGCACAAAGGAGCTCAGAGAACTGTTTAATGAATATTCCTTACTAACTTAACAATAGCTACAAATGGTATTTATATATGTTGTAATGCAGAAAAATATTGGAAAGTGCTTCACAGAAAAATAATTAAAGAACAAATTGGCGAGCGAATGAAGAAGCATGAGGGGAATGACCTGAATTCTTGGTCAAATAGGTGGGTTGTAAGGATGGGTATAAAAGAGGAAAGGGTGGTAGATGGACAATATAGAGCATGACGTTAGAGGAACAAAAGTTGGGAGAGATCCCCAAAAAAGCAGAACTGATAGATACAGGGAAGGGAGATGCCATGGAACAACTTAACAGGAGGATTAAAATTTTAAATGAAAGATGGTCAGGTGCCATTGTAGGTTTATTCATGAGCAGGATTTGGTGAAGAATACAAAAGGAACTTCAGAATTTTGGATGATTTGAAGTTTTTGAAGAGTAACATGGAGACTGGCCAGGAGAGCATTGAAAGAACTGAATCTGGAGGTAACAGTAGTTTGTACAAGAATTTCATCAGATGGGTTGAAGCAGGAGCTGAGCTGTGCAGTAGACGTGACAATGGAGAGAATAGGGGATCAGAGCTCACCTCAGGGTCAAACAGAGTTGGGAATTTAAGAATGTGGATTCATCTTCATTTCACTTCCCAAAACTCTTATAAAAGGGAAGCACACTTTGTTAAGAATCATCAGGTAGAACACTTATAGTACAATTGTGTGGCTGAGGAATTCTGGAATAGGTAGGTAATGGTGTGCAACATCAGTGTAATGAAATTAGGCTATGATTGAGAAGCTAAAGGGCAGAGAGTTAATCTGGGGATGAAAAAAATGATGAGGCCATGAAAAAACTGGTGTAGTCTGAGATGGTGGCTCGGAAAGTGTATGTAATCAATGGCATTCCTAAGTAGGTTACAGGAAGGCCTCAGTTTTCCCAATATGTGACTAAAGGAAACTACATTCATCCAAAACTGGATATTAGACAATCTGACAATACAGATATGGTGAAAGTGCTGACAGGTGGTAGAGAGGGACAACTGTGTATTATCCATTTACATCTGGAAGGAATCTGAAAACATGTTTCCACATTATATAATCAAAGGAAATTCTGTTGACAAGGAAGAGAGAGGCCTCAAGATGGGAAGCTTAGGGAAGTTCAGAAGTATCTGTCCAGCATAACAACTATAGCAAACACCCTATCGTCTCAGAGTTACGTGGGGCATCTCCTGCTAAACTCATACTGTCAGATTAGATTACTCATCAAAAGAGAGTGCACCAACTTGTTGCTGCTATTCTCATGGGTTTAAGTTTTCCCAATCATAAATTGATTTATTGGTATATGTTAAGTTGACCTGTCCAATATCTGTATAGCCATGATAGCAGAAAATAGTATGAACAGTTTAATTCTCATAACTAAGTTAGATGAATAGTGTTATGGACTAGGCCAGACAACTCAAAACATTCTAAAGCAGGCAGCCCAGACCATAACTTTGCAATTTGTGTCAGTAAGTGTACTTCGAGTAAAAAATGAGGTCTGCAGATGCTGGAGATCAGAGCTGATGAAGGGCTTATGCCCGAAACGTCGAATTTCCTGTTCCTTGGATGCTGTCTGACCTGCTGCGCTTTAACCAGCAACACATTTTCAGCTCTACAGTGAAAATTACCCGAAGTTAGCTAGGTTGACTATCAGGTTTTAAAACAGACAAAACTTTATTCACAAAATTACACAAGAAACTCAAAGAAAGAATAAAGAACCCCTACAGAGCTCAGTCTATCCAAACTAGACTTAATTACACTCTTCCAAATGTACATAACAGTCCCAATAAGCAAACCCCCTTAAAACACAGTAAAAAAGAAATGCAACAGATGCTTACAGGTTGAAGTTAGAAGGGCAGAAATAGAGAGAGAACCTGTTCACACAGTCCACTGCTGAACTCACGAGTTCTGGACTGAACTGCTCAGCTAGAGAACTGACTGCTCCCCTTTCATTAGACAGGTCACTTCTAAAACATGACCACTTTGGCCTGAAGTCTCATCTGTTTGCATATAAACAAAAAGGCCTCTTAATACCCTTTAATCTCTGTACCAAATCAGTCGAAATGGGGCCAGCCCGACCTCTCTGAAAGGAATCAAGGACAAAGTAACCTTGAGAAAAGGAGCAGCTTTTAGAAAAAGCGGACCAGCCTTGTGACACCTCTCCCCTTAAAAAAATGAACCATCAATACCAAAAGATGGCTTCATTTTTAAAACCCTTCAAAAATAGCTGGTTAGCAGTTTAAAACACACACTATATTAACTATTAACATGCAAACATGCCTAACCACTTGCGAATTCAGGCCGTGGCACTCCCACCACCAAACACCTTAGAGTCTCGATAACGCATCAGCAATCACGTTTTAGCGACCTGCCACATGCACAATTGTCAAATTGAATGGTTGCAACAACAAGCTCCATGTAAACAGTCTGGCATTTTTGTTCTTAAAATTTTCTATAAATGTCAATGGGTTACGATCATTACATACAATTGTCTCAGATGCATTGCTGGTAGTATAAACACTGAAATGTTGTAATGCCAGCACCAAGCTTAAAGTCTCTTTCTCCACCATTGAATATTTCTGTTGATGTATGTTCAACTTTCTGAAAAAATACCCAATGGGTCTTTCTATTCCCTCGTCATTCTCCTGTAGGAGCATCGCATTGAAACCCACATCTCTGGCATTGATGGCCACTTTGATAGGCTATGTGACAACTGAAGAATTATATGTTTGATGGTCTTGGCCGCCTCTCTGGCCTCCAGTTTATTTTCGCCATCTCCTGTTAACGGTCAACTGCACCATTGCCATTTTGTTCCCAGAATGTTTTGTGGCATTGTGTGAAAATGTCAAGTTCCTCTCTTGATGCTTTCTGCCATCATTTTATGAGTTCTGCCACCTTTGACTTGTCACCAGAGGGTGACGTTACAGTTACAGACATTAACATCAAGTTAATATTTTAATCTGGTTCAAGACCAGTAACTTTTATTTTTGATTAAAATAGGCAAAGTTCCAAGATTCAAATGCACTTATCAAGAGAATAAATTTGCAAGGTTCCATGATTTTGAATAACCCAAATAAATTTTATTATACACCATTAGAATAGTAAAACCATCTCCAAGATCTACACAGCTTACACTGTAACATTCCAAGTTATCGTTAGCTCAACCCGTAACATGAGTATGGTAAAGTATCCCACAGAGCATATCAAATAGCAAATACAGTCAATATAGATCTCTCTGACTTCTCAGCAAGCCCCTAATGTTAGACACCATGAATCACCAAATTGCATTCAAACTTGGTCCCTGTTATAAGGGATCCCAATTCTTTGTTCTAAATAATCTAGTTTTGTAACTCCCTCACAAATCATTCTGTCATGAACTATGTCAGTGACGTTCATGTCTAGGCCATTCAGTCTCTTCCTTTGAAATTGTTTTCCACTGGATTTCTGAGACTGGACTGCATTTAAGAACAGATATAATTATTGCTGTTTTGTAGACACCTAGCTTTTCTAAGCTGGCACCAACCCTGGGGTTTCCCTGAATGGCAGTATTTCTTAAATATATCAAGTAAATACTGCAAGTGGGTTTCCTTCACTCCACTGTCAGGGACTTATTCTGTCCTAACTATCTGGAATCTGCTAACAGCAGCATTTGTATTACCTGAAGCCATTTCTTTGCTACAGCACACCCTGCAGTTCAAAACTGTCCCCGTCACTATGTTCTCCCAGGAAAATCTCACAGATTAAACCAGAGAACTTTTTTAAGCTCCACTCATCACCATGGTGACATAGCTTGCTCTGAATTAATAAGTTTTTAGTCTTTAAAGTTCATTGAATGGTATGAGGCTAATTTAGCCCACCAGTCAAAAACAATCCATCTTTTCTACTCTGGTTCTACTTTTTTAAAGCTGTTCAACCTCATAGAGCACCATGACCTCAACGTTTTAAGTTTACGATTTCCACGTGCTATAGTTGCATTTCTCACTTCCGACAATTAAACTGTAATTCCTTAAGCAAAAAAAGGTCTGCTGAAATGCCTGAACAATATTCACAACAGCTGGTAAATTCCATCCTCATGAATCCAGAAATTCTGAATCAGAAAGTATTGAAAAATAGTTATTAGTCTTTTTCTAGTTTTATACTTGTAACAATCACATCTGCTATGCACAGCCATTGAAAAGGGAATAAGATCTTTTATCTGCCTGATCAGATGAGAAAAATTAACCACAGCATTTTTCTCAGTACTGCACTGCATTGCCAAATGTGATAAAGATCCAGAATGACAATAATTTTGCCATTGAAGTGTCAGCATATGCTGCTATTACCTGTCTGAATCTGACCGCAACCTTGGGATATATATCCAGCAAATATTAATAAGGAATACCTGATGTTATGATCTTTTACTATTCTGCTACAGTCTGAGCTATGGATCTGCTCCCAAGCCCAAGGGCCAGCAGTAAGTGGGACCAATAATCAGTTGATATCAGTTGATCAGCTCTCCTATCATTGATTGAAGTGCAACTGAGATTTCAATGACAATCTGAAAAATAACTACTGAAGAACATTTGATCTGATCTTACAGAAAGATCTCATTTAGAGTCATCGAATCATAGAGTCAAAGAGATGTACAGCATGGAAACAGACCCTTCGGTCCAACCCCGTCCATGCCGACCAGGTATCCCAACCCAATCGAGTCCCACCTGCCAGCACCCAGTCCATATCCCTCCAAAGCCTTCCTATTCATATATCCATCCAAATGCCTCTTAAATGTTGCAATTGTACCAGCTTCCACCACTTCCTCTGGCAGCTCATTCCATACACGTACTACCTTCTGTGTGAAAAAGTTGCCCCTTAGGTCTCTTTTATATCTTTCCCCTCTCACCCTAAACCTATGCCCTCTACTTCTGGACTCCCCAACCCTAGGGAAAAGACTTTGTCTATTTATCCTATCTATGCCCCTCATAATTTTGTAATCCTCTATAAGGTCACCTCTCAGTCTCCAGGGAAAACAGCGCCAGCCTGTTCAGCCTCTCCCTGTAGCTCAGATCTTCCAACCCTGGCAACATACTTGTCAATCGTTTCTGAACCCTTTCAAGTTTCACAACATCTTTCTGATAGAAAGGAGACCAGAACTGCATGCAATATTCGAACAGTAGCCTAACCAATGTCCTGTACAGCCGCAACATGACCTCCCAACTCCTGTACTCAATACTCTGACCAATAAAAGAAAGTATACCAAACACCTTATTCACTATCCTATCTACCTGCGACTCCACTTTAAAGGAGCTATGAACCTGCACTCTAAGATCTCTTTGTTCAGCAACACTCCCGAGGGCCTTACCATTAAGTGTATAAGTCCTGCTAAGATTTGCTTTCTCAAAATGCAGCACCTCGCATTTATCTGAATTAAGCTCCATCTGCCACTTCTCAGCCCATTGGCCCATCTGGTCCAGATCCTGTTGTAATCTGAGGTAACCCTCATCGCTGTCCACTACACCTCCAATTTTGGTGTCATCTGCAAACTTACTAACTGTATCTCTGATGCTCGCATCCAAATCATTTATGTAAATGACAAAAAGCAGAGGGCCCAGCACAGATCCTTGTGGCACTCCACTGGTCACAAGCCTCCAGTCTGAAAAACAACTGTCTACCACCACCTTCTGTCTTCTACCTTTGAGCCAGTTCTGTATCCAAATGCCTAGTTCTCCCTGTATTCCATGAGATCTAACCTTGCTAATCAGTCTCCCATGGGGAACCTTGTCGAACGCCTTACTGAAGTACATATAGATCACATTTACTGCTCTGCCCTCATCAATCCTATTTGTTTGTTCTTCAAAAAACTTAATCAAGTTTGTGAGACATGATTTCCCACGCACAAAGCCATGTTGACTATCCCGAATCAATCCTTGCCTTTCTAAATACATGTACATCCTGACCCTCAGGATTCCCTCCAACAGCTTGCCCACCACCAGTCTATAGTTCCCTAGCTTGTCTCTACAGTCCTTCTTAAACAGTGGCACCACGTTTGCCAACCTCCAGTCTTCCGGCACCTCACCTGTGACTATCAATGATACAAATATCTCAGCAAGAGGCCAAGCAATCTCTTCTCTAGCTCACCACAGAGTTCTCGGGTAGACCTGATCAGGTACTGGGGATTTATCCACTTTTAACTGTTTCAATGTTGAATATTGTTAAATGGCTCCAATTATTCTTACTTGATTTCTTTTAAAACTGGATTTCAAAGAATTTATTTTTTTGTAAACAGAAGTGTTTTTACATGATAGTGCAGCTTCTACTTCAAACTTATGTGAAAGTCCCAATTTTTATTTCATTTTCTGTAATATGTTTAAGAAATAGTTGTTTGCTTTTTTCATTTCTTGGTTGGCTGTCTGCTAAAATTCTTAAATGTGATTGTCTGCTTGGCAAGCTTGAAATATCACTTCAGCCCTATACCAAGATAAATAAGTATGCAATCAAAAGCACAGAGATTTGTGATCGCCATAAAGATCACATTTCCAATTTGTTCTTCAGATTTTGCAATTTTTATTTTTATTCTCTGGATGATTTTAACTTTTGCTTGTGTATGGCAGTATCTGGTGGTAGCAATTGATTACTACAATAATAATTGCAACGTCTTTTACCATTGAAAGCTTTTTTTCCCCAAAGTGCTAAGATTTAGGTATTCGAGTAATGGCATATAAACCCATTTCATGTACATTCACTTCCACTTATAGCTGGTGTATTCCTGTGAAAGTCATATTTTCACTATACACAATATCTGGCATATCTGACCATCCCCTTTCTCATTTTTTCCCACTTCCTTCATAGCACAATCATTGAACACCTACAGTGTTGAAACCGGTCATTTGGCCCATCAAGTCCACACTGACCATCCAAAGAGTGTCCCATGAGACACGTGCCTATCCTTCCTTGTAACCCCCATGGCTAATCTACCTAATCCTACACACCCCTCAACACTGCAGAGCATTTTAGCATGGCTAATCCACCTAACCTGCACATCCTTGGATTCTAGGAGAAAACCAGAGCACCCAGAGGAAACCCACACAGACACAGAGAGAACGTGCAAACTCCACACAGACAGTCACCCAAGAGTGGAATCAAACCCGGGTACTGTGCCACCTTATTTCCATCTTCAATCATTTCTCCTCTTCTTCCCCACCCCCAACTTCCCATTTAGCTTATTCCAAATGCTTTTTCTTTTTTGTACAATCTCTTTCTGTATTGTCCTTAAAATCACTGACTAACTTTTCTTCCTTCCATCCCCATTTTTCTCGGTCCAACTTCTCCAGACTCTCCGCCTCCTTTTGTTCTCAACTGCTCCTTCTACCATTCGCTCTCCTTTTCGCCCTTCCTCTCCCATTACCATCCTTTCCTCCCTTCCACTTTACAAAATTGGCTTGATGCCAGAAGACAGGGTGGTGGTAGAGGATATTTCTTGGACTGGATGTTCTGCAGAGATTGGTTCTGGGTCCATTGTTGTTTATCACTTATATTAACGATTTGAACGAGAATATAGGAAGCATGGTTAGTAAATTTGTGGATGACACCAAACTTGACAATGAAGAAAGGTATCCAAAAGTAAAATGGGATCTTGAATAGCTGGGCTGAAAATGTGTTGCTGGAAAAGCGCAGCAGGTCAGGCAGCATCCAAGGAACAGGAAATTCGACGTTTTGGGCATAAGCCCTTCATCAGGAATGAGGAAAGTGTGTCCAGCAGGCTAAGATAAAAGGTAGGGAGGAGGGACCTGGGGGAGCGGCGATGGAGATGTGATCGATGGAAGGAGGTCAAGGTGAGGGTGATAGGCCGGAGTGGGATGGGGGCGGAGAGGTCATGAAGAAGATTGCAGGTTAGGAAGGCAGTGCTGAGTTCGAGGGATTCGACTGAAACAAGGTGGGGGGAGGGGAAATGAGGAAAATGGAGAAATATGAGTTCATCCCTTGTGGTTGGAGAGTTCCTAGGCGGAGGAAGAGCGCCTCATCTTCTGCCTGGGAACCCTCCAACCACAAGGGATGAACTCAGATTTCTTCAGTTTCCTCATTTCCCCTCCCCCCCTCCCCCTCCCTTGTCTCAGTCGAATCCCTCGAACTCAGCACCGCCTTCCTAACCTGCAATCTTCTTCCTGACCTCTCCGCCCCCACCCCACTCCGGCCTATCACCCTCACCTTGACCTCCTTCCACCTATCACATCTCCATCGCCCGTCCCCAAGTCCCTCCTCTCTACCTTTTATCTTAGCCTGCTGGACACACTTTCCTCATTCCTGATGAAGGGCTTATGCCCGAAACGTCGAATTTCCTGTTCCTTGGATGCTGCCTGACCTGCGCTTTCCCAGCAACACATTTTCAGCTCTGATACTCCAGCATCTGCAGACCTCACTTTCTCCTCTTGAATAGCTGGGCCAATGAGCTGAGGAGTGGCAGATAGAGTTTAATTTGGATAAATGTGAGTGTTACATTTTTGTCAGACAAGCCAGGCAGGTAGGGTCCTGGTGTGTGTTTGTTAAATAGAGAGACCTAGAGGTTCAAGTACATATTTCCCTGAAAGTGGCATCACAGGTAGACAAGGTGACAAAGAAAGCATTAGGCATGCTTGCCTTCATGAGTCAAAGCACGGCATTTAGGAGTTGGGGCATCCTGTTGTGGCTGTACGGGACATGGGTGAGGCCAATTTTGGAGTATTGCATAAGTTCTGGATGCCCTGCTATAAGAACGATATTATTAAATTGGGAAGAGTACAGAAAAGATTTATAAGGATGTTACTGGAGGGTTTGAGTTATAAGCAGAGGCTGTATAGATAGGCTGGAACTTCCTTCCGTGGAGCCTAGGAGGTTAAATGGTGACGTTATAGAGGTTTATAAAATGATGAGGAGCATAGATAAGGTGATTGGCAAGGTCTTTTTCCGAGGAGAGAGGAATTCAAAACTTGAGGGCATAGTTTTATGGTGAGAGGGGAAAGATTTAAACCAGAGCTGAGGGGCAACTTTTTCATACAGAGTGCTACATGTATGGAATGAGCTGTCAGAGGAAGTGGTAGATGCAGGTACAGTTGCGACATCTAAAAGACTTGGGGACAGATACAAGAATAGGAAAGGTATAGAGAGATATGGACCAAACATAGGCAAATGTGACTAATTGTTTGAGATATCTGGTCAGCATGGATGAGTTGGACCAAAGGCTCTGTTTCTTTGTTGTATGACTCTTACTTAGCTCTCCTAATCTTGCTTTTCTGTCAACATCTCCTTAAAGATACCTCACTTCCACCTTGTTCTCCTTCTTCCCCTCTTTCCTTCCTTTTCTTTCTGTTCTATTATGTTCTTATATTAAATAAAACAGTTCCACAGTTAGAACTTTCCCAAATCAACCTGCGCCCAATGACCTGTTCTCTACTGAAAATATGGTCCTTTTTATATTACCAATAATTCTGAATGTAGCACTCTTGATCATTTGACTAAGTACAACAGCCCAACATCATCAATCCTTTGCTGTTGCCACCAGAAATTGTTACAGATGGGCTTGGGGATATTCATTTTTTAGAAAGAGAAGATCAGACTATTTAAAAAAAATCAAAAAATACTTCAAAATGTGAGAAATTAGAAATGAAGATGGAAAATTCTAGGAGCACACAGGACAGCGAGCATACTTGGAGAAAGTAGTCAGTTAACACAAAACTTAAACTTGCGTATCTACTTCAAATTGGAAATTGAAAAAAACAATCAAATTGAATTGTGAATCAAGAAAAAGAAGCAGGGTATAGTAGGAAATATTGTAATACAGATTCTCAGGGTTAAAATCAACATCATTATTTCAATCCAGCAATGGGAAAAGAATTTGAAAAAAGTACATGAATACCTTAGACAATGAGGCGTATTAAAAAAAGATAAATTGAAAACACAGAGACAATAGGTCAGAACTGAAATTTTAAAAGGTTGGTAATGTATGTGTGGGTCTGCCAGTTCTGTGAAAAAGGAAACACGAGTTTACAGTTTATTTAAAAATTCAACATGCACCTTTCCAAACTCCTTCCACATCTCACTGCCCAGCTGCCTTCATGTATCACCAATACCCTCTCTTTTTAAAGAAGCTGATTAGTACTAAACTCAGTACTTAGTCCAGAGTGTGGTGCTGGAAACGCACAGCAGGTCAGGCAGCATCCAACAAGCAGGAGAATGGATGTTTTGGGCAAAAGCACTTCATCAGGAATGAGGCTTGGGAGCCGAGGGGGTGTAGAGATAAATGGGGAGGATTGATGGGGCTCGGTGGAAGGTAGCTGAGAGTGCGATAGGTAGATGTAGGTGGGGGTAATGGTGATAGGTCAGAGAGGAGGGTGGAGCGGATAGGTGTGAAGGAAAATAGACTAGGTAGGACAGGTCATGGTGGCGGTGCTGAGTTGGAAGGTTGGATCTGAGGTGAGGGGAGGGGAGGTGAAATGAGGAAACTGGTGAAATCCACATTGATCCCACATGATTGGAGGATTGCAAAGTAGAAGATGAGGTGTTCTTACTCCAGGCGTCAGGTGTTAGGGTTTGGCAATGGACTTAGTCCAGGTGGCTGAAGAATACCCAGAGACAGACTGGCCTGAATCTTCTGAGCTGGATTGGAATCCTTATTTCTAACCCAAATCAAACAAACCATTGCCCATGTACCTTCAGAAGATTTTTCAAACTGGAATTCTGATGTAAGACACAAAAAACAATCCAGTAAACCATGCAGACACTAGTCATAGAGATGTACAGCATGGACCCTTCGGTCCAACCCTTCCATGCCAATCAGATATCCCAACCCAATCTAATCCAACCTGCCAGCACCCGACCCATATCCCTCCAAACCCTTCCTATTCATATACCCATCCAAATGCCTCTTAAATGTTGCAATTGTACCAGCCTCCACCACTTCCTCTGGCAGCTCATTCCATAAACGTACCACCCTCTGTGTGAAAAAGTTGCCCCTTAGGTCTCTTGTATATCTTTCCCCTCTCACCCTAAACTTATGCCCTCTAGTTCTGGACTCACTGACCCCAGGGAAAAGACTTTGTCTTTTAATCCTATCCACGCCCCTCATAATTTTGTAAACTTCTATTAGGTCACCCCTCAGTCTCCGACGCTCCAGAGAAAATAGCCCCAGCCTGTTCAGCCTCTCCCTGTCGGTCAGATCCTCCAACCCTGGCAACATCCTTTTAAATCTTTTCTGAACCCTTTCAAGTTTCACAATATCTTTCCGATAGGAAGGAGACTAGAAAAGCACACAATATTCCAACAGTGGCCTAACCAATGTCCTGTACAGCCGCAACATGACCTCCCAACTCCTGTACTCCATACTCTAACTAATAAAGGAAAGTATACCAAACGCTTTCTTCACTACCTTTCTACCTGAGGCTCCACTTTAAAGGAGCTATGAACCTGCACTCCAAGGTCTCTTTGTTCAGCAACACTCCTGAGGACCTTACCATGAAGTGTATAAGTCCTGCTAAGATTTGCTTTCCCAAAATGCAGCATCTCGCATCTATCTAAATTAAGCTCCATCTGCCACTTCTCAGCCCATTGGCCCATCTGGTCCTGATCCTGTTGTAATCTGAGGTAACCCTCTTCGCTGTCCACTACACCTCCAATTTTGGTGTCATCTGCAAACTTACTAACTGTATCTCTGATGCTCGCATCCAAATCGTTTATGTAAATGACAAAAAGCAGAGGGCCCAGCACAGATCCTTGTGGCACTCCACTGGTCACAAGCCTCCAGTCTGAAAAACAACTGTCTACCACCACCTTCTGTCTTCTACCTTTGAGCCAGTTCTGTATCCAAATGCCTAGTTCTCCCTGTATTCCATGTGATCTAACCTTGCTAATCAGTCTCCCATGGGGAACCTTGTCGAACGCCTTACTGAAGTACATATAGATCACATCTACTACTCTGTTACTTCTTCAAAAAAACTCAATCAAGTTTGCGAGGCGATTTCCCACACACAAAGCCAGGTTGACTATCCCTAATCAGTCCTTGCCTTTCCAAATGCATGTACACATCCTGTCCCTCTGGATTCCCTCCAACAATCTGCCCCCCACTGAGATCAGGCTCACTGGTCTCTAGTTCCCTGGCATGTCCTTATTGGAATGGGCCTTCACAGAAATCATGTTTCTTTTCCAGCAATAATTGCTTTATTCCAGTGGGGTATAATTTTTAAGTGTTCCAAAGATACTGAGGAAGGAACGTATATAAAGTGTGGGGGTGGCGTGGCAAGTAGGTGGGATGATGTAGCATAGCAAACGAAGGGTGTGTGAGGTTAGGGTGCCTGGTGGGTAAGGTGCCAGAAGAATAAAAGGATAGGCTGCATCAGGTGTCTAGGGATTGTCAAATGTCCATGAGAGGGTTTGTCGATTATCTATCCATGGTGGGTAACGAATTGGTTGGATGCATTGGCCCGGAGGGTCAGTTACGCGTCCATGGAGTGGAGAAATGACAGCTGAATGGGATACGGGACCAGTCAGAGTCATTGGGAGCTGTTTTTAATCACTCTAAACAAGTTGTTAGTTAATTTTCCAAAACGTTGATTTTCCTGCTCCTCGGATGCTGCCTGACCTGCTGTGCTTTTCCAGCACCACTCTAATCGAGACTCTGGTTTCCAGCATCTGCAGTTCTTGTTTTTACCTAGATGATTTTAACCCTACTGCAAATCCTCTTGCAAGGATGCCTGCCTTGAAGAAGTTTTCCTCCTCTCTCTACAAACATCTCAGTGAGTCTCTCTCTCTCTCTCTCTCTCTCACTGCAACCCTCAGGTCATCTCCTCTGACTCTATGCTACTTTCTCCCCACCCCCTCTCATTTATCTCTCCAACCTGCAGGCTGCCTGCCTCTATTCCTGATGAAGGGCTTTTGCCCAAAACGTCAATTTTCTTGCTCCTCAGATGCTGCCTGGCCTGCTGTGCTTTTCCAGCACCACTCTTATCTAGACTTTGGTTTTCAGCAGCTGCAGTCCTTGTTTTTACCTAATAATTTAGGTAAGTCAGTCAGAACTCACTGAAGTCTCCAATTCTCAGAATTGGGGCTTTTCTGGAGGGATCCAGATACTGGATATTTGCCCCTCAGAAGTTGAATTAGTATAATCATTGTATTCATTGTGCTGGGCCCTCTGAGAGGATCAGATGCAGCTTTCAGGGTATGTCTGGTCTCTGATTATCTGGACAGCTTGAGGTCAAGTTTTCTTCCTAGAGGCTTAAGTGTCTATGGGATTAGAAAAATCAAAAAGTGTCTCATAGGGCAGTGTTGCCAACAAAAGCTGTATTTGGTAAAATAGTTACTTTTTTGGTATTCCCCATAGAGGTGTGGGATATAGGTAAAGTAGTGTTACATCTGCACTCATAATTACTTATGCAAGGTAAGTGAACTCACTCTAGTATATAATTGCTTCAGCCAAGAGCTGAGTCAACAAGAATGAAAACTATGTGAAGGAAATACATAATTGCTTTTGTATTAGCTAAAATGTGCACACAAGAATGAAATGTGTCTGCAAACAATGGTAGATGTTACAGACAAATATATAAGGTGCTGTGAGGGGAGGGGGGTTAAGCTATATGCCTGTACAAACAGTAATTATACGCATCTATTTCCCGCTTCTGCAAAAACAAGAACAAACCACAATCAAGAAGTCATGAGGTCGTAAGGTCATAACCAGTAAGGGAAACAGATGGCAGTAAAGGAGGATATACCTAACAATGGACCACAGCAGGATGTGGTCAAACGGCCTTGTGAGGCCAGAAATAAACATTTTGTCACAGACAAGGCCGGATAAGGCGAGAGATAAACAAGAGTAATGGGTGTCGGTTTTAAAGAAGTGGGAGATGTAAACAGGGGAGGAGCAATGGGAGGAGTGAAGAGAAACAAATTACATAAATATTGTGTACTAGTTGAATTCAGTGTGTGTGTGGGACTGCCTTTGTACACAGTAGACACCACACCCCTCTTGCAAGAGTGAAATAAATGACACTACTGATTCAGATCTTGTCTTGGATTGAAATTATTGAAGTGAGTGAGCTTCGTTTCTCACAGAGGGCACACACTATATATACTTTAATTAGTCTGAACATATTATCATAAATATATGTGGCAGATAGCATTTGAACTCGAAACTGTAGTTTAAGATAGTTGTTTATAAAGGGTTGTTTATATTTGCTAAACACTGAGTGTGCACGTTATCCCTGCAAGGACACAACTTCAATCCCGAGAGTTTAGGTCCATTTTGGTAGAATGAAGGTTTGGAGACAGTGCCAATGTGGTTCGGGGATTTTGCTGGCTAACAATAGGGGGAAATTGAAACTATTTTGTCATTTGATTATATATGACAATAAAAATGACACATTTGGAATATCTTTCCGAATTCAGTAATATGTCCCAATGGTGCTGTATAATGGCATGCAGTCGACTGCTTTTTCAGCTGGAGGCTGGCTCTGCAGAATCGGGTTGGTTTCCTTCCACACGTACTCCACTCTCCCGTCCATCATCTGCTGTGGGCGGCTCAGCCCTAAACTCGCTCTGGCTCTATGCAAACTGCTCGCGTCGCAATGGCGAGTGTGAGCTGTGTTGTGTTCTTGCTTCCCATGCTGCTGGCTCTACTGCACTGGCTGTTGAAGCAGAGGGTGACAGGCAAGCAATCGGCTCCTCCGTGCATTAGCGGCTGGATACCCTGGATCAGGGCTTCTATCCGCTTCGGAAAAGCTCCACTTGAATTTAGCGAACAAGCCAGAGCACAGGTAAAAATCCCAAGTATCACCATTTAAACAAAATGTCTCCATCAATATATAAACAATAATCACATTGTTGACTGTAGGTATCGCCGCCAATCGGCTTAAACTTGGATGAGAAGATTGCATTTGCTACTTTTAATTTCTAGTGATACAAGCAGCTTGATTTCTGATATAAAACATCGTCAAGTATAGACAAACTATGATTTTGTTTCAGTTAATCTTAGCGAAACGGAGCCTAACATTTGTACATAGATTTGTTGTTTACTGCGCCTCACAAGTCCCTCTGCTGGGGCAGTTAATAACGACATTGCTTCACGGAGACGTGTTCAAAATCACGAAGGTCCCAACTTTATGTTCCCATGTTTTCTAAACAACCTGTCCAAAAACGTTACTGAACATCTCTGGAGCTGGTGGAGTATAACTCTGTCCTCCTGGATCAGCAGTAGGGACACTACTACTATGCCACAAGAGCGTCCACGTTTGTATATTGCTCCTACTGCCAGCTAACCAAATAAATTCCAGAGGACAGAGTACAGCAGTGCTTTACAAAAGGTCACAAAGTACTGAAGATGTCACCTGCAGAGAGGATGAAACGTCTGCAAATCTACTTCTCAGCTCAGAGAACATCCCCACAACCACGCCAACTGGCACCCGAGCTACAGATCTTTGCACGGACCCAGAAACATTTTTAATCAGGAAAAGAATCATTGGGAAAGAATAGGAAAGTGGAGTTGAGGATGATTAGGTTAACCATGATCTCATTGAATAGAAGAACTGATTTGATAGCCTATTTCTGTTTGTGTCTTATGGTCCGGATCATCAATATGGCATGTCTGACCCAACATGTGCGCTGGATAAGACCCACACACTGCCTTTGTGGGAATTGTGATGTGGAGGTGCCAGTGTTGGACTGGAAAGAACAAAGTCAGAAGTCACACAACACAGGTTGCAGTGCAACAGTTTATTTGAAAATCACAAGCTTTCAGATCGCTGCTTCTTCATCACTTCACCTGACAAACAAGCAACACTCTGAAAGCTTATGCTTTCAAATAAACTTGTTGGACTCTGGATGTAGGTTTGCTTGCTAAGCTGAAAGGTTCATTTCCAGGTGGTCCGTCACCCTATTTATAGGTTTGGGTTTCTTCGGGTTGATGTTGTCATTTCCTTGGTGATGTAATTTCTGTTCTTTTTCAGAGCAAGTGGTAAATGGGGTCTAACTCAGTGTGTCTGTTGAGAGTTCTGACTGGAATGCCATGCTTCTAGGAATTCTCATGCATGTCTCTATTTGGCTTGACCTAAGGTGGATGTCTTGTCCCAGTCGAAGTGTTGTCCTTCCTTATCTGTATGTAAGGATACAAGTGAGAAAGGGTCATGTCATTTTGTCGCTCGTTGATGTTCATGTATCCTGCTGGCTAGGTTTCTGCCTATTTATCCAATGTAGTGTTTGTTACAGTTCTTGCATGGTATTTCGTAAATGACATTTGTTTTGCTTGTCTGTATAGGGTCTTTCAAGTTCATTAGCTGCTATTTCAGTTAGTGGGTTTGTGGGCTACCATGATGCCAAGGGGTCTAAGTAGTCTGGCAGTCATTTCCAAAATGTCTTTGATGTAGGGGAGAGTGGCTAGGGTTCTGGATGTTTTATCTGCTTGTTTGGGTTTGTTGCTGAGAAATCAGTGGACCGTGTTCATTGGCTACTCATTCTTTTTGAATACACAGTACAGGTGATTTTCCCCTGCTCTGCGTAGTTCCTTTGTGCTGCAGTGTGTGTTGGTTCGTTGAAATAATGTTCTGATGCAGCTTTGTTTGTGGATGTCGAGATGATTGCTTCTGTATTCCAATACTTGGTCCTGTAAATGCTGGTTTGAAGTTCCCATTGCTTGTTCACTCTATTGTGACATCTAGGAATGGCAGTTTATTGTTGTCTTCCTCTGTTTTAGTGAATTTTATGCCACCAAGGGTATTATTGATGGTCTTGAATGCAGAGACTCTAACAAACAGCTCTGCCAACCATCCAACCCAAACTTTGGGTCCGCTGCATGGATAACACCTTGGTCATCACTAAACAAAACAAATTAGAGGAAACATTCAAGATCAATAAGACTTTGTGGAAATTGCCCATAAAGTTTGAACCTCTGACAGGTGATTTCCTGGGACCCTTCACTTTGGACAGTTAATTTCATGGGACTTAACTGATAGTTACATGTTAGGTTCAAACTTTGATAACTGCAGAACTGATTCACCATGCTGCCTTCATCAATCTTCTTGATCACTTCAAAAAAAAACTCAATCAAGTTAGTGAGACATGATTTCCTTTGCACAATGTCATGTTGACTCTCCCTAATCAGTCCTTGCCTTTCCGAATAAGTACAGAGGAAACTCGATTATCCAAATACTAATTATCCAAAAATTGGGTTATCTGAAGAAGATTGAAGTCCCGATAGAAACATTACATCAAAGACATGTTTCCAGCAGTGATCGTGTCATTTGTTTACAGTGATTAAACAGGTAGAGTCTCCAAATGACTGACCTCCCACCCTCTCTCAACACTTTCTCTGGAGTTCTACAGAGGGGTGTACCCTAATGCCCCCTCCCTGCTTCCCGGGAATAATCTCTCCAACATTGTCCTGTACAGGGGAAACATAGAACCTGTGAAAAATTTGCAGCAAAAAGTTGTGTGTGGCTGTGTGTGTGCGCATCTTTGTGCTATTTGGAGACTTATCCCACGAAGGCAGCAGCAGCAGCGTTGTTGGTGTGCAGTCCAGATGCCCCGGAGGAGGGGTGGGGGTGGATGGGGGGCTTGCGCACATTATGCTGGGGAGTGGGGGACAAGGTTGAACTGGGTTAGGGGACCGGGTTTGGACCGGGTTGGCGGATGGGTTTGGGGCGTCATTGGGAGCAGGGTACGGGGTTGAATAGAGTTGGGAGGTGGGGTTGGGAGCAAGGGGCGGGTTTGGACTGGGTTGGGAACGGGTACTCGCGTGCTTTGTGCTGGGGAATGGGGTGGTGTTGGACCAGGTTGTGGGGTGATGTTGGGGGCGGGGTCTCACACGCTGTGCTGCTGCAGTCTCCTGAGTAGGGAGCAGACTTTAAAACTCTTGAGCCCCAAAAGAAAGGCATTTAATCGATTTTCCGAATAATCGGTTATCCTATTGAACTAGTGCCCGCCCATCAAGTTTGGATAATTGAGTTTCATTTCATTCAGAATCGCCTCCAATAACTTAACCACTGACGTCAGGCTTACTGGTCAATAATTCCCTGGCTTTTCTTTACTACCTTTCTTAAATAATAACATTGCGTTTGTCAACCTCCAGTCTTCTGGCAACTCACCTGTGGCTGTTGATGAGTCAAATATCTCAGCAAGGGGCCCAGCAATCACTTTCCTAACTTCCCCCAAAGTTCCAGGGCACACCTGATCAGATCCTGGAGATTTACCTACCTTTGTGCATTTTCAAAAGTCCAGCAGCTCCTCCTCTGTAATGTGGACACTTTTCAAGATATCACTATTTATTCTCCCAAGGTCTCTAGCTTCTATGTCCTTCCCAACTGTAAACTTTAAATGCAAAATACTCATTTAGTATCTCACCAATCTCCTACTGTTCCACACAAAGGTGGCCTTGTTGATCTCTAAGGGATTTTATTCTCTTGTCCTTAATGTATTCTCAAAACAGCTCTTGCACCCTAGGAATCAACCTAGTGAACCTGAGTTGCCTTTCATGCAAGTAGATCTTTCTTTAAAGAGACTAAAACTGTATGCAGTACTCCAGGAAGGTCCCACCAGTGCCCTCTACAGTTGCAACAACACTCTCATATTTCATTCCCCTCGCAAAAAAGATCATAGTGTCACTTTGATTGGGCTTCACTTTCCTCTCCTGCACCATTATCTCTATTGTCCCCTAGGGATTCATCCTGAACCCCTCATATTTCTCTTGCACATTGTCCCTCAGCAACATCATCAGGATTCACAAGATTGGTTTTCAGAAATGTATTGACGATACCCAGTTCTATATCACTACCACCTATCTCTACTGCACTGTTATCAGTCTGTTTACCCCAATTCAGTACTGACGGAGCTGAAATTTGCAGCTGTTAAGTGTTGGGAATTTTGAACCATATTTAAGGCCTTGCTCCATGTCCTTACTACTTCACTTCTACCTGCATCTTTCTTTCCAACAGTTGTCTCAGGGTAAAACAGCCTATTTGTGCTCTTGGTGTTATATCTAATGGGGAATTTTTTTGCACATGTATTCATGCCACCACCCATTTTGACCTCCATAACATTATCCTGTGCCTCACCTCATCATCTGCTCAAATCCTCAATCATATTTGTTTTCTCTGCACTGGAGTCTCCTATTTTATACTCATATCAAGTCTAATTCTCCCTTATTTACATTGGCAGAATGACATTCCTGTCAAGCAATATTTTGATTTTAAAATTATCCTTCTTGCTTGCAAATCCATCTTGGGCCTGTCCCTTGTTCTATTTGTAATCTTCTCCAGCCCCAGAGTAATGTGAGGTACTTGTAGTGCTCTAATCCTGGCCTCTTGAATATCTCTGATCGCAATTGTGGTACTATCGGTGGTTATGACCTCTTCGCCCCAGGCATCGAGCTCTGGATTCCCTCCTAAAGCCTCTCTGCCTGTTTACCTCACTTTTCTCCTGTAAAACATTTATCAAAATCTAGCTATTGATCTTCTAACCTAAATCTCCTTATTGTCATATTGTGATATGTAACGCTCATGTTACGTGCCTTGGATTGTTTGATTACATTAAAAAGGTACTACATGAATTTATATTGTTATTGTTAAACTGCAGAATTTCATTAAAGATCCTCAGATAGCACCTTCAAAACTCACGACCACTTCCATCTAGAAGGACAAGGGCAGCAGATACATGGGAACACCATCACCTGTAAGGTCCCCTCCAAGCCACTCACCATCCTGGTTTGAAACTATATCACCATTCCTTCACTGTCACCAGGTCAAAATCCTGGAATTCCTTTCCTAATAGCATTTGTGGGTCAACCCACAACAGATGGACTGTAGTGGTTCAAGAAGGCAGCTCCTCACCCCCATCCCTAGGGCAACTAGGGATGGGCCAACAAGAGGGGAGACCACAGTGGATCTGGTGCTTGGTAATGAACCAGACCAGGTATTTGATTTAGTTGTAGGTGAGCACTTTGGAGAGAGTGACCATAATTCAGTTACTTTTAGTTTAGCGATGGAAGAGATAGGTACATGCCACAGTTAATGATGGGGCAAGGGCAATTGTAATGCGATTAGGCAAGAATTAGGATGCAAAGAATGAGGTAGCAAAATGCAGGAGATGCAGACAATGGAAATGTGGAGCTGGTTTAAGGAACATATATTGCATGACCTTGATAGGTATGTTCCTATCAGGCAGGGAGGAAGTTATAAGGTAAGGGAACCAGGGTTTACTGCAGAAATTGCATCTCTTGTTAAGAAGAAAGAGGCTTATGTGTTGATGAGGCAAGATGGTGCAGATGAGGCGATGGAGAGTTACAGATCAGATGGGAAGGATTTAAAAGAGAGAGTTAAGAAGAGCAAAGAGAGAACACGGGCAGTCTTTAGCACATAGAATAAAGGAGAACCCTAAAGCTTTCCAGAGGTATGTGAGGAATAAAAGGATGATTAGGGTAGGAATAGGACCAAAGAGAAGTGGGAAGTTGAGGGTGGACCCTGTAGAGATCTGAGAGGTGCTAAATGAACGTTTCTCATCGGTGTTCACTCAGGAAGAGGAGGAGAATGAGGTACGAGATATTAGACTAGAAAGGATAGAGGTTAGTTACGCACAGGTGTTATCAATTCTAGAAGCAGTGAAAGTAGACAAGTCCCCTGGGCTTGATGGGATTTATCCTCTGGGAAGCTAGGAAAGAGATAGCAGAGCCTTTCACTTTGATATTTGAGTCATCATTGTTTACAGGTTTAGTACCCGAGGACTGGAGGATTGCAAATGCTGTACCTTTGTTCAAGAAGGGCAGTAGAGATGACCCAGGTAATTATAGACCAGTGAGCCTTACTTCTGTTAGGAAAGGTTTTGGAAAGGATCGAGAGAGATAAGATTTATAATCATCTAGCAAGCAACAATTTGATTTCAGATAGTCAACATGGTTTCGTCAAGGACAGGTCATGTCTCACAAACCTCTGAGTTTTTTTGAGAAGATGACCATGCATGTAGATGAGGGTAGGGCAGTTGACATGGTATACTTGGATTTCAGTAAAGCCTTTGATAAGGTTCCACATGTTAGGCTGTTGGAGAAAATGCAGAGGCATGGAATGGAGGGTGATTTAGCAGTTTGGATGAGAAACTGGCTTTCTGGAAGAAGGCAGCGAGTGGTGGTTGATGGAAAATATTTACAGCCTGGAGTCTGGTTACTAGGGGTGTGCCACAAGGATCTGTTTTGGGACCACTGCTGTTTGTCATTTTTATAAATGACTTAGATGCAGGCATAAGTGGATGAATTAGTAAATTTGCAGATGACACTAAATTTTGTGGAGTAGTGGACAGTTTGGAAGAATGTTATAGGTTGCAGGGGGACTTGGATAAACTGCAGAATTGGGTTGAGAGGTGGCAAATGAAGTTCAATGCCACTAAATGTGAGGTGATGCACTTTGGGAAGAATAACAGGAAGGCAGAGTACTGGGTCAATGGAAAGATTCTTGGTAGTGTAGATGTGCAGAGGGATCTTGGAGTCCATGTGCATAGATCCCTGAAAGTTGCCACCCAGGTGGATAGTGCTGTTAAGAAGGCATACGGTGTGTTAGATTTCATTGGTAGAGGGATTGAGTTCTGGAGCCACAATTATACAAAACACTGGTGCGGCCACACTTAGAATATTGTGTACACTTCTGGTTGCCCCATTACAGAAAGGATGTGGAAGCACTGGAAAAGTGGCAGAGGAGATTTACCAGGATGTTGTCTGGTCTGGAGGGAAGTTCTTATGAGGAAAGGCTAAGAGACTTGGGTCTGTTCTCATTGGAAAGAAGGCTGCGAAGGGGGGGATTTGATAGAGATACAAAATAATCAGAGGATTAAAAAGGGTAGACAGTGAGAGACTATTTCCTAGGAGGATGATGTCAGCATGTACGAGAGGGCATAACTACAAATTGAGGGGTGATAGATTTAAGACAGATGTCAGAGGCAAGTTCTTTACGCAGAGAATGGTAAGGGCATGGAATGCCCTACCTGCTAATGTAGTCAACTCAGCCACATTAGGGAGATTTAAACAATCCTTAGATAATCAAATGGATGATTTTGGGATAGTGTAGGGGGGGCAAGCTGAGAATAGTTCACAGGTCGGCACAACATCAAAGGCTGAAGGGCCTGTTCTGCGCTGTATTGTTCTATGTTCTAAATGCTGACCAGCCAACGACACCCACATCCTACAAAGGCAGTGTTTTTAAAAATGCTATATTATCCTCTGCAAGCCTGGACTAGAAAGGCAATAATCAAAATTAACCAGGATTTCTGCTTTCAGGAAAGCAGAAGGCTCAGTTTAAGTTCATGGCTCGGATCACGAACTGAGCAAGAACTTTCTTGCATGTGCTGAATTAGTTCGCAAAGTCCTAAAAGACGAGATAAAGTTAAAGGAAATTTTCCTATTGTATATCTGTTAACTGTAATTGTACAATGAAGAAAGTTTTCAGACGGTGTTCATTCATTACTTATAAAATGCTTTAATTCCTAGTACGGAGCAGTTTTTACTGTGGTAGCTGCTGGGAAGAGACTCACTTTTATTACAGAGGAGGAAGATTTTGAGATATTCTTTAAATCTAAAGATGTTGACTTCCAAGAGGCAGTACAAGAAGCTGTATGGCGTACCGGTAAGGAATAAGTTGGAAAGTGTAAATAAGCGTTCAAGATTTCTGTAATCAGAATATGCATTTCAGTCACTCAAAACTTTCAGATTCTATTAGAGCAGTTTAACCCAAGTTCTATCCCATTCTTTGTGTGTAGCAAGGAAGGAAGGGGAAATTGGGCCAGTTTGTGTTATAGAGGCCAACAGGAAGGTGCAAACATGGGATCGTATTACCACGTTTTCTGACAATACTCCTGAATTATATATGTCCTCATCTCTCACCAAAGATTGATTTACTCCCATATCTCTACATTTTAATTTCTTTACTTGCTCCTTCTGTCATACATGAGTAAACCAGGTAAATACATTCTTTCGAGAGATCTGGCACTTACTTCTCAACCAAGCCCTGACCAGGTTTTACATTCTTTTGCAGCTTTTTAAGCTTCTACTGTGCCTTCCTTTACCACTCCAAAGAAAATTCAATTGCTTACCCTGTTTTCCCACATCCATCTTCTCAGTGCTTTTTCAAAACCACCAACAGTGCAACTTCATGTGGCCTACTTTATTCCAATGAAACACCTGAGCTTCTTTAATTCTCTTGTCCCCCCCCACCCCGAGTTTTCTTTTTACCCTGTGGTGTACCATCTTTAATATCTTCAATGAAATCTCATTTTTCCTTACCACTGGAGGATTTCTTTCCCCCAAATTTTTATTCATCACAGATTGAAATTGATGTTGGAAGCCAAACTTTGAGGAAGGAACCAACTCAATCAGCTGCCATTTCTGCTGTTAATCTTGCTGTCTTAACTCTCTGCTCTTGCGCAAGTCCTCATTACTTCAGGAAGTACATTTTTTTGAACTTCTCCAAAATAAGCTGTTCTTTAAGTGTTTGATCTAATATCAATGCCTTTATTCACATATTAAAGTTACACTGATCCTTTCTCACACAATGTACATTTGACCACATTCCTTCCTTAGATTCCCAAGGCATTGTCTGTAGGCTTCTGGCACTACTTCATACACGTTTAAGATGGTTTCTTTCAGCTCATCATACTCCCCAGATACCTTTTCTGATAGTGATGCAAATACCGCACCAGCTGTACCTTCTAACTTCATTTGGATTAATAATGCCCGCATGGTCGCTGGCCATTTCATTTGTTCAGCAATTTTCTCAAATTAAATGAAGAAAGGCTTAAATACATCCAAGCATTGTCAAACTTAGGCAGTGCTTGGACAGGATTTAAAAAAGATTCCCTAGGAGACAGTGAGCCCTGCAAATGCTGGAGATCAGAGTGGAGAGTGTTGCTGGAAAAGCACAGCAGGTCAGGAGCAGGAAAATCGATGTTTCAGGCCAGAGCCCTTTGTCAGGAATGAGTCCTGATGAAGGGCTCCGGCCCGAAACACTGATTTTTCTTTTCCCTCCTGCTCCTTGGATGCTTCCTGACCAGCTGTGCTTTTCCAGCAACACACAACTTGAAACAGATTCCCACCAGGCCTTTGACTATGATGGGATTACTCTCCATCGCTGTCTTCATCACTGTTCCTACCTTTCATCTCTACTTCTGCCATTTTAAGTGGACTTTGAATTTTAAGTTCTAACCTCCAAAGTTCAAAAACTCACTTTCTCCATTTTGGCTGCTAGGGATTTCCTTTCCTTTTTCTTCTGCTAGAAAAGAAAAAATCTTTTTCCCTTGCTATTCCCTCTAATTAAAGCTGCTTAATTTGCAGTTGAATTTTAGCAATTTCCAGTGATTATGATCACATTTCTGGCCATCATAAATGTCAAGCTATTGCTGCAATATACCTCCCCTTTTCGCACAAAGGCAATCCCAACTCCAGCTTGTCTGCCAATTCCAAAAAACTTTGCCTTCCTCACTTTCTGTCAAAGTCTCAAAGTGACTTCTTCCACCTCCAGGAAACTCTTAAGTGACTGAAAGAGACATTACGACAATAGACACACTATTTAAACCAACCGAATGCAATAGCTAAAAAAAAGTACACCAACACTCGCCACTCCCTATCTTTATATCCACTAACACTAAACCTAGCCTGGACTTGGAGATTTTTGATCCTGACAAGAGCCCCCCACTGTGTTATGGGCCAGACCAAACCACCTCAAAATATATTAAGGATAGCCTAGACCCCAATTTGTTCTTGTTTTTAAAGGCAAGTGTATTCCAGATGCAACTTAATTGGTCAAACTATCAAGTTTTAAGCAAAACACACTTTATTCTTATAGGTAAAATACAAACAAAAGAACAAAGAATTGGAATAACTTAACTCTATTGGAAAAGTTAACAGAATAACAGATTATTTAAAATCTGTACAGCAACTGTTCCAATATAGTAGCACTTTTGGCAAAGGAAAATTCCATAAGGTAGATGATCTCACATGTAATTTTTGTAGCATGATGAGAACCCAAACTTTTAGGTGTAATCAAGGAAGGAAAAACAGGTTCCATATTCAGCTTCAAACTGCAACAACAGCTGAAAATTAAAATAAAATCCTGAGCTTGGCCTCACCCATTCCGGCTACTTCTCTTGCACCAACTTCTTTTTTAAAAATAAAAAGAATCAAGGCCTCACAAGCTATTTACCTTATTGGTTGGGAACACACAACTCTGTGCTTCTGTTTCAACCTCTGTTCACATAAAAAAAGAACAAAATGCACCTCTGAAAGCCATAGTATCATCACAGGAGGTATGATCTTGGAGTTGTCTTGCAAACAGGAGATTTCCTAAAGTAACCCTTCCCACTTCCTTCCCGCCTTTGGACTGAAATGACAGGGAGGACCGGCAGACTGGCCTCCCTCCTTCAGCCTATCATTTCTAGTTGCACACACTATTGTTGTGAAGGCAGAATGAGGCCTCTAATTGAGCTTTATTTGGCTTATTAGGGGCCTTGATGGGTGGACAGCCTGAAGTCTCATCCACCAGTGGGGGGGATAACCTGTGAGGCAGGTGAGTGGGCTGATTGGATCTGACTTGGAATGAGGTGGCCCTGTAAAATTTGCCTAAAATGTGTGTGAGAAATTGGCCAATTCTTCAACTGGAATCTAACTAGTCTTTTATAGAAATTCAGCATAATGTCCTTGCTACATACTCCAAAAATAAGAAGCCTGTATGCCTTTTCAACAGCATTCTTAAATTGACCTTCAAAGATCTTTACATAGGCATTCCCAGGTCTCTGGGCTCCTGCACTATTTCAAAATTACACCATTTAGTTTATATTTCCTTTATTATTTCTTCCTACAAAAATGTTCTACTTTACACTTCTCTTTATGGTAGCATTTTTGATTATATGAGAGTTGCAAACCATAACAGGGCAGCACAGTGGCTCAGTGGTTAGCACTGCTGCCCCACAGCACCAGGGTCCCTTGTTCAGTTCCAGCCTTGGGTGACTGTCTGTGTGGAGTCTGCACATTTTCCCCGTGTCTTCGTGGGTTTCCTCCAGGTGCGTTCCGGGTTTTCTCCCACAGTCCAAAGATGTGCAGATCAGGTGAATTGGCCATGCTAAATTGCCTATAGTGTTAGGTGCATTAGTCAGAGGGAAATGGGTCTGGGTGGGTTACTCTTCAGAGGGTTGTTGTGGACTTGTAGGGCCGAAGGGCCTGTTTCTACACTATAGGGAATCTAATCTAATTTATAATGTGATTTTGCTGTTGGGCAAGCTAAGGAGGTTGTGTTACCAATCTCTTTTGGTTCTGTGTCACCTTGAAAACTTTGAAATAATGCTCTACATATGCATGACCAGGTGATTAATATACATCGGTGAGAGCAATGGTCCTCCTACTGATCCCCAGGGGAGACTACTGTATATTTCATTCCCGTCTGAGAAATAACTATTCACCACTAGTCTCTTCCTTTTCCTTTTGTACATAAGCTGATTTTGTATTTAATCACTCTCCTTGTACTCCCATGGTCTTCAATTTTTCGAATAACTCTATTAGGTAGATAATATTTTTAAAAAGACTTTTGAAAGCCCATACAAAAAACATCTATTACACTATCCTGACCAAACCTTCCTAATACTTAATAAATAGAATGAACATGCCAAGTTTAATGGTTGTTTTTATTATTTATTGACAGCTTCAATTAGCAGAAAGAATTTTTATAAGACCCATACACCAGTTCATGACATGTTGAAAGCGAGACTGGCTCCACCCAGATTGCATTTGTTCTCTGCTAATCTCTATAACGAATTTTGTGAACGTCTTCTGTACCTTGGAGCCAAAGGCATCGATAATTTGTATGACCTTATCTGGTAGGTGATTGCAACCACAATTTGGTGTTAAAAAATGTTTTGTAAAGTTTGTATATTATAATTACTTCCATATTTTTTGTATCTTAATATCATAAAATTCATTTTTTTAAATAAATGTTACACTAACTTCCTCCCAATTGGAGATACTTTTATATTTTTTCAAACAAAATGTTGTGTTATTGAGAGTCTGTACACTGTGAGGGATGGCAACTGATTAATAATAAAACCATTCCATATTTTGTCATAACAGTAGAAACAGCTTAACCTTGAAATTGATCATTTACAGCCATATTAAATACAAAATCATCCTTGTGACTATTTTTTGTAAACTCTGTTTAGTGCAACAATACTTTTGAGGACACAAGATGGTGAAAGAGTCAGAGAGAGAAAGTGAGGACTGCAGATGCTGGAGATGAGAGTGAAGAAGTGTGGCACTGGAAAAGCACAGCAGGTCAGGAAGGATTTGAGCAGCAGAAGAATTGACGTTTCGAGCATAAGCCCTTCCTGTTACATTCCTGATGAAAGGCTTATGCCCGAAACGTCAACTCTCCTGCACCTCAGATGCTGCCTGATCTGCTGTGCTTTTCCAGCGCCACATTTTTCGACACTGAAAGAGCCACAGCCAGAGAAAATACTTTTGACTTATTTTGTCAACAAGTAGTTGAATCCCTTTGATAATATCTTCTTCATGAAAGGCATTTTCCCTTGTTTTACCATGTAATGTACAAAAAGCCAGTAGTACCTTAATAGGAGAATTGTAAGATGTTATAGTCTGTTCACTAAATTTCTGTGAAATCACACCAAACCGAACCCTTGATTGCTTTCAATGAAAAAGAGGATGTTTTTCACATTTTACATTTTTTGGGGAGCTAAATAATGTAATCTTTGTACAATTTTTTTTTATTTTCAGGCACAGTATGTATCCTGCAGTGGTAAACAACCTGTTTGGAAGGGACATCTGTCCCACTAATAGATGTACATTTCGGGAGATGGAGAAGCACTTCCAGAAGTTTGATAGAGATTTTGAATTTGGTTCCCAGTTGCCAGAATTTCTACTGAGGTAAATTATCCATTCTATAAGATGTATGTGTTTAGAGTTTGAGTTGAAAGTGGTAAATTTTGTTACTTAATCCCTGCAACTTTGACTGCAAACTTGGAAAAATAGTAATTGACATGCTTAAATTATGAGGGGCATAGTTAGGGTGTACAGGAAGAAACATTTTCCCTTGGACGGATCAGTGACCACAGGATATAGATTTAAGATAAGAGGCAGGAGGTTTAGGTGCAATGTATGAAAAAGAATCTTTCACTGAGAGTGTGATGGGAATCTGGAACTCACTGTTTGTAGTGGAGGTAGAAACAGAAACACTCATGATATTTAAGAAATATTTTGATGTGCACTTGTGATGCCAAGGTGTGTAATGATATGGGCCAGGTGCTGGCAAATAGGATTAGAATAATTAGGTGGTTGCTTTTGACCAGCACAAACTTAAAGTCACAGAGTTGTAGAAATGTACAGCACAGAAACAGACTCTTCAGTCCAACTTGTCCATGCTGACCAGATATCTTAACCAAATCTAGTCTCATGCCAGTATTTGGCCCATATCCCTCTAAACGCTTCCTATTCATATACCAAATCCAGATGTCTTTTATAAGTTGTATAACTTTGACTGGCAGCTCATTCCATACAAACACCATCCTTAGGTCCCTTTTAAATTTTTCCCCTCTCACCCTAAACCTATGCCCTCTCGTTCTGGACTCCCCACCCCAGGGAAAAGACCTTGTCTATTTATCCTGAGCATGCCCCTCAAGATTTTATAAACTCAGCCTCTGACGCTCCAGGTAAAACAACCCCAACCTGTTCAGCCTCTCCCTGTAGCTCAAATCCTCCAACCCTGGCAACATCCTTGTCAATCTTTTCTGAATCCTTTCAAGTTTCGCAACATCCTTTCGATAGGAGGGAGACCAGAATTGCACACTACATTCCAAAAGTACCAATGTACTGAACAGTCGCAACATGACCTCCCAACTCCAATACTCAATACTCTGTCCAATAAAGGAAACACTTTCTTCACTAGTGTATTTAACTGTGACTCCACTTTCAAGGAACTATGAACCTGCACTCCAAGGTTTCCTTGTTCAGCAACACCACCCAGGACTTTATAGTAAAGTGTATAAATCCTGCCTTGATGTGCCTTTCCAAAATGCAGCACCTCATATTTATTTATATTAAACTCCTTGATTGATGGAAGGGCTGTTTTCTGTGCTATGGAACTTCATGACACTATAAAAGTCCAGATCTGGGTTATTTGAATTGCTTTATAGTTTTGAGTATCATTTGCCTTTCTTGCTCCAATGCTGCAGTTTATAATCTTAGAAATCTACCCACAGAAGGAAGCTGTTTGGCTCAGCTGATAAATGGATATCCTACGTCCTTGTTTCATGGCACAGTGTTGTAAGTTCCAACATTCCAAGTACATATTTATATTTAAATAAAACTTGAATGGATTTCGACATCCAGCACCCTTCTGGTCAGTGGGTTGAAGGCACTCATTATCCTCTTGGTAAAAATAATCTCTTCATTTCCTCTATAATGAATGTTGCCAACCCTTCTGGGAATGAAGCTGATAAATGTGTTGCTGGAAAAGCGCACAGGTCAGGCAGCATCTAAGGAGCAGGAGAATCAACGTTTCGAGCATAAGACCTTCCTCAGGAATGAGGATGGTGTGCCAAGCAGGCTAAAATAAAAGGTAGGGAGGAGGGACTTGGGAGAGGGACGTTGGGAATGCGATAGGTGGAAGGAGATTAAGGTGAGGGTGATAAACCGGAGAGGGGGTGGGGGCGGAGAGGTCAGGAAGAAGAAGGCGGTGCTGAGTCCGAGGGTTGGGACTGAGATACGTTGGGGGGAGGGGAAATGGGGAAGCGAGAGAAATCTGCATTCATCCCTTGTGGTTGGAGGGTTCCAAGGCGGAAGATGAGGTGCTCTTCCTCCAGGCATCGTGTAGCCATGGTCTGGTGATGGAGGAGGCCAAGGACCTGCATGTCCTTGGCGGAGTGGGAGGGGCAGTTAAAGTGTTCAGCCACGGGGCAGTTGGGTTGGTCGGTGCGAGTGTCCCAGAGGTGTTCTCTGAAATGTTCCGCAGGTAGGCGGCCTGTCCCCCCAATGTAGAAGAGACCACATCGGGTGCAGCGGATGCAGTAAATGTTGTGTGTGGAGGTGCAGGTGAATTTGTGACGGATATGGAAGGATCCCTTGGGGCCTTGGAGGGAAGTGAAGGGGGAGGTGTGGGCGCAAGTTTTGCATTTCTTGCGGTTGCAGGGGAAGATGCCGGGAGTGAAGGTTGGGTTGGTGGGGGGTGTGGACCTGACGAGGGAGTCGCGGAGGTGGTGGTCTTTCTGGAATGCTGATCGGGGAGGGGAGGGAAATATATCCTTGATGGTGGAGTCTGTTTGGAGGTGAGGACCAGTGGGGTTCTGTCCTCGTGGTGATTGGATGGGCGGGGTTCAAGGGCGGAGAAGCGGAAAGTGGAGGTGATGTAGTGGAGAGCATCGTCAACCAAGTCTGAGGGGACACTGCGGTCTTTGAAGAATGAGGCCATCTGGGTTGTTCGGTATTGGAATTGGTTCTCCTGGGAGCAGATGTGGCAGAGGCAAGGGAATTGGGAATATGGGATGGCATTTTTACAGGAGGCAGGGTAGAAGGACATGTAATCTAGGTAGCTGTGGGAGTCGGTCGGTTTATAGTAAATGTCCGTGTTGAGTTGGTTGCCTAACCCCGCCCCCACTCCCAGCTCCAGCCCCACACCAGGTCCTAGGTCCTAGCTCCCAGCCCTGCCGTATTTTCACCATCCCTCCAGACCTCCCCCTCTCTGAGGATAAAAGATCAGTCCTCAGCAGAGGCCTCACCTTCATTCCCCTATTCTCCTGGATTAACGTTCAACACGCAGCGAGACATCAAACAATTCTTCCGCCGCCTTCACATCCGTGCCTACTTCTTCGACCAGGATTCTTGCCCACTCTCTGATGACCCCTTCTCCCGCCTCCAACACACCCCATCACCTGGACACCCTGTGCTGGCGTCTTACCTGCCCTCAATCTCATCATAGCCAACTGACGCTGCAATATTGACCGCCTCAACCTGTCCACCCCCTCACCCATGCCAACCTCTCACCCTCGCAAGGTCCAGCCCTCCACTTCCTCCACTCCAACCCCAACTTCACTATCAAACCAGCAGACAAGGGAGGCGCGGTGTAGTTTGCGCACCAATCTTTACATTGCTGAGGCTAAACACCAGCTCGCGGACACCTCCTCCTACTGTCCCCTTGACCATGACCCCACCTCCCACCACCAAACCATCATCTCCCAGACCATCCATAACCTCATCACCCCAGGGGATCTCCCATCCACCACCTCCAACCTCATAGTCCCACAACCCCGCACCGCCCTTTTCTACCTCCTGCCCAAAATCCACAAACCTGACTGCCCCGGCTGACCCATTGTCTCAGCCTGCTCCTGCTCCAATGAACTCATCTCTGCATACCTCAACACGGTCCTGACCCCCTTAGTCCAAGAACTCCACACCTACTTTCGGGACACCACCCACATCCTCCACCTCCTCCATGATTTTCACTTCCCTGGCACCCAACGCCTTATCTTCACCATGGACATCCAGTCCCTATACACCTCCATGCCCCATCACGAAGGCCTCAAAGCCCTCCGCTTCTTCCTTTCGCGCCAAACCAACTAGTACCCTTCCACGGACACCCTCCTTCGACTGACTGAACTGGTCCTCACTCTGAACAACTTCTCTTTCCAATCCTCCCACTTCCTCCAAACCAAAGGAGTAGCCATGGGCACCCGCATGGGCCCCAGCTATGCCTGCCTCTTCGTCAGATATGTGGAACAGTCCATCTTTGCAGCTACACTGGCACCACCCCCCCACCTTTTCCACCGCTACATCAATGACTGTATCAGCGCTATCTCGTACTCCCACAAGGAGGTTGAACAGTTCATCCACTTTACTAACACCTTCCACCCCGACCTCAAATTTACTTGGACCATCTCAAACTCCTCCCTCCCCTTCCTAGACCTCTCCATTTCTATCTCGGGCGACCGACTCAAGACAGACATTTACTATAAGTCGACCGACTCCCAGAGCTACCTAGATTATACCTCCTTCTACCCTGCCCCCTGTAAAAACGCCATCCCATATTCCCAATTCCTTTGCCTCTGCCACATCTGCTCCCAGGAGGACCAATTCCAACACCGCACAACCCAGATGACCTCCTTCTTCAAAGACCGCAGTTTCCCCTCAGACGTGGTTGACGATGCTCTCCACTGCATCACCTCCACTTCCCGCTCCTCCGCCCTTGAACCCGCCCCTCCAATCACCACCAGGACGGAACCCCACTAGTCCTCACCTACCACCCCACCAATCTCCAGATACATTGTATCATCCTTCGTCATTTCCGCCACCTCCAAACAGACTCCACCACCAGGGATATATTTCCCTCCCCTCCCCTATCAGCATTCCGGAAAGACCACTCCCTCCATGACTTCCTTGTCAGGTCCACACCCCCCACCAACCCAACCTTCACTCCCGGCACCTTCCCCTGCAACCGCAAGAAATGCAAAACTTGCGCCCACACCTCCCCCTTCACTTCCCTCCAAGGCCCCAAGGGATCCTTCCATATCCGTCACAAATTCACCTGCACCTCCACACACAACATTTACTGCATCCGCTGCACCCGATGTGGTCTCTTCTACATTGGGGGGACAGGCCGCCTACTTGCGGAACGTTTCAGAGAACACCTCTGGGACACTCGCATCAACCAATCCAACCGCCCCGTGGCTGAACACTTTAACTCTCCCTCCCACTCCGCAAGGACATGCAGGTCCTTGGCCTCCTCCATCACCAGACCATGGCAACATGACGCCTGGAGGAACAGCGCCTCATCTTCCGCCTTGGAACCCTCCAACCACAAGGAATGAATGCAGATTTCTCCAGCTTCCTCATTTCCCCTCCCCCACCTTATCTCAGTCCCAACCCTCGGACTCAGCACCGCCTTCTTGACCTGCAATCTTCTTCCCGACCTCTCCGCCCCCACCCCCTTTGGCCTATCACCCTCACCTTAACCTCCTTCCACCTATCGCATTCCCAACTCCCCTCCCCCAAGTCCCTCCTCCCTACCTTTTTTCTTAGCCTGCTTGGCACACCCTCCTCATTCCTGAAGAAGGGCTTATGCCCGAAACGTTGATCCCCCTGCTCCTTGGATGCTGCCTGACCTGCTGCGCTTTTCCAGCAACATATTTTTCAGCTCTGATCTCCACCATCCGCAGTCCTCACTTTCTCCCAGTTGATTTTAACCCTTCTGGAATGGCCATGATTCTACAGGAATTGGTATCATAAGACCATAAGACATAGGAGTGGAAGTAAGGCCATTCGGTCCATCGAGTCCACTCCGCCATTCAATCATGGCTGATGGGCATTTCAACTCCACTTACCAGCGTTCTCCCCGTAGCCCTTAATTCCTCGAGACAACAAGAATCTATCAATCTCGGCCTTGAAGACATTTAGCGTCCCGGCCTCCACTGCACTCTGTGGCAATGAATTCCACAGGCCCACCACTCTCTGGCTGAAGAAATGTCTCTGCATTTCTGTTCTGAATTGACCCCCTCTAATTCTAAGGCTGTGTCCACGGGTCCTAGTCTCCTCGCCTAACGGAAACAATTTCCTAGCGTCCACCCTTTCCAAGCTATGTATTATCTTGTACGTCTCTATTAAGTCTCCCCTCAATCTTCTAAACTCCAACGAATACAATCCCAGGATCCTCAGCCATTCCTCATATGTTAGACCTGCCATTCCAGGGATCATCCGTATGAATCTCCGCTGGACACGTTCCAGTGCCAGTAGGTCCTTCCTGAGGTGTGGGGACCAAAACTGGACACAGTACTCCAAATGGGGCCTAACCCGAGCTTTATAAAGTCTCAGTAGCACATCTCTGTTTTTATATTCCAACCCTCTTGAGATAAGAGACAACATTGCATTCGCTTTCTTATTCACGGACTCAACTTGCATGTTTACCTTTAGAGAATCCTCGACTAGCACTCCCAGATCCCTTTGTACTTTGGCTTTACTAATTTTCTCACCATTTAGAAAGTAGTCTATGCTTTTATTCTTTTTGCCAAAGTGCAAGACCTCGCACTTGCTCACGTTAAATTCCATCAGCCATTTCCTGGACCACTCTCCCAACCTGTCTAGATCCTTCTGTAGCCTCCCACTTCCTCAGTACTATCTGCCTGTCCACCTAACTTCGTATCATCGGCAAACTTCGCTAGAATGCCCCCAGTCCCCTCATCCAAATCATTAATATATAATGCGAATAGCTGTGGCCCCAACACTGAACCCTGCGGGACACCGCTCGTCACCTGCTGCCATTCTGAAAAAGAACCTTTTATCCCAACTCTCTGCCTTCTGTTAGACAGCCAATCCTCAATCCATCCCAGCAGCTCACCTCGAACACCATGGGCCCTCACCTTGCTCAGCAGCCTCCCGTGTGGCACCTTATCAAAGGCCTTTTGAAAGTCTAGATAGACCACATCCACTGGGTTTCCCTGGTCTAACCTACTTGTTACCTCTTCAAAAAATTCCAACAGGTTTGTCAGGCATGACCTCCCCTTACTAAAACCATGTTGACTTGTTCTAATCAGACTCTGCTCTTCCAAGAATTTAGAAACCTCATCCTTAATGATGGATTCTAGAATTTTACCAACGACCGAGGTTAAGCTGATTGACCTATAATTTTCCATCTTTTGTCTTGATCCTTTCTTGAACAAGGGGGTTACAACAGCCATCTTCCAATCATCCGGGACCTTTCCTGACTCCAGTGACTCTTGAAAGATCTCAACCAATGCCTCTGCTATTTCCTCAGCCACCTCTCTCAGAACTCTAGGATGTATCCCATCGGGACCAGGAGATTTATCAATTTTAAGACTTTTTAACTTTTCTAGCACTATCTCTTTCGTAACGGCAACCATACTCAACTCAGCCCCGTGACTCCCTTTAATTTTTGGGATATTACTCATGTCTTCCACTGTGAAGACTGACGCAAAGTACTTGTTAAGTTCTCCTGCTATTTCCTTATCTCCCATCACTAGGCTTCCTGCATCAGTTTGAAGTGGCCCAATGTCTACTTTTGCCTGTAGTTTGTTTCTTATGTACTGAAAGAAACTTTTACTATCATTTCTAATATTACTGGCTAGCCTACCTTCATATTTGATCTTCTCATTTCTTATTACATTCTTTGTTATCCTCTGTTTGTTTTTGTAGCCTTCCCAACCTTCTGATTTCCCACTGTTCTTGGCCACTTTATAGGATCTCTCTTTTTCTTTAATACATTTCCTGACTTCCTTTGTCAGCCATGGTTGTCTAATCCCTCCCCGGATAATCTTTCTTTTCTTGGGGATGAACCTCTGTACAGTGTCCTCAATTGTACCTACAAACTCCTGCCATTTTTGCTCTACTGTCTTCCCGGTTAGCCTCTGCTTCCAGTCTGTTTTTGTCAGTTCTTCTCTCATGCCCTCATAATTACCTTTTATTTAACTGTAACACCATTACATCCGATTTTGCCTTCTCTCTTTAAAACTCCAGACTGAACTCTATTATGATCGCTACTTCCTAAGGGTTCCCTTACTTTAAGATCTTTTATAGAGTCTGGTTCATTGAATATCTTTGAGGCCAAAGAAAGTATTCTGGGAGACTGTAAAACAATATCCTAAACAAATCAGTTACACAATTTGTCATCTATAAGCACCAAGGAGATGAAGAAACTACAGTTTCGATCATGAGGCTTTGCTACACAGTGACATCAGATCTGGCACCATCAGCCTATTCAAGTTTAAATGTTGAACCAAAAAATAGTCCACAAAGACTCTGGTTTGGATTTTGATGAACTGTGATTTGGATTGGTTTGAATTTCATTGAGGGAGTATACATAGGCAGCAAGCATCGATCTGAGCATATTCCGCTGCAATGGTGGTTCATAGAAACATAGGAATAACAGCAGGCCATTCAGCCCCTCAAGCTGCTCCAACATTCTAGTCCATCATAGCTGATGGAATAGCTTCTGTGCCATTTCTCTATTTCCCATTATAAATTCTCCTGTTTCTACCTGTAATTGACCCACATTTGTTTTAACCAAACATTCCGTTTTTACATATCTATAGAGGATTTTACGATTGTTTTTGTGTATTTTCCTAGATATCATCCATATTCTACACTCCCTTTCTTTATCAGTTTCTTGGTACTCCTTTATATTCTGTAAACCTCCCAGTCCTCAGAATTACTGCTATTTCTGGCAACTTTATTGGTCTCCCCTTTTAATCTTGTCAATTCTAAATTTCTTTGTTAGTTAGAGTTGACTGTATTTTTTGAGTTTTTGTGCTTTGACAGAATACGTAGTTCATGTAAGCCATATAATTTTTAAAGAATATCCATTGCTTATACATTGTCATGCTATTTAACATAATCTTGCAATCACCTCAGCCAATTTGTGCCTCATGCTTTCAATAATTTCGCTTGTTCAAATTTAATATCTTTTGCTTCAGAATGAACGACTTCACTTGCAAAAGTGTAATGTAATTTTTTTTCATATTATGGTCACTCATCCCTCAAGACTTTTTTACAAGACTGTTAATTAGCCTTTTTCATTTCATAACACTAGATCTAAAATAGCATGTCCTGTAGTTAGCTCATAGAGATACTGACCTAGAAAACCATTCTGAGCACACTCCAGAAACTCATCCTCCAGAGCTTATTGCTGAATTGATTAAACTGTGGTGCTTCCATTCTCTGTCACTCAGGGATATCACAGTCCCCTCCTGCCCGATGTAAGCACAATGTTTGAATGGTTCAAATCAGATTATTATAATTAGTGGCCAATGACACATACCTTCTACCCAGTTCTTATTGCCATTTTAACTGCATGCAAGTCTCAGTCAATCGAAGCTGCTGTTTCAAGACAGGTGGAACGGTTTAGCAAGCAGTTTCTCAATGCTCCCTATCAATGTTCAAATATGTAGAAACAGAACAGGAACGGAAGAGCTCATGTTGCTGAACTTGAAACAGATCCCAAGTGACCTTGAGCGCATGGAAGTCGGAGATTGTTATTCAGATTTTGCCGACTTTGGCAAATCAAATAAAGAAGGCTTTAGAGAGGGCTTTGAACTAATTGGAGGGATCATTTCAGAGAGAGGAAATGTAGGCTCACAAAGCAAGAGGATATGACAGCATTACTGAGCAGCTACTTGGATAGTGATGCCTAAAGTTGGTCAGGAAGGGTCATAGAAAAATATCAAGAAATGGGATCAAAGGGGGAAAAATAACAAAAATGCAAAATTAATGGGTCTTTACTTGAAATCATGTAGAGTTTGGAATAAAATAAATGAACTAACTGCATAAATACAGGTAAATGGGTAAGGTCCTCTAGCAATTATGGAGACATATTTATAAGAAATTAAAACTGGGAACTAACTATGGTTTTCTGAAAGGACTGGCAGCAAAGAGAGCATGGTGTGGTGGTATTGCTTGTACCAGATGGAATAAGTACAACAGCAAGAAATGATTTTGAATCAGAAGATTCATTATGAGTGGAGGTAAGAAATGAAAAGGGGAAGATGACATTAGTAGAAGTAGTATAAAGACCTTGAAAAGTAGCTATTTAGTAGGATTCAGAATAAATTAGGAGATAATAAGGGCTTGTAAGAAAAGTGGTACATTATTCATGGGACAATTTGATCTTCATATAAATTGGGATAATCAGATTGGCAAAGGTAGCGCTTGAGGAGGAATTCATAGTGTGTGATTTGGACAATTTTCTAGAACCATATGTAGTGGATACAACCTGGGATTGAGCTATTTCAGATTTGGTGTTATATGATGAGGCAGATTTAATAATGATGTCAGAGTGAAAGATCCCCTACAAAATGTGGTAGAATGTAGCATTCAGTTTGAGAGGGAGGAATTTTGGACAGAAACAACTGTGCTAAGCTTAAATGAGGGAAATTCATAAAGAACAAGCATAGAGCTTGCTGGAATGGACTGAGACATGAGGTTGGCAACAAAGATTATTGAGGAAAAATGACAGAAGTTTCAGACAATAGTTACTTGTAGACAGCAAATATATATCCCAGTGAGAAAGAAGGACTCTAGAAAAGGGGATAAACCAACCATGGTAAACTAGGAAAGTTGAGGGTATCATCATAAGACCATAAGAAATAGGAACAGGAGAAGGCTTGACAGGATGAAATTGAAAGAAAAACACAAAGCATGCGGCAAAGGATGTTTAAAAAACCAACAGATAAAGGATGGATTAATAGAAAGTATAGAGTTGGGATGGGGCCCATTTTCAAAATGGCATTCTGTATTGAGTAGAGTACCACAGGAATCAGTACTAAGGCCATATATAAGATCTAAGTTTGTGGATATCACAAAAGTAGGTGGGAAATTATGTAGTGAGGATGACAGAGCTACAGATGGGTTATTGACAGTTAGGTGAGTGGACAAAAACTTGGCAGTTGGAATACAAGGTGGGAAAATGTAAGGTTATGCACTTTGACGGGAAGAAAAGGGGAGCTGGTTGTTATTTAAATGGAGAAAGTGATAGTACAAAGGCATCTGGCAGTCTTTATGTATAACTTTAAAAGACAAGCATGCAATTAATAAGGAAGGTAGATGAAATTTAGACTTTTATTCCTAGGAAATGGAGTGTAAAATTAGGGAAACTGCTTAAATAATACAAGACGTTAGTCAGAAAGCTGGAATATGGTGAACAGTTTGTTCCCTTATCTAAGGAAATACTGGTATTATAGACAGTTCAGAGAAAGCTTCCTAGCTTAAACTCAGGCTTGGAGAGTGTTAGGAAGAGAGGTTGAGTAGTTTGGGCCAGTATTTGTTGGAGCATACAAGATTCTTAGGCTACTTGACTGGGAAGATGCAGAAAGGTTATTTCTCCTTGTAGGAGAGTCTAGGACCAGAGGGCATAATCTCAAAAAGGGGTTGCCCTTAGAAGTTCATAAATTCATAAGATGTAGGAGCAGAATTAAGCCATTTGGCTCATTGAGTCTGCTCCACCATTCAATCATGGCTGATATGCTCCTTACCCCCATTTTCCTGTCTTCTGTTCATATCCCATCAACCCATTACCAATTAAAAATCTGTGTAACTCCTCCTTAAATTTACTCACTGTCCTACCAAGTTCCACAGATTCACAATCCTTTGGGGGAAGTAGTTTCTCCTCAACTCTGTTTTAAATTTGCTACCTCTTATCCTAAGAACGTAAGACAAAGAAAATTGAATTATTGTTATGTATATCGAGGCACAGTGAAAAGTTTTGTCTTGCGAGCAATACAGGCAGATCACAGAGTTAAGTAGCATAGATAAGTAAATAATAGGTAAACAGTGGCAAAAAACACAGATTCAGACGAATGTTAAGAGTTTGTGAGTCCATTCAGTATTCTAACAACAGTAGGATAGAAACTATTACGAAACCTCCTGGTGCGTGTGTTCAAGCTTCTGTACCTTCTCCCTGATGGTGGAGGTTGTAGAAAAACATTGCCAGGGTGGGATAGATCTTTAAGAATTCTGGCGGCCTTTCTTTGAATGCAGGCCTGGTAGATGGATTCCATAGATGGGAGGTTGGCCTTTGTGATCGTCTGGGCCGAGTTCACCACTCTCTGTAACCGTCTCCAATCTTGAATGGTACAGTTGCCTTACTGGGTAGTGGTACATCCAGACAGAATGCTGTCGATGGCGCACCTATAAAAATTGGCAAGGGTATTCGCCATCATGCCAAATTTCCTCAGCTGCCTGAGGAAGAGATGTTGTTGGGCCTTTGTAACCAGTGCGTCCACATGAAAAGTCCAAGAAAGCTTGTTGTGGATGACCACTCCCAAGAGCTGGACACACTCCACTCATTCCACCTCTGTGCTGTTAATGTGTACGTGAACATGAGTAACATCTTTGAAGGAATAATTTCCTATCTGCAAGCAATGAATTTGTGGAATTCTTTACTACAGAAAGCTGTCAAGGCTGGATATTTAGGTATGTTCAACACTGAGGTAGGTATGACCAATCAGTGAGGGTATTGAGTGATATGGGGAAAAGGCAGGAAATTGGAGTTGAGGATTATCAGATTAGCCATCATCTCATTGAATGGCAGACCAAACTCAATGAGCTGAATGGCCTGCTCCTACTCCTATGTCTTATGGAATGTGGACAGCACAATCCAATGACAGCATTTTGTGTTAGTCTCAAAATTATTTAATTGTAAAGTTAAAAGTTGAGTGAAATATTTACAATTATTTTGGCAAAGTTCTGACCTTCAAAACTGACTGACAAAGTGATTGAGCAGAGTACATGATCATCCCATTGCCAGCATTGACCTACTGCTGCTTGTGTACATGACATCATCTCAGTCAAACCTCCTTTTAGCTTCTGTTGCAAAGAAAATTATCCTGCCATCTTTCCTTACAGCTACAGTTTTCCAGCCCTGGCAACATATTCAAAAATCCCCTTTTACCATCTCTAGTACAATCACATCCTAGCAGACAGTTTCTGGTAGACATTTAGTCATTACCTTATTAATAATCATTTTAGTACAAAGACTTTCAAGGTAAACATAGAGTCATAGCACGTATAGTGCTTCTTCATCTAAGTGGGTAAAGCTTTGACCTATTTATTATTTCATCTTGTATCTGCAGAGACTGGTCTAAATCAAAGCACTGGCTTCTGTCTCTATTTGGAAGTATTGTCTCCAATGCTGCAAAGTTGAAACCTGCAGATGACCACTCCAAGGTAATAGTTATGCACGCACAATCTTAGAGTAAAAACCACTAAAATTATATGTGTTTGAATTAGTGTAGTAACCATGTTAAAACATTGAAATACGAATTGCTGTATCATTCAGGCTGAATTAGTTTTAAAATGAATTAATGAGGTGAAATAAACTTGTAGGATCATTTATTATATTGATTCAAATTTCTCCACTAATTTCAAATTTAAGAAATGGTTTTATGTTGTATTTACTGATCTATACTTCAATGTTATATAAATTGATCAACCAATTAGCCACTATTCTTCTGGGAACTAATAATATAACACTTTCACTGAAGTAAGAATACAAGCTTTCTCTATTTCTTAGACCTTTTCAAATCTTCTATGGATTTTCCCTTGTCACTTTTTAATGCAGAATTTTTATTTCATTTTTACTGACTTTGATTAAAACAGAAACATGAAATATGCTATGCTGGTAAAGCAGGTATTGAAATTTTGGAAAGAGTTGATTGAACATTAGATTACTTACAGTGTGGAAACAGGCCCTTCGGCCCAACAAGTCCACACCAACCCTCCGAAGAAAACCCACCCAGACCCGTTCCCTTACATTTACCCCTTCACCTAACGCTGCGAGCAATTTAGCATGGCCAGTTCACCTAACCTGCACAATTTTGGACTGTGGGAGGAAACATGCAGACACAGGGAGAATGTGCAAACTCCATACAGCAGTTGCCTGAGGTGGGAATTGAACCCGGGTCTCTGGCGCTGTGAGGCAGCAGTGCTAACCACTGTGCCACTGTGCCACCCGTAACATCTTACTTGAAATGAATTTGAGGACTATTGTAACAGTATTATTGGAGCATACACATTATTTGATTTCTGAAATTATTCTTGAGTTTCTTAGAGTTTGGAAATTTCACACCAAATAATGAATGAATCATGTACAATATTGGGTTAGTTGAATAATCATTTGAAACTTCTATTTTTATTCTTTCATGGGATGAGGACGTTGCTGGCTATGCCAATAATTATTGTCCATCCCTAAATGGCAAGAGTCAATTACTTTGCTGTGGGTCTGCAGTCACATGTAGGCCAGACTAGGTAAGGGTGGCAGTTTACTTCCCTAAAGAGCATTAGTGAAACAGATGTGTTTTTCTGACAATTGGCAGTGGATTCATGGTCATCATTAGCCTCTCAATTCCAGATTTTGTTTTTTGTTATTGAATTCAAATTCCACCATCTGCTGTGGTGGGATTTGAACCCGGGTCCTGGAACATTCCTTGGTCTCTAGATTCACAGTGCAGTGATAATAGTACTAAACCCCCATCACCTCCCCATTTTTTTTGGAATAGGAGTAACTTTCAAAAATCATGTGTACATGTTTGGTCCATGGAATAAATGGGTTTTCTAGTTTTGTGCTTTTTGAGGTTATTATCTGCTTTATTGCTAGGATCAATTCAACAGTTTTATCTCTGGATCATATTTACTTCATAAGTGTAAGCTAGCTCAATTGGTAGCACTCCTGCCTCTGAGCACAGGCTCAATTCCTACTCTGATTTGTATGTGAATGGGGCAAGGGCAATGATTAAATTGTTGAATTCTGTTTAGCTCCTAATGCTGTATGCAGTTATAATAGACACCAAAACTGGAATTGAGTAGGAATGGAGTTGCTGGGGGAATATTTGCGAAAAATGTTTCTGCCATTGGTAAAGTCAATATGTATTAATTTGTTTGCTAAATATTTTAAAAATGTAGAACTGTGCCAGTGTGACCACATTGTAATAAATTGTTTTTTTTCTGCTAGCCAAGATTTAAAGACATTATTAACTAAAATTAAAAATGCACTTTGGCTATTTAGCTTGTGCAGACTTGTTAATATTTATGTTACACCTTTTTGATGTGTAGGAATATATTTATATAATGTTTTCATATGATTTGGTCTTACAATCCAATTTTTTAAGAAATAAGTTTTTGAAGTTTCACACATTCTAGTTGTTTTCAATTCATTCGTATGATATGGGTCTCACTGGCTACACCAGCATTTATTGCCCATCCCTGGTTTACCTTGAGAAGGTGATGAACTGTCTCCTTGAACATCTGCAGTCTATTTATTGCAGGTATACCCACAATGATATGAGGAAAGGAGTTCCAGAATGTTGGCCCAGCAATAGTGAAGGAAAGGTAATATGGTACTTAGTTTGGTGGAGAACTTGTATATAGTGGTGTTCTTATGTACTGTATCTGCTGCCCTTGTTCTTTCAGATGGCAGTGATGCTGTCAAAGGAGTCTTGGAGAAGTTAGTTAGCTTAATACAGTTGAATCGAACATCAATAATTTGGATTCCTCTGACAGCATTACCAGCCTGATAACTGAACTCTGATTCTTTCCTTTTTTCAGTGATATTCTATAGTGTCAAGGAATGTAAACATCCTGTTCCTTGAATGCTGCCTGACCTGCTGCGCTTTTCCAGCAACACATTTTCAGCTCTGATACTCCAGCATCTGCAGACCTCACTTTCTCCTCGAGGGTTTTGTAATGGGTTTGCTATTGACACTTGTTGCATTATTAGCTAGATAGCAAATAATTAAACACTCAGTTGATCAGGCAGAGAGACAGTGGCATAGTGGCAATGTCACTAGCCTTGGTATTCAGAAGTTCAGGTTAATGTTTAAATCCGATCCTGACAGATTGCTTAAAACTTGAATTTAGTAAAACTCTGGAATAAGAAGTTCATCTCATGACCGCTGTTGGTTGTTGTACACATCCATCTGGTGGGAAGGAAATCTACCATCCTAACCTGGTCTGGCCTATGTGTGACTTCAGACCTACTGTTATGTGACCTACAGACTCAATGCACTCTGGTAAATTAGTTAGGCAATAAATGCTGGCCAAACCAGTGACTCCCACATCCAAAGAGTGAAAAAAGACTCTCCCATGCTACTATGTAGGTAGATGAATTGCATTTAACATTAAAGTTCATTAAGGTTAATATGATACATCAAATTTCAAAATGTTTGGAGGGAAGAGGATACCTTTGTATGGAGTGGAGAGACAAATAATTTAATCTCAAAGTGTCTCAAAGACATTTCAATGTTCACCATCTTGCAATTCCTAAACTAAAATACACTTACACTTTCTAATTTTGTCGTCCAGTTGTGTTCCATGATGACAGTTCGTTGGTTCTTGCACATAAGATGAAAAGACTGTTATAAGAAATCATATAATTTAAAATCTTATTTGCTTTAAGTGTTTTTTGTGATTAATCTGTCATCAAGCTGCATTCATCCTGCAGTAATATTTGGAGTTTAAATATTGAGAACATGAAGGTATAGGTGTGGTAGTGGTATCTAGTATTCTGATACTACAGACCTGCACATAGATGATGCAGTTTGTCTTTTGGGAAATGTTACTTTAACTTTTTTTCATCAGAGTTCATAAATTATTTTTAAATGAATACAATCATAGAGATGTGCAGCATGGAAGCAGACCCTTTGGTCCAACTCGTCCATGCCAACTAATTATCTTAACTGAACCTAGTCCCATTTGCCAGCACTTGGCCCATATCCCTTTAAACCTTTCCTATTCATATACCCATCCAGATGTCTTTTAAATGTTGTAATTGTACCAACCTCCATTACTTCCTCTCATTGTAGCTGTTGGTGTGATTCTGTATTTATGACTGTGGATGCATTTTACAGGGATGAAAGTTTCTATTCCTCTTTAGATGGTCTTTCATTTGCAGTTCAAAATACTAAATTACTTAAACAATGTTAATACTATTAATTTATATCCTTTCCAGACATTGTTTCAGCATCTTTTAGACACTTTGAATGGGAACTCTACTGCTAATTACAGTTTATTGTTACTCTGGGCTTCCCAAGCAAATGTACTTCCTGTAAGTACCCAATTCAAATATTAGCTATTTGTCCAAATAAACTAATTAAAATGGTAACAATTGTGAAATAATTCAGACTTTGGGATTTCTATGACTTGTATTTCTATTACTTGATCTTTAGAAAATCAGAACTTTTTTAGACATAATGTTCTGCATTTTATGTGGAAAAGACTTTTCAGTTACACATACTTTTGATACTAAAAGCAGTCTTTCCTTTAAAATAGTCTTTAAGAGATCCTGTCATTCAATTTTTTTGAGTGTGTTGGATTAGGAATATCTTTTGACGATAACAGTATTTATTCCCCAAGCCTAATTTGCCCTTTAGAAAGTGTTGGAAAGTGGTCGTCTTGAACTGCTGCAGTCCATGCAGTATAGACACAGTACAATGCTATTTGAGGAGAATTCCCTGGATTTTGATACAGCAGCATTGAAAATTTATTTCCACAAGAGCACAGGAGATTTGATGGAAAAATGGAAGGTGCCACTATTTCTATTAATCAGCTTCCTTTGTTCTTTTAACTGGTAGTGGTTGTGGGCTTGAAAGGTACTGTTGACAAGTTGCTGAGTGGGCATTATTGAAGTTACATACCACCACTGTCATGCTTTGCTGGTGCAGGGAGTGAATATTTAATGTTGTGTTTGGTTCATTAATCAGGTGGACTGCTTTATTCTGGATGTTGGTGAGTTTCTTAAATGTTGTTTGGAGCTGTAGTCATTCAGGAAATTGGAAAGTATTCCATCGTGCATCTGACCGGAGTTTTGTAGTTGGCGGACAGGCTTTGGGAGGTGACTAATCACCACAAAATTGCTGGCTTTGAACCTGCTCTTGTAGCCACACAATTTGATAACTGGTCCCATTCAGTTTCTGGTCAATGGCCACCCTGAGGATGTTGACAGTGGAGTATTTAGCAATATTAATGTGCTGGGGTTGCACAGTGGCTCAGTAGTTAGCACTACCGCCTCACGTCACCAGAAACCCGGATTCGATTCCACCCTCGGGCGACTGTCTGTGTGGAGTTTGCACGTTCTCCTCGTGTCTTTGTGGGTTTCTGCTGGTGCTCTGATTTCCTCCCACAATCCAGAGATGTGCAGTTTAGGTGAATTGGCTATGCTAAATTGCCCATAGCATTCAGGGATGTGTAGGTTAGTTAGGGGTAAATGTAGAGTGATAGGGTAAGGGAATGTGTCTGGCTGGGTTTCTCTTCGGAGGTTTGGTGTGGACATATTGGGCCGAAGGGCCTGTTTCAACACTATAGGGATTCTATGTTAATGTTTTGATTATCGAGGGGAGATGGTTCTTGCTGTAATGGCCATAGTCTATCCTTCCTACCACTTGCATAGTGTTAATGTTACTTGCTATACATTCGGTCAGATCTGTGTATTGTCCAGATCTTGCTGCAAGTGAACATGAACTATTTCAGTATGTTCAGAATGCAATGTTTTATAAAATGCTGATGTTTTAATCTATTCCTTGAAGGTAACAATGGAGCCAGTGATGACCTAGTTTTGCCAGCAATAAGCTGAAATAACTTGGTTTATGTGAGGTTTGGAGTTCCCGGGCAAATTCTATTAAAACTCCCATGTTGATTTTCTGGATGCAATGGCAGAAGCAGCTGACCTGCTTTGGATAGATTCATTGTTTCAGAGACTTGGGACAGATGGAGAGGATAAAGACAGGTGCAGGAGTTGCTGTGGTCAACCAAGAGGGGAAAAAATGGCTGTTTCTCTTTTCGCTACCAGACAGGTATTAGGTGTAAGGAAGTTCTGCGGGAACTTTGTGACACTGGGAGATTCGTCCTGAGGTGGTCTGGAGATGGAATGAATAAATTGAGCCGCGCTGCTGGATGTTGATTTAGGATTTACCAGAAGACTGAAGGATTGGACCTATGGTCACTAGATGTTTTAACATAGTAAAACGGGGGGAATGGAGCCCATTGGAAACTGAGAGTAACTTTGGATTGCTGTCGGTAATGACTGTAATTCTGTGATTGGTATATTGTAACTTAAGTGGAATGGAGTTTGAGTGTCCTCAAATGTTAAATGTTAACAAGGATGTTGTCTTCAGTGCATTTGTAGCCTATGAAATAATTCTTCATGAGTTTGCTTTTTGTATATTTATTCAGTAAAAGTCTTAAAATATGCAATTATGTTGTGTGAACCCATGAGTCAGTCACTGGGAGTTCAAAGCTTTTTTAAAAGCTAGGTCTCCATGAGGATCATAAGCATCTGAGAAATTGCAGACTGTACTGAACACTCTGCAACCTTTGGTGAATGTCTTCACTGCTAACATTATTTTGGAGGGAAAATCATTAATGAGGTAGACGGAGATGAATGGTCTTAGAAAACCACAGTGAGGAGTTCCTGAATTTATAATTTTGAAACTGAGATTAGACTACAACGTTCACAGCTTTCTTCCTTTGGGCTACATCATGATTCAACCAGTAGAGAATTTTGTCCCAATTCTTATGAACTTTAATTGATAACCTTAGGTTAATCAGTTTTGCTTATGTCTAATCTAATAAAAGATGCTTTGCAGCTTTCGCTCCAGTTATTCCACTAGTTTAATAGTGCACCTCCAGTCCATTAGTTTATAGAAGTGAACATTGTGAATATATTGTATAATTGCTATTGTTTCTCTTTATTCAAGATCACGTTCTGGACTCTTGCATTTATTATTTCGAATCCATTTGTTTATCGGACTGTTATGAAGGAACTATGTTCTGTCATGGATGACAAAAGTAATTGTTTTAAAATCTTTTACTAGTGGATAAAATGTTTTGGTTATCATTGATATTAAGATGTAATGCATAGAAATCTGTTTATTTTCCAAAAATGCTATCCTGATTACAAGGATACAGATTTTCCTACGATTTCTCACAACACGTATCAAATATGCTGCATCTCTGGTATTCATATGAAATAGGAGCAGAAGTAGACCATTCAGCCCCATGAGCTAAATAAAGAAACCATTTCATTAAGGTCATGGCTGATTTGTTTGTGTTTTACATTCCATATTCCCATCTATCCCGATAAACCTTGATTCCCCTGCTCAACAAGAATTTACCGACTTCTATCTTTAAAATTTTCAATAGCCACACCACTACCATGTTCTGAGGCAGAGTACCAGTATCTCTCAACCCATTGAGAGATCCAATTTCTTCTCATCTCTATCCTGATGTGGCAGCCCCTAATTTTGAAACTGTGGCCCCTAGATGGTAATAAGGAGGGTCAACAAGGATGTTTTTGGCATTGTTATTTCCAGTGCCTAAGTTGATGCCAGTGACTTTGGTGAAGAATATATGCACACAGCTTTAAGCTAAATAAAAATGTTTGGGGAAGGAGAGAATTCCTGGGTGGTTTTGAGTCAGAATCTTTTAGAAGGGATTCATGTAGTCTGCTGTGTCAGTGTTAATTCATTGAAAAAGAAATCCAGTTTAGTTTCATATCCAGGTGGAAGGGAGTCAGTGGCTTAGTGGTATTATCGCTAGGTTATTAGATTAGATTACTTACAGTGTGGAAACAGGCCCTTCGGTCCAACAATTCCACACCGACCCGCCGAAGCGCAACCCACCCATACCCCTACATTTACCTCTTACCTAACACTACGGGCAATTTAGCATGGCCAATTCACCTGACCCGCACATCTTTGGACTGTGGGAGGAAACTGGAGCACCCGGAGGAAACCCACGCAGACACGGGGAGAACGTGCAAACTCCACACAGTCAGTCGCCTGAGTCGGGAATTGAACCCGGGTCTCAGGCGCTGTGAGACAGCAGTGCTAACCACTGTGCCGCCCATAATTATTAATCCAGAAACTCAGCTAATATTCTGGATTCAAATCCAGCCATGAAATATGAGGGAATTTGAATTCAGTTTTAAAAAATCCAGTATTAAGAATCTTCTGATAACCATGTAATCATTGTTGATTGCTAGAAAAACCCATCTTGTTCACTAATGTCCTTCAGGGAAGGAAATCTGCCATCCTCACCTGGTTTGACCTACATGTGACTCCACGCCACAAAAATGTGATTGACTCTCAACTGCCCTCTGAAGTGACCTAGCAAGCCATTCTGTTTTACCAGTCACCACAAAGTCCCAAGAAAGAAATGAAACTGGACGGACCACTCATGATCAATCTAGAAATTAGAACAACATTTGGAGGAAGCACTGAGGGTGGCATGGACACAAATTGCACTCTGAGTGGGGGGATTTCAATGTCCATCACCAAGAGCAGCTTGGTAGCAATACTACTGATTGAGCTGGTCGTATCCTCAAGGATATAGCTGCAAGACTGGGTCTGTGCCAAGTAGTAAGGGAACCAACAAGAGGGAAAAACATACTTGACCTCATCCATACCAGTCTGCCAGCATGCAGATGCATCTGTCCATGACAATGTCATGGTGGGGTGGGGGGCGGCATGGTGTCTCATTGGTTAGTGCTGCTGCCTCACAGCGCCAGAATCCCAGGTTTGATTCCAGCCTCGGGTGACTGTCTGGGTGGAGTTTTCACAATCTCCCTGTGACTGCATGAGTTTCCTCTGGGTCCTCCAATTGCCTCCCATAGTCCAAAGATGTGCAGGTTAGGTGAATTGGCCATCCTAAATTGCCCATAGTGTCCTGGGATTTGCATACCAAGTGGACTAGCCATGAAAAATGTATGGTTACAGTGATAGGATGGGGTCTGGGTCTGGTGGGATGCTCTTCAGAGGGTCAGTGTGACACAATGGGCTGAATGGCCTGCTTCCATACTCTAGGAATTCTATGAATATCAGTAAACGTTATAATGGTAATGAAGGTGAATATTGAGAATACCCTTCTTCATACTGAGAATGCCCTCCTTCGGGTTGTGTGGCACTACCACCTGTGCTAAGTGGGACAGAATCTAGCATCTCAAGACTGGACATCCATGAGCCACTTTGGGCCATTACCAGTGGCAGAATCGTACTCCAATACAATCTGCAAACTCATGGTCTGGCATATTCCCGACTCAACTATTCCCATCAAACCAAGTTCATTTGAGAGTACAGGAGGGTGTGTCAGGAGCAGCACCAACAATGCCTAAAACCTGGTGAAGTTATGAAATAGGTAAACTCACATAACGAGCAACTTAAGCAGCAAGTAGACAGAGCTAAGCAATCCCACAATCAACAGATCAGATCTAAGCTTTGCAGTCCTGCCACATCCAGTCATAATTGGTGGTGGACAATTGAACATCTCACTGGAATTGCCATATAAATACAATGGCAGGTCATAGGCTAGGAATACTGCAATGATTACTCAGAGCCTGTCCAATCTGCAAAACACAAGTCAGGACTGTGGTGGAATACTCCCCACTTGCCTGGATGAGTGCAGCTGTAACAACATTCAAAACTCTTGATACCATCCAGGACAAAGCAATCTGTTTGATTGGCACCACATCCACAAACATCCACTCATTCCACAACTAATGCTCAGTAGCACCAGTGCACATTATCTATAAAATGTACTGCAGAAATTCACCAACGATATTTAGATAGCACTTTCTAAACCCGTGAACATTTTCACCTAGAAAGATTAGAGCAACAGATAGATAGGAACAGTACCAACTATGAATTTCCTTCCAATACACTCATCATCCTGACTTGGAAATCTGTAACTATCACTGGGTCAGAATCCTGGAATTTCCTCCCTTGGAGTGGTTTGGGTCTACATACAACATATGCCCTGCAGTGGGTCAAGAAGTCAGCTCACCACCATTTGCTTAAGGGCACCTAGGGACAGGCAATAAATGCAGGCCAGCCAGTGATGCCCATGTCCTACAAATGAATAAAAGTTTTCTCCCCAGAACACTTCAAACGCACCCACTTGCATTTCAGAGCTTCTTATGTAACCTAATTCCAACAGCTTTTTAGGTAATGTTCAAAAACTTCTTATTTGAAAAAGGGGTCTTCATTTCTGTTTTAAGTTAAAAATCACACATCACCAGGTTATAGTCCAACTATAACATGTTGTTATGTGATTTTTAACTTTGAGTAAAAAATGAGGTCTGCAGATGCTGGAGATCACAGCTGCAAATGTGTTGCTGGTCAAAGCACAGCAGGCCAGGCAGCATCTCAGGAATAGAGAATTCGACGTTTCGAGCATAAGCCCTTCATCAGGAATCATTCCTGATGAAGGGCTTATGCTCGAAACGTCAAATTCTCTATTCCTGAGATGCTGCCTGGCCTGCTGTGCTTTGACCAGCAACACATTTGCAGCTGATTTTTAACTTTGTCCACCCCAGTCTAAAACCAGCACCTCCACATCATTTCTGTTTTAGTTCTTATGCCAATGAATTTAAATTATGACCTATTATTATTGGTCCCCTTGCCAGAGAAAGCAATTTCTCCCTACTAATTCCTATCAAAACACCTTAGAAATTGAATCCCTCCATTAGATCTTTCTTAACATTTGCTGAGTACAATCTCAACTTCTCCATCTATTTGATTACTGTAGAGCCTCATTCCGAACATCATCCTGGTAAACCCTTCTATTCTCTCCATGATCTTGACAACCTTCCTGAAGGCAATATCTAAAACTATAAACAATAGTCCAGCTAAGTTAAAAGCAACTTAATCTAAAGCAGTGATCTGCAAAAGCGTAACATGATTTTCTGTTCAGGGGTCCTGTCTATAAAGCCACATTACTTTTATTAATTGTCTTCTCAAATTGTTGTGCCACCTTCATGGATTTGTGAATATGACCCCCTCACTCAAAACGGTACCATTAGATTTTATATTTCTTCCTGCTGTTTCTCAAAGTTCATCACTTCGCACTTAATTACCTAAATTTATCTACCATGTTTCTGCTCATTTCACCTATTTGTAATATCTTTCTAAAATCTGCTGCCATTTTGCATTATTTACTATTTTATCAAGTTTTTCTTATCATCTGTAAACTTTGAAATTGTACTCCGAAATCAAAGTTGAATGTGTTATGGCGTCAGATGAAGGTAATACTGGGCAAGTCAGCATCCAAGGTGAAACCTGGCTTGATAGATCAACAGTTTTATTTTTGTAGTTGGCTACTCACTGAAATATTCACATAAGGCTACCAATACTTCTTTCAAACAAAAGTGCATTGCACAAGAACAAAAGCACAAATAAAAGCATATCTGCATATTTACGTCAATTTGAAAGGATCTAAATACGAAGAGCAAAAACATAGATTCAACCTTGTTCCCAGCAGTATCCTTTTCAGACACTCAATCTCAGAGAAATATCATTCCTGGCTTAACTCTCTTTACTTTCTTATTTAATTGACCCTTGAAAAAGTTTAAAGGGTCTTTCTATTTTTTATAACCTCTATGGTCTTTCAGTCCTAAGACTGCAATTCCTCTTCAGTTCTGACAGCCAAGACTTCTAGAAACTTTCATAACCCAGAGATTCTCTGAATCTAACAATCATGTCTGCTGTTAGGATGAAACTGAAAGCAAACTACTGCAGATGCTGGAGATATGAAATAAAATTTGAAGTCCTGGAGATACTAAACAGGTCAGGCAGCATCTGTGGGGAGAGAAAGAGAGTTAATGTTTAAGTTTTTTAAGTGATTGGCTCACTAGACTACTTCACAGGACAGTTACAAATCAAGCAGATTGCTGTGTTTTTGGAGTCATATAGTGGACTGACCAGGTAAGAATGGCATTTTTCCTTCCTAAAGGCTATTTAAAATAGTTGAGTTTTAAAACAAAAATCAACATTAATTATACAGCTGCTATTAGCCCAGCTCTTATTGAATTCAAATTACTCTGACTGCCATGGCAGGATTTGAACTCACATCCCTACAGCATTAGTCTGGGGTTCCGACCAGTCCAGTAGCATTACCACTATGCCACCACCCATCTATACACAATGTCAAATTAGGTGGCTGCAGTAATGTATCAATATAATATGGACTTCTCCAGTGCATGCAATAACTTTGGCATCATGAGCCAAGCAAAGAAATCTGAAGAAATATAGCAACCTGCTCTAGGAAATACAGAAGTAGGGAGGTTATACTTAGTTGTAAAGGTAGTTCAGGTAGAGGCAGGTACTTTTAAAAGGTATTTGGACAGGAAAGGTTTAGAGGGAAATGGGCTAAACACAGGCAAATGGGACTAGTTCAGTTTAGGAAACCTGATCAGCATGGATGAGGTGGGCTGTTTCCATGCTGTGACCCTAACTGTAGTTATACAAGGTGATACTGCAATCATATATGTGCACAATATTGATTACCTTAATAAATGAAGGACGTAAATGTGTTGAAGAGAGTTCAGAGAACGTTTAATAGACTGTTACCTGGAATTGGACGGGTCACCTTAGGCAAATTTCGACAGCCTGACTTTGTATCCATTGGAGTTTAGAAGATTAAGAAGTAATTGATTGAAACATTCAGGTTCTGAGGCAACTTAACAGGGTATATGTGAATCAATGTTATGTCCAGTGGAGGAATCTAGAACAGGTGTCACTCATTAAATAATCAGGGGTCACCCATTGAAAACAGAGATGAGGTGAAATTGTTTTCTCTGGTCTTTAGAAATTGCTTCTTGAGTGGGTGCTGGAAGGAGAGTTCTTGAATATTTTTCAGGTAGAGGTAGATATATTTTTGTTAAGGGAGTGAAAAGTTATCAAGGAGTAGGCAGAAACGTGAATTTGAGATTACAAATAGATTGGTCAAATCTTATTGCAAGTTGGAGCAGGCTCAAGGGGTTGAATGGCCTATTTCTGCTCCTAATTTGCGGTTCATAGGAAAACATTATTTCAAATCCAAAGTTTCAGTCCACGACCAGAGCCCCTCAACAGTGGATATGTGGCTGTATCCTCTCTAGAGCTTTCCATATCGATGAAGAGACAATTGTAAGAATTGCCAAAATGGTGAGATGGCATTGTGATAATGTCACTTCACTTGTAATCTAGGGGACTTAGGCTAGTTTTCTGGAGACATAGGTTCAATTCCCACCATGGCAGCTGGTGGAATTTAAATTAATAAATTAGTTTCACGAGTGGTGACAATGAAACAATGTTGATGGTTGTAAAACCCCATCTGCTTCACTAATGTACTATAAGAAAGGAAATCTGCCATCCTTACAATGGCCTACATATGACTGCAAAGAGAAGAATATTTGAAGACTAGGGTCTTCAACTCAAAACTAAGATCACAAGTGTTTTACTAGATAGGTGGTGGGTTTTGCACTTTTGTAAAATCTTTCGTATCCAGTGGCAAGAACACAGCAATGTATATTTTTGAGCGAAGATGCCCAACATAATAATCATGTAAAATCAGCCCCACAGGACAGAACGTATTATATTTGTTAACTATTCTATTCACAACTTAGTTACAGTGACAGTCTGCAGGAGACTAGCAGAAACAATTTAGGAAAGTCCTTAATTCATCCCTAAAGAGATCAAACATTGAAAACCATTGACGAAGTCTGGCTTGTCACCAACCAAAATGGAGAATGCTCATTTGGGAAGATACCAGACACGTTGAGAGCCCTCATTGGGCATAAGCAAGGCAAAGTCAAGATGTTGGAAGGGGCACCCTAAACCTCAAAACAACCCATCTACCCAACCCTTCAAACATCACCACCCCCACACCCAAAACACTGCACATCAATCATCTCAGAGCTCATCAAACTGAATAGAAGTAGATCTTTTTCTGTGAAGGTCAGGACCCTTCAGAAATTGCTTCTTAAATAGGTGTTGGAGGGACAGTATTTGTATATTCTTCAGGCAGAGGTAGATAGATTTTTGTTAAGAAAGAGAATTAAAGATTATCAAGGGATGGGCAGGAAAGTGAATTTTACGTTACAAATCTATCAGAGCAGGCTGAAGGGGCTCAAGTTATCCTTGATCCCAAAGACAGCCTAAGAAGGAAAGGAAGCACTTTCAACTGACCTCATTCATTAGACTGAGAACAATGGAGTGAAATGGCCTTCCAAACTGAGAGTCTATAGAGGTTTTGTCCATTCTGTTCTACACATGATTTAGAATGTGTACCTACATCATGCTGGGAAACTCCGTGACTTTCAAATGAGTTTCCTTCAGAAGCTTTGGAAGATCAGATGACAGGACAAAATACCATGTACTGAGATACTCTTCTGAACTGATATGCCAAGGTAAGACAGTTAGAACTGAGTTGAACTGATCATGCAGCCAAAATACGTAACAATAGGTTCAAAGCGAACCTTCTAAGGACAGTTCGAGTCTGGAATGCACGGTCAACATGGTCACACTCTGAAGGATTCATTTGGGACTTTTAAGATCAACTTCGAGACCTAGAAGCTTACCCAGTTCACTGCATCTGGTATATCCAGATAAAAACAAAGGTGTGACTTTGTTTTAAAGCAGGCATGTAGCAGAGGCAGAAAAAAAGTGCAAAGAGAGGAATTCTCAAACTAGTAACCTCTCTAGAAGTCAGTCATAAGTAGTATCTTCTGGTATTTGCAACCTTCTAATAGTCTAAATAGTCACCACTATGCCCATCAGAATCCTACAAACACTCCATATGAACATGTTGTCTTTTGAGACGAAGATGATCAAGAAATCAATTAAGTATACAATTGAAACCAAGATCAACAGATATAAATATTCAAAACTTGTGCGAAGATTTGTAGCTCGGGTGCTCGTTGTTGTGGTTCTGTTCGCTGAGCTGGAAGTTTTTGTTGCAAACATTTCGTCCCCTGGCTAGGCGACATCATCAGTGCTCTGGAGCCTCCTGCGAAGCGCTTCTTTGATGTTTCTTCCGGTATTTATAGTGCCGCTTCCGGGTGTCAGTTTCAGCTGTCCGCTGTAGTGGTTGGTATATTGGGTCCAGGTCGATGTATTTGTTGATGGAGTTTGTGGATGAATGCCATGCCTCTAGGAATTCCCTGGCTGTTCTCTGTCTGGCTTGCCCTATGATAGTAGTGTTTTCCCAGTCGAATTCATGTTGCTTGTTGTCTCCGTGTGTGGCTACTAGGGATAGCTGGTCGTGTCGTTTCGTGGCTTGTTGATGTTCATGTATGCGGATTGTTAGCTGTCTTCCTGTTTGTCATGCAAGGACTGCACAAAACACTATATAGGACAACAAGCAACATGAATTCGACTGGGAAAACACTACTATCATAGGGCAAGCCAGACAGAGAACAGCCAGGGAATTCCTAGAGGCATGGCATACATCCACAAACTCCATCAACAAACACATCGACCTGGACCCAATATACCAACCACTACAGCAGACAGCTGAAACTGACACCCGGAAGCGGCAAGGACAGACCACTATAAATACCGGAAGAAACATCAAAGAAGCGCTTCGCAGGAGGCTCCAGAGCACTGATGATGTCGCCTAGCCAGGGGACGAAACGTTTGCAACAAAAACTTCCAGCTCGGCGAACAGAACCACAACATATTCAAAACTGAAAGAACTGAGGGTGCTGTAAATCAGAAACTGAAGTTGCTGGAAAAGTTCAACAGGTCTAGTAGCACATGTGAAGAGAAATCCGTTAACATTTTGGGTCCAGCAATCCTTCCTCAGAACTGATGGTAGCTAAGAAAATATTGGTTTATGTGCATAAGATAGGGTTCGGGGAGGGGGTAAACAGTAAACAATAGGTAGGGATAGAGTACAAAGAGAAAAGAACAGCTAGACAGATAGAGGATTCGATAACCATCTGGCAGGGAGGATGAATAGCTATTAACAGCCATCCATTAACGCCTGCCCCACCCTGGCTCCGACTTCAGCACAACTGTTCTTTCCAATTTTGGAGTTAGACTACCATTGTTCTGCCATTCTCACATTCTGATAATTTCATCTAAGCTGTCAACACCTTTTCTCCCCCAACACTATTGCATGAATGCTGCCTCCTCGACACTTCACTCTGAAGAGTCATCTAGATATGAAGTGGTAGCTTGCTCTCTCTCCATGGATGCTGTCCAACCTGCTGTGATTTCTATCATTTTTTGTTTTCAGTACAGATTCCAGCATCTACAGTAATTTGCTCGTAGGCTGTATGGTTACTCATCTTGATTATGAAAATTGTTGTTTGATCAAATATGGTACAATAATATGTTAATTGGGGCTGCAGATTTTGCATGATTAATTTGTATTATGTAATTAGATATTTATAATTAAACAACTTCAAGTGTACAAAACATTGAGCAGTATAAGAGTGACATGACTTGTGCAGTTACGATACAACTATCATATTAGTTTGCACTATTTGATTGGATAGGTTGTACAAACGAGTGACTCTTTTGAACCCATGCTTACCCTCCCTTCTCCAGAACATGACAGGTGCTGCCATTAGTATACACTTGGATGACTTTTAACGTTCAAATGAAAATGGATGCAATATTCCTGCTGGATTCAGAAGACTAGGTAATAGACCAGTCTAGCTGCTGATTCATGCTCCCTTTCTTTTCTTATCTCTTCAGGTAATAAAAAGATCAGATTGAAGGAAAGTGATCTACAGAAGCTTCCATTCTTAAAATGTTGCATTTTAGAGGCAATTCGTTTGCGAGCTCCAGGGGTTATATGTAGAAAAGTGATGCAACCTTTAAAAATTAAAGTGAGTTATCTATGCTTATGCTGCTTTCATCTAGGGGATACAAAAGCAGATATAAATTGTGGGCTATACTGTGAATAAGTGTCAAAGGTATTGTAAGTGCTGCAGGATCAACCACTACCAGGTAATGGTTGGGGTACAAGGCGGTCATCTATCCTATTTTACTTTAGGTTAAGGGCCTGCTTGATTAATAATGATAGAGGAAGCATCATGAATAAGTGAGAAGAGGCTCATGTTTTAATGAGATGTAGTTTATTGTATGATACCAATTAGTACAAGTTTCATTGGCTAATTAAACATAATACCCCTACATAACACTATCAGCATGCAAGGAGTACACATATCATTATCTTCATGGCTATCTTAGGTTAGACTCATCTTCTCCCACAACCAAGACTATATGGCATGTTATGGAGCTGAGTGCAGTCACCAATATCAATCCTGTTCCAACCATTCTCTTGTACACCAAAAAGAACAGCAGACACCTAATGAAGTTGAATAAGTTGTAGTTAAAACCAATGTTATAGAGTCACAAAATGTCTTTGTAGATTTGTGAGCTTGGAATCAAGGTATTGAGCCATTAAAAGAGCAACAGGGAACAATAAAGGGATTACTTAATGTATTTTGGAAAGGCTAATCAGGGCAGAACTTATACATTTAATGGTAAGGTCCTGGGTGGTGTTGCTGAACAAAGAGATCTTGGAGTTCAGGTTCATAGTTCCTTGAAAGTGGAATCCTTGGTAGACAGAATAGTGAAGAAGGTGTTTGGTATCCTTGCCTTTATCTGCCACCTCCAAACGGACCCCACCACCAGAGATATATTTCCCTCCCCACCCCTTTCCGCTTTCCGCAAAGACCGTTTCCTCCATGAGTCAGGTCCACACCTCCCAACAACCCACCCACCTGTCCTGGCGCCTTCCCCTGCCACCGCAAGATTTGCAAAACCTGCTCCCACACCTCCTCCCTCACCTCCATTCACGGCCCCAAAGGAGCCTTCCACGTCCATCAAAGTTTCACCTGCACATCCACCAATGTCATTTATTGTATCTGTTGCTCCTGATGCAGTCTCCTCACGGGAGACCGGATGCCTCCTCGCAGAGCACTTTAGGGAACATCTCCGGGACACCCGCACCAATCAACCCCACCGCCCCGTGGCCTGACATTTCAACTTGCCCTCCCACTCTGCCGAGGACATGCTGGTCCTGGGCCGCCTCCTCCACCTCTCCTTCACCATCCGACGCCTGGAGGAAGAATGCCTCATCTTCTGCCTCGGAACACTTCAACCCAAGTGCATTAATGTGGACTTCACCAGTTTCCTCATTTCCTCTCCCCCCCACCTTACCCCAGTTCCAACCTTCCAGCTCAGTACCGTCCCCATGACCTGTCCTACCTGCCAATCTCCCTTCCCACCTCTCCGTTCCACCCTCCCCTTTGACCTATCACCTTCATCTCTACCTCCATCCACCATTGTATGTTTTGCTACCTTCCCTCACACTCTTCTCTGACTTATCACCTCCATTCCCAAGCCCATTCACCTATTGTACTCTTTGCTATCTTCTCCCCAAACCCTCCCCCCCCCCCCCCCAACACACATTTATCTCTCCATGCGTCCTCCATTCCTGATGAAGGGCTTTTGCCCAAAATGTCAATTTTCCTGCTTCTCTGATGCTGCCTGACCTGCTGTGCTTTTCCAGCACCACTCTAATCTAGACTGTCCTTGACTTTATGGTCAGCACATTGAGTATACAAGTTGGGAGGTCATGTTGTGACTGTACTGTACATCGGTTAGGTCACTTTTGGAATGCTGCATTCAATTCTTTGACAATCATATGAGACAGATGAGAAATCCATTAGCAATTCAAAAGAAATACTGCTGAAATATCTCTGATGTCCCCAATTCAATGGATGCCAGAAATGCAAATTACACGTTTGAATGTCCTAAAACTAAACTTTGCAGGATTTGACCTAATAGTTCAATGAATTCATACAGTGAGAAGCTGCTTAGAAAAGAATAAGGAAATCTCGATGTGTGGCCCCACTTTTGTTTGAACGGTGATTTTAACTAATGTGAGGATAGGTTGGTCTCGTTATCTTTGGATTAGTAATAGTAGAGTCAGTCAGATATCTTGCTCTTAATGAACATCTAATAATTCCTTGCAGAAATAAGCTAGAGTAGAATTTGACTAGGAAATGTATCTGGCTTAGCCATAGAAATTTAATACCCTAATAACAATCTTCACTCTATATAAAGGTCAGTTTGACAAGATAGTGAATGATGACCTGGCACCATTCAATTATTATCCAACACAATGTTCTTCTTTGGAACCTGGTTAAGTATCTTCAGGGAGAGGAAAGGAAAATGTCAAAACTATGTAGTTTTTTTTTAAAAATACATCTGTAAACAACACAGGAATTATTTAATGGTAATATTTCCTTACTCTAGAATTACATTGTTCCTTCGGGAGACATGCTCATGTTGTCCATTTACTGGGCACACCGGAATCCCAAAAGATTTCCTGATCCTGAAAAATTTATTCCTGTGAGTATATTTGAGTAAAAGCATTTTATTACTGTTTATCTTTGGATTATGTGTAGCACAAATGATCCTTGGTATCTCACATCTACCCAGCAACTACAATTTTGAAACTTTTCAAATGATAGTGACATTTTCATATTAAAGCAGGAAAGATTCCTTGACTGCAACAAAACAAATTGTAATTTGATGTGAGATTAACGAACAGAAGTGAAGACTGAGGGTATAGTATGATATAAATTTATGTTATTTTACGAAAATGTCTTTAATTATTTAACATGTTTTATTAAAATCATCTTCTAATAAAGTCTCAAAGTGAGGAGAATGTTTGCGATGGGACAAGTGGCAAGAACCTGTATTTGGAGTCTTTTAGATTGGAGAAGATTTGGCCCTGTTGTTATCATACTGTTCTGGCTGACCAGCAGGTCTCCTACTCTTATCACCTGGCAGAGGTATGCTGGGGCAATTTGTATGTCGTTAGTCAAACCTTTTGGCCTAATTATGAATGCCAATCCAGTCCTGGCAGAGATGCTACCACTGCACCACAATACCTCCCTCTATTCCCAAACTGAGATCATGTTGCTTGGGAATATGCTGGAAAAATATGATGTTTAAAACAGGATTGGAAATATTGAGGCATGGCACTAATTAATATACTGCATTTGCGCTTTTTTTAAAATTTCCAGTGTTTCATCACTCTGTATTTACCTGTTCCAATATTTCATCACCGAATTATCAGCCAAAGCTAGATTATTACTCTGCCATACCTTATATCTTCTGCATTGCCCCCTAAAATATCCCTGTATGAATACTCTCAGGGTCTTGGTAATTTTTGTAATCTCCCAGTGTAGTATCCAATAAATTCAAATAGTACTTGTCTCCTTTTGTTATTTTACCACTCTCAACTGTATTGACTGTATGTATCGTGCCATCGTTTATTTCCACAGCAATGATGTAGAAAAATGTTGTCTTCCTACAGGAACGATGGAAGAAGGCAGATATAGAAAAACATGTCTTCTTAGATGGTTTCCTAGCTTTTGGAGGAGGCAGGTATCAGTGTCCAGGAAGGTAGGGGCTGCCTCATTATCATCTGTTTTTCAGTTTTTGCAATGTTATATTTAATATTTTAGTCAATGCATCTCTAAATGAAACTAATGCACTAATTCTGCAGAGAATTAGGATAGGAATGGCTGCATTCCTGATGAAGGGCTTATGCATGAATCGTCGATTCTCCTGCTCCTCAGGTGCCTGACCAGCTGTGCTTTTCCACACTTTTTGATTCTGATCTCCAGCATTTGCAATCCTCACTTTCTCCTAGGAATGGATGGTTCAGTCATTGTGAAAAATTGTCCCTGATCTATTTAATAAAATCTATTGTGTGTAAATTTTTGAGAAGAAAACAAATTTAATATTGTTTGAATTATATACTTCAAGTAAAAGTCTGCTTTTTCATACCAAAGTGACACTTGCATTACAAGCACTTTTGAAGTTCTTCCAGTAATATTGAAATATAAATAACTATAAGTTTTGAATATGAAGATAATGTTGTATTGTGTGAAAATGTGCTCACCCAGACCTGGACTAAACAGTCCATGTTAATTAAGCATCTCAAAAATGTTGCACCCCAAGAGTTCCCTTATACATTACAAGAATCTTGAAGGTTCAGTCACTTTTCCTGGAACCAATCCATAGCCTCCTGGGATTAACTTTGATTTTTCTCAGTGTTCCAGCTATTTGCTGATGTATGCAAATTATTCCATTAAATTTTGGCTAACTTATCCTCAGAAATACTCTTCAAAATCTATGCTTATGGACTTCTCAGGTCAAACATAGACTGCAGCATTTTTGCTTAAGCATTCAAACATCAGGGACACCCTAGTTCCTAATGACCCACAATGCTGCCACAGCTTCTTTACTGTTGCTGGTGCTGTAGCTGATTCCTAGTTTCTAGTAGATGTTTTATTTCTTCCTAGTCCAAGATGATTGACCCAGCTGTGTTTCCACAGCATTTTTGTTTCCAGATGCAATGTTTCCTCTGCCACAGGGCTCTGTGAGAACAACTGTAGATTTCTTTCTCTAAACATGAACTCGGCAAATATTCTAGTCATTTTCCTTCCCTCATAAATTACAATCTGAATTTGAACCTCACCCACATATGCACAACGAATATTAAAGATAGCATTTTCTCTGCTTACAAAGCAGGTTTGACTAACAGTGATTTCATTTGGCTCTCTCTACTCAATGAGCTGCAGAATCAAAACTGTAACAACTTCTGAAAGAAGCATCTAGCTAAATTTGAAAAACCCCATAGCCTGGCTGTATGACAATGCATGCTTGGGATATCCTCAGTTATGTAAACAAATTATTCTACCTATAAACACAACGTTCGAATCTATAACTGATATGAACAATTCAAATCTGTAAAACATTTTTTTGACTCTTTTTCTGGAATTTCTATCTTTAAGCTTCTTCTTTGGAAGTAATAATTCAGTCTCTGGCTCAATTGGAAGTATGAAAACAGGACATCCATTGTTCAGTATTTACATTTTTCACTTTGACATGGAAAGATAAATGTAGGTTAGCTTTAAATTGTAATTAATTCCAATCTTGTTGAATTGTATTTACTTCAAGATTACTTATCAGTTTAACACAGATGCTCCAAGTAATTCATAGAACTAATATATTCTACAACATATACATTATGAAATAGATATTCAGAACAGCATTGCACTGGAATATTTGCTGGTGTTAACTTATTGAAATGATCTATATTTATTACCCAACACTCTTGAGGCAGCATACTTTCCCATATGTGTTTCATTTTGTGCACCACACTTCCTGACTCTTATATCAGATTTGACACTAAAGACAACACAATTGTGGCTTAATTTTATAATCATGAAACACCAATGAATATGAACTGAGTAGCTATGGAATATAAGACATTTTCTAATCAACCTGTTCAAAGCTGTTACTACATGCTGCTAGAGCAGGTATGACTGGAACCCTGGTCTGTTGACTTAGGGGTAGGGACATCATTTGCGATTCCTCAGACACTCAAGCAGTCCATTTTCAAAAACAACAAAATGTGGACAATATACAGGATTGGGCTGACAAGCAACATTTGTGCCACACAAATGCCAGGCTATGACCATTGCCAATAAGAGACAATCTAACCACCACCCCTTCATATTCAATAGTGTTACCATTACTGAATCCCCCACTGTCAACATCCTGGAGGTTATCATTGACCAGGAACTCAATTGGACTCTCCACATAAGCAATGGCTACAAGACCAAGTCAGAGGTTAGGAATTCTGCAGCGAGTAACACTCCTCCTGATAACACTCCTCCAATAACACTCAAGAAGTTCGTCACCATCCACAAGTATCTACTCCCTCCACTACTGTTGCTCAGTAGCAGCATTGTGTACTAGCTACAAGATGCACTACAAAAATTCACTGAAGATCCTCAGACAGGCAAACCCATGACCACTTCCATCTAGAAGGATGAAGGATGGGAACACCACTACCTTGAAGTTCCCCTCCAAGCCACTCACCATCCTGACTTGGAACAATATCACCATTCCTTCACTGTTGCTGTCAAAATCCTGGAATTCCCTCCATAATGGCATTGTGGGTCTACCCACAGGAGGTGGACTGCAGCGGTTCAAAAAGGCACCTCTCAAAGGCAACTACGCAGGGGCAATAAATGCTGGCCAGCCAGTGATGTTCACAACTCCAATGTTAATTCTACTTTTCTTTGCCTAAATGCTGTCATAATGTACTGATTGTTGACAGCACTTTCATTTTAATGTGCTGATGTTGAATGAACCAGTGCTGCCATCTACTGTTTCTCTTTGGATATAATTTCTTTACCAATGATCTGAAGCATTTGTCTTAAAGGCTGTGTATCTTATTTTTGCATGTCAGTGTAAACTTCAGTGGAGAGTAAAGGAATTTTGTGGTCTATGTATGGCATAATGAGCAAACGCCATGTGAGCAGAATGAACTCCATGAAGTTTTTCTGACCATGACCTACAATAATAAAAATACAGTATTTACTAGTTCAAAGCTTTTCATGAAAAATAGAAGGAAATGCAAATATAGCGATAATAATCTGATTGCTGTTGGCCTAATAATATAATTGATATTTTAAGTGTAACTATGTTGTTTTGGTTCTGGCTTCTTCATCAAACTGCTGTTTTGTTTCCTCCCAGATGGTTTGCACTGCTAGAAATTCAAATGTTTGCAGCTCTTATACTTCACAAGTATGAGTTTACTTTATTGGATCCTGTCCCAAAAGAGGTAAGAACAATATAAATGGCAATCAAAGGAGAATGAATGTGTCAATTTCTTTTTGATAGAAATGGGTGTGTTTGATTGTGAAAGTAGAGGGGTTGATGATTGTTCTAATTTAAAATTTGCTGTTCACTGCTGACAACTGTCAACCAATTCAAAAAGTTGCAGCTGAATCACAGTCATACATCTATACAGCATGGAAACAGACCCTTCAGTCCAACTCATTCATGCTGACCAGATGTCCTATATTAATTTAGTCCTATTTGTCAGCATTTGGCCCATATCCTTTTAAACCTTTCCTATTCATATACCCATCCAGATGCCTTGTAAATGCTGTAATTGTGCGAGCCTCCTCCATCTCCTCTGGCAGCTCATTCCATAAATGCACCACCCTCTGTGTGAAAAAGTTGTCCCTACAGTCCTTTTTAAATATTTCCCTTCTCATCTTAAATCTACATCCTCTAGTTTTGGGGGAAAAGACCTTGGCTATTCAGCCTATCCATGCCCCTCATGATTTTATAAACTTTTATAACCTCCAATCATCTAGCGAAAATAACCACAGTCTATTCAGCCTCTCCCTTTGGCTTAAACCCTCCAACTCTGGTAACATCTTTGTAAATCTTTTCTGAACCATTTCAGGTTTCACAGCATTCTTCCTATAGCAGGGAGACTGGTACTAAATGCAGTATTCCAAAAGTGGCCTAACTAATGTCCTGTATAGCTGCAACATGACCTCCCAATTTTTATACCCAATGCTTTCTTCACTATCCTGTCTACCTGTGACCCTACTTTCAAGAAACTATGAACCTGCACTCCAAAGCCTCTTTCATCAGCAACACTCCCCTAATGGCATTGTGGATCTACCCACAGGAGGCAGACTTCAGAGGTTCAAAAAGACAGCTCTCAATGGCAACTGTGGACAGGCAATAAATGCTGGCCAGCCAGTGATGTTTACATCCCACAAATGAATTTTTAAAAAGTATCATTTAATTCCAATTTTAATTCTATTTTTCACTCCATAAATGCTGCCATAATGTACTGATTGTTGACAACACTTTCATTTTTATGTGCTGATGTTGAATGAATAAGTGTTGCCATCTCCTTACCATTAAGTATTTAAGTCCTACCACCCTGATTTGCCTCCCAAAATGCATTTATCTAAATTAAACTCCATTTGCCGCTCGGCTCATTTGACCAAGGACCCATCATACTTTGTAGTTTCAAAAGACAACATCTGAAACATATTCCATTCTTGCATGTGGACCATCCTCGCGTGCAAGATCCATGACATGATCAGTTTCAGTTTTTGAAAATTCACAACCATCTTCAAAATCGGACCAAAGCCGTCATCATTCTAATTTAGCACTAAAGGTTTCTTCACTGAAAAAGCTAAATGATGTGGGAAAGGGAAAAATGTCTAGTTCATTATGATCTTCTGGATCTGTCAAGCAATGCATAAAATAGAGGAAGCTATACTTAGCTTTTAACCATAAATACCTGACTGAGTGTGTAATGTTAATCTAGTAAAGTTAAAGCTACATCTTACTTCTCAGTATTATTAACAAAATTAATTTGATTCTGTATTGTCTGATTTTTAAAAAGAAAAGAATAGCCATTCTGGAAATGCAGGTTCAGTACTAGGTAGCAACACATTAGGAAAACAAAAGCAACACATTAGCTGGAATCCTAGTTCATGTTGCATTTCTAATCCTATTCTATCAATTGTAGATTGTATTTGTTATGCTTTGGTGCTAGCTTTGAAAAGTGCACCCCATGATAATGTTGCATGTTAAGTTAGTTGTTGAAATGCGAGCACAAACTTTTCTTGCTGTCTTTTTCAGAGTCCACTTCATTTAGTAGGAACTCAACAGCCAGCAGCTCCTTGCAGAGTTGAATATAAATTTCGATGACCAATACTTGCTGCAAACACAGTTGTGCTCAGCGTAATCAGTGTACTCAAAAGTAGATTTGATAATAATTAAAAATAAACTTTCTCTTTGTTTAATGTAAAATAATCATGTACCTGTATTGTATTTTGTAGGATTATGTATGTTGGACAACATTAATAAATAATCATTTGGTGTTACAGAACTTGAATATTGCTATAAAACGACGCATTTTATCCAAACGTTTTGCTTTGCACCCATCAGGATAATTCTTAAGGGGAATTCAAGGGGAAAACCAATACTTTTACTGCATGAGAAGAGAATGCTAATTGGCAAATGGACTGTGGTAGAGGCATTGCCATGGAGAATGCACCATTGACTATTAACAATGACATTTTTTTTTCAATTTTAAACAAGATAGGTTAGTTCTCAGGGCTATGCTCTGATCAATGAAACAGCAAACAACTGTCCCCTATTTTGTGTGGTTGAAACAGGCATAGTGCATCTATATGTTCTCTCTTCAAAGAACAGGGTCTGGATATTAACAAATGTAGCTTCTAGTACACACAAGTGCACCTTACTGTGAGCTCACTGACAATCTTAAATTGGTTGTCAACATAATTCTTTGCAGATACGGAATTTTCCAGTAACTGTTATCCATTTGTAGAATCACATCTATTGTTGGACACTGTTTCGTGAGTTTTGCAAGCACATCCTTGTTGGGTAAGATCAACACCTTGCTAATTGAAAACAGTTGAAGGGATCTTCTATTTCATACAGACGTCAGTTTTAGGAATTTATGGCCTGCATACGAGGCATCACATCAAGACTGAAATTCATGTACAAAATTACTTGTGTGCGATAGGCAGAACATCTTTATGGAGGTGGGGATGAGATGATAGGTTAGAGAGGAGGATGGAGCGAATAGGTGGGAAGGAAGATTGGCAGGTAGGACTGGTTATGAGGATGGTGCTGAGCTGGAAAGTTGGAACGGGGGTAAGGTGGGGGTAGGGGAAATGAGAAAACTGGTGAAGCCCACATTGATGCCCTGTGGTTGATCCCCACCTCCATCCACATTGTACTCTTGGCTACCTTCTCCCCAGTGCCACCCTCCTCCCATTTATCTCTCCACCCCAGAGGCTCCCTGCCTTCATTCCTGATGAAGGGCTTTTGCCCAAAACGTCAATTTTCCTGCTCCTCGGATGCTGCTTGACCTGCTGTGTTTTTCCAGCACCACTCTAATCTAGGTGTCCCAAAATATTGAGCAACAGAGGGTGTACATTTTAATTTGGGTTTTTGTTGTCATCTTCATTTGGCTCCCAGCTAGTAAATAAATATAACCTTTTCTCTCCTGTCTACAAAAGCATCTAATGACCTTTTCATTTTCACTGTTACCTTTTAGAAAGCTGCTGAGTGTCATTCTGCACATTTTATCCTTTTTTTCTCTCTCTCACTATGGCATTAATTTAGTTTGATTTTTCTCAAATCTAATTGGACATTAAATCAATTTAAAGTGTTTAGATTTTACTGTCAAGCACCATGTTGTCCTTTAGCTCCCAAAAAGTTTGAATATCTATGCTGAAGACGCAAAGTGCTAGAGCATCATTTGAGTATTTTTCTCACATCTCTTCATGTGACTAGTGGACTGATAAATATTATTACCCAGCACCGAAATGGCTGAAGGTACAGGCTATGAGCCCTGAATTGCCAACGTTTGTCCTGTCCAAAATGTCAGAAGTCACATGGTACCAGAGTATCGTCTGGGTTCATAAGTTAAACTTCACCTGATGAAGGAGCAGTGCTCTGAAAGCCTGTGATTTCAAATAAACTTGTTGGATTACATCCTGGTGTTGTGTAACTTCTGACTTTGTCTACTCCAGTCTGACACCAGCACCTCTGCATTATGGCTGTCCAAAAATGCAGGACAAATCCAACCCAGTCAATTACGGCCTTATCAGACTACTCTCGATCATCAAAGTGATGAAAGGTCTCATCAATGATGTTGTCAAGCAAAACTTGTACAGCAAGTTCAGTTTCATTTCTGTCATGGCTTCTAAGCTCCTGACGTTATTACAGCCGTGGTCAAAACCTCAGGAAGTGAAAGGGAGAGACATTCAAGGCAATTGTTTGAATAAATGTAGCAAAAAGTAGACTCCTAGAAACTAGTCAATAGAAATTGGGGAAACTTAAATACTGTCTATAGACATAACTAACACAAAAGGTGATGGTAGTGGTTATTGGAAGTTAATCATAAGTCTGAAGACATTACTGCAGAAGTTCTAATCAACTTGTTTAGAGATGTTATTGCACATATCTGGAGTAGATGGGCCTCCTAACTCTCAGGGACACTCACTGCACAAGAGTCCTCAGTTTCTCAGGCTAGTGACCAGCTCCTTCATCAATGACCTTCATGATGAAGTTGAAAGTGTTCACTGATGATCGCACACTGTTCAGTGCTACTCATGACTCCTCATATTGAAGTAATGCATCCCATTTGCAGCAGGGCCGAGATATCATTTAGCTTTGTGGTGATGAGTGATAAGTAGTATTGTGCTACATGAGTGTCTAGCATTGATCAAGCCCAACAACCCAGAGGGAAAAGACATTAAAACTTGGACATGACAGAGAAGTGTTCTGACCAACTAGCTGGAATTCCACTTTGGAGCAGTAGTTTCATTTCTTTACTGTTATTTTTCCCTGAGGAGAATCATTTTTCCTTGGCATTCCATAGTATTACATCACTGTAAACATCAGGTGAGTAGGGAAGTCAATATTGATCAGAAATTGAACTGAACTGCCATATGGACACTGTGGCTGCAAAAGTAGTTTAGAGTCTCTGGTTGGGTCAGCTCCAACAACATTCAAAGCTTGATACCGTTCAGGACAAAGCAGACTGCTTGACTGGCACTCTAACCACCAAATTAAACATTCACATTCTCCATCGAGAATGTTTCCTCCTTCAAACCCACAACCTTTACCGTCAAGGTAAAGGAGACAGCAAACCCACAGGAACACACCCATGCAAGTTCCTTCCGAATCTGCACACCATTAGAACTATATCCTCCATTCGTTCACTGTTACAGGATCAAAATCCTGGAAAGCCTCTCCCCAGCAGCCCTGTGGGTGTATCTAAGCCAACCAAGAGTGTCTGCAGCAGGGCAAAAAGGCGGCTCACCAACACAAAATGACTGAACATGGAGCAACAAATGCTGGCCCAGAACTAGCGACGCCCACATGACGTGAAAGATTAGATGCGTACAGTCCGCCTGAACAGTACCTCAGGAAAGAGGGAACCTTGTTGTGCAGGCTCTGCAATTAGTTCCTAGCTCGTCACTGGTGATATAATCTAAACTGTGCAGTTTGCAAAGAGAGATTTGAGCTGATTTGGCCTGTTTTGCCCATGTCTTGTTGCAATGGGAGCTGGGAAGGTGCTTTCCCAGCAGTAAGTGATTGACTGACTGTGGTGGAGTGAGCGCTGCTGTAGCCTGTGTGTGTGTGGGGAGGAAGAGTGTGCAGAGCACGGTGCAGCCCGGGGCTCTCCACTCCACACCGATCCTTTGGTTGACATTGGGACCGCTAGGGGCTCGGCCGTCTTGAGGGAGTTACTTTGTAGCTTCAGTCGGTTAAAAATAATTTTGTAGTTGTTTGTCTGACGGCGCTGTCCTGTTTTTTTTTCTTTGTCAGTTGTATCCGGGTCGCTGCTGGTTTGATCGCAATGAGCCTGGAGACCGGGGAGTCTGAGCAGCGCCCTGCCCGGGACGTGTACTCTCTGCCCATCAAATTCATGCTGACCGCCTGCGCCGCGGCTGTGGCTGAGACAGGTGCTCGGACACCCTGCTTTCTCATTTATAATCCAATAGATAACAACTAACTTTGCATGTTTGATCCCACCCCGAAACAAACAGAAACCAGCCCAGGCCTGGGGGAGAGCAAATTTGTTCGCGCACACAGTTACCGCCGGTGTGTGTATTTGAAGGAGAGTGAATTGGAGCAAGCCAGTTTTCAACATTGCCAGCCTCTTTTCACAGGCCCATTAATGTCATCTGAGGGGTTGGTTAAATTTATTGATGCAGAGTGCTGTGGATTTAATTTCTGCACATGCTGAGGTTACCATGATGGACTCTTCTCAATCTCTCTTCTTGTCTGAGACATGAGTGACCCTCAGGTTCCACCACTACCAGCAATCTCTCTCTCTTTACTGAGAGAGTAGCCATCTGGTATGGTAGGACTATGGCAACTTTACCTTTAATGCCAGCATCAAAAGTCGATAGAATCATGGAAAGACCATGTATAGGTAGTCTGAAGGAGAGCAGTGCTAAACTGAGAAATTGCCATTGTTGATTCAGAGGGAATATTCTGCTCTATGTCTTTGAAAATATTAAGTGCGAATTCTCGGATCAATGTTATTTATGTATTATATATAAATATATGTTTCTGTATTTTTGGAATAAGTGTTTTGATAATGACTATGGATACATTTCTAATAAAGCTATAAAAAGGGAATGCAGAGGAAAACAAGGATATGAAATATGCAAAGAATACAAATCTGAAATGACCTAGCTTGTGACCCTTTTGTTTGCCACATTTGTGATTTTGATACAGCAACCAATTGCAAATTTGTTAAATTTGTAAATACTAACATACGGAGAGATTGAGGCGGTCAAGAATGGAAATTTATGATTAACATAAAAGTTTCGATTAAACAAGTAGGAAGACATATTCAGATATAAAGCAAGCGCAGGAAAAAAGTGACTTAATGTCTTGTAGACACTTAGAAAGAGAACCAAACATAACAAGACTTGTCAGTGTCAATATTGCGACAATGTGGAGATTTATAAACCAAAGTGTAGGTAGAGCATTTAGGAATGTGGCAAAGATCTCTGAAGCCCTATGATGTTGAATGTTGGGTTCAAAGAGGTTGGAATAAAAAGACAACGTGATGAATACTGAAGTATAATGGAAAATTGCAGAACTAGAGACAGATGAGATATTATGGACATGTTGAAAGCACACCTTAAAAACTGCATACGCAGCTGCTTTTGGCATTCATTCTTTGTGCAATGTCTCAAACATTTTTATTTTGATCTTTATCAACTTTATCTATCATCTTTATCAGGTCACGGACAGAGGATTTAGCCTACTTCTGGGCTTTTGCTTTACATTTGTTAAAGGTGCTAAACAAGTACAACCTGTTGTTACTTGTGGGAGAGTCTAAGACCAGAGGGCGTAATCTCAGGATAAGATGCCAGCTAGTTAGGATAGAGCTGAGGAAGAATTTCTTCTCTGAGGGTAGTGAATCTGGAACTCTTTAAAGGCTTGGTCATTAAATATATTCAAGTCTGGGATAAGTTTTTAATCTGTAAGGGAATCAAGAGTTATGGGGAAAACACAATGTGGAGTTGAAGATGATCAGATCAGCCATGATCTCATTGAATGGTGGAGCAGACGGATGGGCCAAATGGCCTATTTCTGACCTTGTGTTTTACGGTCAATGTGATTGAAGAAGCCCTGGATTGAGATAGAGCAAGAAAGACGTATCTTGGTAGAAACAAAAAACAATACCAAACATATTGTGTCCTTTTATGTATAATTAATGGATTATACTTGAAGCGCAATGTTTGTTACAACAAAGCAAATATATTAAATACCTATATTCTCAGAGCTACTATTGTTTGAAGATTTTTGTGGATTTGAAATTGTCTTATCGACAATGTAAGTAGATCAGATGAATTTTATTTGCAGTTTTATAATGGCGACATTTAATGAAACCCAAGATTAGTACCAGCACAACTGAGGGGTCATGAATGGGACTATGACTTGATTTTCTTTACAAACAAATATATTCTGCATTTTAGAAATAATTTAATTTACAATCTGACATTCGGTTTTATATTGACTAGTGTTAAGAGTGGTGACGCAAAAATACAATTTTACAACAGTGGCAGCTTTTAAAGATGAAATAAAACTTATAATTCGTTCTGTCTCCATTAAGCACAGGCAAAAAGAATGTCCAGGAGGTATTCTCAATTTACTTGGGCGATTTTTGATATCTCATACTATGCAATCTTTCTATGGAAAAAGAGAGTGAAAATGCTGCAGAATCCATTGCAAAATTCCAGGCCCAGGACGTAGATAGGATCAGTTATGTAGTATGTCATTCTAGAGTTGCATTTTATGTGATATTAACAAATAAGTTATAGAAGAGTCAGTGGAATCAATGTTAACTCCATTTTCTCTCTCCAGATGCTACTAGACTTGCTGTGTTTCTGCACTACTCTGTTTTTGTTTCAAATTTATTTGCCTTGCTTCTTACTTGACTGATGACTGACTGGTTTTTAATTTGTTTCTATGTTGTTAGTGACTTTTCCATTTGACTTGACTAAAACAAGACTTCAGATCCAAGGAGAATCTGCTGCCCATCATTCTAGAGGCAGTAAAAGAGTAACGCCTAATCGGGGAATGATTCAAACAGCAGCTGGAATCGTGAAGGAAGAGGGCCTGTTCAAACTCTGGAATGGTGTTACTCCTGCCATCTGCAGACATATAGGTAAATATATTCAGCAGAACTTTTTCTTTCTGATGTATTGTAATCATTACCCAAGTATCAGAATCATTACTTCACTGTTGCACCATTTGTGCTCCTAATCACTGATCCGAAGAAGGGTCACTGGACCCAAAACATGAACTCTGCTTTCACATCACTGATGCTGGCAGACCTGCTGAGCTTTTCCAGCAATGTCTGTTTTCAGCACTGAATGGATAAGCTTCTTTTGGATTTTATAATATCTACAGATGTTTAGCGGAACATTCATTTCTGCTGTACCTGTGGTTGTGTTTATTTTGCATTGCAGTACAACATGATATTAAGCCTAACTTGCTTTCCAAAAGTCAGCTAAGCTAATGGTTATGTCATGCAGGATCATTCTAATATACTTCATATCATAGTTGTAGACACTTGTGGTAAAGTAGAATTCTAAATATTTGTGGGGAATCCAAAAAATGATTAAAGCTTCATGAAAATTAGGGCTGCAATGCAATACTGTGCAAAATTTCCCTGAGACTACACAAAAGTAATTTTTCAAACAGAATTATGTGAAAGAATATGGCTGCCATTGCTGTGGGATGGTGCCACTTGCAGGCCAGAGATCTAGTTGAGGAAATAAAGCGTTCTTTATTTGATGTCTTATAACAGCTGAAGCAGTCCATGTCAAAACGCAGCATGTTCTGGACAATATCCAGGTTTGGACCAAAAATGTTACAAATGACATGGAAGCTAGCTAACTCGGAGAAATAAATAGCCACATCTTGAAAAATATCCAAATTACAGAAGAGGAGATGCTAGATGTTTTATAATGTATTAAGGTGGATAAATCCCTGGAACTTGATCAGGTATACCATAGAACTCTGTGGGAAGCTAGGGAAGTGATGGCTGGGTCCCTTGCTGAGATATTTGTATTATTGATAGGGCAAGTGAGATGCCGAAAGATTGGAGGTTGGCTAATGAGGTGCCACTATTTAAAGGTGGAAAGGAAAAGCCAAGGAACCATAGATTGGTGAGCCTGATAGCAGTTGAGGGCAAGTTGTTGGAGGGGATCTTGATGGACAGGATTTACATGCATTTGGAAAGGCAAAGATTGATTAGGGATAGTCAGCATGGCTTTGTGTTTGAGAAATTGTGTCTCATTAACTTGATGATTTTTTTGAAGAAAAGATAAGACCATAATCATACTACCAGCAGACAAAGGCAGAATGACTGTGATACTGGACAAATCGGACTACATTCGAAAAGCTGAAGCACTACTTGCAGACACCAACACCTACCAAAAGAGGGAGTTTGACCCCACTCCACAGCTCACCAATAGGATAAGCAACACACTGAGGAATCTACAAAAAAACGGACAGATAACCAGGACTGACCTACAAAGAATGAAACCGGAAAGCAACAACACCCCCAGATTCTATGGACTACCTAAAGTACACAAACCAGACATCCCACTCAGACCCATAGTATCGTTACCAGGAACACCATCACACAAACTGGCTAAAGAGCTACAACAGAAACTGAAACACCTGATCAGCAGATCCAGACACTCTATACAGTCAACACAAGAATTCCTGGACATCATCAGAAATATACACATAGACAAGAAAGAAACCATGGTCTCATTCGATGTAACGGCACTGTTCACTTCTATTGACAAAACCCTAGCCAGAGAAACAATATCCAACCTGCTGGACATACACAACAGACAACAGGATGCTGAACCTATTAACAAAGATGGCATACTTAAACTACTGGACCTATGCCTCACAACACACTTCACATTCAACAACCAGATATATGAACAAATCAACGGAACACCCATGGGCTTACCGATCTCTGAACTCGTAGCAGAAGCAGTAATGCAAAGGTTATAAAAAACAGTTCTAACGCAATTACATCCCAAACTCTGGGTCAGATACGTGGATGACACCTTTGTAATCATTAAAAACACAGAAATAGAGAACACATACCGGATCATCAACGACACACTCACAGGAATCCGATTCACGAGAGAGGAAGAAAAGGACAACCAGCTCCCATTCCTAGATGTGATGGTACAAAGAACACCGAACGGAGAATTCACAACGAAGGTATACAGGAAAGCCACACACACAGACCAAGTCCTGAACTACGAAAGCAACTACCCCAACACACACAAACGAAGTTGCATCAGGACATTATTCAAAAGGGCCACAACACACTGCAGCACACCTGAACTACACAAAAAGAGGAAGAAGAACACCTATACAAGGTATTCACCAAAAACGGATATCCGCGCAATTTCATCAACAGATGCCTTAAGGGAGGACAATGAAATGAGGACATGCCACAACCCAAAGGACTGGCCACACTCCCATACATCAGGAGCACTTCTGAACTGACAGCCAGACTGCTGTGACCACTAGGACTCATAACAGCACACAAACCAACAGCCACCCTCAGACAACAACTCACCAGGACAAAGGACCCGATACCCAGCATGAGCAAAACCAACGTAGTGTACAAAATCCCATGCAAGGACTGTACAAAACACTACATAGGACAAACAGGAAGACAGCTAACAACCCGCATCCATGAACACCAACTAGCCACGAAATGACACGACCGCTATCCCTAGTAGCCATACACTCAGATGACAAACAACACGAATTCGATTGGGACAACACCACTATTATAGGGCAGGCCAAATAGAGAACAGCCAGGGAATTCCTAGAGGCATGGCACTCATTCACAAATTCTATCAACAGACGCATCGACCTAGACCCTATATACCGGCTACTGCAGCGGACAGCAACTGACAACCGGAAGCGGCAGATTCAAACCAGTATAAATGCCGGAGGAATAAGCACAGAAGCACTTCACAGGAGGCTCCCAAGCACTGAATATGTCACCTAGAAAGGGGACGAAACGTTTGCAACAAAAACTCCCAGTTTGGCGAACAGACCCACAACAACAAGCACCCGAGCTACAAATCTTCTCACAAACTTTGAAGCCACAAAGAGGATTGATGAAGGCAGAGCAGTGGACATGATCTATATGGACTTCAGTAAGGTGTTCAACAAGGTTCTGCATAGTAGACTGGTTACCAAGATTAGCAAGTATGGAATATAAGGAGAACTAGCCATTTGGATACAGAACTGGCTCGAAGGTAGAAAACAGGGTGGTGGTGGAGGTTGTTTTTCAGACTGGAGGCCTGTGACCAGCTGTATGCCACAAGGATTGGTGCTGGGTCCATTGCTTCTCGTCATTTATATAATTGATTTGGATGTGTATATAGGAGGTATGGTTAGTAAGCTTGCAGATGACACCAAAATTGGTGATGCAGTGAACGGTGAAGAAGGTTACCTCTGAGATCAATGGGACTTTGATCAGATGGGCTGAGTAGCAGATGGAGTTTAATTTAGATTAAATGTGAGTGCTGCATTTTGGAAAGGCAAATCAGGGCCGGACATAGACACTTAATGTTATGGTTCTGGGGAATGTTGCTGAACAAAGAGACCTTGGATTGCAGACTCATTGTTCCTTGAAAATGCAGTTGCAGGTAGATAGGATAATGAAGATGATGTTTGATATGCTTGGCTTTATTGGTCAGAGCATTGAATATAGGGAGGTCATATTGCAGCTGTACAGGACATTGGTTATGTCATTTTTGGGAACACTATGTTCAATTCTGGTCTCCCTGCTATAAGAAGGTTATTGTGAAACGTGAAAGAGTTCAGAAAAGATTTACAAGAATGTTGCCAGGGCTGAAGAGTTTGAGCTACAGGGAGAGGCTGAATAGGCTGTGCTGTGACCTTTATAGACGTTTATAAAATCATGAGGGGCATGAGTAAGGTGAATGGCCAAGGTGTTTTCCCCAGGGTGGGGGAGTCCAGAACCAAAAGGATAGGTTTAAGGTGAGAGAGGAAAGATTTAAGAGGGATCTAAAGGGCAAATTTTTCGCACATAGAGTTGTGCGTGCTTGGGATGAGCTGCCAGAGGATGTGGTGGAGGCTGGGACAATTACAACATTTAAAAGACATTTGGAAGGGTTTAGAGGGATATGGGCCAAATGCTAATAAACAGGATTAGATTAATTTAGGATATCTGGTTGGCATGGACGAGTTGGACCAAAGGGTCTGTTTCCACGCTGTACAGTTCTGACTCTAAGACGTTTGTGCACACCAACTGCCAGGCAATGATCATCTCTAACAAAAGAGAATTTAATCATTGCCTCTTGACATTCAGTGACATTATTATAATTGAATACAACACTGTCAGGATCAACACTGACCAGAAACTAAGCTAGACTAGCCATATAAATACTGTGGCTACTAAAGCAGGTCAGAGGTTAGGCATCCTAAGAGGAGTAGCTCACCTCCTGACTCCCCAAAGCCTGCCCACCATCGACAAGGCACAAGGGTGTGATGAGTACTCCCCACCTAGCTGGATGAGTGCAGTTCATATCACATTCATGAAGCTTGAGACCATCTAGGACAAAGCAACTGGCTTGATTGGCACCACATCCACAAACATTTATTCTTTCCTCTACTGATGCTCAGTTATGATTAGATTACTTGGATTAGATTACTAACAGTGTGGAAACAGGCCCTTTGGCCCAACAAGTCCACACCAACCTGCCGAAGTGCAACCCACCCAGACACAGTCCCCCACATTCACCACTTCACCTAACACTACGGGCAATTGAGCATGGCCAATTCATCTAACCTGCACATTTTTGGACTGTGGGAGGAAACCAGAGCACCCGGAGGAAACCCAGCGGACACTGGAAGTATGTGCAAACTCCACACAGACTGTCGCCTGAGGCGGGAATTGAATCCGGGTCTCTGGCGCTGTGAGGTAGCAGTGCTAGCCACTGTGCCATCGTGCCGCCCACTAATAGTGTGTACCATCTGAAAGGTACACTGCAGAAATTCATCAAGTCTCACAGATCGAAGCATCTAAACCCATGGACACTTTCACCTAGAAGGTAAGGGCTGTAGGTGTATGAGAACACCAGAGGACATAGAACAATACAGTGCAGAACAGGCCCTTCGGCCTTCGATGTTGCACCAACCTGTAAACTAACCTAAGCCATCCTACACTATCCCATCATCATCATCCATGTGCTTATCCAAGGATTGTTTAAATCTCCCTAACGTGGCCAAGTTAACTACATTGGCAGGCAGGGCATTCCATGCCCTTATCACTCTCTAAGTAAAGAACCTGCCTCTGACATCTGTCTTAAATCTATCACCCCACAATTTGTAGCAATATCCCCTCATTCAAACTGACGTTATCATCCTTGGAAAAAGACTTCCATTGTCTACCCTATCTAATCATCTGATCATCTTGTATATCTCTATCAAATCCCCTCTTGGCCTTCTTCTTTCCAATGAGAACAGACCCAAGACTCTCAGCCTTTCCTCATAAGACCTTCCCTCCAGACCAGGCAACATCCAGGTTCAAATCAATAATTATCATTGTCCCTTAATCATTCTACTTAGACTGATTTCTTCTATCAGAGTGTTGAGAATCTTTAGAATTCTCTACCCCAAAGAACTGTATAAGCTGAGTCATTGATTATGTCCAAGGCTACGATAGATTCTTAAACTGTAGTGGAACAGAGAGGAAAATGGAGTTCAGGCCAGACCAGATTGGCCAGGAATCTGGAGAAGGCAATTCAAAGAACTGAAGAAGTAAACCAGCAGTGGCTACACAAGGTCCTTCAAACCCAATGGCAAGAAATACACTCCAACAGCGACATCATCTTCCAAGACAATTAATCCAGCATCAAGGTATTTACTATTCCAAATCAGCTACGTTGGGCAAGATATGACATTGTATGCCTGACCATAGATTCCTAAAGTAACTGGGAGAAAGTGAGGACTGCAGATTCTGGAGATCAGAGTCAAGAGTGTGGTGCTGGAAAAGCACAGCAGGTCAGGCAGCATCGGAGGATCAGGAGAATCTTCTAAAGCAACTGATCTACTTGAAACCCAATCAGAGAGAGAGATCCTGGAGAACTACATTTAGGGCTGTCTTCATAGCATCCCTAAAGATTTTACGTACATTCCTGCTAATTTATGGTCAGCCCCAAAATGGAGAATGTCTTTATTTGGAAAAGCATCAAACCCATTGAAAGACTTCTACCAGACAATGCAGAGGTGAAAACCTGGTGTCAGAGGGAGCACAAAAGCCTTTAAATCCTCATTTGACCTATCTTTCAAAGACTTATCTTTGGGAAGCACGGTGGCTCAGTGGCCAGCACCGTCGCCTCACAGCGCCAGGGACCCAGGCCCGATCCCCGCCCTGGGCAACCTGCAATTTTCTGTCCAAATCATTCACCAACCTGTCTTTGAAATATACTGAGTCAAAATTCTGCCACTTCCTTGCTAACAGCATTGTGGGTATATTTACATCAAATGAATTGAGATGGTTCAAGAAGGCAGCTCACCACCACCTTCTCAAGGGCAACTAGGGACAGGCAATAAATGTTGGCCCAACCAACAAGACCTACATTGAATGAATGATTTTTTAAAAAATCAGCTGTTTGAAAAATTGATGCAGGCTTTGCAAGCAAGTCATCCACTTTCCTCTTAACTGCAAGACACATGTAACCCAGTGAAAACATAACAAGAAAGAAGACTAATGTTGGGGATGGATATTTATGAGCTCTGGGAAAAGGCCTACTGTCCAGAAAGTAAAAAGTAGATTATTACAATCTCTCTTTTTTTTTAATTTTTATATTCTGTAAGTAACTTTTATTTACACTGATACCCTTTCTTTTATTTACGATGTGTACTAGTGTATTCAGGAGTAAGGATGGTTGCCTATGAGCAACTCCGTGATTCTGTACTTCACAAGGATGAAGATGGCTATTTCCCACTGTGGTAAATATTATACAGTACAATACAGTAAAATATACAAAGCCTGTATTCTATATGTGCATGCACAGATTTGATTTTTAAAAATACCTTAAATTTATTTTAAAAGTATTCACTGTTTACACATACATTAAATATATAAAGAAGGACAAGACTCTCAAGGCAGTTATGATGGGGTTCTGCATGGTAGACTAATTAGTAAAGTTGGATCACATGGGATTCAGGAGAGCTTTTCAATTGGTTATAAAATTGACTTGACAGTAGGAGTCAGAAGGTGTTGACGAAGGGTGTTTTTCAGACTGGAGGCCTGTGACCAGAGCTGTTCTGCAGGGATCGATACTGGATCCATTTTTGTTGTAATTTATACAAATGATTTGGATGAGAGTTCAGGAGCCATTGTTAGTAAGTTTGCAGATGACATCAACACTGGTGGTGAAGTTAACAATGAAGAAGTTTATCTCCGATTACAAAGTGATCTCAATTAATTAGGCTGAGGAATGGCAGATGGCGGTTAATTTGGATAAATGTGAGGTGTTGCATTTTGGAAAAACAAACAAGGACAGGACTTATGTAGTTAATGGTGGGGTTGTCGAACAGAGAGATCTAGGGCTTCAGGTACATAGTTCTTTTTCATCACAGGTAGATAGGGTGGTTGAGAAGGTGTACAGCATGCATGCCTTCATTGCTCAGACCATGTGAGTATAGGAGTTGGGGCATCATTTTGAGGATGTACAGGATGTTGGTGAGGCTGCATTTTGCTATAGGAAAGAAATTATTAAATTGGAGAGAGTTCAGAAAAGACTTAGCAGGATGTTACTGGGACAAGAGTGTTTGATTATATGTATAGGATGGGACTTTCGTTTACTAGAGCATAGGAGGTTGAGTGGGGATCTTATTGAGTTATATAAAATCATGAGGTGTGTGGATAAGGTGAATAGCAAAGATCTTTTCCTTGGGATAGGTGAGTTCAAAACTAGGGAGCATATTTTTAAGGTGAGAGGAGAAAGATTTAAAAGAGAGCTGAGGGGGCAACTCTTTTGTGTGTAGAATGAACTTCCAGAGGAAGTAGAAGGTGCAGGTACAGTTACAACATTTAAAAGACTTTGGAGAGGTAGATGAATTGGAAAGGATTAGAGGAATAAGGCTGAAAATGTGTTGCTGGTTAAAGCATAGTAGGTCAGGCAGCATCCAAGTAACAGGAAATTCGACGTTTTGGGCTATAGCCCTTCATCAGGAATGAGGAGAGTGTGCCAGGCAGGCTAAGATAAAAGGTAGGGAGGAGGGACTTGGGGGAGGGGCGATGGAGATGTGATAGGTGGAAGGAGGTCAAGGCGAGGGTGATAGGCTGGAGTGGGGTGGGGGCAGAGAGGTCAGGAAGAGGATTGCAGGTTAGGAGGGCGGTGCTGAGTTCGAGGGAACCGACTGAGACAAGGTGGGGGGAGGGGAAATGAGGAAACTGGAGAAATCTGAGTTCGTCCCTTGTGGTTGGAGGGTTCCCAAGCGGAAGATAAGGCGATCTTCCTCCAACCGTCGTGTTGTTATGTTCTGCCGATGGAGGAGTCCAAAGACCTGCATGTCCTTGGTGGAGTGGGAGGGAGAGTTAAAGTGTTGAGCCACGGGGTGGTTGGGTTGGTTGGTCCGGGTGTCCCAGAGGTGTTCCCTGAAGCGTTCCGCAAGTAGGCGGCCCGTCTCCCCAATATAGAGGAGGCCACATCGGGTGCAGCGGATGCAATAGATGATGTGGGTGGAGGTGCAGGTGAATTTGTGGCGGATATGGAAGGATCCCTTGGGGCCTTGGAGAGAAGTAAGGGAGGAGGTGTGGGCGCAAGTTTTACATTTCCTGCGGTTGCAGGGGAAGGTGCCGGGAGTGGAGGTTGGGTTGGTGGGGGGTGTGGACCTGACGAGGGTGTTTCGAAGGGAGTGGTCTTTGCGGAACGCTGATAGGGGAGGGGAGGGAAATATATCCCTGGTGGTGGGGTCCGTTTGGAGGTGGCGGAAATGACGGCGGATGATACACTGTATATGGAGGTTGGTGGGGTGGTAGGTGAGAACCAGTGGGGTTCTGTCTTGGTGGCGGTTGGAAGGGCGGGGCTCAAGGGCTGGGGAGCAGGAAGTGGAGGAGATGCGGTGGAGGGCATCGTTGATCACGTCTGGGGGGAATCTGCGGTCCTTGAAGAAGGAGGCCATCTGGGCTGTACGGTATTGGAACTGGTCCTCCTGGGAGCAGATGCAGCGGAGACGAAGGAATTGGGAATATGGGATGACGTTTTTACAGGGGGCAGGGTGGGAGGAGGTGTAGTCCAGGTAGCTGTAGGAGTCAGTCGGTTTATAGTAGATGTCTGTGTTGAGTCGGTCGCCCGAGATAGAAATGGAAAGGTCTAGGAAGGGGAGGGAGGAGTCTGAGACAGTCCAGATGAATTTGAGGTCGGGATGGAAGGTGTTGGTAAAGTTGATGAACTGTTCAACCTCCTCGTGGGAGCACGAGGCAGCGCCGATACAGTCATCGATGTAACGGAGGAAAAGGTGGGGGGTGGTGCCAGTGTAGTTGCGGTTTCTGAGACAAGGAATAAGGGCCAAACACAGGCAAATACAACTGGTTTAGTTTGGGAAACATGGTCAACATGGACAAGTTGGACCAAAGAGTCTGTTTCTGTACTGTATGACTTTGATGGTGCAAAATAGAATCTGTTGCAATTTAAATCATAGAAATTGTCTTTGAATATATATCTATAAGGCGCTGTTTTAAATTTGGCCATAGCTAGCTTAATTTCCTCACGTTATCATCGGTACACAACATGTCACTTCAAATATATTTCCTAAGCAGATGGAAAAAATTGTAAAGCTCAGACTGCTTAATTTTTTCTGCAGTCCATCACATTAAGGTAAGTGATTCATAACATGTACGTTGTTGGGGTTTCACAACCAGGGGAAATCAGGAAACCAGTATATTATTTTAATAAACTTGATTTATGGGAGGCAACCTATCTAGGGTAGTTCAGTTTGCTGGATCATACCCAGTAATGTTTGTAGCAGACAGGTCATAGAGATATACAGCACAGAAACGGACCCTTTAGTCCAATTCATCTATGTTGACCAGATATCCCATCCCAATCTAGTCCCACCTTCCAGCAACCTTTGTTACATTGCTGAAATCAGTAAATTTCCTGGATATGTGTGTGATATTTGAGTGACAGTTTAGTCCCGACTGGAAAGCTTAAATATGCATGCAAGTGAGAAATACTATATGTATTTATCATAGAATGAGAAGAAAGAATAAACTAGAAACATGAGCATGAAGTGCTAATTTTCATTTCAGAAGAAATTTTAGTCTTGTATACTGGGTAACAGTAAGCTTCAAAGTAAAGGTTGACTATTATTTTGTTGTTTAAAAAAAACAAAATTAATGGCATCACTGTTATTTGTGTGCAATACTGTATCCAAATATTGTTATCTCCATTAGATTTGCATGAACACCATTTCACTGCCAGTCTTAGCATGAAAAAGTATTAAATACCTTTCATTTGTATGGTAAATATACCAGTAATTATTTAAATAATTAAACGTGTCACCGAAAGTTAAATTCTTGTTTATGTTCGTATAAATGCTCTTTTAATGAGGTGACATGTTAATTGGTCCCAATCACCCTCCTGACACTGAAAAGTAATTATAATAAATGAATGGCCTCATTCCTTCAGGTTTTAATTCTGAAAATTTTGAAAATCTTTCTCTTCTTTCTCTCAACTCATTTCTTCTCTTCAATTTTCTTTCTGTAGCTGTTTTGATATTGAATCCACCCACATTAATTTACACTTCCTCATCACTTCCTGCACTTAATATCATGATTCTTAGTAGATTATTTAAGGAAACACAGTTCTTTCTTCCCCCTGTTCATTCATATTCCAAATGTCCAATTTTTCCAAGTTGAAACATTAAGCTCACATTTTCAGCACCCTCCTCCACCACCAAATCCTAGCCACCTGATGACTGGAGGAAGAACACCTCATCTTGGGGGCGCTCTAACCACACGGAAACAGTGTTAATTTCATCAATTTCTTCATCTCCCCATCCCAATCCCAGATCCAACCCTCCAACTCGGCACCGGCTTCTTGAACTGTCCTACCTAACCCCTTCCCACTTATCCGCTCCACCCTCCACTCTGACCTATCACCACCAACCCCCGCCTTCATCCATTTATCACATTCCTAGCTATCTTCCTCCCAGCCCAACCCCCCTTTCATTTATCTGTCAGCACCCCTCTCACATTCCTGATGAAGAGCTTATGCTCGAAATGTCGACTGTCCTGCTCCTTGGATGCTGCCTGACCAGCTGTGCTTTTCCAGCGCCACACTTTTTGACCCTGTATAAAACGTTGATTAATTGAAAAAATGTAAAAAATTGAAACAAGGGCAAAATTAACTAAGAACACACTGTTGGTGCATTGCTATGACAAAAGCTGGGAGTGCCAATATTCACATTACATATCACAGATCTTAATTTCCTTAATATTGTCAATTAATAGTATAAAATAGCTATCTTAAAAACAGACATTTCCCGGAAGTAAAGTTGGAGCTTTTCATCTAAGTACTTTAAATAAGCTAAAAGTGAAAATGATATAGGCATCTCAACAAGAAAAATATCATGAGGTAAGGGAATGACAAGAAAAGGTTAAAACAAAAGGTAAAGGTAACTTTGCACAAAGATGGAAATGTTGGATCATTTGCAGGGTAGGGTTGAGTGTATCAGTTAAAATGTCATCCTTCAAATCCAGGTCAATGGCCTCATCCAGTTGGGATTATACAAAAGTAAAACATTCCAAGCAGATAGACAAACAACTTCACTGTCTCCATCTAAATTTATAAATCTGGTTCATTAACCCATTTTTTTTTCATGAGAGTTGACTAAGCACATATTGTCTGCCGCAATTCTTGTATTACAACAGGAACTAAACTTAGAAGTACTTAATTGGCTATACAGTTTTCTGGTGCCCTGATGTCATGAAAGGCACTACATAAATGCAAATTCTAATTTTTTGTAATCATGAAGCAGATCTGATTCAGATAAACTTTGTGATGAAGTTTGACCTTTGTCCGAAGAAGGTGAATTTAGCAGTTGTTTAAAAGGAGAAGTACAAGTGTTAAGTACATCTGTTTACTAAGTTAATAGTTACTCAGCTAACCATACTGATGCAGTACAGCTAGCTGGTGACCCCCAGTTGTAAGGAATTTTGTCACTTCACAGTCAGATCATTTCAGAAGAGTCAATGATATTTAGATGGTTGGAACATTTAAAATCAGAATCAAAAACTGTGTACTTCACAATGCAGCGAACATGCTTCAGGCTTTTTTAATTCACTCATCGGATGCGGGCATTGCTGGCTAGGCCAGCATTTATTGCCCATCCCTAATTGCCCGCAAACAGTTAAGAGTCAATCATATTGCTGTGGATGTGGAGTCACATGTAGGCTAGACCAGGTAAGGTTGGCAGATTCCTTCCCAAAAGGACATAGGTGAACCAGATGTGTTTTTCCTGATAATTGACAATGGTTTCATGGTCATCATCAGACTCTAAATTGCAGATTCTGTATTGAATTTAAATTCCACCATCTGCCAAGCGGGATTTGAACCCAGGTCCCCAGAACATTATTGGAGTGACTGGATCAGTAGTCTGGTAGTAATACTACTAGGCTGTTATTTGATTGTTGTCCTAATGAAACATCATTGACCTAAAACAGTAACTCTGTTTCTTTTTCCATAAGTTCTGCCGTTTTCTGTTTTTATTTTGTAATTTATAATTGATAGTCTTTGAGATAGTGATTAACTGCAGCCATATCTCACCTAGGTGATAAAGCAATGAAACTAGATCCTCAAGAGACTGATAGAAATAAAAAACAACTTCAAGACTAAGTATTAAATGCAAATGGTATGTTTTATTTATTTTTGGACAGGAAAGCTGTGGTAGGAGGAATGCTGTCTGGTACTATTGGTCAATTTTTTGCCAGCCCAACTGATCTGGTCAAAATCCAAATGCAGATGGAAGGGAGGCGAAGGCTTGAAGGAAAACCACCGAGGTAAGACATGTTTATGGAATATAGCTTTGTGCTATGTGTCATAAATACATGAATTTTACAAAATAACTTCACCAAATATCCTGCCTTACAATCAGGGTACAGAATAGGAGTAGGCCGTGCAATCCCTTGATCCTGCACTGCCATTCATTTAGATATGATTGATCTGTATTTCAACTCTATGTACTTACCTTCAGTTGATATTCCTTTGATATGCAAATGGAACAGAGATCTAATTTTAAAATTATGTCCCTTCATCCTTGATTCCCCCAGAGAATATAGTTTCCCTCAACTTCTTAGTAAATCATTTAAAGATTTAAACTCCTCAACGTGATCGATACTCAATCTCCATTCTCACGAAACTCAGTCTCTTAGTTTAGCCCATAAGACATAGGAGTGGAAGTAAGGCCATTCGGCCCACCAAGTCCATTCTGCCATTCAATCATGGCTGATGGGCATTGCAATGCCACTTACCTGCACTCTCCCCTTATCCCTTAATTCCTTGTGAGATTAAGAATTGATCAATCTCGGCCTTGAAGACATTCAACATCCTGGCCTCCACTGCACTCCGTGGCAATGAATTCCACAGGCCCACCACCCTCTGGCTGAAGAAATGTCTCCTCATTTCCATTCTAAATTGACCCCCTCTAATTCTAAGGCTGTGCCCATGAGTCCTAGTATCCCTGCCTGATGGAAACAAATTCTCAGCGTCCACCCTTTCTAAGCCATGCATTATCTTGTAAGTTTCTATTAGATCTTCCCTCAACCTTCTCAACTCTAATGAATACAATCCCAGGATCCTCAGCTGTTCCTTATATGTTAAGCCTATCATTCCAGGGATCATCCGTGTGAATCTCTGCTGGACATGCTCCAGTGCTCCTGAGGTGTGGGGCCCAAAACTGGATAGAGTATTCTAAATGGGGCCTAACCAGAGCTTTATAAAGTCTCAGTAGCACATCGTTGTTTTTACATTCTAACCCTCTTGAGATAAATGACAACATGACATTTGCTTTTTAACCACGGACTCAACCTACAAGTCAACCTTTAGACAATCTTGGACTAGCACTCCCAGATCCCTTTGTACTTTGGCTTTAGGAATTTTCTCACCATTTAGAAAATATTACATGCTTGTATTCCTTTTTCCAAAGTGCAAGACCTCGCATTGGTTCACATTGAATTTCATCAGCCATTTCTTGGACCACTCTCCTAAACTGTCTAAATCTTTCTACAGCCTTCCCACCTCCTCAGAACTACCTGCCTGTCTGCCTAACCTCGTATCATCGGCAAACTTTGTCAGAATGCCCCCAGTCCCTTCATCCAGATCATTAATATACAGCTGCAGCCCCAACACTGAACCCTGCAGGACACCACTTGTCACTTGTCACTAGCTGCCATTCCAAAAAAGAACCTTTTATCCCAACTCTCTGCCTTCTGTCAAACAGCCAATCCTCAATCCATGCCAGTAGCTCACCTCGAACACAATGGGCCCGCACCTTACTCAGCAGGCTCCTGTGAAGCACCTTATAAGAGGCCTTTTGGAACTCTTAGGTAGATAACATCCACCAAGTTTCCCTGATCTAATTATTACCTCTTATTACCTCTTCAAAGAATTCTAACAGGATTGTCAGGCATGATTTCCCCCTACTAAATAGGCGCTGACTTGTTCTAATCTGACCCTGCACTTCCAAGAATTTAGAAATCTCATCCTTATCGGTGGATTCTAGAATTTTACCTGCAACCAAACTTAGACTAATCAGCCTGTAATTTTCAATCTTTTGTCTTGATTCTTTCTTGAACAAGGGGGTTACAACAGCGATTTTCCAATCATCTGGGACTTTCCCTACTCCAGTGATTTTTGAAAGATTCAGACCAACGTCTCCGCTATTTCTTCAGCCACCTTCCTCTGAACTCTTGGATGTAGCCCATCTGGGCCAGGAGATTTATCATTTTGTTTTACCTTTTAGCTTTTATAGCACTTTCTCTTTTGTAATGGCTACCAAAGTCAACTCTGCCCCTTGACTCTCCTTAATTGTTGGGATAATTTAGTGTTCTTCGGTTATTTAAGTGCATTAGATGATGATTCGCTTTTGAGAATTCTGGCCTGTTGACATTTGATATTGTCAAAGTTTGGTTATTTCTTGATAGAGTCATTGTCAGAGCCTCCACCTTTAATGTGCTTTAAGCTGGCTGATAGCACAATAACTTGAATAATAACTGGTTTATTTAACAGAAAATGTACCAGTGTTCAGAATATGCCTTTTGCAGCAAGATTCTTTAATCTTCTAAATTGTTCATTTAAAATAAAATGTTCGGAGGGATTAAGAGAAAGCAAAAAAATGTGGTTGCTAATGTAAAGGGGACCTCCAAAGTCTATACATGTGAATGTTGAAAGGGGAGCTAATTATTGATCAAAAAGGGGATTTGCATGTGAAGGCAGGCAGCATGACTGTCAAGGGCTGCAGATACATGGCAACATCCTGACCTGTCACCATCCTGACCTGGAAATATATTGCTGCTCCTTTAACGTCATGAGATCAAAATCCTGGAACTCCCCTGGGTGTACCTAATGTTTGAGCCCCTACTGATTTTTCATTACTTTTAATTTTATTTTTATTCTTGTATCAATTTTGGTTTGGAGTTGTGAACTGGAAACCCTGAACTTTTGGATTGTGGGTAAAAGCTTATGTTAAAAGGAAAACAGACCCAACAAGTTTTGTTTATTGATGAGGCCACGTTGTAAATTAATTGTAGGTTGGTTCCTGATAAAAAGATTCAGCAGGTGCTTTGTCACCACAGAAGAATATTATGTTTAAACAGATAGCAGAAGTTAGCCATTGTTGTGAATTAGATTCAGCAAGTCTGGAAAAGACCTTATTTGGTGCCTTTATCCGAGTGAACTGTAAAAGTGACTCTGATCAACATCTTCAGAAAATCAGCCAAGATCCACAATTTATGTCTGTAATAAGAGTCGTTGAAAACCACTGAAATAATCTGGTCAGTTTTGTTAGTTTCTTTTATTTATCCCTTAACTGTGTTTGCTTGTTTGCCTTTTGTGTGATTGGGGCTGAAAAGGAAGCCTGAAGGCTTTAGAGCAAAGAATAGTTGGATTATTTTGTTGTTTAATTTTACTCTGCCAATGTTAATATATTTTTGATAAATTGTTATAGAATATAGAACAGAACAATACAGCGAAGAACAGGCCCTTCGGCTCCCAATATTGTGTCGACCTGTGAACTATTCTCAGCTCGTCTCCCTACACTAACCCGTCATCATCCATGTGCTTGTCTAAGGACTGTTTAAATCTCCCTAATGTGGCTGAGTTGACTACGTTAGCAGGTAGAGCCCTTACCACTCTCTGCGTAAAGAGCCTGCCTCTGACATCTGTCTTAAATTGTAATTTGTAGTTATGCCCCCTCGTACAAGCTGGTATCATCATCCTAGGAAAAAGACTTTCACTGTCTATCCTATCTAATCCTCTGATAATCTTGTATGTCTCTATCAAATACCCTCTTAGCCTTCTTCTTTCCAATGAGAACAGACCCAAGTCTCTCAGCCTTTCCTCATAAGACCTTCCCTCCAGACCAGGCAACATTCTGGTAAATCTCCTCTGCACCAATACTTTGACTTCCCGAAATATGGCAACCAGAACTATATACAAAATTCCAAGTTGTCTTCAGTTTAAGATAAAAACGGCTGTCTGGAATTGATTATTCACTCAGTCCTGGATTGGTCATTTCAAAAGTCTGATTAGGGACCATTGGGATCCATTTTGAGGATCTTTTGAAAGTTGTAGTTCTACTTGTAGTAAATACAGAGGTAGAAAGACTGATTTGGTTCAGCTGTCTATCTCCATCTCATAATATTACACCAAATAGTAGGCAGCTGTTCGAGATAGCAGGTCACCACCACCTTCTTAATGGCAATTAGGGATGGGCAATAAATGCTGACCCAACCAACAAAACCCAGATTCCACGAATTAATTTCTTAGAAAGCACTGAATGAATACTTTGTATTTGTCTTTACCAAGGAGAAAGATGCTACCTCTACCATGGTGAAAGTTGAGGAAGTTCAGTTGCTTGATTGGTTTATAGTTGAGAAGGTATTGAATGGACTTACTGTACTTAAAGTGGACAAGGGACATATCCATCTAAGGATAGTGACAGAAGTGAGAGTGGAAATTGCAGTGGTGCAAGCAATAATTTTTAAGACTTCCTTGGGGTCATATAAGAGGACAGGAGATTTGTAAATGGTACAGCCTTGTTCAAAATGCCAAGCGACTATAGATCAGTTAGTTTAACGTCAGTTGTTGGGAAACTTCTGGAAACAACAATTTGGAGTAAACTTAAGAGTCACATGGACAAATGCAGGTTAAGTGAAGAGGCTAGAAAGGACTTGTTAAGGGAAAATTATATTTGGTAACTGTATTGGAGTTTTTTTAAACTAACAGAAGGTTGATTAGGCCAATGCTGTTGATTTTCTGTGTGGACTCTGGAAATATTTAAATATAGTATCACATGATAGATTGTGAGCAAACTTTGTGGAATAAAAGGAATAGTCATACATTAGATACAAAATTAGCTGAGAGGTAGGAAACAGGTCGCATTGGTTAATAAATGTCTTTGTGGGCTGATAATGTGAGTTTGGGGAAGGCTTGAAGTGGAGTTTCCTGGTGTCCGTGTTAGGACCCGTGCTTTTTTGTGTGTGTGTGTGTGTGTGTGTGTGTGTGTGTGTGTGTGTGTGTGTGTGTATATATATAAAAATAAAGTACGATATTAAAATTGTTTGGACAGTGTGGAACGTGGAAACATTGTAAAACATGAGTGGAATATTATAGAACTTCAAAATGACATAGAGAGAAAGTGAGGACTGCAGTGAGGATGTTGGAGATCAGAGTCGAAAAGTGTGGCACTGGAAAAGTACAGCAGGTCAGGCAGTATCCGAGGAGCAGGTGAGTCGATGTTTCGGGCATAAACCCTTTATCAGGAATGTGACATAGACAAGTTGGTAGAATGCATAGATAGATGGCAGATGAACTTCATTGCAGAGAGGTGTCAGGTCATGCACTTTGTTAGGAAGAATATGGAAAGGCAATATCCATTCGGGAGTGCAACTCCAAGTGTACATGAGCAGAAGGATGGTGTTAGGCAAGAACTTTGAAAAGTTGTTCACAGATAAAGGGATAGCTGGAAAATGGGAAACCTTTTAGAATGAGATAAGGAGAGTCCAGAGATAATATGTTTCTAGTAGGGTGAAAGGCAAGGCTGGTAGGTGTAGGAAATGCTGAATGACTAGAGAAATTGAGGACTTGGTTAAAAGAAGGAAGCACATGTCAGGAAAGGCAGTAGGAGTATATTGAAGAGGAAAATCAGAAGACCCAAAAGGGGACATGAGATAGCTTTGGCAAATAAGGTTAAGGAGAAGCAGGGGGATTTTATAAATACATTAAAGACAAAAAGGTAACTGGGGAGAGAATAACACCCCTTAAGGGTCAGCAAGGCACCCCATGTGTGGGACCACAGGAGAGGGGGAAGATACTAAATAAGGATTTTGAATCCATGTTTACTGTGGAGAAAGACATGGAAGATATAGAAAGTGGGGAAATAGATGGTGACATCTTGAAAAATATCCATATTACAGAGGGGAACGTTCTGTATGTCGTAAATTGCATAAAGGTGGATAAATCCCCAGGACCTGATCAGGTGTATCCTAGAATTCTGTGGGAAACTAGGGAAGTGATTGTTGGGCCCCATGCTGTGATATTTGTATCATTGATAGTTACAGGTGAGGTGTCAAAGACTGGAGGTTGGCTTACGTTGTGCCACTAATTAAGAAAGGTGGTAAGGTAAAGCAAAGGAACTATAGACTGGTAAGTCTGACATCAGTGGTGGACAAGTTGTTGGAGGGAATCCTAAGAGACAGGATTTATATATATTTGGTTAGGCAAGGACTGATTAGGAATGGTCAACATGACTTTGTGCACATGTCTCACTAACTTGATTGCGCTTTTTGAAGAAGTAATGAAGAGGATTGATGAGGGCAGAGCGGTGGATGTGATCTACATGGACTTCAGTAAGGCATTTGACAAGGGTTCTCTTGGTGGACTGATTAGCAGGGTGGAATCTGGGGGAACTAGCCATTTGGATACAGAACTGGTCAGAAGGTAGAAAACAGGTGGTATGAGAGGGTTGGCTTTTAAACTGGAGGCCTGTGGCCAGTGGTGTGCCACAAGGATCAATTGTGGGTCCACTGCTTTTTGTCATTTATATAAATGATTTGGATCTGAACATAGGAAATGTAGTTAATAAGTTTACAAATGACACCAAAATTGGAGATGTAGCAGACGGCAAAGAAGGTTATCTCTGGGTACAACAGGATCTTGATCAGATGGGCAAATGGGCCAAGGAGTGGCAAATGGAGATTAATTTAGATAAATGTGAGGTGTTGCATTTTGGAAAGGCAAATCAGGGCAGGACTTATACACCTAATGGTAGGACCTGGGGAGTGTTGCTGAACAAAGATCTTGGAATGCGGGTTCAGAGTTCCCTGAAAGTGGAATCACAGATATAATGTGTCCTTGCCTTTATTGGTCAGAACATTTGAGTGTAGGAGTTGGGAGGTCATGTTGCGGCAGTACAGGACATTGGTTAGGCCACTTTTGGAATATTGTGTTCAATTCTGGTCTCCCTGGTATAGGAAGGATATTATGAAACTTGAAAGGGTTCAGAAAAGATTTACAGGGATGTTGCCAAGGTTGGAGGGTTTGAGCTAGAGGGAGAGGCTGAATTCAGGCTGTAGCTGTTTTCCCTGGAACGTCGGAGGCTGAGGTGTGACCTTATAGAGGCTTACAAAATCATGAGGGGCATGGATAGGGTAAATAGACAAGATCTTTTCCTCAGGGTGGGGGACTCCAGAACTAGAGGACATAGATTTATGGTGAGAGGAGAAAGATTTAAAAGAGATCTAAGGGGCAACGTTTTCATGTAATACATGTATGAAATGAGCTGCCAGAGGAAGTGGTAGGAGCTGATACAATTACAGCATTTAAAAGGCATTTGGATGGGTATATGAATAGGAAGGGATTAGAGGAATATGGGCCAATTGCTGGAAAATGTGACTAGATTAATTTAGGTTATGTGTTTGGCATGGACAAATTGGACCAAAGGGTCTGTTTCCGTGCTGTAGATCTCTATGACCTGGATGTTCATGTGCATAACTCAGTAAAGGTGGCAGGACAGGTTGAAACAGCAGTTTATAAACCTGACCTTATCCAGCCTTTACTAATAGGGGCATAGAGTACAAGAGGAAACAAGTTACATTTTGAAGTTATAAAGGACACTAATTACATATCAGCTGAAGTTTTATGTATAGTTCTAGGAGCTGCAATTTATGAAGACTGAAGGCATTAGAAAGGGTTCAGAAGAGGTTTACAAGAATTGTTCCAGAGATGAGAAACTTCAGTGACGAAGCTATACTGAAGAAGATGGGATTCTTTCTCTTGGAGAAGAGAAAGTTGAAAGGTGGTTTGATAGAAGTTTTCAAAATCAAGAGCAGTTAGGGAGAAATTATTTCCACTTGAAAAAGGAATGAGATGGAGAGGACACAAAGCTAAAGTAATTCACAAAAAAACATGTGATGTGAGGAAAATCTTTTTCACACATTGGGTTGGAGTGACAATAGACAATAGATGCAGGATTAGGCCATTCTGCCCTTCGAGCCTGCATCACCATTCAATATGATCATGACTGATCATCCTTAATCAGTATCCTGTTCCTGCCTTCTCTCAATAACCCTTGATTCCACTATCTTTGAGAGCTCTATCCAACTCTTTCTTAAATGAATCCAGAGACTGGGCCTCCACTGCCCTCTGGGGCAGAGCATTCCACACAGCCACCACTCTCTGGGTGAAGAAGTTTCTCCTCATCTCTGTCCTAAATGGTCTACCCTGTATTTTTAAGCTGTATCCTCTGGTTCAGCACTCCCCCATCAGCGGAAACATGTTGCCTGCCTCCACAGTGTCCAATCCTTTAATTATCTTATATGTCTCAGTCAGATCCCCTCTCAGTCTTCTAAACTCAAGGGTATACAAGCCCAGTCGCTGCAGTCTTTCAGTGCAAGGTAGTCCCGCCATTCCAGGAATTGACCTCGTGAACCTACGCTGCACTCCCTCAATAGCCAGAATGTCTTTCCTCAAATTTGGAGACCAGAACTGCACACAATACTCCAGGTGTGGTCTCACCAGGGCCCTGTACAGCTGCAGAAGAACCTCTTTGCTTCTATACTCAACCCCTTTAGTTATGAAGGCCTGCATGCTATTAGCCTTCTTCACTACCTGCTGTACCTGCATGCTTACCTTCATTGACTAGTGTACAAGAACACCCAAATCTCTTTGTACTGCCCCTTTACCTAAATTGATTCCATTTAGGTAGCAATCTGCCTTCCTGTTCTTGCCACCAAAGTGGATAACCATACATTTATCCACATTAAACTGCATCTGCCATGCATCTGACCACTCACCTAACCTGTCCAGGTCACCCTATAATCTCCTAACATCCTCCTCACATTTCACCCTGCCACCCAGCTTAGTATCATCAGCAAATTTGCTCATGTTATTACTATGACCATCTTCTATATCATTAACATATATTGTAAAAAGCTGCGGTCCCAGCACTGATCCCTGCGGTACCCCACTGGTCACTGCCTGCCATTCCGAAATGGAGCCGTTTATCACTACTCTTTGTTTCCTGTCAGCCAACAAACTTTCAATCCAAGTTAGTACTTTGCCCCCAATACCATGCGCCCTAATTTTGCTCACTAAACTCCTATGTGGGACTTTATCAAAAGCTTTCTGAAAGTCCACGTGCACTACATCCACTGGATCTCCCTTGTCCATCTTCAGAGTTACATCCTCCAAAAATTCCAGAAGATTAGTCAAGCATGATTTCCCCTTCATAAATCCATGCTGACTCTGACCTATCCTGTTACTACTATCCAGATGTGTCATAATTTCCTCCTTTATAATAGACTCCAGCATCTTTCCCACCACTGAGGTCAGACTAACTGGTCTATAATTTCCTGCTTTCTCTCTCCCACCTTTCTTAAAAAGTGGTACAACATTAGCCACCCTCCAATCCGCAGAGTGCTCCCTGAAAGTTGATGGAAGCAGGTTCATCATGGCATACACAAAGACATTAAATGATTATTTGAATAAAAACGATATGTGGGGTTAATGGGAGAAAATAGGAGGATAGAATTAAGTGAGATCACTCCGAGAAACAGCACAGATAAGATTGGAAAATTAATCTCCTTTTGGGCTGTAACAATGCTGCAAACACATTGTTGCCTTAGACAAATACTTACTTTCAAGAGAACAGGCCAAAAACTAACCATGCCTTTTTTAAAAATTGAATATACATGCTTACATACCTAATCTGTGTATCTAAGTAAGAAATATCTTGCATAAATTTGTGTATTAAGAAATGCTTTTCCTGATTTAATTGTAGTCTTCTGCCTAACACTGATTAGGTGCATCTACAAACTATGTCCAGGTTTTGACCCTTCATCTTTCGCTATCAAGACCTGGGAAAGGTCGAGACCAAGGCCCACAAGTTAATTGAACTATTTTAAATGCACTTAATTAACAGCAAAGGTTTGGGAAACTGAAGTTCTTTGCTGTGAAAAATAAGAGCAGGAAAAGATTGAAGTTCTTAACATAATGAAGGGATTAGATCATATTTAAGCCATATATGCACAAGAGAACTTTTGGACATCAGAATTGTTCAGTTTGAAGTAGTTCACCAGCTAATTCTAGATCTTGGGTTTGTTGGTTATGCTGTTGTATATGATAATGCAGACATCATTGACTTATAATCTTGTTTTCAGAGTTCATGGCGTCTTCCATGCTTTTAAGAAAATTCTTTCAGAAGGTGGAATCCGAGGTCTGTGGGCTGGATGGGTTCCAAATGTACAGAGAGCTGCACTAGTGAGTCTGGGAGGTAACCCTAAAAATCAATGAGCTATTTGTTAAAAACATTAGATATTTATAATAGTAAGTTCTGCAAAATCTAATGACATTTCTCAAAATCAATACTGCTGATTCTGAAAGGATAAAGCTAGAACATGTAAACACCAGGCAAGAAATCTTATGTATTATCAAAATATGATTACGCAATATTCAGCAACCTTTGCATCTTGTCAGATATTGAAGTAGACTTCCTTTGTTCAAGCAAGCTATGAGCAACATTCAGGACATGGCTATTGTGTGGCAAGTGCCAGACAATCATGATTTTCAAAAAGAGAGTATCACCCACTCCAGTCTGATGGACATTCAATGGCATTACCATCACTGATGCCCTACAAGATCAATGTCCTGGCCATTACCATTACTGGAATTTTAACAGGACCAGCTAAATACATACTATGCCTTCAACAGCAGATCAGAGAATCACATTCTGAGAATTCTCTGATGGGTAACTAGTTGCTGCCATCCAGAAGAAGTCTGGATGTCGGAAGTTGGAATTGTGATGCATGATTGCAGCTGCAACACCAAAATAGCGAAATACCATTCAGAACAAAGCAACCCGCCTGATTGGGCTTTATCCACTTACAAGATGGCTGGCAGAAAGTCTCCTTCGATGATATCTGTTCTTCTTTGGCAAAGGTAGTGGGTTTGACAAGGGCAGCAAATCCCTGGGAACAACATATCTGTGCATTCCCCTCCAACCTATACACCATCCTGACTTCAAGTGAGTCACAGTTCGTTTGTTGTTGCTGAATCAAAATCTTAACTGCCTTCTGAACAGCAAGTGTATTTTTGACACTTCAAGAATGTGAATCACGGGAGATCCAAGATGGCGGCGACTCAGCAAGTCTGAGTTTACAGTGCTCTTCCCAAAACCTGGGTAAAGTGAGTTACTCACCCCCACCACACTTACCAAACCACCCAAAAAAATTTTCTAACCTTAATTAGCTGTTCACTATTATATTTAAGCAGTTTAATATTAAGTGGATAATGAGTAAACCAAAGGGATCCCGCAGCTCTCAGAAAACAAAGACCCCTCCCCCACCCTCCTCTCCTCCTCCGGCTGCAGCTGATGTAAAAACAGGCCTTGAAGAGATGATTGCCAGGCTGGAAACGACACTCGTCAATTTCATCGCAGAATCCAGACAGAGATGGAACTCATTCGAAGAAAAGCTACAAAAGTACAGCCAGGCTCTCGAGGAATTACAGGGCCGAGTGAAGGGGGCGGAGCTAAAGGCCACGACCTCCGAGGCTGCAGCTCAAACAGCTGCAGAACAGGTGCGAGCTCTGGAGCAGAGAGTCCGGGCCTTTGAAATCTACATGGATGACCTGGATAATAGAAATCGGAGAAAGAATATCCGTCTTCTGGGCCTCCCTGAACAAGAAGAGAAGGGACAGTTAGCAGCATTTCTGGAGCGATGGCTGCCCCAGCTTTTAAACCTGGGGGCTGAAACTGACCGGGTAAGGGTGGAGTGGGCCTACCGGGTCGCAGTACGCGGATCTGGCCCAAACCAGCGCCCACGCCCGGTCCTGTTCCGGCTGCAGAGTTATAGGGAGAGGCAGATACTCCTGGACGCCTCCAGAAAGCTTGGAAAGGATCCTAAAGCTATGATTCATGAAGGATCCAAGATTATGTTATTTCAGGACTTCTCCCCGGCTTTGGCACGAAGGAGGAAGGCGTTTGATGAGGTGAAGAAATGTCTAAGGAACTTAAATATTCAATACACCTTACGCTACCCAGCGACGTTATGCTTTAACCACGAAGGATCCGAGTATAATTTTAGATCACCAGAAGAGGCTAAGGAACTTTTAGACTCGTTTAAATAAATCGTAAGAGACAATTTATGTTGGCTTGCCTCTTCCACACTCCGTGGGGAGAAATGGATACTTTACTCTACTTTACTTTTGCTTCTGGGAACAGGGTTGTCTTCCCTTGCTATTTTATGTTATTATACTTAACTGTAATTTGTTGGAGTTGTAATTTTATAGTTATGTGTGTTTGTACATGGCATTGATGCTATCAGATATACTCAGGTATGGGTGGGGAGGGGTGGGGGTGGGGCGCTCACTGTTAACTCTAGCTCGGTATTATATCTAAATCCTATTAAGGAGCGCCCGGGTCAAGGGTGGGACACTGTTTGGGAGAGGATATGGTGGACCTTTAGAAAGGAAGTAAGGCCCCCTGAGAATAAGGGGGAGGATCTCCATTCAAACATGTTTTATTTTTTTTGTTCTTATTGTTTGGAAATAGTTTCCTTTTTATTATACTGTTTTGAGTGTATTAGAGAACATTTTTTCTTGTTTGAAGGATGTAAGTGACTCAACTATACACTCTGGATAATTGTGGATTAGTAGTTAACTGAGTTTCATTGTTTTTCTTTCTTCTTTAGTATCATTCCTTTGAATTGTGATGATTATATATTTAAGATCTATTTTTATATTAATGTTTGTGCTTGAAAGTTCTGTTTATTTTTGTAAATCTGTCAAAATATTAAATTTCTAATAAAAATATCTTTTAAAAAAAAAGAATGTGAATCACTACCACCTTCTCAAATGAACAACAAATACAGGGCTTGTCGGCGTTGCTCCTATCACGTGAATGAATTGCTAAAATTCTACTTAAACATGATGGATTAATGTTGAATCATTTTAAGTGGTGATTTTGTGCAAAATCCACAGGTTTCTGTGCTGATGCAAAACATTTTCATCAAACACAAACATATGTTTCTTGATAAATTGGATTAAATTGCATGCTACAGAAACCGTTTGATTATTTTACAAGTCTTTTAAAATGGAACAACCTAGTAAGGCTAATATAAAAGCAAAATAACGTGGATGCTGAAATTCTGAAATGATAGAAAATAGTGGAAATACTCAGTATGTCAGACAGTTTATCAGAGAGGAACTGAGTTTATGTCTCCGGTTATTGAGCTCTCATCAAAATTGGAAAAAGTCAAAGATGGAGCAAATACCTCCTACCTTTTACCAATTTTGAGTGACTGAAGTGACTCCTATTGCAAAGTACATACGTACAAGCATTGGGCAAGGGCAACGATCAGGCATCTAACCACTGTAGACTAACCTGTAATATTTACAAATTAAGCTTATATGTAAGGTTGATAGCTTGATTACAGTGGAACTGTATCCGGTCATGAAATATCATCAGCTTCACATCAGGACTTGAGGAAAAAATACCAGAAGTGGAAATATAGAAGTACATTATATTTCAAAAGAGAGAACGATCTTCCAGTCGTTCAGTGATTAGTACTGCTGCTTCACAGCACCAGAAACCCGGGTTCAATTCCAGCCTTGGGCAACTGACTGTGTGGAGTTTGCACATTCTCCCCGTGACTGCGTGGGTTTCCTCTGGGTGCTCCGGTTTCCTCCCACAGTCCAAAGATGTGCAGCTTAGGTGAATTGGCCATGCTAAATTGCCCATAGTGTTCAGGGATATGTAGGTTAGGTGCATTAGTCAGAGGTAAATATAGAGTAGGGGAATGGACCTGTGTCACTGTGGACTTGTTGGGCCGAAGGGCCTGTTCCCACACTGTAGGGATTCTGATTCTGATCCATCAATCTTTCATCATTTGTTTTTAGCAACACATGCAAATTTGAAATGAAACTGGATATTTATGACGTTGCTACCTCCTATCTGTATCAGATGGAATCAGTTTGGTAAATGCCCTGTACTTATTCATCAAGATGATGTCATTAAACAATAAATACAGGATTATCTTCCACACAGAAGTACACTGCCTTGATCATATTATACATTCCTCTATCCCCTATAGTTTTTTGCATTCCTTTTGCATTTTAAATTTCCTAACCCCTTTTATTGATGATTTTGTGCTTAGATCTAACAACGTATGATACAGTGAAACACTTCTTACTACGACACACAAGTCTGAAAGACAACAGCTTATGCCATGGCTTATCAAGGTACCAATTTTTTTTCCTAAAAATCTCATTCAACTATGTTTATATATAAGTATTTCTTGCAAACAACTTGAGCTATGACTGCAGTACTGTAAATATTTCCTAAAAGTATTGTAGTGACTGGACATGTTTTATTTATGACTGCTCATGTCTGATTGATACCTGGAAAAAGAAAATACTATATCTTGTGAAAATCCTCAAGCCAAATCTCTTCAATTTGACATGTAATTTTTTTTCCATTCTACCAATTTTCCATTAACGTTTTACCATTTTATTAGGTGCAAGAAATTGTTTAATTCATGCTATTTCTTATTACATAAGACTCAAATGGAAAACATTTACAGAAGCAGGGTATTGAGAATGCTGGATATCTGAAATAACAATAGGAAGTACTGGAAACACTCAGCAGGTTAAATATTTGTGACAAGAGAAACTGAATTAACATTTATGGTCTACAACCTTTCATCAGAATTCTAAATCTAATTTTGGGTGCTCTATTGTTTCTTAAATCAAGTTATTTGACAGATCTCACAAATTGTTTTGATTGTTCCTTTCAAGGGCTTAATTTTTTTTTTTTTTTTAGATTAGACTTACAGTGTGGAAACAGGCCCTTCGGCCCAACAAGTCCACACCGACCCGCCGAAGCGCAACCCACCCTTACCCCTACATTTACCCCTTACCTAACACTACGGGCAATTTAGCTTGGCCAATTCGCCTGACCCGCACATCTTTGGACTGTGGGAGGAAACCGGAGCACCCGGAGGAAACCCACGCAGACACGGGGAGAACGTGCAAACTCCACACAGTCAGTCGCCTGAGTCGGGAATTGAACCCGGGTCTACAGGCGCTGTGAGGCAGCAGTGCTAACCACTGTGCCACCGTGCAGACTTTTTTTCTCTTTATGGTTCTGTACTGCAAAGAAATTCTAAAATTGTCATTTTTAAATTGCAGCCCATTTCATGTCAAATGATTATTAGATAACTTGTATGTTTAATTTGGCTCTGTATATTTTTCTAGTTCTGTATCTTGGTCATGCTCTCAGGTCTTTTTATTTTTCTAGAAAGACCTTTGTTGCCATTTCCATTGCTGTAGTGTTGTAGGGATGGGATGGATTTGGAATCCTTTCAACCAAGTCAAAGACTGTTTCTTCCCCTTATGGTGTTACTGTTTCTTTCACATTTCCTCTGTCCCCACTGAGCTCATTTGCTGCTGCAGCTACCAGTGTGTTTCCTGCTGGCTATGTTAATACAACTCTTTCGTTTGTCAGAGTTAGCAATGGCCAGATTTCCCTCTGACAGCAGTGTTGAGAAATATATTCATCTTTCCCAGTACAAAGACAGTCCTCTCAAATTTAAAATTGTTGTTCAGTTAAGTTGTCATCCTAATTCTAAAACTAACTTGTGATTTTCTTTTTGAGAAAGTTCACAAGGATTTATTGCATTAGCCACCATCAGAACAGTAATGAGAAAAATCTGAGCAATGAGCCCTTGAAAGAAAGAATCAAAAGAATTGACTTTAAAGTTTGTGAAAGATATTTAGTCAATGGAGAAGTGTTAAACTCTGACCAGTCATACTGCAAAATTTTCATTACAATACTTGCATTTGCTGAACAAGAAATTGGTCTTTGATTTTCTTACTTGATAGCAACCAGAATGTAAAAGGTGATGCAGAGTGTTAATAGTTTACAAATTAGGACCCTTTTGTTTTGCAAATCCCACTTGTAACACAAAGTCTTAAAATGTTCCTGATCTGGAATGAAATAATCTGAATAAACTCAACAGTGACTGTTTTTCAATAGTAAAAAACAGCTAAGTCTAAGGTTATATGTGTCCTGTATTGCTGCCATTTTGCAAGGAGTCTCTTCTGTAAGGATAATCAGAAATGAAGCTAGATAAATTAGCTTCCAATTCAGAGTAAATGCATTCGCTATGTAAAAGCTATCCATCAGCTCTGCTGAGAGAGGGTGACTGTTGTTCAGTGATTAGATGCAAGTTCAACTGCAAAGCAAAGTAACATGTGCAGCAGCTGTGTTCTTTATACAACACAGGAATCCAAGGTCATTTGTGCCACTGCCTACTTACAATGCTTTTGTTTCCCTCTTAATAATTAACACAACAAATCTGGATTCTTATCAAACCTTTTGTTTTCATGATCTGTGAAATTCAGGCTTTACAAACCTAACCTTCCATACCACGAGAGGGGTTTCAGCCAAACAAGTAGGAAATTAGCATATTTCATAAATCTCTTAGGTGAAATATAATATCCACTAATGATTTAAAAGCATATCATATCAATTATGAAAATAATGGACAAGTCAAATATTTGTTAAGATCTGGCTGTATAGGTCATAATTATTTAAAGAAGATAGTGTGTGAAGGAATAATGTGAAGGTAAGAAAATAAATGACAGGACTCCAATGTTAAATTGAGACACCAACAAAATCATTTTTTATGTGAACAACTTAAATTACAAGCAGTAATGAGTAAATAGTTACACTGAATAAATAAGATAATGATTCTAAACAATATGAATTTCCGTGTAAACCTCATCACAACAGAATTAATGCAGTATTATCATTTTTACTGTGGTTTCACACCAATAGGCTTTTAAACATATTCATACTCAGTAAAGCATTTCCTTTTCACTCTGGATCTGGCTGCATATACTACACCTCAAGTCTATGGTATAACCTTATCAATATGACCTCCTTGTCTGAGTACAGGCATAGCTGACATTAACACGTCACAGTCCACCAGGTGCACATAGACACTCCCTCGATGTCTAGCCTATAACTAAACTTTTACAGATCTGCGTGGCCCTGCCCAATTCTCCAGATCTCCCTTCTTCTCTCTCTAAACAGAGAAAACTGAATTCTTTGCATCCAGTTTGTTGTGCTTAAGCAATGTACTTATGTTTTAAAACCAAGCCCACAAGTTTTAGTTTGGAGCTCAGCTCAACTCTGGACAGTTTTCTCCATAACAACCTCAGGAATGTCTTGTTTTTAGAAGCCTCTAAGCCATGTCAAATCTTCAAACGTTGGTAAGTACACAGAGGCAGAATAAAGCATGTTAAAAGCAAAGAGCCTTTAATTCACCTTAAACTGAAATGAAAACTCTACATTTTAACCCTCAACTCAGCCCACAATAGACACCATTACAACACTCTCTCGGCGGAGCAGGTAACGGCTGTCTGGTGGTGTTTTTTATAAGTTGCGGGTATAGTCCAGTTTTTGTTTTTTAACGGCTAAAATTTAAAGTTTTTTTCAGCGCCTAGCGGACCCGGAAGCTGGTGTTGCGCTAGCTTACCTGGGAAGGTTTTTTCTTTCTTATATAAGCGCGCAGGCGAAGAACCCGAGGCACTACAGGGGTAGAGCCTCCCACCCACCCTCCTCCTCTAACCTAATAATAAGACCCGTTGTGGTAAGCAGGTAAGTGCTGCATTTTACTTGTTTGTTTCTTTAGATCTAGTTTTTTAAAGTTTACCTTTTAGAGGGATGGCAGCGAAGGCAGTGCAATGTTCCTCTTGCAACATGTATGAGATGAGGGAAGCCATTAGCGTCCCTGCTGATTACACTTGCAAGAAGTGCACCCATCTCCAGCTCCTCCAAGACCGTGTTAGGGAGTTGGATGAACTGCGGATCATTCGGGAGGCAGAGGTGGTCATAGATCAGAGCTTTAGGGAAGTAGTTACTCCGAAAGTTATAGAGAGATGGGTGACAGTGAGGGGGAGTGGGAGGAAGCAGCCAGTGCAGGGACCCCCTGCGGTCATTCCCCTCAAGAACAAGTATACCGTTTTAGATACTTGTGGGGGGGATGACTTACCAGGGGTAAGCAACGAGGTTCAGGCCTCTGGCACGGAGCCTGTCCCTGTTGCTCAGAAGGGAAGGGTGGAGAAAGGTAGAGCGATAGTTATTGGGGACTCAATAGTGAGGGGCACAGATAGGCGGTTTTGCGGGGGCGACAGAGACTCACGATTGGTATGTTGCCTCCCAGGTGCAAGGGTACGTGATGTCTCTGATCGTGTTTTCCGGCTCCTTAAGGGGGAGGGGGAGCAGCCCCAGATCGTGGTCCACGTTGGAACCAACGACATAGGTAGGAAGAGGGGTGAGGATATTAGGCAGGCTTTCAGGGAGCTAGGTTGGAAGCTCAGAGCTAGAACGAACAGAGTTGTCGTCTCTGGTTTGTTACCCGTGCCACGTGATAGAGAGTCGAGGAATAGGGAGAGAGAACAGTTAAATGCGTGGCTACAGGGATGGTGCAGGAGGGAGGGATTCCGGTTTCTGGACAACTGGGGTTCTTTCTGGGGAAGGTAGGACCTCTATAAACAGGATGGTCTACACCTGAACCTGAGGGGCACCAGTATCCTTGGGGGGAGGTTTGCTAGTGCTCTTTGGGAGGGTTTAAACTAACTCTGCAGGGGCATGGGAACCTGGACTAGCTTTAGGGACAGGACCTTGAGTGTAGGGAGGTTAGGAACAAGGCATCGATCTCGAGGGAGGGTGCCTGTAAACAGGAAGGTGGCTTGAAGCGTGTATACTTCAATGCCAGAAGTATAAGAAATAAGGTAGGTGAACTTGCAGCGTGGGTTGGTACCTGGGACTTCGATGTTGTGGCCATTACAGAGACGTGGGTAGAACAGGGACAGGAATGTCTGTTGCAGGTTCCAGGGTTTAAATGTTTTAGCAGTGTCAGAGATGGGGGTAAAAGAGGGGGAGGTGTGGCATTGCTTGTCAAGGATAGTATTACAGCGGTGGAAAGGACGATGGAGGAAGACTTGCCATGTGAGGTAGTTTGGGCTGAGGTTAGAAATAGGAAAGGTGAGGTCACCCTGTTAGGAGTTTTCTACAGGCCTCCTAATATTCCGAGAGAAGTAGAGGAAAGTATTGCGAGGATGATTCAGGAGAAGAGTGAAAGTAGCAGGGTGGTTGTTATGGGGGACTTTAACTTCCCAGATATTGATTGGGAAAGCTATAGCTCGAGTTCGTTAGATGGGTCGGTGTTTGTCCAATGTGTGCAGGAGGGTTTCCTGACACAATATGTAGACAGGCCAACAAGAGGTGAGGCTATACTGGATTTGGTTCTAGATAATGAACCAGGCCAGGTGTTAGACTTGGAGGTAGGTGAGCACTTCGGGGACAGTGACCACAACTCGGTGACTTTTACTCTAGTGATGGAGAGGGATAAGTGTTATAACTCTGCAGGGCAAGAGTTATAGCTGGGGGCAGGGAAATTGATGCGGTGAGGCATGACTTAGGATGCGTGGGTTGGAAAAATAGGCTTCAAGGGAAGAACACAAATGATATGTGGAGATTGTTCAAGGAACAGCTATTGGGTGTCCTTGATAAGTACGTACCAGTCAGGCAGGGAGTAAAGGGTCTTGTGAGGGAGCCGTGGTTTAATAAGGAATTGGAATCCCTTGTGAAAGGGAAGAGGGCGGCCTATGTAAAGATGAGGCGTGAAGGTTCAGTTGGGGCGATTGAGAGTTATAAGGTAGCCAGGAAGGATCTAAAGAGAGAACTAAGAGCAGTGAGAAGGGGACATGAAAAGTCCTTAGTTGGTAGGATTAGGGAAAACCCAAAGGCTTTCTATAGGTATGTCAGGAATAAAAGGATGACTAGGGTAGGTATCGGTCCAGTCAAGGATAGTAGTGGGAAGTTGTGCATGGAGGCGGAGGAGATTGGAGAGACACTAAATCAGTACTTTTCGTCAGTATTCACTCAGGAACAGGACACTGTTGCTGATGTGAATATTGAGTCACAAGTGATTAGAATGGATGGCCTTGAGGTATGTAGGGAAGAGGTCTGGGGAATACTGGAAAGGATGAAAATAGATAAGTCCCCTGGGCCTGATGGCATTTATCCTAGGATCCTCTGGGAAGCTAGGGAGGAGATAGCGGAGCCATTGGCCTTGATTTTTATGTCGTCGTTGTCTACGGGAGTAGTGCCAGAAGACTGGAGGATAGCGAATGTGGTCCCCTTGTTCAAGAAGGGGAGTAGGGATAGCCCAAGTAACTATAGGCCAGTGAGTCTCACTTCTGTTGTGGGCAAAGTCTTAGAGAGAATTGTAAGAGATAGGATTTATGAACATCTGGATAGGAATAATGTGATCAAGGATAGTCAGCATGGTTTTGTGAAGGGCAGGTCGTGCCTCACAAACCTTATTGAGTTCTTTGAGAAGGTGACCAAGGAAGTGGACGAGGGTAAAGCAATAGATGTGGTGTATATGGATTTTAGCAAGGCGTTCGATAAGGTACCCCATGGTAGGCTAATGCAAAAACTACGGAGGTATGGCATTGAGGGTGCATTAGAGGTTTGGATTAGGAATTGGCTGGCTGGAAGGAGACAAAGGGTAGTAGTTGATGGTATAGGTTCATCTTGGAGTGCAGTTACTAGCGGTGTTCCACAAGGATCTGTTTTGGGACCATTGCTGTTTGTCATTTTTATAAATGACCTAGAGGAGGGGCTTGAATGCTGGGTGAGCAAGTTTGCGGATGACACAAAAGTCTGTGGAGTTGTGGACAGAGAAGAAGGATGTGGCAGGTTACAGCGGGATATAGATAAGTTGCAGAGCTGGGCAGAAAGGTGGCAAATGGAGTTCAATGTAGCTAAGTGTGAAGTCATTCACTTTGGTGGGAGTAACAAGAAGATAGATTACTGGGCTAATGGTAGGCTACTTGGTAGTGTGGATGAGCAGAGGGATCTTGGTGTCCATGTACACAGATCTCTGAAAGTTGCCACCCAGATAAATAGTGCTGTGAAGAAGGCATATGGCGTACCTCTTTATTGGTAGAGGAATTGAGTTCCGGAGTCTTGAGGTCATGTTGCAGTTGTATAAGACTCTGGTGCGGCCTCATCTGGAGTATTGTGTGCAGTTTTGGTCGCCATACTATAGGAAGGACGTGGAGGCATTGGAACGAGTGCAGAGGAGGTTTACCAGGATGTTGCCTGGCATGGTAGGAAGATCGTATGAGGAAAGGCTGAGGCACTTGGGGCTGTTCTCATTGGAGAAAAGAAGGTTTGGGGAGATTTGATAGAGGTGTACAAGATGATTAGGGGTTCAGATAGGGTTGACAGTGAGAACCTTTTTCCGCTAATGGAGTCAGCTGTTACTAGGGGACACAGCTTTAAATTAAGGGGTGGTAGGTATAGGACAGATGTTAGGGATAGATTCTTTACTCAGCGGGTTGTGAGTTCATGGAATGCCCTGCCAGTAGCAGTGGTGGACTCTCCCTCTTTATGGTCATTTAAGCGGGCATTAGATAAGCATATGGAGGTTATTGGGCTAGTGTAGGTTAGGTAGGATTTGGTCGGCGCAACATCGAGGGCCGAAGGGCCTGTACTGCGTTGTATTTTTCTATGTTCTATGTTCTAAAAGGTAACTAGGCATATGTTGACCTGAAAGACTATTAAAAAATTGCCTTGCTGCCTCTCCTCTACCTTAATACATGCACATTGCCAGTAAACATCAGGATGGTTAAAAAAAATCAGCAGTGGAATACCATTGTACATGATATGTACTAACACACACACTGATTAGTTCAAGGTTCAGATACCCGTATTCTATTCCAGTAAGTTCCCGATCAAAACAGCAATGACACAGAGATGTGACAAGCTACTGCAGAAGCTGCTACAGTTGGAATGCACTGCGATCAGAAGCTATCCTTGAGCTAATTCAGAGTAGGTGTAGGCTGATACCAGGGAGTAAAATCACTCATTCTCACCCTTTGGCCACTGCAACTCATCACCAAGAGAAACCAAAACCAATTGGAACGCTTAAAGTATAATGCCATAACAATGAAAAATGGTACAATGCAATAATCATTTTTAGTTCAAGCTATACTGAAAATATGTTGTTTCTTACAAATTAACAGATTTGATATACCTTTTTAAAACTTTTGCTCAGCATTTGTTCAGGATTTGTTGCTGCCACCATGGGAACCCCTGCTGATGTCATTAAAACCAGAATCATGAATCAGACAAGAGATAAACAAGGAAGGCAAGTAAGATACATTTGTATTGGGGTAAGAGTGTCCTTCAATGCGTGTCTTACTAGAATTCCAATCCCAGTATGGTGTCCTGCACGCAGTGGGGATACCTGGTCTACAGGGAGTTGGGGGTGTGGTAGGAGATGTAAGGGTTTGGGGCAACTGTTGTTTGAATTGGGAAGAGGTGGCAAAGGCTTGAATCAGTTAACCAGGAAGGATCAGAGGATTAAAAACGTTTAGCTTAATTGAAGTAGAATCTTTTGAATTCTTTTCCATAAATGGATCGTTTTGGGCGATTGCAAGTAACTTGACATTCGGATTCCTGAATTTTCTGGGCAATTTCCACAGCTGTGTCAGGAATTCTACATGGTTCCAACATGCAACTCCAGTCAAGTATTTGAATGTGGCAATATCTGGACCAAGGTTTATTCAGAGTTGGCAAATTCTGAAAAAACAAGATCTTTATGTCCTGTTGAAGCATCTTCTTTAAAGTTGAACTTTTTGTCATCAACTCTGTAGCCATTTAATGTTCTGTTAAATAAAATCATTGTTTTTTTGCATTTACTTTCAATTGGTTTATGCCTCATTGCACATCACTATAAATCATAGAATCACACAATATAGAAGAGACCCTACAGACCATCAAGTCTGTACCGTCAAGAGGCAGTAAGGATCTAAAAAGCATTGTATAGAAAGCTTTAAAAAATTATTTTTATTTCATTGATTCCAAGAGTTCCATATTTGTTCATTTTTGCTACTAGGGGTTTATTATACACCTCCACAATGGATTGCCTGATGCAGACAGTAAAGAAAGAAGGATTGATGTCATTGTATAAAGGATTTCTGCCGACCTGGGCAAGGATGGTAAATGTTTCTGTATCATTTAAAAATATACCCTTCTACAGCTTTTGTGGTTTTTGCATTAACTAGATTTTAATTTCTGTTTCAGGCACCTTGGTCATTAACATTCTGGCTCACATTTGAACAAATCAGAAAAATCACAGGCCTCCATTCATTTTGACACCATTTCAGAGCAGATTCTGATTTAACTTCTGTGAAGTTCCCTTTGAGGACTGTATCATCGAGCACCATGCAGCTTTGGGTAGGCTCGGAATTAAAAATGCCCTATGGAAACCGGTTCATGGTAGTCATCCCAGCTCTCAGTATGGATGTTGCAGTCAGCATGAACATTTAACAGTTAACTTCACTTAAGTTCAGTATACTTTTGTGTCAGGAAGATTCAGCTGTGTATTACTATAAATGATTAAAATACTGAATTTTTGTATTAATTTGATGGCTGTGAAATTTATGAGGACATGTTCTAAACCTAGGGAGGGCTAGGCTGATAGGACAGACCCACCAGAGGTTGTGCCAATTTGGTCACTAGTCAGGAGGGATTTGTTCTGAGAGATCTCAATATTGACCCTGGACTCTTTGAAGTCTCATGGTATCAAACTAAATATAACCATGAAAATTTCCTGCATTTGGAAGAAACATTAGATGAGGGGAACAAAGGCACAGAATGTAAGCTTGGTGATGGACACTGAAGTCTTTTACCTAGAGTGGGTCAATAATACTAACTGAACTGGCTAAGTTCTTACTGCTTGCCTGGGCATGGTGCAAATGGTGAGGGAACGAACAAGAGTTATGGAACCTTATCTTGACCACCTTACCTATTGTGGATATACCTGTCCAGGACACCGTAGATAGGAATGGTCACTGCACAGTCATTGTGGAGACATCTTCTCACTGACGATGACTTCCAATGTGTTTTGTACCACGACCACTGTAGTAAAGGGGATAGATTCAGCTTCAAGCTGTTCATCCCTGAGGTACTGTAGGACATCAGCAATAACTGAACTGTATTCAACCACTATCTAATCTTATAGACCTCTACCATTACCACTAAGCCATGGGACCGAGTGCAGGAAGTCACTCCAGAAGCAATAGGTGCACCTAAAATGAGGTGTTTACTGGAGATGCTACAACAAAGGACTATTTCATTGCTAAACAGGAGGAAGTAACTTGTAACAAACAGAGCTTAATGATCCCTAACCAACAAATTAGATCAAAGCTTTGCATTCTTGCCACATGTATTAGTGAATGGTGGTGGACAATCAAATCAACTAATAAGAAGAGTAAGCTGCACAAACATCTCCATCCTCAATGAGCTCTAAACTGTCACCATTATAGTAAAAATGTATTATCAGTATTCAGCCTCGTTCTTCTGATTGCCATACCTGAGACCTATCATGCGCTCAACATGGCTTTTAAAATGTGCAAAAACTGACCTACAATGGCTGCTTTCATCACCTGACCTGGTCAAGCAAAGTTCATAAATCCATCAGTAAATGAGGATAAATCCAAACTGACATTTGGATCTATGTCTCCTTTTTGTAAGTTGCAGATGAAAGTCACCTGCAGATCGTCGAACTTGAAAAAAGACAGTGGAACAAGACTCCAGAATTCATACCGAATTGTATTTCAGCAGCTGCTTTTGAGCAGCACAATGGATTTGTAAGCAAGAACTGTACAATGGAATGCCCTGCCAGTAGCAGTGGTGAACTCTCCCTCTTTATGGTCATTTAAGTGGGCATTGGATAGGCATTTGGAAGTTATTGGGCTAGTGTAGGTTAGGTAGGATTCGGTCGGCGCAACATTGAGGGCCGAAGGGCCTGTACTGCGCTGTATCTTTCTATGTTCTATGTTCTAATACACATGCTCTCCCTTTCTGTCTGACTCTGCCTTTCTCAATCTAAATCAGTGCCCAGTATCACTTGGGAGAACCATCATTTACTGAGAACTCCAGATCTACGTACTTTATCATCGTAGCACAATGTCAATAATTGAACAACTGACCTCTGGTTTAAAATTTAGTACCATACCAACTCTTAAAAATGTTAAACTCCAAGCCTAAAACTTTAAACAGGCCTTTACCCTCGTGTCTGGATTTGACACCCCTCTCTCTTTATAAATGAATTATCTTTGTGCATGAATCTAATGTTGCATTCCTATTATTCTTTTTGGGGTCATAGATTGTAAAATTCATTTTTCACTTAAGAAAACCTTGTAATTTGGCTCCTTCATTTTATTTTCTGTTGTGTTCTAATTGAAATGAAGTATCTGCATTCTAAAAAGTGAAACAAAAAAATTTGTTGTGACTGAAAAAGAGGTGAGCTGATTTCCTGCTTCTCACCTCATTGTAATAAACACATAATCAGTAAACTTTGCCTGGCTAGGAAGGAGATACCACTTCCGAGTGAGTACAGAGGAACCTTGATTATCTGACATTTGATCAGCCAAATTTTGAGTTATCCAGACAAGATCGCAAGGTCCCAGTGCTTGGCTAAACTGTATTATCCGAACATTTGATTATCCAAACAAAATACTTCCCGCCCACATTATTTGGATAATTGAGGTTCCTCTGTATATGGTTTGGGATTTTTGAAGCAGTGTGGGAATTTGGTGCAGAGGGTATGAGATGCTTTTTGTTTGCTTTTTAATTCATAGTTTATCAGTTTTTTTTAAACAGGCTAGAGTCTAGGTTTTGAGGGCCCAACACAAAGCAAAGTGTGATGTTACAGGAAAACTATAAGTTCGTTGGTTGGTAATAGCTACTAATTTGACGATATATTTATAGGTTACTTTCTGATTGAGGTAAATGGGAGAAATATTACAAACTAAAAAATAGGACATTTAAAAAGAAGTGTTAACTAAGTAAATAAAATGGAGATGGAGGGTCAGGCAATGTGTTATGGGTACTAGTGGCCCTCATTGTAGTTCACAGTGAACACATCTGTCACAAGTGTTGGATGTTTGAGGATCCCTGAATCAGAGGTGATGATCTCGAATCTGAGCTTTAAACACTGTGACCCATCTGGAAGGGGGAGAATTACCTGGACACACACTACTTCAGAGTCAGTCACACCCCTTTAGGTTAACTACCTAGAATTGAGTCAGTGGTTAGAGTCAGGAGGATGTGACAATGAGCAAGTGGATTGAGGGATCCAGGACGTTTGTGATTCTTGCTGTCTTGTGGGTGCAAGTGGGATCTGTAGGGAAGTTGAGAAAACTGACCATAACACTATGGTAAAGGGAGCCATTCAAGAGGGGGGAGAAAAGAGAAATGAACACAAAAGGCAATGTGCAGCAGACATTTTCTGAAAACAAAACAAGGTAGTAGCACTGCATAAGTACTAATTGCATTTGGAATGATGTTACTATTTTTAAGTGAGTGTAACAAAAAGTTCCCTTGCAGCAAACTTCGGTGAATTGCACTGAAACTGAATATTTTTCAGTTGGCTAGATGATGGTGGCTCTAATGCTTAAGACCATTGAAAACAAAGTAGCTTGTTTGATTAGCATTCTTTCCACCACTGGCACTGCCAGCTTGGAGATGCCAAGTCTTCAACAATACCTTCCAATCTTGCAACCTTTACCATCCAGAAGTTAGTAGCAGTTACATGGGAGTAGACTTGCCAGTTCCCCCAAAACCCACATTATCCTTATTTGCAAGTATATCATTGTTCCTTCAATATCACCAGATTAATATCCTGAAGTTCCCAGTCCAACAGCAGCATGGATGTCTTAGTACTGCAAGTATCATGCAGTTCAAAAAGGCAGCTAGTCTGATTCAATTTGCTAAACAAGCTGTATAAATTACTGATCTTTTTTAAAGAAAGTCTTTAGCCACTATCGCTCTCTTTTTAATAACATTCAAATGTAAACTTGGTACAGTACTGTACATCCATATTAAATTATCATAATTCCAAATTCAGTGTTTACTTCTATTGTGAATAAACTTGGGTGTGACATTAAACCTATATGTTTAAAGGATACAATTTCCTCTTGATTAGCAGCTTTTGAAGATATAATCATGTATCTTACCAGCTATTAGTAGTTGGTAAAGCACACATCTTCCATGAACAGCTAAACATTTAGATCTTTTGGAGGGTAAAATGTCACCAATACTGTCCAATACAACATTGACTCCTTTTGAAGAGAATATAAAAGGTTAAGTCTTACATTTTATGGATTAAATGATCAGCTATTTTTCTTAACTTACTACATCATTCAAAGTATTCTAAATTGAGAACTGTTATCCTCCTTTTACCTTCCACCTCCAGTGGAGCCCTTTCAATGAAAGTGCAAATCCAACTGGAATTATTATGCTCAGGTTAGTGATTATTACAGAACAAGAGCAAGAATAAATATGTTGTAGGTAACTGCAGATCTGACTTTTTCTTTGGCAAAATAGATAAGATGTTAGATATTCATTCAAACAAAATTCCAACTTCAGTCTCTGTTTAGTCTGATTTATTTCATTCACTGTGGCAGTCAGTACTAGTTCTGGTGATTAATGTACACCGGTGGAGAGGATTCAGACAACACAACATCAGTAAAGACTGAAGCCAAAACTTCTGCAGAAATACCTGCTGTAAGCATTTGGGTTTTGAATATAGGTATGGCTCCTCAACAACACTGCCACAAAACTAGGCATTTGGACAAGATTATCCAGGTCTACCACTAGTTGCCATAACATTGACTTCAAAAGAGGATGATGAGGAGATATAATTAAATCAATCAGCCAATCTTCATAATTCACCACCAATTAAACAATAGAACTTTTTTTTCTGAGAAATCTAGTTCAATGCAGTGACTGTCCCAATTTCTACCCAAATGCAGATTCCCCAGGGCCCCTGCAGTTACAATGGGAATCACTTCTGTCAGCTAAATACCTGGGCGAAAGTGAGGACTATAGATGTTGGAGATCAGAGTCAAGATTAGGGTGGTGCTGGAAAAGCACGGCAAGTCAGGCATCCGAGGACCAGGAAAAATCAACGGTTACTGAAGGGCTCCTGCCCGAAACATCAATTTTTTTTTTCCCTGCTCCTCGGATGCTGACTGACCTGCTGTGCTTTTCCAGCACCACTTTAATCTTGACTCTGCTGAATACCTGCTATACGTACACCACTTGCTCCAGCGTGGATCAGCACTAGCTCACCTCTATACACTTTTAGCTAAGAAAATGGGCCAGGTGCTGGCAGGTGGGACTAAATTGGGTTGGGATATCTGGTGGGTTGGACCAAAGGGTCTGTTTCCATGCTGTACATCTCTATGACTCTAAAACAATCCAGACATTTAACTAAACCTGAAGCCAAGTTAATGATATTCAATATTGTTTTAAAAAGGCTTTTTTACTAGCAATGTATTTTATTTCTCTAAATGTAATTGTAATAACGATTGATGAGGAAAGAAATCTATACTGTAGATAATTAATGAAAAAGCTAGCACTGGGATTTGTAGCAGCTGAGAAAAAATTATACTGTAGGATACTCCTTGCATCATGTCAGTTCTAGAATAATTGTTTGGGATTAATTGATATTATTAGTCAACAACTCCATTATCATATGTATTTATAATAGAAGGCCACCTCGATGGATCTTGACTTTTTGTGGTCTGGCAGTCCCTATGTAAACATAGTAGTAGGTTGTATACATAGGAATGGAGTATAAATTTATAGAGATTTTGTTTTTGTTGCATTAGACTTTTCAGGTCAGTTTGTCATCCTTAAGACTGACCAAGCAAGTACAAAAAGATTCCAAGTATTACAATATAGAGTTTAAGAAAAGAGCTTTTTCTCTGGAAAATATGTAATCTAAATCTGGAATACCTTGCAAAGTATTAGTCACCTTATTTAAGGAAGGATGAAGGTGCTTTGGATACAGTTCAGAGAATGTTTATTAGATTGATATTTAAAGTGAGGATTGTTTAATGAGGCAAAGTTGGAGAGGCTTAGACTTGTATCTGCTGGAATTTAGAAGAATAAAAGGTGACTTGATTGAACCATATGTTCAATGTGAAATGCATGTTTCTCTTGCGATTGAATCAAGAGCTAGGAGTCACTATTTAAAACAGATATGTTAATTTTTTTCCCTCAGAGAATCATTAGTCTTTGGAATTCTCTTCCTGAAAAGCTGTTGGAAGCAGAATCCTTGAATATATTTAAGGATGGGGGAGACAGATTCTTGTTAAGCAGAGGGATGAGAAGTTACCAAAGATAGGCAGGAATTGGATTTGAGGTTACAATCAGATCAGGCCATGATGTTATGGGATAATGGAACGATTTGGGCCTACTTCTGTTTGTATCTTGTATGTTCACAAGTAAGAAAAGTCCTGACATTATTAAGGAATTGCCAAATTGATTTTAAAAATAGTTTATTCTAGTGAAGAGCTTATGCTTTCAATCAAATAAGCAGCAATCTTGCAATTTTGAAGCAAACAAAATAAATTCACATCCAGCATGGGAAATTATGGAAATGAATTCAAAAAGTAAGATCCACAACAAGAAAGTTATCACCTTGATTGATTGGGTTTTTTTTAACAGCAGTTCACTCAAGACCTTGAAAAAAGCAAGCCTAATTGCCCTATCTCACTTGACCCATACATGATCTCAGCACAATACCTTGGGACTAACTATTCGTTCTTCTCTTTGGTATTTACCAGCAAGTCACTCACTTCTACCAACAGTTTAATAAAATCTTGATAGCTTAATTTTGGAAGCACAAAGAGAAGGCACTGTACAACAACCAAGAAGAAAACCTATAATACAATTGATCAATGATGCATTAGATATAAATGCCAAGTCAATCTCACAACCATTGTTACTTTGTTGTACTGTAATTTAAGCCAAGTGCAAAACAACAATTTAATGCGTAATTTTCCTGGTGGGCAATGAACATCAAAGAATGAATCAGAGTTGGCTGTATTATACAGCTATATTTCACAAGTTAACTTTTTCAGAGATCTTTTTGAGAAAGTAAAAGCTTCATTCTTTATGGAGCTCTTTTTCATTGAAGTGGGGGATTGAAGTGATGATAATCACTATTTCAAAAGTGAAACAACGTCAATAGTTAGTTCTTCATCAATGTCATAATAAAGCAGATCAAATATACTAACAGTCATGGAAAATCTCACCTAAATATTGTCACACCTTGACTCAACTCATTTGAGTATCCCATGCAGAGCTTAGAAATGTTTGGAAATCAGTCAAAAATTGCTCCTCAACCTGCAATCACAGATACCCTCCCTTGTGTCTTTGCTGCCAGAGAATAAAGGGTATGGAGTACTGAGCATCATCCTATTAAAACTTATATCAAAGGGAGTAGAGTGGGTACCTATGTGGGCGTGAAAGCTGAGCTAACTGAAAGCAACTCAGATAGAGTCATAGAGATATACAGCATGGAAACAGACCCTTCGGTCCAACCCGTCCATGCCAACCAGATATCCCAACCCAATCTAGTCCCACCTACCAGCACCCGGCCCATATCCCTCCAAACCCTTCCAATTCATATACCCATCCAAATGCCTCTTAAATGTTGCAATTGTACCAGCCTCCACCACATCCTCTGGCAGCTCATTCCATACACATACTACTTTGTGCATGAAAAAGTTGCCTTTTAGGTCTCTTTTATATCTTTCCCCTCTCACCACAAACCTATGCCTGCTAGTTCTGGACTCCCTGACCTCAGGGAAAAGACTGCCTATTTATCCTATCCATGCCCCTCATGATTTTGTAAACCTCTATAAGGTCACCCCTTAGCCTCCGACGCTCCAGGGAAAACAGCCCCAGCCTGTTCAGCCCCTCCCTATAGCTCAGATCCTCCAACCCTGGCAATATCCTTGTAAATCTTTTCTGAACCCTTTCAAATTTCACAACATCTTTCCGATAGGAAGGAGACCAGAATTGTACGCAGTATTCCAACAGTGGCCTCACCAATGTCCTGTATAGCCGCAACTTGACCTCCCAACACCTGTACTCAATACTCTGACCAATAAAGGAAAGCATACCAAATGCCTTCTTCACTATACTATCTACCTGCGATTCCACTTTCAAGGAGCTATGAATCTATACTCCAAGGTCTCTTTGTTCATCAACATTCCCGAGGACCTTACCATTAAGTGTATAAGTCCTGCTAAGATTTACTTTCCCAAAATGCAGCACCTCACATTTATCTGAATTAAACTCCATCTGCCACTTCTCAGCCCATTGACCCATCTGGTCCAAATCCTGTTGTAATCTAAGGTAATCCTCTTCGCTGTCCACTACACCTCCAATTTTGGTGTCATCTGCAAACTTACTAACTGTATCTCTTATGCTCGCATCCAAATCATTTATGTAAATGACAAAAAGTAGTGGGCCCAACACCGATCCTTGTGGTACTCCACTGGTCACAGGCCTGCAGCCTGAAAAACAACCCTCTACCACCACCCTCTGTCTTCTACCTTTGAGTCAGTTCTGTATCCAAATGGCTAGTTCTCCCTGTATTCCGTGAGATTGAACCTTGCTAATCAGTCTCCCAAAGGGAACCTTGTCGAATGCCTTACTAAAGTCCATATAGATCACATCTACTACTCTGCCGTCATCAATCTTCTTTGTTACTTCTTCAAAAAACGCAATCAAGTTTGTGAGACATGATTTCCCGTACACAAAGCCATTTTGACTATCCTGAATGAGTCCTTGCCTTTCCAAATACATGTACATTCTGTCCCTCAAGATTCTCTCCAATAACTTGCCCACCACTAAGGTCAAGCTCACCGGTCTATAGTTCCCTGGCTTGTCTTTACCGCCCTTCTTAAACAGTGGCACCACGTTTGCAAACCTCCAGTCTCCCGGCACCTCACCTGTGACTATCGATGATACAAATATCTCATCAAGAGGCCCAGCAATCACTTCTCTAGCTTCCCACAGAGTTCTCGGGTACACTTGATCAGGTCCAGGGGATTTATCCACCTTTAACCGTTTCAAGGCATCCAGCACTTCCTCCTCTGTAATCTGGACATTTTGCAAGATGTCACCATCTATTTCCCTACAGTCTATATCTTCCATATCCTTTTCCACAGTAAATACTGATGCAAAATATTCATTTAGTATCTCCCCCATTATCTGTGGCTCCACACAAAAACCGCCTTTCTGATCTTTGAGGGGCCCAAATTCTCTCCCTCGTTACACTTTTGTCCTTAATATATTTGTAAAAACCCTTTGGATTCTCCTTAATTATATTTGCCAAAGCTATCTCATGTCCCCGTTTTGCCCTTCTGATTTCCCTCTTAAGTATACTCCTACTCTCTTTATACTCTTCTAAGGATTCACTCGATCTATCCTGTCTATATCTGACATTTGCTTCCTCCCTTTTCTTAGCCAAACCCTCAATTTCTTTAGTCATCCAGCATTCCCTATACCTACCAGCCTTCCCTTTCACCCTGACAGAAATATACTTTCTCTGGATTCTTGTTAACTCATTTCTGCAGGCTTCCCATTTTCCAGCCGTTCCTTTACCTGCCAACATCTGCCTCCAATCAGCTTTTGAAAGTTCTTGCCTAATACCGTCAAAATTGGCCTTTCTCCAATTTAGAACTTCAACTTTTTGATCTGGTCCATCCTTTTCCATCACTATTTTAAAATGAATAGAATTATGATTGCTGGCCCCAAAGTGCTCCCCCACTGACATCTCAGTCACCTGCCCTGCCTTAATTCCCAAGAGTAGATCAAGTTTTGCCCCTTCTCTTATAGGTACATCCACATACTGAATCAGAAAATTGTCTTGTACACACTTAACAAATTCCTCTCCATCTAAACCTTTAACACTATGGCAGTGCCAATCGATGTTTGGAAAGTTAAAATCCCCTACCATAACTACCCTATTATTCTTATAGATAGCTGAGATCTCCTTACAAGTCTGTTTCTCAATTTCCCTCTGACTATTGGGGTGTCTATAATACAATCCCAATTTCTCAGTTCCACCCAAATAACTTCCCTGGATGTATTCTCCCTCAGCACAGTTGTAATGCTATCCATTATCAAAAATGCCACTCCCCTTCCTCTCTTGCCTCCCTTTCTATCCTTTCTGTAGCATTTGTATCCTGAAACATTAAGCTGCCTGTCCTGCCCATCCCTGAGCCATGTTTCCGTAATTGCTATGATATCCCAGTCCCATGTTCCTAACCATGCCCTGAGTTCATCTGCCATCTCTGTTAGGCCCCTTGCATTGAAATAAATGCAGTTTAATTTATTAGTCCTACCTTGTCCCTGCCTGGCCTGACTGTTTGACTCACTTCTGTTCTCAGCTGTACCTGTCTCAGATCGATCTCTTCCCTCACTATCTTCCTGGGTCCCACTCCCCCCCCCACCTTACTAATTTAAATACTCCTGAGCAGTTCTAACAATATTCCCTGCCAGTATATGAGTCCCCTTCCAATTTAGGTGCAATCCATCCTTCTTGTACAGCTCACTTATACCCCAAAGAGATTCCAAAAATGTGAATCCTTCTCCCATACACCAGCTCCTCAGCCATGCATTCATCTGCTCTATCCTCTTATTCCTGCCCTCACTAGCTCGTAGCACTGGGAGTAATCCAGATATTACTACCCTTGAGGACCTCCTTTTTAAATTTTTACCTAACTCTGTAATCTCCCTTCAGAGTCTCAACCTTTTCCCTTCCAATGTCATTGGTTCCAATGTGGACAATGACCTCCTGCTGGCCCCTCTCCCCCGTGAGAACATTCTGCACCCTCTCTGAGACATCCTTGATCCTGGCACCAGGGAAACAACACACCATTCTGCTTTTTTGCTGCTGGCCACAGAAATGTCTGTCTGTACCTCGAACTAGAGAATTCCCTAACACAATTGAGCTCTTGGAACCAGACGTACCCCTCATTGCATTAGAGCCAGTCCCAATACCAGAAACTTGGCTGTTCGTGCTACGTTCCCCTGAGAATCCATCATCCCCCTACATTTTCCAAAACAGCATACTTGTTTGAAATGGGTATATCCACAAAAGACTCCTGCCCTAGGTGCCGACCTCTCTCACCTTCCCTGGAGTTAACCCATCTGTGTGACTGTATCTGAGACGTTTCCCCCCCCCGTCCTATAACTGCCATCCATCACATACTGTTGCTGTTACAAATTCCTCATCACTTGTATCTGTCTCTCCAACCGAGCCACTCGATCTCTCTCTCTCTTTTTCCAAAGTTCTAAACAATGCAACAGCATATAAAATGGTAATCCTGGAATTCGAGGAAATCACCTCCAGCACCTAAAATATCTCAAAAAAAGGAGCAGCTCTTACAGCCAGAAATTTTTCCCGTCCTCCATCTTAGATTACCCAGAATCCTGTCCAAGCAGTAGCAGACATTTAAAAGGATATTTGAGAATACTCTGAGTGAGTACATTTCTAGTATAAAAGAAAATTCCAAAATTCCTGTCTCTGTTTAATTTAAAGAATTTAAGTAAAGCATCAAACTTAATGAAAAAGCATATAATTGTGCAAAGTTGAGTGGCAGATCAGATGACTGGTCCAAATACAAAGAACAGTTCATTATGACTGAAAGTTTAATCAGGAAGAAGACATTAGAGCTTGAGAAGTTAGCTATAAATGTAAAAACAGATGGCAAGAGTTTCTATCTAAATAGTAAAAAAGTAACTAAAATGAGTGTTGGTGCTCTAGAGAGTAAAATTGGGAGTTAATAGTAGTAAGGAAATGTTTTGTTCCCCACAGATACTGTTAGACCTGATGAGTGTATCCAACACTTTTCTATTTTTATTGACATGAAAATAATTTATTTTAAAAATATACAGTTTGTTTTATGAATAATTTCAAATTTTGTTCTTTGAAAATCTAGACAGCCCAACTTCTCTGAACCAAAGCGCTTGTGATGTAATTTTGTATTTTGTGTGATGTTGCAGTTTAAATAGGTTGAATTTCAGGTTAATGACCTTTCCTCAAAAACTGGGAGATGTTAGGGATGTAATAGTTTTTGAGCAAGGTTGGTGGGACAAGGACAAAAGATAGGTCTGTGATAGGGTGAAAACATAAGAGATTGATTGACATAACAGTTACTTTTCCATGGCTAAATGGAAAGATGATGAGACAAGAAAAAAAAGAAACAAAAGTGAGCAGATGTACTATTGACAAAAACAAACAGGGCAAAATCAAAATAAGATCAAAAAGAAAATAGAAGGGATGCAAGACATGTGAAACCTTTGAACTCAAAATTGCATCTAGAAAGCTGCGAAGTGTATTAGGCCAAGAGTAGAAATGTGAGTACAAGAGCAAAGTACAGAATTAAAATGAGACACCACTGGAAACTCATGTTCATGCTTATGGACTGAACGGAGATGTGTTCACCCAATCTGTGTTGGTCTCCCTACTGTAGTGAAGACCACATTGTGACCAGTGATTACAGTAGACTAGAATGGAAGAAGTACATAGAAATCACAGCTTCACCTGGAAGGAGTGTTTAGGACCTAAGACTGTGAGGAGGTAAAGAGGCAGATGTTAAACTTCAAGACTGGAGTTTAAATTAATGTAGCTCAACAATCATGTGTTGGGCAGATATGAATTTCTCACTTTATATGGTATTACCTTCATTGGAACATACACACAAAAGAATGTTAGCAGCGTGTTTGTTTATGGATAGTATCACAGTCAAACTTAATTTATGATCCATAATGGCAAACATTTGAGCAGATCACTGAATATTAATTGTGGTGGTAACTGAAGGGGAAATGGACATATGGGATTCATGGGACACTTGATGTAGAGTATAGATGATTGAAAGTTTGCCTGTGAGAAACGAAAAGTTAACAGAACAATCAAGAGGTAGATGAAGGCTTGGGGTGTGGGCAAGACAGTCAGTCATATGGTAATATGAGTAAGAGAAGAGCAAATCAGAGAAGGGAGTAAGATAAAAATATGATGTGATTAAAGAAACACTCTTCAAATAAACATTTATAACTGCATAAATTGATAGCTCAAACATTGTAGAACCCCAAAAATAATTTGGAAGAATTTGTATGCTTGTATCTAATAAATATAGCTCACTTTGAACATTTAATTTGACTCTCAAGATATTCTGGGCGCTGGGGCAACTCTCAGCCTTTATGATAAGGCTGGTTAATTTTAACTCCATCCCCACAGAAACACAAGGTTATTGGGGTTGGTCTGGAAGGTGAGAGGACTGGGAGCATGGAAGAGAAGACGCTGGAAAGAAGCCTTTTTTTTTCTGTTACTGTGGCATATTGTCACTGGTGGAAATTAAGCATCAAATTTGACCATCTGATGACTAACTGAGCCATTTAGTGACTGAATTGATGGTTATATCTAAGCACCTAAGTATTTTGCCCACTTCAGGAAGACCGGCAGTCCCATGGGGAGACCACCAGGGAAATCCTTGTGGCACCAAAATGGGTTCCTGAGGAGCGGGTAGCAGTTTTGTTTGTGAGTTCCTTCAGACCTGAAATGGTCTTGTGTTGATTAAGATATCCACCTTTCTGTTCTAACTCAGTGAATTTTGCTGAATAAACAATGTGAAATTGATTACATTACAGTGACTATTTACATGTTATACAGTCCCTGCTTTACAAACAGCCAACTTACGAATGCTTATACTTGCAAGTGAGATCCCATATGAAAATTAATTTTAATTATTTGACATGCAAATGTCCACTCATACTTACAAACAGCCTTTTTATATTGTACTATATTGTGTTTTGACCTGTATATAAATCAATTTACAAATGTACTCAGGAACTGAACCTATTTGTAACCTGGGGACTGTTTGTACATTAAGATGATCTACATTACTGTAGAGATCGGTAGGAGCAGACCAGCCCTAGATCTGTTTCCTAAAAGCTCCTACTTTACACTGATCATGTCACTGTGATAACAGCACAGTGGTTGAAGCTTTCTGCACTTAATCAAGTATTAACCATTTCAGATCTATATATAATAGGGAGCATCCTTTATAGGTGCTTTTTGGCCCATGAAGGGGCTCCCTGAAGACAGTGGCTATCCCACAGCAATGCCATTGACCTTGCACTGTGATGTGATACTCATTATCCTCTACCTCACCTAAGTAACCCCCTCCCCTAAACTTAATGTGTTACCACTGACACATCCTAATCCAAGGAGACACACCTTTGGCAGTAGCTAACTACTGCTAGTCGTGATCCTACCAGAGATTCTGAGATGTATCCTCCCTGAATAGCTGGCAGCTCAAGGACATGAACTACTGTTCTCAACTGGACAGCAGCCCTATTGGAGGCATGTTAATTTGCTATTGCTAACAATATCTTTCCCCACCATCTCACCAAACACCCAAGCTCTAGTCAACATTCGTCTACCAGCCTGCTGCCCACATCAACCCCAAAGTAGTAACTTTACAGGTTAAGCTGAAAAATGCCACTCAGAAGCTAATCTCAACACCTTTAAGTTAGTTTCAGTGACCTCAGCATGACTCAGCTTACTGAAAGGATTTGTGTTATTTTCTATTTGGTAAGAAGGAAATCTATCCTTCAGCCAAGTATACCTTCATGTAATTGTGGGGCTTCAATGCTGAAAAGAAAAATACCACCAATCATTATATTATTGTTTGCTCAATTGCACTTGATAAGTTTTTCATAAGGAAATCATTAATAACCAAAAAAAAAATTGCCTTGCAAGTTAGCTGTTGTCACCAATGAAGGTTAATAATTGGCATCAGTTCCCAGGGAAGTGAAAATAAGGTTTTGAATTTTTATCCTGGGATTCAGTGCTAGAAAGACTGCTTACTTTAGTGTCAGAAGAAGGCAAGATAAGATTTTTTGATTTAATTTCAGATTTCCAGGATCCATAGTAACTTGCTTTTATCCCCAAAATATGTTGTAATAGCTAAATCCTTACTTTTAGCATTTTATTACAAGAAAGTATGGAACGAAATAAATACTATTTAATCATTTAAACCTGCTCCTTGGAATGAGCTTTTACCATCCTCCATTAATACAAAATCAATGGTAATTTTACCCCATCAGCAACAGAAATAATTACCACCTTTGAGCCTAATTATGTGTGACAGAACCAGCTTTAGCACAAATGTAGTACGTAAGCATGATTTGAATGCCTGACATTTCTGTCACCTCTTTTGAGTTGGCATGAAATGATGAAAAACAATATACTCAACAAAGGAAATAAAGCGTAATTTGATTTCTGTTAAGTTTGTTTTATTGCTAAGAAGCAATTTACCTATCCAATGCCAGTAATAAAACACTGAGTTGACAGTGAATTAAACGCAATGTATAGTGAGTGGTGTGTTCCTATTGCATCACATTGAAACAAAAAATATTAACACATTGAGTGTAGGCAATTTTTTATTTTACTAAATATCTTTATAAATCCAACTTTGTTATGAAACTGAAAATAAGCAATTTTCAGATGTAATATTATTCTTAATGTAGTCAGTTTCAGAGACATCCAAATGACTGATGCTGCAGGATCTCCTGTGCATTAGTACTCAAAGGGTTAAATAAAGTCACAAGATTAACTTACCAAAGAATTGGAGCTTTTTCAGTTTAGAGACGCAATCATGTTCTGTGCACATTGAAAGCAGTTTGGAAGCAAAACAAATTGGCTGGGATAAAAATAATTATTTAGAGAAGCAAATTATCACATTGCAGAAGAATTAGCTGAAGGTAAAAGAAAATCTATTTTGTATAACGTAACTTCTAAAAGGTAAGAATATATCTAAAGTAAAATTTATTCTACTGGTTCCATGGCACTCTGGATTGTATTCTGTTCCTCATTTGGTGAACTCACATTTGCAGTGTCTGTAAGTTCAGCTTGAGGAGCCTTTCAGTTTGTTTTGGCCACTCCTGAAAATCTGTAGACAGTAACTGTGTAAGAGATGACTCTGATGCCTAAAAGTAGATGACGGTTTCTTTAAACATTGGATGATTTAGAACACAAATTCATTGAACTCTAAGAACAAGGATTTTGATTAAATTATGACAGAAACCTGGAGTTAAAGAATGAATAATACTAACGCTTGATAAGGTTTAATTCTGTAACCTAATCTTTCTGTTCTAATTAGAATTTATTTTACAACTGTGTTGAACTACAGCTCCTTTTAAACAAACTTAGAAATTCATCTTGAAAATCTCTTTAAAACTTATTTATTTGCCCACTATATAATCTTCGTAATTCCTGATCAGTTTCAATTGTGCCTCAGTGTCCAAACCCCAAGTTCGTAGTGCCTCAGGTAGTTTGGATGTTAAAACTGCTTCACATGTACAGGAAATTAAAGTAAGCCACTGCTAAACTGTTGACAATCCTCTGTACTGCAAATGTGTTGCTGGTCAAAGCACAGCAGGTTAGGCAGCATCTCAGGAATAGAGAATTCGACGTTTCGAGCATAAGCCCTTCATCAGGAATAAGAGAGAGAGAGCCAAGCCGGCTGAGATAAAAGGTAGGGAGGAGGGACTAGGGGGAGGGGCGATGGAGGTGGGATAGGTGGAAGGAGGTCAAGGTGAGGGTGATAGGCCGGAGTGGGGTGGGGGCGGAGAGGTCAGGAAGAGGATTGCAGGTTAGGAGGGCGGTGCTGAGTTGAGGGAACCGACTGAGACAAGGTGGGGGGAGGGGAAATGAGGAAGCTGGAGAAATCTGAATTCATACCTTGTGGTTGGAGGGTTCCCAGGCGGAAGATACATCGCCCCTCCCCCTAGTCCCTCCTCCCTACCTTTTATCTCAGCCGGCTTGGCTCTCTCTCTCTTATTCCTGATGAAGGGCTTATGCTCGAAACGTCGAATTCTCTATTCCTGAGATGCTGCCTAACCTGCTGTGCTTTGACCAGCAACACATTTGCAGCTGTGATCTCCAGCATCTGCAGACCTCATTTTTTACTCGACAATCCTCTGTATTCAAGCAATACAGGAACATTCCAACAGGGCCATCAACATATAGAATTTGAAATTCTTAATGTTTGGACTTTAGAGCATAAATGTCTGAAATGTAGAAACAGGAGATTTGGTCATTTTTAATGTATCTGCATGTGTCTGGTATTGTAGCTAAACTTGCATTGAGTGTTTTATTTTGTACAAGCTAAAAAAATATTATCAATGAAGATTTGTTATTTCAACTAGATGACCATTGGCGATTCAAGTCCAAGAGGCTGGGAATGAAGTTTCAGAGAGTGAAGCCAGCACATAGTAATTCTCTCTGTCTTCCCTGGTCTCATGCCATGAATCTGTGAAAGCGATGGGAGGAAAAACAAAATAATATATTGGCATTCTAGCCAAAGGAATATGGTGGGCTATGTCAAAAGATAAACATGTAGTTAAACCTATAATACAAGATTGATTATTAATAGAAAAACTAAAAGACAATTTGATAACCTATTTGAACATGAATTTATCATATTTTATTCATTGTATATTGTTAGTATTTAATTAATCGGATCTGGGGATAAATGTAAAACTAACTGAAGGGACATAATAGTGTTAAAAGGATCTTCAATTTTTTCATTGAATTAAATCCTGAGAAGGGTATGTTCAATCAAAGATCCTCTCCTCTACAGCGTGGGGTCACGACTCCATAGCAGCCAGACTAGGCTGTAGAGCTCACAACTAGACAAATGTATTGTGAAACGGGCATTTCTCAACCAGAGTTGCCTGGCGAGACTGTTTAAGAGGACTGGCCACAGTCAGTCTTTGGGCCCATCCATAAAATCTATGGCAAAAGGGTGAGAGGGTGCAGGGAAGCCACTGCCTTTGGAAGGAAAATTGGACATGTATTTTTTGGGACTAGGGCTGCACCCTGCAGGTGTAGGCTCACATAGATGGGTTGAATGGGAAAGTGGGGACGTGTGAAGTCAGTGGGGCTCACAGGGAGGACAATCAGTAAGTAGATCTGGATGTTTGATACCTTTCCGACACGTGGGGGATGGAAACCAGGGCCCAAAGAGCTGCTAGTTGCCGTCATGCGAGAAATTAAAACCATGCCATGGAAAAGAAAATGGCTACAATCTCAACCAGAGTGGGCAGGATAAGTATCTCAATCTGTGAGGGATGGGTGCGCTAGACCCACTGATGTGAGGCTCTTTTAAAGGGCAAAAATATTAGACACAGACCCTTGAACTGTACAGTAGGCAAAACTATGTGGTCCCTAATCACTTGGCTGCCTGTGTGCTGAAAACCTCCTTGCTCAGCTAAATGGAAAGAAGATTGGCAAAGAGTCATTCTCATAGAGATGTACAGCATGGAAACAGACCCTTTGGTTCACCTCATCCATGCCAACCAGATGTACTAAATTAATCTGGTCCCATTTGCCAGGAAATACTAGGAGGGTTTATGGTTGTGGGATGCAATTTTGTTTTGACTGCATGTGTTGCTAGTGTTGTTGGTGCCAGTATCTAAGATTGTTACCACGCAGCTGCAGAGTGCTCAAATAGTCATTGTATATGAGTAATTTTGGACTTTTCTAAGATAACTGTAAGTTATTTTCTTATTTCATATGGATAATTAGGTGGATGCAAAATACTGTGCTTTATTATGTTAATACTTGAAGATTTATAAAAGTACTTTAAAATATCAAAGGCACTAATTGCATTTCCCTAATTGCCCTTGAGAAGGTTGTGGTGATCCTGATTCACAACAATACTTGCATATTGGAAAATATTGGAGTAAAGATTAAACTTCAAAATTTGCTGAGAATTTGTCAAATAGTGAGGAACAAACTACAACATGACATAAATCATGGGTAGGAGAATTGACAGACAAAAGCTAGATGGAATTTAGCATATGAATGAGTGAGCTGGTGGACTTTGAAAGAAGACAAAAGGTCAGCCAATATATATCCAATGGAACAGTTTCAGAGATGAACCTGGAGTTTTGTATGCACACATCTTTGAAGGCGTCAGCAAAGCAACAGGAAACTTAGGCTCCAGAAATAGACACATTAAGTACAGAAGCAGGGAAGTGAACTACTGCTGGAATATTGTGTCCAGTTCTGGACCCCGACTTTCACAAGAATATGGGGTCCTTGAGAAGGTGAAGAGAAAATATATCATAGTTCCTGGGATGAGAAAATTTGGCTACACAAATAAGTTGGAGAAACTAGGTTATTCTTCTTGAAGAAAGAGGTTGAAGGGTTATTTGGAACAGGTGCACATGACAGACTGGGGGATAAGATAGACATTTTTCCCCCACTACCATATAGAAAAATGACCACAGGACAATGACTGAAAAGTTTGCACAATAGATACAGGAGGGATATGCTGAATAAAAAGGGTGGTAATGACTAGACACTTGAGGAAAATAACTTGCAGACCCAGGGATGGATCAGCAGATGACAATTTCCTGGATTGCTCTAGAGACAGCCAACATAGACTTAATGAGGCAACTGGCCTGCTTCTTTCTTGTAATGACTCTATAGACTGAATTTTCTGTTTGTGAATAGATATTAGGACTTGGAATTGATTCCATGTCCTGAACCTGTCTCCTGAGGGTAAGTCACTCTTTGGGATTTTTGTTTAGAGAGTGCTTCCTTCATGACCCTGAGACAGATTTTCTGACCAATTAATGGAATGGACCAGCTCTAGATGTTGAAAGGAAAATTAAAGATCTTCCAGACTGAGATAAATAGCAGATTGCAAGTAAAGGAAAACAACAGAGAGGATGCTTCAACATGGAGCCTCCTTACTGAAAAGAATGATAGTAAAACTTGTGAATGATGCACACTGGTCCAGCTTATCTTTATATACCAAAACTGCGCTCCAGTGCAATCAGTACATTCATTTTCAATTATGGATTAATTAACGGTTTTTCCCTCTGTGTTCTCACCATGGTATTGTGGGATGGAATGGGATGGGGCTGTAAGAAAGGTGGCCATTCGGTCCCTGTAACCCTGTAGGTGACAGTTTGCCTAGACAAGAAGCAGGGAATACCTCTCAATCTGCTTGGACTAGACAGCAGACACCTCTGATTTCCAATGGGTGCCTGCCTCAAGGCAGTTAAGTAGCACCCAGTTGCATTGGAAAGCTGGAGATCATCTAGAAAATTCCAGTTGGCCTCCATTGACAGTGCTTCAGTCATCTCTTAATATAATTGGTCAGTCATCACACAGGGTTTCGATGTTCTGCTGGGTCCAAAACTGCTTCTGCTTTGGTTATGGTGGAATCACATAGAATACAAATGTTATTATCAATGTTTCCTTTATTATGAATAAGATGAATAATGACTAAACGATTTACTTTTGTTATGTTGATTGAGAGAAAGATATTGGCCAAGACAGTGAGAAAACATTCTGTTCTTCCTCAAAATAGAATCAGAATCTCAACCTTGGGTTTTTAATGCACTCAGGCCCTGGAAGAGGACTTGAACCTGGGACCTTTTGAATCAGAGGCAAGAATACTACCAACTGAGCCCTAACTGACTTACTACTGTGAATGAGAAAAAAACATGTTGACTGATGCTGGCATTTTCAGACCCCATTGCCTACATTCTGAACCTTGGCAGGGTCTCAAAAACCTGCCCTATGACATACCAAATCTCATGTCCAAAATACTGTTCACAGGTAGCCTGATAGAGAACAGATACATGTAGAAGCATGAATGGATCATCATAGCTGTATTTTAAATAAAAGCTGAAAGAACTGCAGATGCTGTAAATCAGAAATCAAAACAGAAATTGCTAGAAAAAGTCAGTAGGTCTGGCAGCATCTGTAGACAGACATCAGAGTTAATGTTTTGGGTCAATTGACCCTCAGAAGCTTGAAATGTTAATTCTGACTTCTATTCACAGATGCTGCCAGGCCTTTGGTGCTTTTCCAGCAATTTCTGTTTTTATAGCTATGTTTTATTTGACCAATATTTGTCACTCACCAATTTATGCTTCTCAATTCTCTGTCAGGCATGAGGAATGTTATGATTTGTTAATGGAACCACCAAAAACTTTGAAAGTAACAGGTTCCCTTTCTTAAGCAAACTATTGACTTCAAACTCATTTTCTTTCTTTAATTGTTTCACAGTTACTTGTAAACTTCAAATATAAAAAAAAATCAGTTGAAAGTGTTAAACTACCAATAGTTGTACACTCTTATGTAAATAAAACTACATAAACACTACATAATTTCTGCCTTAATAACTATACTACTACTTTAAATCAAATATTTCAGCAGGTGTATTGGGAAGCCACCATCTAATAGTACAACTATGAGCAAGTTGGTAAAGGACTCCACAATGCTGACAGTGGATGCACATATGAAAAACAAAAAAGAAAATGTGCTTTTACACACTAGGCTTGACCACCTATACCGTGGCCACCGCATTGTCCTTTCAACATTACAGCAACAAAGTACAAATGTAACAGAGGAACTTGAGACTCTGTTGAACCAAAAAGCAATACTCCAAAAATGTAAATTAGACGATTTAATTATGCAACTAAAGACTTTCAAAAAAGGAGACACAACTGAAATTACTTCAAATGGGGATGCAACAAGGGGAGTGAATTGTTTACTTTTTGGAAGGGCTAAAACAACTCCTTCAACAATGCTGAGCAATTTACAATCTGGACAGCGACGTGAGAGTTTGCTGGATTCTTGGGCTGGTTTAGATGGGAGAACCAGTCCAAATTTTTCCCTTCAAGATGAATTAGGTGGAAGGTTTTCCACAAGTCAGTACATGAAGAAAATGCCTCACATGTCTGCTTCAATTCATACTGTTTCTTCAAGGCCTCCTGGTTTAAGGAGATCCAAGTCAATTGTATCTTTGGGAGGAAATACTGGAGATGGTGGCAATGGCCAATGTTTGACACACAAAGAACTACGTCGTATGGCCAGCATGGAAAACATTTGTCAAAAGGAACTGGAGAGACAGAAGCTTGACCGTTTACAGGAACGAGAGCAATTCAAGAAGTTCCTGGATGAGAAGATGCAAGAGAAAGTGAATGACTTTATAAAGACATTGGATAAAAATTTGAAATAACTTACCTATAAATATGTTATATTTGTAGACCATGTTTTGGATACACAAATCAACAAATCTCATCTGGGAACCCAATCTGATGAATTTTCTGTTTTAGATGCTCTCAGCTGTGTTGTATTTTCCAAAGTTTACTGTCATTTTGTTTTGTTGCCTCAATTTTACGCAGAGAAATTCCTCACCTCTATTTACTAAATTTTAGATAAGAATAGATGAAAATGCTTGGCCTATTATAACATATCTCGCACTATTGATACTGCATAGTTGAAATGTGATTTGAAAACTGGTGACTGTTACAATTACAGAAATTGCAGCTGTTTTGAATCATTATCTGGTATGCCTGTCAGAGGAACATCATAAAGACCTCAATCTCATGTTAACTGAGGTTCTTGGCACACCTTTTGTTTTTCATTACTTAATCATAAATTTCTATGTATGGAATAGTTAAACAAACCCAGAGTAATCAACTTGCTTTGCCAGCTAGAATAGAATTTTGTACAGATCACAGTTTCCCAAATTATTTTCCAGTGTGCTTCATTCTAACAATTGAAAATGAAAATGATCCCAGGTATCAGAAAAGCAATAGCATAACATTCAGTCCTTAATTATTGAGGTTCACATATCATACAATATTGTATAATAGGAAATGAAAATCTGTGTTTTTAAAGTATTTTGTAAAATGAGTTAATATTTACTTATATAGGTTTCAGCCAAGCTCTCCACATTTTCCATTGATGGAAGGCTCAGTTAAGTTCCTCTACCTTTCACACCCACAACAAACTGTTCCATCTTTACTACCATCCTCCATACAGTAATCAGTTTCTCTTCAGTCCTCTCCCATACACATACATTAAGATCGGCTCCTCTTATACCACCATATACATGTACTCCACCAATGACCCCTTCCCCTGCCCTCAGTTGTCAGTCCCTGTGAAGCGGACTTGCCATTACAAAATGGCTCTACAGCATGACCCTTCACTTCCTAGAGATCATTTACATACTTTGTGTCCTGAACAGCAGTAAATTATTATCATTCTAACATGCCTTTACTACCTAAGCACATTCTAAAAAAAATTGTGAAGCTATTTGGATATTTCTCAGATATATGCCAAAATAGTACATTATTGCAAGCTGTTCTCATACTCGTCTTTCATAATTTTTCTTTTTTTGCACAATGTTTCTGAATGCTTCAAGCAATGTCAAATTTCCATTCTGTTCTGAATAATATTTGCTCTTCTGTTTCTTCATAAATATTTTTGTCTTCTAATGCCAAAAAAATTCAAAAACCAGCAAAGTCATATAGACTTTTTATATATATATATAGTTTAAGAAATAGAAAATAACATTGTGTATATCTAGCTTATATAGACTTCATGTCTTCAGAATGTTCCCAAAGCACTTTACAGCTGTTTTTGTTTACAAATAGTGTCAGACAACCTTTATGTTCACACAAACAGGTAGGGGGAACTTCATTTCTTTTGTCTTATCCAAAATATGACATCTCTGACGATATATTGCAATGAGGTGTCAACTTTAAAAGCCACTAAATTAAGTAGCCTCTCCCTTTTAAAAATTTCACGAATCATTCTTCTGCCCATTGCCAATGAGTGATAGTTGCACCAAGCATTATTATTATAGGCAATAATATGTGTGGAACTTCATGAAAAATGTATGCAGCCCAGATAAAACAGGGATTTGGCATTAAAGACTCTGAGCTAATTCTTCCTATATTTATCTCCTGAAAATGTATGAAATATTTTGAATTTCGATTTTTTTTCAAAATATATTCAGTTTCAAGTTAAGACAATAATTTGTGGCTGTAATGTCTTAAAATTCAAAAAAGACATAAGCATTAAAGTCAGTGACTATTGAACTCAATCAAAACAATGAAAACAATTCTATGTGAAGGAAGAGATCCACAAAAAAAAATTTAAGAAAGGTTGAACATGCTACGGTTTTTCTTCTTTCAATAAAGGAACACTTAGAGGTCACCTGATAAAGTTCTTTAATACGATGAATTGGTTTGACAGAATAGACGTAGAGAAGATATTTCTTTCCACTTGATAGAATCAAAATCTAGAAGCAATAGATATTAGATAGTTTTCAAAGAAATCTAACAGCAAAAGTGAAAATTGTCTCTACTTAGAAAGTAATTAAATTGTGGAACTTCCTACCATAGAAAACAATGGATTTTAATAGTTTTGACACTGTTAAAATAAAAAGTATAAGAATGAAAAGTAAACAGATAAAATGCTAAAAAGCTCAGATGAGGTATATACAATGAGACAAAATTCATATTTAGAGTGGAGCGAGTGTGGTGGCATAAAAGTAATATCCCTGGACTAGTAATCAAAGCCCAGATTAATGTTCAAAGGGCATAAGGTTGAATTCCACCATGGTAGCTGGTGAACAAAGAACAGTACAACACAGAAAAGGCTCTTCGGTCCTTGATGCTATGCTGAGTTTTTATCCTACTCTAAGATCAGACTAACCTACATGCCATTTGTGAAATTTGAATTAAATAAAAAGCTAACTCAATGGCAACCATGTAACCACTGTTGCTTGTCGTAAACACCCGACTGGTTCACTAGTGAATGTTAATGAAGGAAATCTGCCATCCTTGCTTGGGTCAACTTACATGTGACTTCAGATTGGTGGTCCAGCCAGCCCGTGAATGAATTTAAACAAATACACATTAGTGGACTTGTTTGAATGCAGTATATGCTGTGCAATTCTATACAATAACAACACAGACAACAATGTGATTTTCTGACAAAAATGCAATAATTTAATTACACAGAAATGAGAAGACATAGAGGATTGAGAATTTTCAGTTTGTGAATGGTGTGCGAAAGCTATTTTACACTAGTTTGAATTGTACTTTTATCAGCAAATTCCCTCTATAGATTTCTACAATGATTTACAAGGCTTGCTAGCTATCTTGTAATAAAACATTCACTGCACATATGCAATAGAAGTAAGTGGAGTAGAGTCTGGAAGTAGACTTGATTTACCAATTGGTCTTTGCCACATTCTGTATTTTTTCTGTTTGTTTGTAGCACAAATAAACCAAAAAGCCAGTCTTTGATCCTTTCATTTACCCTTTGACCTAAAGTAATCACCTAAAATAAGGAAATAGATTTTTCTTAGATAATTTATTTTTTCATAACAGTATTTTTTCATAGCGTAATGTAATCATGCTATACTCATGTACAAGGCACTTAATTTACTCATACCAGCACAGAATGCTGGAGAAACTTAGCAGGTCTGGCAACATCAGTGGAGAGAAATAAATTTAACATTTTAAGTCTAGTTTGACTGTTCTTCAGAATTTATTTATTTCCATATGCTTGTGTAGGTTGCACTGCACAGTCTAAAATATTTGTGAACTGGTAAAGTATAATGTTTTCTGTGATGTAATTACCACAGAAAACTGAAATCTTTTTACAAATATGCTGCCTAGATTTTGTTTTGAATTTAAATATTTAACAAAACATTGAAAAAATCCTTTTTAATACTTATTTATTGAAATAGCAATATGTCTTCAGAAAAATTGACACTAATCCTTGACTGTATCATTTCCCATTCTTTCTAGTCTGGGTAGCACCCATCTAACATCAAACCAACTTTGTATCTATTCTGTTAAATTTATTATTCTCTTATGAGCTGAGTGATGAAGCCATCTTCAAGAGCAGGAATGGAGATAAGGAGAAGGCCTGTCAATCTCAAGACATTGATCTCAACTCTGGCAATAATCACTAGGACAGAAGGAAAATGGGAGAGAAATGCCACTTTTCTTCCAATTATGATCAATTAAACTAACTAAAAAGTGGTTAGAAGCTAGTGAAAGCCAGGGTGGAATACTTAAAGGCGAACACAGGTTTCAGAAGCTGTAAACTCACTTTATGATCTGCTGAGAAGAAACAGCTACAAAGTAAGAAACAGATAAGGCTGCCCTATTATGTCAACCATTGAGCAGGCCATCAGCTTCCGAAGGTGTGGTACTGGGGCCCAGACTAATTATGGGGTACTGTCCAAAGCCCTGCAACATCCTCAGTCATTGCACTGAGTCTGCTGTGCTCTCCTTTACATGGCCTTCCAGAGAGAGATATGGATCTTCAAGACAATGAGATAGTGTGAGGAATGGAGATGGAGCAGATCTGACAGATATTATGTAGCAGCAAAATTGCAATTTAAAAGTTGAAGATGGCAGAGTTTGACAGAAGAAAATCAAAAGGGCATGTGTAAAAAGTCAAGAAAGCTTTCAATTTCCCCACTAAACCATCACATTGACTACAAAAAGCAGAAAAAGCCCAACAAGCAGTTCAGAGATAAAGCATTGCAACTTGTCAGAATTTAAAGCTTTAGACAAAGTGAAATAGAATGGAATTGTCATAATACAGAATCAAAACCTGTAATGGACAAAAATAATTATGTTGCTATACCGGAGAGTTTAATAGCTTGTATAACAAGGACAAGGGAACAACATTTCTACAGTGCAGAAATGTCAAATTCTATAAGCTGAGAAATAAAACACTATGATTCACTCCAACACAAAAAGCTGAAAAGTAAGAAGATTAACATTGATATCAGCAAGATGAAAGCTTAAAAAAAGCAGATTGCCAACAGCATTGAGATACTGCAGAATTAAAACAACTTTAAAGAAAAAAAATATAATTGAATTAATGAGGTAATGGCAGCAGAAGTAATATTACAGAATGAAACAGAACACAGGAGTGGACATCTTGAAAAAAAACTATTTTTGCAATTCAGAATTGCTTCAAAATTAAATACTAAACCAGAAACTGAACAAATGCGCATACTACCATTTTCAATAGCACACACAGCTGATAGTGTTATAAATCACCAAACTATGAAAAAAGACACATATACTCTTTAAAAATACTCTTCAAACTTTGATGATAAATTTAATCTGATTACAAAACATCCCAAAAGGGCAAAATAGAACATAAGAGTTCTCCATTCAGGAAATACCTGGATAATTTCATTAATTGTCCCTACAAATTAGTGGAAAATTATGACAATGGAGCTATGAAATCTGAATTCATAACAGATAACAACAAATACTAACAGTTAATGTCAGTGCTATGAACAAAAAAGCCTCACAGTTATTAATGCCTTTTTGTAGTTGCTTTCATTAAACCATTCTAATTTAGAGCAATCAGTCTTTGAATGCCGTCAGGTTCTAGTAGATGCATTGGTTGAAATCTTCCAAAATTTCATGAAGGTCCCAAAGCTTGGAAAACTGCAAATGAAATACCACCATGGAAGAATAGAGGAACACAGAAAGCAGGAAACTATAGGTAAGTTAGTGTATTATCTATTTTTGGGAAAATGCTGCAGTCCTTTTTGAAGATGCAGAAGTAGGGCACTTAGAAAATCAAATTACAACCAGGCATTGTTAAAATAAATTTTTTGAAAGGAAAATTGTTTCATAGCTCAGGATCAATATTTAAATAAATGGTATAATTTGCTTTAAATGGTAGACACAACAAATGCTTGTACAACAGGCTTTAAAGCACCCGCATCACTCCCTACAAATTTGTGGCATCAGTAGCTGCAAAATTTCACAAAATGCAGTTGATTGTTCATGCAGAGCAGGTCAGGAGCATTATCTGACAACATCTTTTGTTTCTTTCACAATCTGAGTTTCATAGAAACAATTATCATCAACAAGACACATTGCAAAGAGCTTTCTCTCCCTTGGGTCATAGCAGTTCTGATAGTGTATCCCTGGTTGGAGGGTTTGACCTAAATGGAGAGGCTGAATAGTCTGGGGCTGTTTTCCCTGGAGTTTAGGAGGCTGAGGGGGGACCTTATAGAGGAGCATGGTTAGGATAAATAGACAAGATGTTTTCCTTGGGTTGTGGGAGTCCAGAATTAGAAGGCGTAGGTTTAGGGTAAGAGGGGAAAAATTTAAAAGGGACCTAAGGGACAAGTTTTCATGCAAAAGGTGGTGAGTGTATGGAATGAGCTACCAGTGGAAGTGGTGGAGGCTGGTACAATTACAACATATAAAAACATTTGTATGGTTATATAAATAGAAAGGATTTAGAGGGATATGGGCCAAGTGCTGGTGAATGGGACTAGATTAGTTTAGGATATCTGGTCGAGATGGACCGAAGGGTCTGTTTCTGTGCTGGACCTCTATTTGACTCTATGACTCAGTTCTTCTGCATTTCCAAGCTACTCAAGCATATTTCTGGTTTTAGATTTCTTTTTGAATGGCTTAAAATTACATCCAAATGTTCTTGTCTACTTTTCTGTAAAATTAAAAAATCTGATTTCTTTCTGAGAGAGAACTGTTTCTCTTCCTCATAAGAATTTGGTGTGCTTTATCATTGTGTCTAACTAATTTCTCTGCAACTGATGAGAACTGTTAAAAGCCCTTTTAATACATTTTCAAAATGATGATGAACTTCAGAAATATTTAAAAGAAATTACAGATTTTCATTGCTGGAATAAGGTTCAAAGTCATCACACAGACAGCAGACAAAATGTTAAACATTACCAAAGATGTGTTGGGGTCCTATCTATTTCTTATAAACCAAAATTGCATCGTATAGCCGTTTACATGGGAGTACTGGCATTCTAAATGTGGCCATCTTCATAAATTGTAGCGAGTGGATATTGGGTGAGATACCAAAGCTAAATCAAATTTGGAATGTTGATATTACTCTTACAGTGTTCACAGTGAGAAATGGGAAGACGGGCAAACTTTGTTTTCCAATACTCACCAAGTTTTTCCGCAGCTTCAACACACACGCTTGGATACATTCCCTCCCTGTAAGTGGCACAGATAATATATGATCCTGTCTTTACTAACACCAGGCCAATATTATCCTGTTGAAATAAACGAACTACCAGTTATTAAACAGTTTAATTCATAACACAACATCAGTTTTGACACAGTGGTGCAGAAACAATTGCTGATTCATAAATAAGCCTTCACAAAAGGTTATAAAATTTATATAATAAATGTTCATGCCCTACACATGTTTGAATTAGCATTTTAAGATTTTACCCTGCTAATCCTTTTAAATAGTCCTGTTTAAATTTCTGCCTGTTAAGTGATGCAATTGAGCAAGACCTGCATTTGCAATAGCACAAATTGTTACTCATGGATCATCCCTACTATGTTACGAACTTTCAATCAAAACTTTCAAAAACTGGACACAAATAAGCTATTAAGGTGGCATATTCTGTTAAAACCTTAGGCATTTGAATCACAAATGTATCAAGAACTTGTGATATTGGGACAGGCATTAAATAAAATAAAGAATAGATGCTGGAAATCTGAAAGAAAAGCAGAATATGCAGCAGAAACTCAACAGGTGTGATAGTGGCTGTGGAGAGAAAGCAGAATTAACGTTTAAGTCCAGTGACCCTTCTTCAGAACTCAGTGAGATCCAGCTTGTGGTGTTACTTTAAATTCAGAGTGTGAATGAGAATAAATAACTTTATGTTAACCTCACTGAAGTTATTTATGTTGAACTCACGCTCCAAGGGTTAGAAATTATCTTTCTATCAAAACATACTGATCATGGCAGCAAAAGAGCACATACATTCTATCAGTAACAAGGATGAGAAGAATTCACTGAAAAGTCCTGGTGTTTGCTAACCTAAGAAGTACAACATTCCCTGTTTTAAAATATATCATTATTCAAGGTCTCTCTGTCAGCTTTGAGGGAATAAGCAAAAGTTTTGAACTCAACACTTTGAATTCAATGTAGCTTCATTATTTTGATCATGTTAAACAAGAATCATAGCCGAATCTTACTTTTTTTGGCTTGAGTCCAAGTTGTGTTCAAGATTTTTGAAGGAATTTCCACTGCAAGGCCTACTGAGTTTCTAGCCGTATCTGATAAAACTCATCTCAGTAACACCATACCCTGCCCCTATGGCATTAGTCATGTCTGATCTAAGCCCCATACTATCATGTGCCATTCCAAAAACAACTTACCACTTGGCGATATCTCGGAATCCAATGGCATTTCTTGAATACGTGTCATCAACCCTATGTGATGATTACTATCCCCCTTGATTTGACCAAAGACTGCTAACCATCAAGACAATCTTCCTGTCTTTGTGTTTGCACTAAATGGAAAGGCAAGGCAAGGCAGAAGACATATAAACCTGGTGTCTCTGGCTAAGAAGTCAAAGCGCAAAAGAGGAAGGCAAGGCAGCAATGCATCTGAGTAGCCTCAAAATGATTGAGCACGCTGAAAGCGAGTGAAGAGCCTGGAGATGCGCCCTTGTTCCTTTCACGAACTGGGTGCATATATCTAAGCGGACAGTGTATTTTAAACTGCATTACAGTGATAGTTGCGAGTGCAGCCCAAGGTCCGGCACTGAAGTGCAGAAGTGTCTTGCAAATGGATTGGATATGCCATGAGAGTTCACACAACTACCATATTTCGGATACCAATATCTGTGGATGTAGGGTGTGTATGTATGACTGTGCCCATGGAGGCTGCCCTGAGATGTTGCTGACAGGTATCCAATATGGAATTCCTTTGGAGCAAGCAACATGCTGAATTCAGCAGGTACTAGCTCTGATTTTCATGTCATGTTTTCTCAAAATCTAGCTTGTTTGACAAGTTTGATTTATTAATGAGGTGATTTTGGCCAGCAACAAGGCATTTCACAAATAATAATCCCCTCGATTGACAACTAGCTGCTGCCTCGTGAGAAACTCACCATCTACTCAGAGAAGGCATAAAAGATGCAGCAAGATTTTCTCAATGTCAAGATTGGCCTTGCTGGACTTTTCGTGCCATTCTTTCAGAAATCTTGCCATGACCTATGTTACTCAGACCCTATATGATTCTGGGAGAAAGTGAGGACTGCATATGCTGGAGATCAGAGCTGAAAATGTGTTGCTGGAAAAGCGCAGCAGGTCAGGCAGCATCCAAAGAGCAGGAGAATCGACGTTTTGGGCATGAAGAAGGGCTCATGCCCGAAACGTCAATTCTCCTGCTCTTTGGATGCTGCCTGACCTGCTGCGCTTTTCCAGCAACACATTTTCAGCCCTATATGATTCTACCCAATGTCTTTGAATTAGACAGGTTTGTGAATGCCTTATGATGTACTAATCAGATCTATGGCATAAAGATTTCTATATTTCATGGAGACATCATGCTTTACCCTGTGTCTATTATTGCAATAATTCACTCTAGAGAATGTAACACATTTTGTCCAGCTGAAATCTGTATCTACAAGGATTTGTTCAGAATGGAATTAAACCTCTGGGGTTAAAGAAGTAGGGGATGAGCAGTCTATTATTAATAGATATGACAAGCCACTAGATGACTCTCACCCTTAGCCAATGTAAAGAATTAATTTGGAATTTTTCCTCATAAGGAATCAGAAACTGTCAAAAATACAGATAACTGTTGAAAACTCCTTGGCACAGTTCCATAATTACTACTGGGAGATACAGTTCAACATTACTTTAGAGACTGAATAAGAAAGACTTTGCTTGTGCTGTCAGCAATTTAGCAAACCTATGTCTTTCATGATAAGCAGTCTTCAAGCTTTCTTCACTGCTTTTTGTGAAGTTAGGCAGAAATTTAAAAAGGAGGTCCTCAAGGGTAGTAATATCTGGATTACTCCCAGTGTTACGAGCTAGTGAGGGCAGGAATGGGAGGATAGAGCAGATGAATGCATGGCTGAGGAGCTGGTGTATGGGAGAAGGATTTACATTTAAGGATCATTGGAATGTTTTTTGGGGTAGAAGTGAGCTGTACAAGAAGGACAGATTGCATCTAAATTGGAAAGGGACAAATATACTGGCAGGGAAATTTGCTAGAACTGCTAGGGAGGATTTAAACTAGTAAGGTGGGGGGGGGTGGTAGGGGGGTGGGTTGGAGGTTGGACCCAGGGAGATAGTGAGGAAAGAGATCAATCTGAGACTGGTAAAATTCAGAACAGAAATGAGTCAAACAGTCAGGCTAGGCAGGGACAAGGTAGGACTAATAAAGTAAACTACATTTATTTCAATGCAAGGGGCCTAACAGGGAAGGCAGATGAACTCAGGGCGTGGTTAGGAACATGGGACTGGGATATCATAGCAATTACGGAAACATGGCTCAGGGATGGGCAGGACTGGCAGCTTAATGTTCCAGGATACAAATGCTACAGGAAGGATAGAAACGGAGGCAAGAGAGGAGGGGGAATGGCATTTTTGATAATGGATAGCATTACAGTTGTGCTGAGGGAGAATATTCCTGGAAATATATTTAGGTGGAACTGAGAAATAAGAAAGGGATGATCACCTTATTGGGCTTGTATTATAGACCCCCTAATAGACAGAGGGAAATTGAGAAACAAACTTGTAAGGAGATCTCAGCTTTCTTTAAAAATAATAGGGTAGTTATGATAGGGGATTTTAACTTTCCAAACATTGACTGGGACTGCCATAATGTTAAAGGTTCAGATGGAGAGGAATTTCTTAAGTGCGTTCAAGACAATTTTCTGATTCAATATGTGGATGTACCTACTACAGAAGTGCAAAACTTGACCTACTCTTGGGATATAAGACAGGGCAGGTGACTGAGGTGGCAGTGGGGGAGCACTTTGGGGCCAGTGACCATAATTCTGTTCGTTTTAAAATAGTGATGGAAAAGGATAGACCAGATCTAAAAGATGAAGTTCTAAATTGGAGAAAGGCCAATTTTGATGGTATTAGGCAAGAACTTTCAAAAGCTGATTGGAGGCAGATATTCGCAGGTAAAGGGACGGCTGGAAAATGGGAAGCCTTCAGAAATGAGATAACAAGACTCCAGAGAAAGTATATTCCTGGCAGGGTGAAAGGAAAGGCTGGTAGGTATAGAGAATGCTGGATGACTAAAGAAATTGAGGGTTTGGTTAAGAAAAAAAAGGAAGCATATGTCAGGTATAGACAGGATAGATCGAGTGAATCCTTAGAAGAGTGTAAAGGAAGTAGGAGAATACTTAAGAGGGAAATCAGGAGGGCAAAAAGGGGACATGCGATAGCTTTGGCAAATAGAATTAAGGAAAAACCAAAGGGTTTTTACAAATATATTAAGGACAAAAGGGTAAATAGGGAGAGAATAGGGCCCCTCAAAGATCAGTAAGGCGGCCTTTGGGTGGAGCCACAGATAATGGGGGAGATACTAAATGAATATTTTGCATCAGTATTTACTGTGGAAAAGGATATGGAAAACATAGACTGGAGGGAAATAGATGGTGACATCTTGCAAAATGTCCAGATTACAGAGGAGGAAGTGCTGGATGTCTTGAAATGGGTAAAGGTGGATAAATCCCCAGGATATGATCAGGTGTATCCGAGAACTCTGTGGGAAGCCAGAGAAGTGATTGCTGGGCCTCTTGCTGAGATATTTGTATCATTGACAGTCACAGGTGAGGTGCCGGAAGACTAGAGGTTGGCAAACGTGGTGCCACTGTTTAAGAAGGGCAGTAAAGACAAGCTAGAGAACTATTGACCAGTGAGCCTGACCTTGGTGGTGGGCAAGTTGTTGGAGGGAATCCTGAGGGACAGGATGTACATGTATTTGGAAGGGTAAGGACTCGTTAGGGATAGTCAACATGGCTTTGTGTGTGGGAAATCCTGTCTCACAAACTTGATTGAGTTTCTTGAAGAAGTAACAAGGAGGATTGATGAGGGCAGAGCAGTAGATGTGATCTATTTGGACTTCAGTAAGGCGTTTAACAAGGTTCCCCACGGGAGACTGATTAGCAAGTTTAGATCTCACGGAATACAGGGAGAACTAGCCATTTGGATACAGAACTGGGTCAAAGGTAGAAGACAGAGGGTGGTGGTGGAGGGTTGTTTTTCAGACTGGAGGCCTGTGACCAGTGGAGTGCCACAAGGATCGGTGCTGGGTCCTCTACTTTTTGTCATTTACATAAATGATTTGGATGCGAGCACAAGACGTACAGTTAGTAAGTTTGCAGATGGCACCAAAATTGGAGGTGTAGTGGACAGCAAAGAGGATTACCTCAGATTACAACAGGATCTGGACCAGATGGGTCAATGGCCTGAGAAGTGGCAGATGGAGTTTAATTCAGATAAATGAGAGGTGCTGCATTTTGGGAAAGCAAATCCTAGCAGGACTTATACACTATATGGTAAGGTCCTAGGGAATGTTGATGAACAAAGAGTCCTTGGAGTATAGGTTCATATCTCCTTGAAAGTGGAGTCGCAGGTAGATAAGATAATGAAAAAGGCGTTTGGTATGCTTTCCTTTATTGGTCAGAGTACTGAGTACAGGAGTTGGAAGATCATGTTGCGGCTGTACAGGACATTGGTGAGGCCACTTTTGGAATACTGCATCCAATTGTGATCTCCTTTCTATCAGAAAAATGTTGTGAAACTTGAAAGGGTTCAGAAAAGATTCACAAGGATGTTGCCAGGGTTGGAGGATTTGAGCTATAGGGAGAGGCTGAACAGGCTGGGGCTGTTTTCCCTGGAGCGTCGGAGGCTGAGGGGTGACATTATAGAGGTTTACAAAATCATGAGGGGCATGGATAAGATAAATAGGCAAAGTCTTTTCCCTGGGGTCGGGGAGTCCAGAACTAGAGGGCATAGGTTTCGGGTGAGAGGGGAAGATATAAACGAGACCTAAGGGGAAACTTTTTCATGCAGAAAGTAGTATGTGTATGGAATGAGCTGCCAGAGGAAGTGGTGGAGGCTGGTACAATTGCAACATTTAAGAGACATTTGGATGCGTATATGAATAGGAAGGGTTTGGAGGGATATGGGTCAGGTGCTGGCAGTTGGGACTAGATTGGGTTGGGATATCTGGTCGGCATGGACAGTTTGGACCGAAGGGTCTGTTTCCATGTTGTATATCTCTATGAGTATATAACATTTTGCTTAATAAATTCTATTTGATTTATAAATACTAAGCTTTGATTTCTTGTTAGGTCAGGCAGAATTGAGGACTTAATTGTTATATATTTTTTCATTCATTCAATGAAGGGGACATTGCTGGCTGGATCAGTGTTTGTTGCCCATTCCTATTTCACCTTGAGAAGGTGGTGGTGTACTACTTTGTTGAGTCCATGTGGTGTGGGTACATCCACAATGCTGTTACAAGTTTAAGGATATCAAGAACGGTAGTATAGTTTCAAGTTAGGGATTTCTTTAACTTGGAGGGGAACTTGCAGTTGGTTGTCTTCCCATGTGTCTACTGGTCTTGTCCTTCGAGATAATATGATTTGCACATTTGGAAGTTGTTGACAAAGAAAGCTTCATGAGTTGCTGAAGTGCATTTTGCACATGCTACATATTGCTGACATTGTGTATGATTAGTCAAAGGAGTGAATGTTTAAGTTGGTGAACAGGGTGCCACTGAAGCAGGCTACTTTGTCATGGATGGTGTCAAGCTTCTTGAGTGTTGTTTGAACTGCACTCATCCAAGTAAGTGGAGAATATTCATCACACTCCTGATCTGTGCCTTGTAGATGATGGAAGACTTTGGGGAATTATGAGGTGAGTTACTTGCTGCTGAATTCCCAGTCTCTGACTTTCTTTATTTAAAAATTAGAGTTTGTATGAATACAAATTAGGAATTGGTATCCAGATATTTTAATGAGAAGGATTTTATATCTCAAAACCCCTCAAAACTACAGGCTTCAAACGCATGTAACCCAACCAAATGTAACTCAATTTCTCAATTAATTTTGAAGTTTATAGATATTAACAGTTAATTCAAACCCTTATCTCGTTATTTTCTTTTGACATTTTTCATTCAGACCTGTATGTGTACATCCAGTTTATAAAAATGTACAAAAGGATGTAACAGAAGGTTCAATTGAAAATATGAACATAGATAGAATAAAAATTGAACAAGAATATTTTAAAAGAGATAGCAACATATTTCAGCTTACGTGTTTACCATACACCGAACTATTATCTGCTCTGACACATAAGTAGGTTACATTCTTAAAGTAAAGCCCTTCATCTCGGAAGTTGCTTGGGTGGTTGAAAGCTTTCAGGAAGGCTTGAATTTCTTCGGATTCCAGCTAAAAAACAAGTTACAGACACCAATTTTTCACTTCACTGAAATCTAGTGTTACTGAAGATGCCTAATACAAGGACAGTTAAACATAGTTTAATGCAATATGTGATTGCTAAGTGTTTCAATCATATCTTGAAATTATGTTGAAAAGTAACTTGGAATCCATTATTGATCAATATGCCCAATGGAGCATAGATTTTCCATGAGATGCTGAATACAACCATTTGATTGGAAACTATTCATTTAATGACACACACTGGTTGCTTTCTGTATCCTATCTTTCAAAGCAAGTTGATTACAATACATTCAGATGCTGAAATGTTGGAAGCAGAATACCAATGACGACTACCTGACAACGTTTATCATGAACAGATGTGGAAGACTATGCAAATGTGGTTGTTGCATCATGGTGGGTGTGCCAATCATTGTTGCTGCTAATCACCTGGTATGCCTCTTTTCATACAGTACCACCGATATGGTCAATGGTTTTTTTTCAAACAGCAGATGCCTTCAACAATATCCTCCACTCCAAATAAACATTATACTCTTTCCTAAATAAATATTATACCCCTTCAAAACCAACCCTCAATCCATCCAAGCCTCTAACTACACAACCACATCAATGTTTTTAACCCTACAATTCTTGGAAACACCACTGTCTGCCAACTCTTTTTCGACCTTTCTCAAAAATTTGTGCTTGAATTCATCCATCAGCTTTTGGCCTGCTATCAGTACTCAGAAATTCCTAGATGAAGACATGAATCAAATTATTATTGGCTCATTATTAGTATTCAAAACAATGACCACTTCTTGAAATCTTATAATAATGTTGAAGAAAATAGCATTAATTGTCTATTCCTAATTTGTTTGGAGATTATGATTGTGAGCAAATATCTTAAATCACTCCAGTCCATGTGATGTAGGTACACCACAGTGCAGGAAGATGGCAGTGATAATGAAAGAACCCAGATACATATACAAATCAGGATGTGTTGTGGGATTTGTAAGATAATTAACAAGTATTTGTGTTCCCATCCTTTTCCTTCAAGATGGTAAAGGTTGCATGTTTGGAAGGTGATTTTGAAGCAACCATTATAAATTAACGTAGTGCATTTTGTAATGGTAGTCAATATGCATTAGTGATGAAGAGTGTGAATGTTTAAGGTGGTGGATCTGGTGCCAGTCAGCTGGATTGCTTTATCTTGGATGGTGTTAAGATTCCTGAGTGTTAGTGGAACGGCACTCATCTAGGGAAGTGCAGATTGTTCTACTACACTTCTGACTCATGATTTTGTGATTGGACAACATTTGCTGGAGAATCTGACTGTGCAAAAAAATTACACTGATAACCAATTTAGGATTGGTTGTACATTTTCTTGTACATGCAGGTAATGCACCTGCATGTACAAGAAAATACATAAATACACAAGACCTTGTACTTTGCAGAAGAACAAGTACAAGCACTGTGTCAGTTTCAATTGGACAAAGAAATGGCAGCCATTTATTGTCTCAGCTCACAGGACAATGCTTTAACCAAGCAGACCAACCATCAATTTGGCATGTTTAAAATCTAAATAAGGCCTGGCAGTTAACTGTCAAACATCACTAACCGCTTCATTTTCCATGGCAATGCTTCTACCAATCAGTACCTACTTGCCAAACAATTAGTACTCTCTTCTTATAGAGTATACAGAGGAAATTTGATTTTCCAGCATTCGATTATCCAAAATTTGGACTACCTGGCAAGGTCGCAAGGTCCCAATGCTTTGATAAACTATGCCATCTGGGATTCGATTATCCAGAATTCAATTAACCAAATGAAATACTCCATACCTGTATCCTTTGGATAATCAAGGTTCCTCTATAAATGTTGGTTTTACTTTTTATTGATAACTTGCAAATTGTCCAAATGAATGAAAAACCTTGACAAAATATATCTTTGATTGTAATACTCGTGTTCTTTATGATCAAATGACCATTTGTTGAGCTGAAGATGGTTGGGCCTATGATACTTCCTTGATGAGCTCGTGTAATAATATTCTGGGCTGAAATGACTGCCCCTGAACAACCACAAACATTTTCCTTTGCGCCAAGTATGATTCCAACCAGAGGAGAATTTTTCTCTTGATTCCTACTGACTCTCGTTTTGCTGGGCCTCCTTGATACCATACTCTAATGCTGACTTAGTAACAAGGGCAGTCACTCTCACCTCTGGTGTTTAGCTGTTTTGTCCGTGTTTGGACCAAGGCTGTAATGAGTTCAAGAGCCTAGAGGCCCTGGTGAAACTCAAGCCAATTATCACTTGTTGATAACCAGGAGTAGACTGATGGGGTGGTAATTGGTAAGGTTAAAATTTCCTGCCTTATGCATACAGTACAAACTTGGGAAATTATCCACATTGTTGGATAGATGCCAGTGTTGTAGCTGTACTGCAACAGTTTGTGCACTAGAGGTTCTTGAGCACAAATGATTAGTATTTGCCGGAATTATGTCAGAACCCAGAGGATTTTCAATATTCAATGTCTTCAGGTGTTTCTTGACATTTCATGGAGTGAACTGAATTGGTTGAAGACATGCATCTGTGATTCTGGAGAATCTGCAGAAATTAGATCTGATCACTGTGGGATTGCATAGCCCTGTCTATTGCGTGCTGCTTCCACTGTTTGGCATTCAAGGAGTCCTGTAGCTTCCCTAGTTCGACATCTTACTTTTAGGTATGCCTGGTGCTGTTTCTATAATGTCCTCCTGCATTTTTCATTGAATTAGTGTTGATCTCCTGATTTGGTCGTACTGGCAGAGTATGGGATATGTCCGGCTATAAATTCACAATTCTTGGATAAATACAAGTCTGTAACTGCTGATGGTCCACAGCTCCTCATCACTGCTCAGTTTTGAGTTGCTAGACCTGTGCAAAGTCTGTGCCATTTAACACAGTTGTCGTGCCACACAACACAATGATCAATGTGCTCAGCATGAAGTTGGGACTTGACCTCCATAAGGACAATGTGGTGGTCACTGCTACTAATATTAAAATGGATGATGTCAAGCAACCTTTTCACTCTGTTGCTTTCCTCACCCAGTGCTGTAGACCCAGTGTAACTATGTACTTCAGTACTTGGCCAACTCAGTCAGCCGCAGTGGTAGTGAGGTTTTTGAAGCAACCTACTCAGAATACATACTGTACCTTTGCCACCTCCTGTTCTTAATCCATGTGAGTTCAACATGAAATAATACTGAGTCATCAGCTGAGGTAAGGAGGGGTGTGCATTAGTTGGAATCAGTAAGAGGTTGTCTTGTTTGACCTAATGCAATGAGACTTCACGGAATTCATTTAATGTTGAAGACCCCCCAGGACTCCCTTCCCAACAGATTCCTTTTACGCTACTACCTCTAATGGGCCTGTGCTGCTGAGCAAGTGCTGGATGTCTTGAAATGCATAAAGGTGGATAAATCCCCTGGACATGATCAGGTGTACCCCAACTCTGAGGGAAGCTAGGGAAGTGATTACTGGGCCTCCTGCTGAGATATTTGTATCATTGACAGTCACAGGTGAGGTGCCGGAAGACTGGAGGTTGGCAAACGTGGTGCCACTGTTTAAGAAGGGTGGTAAGGACAAGCCAGGGAACTATAGACCAGTGAGCGTGGCGTCAGTGGTAGGCAAGTTGTTGGAGGGAATCCTGAGGGATAGGATGTACATGTATTTGGAAGGGCAAGGACTCATTAGGGATAGTCAACATGGCTTTGTGCATGGGAAATCATGTCTCACAAACTTGATTGAGTTTTTTGAAGAAGTAACAATGAAGATTGATGAGGGCAGAGCAATAGATGTGATCTATATGGACTTCAGTAAGGTGTTCGACAAGGTTCCCCATGGGAGACTGATAAGCAAGGTTAGATCTCACGGAATACAGGGAGAACTAGCCATTTGAATACAGAACTGGCTCAAAGGTAGAAGACAGAGGGTGGTGGTGGAGGGTTGTTTTTCAGAATGGAGGCCTGTGACCAGTGAAGTACCACAAGGATCAGTGCTGGGTCCTCTACTTTTCGTCATTTATATAAATGATTTGGTGGTGAGCATAAGAGATCCAGTTAGTAAGTTGGCAGATGACACCAAAATTGGAGGTGTAGTGGACAGCGAAGAAGGTTACTTCAGATTACAACAGGAACTTGATCAGATGGCCCAATGGCTGACAAGTGGCAGATGGAGTCTAATTCAGATAAATGTGAAGTGCTGCATTTTGGGAGTTATACACTTAATGGTAAGGTCCTAGGGAGTGTTGCTGAACAAAGGAACCTTGGAGTGCAGGTTCGTAGATCTTTGAAAGTGGAGTTGGAGGTTGATAGGATAGTGAAGAAGGTATTTGGTCTGCTTTCCTTTATTGGTCAGAGATTTGAGTACAGGAATTAGGAGGTCATGTTGCAGCTGTACAGGACATTGGTAAAGCCATTGTTGGAATATTGCGTGAAATTCTGGTTTCCTTCCTATCGGAAAGATGTTGTGAACCTTGAAAGGGTTCAGAAAAGATTCACAAGGATGTTGCCAGGGTTGGATGATTTGAGCTATAGGGAGAGGCTGAATAGACTAGGGTTGTTTTCCCTGGAGCATCGGAGGCTGAGGGATGACCTTATAGAGGTTTACAAAATTATGAGGGGCATGGATAGGATAAATAGACAAAGTATTTTCCCTGGAGTGGGGGAGTCCAGAACTAGAGGGCATAGGTTTAGGGTGAGAGGAGAAAGATATAAAAGAGACCTAAGGGCAACTTTTTCACGCAGAGGGTGGTACGTGTATGGAATGAGCTGCCAGAGGAAATGGTGAAGGCTGGTACAATTGCAACATTTAAAAGGCATTTGGATGGATATATGAAAAGGAAAGATTTGGAGGGATATGGGCTAGGTGCTGGCAGATGGGACTCGATTGGTTTGGGATATCTGGTTGTCATGGACGGGTTGGACTGAAGGGTCTATGTCTATGTTGTACATTTCTATGACTCTAAATCGTCTAATTCATCAGTGACAGAGAGAATCATTTCTTAATTCTATGATATTCATTCTATAATAAAGGAATGAAATCTGCTGTCATAGACACAATGTAGAGAATAAATTGGTTGTATAAATGCCAATCCTAATCCTTCCTAATCCTCAAATAAAGCATCACTGGAACCCAGGGCAGACTGACCACATAAGGAATTGAGAGTTTTTCTGATTGCACCAGACCCTCATGAGAATCCTGAAGAATCACATATCCTTTCGGAGAGGTATCTGCCTCTGCTAGAACTAGATAATTATTTTCTTAATCATAAAGACAAACATTACAATCTAAAAGTACTGAATATCACCAAAAATATATAACAAATGTAATATTCTTACTTTGAATCCTATGGATGATGTCACCACTGAGGGATTTTTCAAACGTATGATTGCACAGTCTTGAACGTGATTTGTTGCAGTAAGAGACTGAGTTAACAAATCCTGGTACTCACCCATTTTAAAGTTATCCTGTCAAGAAAAATATACAATATTACATGGTAATTCTAAACATTAAAAGCTAAGACAAAACATTATTTTAAAGTATGTTATCTTTATTACTAGGTTTGAGTTCTTGGTCATGATTTCTAGGTATCTACTCATTAACATCTTTTTTTCTATAAAGTAATCATGTAACCACTACATTGTTGCCAATTAATAACTGACCATTTCAAAACTGTACCACCTCTCCAACCTTCAATATCACATCACTGAGTCCTCAACGATCCTAAAGTCATTGTTGAAAAAAGCTGAAGTACACCAGCATTATCAATATCATTGCATCAAAATAGAGACTGTTTGTGATGAATGGCTGACCTCCTGGGAAATAGTTAGGTATTGGGATTCTCACAACTCAGGGTAGAACAATAAGACATCAAGTAAAACATTGGATACTGGAGATCATTTGAATAAAAATAGGAAGTTGTAGAAAAACCCAGCAGCTATGGTAACATCCACGGAGAAAAGAAAAGAGATAAATTTTCAAATTCAATACAACTTTTGCAGAGCTGGCCCAAGGATGTTTGGAACTCTAGGCAAATTATTAATCCTTCTCTCACTATCCCTTCCACCGCACATATTCAACCCAGAGAAAAATGAGAAGTCTAGAATTAAATTTTGCTTTTACTTAACTGGCATTCAAACTAAACAATGTAAAAATATAAATAAAAAATGATTTTTTTCTACTTTTTCTCAATCCTAGCACGATTACATCACAACATTTAGAGATTTACTTTTTGTGCTTTGGTTTTACTCATTGGGCTCTAAATTATTTGAGACAAAGTTTCAAAACTATTTCATGTTTCATCAAGTTGGTTACCAGACCAACAAATCTCTCTTGCAACTTGGCAAAATGAAGGTATGCCTTTATCTAATTTAAATTTGTAAAGTTACTCTTCCCAGTAGCAGCAGAAGTTGCAAGATTCAAGAGAATCTGAGGTGCAATGAGAATGTAGGGAAGGTTGTAAGTGAGTCTGTGTTCAGAAATGAACTTCAGTACATATGTCTTAAGATGTCTTGGAAGTTATTGTGAAAGAGCCTTCAGTTCACTGCACACATCTACTGCAACAATATATTTTGAATTTCTATGTAGTAATGCTGATTCTAGCTTCAAGCAATTTTCCAAATGTCTGTTCTGATGTGTTAATATGAAAACTATGCAGACCATTGAGAAAACCAAATACTGAATCAAACCTTTGGAACTGTTCAAATAATTCTTTAACTGTTGTATTGCAGTGACTAGGACTGAAAAGCGGAAGTTTAATTTTTGATTTGGATCTTGAATCAATTCATCTATTGCCTCAAAAACGAATTGTCGCCTTGTTCTCTGAATAAATGTTAGTTCTGGTTTCAAATTTGTTGGCAGTTCAAATTCCTCAACAAACTCATGAGAATTTACTCGTGTCTTTTCAAATGCTTTGTTACTCCTATATTCCTCCTGGAACTTCTTGGGCTGTTGCACAGCAGAAATACATGTTGAAGCCCATTGCCTGAAGTTTCTTACTGGTAAGGTTGATCTCAAACAAGATATCATACCAGAAATTGAGCGAAACTATACGTTTGCAAGAGCTTCTGCATCGAAATGTACTAAATTGCCAGATGATCCCGTTATGATAGTATATTAGAAATTAATGCCTTACAGATATTTTCAATTTCATATTGAAGAGGGTTCAATGTATCCGTTTGACTTTCCCATCTTGGTTGACTGATTGGTTTCAAAGTTAGAGTACGCACATGAATATGACATACTTACAAAGACATGCTGAATTTGAAATAAAACTCAGGCCAAAAAGATTATTTAGCTCCAAACAATATCTGTAAGCATTATTGATTACCAACTTCTGGGATTTAAGGGACAAAAGTATCTGAGGATTCATTTCTACTATTCTCCTTTGCACACCATTGCTTTTTGTCACAAAGCTGGTCCCTTTTTTCTAAAAACCTTTCCTTTTCTCAAAGATGCTGAGTCCTTGGTTTTTTCAGAGGGGTCATAAACTAACTCCCGGTTCTGATTAGACTGGTTTGGTACACAGATTAAAGGGTATTGACAGGCCTTTTTGTTTATATGTAAACAGATGAGACTTCAGGCCAAAGTGACCTATATAATGAAAGGGGAATGGTCAGCTCATTGGCTGAGCAGTTCAGTCCAGAGCTAGTTAGGAGCTCAGCAGTGAACTGTGAGAACAGGCTCACTCTCTTTCTGCTCTTCTAACTTCAGCCTGTAAGCATCTATTCCATTTTTTCACTATGTTTTAAGGGAGTTTGCTTATTGGGACTGTTGTGTATATTCGGAACAACACAATTATGTCTGGTTTGGATAGACTAAGTTCTGTAGTTATTCTGTTCTTTGTGTTTCATTGTGTAATTTTGTGAATAAACTTTTGTCTGTTGTAAAACCTGGTATTCAACCTAGCTACCTTACACCGGGTAATTTTCACTGTACACTTACTGAAACAAGTTGCAAAGTTATGGTCTGGGCTGCATGCTTAAGAATGCTTTCAGTTGTCTGGTTTAGTCCATAACACTTTCCTGCAGAAAGGCTCATGCCCGAAACGTTGATTCTCCTGCTCTTTGGATGCTGCCTGACCTGCTGCACTTTTCCAGCAAAACATTTTCAGCTCCATAACACTTTATCTTTACTTACCAAGTGTTAGCAACATAAGTTCTCAATAGATACCTTCTTGTTGAAGACACTTAGACTAAAAGCAACACTCATCTCCTTCAATGGTACTAACCCTAAAATTCTCATTATATGACACCCTCCAATATTTGACTCTAGTATTTTTCTTCTTCTTCAGTCATGATTAATATAAATTTCCCACATCAATTATTTCTGTTTTTCAATAGCAGGTGAAGTTCTTTCTATTTCTTTTCACTTGCAGGGTGTGGGCACCATTGGTTAGGCCTTGAGAAATTGGTGGTGAGCTATCTTCTTTAACTCTTACAATCCATTTGCTGTAGATAGCTCCACAATGCCATTAAAGAGGGAGTTCCAGGACTTTGTGCAGATGACTTAAGGAACAACAATATATTTTCGAGCCTGGATGGTGAGTGGCTTGTATGTTTATCAAATTTTCAGGATTTTTTTAATGAGAAGACAGAATTGAAGACATGTTTTTCCAATCCTTTGAACCTTTTTAAGTAAGTGAGATACAGACTGCATGACTCTTAAACAATCTGCAGATGAAGTAAAGTACTGAATTTTTTGACACTAAGTGTTTTAAACACTATCGATATTTCTTCTCCACTGGCACTTTTTTTTCCAGTGATGTTGAGAGAATTTTCATTTATTTCATTCCTTGTAAAGTTAAATTATTGAACTTGTTTGTGTCCATGTTTCATAAGATTCTTTTGTACATGATCATGGCAGGGTCTCCTTACTATAACTTGCTGCAACTTCATCTTCCAAATCCTCAGATAGAACCAGGGAACCCAGGGAAGACTGACCACATAAGGAATTGAGAGTTTTCTGACTGCACCAGTTCCATACTATCACCTCATGACAATCCTGAAAAATCATACATCCTTTCAGAGAGGTATCTACCTCTGCTAGAACTAAACAATTATCTTCTTGATCATCAAGACAAACATTACAATCTAAAGGTAGTCGTGATCTGGAAGTGCTGGTGTTGGACTAGGGTGTACAAAGTTAAAAATCACACAACAGGTTTAATTGGAAGCACTAGCTTTCGGAGCACTGCTCCTTCATCAGGTGGTTGTGGGACCCACAATCACCTGATTAAGGAGCAGCGCTCCGAAAGCTAATGCTTCCAATTAAATATAAAGGTAGTGAACCTTCTGTTCTTCTGTTTCATTTTACTTCAACCTTGGCACAAATATCTGCAAATGAGTGCAGGTTTCTCAAACTGTTTTTTCATCTTCAGTGTTAGTTTTATGCTGTGAGGTACCTTCATCTTCAAATGTGCTGCCTTTCCTTTGGCTTCATCTTGGAGTCAGCCTGACATTGTGAACTGCTTCCAAATCATTATTTGTCAAATCAAACATGTTTGAAGAGGGAATAATTTTGTTTTGCTTGTTCCTTTGTATGTTCCGCATTGCTTTTACATTACTTAACTCTAAATGGATTCTTTTTTAATGCTGTAGTGTTAATTTTCTGAAACAATTTTAAGCAACTGTTTCATTTTAAATATGAAATACATAACTCAATTTCTGTGATGGCAATGAGACACAGTTTTACAAGTACAATGTTTGATATTTTAATTTGCAAGACATAACATATTAATTTTAAAAATCAGTCATTGGCACCCTAGATCTTTGTCTAGTTTGTCAATATGGTTACGTTGGTCCTGTTCTCATTAAGATCTCAGGAGTCATGCAGAGATAAAATAAAATAAACTACTAAATATCTATTAGTTTTTATCGTATAATAAAACCTCTAATTCATAAAAGCCCATTCAATCGAGTTAAATGCATTCAAGTACATCGCCTCAAATCAAACAACCAAAACCCTTACTAACCTCTTGCGCTGTAAATCTAGCTGTGAACCTGCAGTCTGTAACTGTGATTACGACAGGTTGTAGAAACAGTCAAACAATAATAATACTACAATGTAGTCCACATTAATTTTAGTGAACAGCCATTGAAATTGCAAGCACAAATTCTTTTCCATTAACAGCAGGCTAAGGAGGTGCCCATTCGGTTCTGACTGTTTGCCCCTCTTTCATGGTTATGTCTGTGCTTGGGTTTCCCTGGAGTGGGAGCAGGCAGTGCTCACTAGTATGGTGGCCTTTTGGGACCCATGGGTGTGGCGGTGGGGAGCTGGAGTGCATCATTAGCTCAAACAATGATATTTTGATTTAGTTTCCATTTTAACCTTTTGTGTTTGTTTTCAGTTTTGTGCCTGGAAAGGAGCAGTTTATTTATTTTTTGTATTGATTTTGGACCCCTTGAAAAAGCCAGGAAGGGTTTTAACCCCATATTTCTGTATCCCAGCTGTGTTTGATGGAGTCGGTGTGAGGGTAATTATATTGTTAGTTGAAATGAGTAGAGGAACTTTCTTGTGGACTTTTGACCCATATTAGGGACTGAGTGGAGAGTATTTTGCTTTGTTTCTAGTTTTCTTTGATTTTGAACATTTTGGGGAAGGTTTATTTTACTTTGCAACCCCTTGTCCCAAGAGTGGTTGGTGACAATGGAGTCAGGCAAAACTCAATTTTTATTTATTTATTGATTTTCATTTTCCGGAATCAAAGGTACTTTATTTTTATTTCAAGAGTAATTGTAACTTTCCTTTCTATTTAAACATAGATTACCAAAATCTTTACTCTGTATTTTACCTGGTGCTGCCCCATCCCAGGAGTGTTTGATGGGGGCAGTGTCAGACTGTGGGTCTTGACTTTTTTGTCCATATCTTGTTGTTTAAGTTGGACCAGTTTAGAAGAATGAGAAACAACCCTATTGAAACAAAGAACAGGCTTTGTGGGCTTGACAGAATAGATGCTTAGAGGTTGTTTCCCCTTGTAGGTGAATTTTGGACCAGACAGCATTCTCTGAGTAAGGTGTCACCCTGTTTGGGCATAGATGAGGAGGAGTTTCCTCTTTCAGAATCTGTGAGTAGTGAATCTGTGGATTTCTATGCCTCCTGCTTTAAGATATAGCTACCAAGGGCTGTGCAGGATGGGTCCTCAAGTTACTCAAGGCTGAAATAGACAGATTTTTTGATCAGTGTTACGGAGAAATGCAAGGAAAGCAGAGTTAGGCTTATAGATTAACCATGACCTCATTGAATGGCAGAGCAGACTCAATGGGCTGATTGGCTTACTTGAGCTCCCGCATCTTACGGTCTTCTGGTCTTAATTCCACCTCCTAACTCTTTGACAAAATATTTAGCTATCTGCCATGATGTTGCTTTACCTAATTTTATGTCCAAATTTGCTTCAAAATGTTTCCATGAAGAGCCTTGAGAAATTTTAAAGACACCACTGTGGAAAAACTGTACTGAGAAATTTGGATTAGAGTTAGCTTTATTGTAACATGTACTCAAATGAGTAAAGTGAATAGTTTACAAGTCGTTACTTACGGCAGCATCTTAGGTACAAAGGTAATGGGGATAAAAATCAACAAATCCTCAAAGAAAGGTACAGAAATAGTGGATAAACAAATTTGAATTTCTTGGAGTTCAGTAATTTTGAGTAAACACGAACCCACTGTTCAGAGAAGGGAGAGACTGAAAGTTTGGAACTACATGTCAGTTGCCTTAAATCAGTCATTGGGAAAAGACTAGAACTTATTGTTAAGAAGAGGGTAATGCAGTATTGAGAGAAGAACATGAAGAGGCAGATTTATGAAAGGAATATTGTGTTGGATAATTCTGCTGAAGTGTTTTTAGGTTGTAACTAGCAGGGGAAACAAGGGATACCAATAGATGCAGAGTATTTGGATTTTAAAATGTATTTGAGAAAGATGAACATACAAAATTTGTTATACAAAATTAGGGATAATAAAATTGAACGTAATATTGAGAATTGGTTAAGGGACAGCACAGTTTGTAGGCTACCATGATGCCTAGGGGCCAGTGTAGCCTGGCCTACTAGTAAACTACTACCACACTAAAACAACTAGTGATGACTTTAAATGACCCTGTACCCACAGCCAGCAGAATGAACATAATATACAAAATACCCTGCAGACGTCTTGAAAAAAGTCCATATTACAGAGGAGGAAGTGCTGGATGTCTTGAAACACATAAAAGTGGATAAATCCCCAGGATCTGATAAGGTGTAAGTGGGTACTGCAGTTGCTGGAGATTAGAACCAAAATCAGAGTAGTGCTGGAAAAGCACAACAAATCAGGCAGCATCTGAGGAGCAGGAAAATCGTTTCGGGCCTGAAACAACAATTTTCCTGCTCCTCAGATGCTGTCTGACCTGTGGTGTTTTTCCAGTACTATTCTAATCTTGACCCTGAGCAGGTGTACCCTAGAACCCTGTGGAAAGCTAAGGAAGTTATTGCTGGGCTTCTTGCTGAGATATTTGTATCATCGATAGTCACAGGTGAGGTGCTGGAACACTGGAGTTGGCTAACGTGGTGCCACTGTTTAAGAAAGGTGCTAGGGACAAGCCAGGGAACTATAGACCAGTGAGCCTGATGTCGGTGGTGGGCAAATTGTTGGAGGGAATCCTGAGGGACAGGATGTACATGTACTTGGAAAGGCAAGGACTGATTAGGGATAGTCAATATGGCTTGGTGTGTGGGAAATCATGTCTCACAGACTTGATTTGAGTTTTTTGAAGAAGTAACAAAGAGGATTGATGAGGGCAGAGTAGTATATCTATATGGGCTTCAGTAAGGCGTTCAACAAGACTCCCCATGGGAGACTGGTTAGCAAGGTTAGATCACATGGAATACAGGGAGCCCTAGCCATTTGGATACAGAACTGGCTCAAAGGTAGAAGACAGAGGGTGTTAGTGAAGGGTTATTTTTCAGATTAGAGGCCTGTGACCAGTGGAGTTCCACAAGGATCGGTGCTGGGTCCATTACTTTTCGTTATTTATATAAATGATTTGGATGTGAGCTTAAGAGGTACAGTTAGTAAGTTTGCAGATGACATCAAAATTGGAGGTGTTGTGGACAGCGAAGAAGGCTACCTCAGATTACAATGGGATCTTGATCAGATGGGCCAATGGGCTGAGGAGTGGCAGATGGAATTTAATTCAGATAAATGAAAGATGCTGCATTTTGGGAAAGCAAACCCTAGCATGACTTATGGTACACTTAATGGTAAGGTCCTAGGTAGTGTTGCTGAACAAGGGACCTTGGAGTGCAGGTTCATAGCTCTTGAAAGTAGAGTTGCAGGTAGATAGGATAGTGAAGAAGGCGTTTGGTATGATTTCCTTTATTGGTCAGAATATTGAGTACAGGAGTTGGGAGTTCATGTTGCAGCTGTATAGAACATTGGTTAGGCCACTTTTGGAATACTGTGCGCAATTCTGGTCTCCTTCCTATCGGAGGAATGTTGTGAAACTTGAAAGGGTTCAGAAAAGATATACAAGGATGTTGGCAGGGTTGGAGGATTTGAGCTATGGGGAGAGGTTGAATAGGCTAGGGCTGTTTTCCCTGGAGCATCGGAGGCTGAGGGGTGGCCTTATAGAGGTTTATAAAATCATGAGGGACATGGATAGGGTAAATAGACAAGGTTTACTTACAGTGTGGAAACAGGCCCTTCGGCCCAACAAGTCCACACAGACCCGCCGAAGCGTATACCACCCAGACGCATACTCCTACATTTACCCCTTCACCTAACACTACGGACAATTTAGCATGGCCAATTCACCTAACCTGCACAATTTTGGATTGTGGGAGGAAATCGGAGCACCCGGAGGAAACTCACGCAGACATGGGGAGAATGTGCAAACTCCACACAGAGAGTCGCCTGAGACGGGAAAAGGTCTTTTCCCTGTGGTGGGAGACTCCAGAGGGCATAGGTTTAGGGTGAGAGGGGCAACTTTTTAATGCAGGGGGTGGTGCGTGTGTGGAATGGGCTGCCATAGAAAGTAGTGGAGGCTAGTACAGTTCCAACATTTAAAAGGCATCTGGATGGTATATGAGTAGGAAGGATTTGGAGGGATATGGGCTGGGTGATGACAGGTGGGACTAGATTGGGTTGGGATATCTGGTCAGCATGGACAAGTTGGGCCGAACAGTCTGTTTCCATGCTGTACATCTCTATGACTCTATGACCGCAACAAACATTAAATTGGACAAATGAGCAGGAAGCTAGCCACCAGGACACATAAGCACCAACTAGCCACCAAAAAGCATTAGTATCCATAAACACAGAAGAAGATGGATACCAGTTTGACTAGGAAAATCATCCATCCTGGGATAGGTCAAACAAAAACTGGAGTGGCACAGTGGCTCAGTGGTTAGCACTGCTGCATCACAGCACCAGGGACCCAGGCTCAATTCCCACCTTGGGCAACTGTCTGTGTAGAGTTTGCACATTCTTCACACGTCTGCATGGGTTTCCTCTGGGTGCTCCGGTTTCCTCCCTCAGTCTAAAGATGTGCAGGTTAGGTGAATTGGCCATGCTAAATTGGGGCGGCACGGTGGCACAATGGTTCGCATTGCTGCCTCACAGCGCCAGAGACCCGGGTTCAATTCCTGCCTCAGGCGACTGACTGTGTGGAGTTTGCACATTCTTCCAGTGTCTGTGTGGGTTTCCTCTGGGTGCTCCGGTTTCCTCCAAAAATGTGCAGGTCAGGTGAATTGGCCATGTTAAATTGTCCGTGGTGTTAGGTGAAGGGGTAAATGTAAGGGAATGAGTTTGGGTGGGTTGCGGTTCGGCGGGTTGGTGTCGACTTGTTGGGCCGAAGGGCCTGTTTCCACACTGTAAGTAATCTAATCTAAATTGCCCGTTGTGTTAGGTGGGATTAGTCATCTAATCACATGTACAGGAATTCTTAGAGCCCTGGCATTCACACTGGAACTCCATTAACAAACATATAGATTTGGACCCCATTTACCAACTTCTCAGAAACAGAACTGGAAATGATCAGAGCACTTTGGCCCCTAGACATCATGGCAGCCCACATAGCCACTACCACACTGAAATAACTACTGATGAATTTAAAGGATCCTGTACCCACAGCCAACGCAACAAACATAATATACAAAATACTCTGCAAGGACTACAACAAACATTACATTGGGCAAACCGACAGGAAAATTAGCCACCAACTAGCCACCAAACTACATGACCAATTATCATTGGTATCCAAACACACAGATGAAGCGGGACACCAGTTTGACTGGAACAATGCGTCCATATTGGGACAGGCCAAATAAATTCATGCGCATGGATTCCTACAGGCCTGGCATTCAAATTGGAACTCCATTAATGGACAGATTTGCGCCACATTTAGCATCCTCTGAGAAGGAGAACCGGAAATGATATCACCCACCACAAACCAAGGCTCATAAATAGCAAGCGGGACAAAACACCAATGCTTCACCAGATGTTTACTGATGGTATTACCTAGCATGATAACAAAATGTCTGAAAACAAACCCAGCAGCTCAGTGATCAAACCGACAACCTGAGCTACAAATCTTCTCCAAGATCTCAGTTGGAAAGTAGTTTAGAATAAAGGTGAAGTTCACATAATTTGAAAAATACAAGAGCAGAATATTTGTAGCGATTAGGAAATATTGGTATTCAAAGACATTTGGGTATCTTTGCTCAAGAATCAGAAAATTAACTTGCAGCCTATGTTTCTCACAAACGTTTCCTTTCATTTTTCCTTCCACTGTACAGACATCTGAGGTGTATAGGTGAGGCTGTGGCTTCTGGAACCAGAAGTCAGTGCATCCACAAGGATCTTTGAACAGCTGCACAGTCTTGCAGTTTAGAGCAAACATTGCTTGCAAGTTGCAGCAAGTAATTAGACAGGTTAATTGTATGTCAGCTTAAGAGTAAAAATGTTAAGAAATCATATTAAATTCGAATAGGGCCTGGGTGAGACCACACATGAAGTAATTTGTACAGTTTTGGTCTCCATATCTAGGAAAGAATATACTGTACTGCTTTAGAGGGGAGCAGCAAATGTTCACCAGAAAGTTTTCTGGGACGAGATAATTATCCTATGAGGATACATTGAATATTTTAGACCTGCATTCCCTAGAAATTAGAAAAATGACGAATAATATAATTGAAACATCTGAAATTCTTAAGGGACATAGCAGAACAGATACATTATTGGGAGGATGTTTCCCCTGACTAAAGAATCCTGATAGAATAAGATGTCATTCGTTTATGACTGAATTAAAAAAAAACAAATTTGCTCAGAGGGTTGCGAATCTTTGGAATTTTCTGTCCCAGAAGCTATCGACGCTTAGCTACTGAATATGTTCAAGTCAAAGTTAATTTTTAGAGTCCAATATGACTGATAAAACAACCATAATGTAAATCATGAGGATAAGAAACCAGAACACAAATCGGTCATCCAGGTTCGAAGGGCACGTTCTTACTCTTTTCCAATTGTAGGAAACTAAGTGTCAGCGAGAAATTGAGTTCAAATGAAAGGTCAGATATGATCTTACTGACTGGGGAGCAGACCCATTGTCCTACTTATGTTCCTCCTTCTAATGCTGATAACGATATTCATTGCGGTTATTGTGCAGTACTCCCCCCATAATCATATTATCTCTGTTTCTCTCGATCTCCAAGTGCTGTCAGACCTGTTAAGATGCGTCTGGTTACCATCAGCACTTGGTGGCCACGATCCCGAGTGGGGCGATTACAGATAAGCCGGGTCTCCCGTGACTACAGCGCCCACCCCGACAGCAGGCAGGGACAGACTGGTCCCGCCTCCCTTTGCACTCGATTGGACCAAAAGGCGACCCCGCGCTGCGATTGGCTCCCATTAATGTCAATCGCATGACATCACCACCCAACTGTTGAAAATACACGTCGCCATAGAAACCGCACCGCGTTCCGCTGCCGTTGACAGTCAGGCGGGAAAATAAACCGCCGTTATCCTCAACCCTTTCCTTTCGGCACCTCGCTACCGGACGCTGTCAATTCGACTGCTTTCACCGCGGGGAACGAAGGGCTACGCGCTCAGCGTCGTGACCCCGGGAAGGAATTGCGCGCACCAAGTGGGACGTCCCTGAGAGCGTGCCCGCGCAAAGGACGGGGAAGGGTGGTATCTCAAATGTGCACAGCCGGTCCGTGCGTTGAGTGTCTTCTCCCCCACCGGGGGACCATGAGTTGGCGGGAGAGAAACACGGATCGCATCAGCGTCCACAGGCCGTTCCCCAGCGACGATGTGAGTGGTGGGGGGGTTTCAAACGACGTTAAATTCACAGTTTGTGTTTCCCACTCTTCCTCTCCCACCTGTTCTCCCCTCTACGTGGGCGAAGTTGTCCATGTACTCGCCTTGATCTCGCGGGGTGCACACTATCGCAGAAACTTTCCATCAACTGAATGGTCCCTAAAGTTTTTTTTTAATCTATAGTCACTTACCGAAAGGGAACACTCGAGGAACCGAGTGAACGGTCTCAAACTAGGAGATCCAGATAGTGAGGCAGGCGCTGAAATCATTGTGAGAACTGGTCCTTGTAGTTTGTACAGTACACTGGGCGAAAAGCTGTTTGCAGGATGGCGAGAGGGCGGGTTTGTCTTTGATGAGTTTGATTTTTTTTGTGGGCTGCAGGTATTGGGATCTAGTTTCTACACAGTATTTATGATGTCAGGCTATTATCAGTTGTTCTTCGTCATTACAAACTTAAAAACCTCTCATTCTCTTCCACCACCAAAAAAAGTCGCTGCAAACCAAGTTGGAGTTTGAAGGTTTGTGTAAAGATTTGTAGCTCGGGTGCCGTTTGTCGTAGTTATGTTCCCCGAGCTGGGAAGTTCACTAGCAGACGTTTCGTGCTTATTTTGAATTCAAACACCAGATATTTTGCTTATTAACATACTTGTTGCCTTAACGTCCTTTCTAAAACGAGGCACCCAAAGGAACATTATTTAGTGACCAAGCCAAGGTAGTTCTCCGAGAATGCAGTAATTGGGTTCCAGCGAAACCTGCTTCATAGAAAATCGCCTAATAAAAATAATGGGCCCAATGGGAAAAGTGGAGTGAGGGGCAGACCAACAAAACAAAATCACTAACAATCGCACAAAAATTACCCAAAAGCCTAAACAAAGTATAGCACAGCCTGAATTAATGTTTAAATCACCTTTTATTAACAAAACAAAAGTAAATTTAATACCTACAGAGAGGAGGTGCAGCAGCTAACTGATGCAGAGCCAGCAACCACCTCTGAACGTGAACAAAAGAGATGGTTGTTGACTTCAGGAGGGCTCGGAGTAACTACTCTCTGCTGAACATCGACGGCCCCCCCATGGAGATCGTGAAGAGCACCAAATTTCTTGGCATCCACATAGCAGAGAATCTCACCTGGTGCTTCAATACCAGCTCCATAGCCAAAAAAGCCCAGCAACATCTTTACTTTCAGCTGTTGAGAAAAGCCCACTTCCCACCCTCATCACATTCTACAGAGGGTTCCTTGAGAGTATTCTGAGCTGAAAAATGTGTTGCTGGAAAAGCACAGCAGGTCAGGCAGCATCCAAGGAGCAGGAGAATTGACGTTTTGGGCATAAGCCCTTCAGGAATGAGGAGGGTGTGCCAAGCAGACTAAGATAAAAGGTAGAGAGGAGGGATGGGAATGCGATAGGTGGAAGGAGGTTAAGGTGAGGGAAGGAGAGAGGGTGGGGGCGGAGAGGTTGGGAAGATAAGTGCAGGTCAAGAAGACGGTGCTGAGTCCGAGGGTTGGGACTGAGATAAGGTGGGGGGAGGGGAAATGAGGAAGCTGGAGAAATCTGCATTCATCCCTTGTGGTTGGAAGGTTCCTAGGTGGAAGATGAGGCGCTCTTCCTCCAGGTGTCGTGTTGCCATGGTCTGGCGATGGAGGAGGCCAAGGACCTGCATGTCCTTGGCAGAGTGGGAGGGGGAGTTAAAGTGTTCAGCCACGGGGCGGTTGGGTTGGTTGGTGCGGGTGTTCGAGAGGTGTTCTCTGAAACATTCCGCAAGTAGGCGGCCTATCTCCCCAATGTAGAGGAGGCTTACTTGCGGAACTTTTCAGAGAACACCTCTGGGACACCCGCACCAACCAACCCAACCGCCAAGGACATGCAGATTTCTCCAGCTTCCTCATTTTCTCTCTTCCCCACCTTATCTCAGTCCCTACCCTCAGACTCAGCACCGCCTTCTTGACCTGCAACCTTCTTCCCGATCTCTCTGTCCCCACCCTCTCGGCCTATCACCCTCACCTTAACCACCTCCCACCAACGCCCCTCCCTCCACCAATCGCATTCCCAACGCCCCTCCCCCAAGTCCCTCCTTCCTACCCTTTATCTTAGCCTGCTTGGCACACCCTACTCATTCCTGAAGAAGGGCAAATGCCCGAAACGTCGATTCTCCTTCTTGGATGCTGCCTTACCTGCTGCACTTTTCCAGCAATACATTTTTCAGCTCTGATCTCCAGCATCTGCAGTCCTCACTTTCTCCTAGTATTCTGAGCTGCTGCATCACTGCTTGGTTCAGGAATTGCACTGTCTCAGAGTGTAAGACCTTATAACAGATAATGAAGACAGCTCAGAAGAGCATCCCCCTCTTCCCTCCATTACAGTCATTTATACCACATGCTGCATCCGAAAGCCTAAGAGCATTGTGCAAGACCCCACACACCCCACAAGCAAACTCCTCTCCCTCTTGCCATATGGCATTTGGTCTGTCTCAGCCAGATAGTTTGGGGGGAGAAACTGTTGAACAATCAGGCTTCTTAACACTGTCACAATCGGATTTTTCAATCTGAATTTCTTTGCACGACTTTGAATTGCTGCTAGAACAGTGTCTATTAATTATCATTTTTTTATTGCACTGTGATTTGCGTGTTTTGCACTTCTTACACATTTTATGCCACCCTTTGTATGATTGCGTAGTTTGTGCTGTCCACTTAGCATCTTGGTCCTGGAGGAACGCTGTCTCTTTTTTTTACTGTATATGGTAGAAATGACAAAATCTACCCTACCCTACTCTACATTACATTGAAAAAATGTTATGAATGCAGGACAGAGGGTCATCATCAGATGCAGTTGTGGTTGCAGAAGTGGATGTCTCTGGTTGATTGTCTTCTGATTGTTTACTGGGAGTTGGTTTAAAAAAGACATCCAGTTTTCGCTGTTTGTTTGCCCTTTTTCTTCTGTCTGGAAGAAGCTGTTCATAGTGTGCCAGAATTGCTACCCTGCTGCATTCTGTGTTGTGATTGTTGTCTTCTAAGAGCTGCAACTGCTTCACAATTTCTCTCAGGAAAAAAGACAAAAGAAAAGTGGGAAGCTCTCATGGTGCAGCATCCTGCACTTCATCTTTTTCATTCCCACCTTCAACTTCCCCCTCAGTAACAAGCTGTTGGAGAACAGCTGTAGAGAGGTCTTCACAGTGAGATTCAAACAGCTCTTTAATATCTTCACTTTCCACTTCAATTTCCTTTTACAATGGGAGGAAATGCCAACACATGCTCCTTGTCTGCTCTGGCAGATCCAGCAATTAATTTTACGTTATGAAATGCATAACTTCTTAAAATCAGCACCTACCCATTACTAGCACTAAAGGCATGCACATCTGCAGTATTTTGAGCATTTTTCTTTAATCTTCATGAATAGATAAGGCTTTCTCTTTTATGATGAGAACGGTTGTCTCAGATTGCTTTTTGTTTGATCTTCCATCCAAATGCTCGGAAGCCTCTTCAATTCCTCAAGTTCCTTTGGCCATGACCTCATAGTCATAGTCGTAGAGATGTACAGCATGGAAACAGACCCTTCAGTCCAACTTGTCCATGCCGACCAGATATCCCAACCCTAGATTGGGACTAGATTGTCCCAACTGCAAAGCACCTGGCCCATATCCCTCCAAACACTTCCTATTCATATACCCATCCAGATGCCTTTTAAATGTTGCAGTTGTATGAACCTTCACCATTTCCTCTGGCATCTCATTCCATACACGTACCACCCTCTGTGTGAAAAAGTTGCCCCTTACATCTCTTTCCTCTCACCCTAAACCTATGCCCTCTAGTTCTCGACTCCTCGACCCCAGGGAAAAAACTTTGTCTGTTTATCCTATCCATGCCCCTCATGATTTTGTAAACCTCTGTAAGGTCACCCCTCAACCTCCAATGCTCCAGGGAAAACAACCCCAGCCTAGTCAACCTCTTCCTATAGTTCAAATCCTCTAATCCTGACAACATCCTTGTAAATCTTTTCGGAACCCTTCCAAGTTTCACAACATCTTTCCGATAGGAAGGAGACCAGAATTGCACACAGTATTCCAACAGTGGCCTAACCAGTGTCCTGTACAGCCGCAATATGACCTCCTAACTCCCATACTCAATACTCTGACCAATAAAGGACAGCATACCAAATGCTTTCTTCACTATTCTATCTACCTGTGACTCCAAGGTCTCGTTTGTTCAGCAACACCCCCGAGGACCTTACCATTAAGTGTATAAGTGCTGCTAAGGTTTGCTTTCCCAAAATGCCACACCTCACATTTATCTAAATTAAACTCCATCTGCCAATTCTCAGCCCATTGACCCATCTGATCAAGATCCCGTTGTAATCTGAGGTAACCTTCTTCATTGTCCACAACACCTTGAATTTTGGTGTCATCTGCAAAATTACTAACTATGCCTCTTATGCTCACATCCAAATCATCAAGTAGTGGAGCCAACACTGATCCTTATGGCATACCACTGGTCACTGCACTCCAATCCGAAAAACAACCCTCCACCACCACCCTCTGTCTTCTACCTTTTGAGCCAGTACAGTATCCAAGTGGCTAGTTCTCCCTGTATTCCATAAGATCTAACCTTGCTTATCAGTCTCCCATGGGGAACCTTGTCAAAAGCTTTACTGAAGTCCAAATAGATCACATCTGCTGCTCTGCCCTCATCAATCCTCTTTGTTACTTCTTCAGAAGACTCAATCAAGTTTGTAAGACATGATTTCCCACACATAAAGCTATGTTGACTATCCCTAATCAGTCCTTGTCTTTCCAAATACATGTACATCCTGTCCCTCAAGATTCCTGCCACAACTTGCCCATTACCAACGTCAGACTCACTGGTCTGTAGTTCCCTGGCTAGTCCTTACCACCTTTCTTAAACAATGGCACCATGTTAGCCAACCTCCAGCCTTTGCTGACAATCAGACTTGTTCCAGCAATAGAGTTTTCTTTAATATTTTCAGCATTGCCTCTAATTGTGTGTAAGGTGGAATTCTATAATAGCTAGTTTCTTTTCTATAGCCTTTCTTTTGCATTCACCACCCACAAGTCTATCACCAGGATGCTTCTTGCTAACATTCTAGTCAATATATCCCTCCAGCTTTTTCAAAAAAAAAGGATTAACCTTGGAGTAGTGTGCCTTTCGCAAGAAGCTGCTCGCTGTACAGACCCTCTCTCAGAAATCTGGTCTGTCAGCAACTGACACCAGCATTTTGTAGAAGGACACATGCGCAGAACGAAGTGTGTGAAATGATCACTGCTGGAATCATGCTATTGCGAACAGAGGTAAGTGTTCTCTAAACTTCCATTCTTAATTCCTCAGTGACATTATAGGCAAATTGCACTGCTGGAACGCGTGTTGTCTGAGAACATTGGGTCTTTGAACCAATTTCCAGACCAAAAACCATCATTGGTCACTGCCATTTTCTGACATTTAATCGACTTTCTAATTGTGATTTCATAGAGTCATACTGCATGGAAACAGACTCTTCACCTAGTCCATAATAATCATGTTCCCAAACCAAGCTAGTCCCAGTTGCCTCGCTGTATCCCTCCAAACCTTTCCTGTTCATGTACTTATCCAAATGTCCTTTACATGTAACTGTACCTGCTTCCACCATTTCCTCTGGCGGTTTATTCCACACACTAACTACATTTTCTGTGTAAGAAAGTTGCCCTTTATGTCCTTTTTTAAATTTACTCCTCTCACCTTAAAAATATTGCACACAAGTCCTGATCCAAATGTTAGTGGATCCTTAAGTTTGTATAAAATAATGCAAAGTCCATGCCTTTTTTTTTGTATTTTTGGTTGTAGACTGAAATTGAAAAAGAAAAGTTTGAAAAAAATCAAAGACTGTTGAGAGATTGCACTTCTTTTAAGGAAGTTACCTGACACTCATTGTAAGTTGGTTCAAGTAATAATGAAATGTTTGCAGATCAACTGGAGTCAAGGGTTTCAGAGAGTAACAAATTAGTAACTGGTTGTGAGACCACAGACTGATGACAGAGACCTTCTGTTGCTAGCTTCCAGGAAGCTGCTCAGCTTAGGGATGTGAGATCTCCACAAGCTCAGCAGCTATCTCTGTTCTCTGCAGAAAAATATAAGTTTAAGCCTGAAGGTAAGTAGTTTATTTTTTCCCTATATTATTGTTATGCCTCACACTGGAAATTAACTTCTGCTATTCCTGCAGTGGTCACAAAATTAAAATGTTTTAAAAAACACTCAGAATTCCGCAAATGACCTGATTTTCAGGCCAGGTCAACCAGATTTATTATGCATGTATTACAAATGAATGGATTCTAGCTATAGGTAAACAATTATGAACCGTCAGCATTTGGTTGAAACTCTAGTCCCATTTAAAAGTGGGGCAGGGGACAGTTCACAGGATTTGCTGAGGTGGTTCTTGTGCTGGTCAGAATGCTGCTTCTCAATTTTCCTCAGGTGCTTTTGTTTATTTGCAGGAGATGCAGGGTGACTGGTTCAAGTTTATATTTAACGAGTCAGAAACCTGTAGACTTGCTGTGTGATGCCAGATTGCCTTTAATGTGCATGCTTTCATTTTTAGTAACAAACTTTATTTGCATTTTTATTAAAATCCAGATATATGACAACTGTTTGCCAAATTTTGTTTTCAATAAACTGATTAATACAAAGTGCTCCACTGAATTTGACACTGTTGGCCTTTAACACCCAATGCTGACCATCCAAAACCAGTTCTGAAGGACCGTCACGTTTGAAACGGTCAAAATGCTAACATTGTATCATTGTCCACATATGCTGCCAGAATAGATTTCCAGTATGTGCAATATTTTGTTTTAATTTTAGTGCTACATTAGCAACTTTTCTAGCTACCGATTCATGATTTTTTACAAAGCCGGTATGCAGTACATTAAATCCCCCCGTTATTTCTTCGACAGAGATTTTAGAAAGATTGTATTGACTGGTTGCAGACCCACTAGTGCTTAGTCATACTTCTCTATACTTTGCAGGTTCTCCTCCAGTGAGTCCAAGTGATTGCTGCTGGGAAGAATTGGATCTATTTTTCCCTTTTCATGCTAACCCTTTGTTGGAAGGTATAGGAACAGAAGAAGGTCATTAAGCCCGTTAAGTCTGCTTTGCTAGTCAATGATATCATGCTGGTTCTGATAATCCTTAAATCCACTTTAACATTTCCCTTGATTCTCTTACTGGTTAAGAATCTTTCTACCTTGGGTATGAACTTGCTTACAGACGGACCTCTGCAGCAAAGAATACCACAGATTCACTACTTTCTGAGAGAGAGGAAATTCCACCTCATCTCTGTCTTAAATGTGAATTTCCCTGTGTCATAGAGTCATAAAGATGTACAGCATGGAAACAGACCCTTTGGTCCAACCCGTCCATGCCGACCAGATATCCCAACCCAAACTAGTCCCACCTGCCAGCTCCCGGCCCATATCCCTCAAACCCTTCCGATTCATATACCCATCCAAATGCCTCTTAAATGTTGCAATTGTACCAGCCTCCACCACATCTTCTGGCAGCTCATTCCATATGCGTACCATCCTCTGCGTGAAAACGTTGCCTCTTAGGTCTCGTTTATATCTTTCCCCTCTCACCCTAAACCTATGCCCTCTAGTTCTGCACTCCCCGACCCCAGGGAAAAGACTTTGTCTATTTATCCTATCCATGCCACTCATAATTTTGTAAACCTCTATAATGTCACCCCTCAGCTTCCGACGCTCCAGGGAAATCAGCCCCAGCCTGTTCAGCCTCTCCCTGTAGCTCAGATCCTCCAACCCTGGCAACATCCTTGTCAATCTTTTCTGAACCCTTTCAATTTTCACAACGTCTTTTTGATAGGAAGGAGACCAGAATTGCATGCAGTATTCCTACAGTGGCCTAACCAATGTCCTGTACAGCCGCAACATGACCTTCCAACTCCTGTACTCAATACTCTGACCAATAAAGAAAAGCATACCAAACACCTTCTTCACTATCCTATTTACCTGCGACTTCACTTTCAAGGAGCTAAGTACCTGCACTCCAAGTTCTCTTTGTTCAGCAACACTCCTGAGGACCCATGAAGTGTATAAGTCCTGCTAAGATTTGCTTTCCCAAAAGCGGCACCTTGTATTTATCTGAATTAAACTCCATCTGCCACTTCTCAGCCCATTGACCCATCTGGTCCAGATCCTGTTGTAATCTGAGGTAATCCTCTTTGCTGTCCACTACACTTCCAATTTTGGTGTCATCTGCAAACTTACTAACTGTACCTCTTATGCTCACATCCAAATCATTTATGTAAATGACAAAAAGTAGAGGACCCAGCACTGATCCTTGTGGCACTCCATTGGTCACAGGCCTCCAGTCTGAAAAACAACCCTCCACCACCTCCCTCTGTCTTCTACCTTTGAGCCAGTTCTGTATCCAAATGGCGAGTTCTCCCTGTATTCCGTTAGATCTAACCTTGCTTATCAGTCTCCCATGGGGAACCTAGTCGAAAGCCTTAATGAAGTCCATATAGATCACATCTACTGCTCTGCAGTCATCAATCTTCTTTGTTACTTCTTCAAAAAACTCAATCAAGTTTGTGAGACATGATTACCCATGCACAAAGCCATGTTGACTATCCCGAATCAGTCCTTGCCTTTCCAAATATATGTACATCCAGTCCCTCAGGATTTCCTCCAACAACGTGCCCACCACCGAGGTCAGGCTCACCGGTCTATAGTTCCCTGGCTTGTCTTTACCGCCCTTCTTAAACAGTGGCACCACGTTTGCCAACCTCCAGTCTTCTGGAACCTCACCTTTGACTATCGATGATACAAATATCTCAGCAAGAGGCCCAGCAATCACTTCTCTAGCTTCCCACAGAGGTCTCGGGTACACCCGATTAGGTCCTGGGGATTTATCCACCTTTAACCGTTTTAAGACATCCAGCACTTCCCCCTCTGTAATCTATGTGCTCAGGCCCTAGACTCCACACAAGGAGAAGCAATTTTTCTGCATATACCCTGTCAAATTCTCATAAAACCTTGTATGTTTCAGTAAGATACAAGAGTGATATGCTGACCTTGAGTTTGCTCACAACATTGTACTTAATGGAGGACAAATACCATGTCATTGATGCCTCTGCTTTGAAACCAGAAACATTTTAGAAGTTTTCTTCCACAATGGTAGGCATTAACCTGTTCAGATGTATTCTTGCCAGGATCTTCCTAGCAAAGACAAAAAGGCATTCCCATGGTAGTTTCAGCAGTTGATTTTTCTCCCTTGTGTTTGTAGAGGATGACAAAATAGGCGGCATGAAAATGCTGTGGAATCTACACTCTTTTACAGTGCATTAAAAGTCCATGAAACTTGGTACTTAAGGTAGGGCCACTGTGCTACATGGCTTCAGAAAGAATTCCTTACTTTCTGGAGGTTTTGTTACACTTTAGGTTGATGACATTGGTAGTTTCTCCTTGACTGGGGCTTTTATCCAGTTCTTCATTGACAGACATTTGTTAGTAAGTTTGTTGACAGTATGATGCATTGTGCAATTGCTGCTGAAAAATGTTTCAGAGTGCATTGAACATGATTTATGAATGAGTCTACACTGGTGTGTAGTATCATTCTCCAGCGTGCCTAGGAGGTTTGGATTTAGTATGCTAGTCCATCGACTGATTTCAGTGCTTCATAAATGCTTCTAATATAACCAGTATCAGCATGCAGTTGTTTTCTTCTTTAGTTGAGCTACCAGAGGTCGTGGTGGAGGCTGGTACAATTACAACATTTAAAAGGCATTTGGATGGGTATATGAATTTGGAAGGGTTTAGAGGGATATGGGCAAAGTGCTGCTAAATGGGACTAGATTAGGATATCTGGTCAGCATGGATGAGTTGGACTGAAGGGTACTGTACATCTCTGACTCTATAAGTGTGATTTGAGATCTTCCTCACTTTGTGATAAAAGGTACTGCATACTTGATGATAGTCTGTCTTTATGTCTTAACTGGTATTTGAACCTGATATGCTGACCTTTTTATTGCAAGTAGACCTTGGATTTCCTTGTCATTTTCATTCATCCAGTCCTGGTTCTTCTTAATGCTGAATCTGATGATCTGTAGGAGTTATCTAGTAATGCAGCTTTGGCGTGCTCCCAGAATACTTCTGCAATGCAATTTGCAATGATATCAGGATATTGCTATCTGGGAAGGTTGCTTTATATGCATGTTTGCAGGTTGTTAACTTGAAATTCCTTTGGGTTATTTTTAGTTTTGTGGTTGGTATTAGACTTGAAATGGAATTTCACCATTTCAGTATATAAGCCAGGTGTCTACATAACAGACAGCACTGGGCATGATTTTAGTATGCAGCACATCTGTTAGGTCATGCTTGTGTTGTAAATTGTAGTCTATCTGTTATCAGTGTTTAGGGCATGGTCTTGATGTGATCTTTTTTGTTTAAAGTTGGTGTTGATTATGGGCAACTGCATTTCTAGAGTTCCAAAAGTGGACGTCCATTTTCATTGAAATTTCCAACTGCAAGATTTCTGAGGATGCCCTTCTCTGCCTGATAGAGATGGCCAAGTCTGGTGTTGAAGTCACCAAGTTGACAACTTTGACCTTGGGAAGGAGAGCCTGGTTGAGTTACTGGAAATCTGTGTAGAATTTATCATTATCAGATGGATTAGATTACAGTGTTGGAGCTTAAATGTTGATGAGATTCCCAGGTTTCCTTGGAGAGAGAGCAATCTACCAATAATTTCGATGCCTTTAGAGAGAGATGGGCAATACAGAAGGTAGAATATTTTATTTCTCTTGCTATTCCACTTTGATTTATCCCATTTCCCCCTAACCTTTGATGGTGTATATGATTTGATTTATCTATTGTCGCATTAGTATTTTGTTACAAAATAGTGAAAAGTGTTTGTATAGTGTCACCACTCTCCAGCATCATCTTAAAACACAGAAAAATAAACCAAAATATAGAATATAGAGGCAGAAGGATAAAAAGTAAAGAAAATGTGTTTATATTTACAGTCCTTCTTGTTAAGTGCTCTGCGATGGGCCTGGTGGTCAGGCATGAGACCCTCTGCCATGCCACTGCTGGATCCAAAGCTGCCACTCTTCAGTGCCATCTTGTTTCTACTGATGTCGTTGCCACTCAGGGTCCTCATTCGACCTTGCCAATGCAGGCACCTCTGATGTTTGTAGGTATCACATGTCTCAAACTCTACTCTGATGCCACCATGAATCTACTTTAGGCCCACGTTGCTGTTGTTGCCGCCGATGTTGCAGGGTCTCATTGGGCTTAAACTAGCCTATGTAACTATCTTCATGAATCTGCACGGGAGGCAGATGGTCACCAAGAACTCTGCTGTAGTAGCCATGAGTCAGTGCTAGGACTGCCTCATCAATGCAGAAGCTGCCAGGAACCCAAACCCTGTCTGATGCCACTGCTTTGTTTCCACGCTGGGCTCACTGGCTAACTGTCACGAGTCTGGGCTGGGCCTATTTGCCACTGCCGATCTTGTTGCCACAACTGAGCTCTTCAACAAGAGCTAAATAAAATTTAAAAAGGGAAACAAAAGAGAAAAGAGAGAAAAAAACAAAAGAAAGAAATTTAAAAATGGACAGAGTGAACAAGTCTTGGGCTCAGAAGCCCTACTCCACTGACACCTTAGCAGAAGTGAGGTACTGCGTTTTGGAAAGGCAAATCAGGGCAGGACTTGTGCACTTAATGGTAAGGTCCCGGGGAGTGTTGCTAAATAAAGAGACCTTGGCGTGCAGGTTCGTATTTCCTTGAATGTAGAGGTGCAGGTAGATAGGATAGTGAAGAAGGCGTTTGGTATGCTTTCCTTTATTGGTCAGTGCATCAAGTTGGGAGGTCATTTTGCACCTGTACAGGACATTTGTTAGGTCACTTTTGGAATACTGTGTGGAATTCTGGTCTCCCTTCTATTGGAAGGCTGTTGTGAAATTTGAAAAGGTTCAGAAAAGATTTACAAGGGTGTTGCCAGATTTCAGCTATAGGGAGAGGTTGAAAGGCTGGAGCTGTTTTATACAAGTTTATAAAATCATGAGGGGCATGGATAGAGTTAATATACTTTTTTGGAGTCCAGAACAAGAAGGCGAAGGTTTAAGGTTAGAGGGGAAAGAATTAAAACAGACTTAAGGGGCAAAATCTTCACACAGAGGATGGTGTGTGTCTGGAATAAGCTGCCAGAGGAAGTGATGGAGGTTGGTACAATTACAAAATTTATAAGTTTAAAAATCACACAACACCAGGTTATAGTCCAACAAGTTTAATTGGAAGCATCAGGTGATGAAGGAGCGTCACTCCGAAAGCTAGTGTGCTTCCAACTAAACCTGTTGGACTATAACCTGGTGTTGTGTGATTTTTAACTTTGTACGCCCCAGTCCAACACTGGCATCTCCAAATCATAACATTTATAAGCAACTGGATGGTTTTATGAACAGGTAGGGTTTAGAGGGATGTGGGCCAAGTGCTGGCAAATGGAACTAGATTAGTTTAGGATATCTGGTCAGCAAGAATGAGTTTTATCAAAGGGTCTGTTCCTGTGCTGTACATCTCTATGATTCTAAGTCAGCCAAGCTTTACATGTAAATTATGCAATTGGAAGCCATGGGTGATTTACTGGTGATGGTTAATACATGAAGAAAAAGAACACTGGTGATGAAAAAAAAAGCGTTCACTTGTGTGTAAGAGAACTGTTGGATATATGAGAAAGAAAACAAAAGAAACATTAATGAGCGTTATATGATGTTGATCCTGAAAGGGGAGCCGTAGGGCTGTAGTGCATGCATAAGTTGTTAATAAAATAGCAAGGAATGGTCAGTGCCTCTAATTCATTAATTGTTTAGTTTGTGAAATGGGTGATTTTATGTTGGTCTATCTTTGAAAAAAAAAGAATTCCCATAGGCCTGGATTCAAGTTGCACCTGCTTTGGAGATTTGTCTTTACATGCCTGAATAGGTTGATTTAAAAATAATCTAAAGTTAAGTTCTGAACACAAAATGAAATAACTAGGGAAGAATGATCCCTTCAGACCTTGGGGGTTCCTACATCTAGGCATATCTATATAGGATGAGGAATCACTGAATCCAAACCTGCGGCATTGAGACCTCACTGCTGTTGTCGTAGTTCATTGGGCTATGACAAGTAACCTCTGAGCATAAAAGGTAGTGGCAGTCAGCACAAACTGTATTGCACAATAAAGCTTTGCTCTATAGGTAAGAAGGAAAAAATGCAATCATTCCAGCTGAAACTAAGCCTATAGTATTGGAAAACGGGTAAAAATAGCAGACTGCAGGCAGCTTTGGATGTCATCGTCCAGTAGCACTCTCAACAATGAAACTTCTTTTAGTTAAGGAGGGATAAAACAAAAGTGGCCTGAACAAATGTTTGCCTTCTCACCATCCATTTGGATTGGCACAGTCAAAGGTCAACTCTCAATTCAGTGAAACTGCAACAAGCAAGAAAACATAAACAAATAATTTTGCTTTGAAAGATAAATACTGGAACACAAGATCGACGTTTGAGTGACAACAGGTACCCCAATGATGACAGAATATCTCACTGGCTACTCCCTCTACCAGTTGGGTACACCTCTGCATAAACAATGTCTCCTTAGTTTCAGCTTAATAGTGTTGGTTTCATAGTGAAGAAGATTATCACTACAAAACCTTCCAGTCTTCCAATCAACCATATGTTACATCTACACTTCATGGAGCTAATCAATCAGTCATTTTATAAAGAAAATGCAGTCAATCCTTGATTAACTTGTAAATTTTGAAATATTCATTAATTTTAATGAGAAATTCTAGATTATACAGTGCATTTGCAGATACAAATAATGTTTTTAACATGCTTCCTCGCAGTGTTGCACACCCAAGTATTATGAATGCCTATTTTCATCTTCTTCCAAATGCTCTCCACAATCATCTAGCTGGTGGAACTGTATCTCTTTGGTTTCATTATGGTTTTTCTTCCTCCTACTGTGTAGTTTCCTTTGGACCCCCCAACCTTTATCTAAACCTAACCTTGGCCCCTTCATATTTGTCATCTATATGCTGTCTTTTGCTGACATCATCTGAAAGTTATAGCATCAACCTTAATGTTTATGTTGACAGTTCCCAGTTCTATCCCTCTCTAATTCTAAATTGACACACTGTTTATCTGACATCCAGTACTGGATGAGGAGATATTCAGACTGAAGCTATCATCTTCAATTTCACCTGCAAACTCTCTTCCCTAGCCAATGACCCTTACCTTTCTCTAACACCAACTTAAAGCTAAATCAGTCTGTTGTGAACATCTATGTAATTGTTTCCTCTGAGGTGAGCATTAAGCATACATGGCTCCAATATGAAGACTACCTACTTTTAATTTTGAAACATTGCCCAATTCTGCCTCACCCCTCAGCTGATCTGTTGTTGAAACCCTTTTTCATATCTTTGTTGCCTCTAGACTAGATGATTCCAATGTGTTCTTGGCTGGAGACTCTTGTTCTGCTGTTCATAAATTTGGAGGTCAAGTCCTGTTCAATCCTTACCCATATGTTCATTGATATCCCAGTTAATTCACACCTCAAATTTTGAATTCATGTCCTTGAGTTTAAATCCTTTTATGGTCTCTACACTCCCTAGCTCTGTAATCTCTCCAGCCCTACAAACCTGCTGATATCTGCACTCCTCTAATTCAGACTTCTTGTGCATTTAAGATTGATGACTGCCTTGACTCCTGAACTCTAAGATTCCTACCATATAATGCTTCATTCTGTCATGTTTTCCTCTTTAAGATCCTTCTTAAAGCCTTGCTCTTTGATCAAATTTCTGGTCAGTGGTTGTAATATTGCCTTAAATGGCTTGGTTTCGAATGTTGCACAATAATGCTTATAATTGTTATGTTTTATATTTAATATTGTTAGAGCATAAACTTTGAAGGATTATGAAAAATTAATTTCTTTGAAGCTTTGGGGAAACATCTAGCATGGTTTCTTTAAACAAAGTTGTTAAAAATTCATTGTGCACATTTGGGAATGTTGATTTGAGGTTTTCTGCCAATAACATGACTGATGATAACTGCTGGCTATGTTGTATACTCTTCCTGGAGCTATTTTTAGTAGTGATTTGTTTGATGAGGTTCTTGTTTTAACTGGTTTAATTGGAAGAAACCATTAAGAACAAACCAAGTTAAAGGAACTCTTTCTATGAACAAGTTGATCCAGCTGATCTCTCCATTTTTTTTCTTTGAAAAGAAAACTCTTTTATTGTGTTCACTGCAAAATCTATTTGTTCTTTTGAAAGAGTGAACGAACATCCTAAGGTTTTAGACACTGATCAAAGCTATGTTTGTAAGTCTTCAGAGACAATCATGCATGATCAGTATTTTGACTGCATATGTTAGAACGTCAGACCAATAGCCTCTGGAATATTGTGCACTTTTATCCTTTTGCCTTCAAGAATAACTCATTGACCGATGGTTTTCTGAAAAAATACCTCTCTGCAGAAAATTGTTTTCTCTCCCTTTTGCTGAAGAAGCTGTGTGTGTGTGTGTGTGTGTGTGTGTGTGTTTACATGTCGCTCTTGGGAATATTTAGAGAGATAACACTTTTGTAATACTTCTAAACTACTGACTTTATGTTAATTAATTATTTCATCTTCATTGAATAAGTTTTGTTTGTCTAATAAACCAATATTTGTTTGTTGAGAAACCTGGTTGTTAGACAATATTTTTACAACATGATATTCAAACTTATTTAATTGATCATCTGGATAACTGGAAAAAAGTAGTTTTATTTCCTATTGTGATCCAGGAGTAATAAAACTAGAGTGACTGTGCATTGCTCCAGTCTTGGTCACAACATGGTTGTTTTAAGAAAAAAGTACTTTTAATTAACTGGTTTGGACATGAATCTGTAGTGGCAGTGGATATTGTTGCAATGTTCTCTGTTGCTGTTTGTAATCTGCCAGATAAACATTTCTTAAAATTTGATAAAGCATTCAACTCAATGATTTTGATCAGCATGTTTTTCTAATAATGCAATTAGCACCTGTGTTGTAATCAAAATAAAAGTAGCTACCTGCTGAAAACACTCTGCACCTTCACAAAGGAGTATCTGGATAGTCAATATTGTAAAAGGACTCAGTGAACTGCTGCCAATTCACATCAGTTGAATGGTAGCTAAGCACAGCAGTTTATAAGCAAGTGGCCAATTCACTACATACCTGTAACCGATATAGGTTAATTTCACCCCTCACCTCTGTGGGCCAAAACGTAATTTTGACAGAGCAGGTGTTGGAGTGGAAAAAGAGCTCAGCTTGTAGGCTTTTGTGCCTTTTTAATCATTACTTTTTTTTTAGCTGAGCAGCAAAGCAGGCAGTAGCATTCCTTCTTACTGTGAGTCTCTGGACTCAAAGTGTGTAAAACGCTTTCTAAGTTTTTCAGGCACTTGGAAGTTCAAACAATTGTTCTTCACTTAATCGCTTGCTTCTTTACCTCTTTCGTTCTTGTCTTTCTCTATGGTTGATGTCAACTCTGCCTGTGGCTTGACAGACAAATAAATGACTTTCATGAGTGTAATACATATATGTGGCTACGTTAGTTTATATTCAATGCCATCATAATGTAGCTACAGTGAAATCGGTCTTCACCATTTGTGTGAATTGATTGTGGCTGAGGAGTGATCACCCAGAGTAAATGACAGGATCACAAAATTATTATATTAAAATCTCCCAGATTGCTTCTAATACCTACTTGAAGATTGGTAAGTGCAGTTGAATCCCTGTTGCAATGGTACACCTCTCTGTCTTTTTATTGACCTGTTCCTTTTATAGGGGAACGCTGAGTTGCAGATGGAGTTTGATCTTATTGCATTATCTCTGGAAGTGATTGTTCAGGGATGAATTAGCATGGGGTCTATTTACCCTAATACCATTTTAGAAGTTTCTTATAAATACACATTCAGACCAAAGGAACCTATATATGTACACTTATTATGATTATTAAAGGAAGTACAACGCACCAAAATAAATTAAATTGTAATTTTATATTTCGTAATTGAAGCAATGAATGAGTTGTTGCTATACAACCTGACTAATTCACAATATTCTGAGGTAGTCAATTTCAAAGGAGCCTTGTTAGTACTTTATTGTGACCTCTTTCACTCTGAGGATCTAATGTTTGCACAAAACATATGTTATTGTTTACATTCAGTCAAGCTACTTACCTCTTGAATGAAGTAGCATGAGCTTTCAGGGCAGTAAAAGCCTTATACTGCACAAAGTATAACTCAGTTTAGAAAATTTTTATAGCTTCTCTTGTGTATGTGAAGCAGAATCCTTTTCTGGACAGCAACATTTGAAGATAGATAGATAGATAGATAGTGATACATCATAGAAACAGACCCTATAGTCCAACCAGTCCATGCCGAACATATTCCTAAACTAAAAACTAGTCCCACCTGCCTGCTGCTGGCCTATGTCCCTCCAAACCATAGAGTATACCTTGTTAAAAACCTTCAGTTGAGAAGAACAGCGTTTCAAGGCATCTCTAATCAAAGTTGTCAGCACAGTCTTTGTAATTTTACACTTTCTTTTGCCTGCATTGTAGATTTCTACAACAGACACCTGCCCAATGCAATTTCTTTCAGCACAAAGGAGTGCAAGAAAAGGAACATCTGAAAAATGTCGAAGTGTATCTGTTTGTTCAACAGACCGGACTTGTGTGGACTGGCTTTCGAAGAAGTCATTTGCATATCTCCAGGTATAATGCTTTTAAAAAATAGCAGTGACCAGTAGTAATATTTGCTGCAAGTTATGCAAAGAAACCACATTAAAATGCCACAAGGAGTTCAGAGATTTGGATAACCAAATTCTACTGACCCTGGTCCTGTGGTGCATTTGAAACTCCAGTTGCAAAAACAGTGTTATGAATGACTGTGACATATAGGAGAGCTTTATTGGGCAAGCTCGTTAATATGCTGCTATACAGAATAGAACTGCGTTTATGACTTTGTAAATATACAAAGATTTTTGTTTTATGAAATAAATTTTTGAAATTAAAAAATGTTTAATCATAAGAAATTTTTGTACAGATCATCATTTTGCTGGGAGATTTCACAGTTGGCATTCATTGCTCTATATGGCTTTGAACTACATAGTGCTGATGTATGCTTTGTAAACCATTTAAAAAAAAAAGTAAAACAGCAGTGAACATAAAGATCTCTTGAGGATGTTTGTGCTTCCATCTTTACAGCTGTTTTGTACCAGTATTTTAATCTTAATGCTGCTGAAGTACATTTGTTATTTTCCTCCTTAACTTCTTGATTAAATTTGGGACATGCTATTTAAGCCAGATAAACTGATTTAAATAGCAATTTTCGTCTCCATCATTGTACATTTCCTGGGAGTGCTAAATGAGATAGAAATGATTGGCAGCCAAACACTATAATGTGATTCCACACGAAATAATTGTCTAAGATATTCACAGTCTTGAGTTAGATGAGTTCCGGCATATTCGCTAACTTTTTTTTATTGCACCATATCATATATTCTTTAGCCAGTTTTAATACAATGACTTCATCACAGTTTGGTCTTATGATGAAAGCTTTCCAAGATACGATGCTTGGTGGGGGAAGCACCAAATTCGTTGGTGAGATCATTGCTTTCAACAATTAATGTTTACTTCTGCTTGAAAGATTTGTGTTTCATGACCACTCTCATTAAAGTCCTAGTTATAGTAAATACTTTCTATAATTGCAATATGTGTAATCAGAAAATTTAACTTTTTCAAAGTAACTAAATTATTTGCTTTCCAAAGAAAAGTATTTTAAAATGGCATTTGGTTGGCATGAACAAATTGGAGCAAAGGATCTATTTCTGTGCTGTACACCTCTCAACTCTGACTCTGTATTGTTTGTCTGAAATCTTCCAGATAATTTTGAATCCATCTGTTCAAAGATGTTATGATAGTGGAGTTCTGCTGGGATCAGTGTTGGGACCACAGATATTCACATTATACATGAATAATTTGGATGAAGATACTGAGGGTATTGTTAAGTTTGCAAATACACGGTAGAGATCCAAGATGGCGGCGACTCAGCAAGTCTGAGTTTACAGTGCTCTTCCCAAAACCTGGGTAAAGTGAGTTACTCACCCCCACCACACTTACCAAACCACCCAAAAAAATTTTCTAACCTTAATTAGCTGCTTACTATTATATTTAAGCAGTTTAATATTAAGTGGATAATGAGTAAACCAAAGGGATCCCGCAGCTCTCAGAAAACAAAGACCCCTCCCCCACCCTCCTCTCCTCCTCCGGCTGCAGCTGATGTAAAAACAGGCCTTGAAGAGATGATTGCCAGGCTGGAAACGACACTCGTCAATTTCATCGCAGAATCCAGACAGAGATGGAACTCATTCGAAGAAAAGTTACAAAAGCACAGCCAGGCTATTGAGGAACTGCAGGGCCGAGTGAAGGGGGCGGAGCTAAAGGCCACAACCTCCGAGGCTGCAGCACAAACAGCTGCAGAACAGGTGCGAGCTCTGGAGCAGAGAGTCCGGGCCTTTGAAATCTACATGGATGACCTGGATAATAGAAATCGGAGAAAGAATATCCGTCTTCTGGGCCTCCCTGAACAAGAAGAGAAGGGACAGTTAGCAGTATTTCTGGAGCGATGGCTGCCCCAGCTTTTAAACCTGGGGGCTGAAACTGACCGGGTAAGGGTGGAGTGGGCCTACCGGGTCGCAGCACGCGGATCTGGCCCAAACCAGCGCCCACGCCCGGTCCTGTTCCGGCTGCAGAGTTATAGGGAGAGGCAGATACTCCTGGATGCCTCCAGAAAGCTTGGAAAGGATCCTAAAGCCATGATCCATGAAGGATCCAAGATTATGTTATTTCAGGACTTCTCCCCGGCTTTGGCACGAAGGAGGAAGGCGTTTGATGAGGTGAAGAAATGTCTAAGGAACTTAAATATTCAATACACCTTACGCTACCCAGCGACGTTATGCTTTAACCACGAAGGATCCGAGTATAATTTTAGATCACCAGAAGAGGCTAAGGAACTTTTAGACTCATTTAAATAAATCGTAAGAGACAATTTATGTTGGCTTGCCTCTTCCACACTCCGTGGGGAGAAGTGGATACTTTACTCTACTTTACTTTTGCTTCTGGGAGCAGGGTTGTTTTCCCTTGCTATTTTATGTTATTATACTTAACTGTAATTTGTTGGAGTTGTAATTTTATAGTTATGTGTGTTTGTACGTGGCATTGATGCTATCAGATATACTCAGGTATGGGTGGGGAGGGGTGGGGCGCTCACTGTTAACTCTAGCTCGGTATTATATCTAAATCCTATTAAGGAGCGCCCGGGTCAAGGGTGGGACACTGTTTGGGACAGGATATGGTGGACCTTTAGAAAGGAAGTAAGGCCCCCTGAGAACAAGGGGGAGGATCTCCATTCAAACATGTTTTATTTTTTTTGTTCTTATTGTTTGGAAATAGTTTCCTTTTTATTATACTGTTATGAGTGTATTAGAGAACATTTTCTCTTGTTTGAAGGATGTAAGTGACTCAACTATACACTCTGGATAATTGTGGATTAGATTAGTAGTTAACTGAGTTTCATTGTTTTTCTTTCTTCTTTAGTACCATTCCTTTGAATTTTGATGATTATATATTTAAGATCTATTTTTATATTGATGTTTGTGCTTGAAAGTTCTGTTTATTTTTGTAAATCTGTCAAAATATTAAATTTCTAATAAAAATATCTTTTTAAAAAAAAAGTTTGCAAATACACAAAGCTAGATGGAGGGCCAAATGATGTTGAGGAAGCAGGGAAGTTATGGAAGGAATTGGACAGGCTAGGGTAGTGGGCAAATAAGTGTCGGATGGAATATAATGTGGGAAAGTGTGAGGTTGCGCACTCTGGTATGAAGAAGAGACATAGATTATTTTCTAAATGGGGAAAGGCTTTGGAAATCTGAAGCACAAAGGGACCAAGGTGTCCTAGTTCAGGATTCTCTTAAGGTTTGCGGTTACAAAGACAATTGCAATGTCATCATTTGAGAGGTTAGAATACAGGTGTAGGGATGTATTGCTGAAGCTTTTCTGAGGCCTTTCTGAGATTGCATTTGGAATATTGTGAGCAGTTTTGGGCCCATATCTAAGGAAGGATATGCAGGCTTTGGAGGGGGTCAGAGAGTGATTCTGAAAGATGCATTTGGAGAGGCAAGGAATGATTAGGGATAGTCAACATGGTTTTGTATGAGGGAAATCATATCTCACAAACTTGATTGAGTTTTTTGAGGAAGTACCCAAAGAGTTTGAGGGCAGACTGGTAGATATTGTTACTTGGACTTGAGTAAAGCCTTTGACAAGGTTCCACATGGTAGACCAATTGGTAAAGTAAGACCGCATAAGATTCAGGGATTCCTATTTGGATACAAAATTAGATTAATGGCAGGAGTCGGGGACAATGGAGGGATGTTTTTCAGACTGATTTTCCACAGAGGTCTGTGCTGGGTCCACTTCTGGTCATTTATAAAATAATTTAGATGAGAATATAGAAGGCATAGTAGGTTTGCGGATTACACCAAAATTGGTGGTATGCTGGACAATAAAGGTTATCTGAGACTACAAAGTGATCTTGATTGATTATGTCAGTGGGCTAAGGAATGGCAGATGGAGTTTAATTTGAATGAACGTGAGGCAATGCATTTTGGTGAAACAAACAAGGGCTAGACTGAAACAGTTAATGGAAGTGTCTTGGGTAGTGTTGTGTAACAGAAACCTGGGCGTTCAGGTTCATAATTCTCTGAAGTTTGCATCACATGTAGATGGGGTAGTTAAGAAGGTGTTTAGTATGCTTGTCTTCGTTACTCAGACCTTTGAGAATAGGAGTTAGGAAGTCAAATTGAAGTGAAGCCTCTTCTAGAGTATTGTGTCCAGTTCTGGTTGTCCTGTTGCAGGAAGGGTACCATCAAGCTGGAGAGGTTTCAGAAACGATTTACTGCGATATTGCCAAGAATGGAGAGTTTGACTCAGAGGGAAAATGCTGGGACTTTTTTCATTGAAGTGTAAGAGGTTGAGGGGTTTCCTTATAAAGCTTTTGAGGAGTTTAGATATGGTGAATGGCAGATGCCTTTTCCCTATGGTGGGGATTTCAAGACTAAGTGGCATATTTGTTATGATGTGAGAAGAAGGATTTTAAAAAGAACATGAGGGGCAACTGTTTTTAGACCGAGCTCATGGGTGGAATGAACATTCAGAGGAAGTGGTGGATGGGGTACATGTACAACGTTTGAAAGACATTTGGATAAGTAAATGAATAAGAAAGGTTTGGATGATATCGGCCAAGGCTAGTCATGTGGGACCGGTTTAGTTTTGGATTATGGTTGGCATAGGCTGGTTGGACTGTAGGGTCTGTTTCCATGCTGTATGACTGTGTATGTTTTCACCACACCGTACAGAGAGCAAGGAATAGCCTCAGAGTGAGGGAACAACCCTTTAGAACTGAGATGAGGAAAAAGTAGAGGGTGGTGAATCTGTGGACCTTCTCGCTACAGAAGGCTGTGGAGGCCAAGCCACTGACTGTATTTAAAACCGAGATCGAAAGGTTCTTAACTGATAAGGGATCAAAGGTAACAAGAAGGTGAAGAATAGGTTCAGAAACATAATCTAACAAAGTAAAATGGCAGAGCAGGTTTTGCTGTTATATGTAATGGGCCTTTGATCTTATTACACAGTTCTGGAGCAGTGGAATCTGAACCTGAGCTTCCTAGCTCAGAGTAGGTCCTACTACTATGTTATAAGAGTCCTTATGAAAGTTTGTTTTTTAAAATCAGCATGTTCAGAGATGTTATTATCCACCTCTGTGGCAGGTGACTGCTGAACTTGGGATTCCTTGCTCAGAGAAAGAGATATTACCACTGTATCAAAAGAGCCCTCTCTTAAAAAAAATCTGTTAGAAAAAATGCTACTTTTTCTGAATCAGAAAGCTTTGGGTTTAGATTCCACACTAAAGTTTTAAACGCAATATCTAGCCTGACATTTTAGTGTACCAGTGAATAGGTGTTGATTTTGGAGATACTGACTTTTAGAGGAGATCTCACACGGCGATAAAGCATCCTTTGGCATTATTCAGAGCAGTATGGGAGAGCTTTGGTAGCCGGAGTAATATATATATCTCATTAAGCTCTACAAAATCAAAATTTGATGGGATCTTACAGTGAGCAAATTGACTATCATGTTTTCCCATATACAACAATAATTATGCCCCTGACTTTAAAAGGTATGGTACTTTTATTTTATGGTACCTTTGAACATCAAAACATTTTTGTGTAATAAACTTTTATGTTACATTAATAAAACCATACTGACAGCCTCTTGGTGGATATGTTCAGTGACCAACCACAGCAGTAAACAACAGCAAAAATCAAACTATGGTCCCATGCTGGATCCTAAATTGTCCAGTATTACTATCAGCTGGGATCACAACAGTGGAAATACATCTAGATCAGATATGATTATCAAATTGTACCTTTCTTATTGCAGTAGTCTAAATACTGTTAAAAACAAGAGACATCTTTCAGTTGACTGATTTTATTTTGCTTTGACTTTCCATTGTATTGGTTCATAGATGTAGTCATTCCATTTTTTGGAATGCAATTATAATTGAGAACATGAGTTTTAGTGAGTCTTATTTCCATAAGTGGTCTGAATCTTGCCCAAATATGGCAATTCCACTAGTACAGAAAATTCAAGAAGCAAGGAATGATTAGGGATAGTCAGTGTGGTTTTGTGTGAGGGAAATCATGTTTCACAGACTTGATTGTTTGAGTTTTTTGAGGAAGTAACCAAAAAGATTGTTGAGATCAGAACGGTAGACATTGTTTACTTGGACTTTAGTAAAGCCTTTGACAAGGTTCCATATGGTAGATTAATTAGTAAAGTTACATCAAATAGGATTCAGGGTGAGCTTCCCAATTGGATACAAAATTGCCTTCATGGCAGGAGACAGGGAGTGGTGGTGGAGGGCTTATTTCGGATTGGAGGCTTGTTACTAGTGATGTTCCGCAGGGATATGTGCTGGGTCTGCTTTTGTTTGTCATTTATATAAATGGTTTAGATGAGAAACAGAAGACATGATTAGTAAATTTGTGAATGACACCATAATTGATGGAATAGTAGACAGTGAAGAAGGTTATGTAAGATTTCAAAGAGATCTTGATCAATTGGATTAATGGTCTGACGAGTGGCAGAAGGAGTTTAATTTGGCTAAATGTGAGGGATTAACTAACAAGGGCAGGACTTATACAATTTAAAAATAGGGTATTGGGTAGTGTTGTATAACGGAGAGACCTAGGAGTTTAGGTACATAATGTTTTGAAATTTGCATCACAGCTAGACATGGTGGTTAAGAAGGCGTTTAACACGCTTACCTCCATTGCTCAGACTTTTGTGAATAGGAGTTAGGATGTCATGTTGAGGTTAAAGGACTTCGGTAAGGTCTCTTCTGAAACACTTTGTCTAGTTCTGTTTGCCTTGTTATAGGAAGAATATTATAAAGCTGGAGAGGGTTCAAAAAAGATTTACCAGGATATTGCCAGGAATGGAGAGTTTGATTTACAGGCAGATGGAGTCACAGAAATGAACAGCACAAAAACAGATCCTTTGGTCCAATTGTCCATGCTGATCAGATATCCTTAATTAATCTAGTCCCATTTGCCAGCACTTGGCCCATTTTCCCCCTCAACCCTTCCTATTCATATACCCATCCAAATGCCTTTTAAATGTTGTAACTGTACCAACCTCCATCACTTCCACTGGAAGTTCATTCTATATGTGCATTATCCTCTGCTTGAAAAGGTTGCCTCTTAGGTCCCTTTTAAATCTTACCCCAACCACCTTAAATCTGTGCTCTCTAACTTTGGACTCCCCTAGCCTGGGGAATAGACCTTAACTTTTCACCCTATCCATGTCTGTCATGATTTTATAAACCTCTGTGAAGTCACCCCTCAGCTTCAGATGCTTCTGGGAAGATAGTCCCAGTCTATTCAGCCTCCCCCTGTAGCCCAAACCTTCCAACTCTGGCAAAAGCTTTGTAAACCTTTTCTGAACCCTTTCAAGTTTAACAGTATCTTTCCTGGAGTAGGAGATCAGAATTGAATACCCTATTCCAAAAGTGGTCTTACCAATGTCCTGTGTAGACGCAACATGATCTCCCAACTCCATTCACAGACCGTTAAAGGAAAGTGTACCAAACACCACCTTCACTATCCTTTCTACCTGCAACTCCACTTTCAAGGAATTATGTACCTGAACTCCAAGGTCTGTGTTCAGCAACACTCCCCAGGACCTTACCGTTAAGTGTATAAGTCCTGCCCTGATTTGTTTTAGCAAAGTGTAGCACCTCACATTTATCCAGATTATACTTCATCTGCCACTTCTTGGTCCATCTGTCCACCTGATCAAGGTCCTATTGTACATTGAAACAACCTTCTTCAGTGTTCACTACGCCACCAATTTTGGTGTCATCTGCAAATTTTATAACCATACCTCCTATATTCGCATTCAAATCATTTATATAAATGATAAAAATCAGTGGACCCAGCACTGATGTCTGTGGCACACCACTGGTCACAGGCCTCCAGTCCAAAAAGCAATCCGCCTCCACCACCCTGTCTCCTACTTTCTAGCCAATTTTATATCAAAGTTGCTAGTTCTTCTGTACTCCACGCCATCTAACCTTGTTAACCAAATAGGCTGGACTTTTTTTTCACTAGAGCGTAGGAGATTTTTTAAATCATGAAAAGTATAGATAAGGTGATTGACAGGTATCGTTTCCCTAGGGTGCGAGATTTCACAACTAGGTGGCATATGTTTAAGATAATGAAAAATATTTTCGAGAAGATGAGAGACATGTTTTTTTTACACAGCATGAACTTCCATAAGAAGTCAGGGATGGGCAGGACTGACAGCTTAATGTTCCAGGATACAAATGCTACAGGAAGGATAGAAAGGGAGGCAAGAGAGGAAGGGGAGTGGCGTTTTTGAAAAGGGATAACATTACAGCTGTGCCGAGGGATAATATTCCCGGAAATACATCCAGGGAAGTTATTTGGGTGGAACTGAGAAATAAGAAAGGGATGATCACCTTTATTGGGATTGTATTATACACCCCCCTAATAGTCAGAGGGAAATTGAAAAACAAACTTGCAAGGAGATCTCAGTTATCTGTAAGAATAATAGGGTAGTTATGGTAGGGGATTTTAACTTTCCAAACATCGACTGGGACTGCCATTGTGTTATAGGTTTAGATGGAGAGGAATTTGTTAAGTGCGTACAAGACAATTTTCTGATTCAGTATGTGGATGTACCTACTAGAGAAGGTGCAAAACCTGACCTGCTCTTGGGAAATAAGGTGTCAGTGGGGGAGCACTTTTGGGCCAGCGACCATAATTCTATTCGTTTTAAAATAGTGATGTAAAAGGATAGACCAAATCTAAAAGTTGAAGTTCTAAATCAGACGAAGGCCAATTTTGACAGTATTAGGCAACTTTCGAAAGCTGATTGGAGGCAGATGTTTGCAGGTAAAGGAACGCTGGAAAATGGGAAGCCTTCAGATATGAGATAACAAGAATCCAGAGAAAGTATATTCCTGTCAGGGTGAAAGGAAAGGCTGGTAGGTATATGGAATGCTGGATGACTAAAGAAACTGAGGGTTTGGTTAAGGAAAAGAAGCAAGCATATGTCGGGTATAGACAGGAAAGCTCAAGTGAATTCTTAGAAGAGTATAAAGGAAGTAGGAGTATACTTAAGAGGGAAATTAGGAGGGCAAAAAGATGACATGAGATAGCTTTGGCAAATAGAATTAAGGAGAATCCAAAGGGTTTTTACAAATACATTAAGGACAAAAGGGTAACTAGGGAGAGAATAGGGCCCCTCAAAGATCAGCAAGGCGGCCTTTGTGTGGAGCAACAGAAAATTGGGGAGATACTACATGAATGTTTTGCATCAGTATTTACTGTGGAAAAGAATATGGAAGATATAGACTGTAGGGAAATAGATGGTGACATCTTGCAAAATGTCCAGATTACAGAGGAGGAAGTGCTGGATGCCTTGAAATGGTTAAAAGTGGATAAACCCCAGATCAGGTGTACCGAGAACTTTGTGGGAAATCAGAGAAGTGATTGCTGGGCCTCTTGCTGAGATATTTGTATCATTGACAGTCACAGGTGAGGTGCCGGGAGACTGGAGGTTGGCAAACGTGGTGCCACTGTTTAAGAAGGGCGGTAACGACAAGCAGGGAACTATAGACCGGTGAGCTTGACCTCAGTGGTGGGCAAGTTGTTGGAGGGAATCTTGAGGGACAGAACGTACATGTATTTGGAAAGGCAAGGACTGTTTCGGGATAGTCAATATGGCTTTGTGTGTGGGAAATCCTGTCTCACAAACTTGATTGAGTTTTTTGAAGAAGTAACAAAGACGATTGATGAGGGCAGAGCAGTAGATGTGATCTATATGGACTTCATTAAGGCTTTTGACAAGGTTCCCCATGGGAGACTGATTAGCAAGGTTAGATCTCACGGAATACAGGGAGAACTAGACATTTGGATACAGAACTGGTTCGAAGGTAGAAGACAGAGGGTGGTGGTGGAGGGTTGTTTTTCAGATTGGAGGCTTGTGACCAGTGGAGTGCCACAAGGATCGGTGCTGGGTCCTCTACTTTTCATCATTTACATAAATGATTTGGATGCGAGCATAAGAGGTACAGTTAGTAAGTTTGCAGATGACACCAAAATTGGAGGTGTCGTGGACAGCGAAGAGGGTTACCTCAGATTACAACAGGATCTGGACCAAATGCGCCGGTGGGCTGAGAAGGAGCAGATGGAGTTTAATTCAGATAAATGCGAGGTGCTGCATTTTGGGAAAGCAAATCTTAGCAGGACTTATACACTAAATGGTAAGATCCTCGGGAGTGTTGCTGAGCAAAGAGACCTTGGAGTGCAGGTACATAGCTCCTTGAAAGTGGAGTCGCAGGTAGATAGGATAGTGAAGGAGGCATTTGGTATGCTTTCCTTTATTGGTCAGAGTATTGAGGTCATGTTGTGGCTGTACAGGAGATTGGTTAGGCCACTGTTGGAATACTGCGTGCAATTCTGGTCTCCTTCTCGGAAAGAAATTGTGAAACTTGAAAGGGTTCAGAAGAGATTGACAAGGATGTTGCCAGGGTTGGAGGATTTGAACTGTAGGGAGAGGTTGAACAGACTGGGACTGTTTTCCCTGGAGCATCGGAGGCTGAGAGGTGACCTTATAGAGGTTTACAAAATTAAGTGGGGCGTGGATAGGGTAAATAGGCAAAGCCTTTTCCCTGGGGCCGGGGAGTCCAGAACTAGAGGGCGTAGTTTTAGGGTGAAAAGAGAAAGATATAAAATAGACCTAAGGGGCAACTTTTTCACACAGAGCGTGGTACGTGTATGGAATGAGCTGCCAGAGGAGGTGGTGGAGGCTAGTACAATTACAACATTTAAGAGACATTTGGATGGGTATATGAATAGGAAGGGTTTGGAGGAATATAGGCCCGGTGCTGGCAGGTGGGACTCGATTGGGTTGGGATATCTGGTCGGCATGGACGGGTTGGACCAAAGGGTCTGTTTCCATGCTATACATTTCTATGACTCTATGACCCTATGGTGGGTCATAGAGTACCGCATTTGAAAGACCTTCTGATAAGAAGGTGAATAAAGGTTTGAAAGGATTGGCCTAAGGACAGGCAGGTGGAACTAGCTTGGTTTGAGATTATGGTTGGCATGGACTGGTTGGACCAATGGTCTATTTCCGTGCTGTAAGACTCTATAAGAGCAGGCATTTAGTTGGCAGATGACCAAACCAGGGATCAATCAGGTTTTGCTCCAGTCAAATGTGTGGTAGGTTGAACGTGTAATTAGACAAAATGTGTAGGAGGAATAAAATTGCTTTCACAACCCTCTTCAGTTCCTCATCTGATTTTATCTTTTCATTTGTAGTTCAGTATAGCAGTGATGGTGCTTAAATATTTGTGAATAAACAGCCTATAGTTTTTAAATATTTGGGTTTTCTTTTTGCAGGATAAAGCAGACAAGGAATCCTTGGGAGTTAGTGCTCTTTGTCAGCCCTTGTTTGATACAGAAGAATGCTTTATCAAGGTAATGTTAATTTTTATCAGTTATGAATTTGCATAGGAAAACATAAATCAGGAAAGTACTATTAAAGTTTTCCATTATTACCATGTTGCTATTCTATATTGCTGTCCCGATTTCCGTAGTTATATATTCCATCATCACATCAACTGTATGTAGACAGCTCCCCAGAGTCGCACTTGCTTTCTCCTATGGATACTGTTTCCGCTGCCGAACTGTCCTTTGTGAAATGCTGAAAATCACACAATGCCAGGTTATAGTCCAACAGGGTTATTTGGAAGCACTAGCTTTCGGACTGCTGCTTTGTGTAATTTGTGAAATGTTTTATTCACAGCTCTAAGACTTTGAGCACTGGTATCAATATTGGGATAGGATAGTACACCTTTGTGTTTGTCTTCACAGAGTTATGCTGCATCTGGAATCCTAGCGGAATGGATAAATCAGGCCATAGGAAGGATTTTAAAGATACAGGAGGGGACTTGAAGTGACTAGATAAAAAACAGTGTAAAACCTGATTTCAGTTCCTAACCTAAAGTAACAATTACCTGGTAAAATAAAGACAGAATAGAAATATATACAGATACCTCACTGAAAGCTGGAGGTAACTGAGGTCATTGCATTCCCTACTTTGGGATCTTCAGAAAGAACATGGAAAATGAGAAAGGAGTGGTACATTTAACATTGATAAAAGGCACAATTACCACAGTAGAAATGTGTTTAGTAATGGTAACCAGACAATAGAAACAATAGATAGAACTGAGAAACACAAAAGATACAAGATTTTGATAGGAAATTGAAAAGATGTAGATGCTGGGTTAATTGGTGTTATCTACTATCAATTGATATTTGTTAGCTAAGAGTTTCAAGGAAAATTGATCAAAGGAAGTGAAGAGTGTTGAGTTGCAGATCAGCTATGATCTTATTGAATAACGGTTATAAGCTCAATCTGCTGTTCCTTTGATCATTCAATCTAACAGGATGATGAACCAGGTATAATCTTTTGTTGTCTATTATAAAATTCACATCCAAATATATTCCATATTTTCCTGCCTGTACAAATGTGATACTGTAAATTCTAAGCAGCAACTTGTTATTTTATTTTTATTCAGCATTTTTCCTCTGATTTTAATTAGGAATTGGATGAATATACAGCCTATAAGGATATGCTAAACTTGAGAAAAAAAGAAATACTGTACAAAAAATGGAATGATTATGTTTATGAACCAGTCCAGTGGAAAGTCAAGGCAAAATTAAATCAGTCAATTGAAAGAAGACGACCTTCAGTTTTACAGTATTTAGACTACTGCAATAAAAAGGTACAAATTGGCAACCATACCTGATCTAGATCTATTTCTACTGTTGTGATCCCAGCTGATATTAATACTGGGCAATTTAGGGCCCAGCATGGGACCATAATTTGATTTTTGCTGTTCATTCACTGTGATGGAATCATAGAATCCCTACAGCATAGAAACAAGCCATCAGCCCCATTGAGTCCACACTGACCTTCCGAAGAGCATCCCACCCAGATCCACCCCCAACCCTATCCCTGAAACCCTGCATTCCCCATGATTAATCTGCATGTCACTGGACACTATGGGCAATTTAGCATGGCCAAGCTGCCTAACCTGCTATCTTTGCATTGGTAGAGGAAATCGGAGCACCCCGAGGAAACCCCCACAGTCACAGTAAAAAACATGTAATCTCCACAAACACAGTCACATGAGGGTGGAAGTGCGTCTCTGGTGCTGTGAGGCAGCAGTGCTAACCACCAAGCCACGATGCATTACTACCACCATCTCCCCCCTGCTATCACTGAGCTGAAGTATACCTATCTTACAACAGTCAATTTGGTCTAATGATCTTTTTTGACAGTTCAGATTTCTTATATCAATAGAGCTGCTGTTCTGCTTATTATAGAAATACAGCCATTCAGCCCCTCTACCCTGTTCTGTCATCCACTTGGCTCATGTCTGCTATGTACCTCACCTCCTTTGATCTGCTTTGTCAGACATTGTAGAACTTTCAGGGGATGGATAAATAATGACTCAGAACAGAAACCTTTGTTGATTGTTCTGCCTCACCCAGGGTCAATAATAATAACTGTAGTCCCAGTTTTAGGCTCTGTGTTGAGTTAGATTACCTCAAACAGGTTAAATCAGACAGGTTACCTTCCCTGATTATGCTATGGTGATCCATCTTTAAAGTCTTTTTCTATGGCTTCCAACCCTTTTCTGGTCAAAATTCCATCCTTTCGTCTCCCTAACTGCTGCTGCTCCCTCACCCCTTCACCCTGACTGGGGTGAGGGAGTCCAGAACTAGAGGGCATAGGTTCAGGGTGAGAGGGGAAAGATATGAAAGAGTCCTGAGGGGTAACCTTTTCACGCAGAGGGTGGTATGTGTATGGAATGAGCTGCCAGAGGAAGTGGTGGAGGCTAATACAATTGCAACATTTAAGAGGCATCTGGATGGTTATATGAATATGAAGGGTTTAAAGGGATATGGGCCGGGTGCTGGCAGGTAGGAATAGGTTGGGTTGGGATATCTGGTCGGCATGGACAGGTTGGACCGAAGGGTCTGCTGTACATGTCTATGACTCTACCCACCCATCTCAGCCTGGATTCACAGCTCACAGTCCAGCAAATCCACAACCTTGTGCTCAAATCCCTCACACTGCCCCCCCTCCCCTCAGCTCTGTAACCTCCTTCAAACACGATAGCCTCTAAGATCTCTGTGCTCCTCCAATTCTGTCCCCTTGCACATATCTGATTTACATGGTTAATCACTGAAAATATCAAAGAGATTGCCAGTGTGCTTTAAACAAAAGAACATAGAAGTTTGTTGCAAAAAGAAAAACAACTAACCATACAACATTATTCAAATTAGTCTATTTTGAGAGTTATCAGAATTATCAAAGCTAAAGATGCAAAGCTTTTACCCTCCATACCAATCTTCTAGATATTCAAACTTAATGGAGGATCACCCTGACTCCGATTTAAAGTTCTTTGTTCAGTTGACGTGCCTGTAATTGAGCGAAAGTGAGGACTGCAGATTCTGGAGATCAGAGTCTAGATAAGAGTGGTGCTGGAAAAGCACAGCTGGTCAGGCAGCATCTGAGGAGCAAGAAAATCGACGTTACCGGCAAATGCCCTTCCTGATGGGTTTTGAATGGCTTTTGTCCATTCCTGATGAAGGGCTTTTGCCCAAAATGTCGATTTTGCTGCTTCTCGGACGCTGCCTGACCTGCTGTGCTTTTCCAGCACCAGTCTAATCTAGGCTCTATGTCTGTATTGATTTATTCTTGCCCACTTCTAAACATTTTCGGAGCAACTATGTGGGTGTTCCAAACCCTCAGCAATCAACAGTTCTGGTGTTTTCCTCTACAACACAGCATTTTCTTTCCCTAGCCCTGACTGTTTTGGTGATTGCTAGCAAACAATCTTTGTGCTGTAACTGAACCTGACCATCTGGATAGTTCTGTCTTTCTGTAATACTGGACAACAGCTCTAGTTTACTATACCTTTTATCCCCAATACACTGAACTGTTCACCTCGATCTCTACAACAAGGCTGTAATCCTCATTAAAAATGCATTTATCAACAAACTAATGGCACCCTGTCACCACTGTCACAATAAATCTAAAATGAAAGTAAAAATATGTCTCCTCTTAATGCAGACAATATATATATACAAAACAAACTTGGGTAAAAGTGGTCTTTCCACCTAAACCTAAGTTTCCAAGTAGTAGTAATATAACATGAACCTTCATGCTATTATGTAGCTTTCATATGCATAAATGTTAAACTGTCTTTTAATAGGAGCCTGTATTTTTGGAAGAATATAACTCAGATGATTTTAATCCATTTGTCAGCCATCTGTGCAAACCTCATACATTTAAGGTATTGTTTTGTGATTTTTTACAGCATTTAATTCTTGAAGGAACAGTTGTATCACAATTTGTTTATTGCTTGTCTAACATGAAGCTGCATTATATAAGTATACTTCCAGTCTATTTCAGAAAGCAAACTATTTACTTCAGTGGCATACCTTAATTTGTAATCTTGAGATTATATTGTTGACAGTTTGGTTTGCTAAACTTGCTTTTCAATGGTATATAGCATGATTTCCCAAGACTATCCAAAGAATATCTGCAATTGTACAAAATATGGATTCAATGTTATATTCTTAGGTATACCGCAAAAACCATTGATCACTATAATTTATATGAGCATAGAACAGTACAGTGCAGTACAGGCCCGTTGGCCCTTTATGTTGTGCTGACCGTTTTCCTACTCTAAGATCAAACTAACCTACATAGCATACATTTTAGTATAATCCATGTGCCTATCCAAGGGTCACTTAAGTGTCCCTAATGTATCTGACTCCACTATAGATGCATCCCACGCATCCATCATGATGCCCCCTCGTGTGATAGCCATTTCTGCCCTGCGGAAAAGCTGTCTGGCTATCCACTCTATCTATGCCTCTCTTCATTTTCTTCATTCTCTATCAAGTCATCTCTCATCTATCTTCACTCCAATGAGAAATCCCCAGTTCCCTCAGCCTTTCTTCACAAGACATGCCCTCCAGTCCAGGCAGCATCCTGTAAATCTCCTCTGCACTCTCTCTAAAGTTTCCTGTAATGAGGCAACCAGAACTGAACACAATATTCCAAATGTGGTCTAAGCAGGACTCTATAGAGCTGCAGCACATCTTTGCGGCTCTTAAACTCAATCCCCTTGCTAATTAAAGCCAATACACCATATGCCTTCTTAACAACCCTGTCAACTTGGGTGGCAGCTTTGCGGGATCTATGGACATGGACCCCAAGATCCCTCTGTTCCTTCACACTACCAAGAATCCTGCCTTTAACCCTTCATCTGCATTCAACTTCGACCTTCCAAAATGAATCACTTCACACTTTTCCAGGCTGAACTCCATCTGCCGTTTATCAGCCCACCTCTGCATCATGTCAATATCCCATTGCAAACTACAACAGCCCTCCACAATTCCACCAACCTTAATGTCATCAACAAGCTTACTAACCACTTCCACTTCCTCATCCAAGTCATTTTTAAAAATCACGAAGAGTAGAGGTCCTAGAACCAATCCCAACGGAACACTAGTGGTAACCAAGCTCCAGGCTGATTACCTTCCATCTGCTACCACTCTCTGTCTTCTATGGATCAGCCAATTCTGTATCCAGACAGCCAGATTTCCCTGCAACCCATGCCTTCTTACTTTCTGAATGATTCTACCATGGGAACCCTTATCAAATGTCTTGCTAACATCCATGTACATCGCATCCACTGCTCTTCATCAATGTGTTTGTCACATCCTCAAATAATTCAATAAGGTTTGCGAGGCATAACCTGTCCCTCACAAAGCCATGTTGACTCTCTCTGATCAAAGTATACTTTTTCGAATAATCATAAATCCTGTCTTGCAGAATCCTCTCCAATAATTTGCCATTCACTAACATAGGAGTGACTGGTCTATAATTCCCTTTCTTGAACAAGGGAATAACATTTGCCACCCTCCAATCATCTGGTACTACTCCAGTGGACAGTGAGGGTGAAAAGATTATCGCAGCAATCTCTTTCCTTGCTTCCTGTAGTCACCTTGGGTATATATCGTCTGGCCTGGGTGACTTATCTATCCTCACCTTTTTCAAAATCCTCTTTTTTAACATCAGCCTATTTGAGCATATCAGCCTGTTTCACGTTGTCCTCACAAGCCGCAGTGTCTCTTTTACTGGTGAATACTGAAGCAAAGTATTTATTAAGGATCTCCTGTACCTCCTCTGACTCAAGGCACAAGTTCCTTCCACTATCCCTGATTGGCCCTACCCTCACTCTGTAGAACACCTTGGGGTTTTCCTGAATCCTACCCACCAAGGCTTTTTCATTCCCCCTTCTTGCTCTTCCAAATCATTCTTCTGTTCCTTCCCGGATACCTTGTAACCCTCTGGAGCCCTGTCTGATCCTTGTTTCTTCAACCTTAAGTAAGCTTCCTGCTTTCTCTTGACTAGATGCTCTACATCTCTTGTCATTCAATACTCCTCACTCTACCACCTCTTCCTTGCCTCAGTGGTACAAACGTGTCCACAACTTTTCGTCATTTATATTAATGATTTGGATGTGAGCTTGAGAGGCATACAAAGTTAAAAATCACACAACACCAGGTTATAGTCTAGCAGGTTTAATTGGAAGCACACTAGCTTTCAGAGCGCTGCTCCTTCATCAGGTGGTTATGGAGTACACAATTGTAAGGCACAGAATTTATAGCAAAAATTTACAGTATGATGTATCTGGAATTATACATTGAAAAATACCTTGATTGTCTGTCTGTTGAATGTTTCATCTGTTCGAATACCATGATAGTTTCACTTCTTTCATTTGTAAATCACAAAATCTTTTTTTAAAAGTTGCATTCTCAGGTTATCTGTAACAATTAGTGTTAGTTAGACAATATGTTGAAGGTGTTAGCCCCCTGTGTTCTCTGTCTATGAGGCATAGTTAGTAAGTAGGCAGATGACACCAAAATTGGAGGTGCAGTGGACAGCGAAGAAGGTTACATCAACTTACAACGGGATCTTGATCAGATGAGCCAGTGAGCTGAGAAATGGCAGGTGGAGTTTAATTTAGATAAATGCGAGGTACTGCATTTTTGGGAAGCAAACCTTAGCAGGGCTTATACACTTAATGGTAAGATCCCAGGGAGCGTTGCTGAACAAAGAGACCTTGGAATATAGGTTCATAACTCCTTGGAAGTAGAGTCGTAGGTAGGTAGTATAATGAAGGAGGTGTTTGGTATACTTTCCTTTATTGGTCAGAGTATTGAGTACAGGAGTTGGGAGGTCATGTTGCAGCTATATAGAACATTGGTTAGGTCGCTTTTGGAATATTATGTGCAGTTCTGGTCTCCTTCCTATTGGAAGGATGTTGTGAAACTTGAAAAGATTCAGGAAAGACTTATAAGGATGTTGTGAGGATTGGGGGATTTGAGCTATAAAGAGAGTTGAATAGGCTAGGGCTGTTTTTTCCTGGAGTGTTGGAGGCTGAGGGGTGACTGTATAGAGGTTTATCAAATCATGAGGGGCATGGATAAGGTAAAAAGACAAGGTCTTTTCCCAGAGGTGGTGGAGTCCAGAACTAGAGGACATAGGTTTAGGGTGAGAGGGGAAAGATATAATAGCAACCTAAGTGGCAATTTTTTCACACAGATAGTGATGCATCAATGGAATGGCTGTCAGAGGAAGTGGTGGAGGCTAGTAGATTTTGCAGCATTTAAAAGGCATCTAGATAGGTATATGAATATGAAGGGTTTGGAGGGATATGGGCTGGGTGCTGGCAGGTGGGAATAGATTAAGTTGGGATATCTGGTCGGCGTGGACAGGTTGGACCGAAGGGTCTGTTTCCGTGCTGTACATCTCTATGACTCTATGACTCACAGCAAGGGCTCTCTAAACATATTTAAAATTATTTTAGCTAGATATTAAAATGAACATTTGCTGCAAATTGTTTCTATTGATTTCCCCTAGCATTTAAATTATGTTTTTGAAAATTAATTGTTGCCTCTCTTAACGTTATCACCCTAATTTAGCCTCATGGATTTCTCCTATATGTACCAAGTGGTTTAAGTTTGGGTTTCAAAAAAGTTGTTGTCACTATTTTTATCCATGCATTTTATCCTTAATAACGTAAACATTAAGGGTTACTTTGTTGATTTATATGGTCAAAGAACAGTTTCAGAATGGCAGGAGGCTATTCAACCTGATGAGTCTGTGCTGCTTTCTGTAACTCCACTAGTCCCATTACCTGACATTTCCCCTGTAGTTGTGCACATTTTCTACTTGGATGATTATCTCATTCCCTTTTGAAAGCTACAATTGAATCTGTCTCTGCCATACTGTCAAGTAGTGTTTTCCAGACCCTAACCATACACTTTTTTTAATTAATAAAAGAGTCAGTGACCACTTTGCTGGACACCTGTGCTTAAAGAACAACGTCTAATTTTCTGCTTGGTTACTCTGTTGCCTCAAGGACACAACACTGTGCAATAAGTTTAGAATCTGGTTCCATCTTCTTTTTAACCTACCCCACATCCAGTCGTTATGACATGGATTACGTTTGTCACAGTCACCCATTCTCACCTACACGTAGGCCTATTATCATATGGTACGGGTTGCTTTCAATATGATTCGCCACCATAATCTCTTTGTCCACGTACTCCTTTTATCTCTCTCTGTGTGACCATAAGATATAGGAGTGGAAGTAAGGCCATTCGGCCCATCGAGTCCACTCCGCCATTCAATCGTGGCTGATGGACATTTCAACTCCACTTCCCAGCATTCTCCCCATAGTCCTTAATTCCTTGTGACATCAAGAATTTATCAATCTCTGCCTTGAAGACATTCAGCGACCCGGCCTCCACTGCGCTCTGCAGCAAATAATTCCACAGGCCCACCACTCTCTGGCTGAAGAAATGTTTCCGCATTTCTGTTCTGAATTGACCCCCTCTAATTCTATGGCTGTGTCCACTGGTCCTAGTCTCCTCGCCTAATGGAAACAATTTCAAAGCATCCACCCTTTCCAAGCCATGTATTATCTTGTAAGTTTCTATTAAATCTCCCCTTAATCTTCTAAACTCCAATGAATACAATCCCAGGATCCTCAGCCGTTCCTCGTATGTTAGACCAACAGGGATCATCCGTGTGAATCTCTGCTGGACACGCTCCAGTGCCAGTATGTCCTTCCTGAGGTGTGGGGACCAAAACTGGACACAGTACTCCAAATAGGGCCTAACCAGAGCTTTATAAAGTCTCAGTAGCATAACAGTGCTTTTATATTCCAACCCTCTTGAGATAAATGACAACATTGCATTCGCTTTCTTAATCACGGGCTCAACCTGTATGTTTACCTTTAGAGAATCCTCGACTAGCACTCTCAGATCTCTTTGTACTTTGGCTTTATGAATTTTCTCACCGTTTAGAAAGTAGTCAATGCCTTTATTATTTTTTTCCAAAGGGCAAGACCTCGCATTTGCTCACGTTGAATTCCATCAGCCATTTCTTGGACCACTCTCCCAAACTGTCTAGATCCTTCTGCAGCCTCCCCACTTCCTCAGTACTACCTGCCTGTCCACCTAACTTCGTATCATCGGCAAACTTTGCTAGAATGCCCCCAGTCCCTTCATCCAGATCATTAATATATAATGTGAACAGCTGCGGCCCCAACACTGAACCCTGCGGGACACCGATTGTCACCAGCTGCCATTCTGAAAAAGAACCTTTTATCCCAACTCTCTGCCTTCTGCCAGACAGCCAATCCTCAATCCATCCCAGTAGCTCACCTCGAACACCATGGGCCCTCACCTTGCTCAGCAGCCTCCAGTGTGGCACCTTATCAAAGGCCTTTTGAAACATCCACTGGGTTTCCCTGGTCTAACCTACTCGTCATCTCTTCAAAGAATTCCAACAGGTTTGTCAGACACGACCTCCCCTTACTAAATCCATGTTGACTTGTTCTAATCAGACTCTGCTCTTCCAAGAATTTATAAACCTCATCCTTAATGATGGATTCTAGAATTTTACCAACAACCGAGTTTAGGCTGATTGGCCTATATTTTTCCATCTTTTGTCTTGATCCTTTCTTGAACAAGGGGGTTACAACAGCCATCTTCCAATCATCCGGGACGTTCCCTGACTCAGTGACTTTTGAAAGATCTCAACCAATGCCTCCGCTATTTCCTCAGCCACCTCTCTCAGAACTCTAGGATGTATTCCATCGGGGTCAGGAGATTTATCAATTTTAAGACCTTTTAGCTTTTCTAGCACTTTCTCTTTTGTAATGGCAACCATACTCAACTCAGCCCCCTGACTCCCTTTAATTGTTGGGATATTACTCATGTCTTCCACTGTGAAGACTGACGCAAAGTACTTGTTAAGTTCTCCTGCTATTTCCTTATCTCCCACCACTAGGCTTCCTGCATCAGTTTGAAGTGGCCCAATGTCTACTTTTGCCTGTAGTTTGTTTCTTATGTATTGAAAGAAACTCTTACTACATTTCTAATATTACTGGCTACCCTACCTTCATATTTGATCCTTTCCTTCCTTATTTCTCTCTTTGTTATCCTCTGTTTGTTTTTGTAGCCTTCCCAATCTTCTGATTTCCCAGTGCTCTTGGCCACTTTATAGGATCTATCTTTTTATTTAATATATTTCCTGACTTCCTTTGTCAGCCATGGCTGTCAAATCCCTCCCCGGATAATCTTTCTTTTCTTGGGGATGAACCTCTGTACAGTGTCCTCAATTATACCCACAAACTCCTGCCATTTTTGCTCTACTGTCTTCCCTGCTAGGCTCTGCTTCCAGTCTACTTTTGTCAGTTCCACTCTCATGCCCTCATAATTACCTTTATTTAACTGTAACACCATTACATCCGATTTTGCCTTCTCTCTCTTTCAAACTCTACCATATTATGATCGCTGTTTCCTGAGGGTTCCCTTACTTTAAGATCTTTTATAAAGTCTGGTTCATTACATAGCACTAGGTCCAGAATAGCCTGCTCCCTTGTGGGCTCCATGACAAGCTGTTCCAAAAAGCCATCCTGTAAGCATTCCATGAATTCCCTTTCTTTGGATCCACTGGCAACATTATTTACCCAGTCCACCTGCATATTGAAGTCTCCCATGATCACCGTGACCTTGCCTTTCTGACATGCCTTCTGTATTTCCCAGTACATGTTGCGCCCCTGGTCCTGACCACTGTTAGGAGGTCTGTACATTGTGGTTCCTCAATTCCACCCACACAGACTCCACATCATCCGACGCTGTGTCATTCAGTGTCATAGATTTAATTTTGTTCTTCACTAACAAGGCACCCCCACCCCCTCTGCCCACCTCCCTGTCTTTTCGATAAGTTGAAAATCCTTGGATGTTTAACTGCCAGTCCTGACCCCCTTGTAACCACGCCTCTGTGATGCCTACCACATTACAATCATTCACTATGATCTGTGCCATTAGTTCATCTGCTTTGTTGCGAATGCTACGAGCATTCAGGTAAAGTGCCTTAATGCTAACTTTATCATTAGAGATATTGGAAGTCATAAGATGTCCTAGGTTATCCATCCTGTTTGTTGCATTCCCAGTCTGCCTTGAGTTTAAATCCGCCTGCACATATGCTATCCTGTTGTTTATCTTTCCATATAACTCCATACTCCCTGTCGCTTTCACTTTCCCTTTCCCCCCCCCCAACTTGAAAGTTTAAAGTCCTACTGACCACCCTATTTATTCTCTTCGCTAGAACACTGGTACCTGATCGGTTCTGATGGAGACCGTCCCAACGGTACAGATCCCCCCTGTTCCAAAACTGATGCCAATGCCCCATGAAGTGGAATCCCTCTTTCCCACACCAATCCCTTAGCCCCGTGTTTACTTCCCTAATTTTCTTATCCCTATGCCAATTGGCACGTGGCTCGGGCAGTAATCCGGAGATTATGACCCTTGAGGACCTGTACTTCAATTTCCTTCCTAGTGCTTCATGATCTCCAAACAGATCCTCCACCCTAGCTTTGCCTATGTTGTTAGTACCAGCGTGGATCACAACAACTGGATCCTCCCCCTCCCGCTCCAATATCCTTTCAAGCCGGTTGGAGATGTCCCGCACCCTGGCACTGGGCAGGCAACACACCATGTGAGAGTCCCAATCTGGCTTGCAAAGGATATTATCTGTCCCTCTAATTATAGAATCCCCTATAACAACTAGTCTTTTTGCTCCCCCCTCTTGAATGGCCTTCTGCACTATGGTGCCGTGGTCAGCTGGCTCATCCTGTCCAGAGCCCTTTTCCTCATCTGTACAGGGAGCAAGAATCTCATACCTTTTGGACAATGTCAAGGGCTGAGGCTCCTGCACTCCTGAACTCAGGTTCCCTCTACCTGCCTCACTTACAGTTGCATTCTGATGTCCCTGATCACTAACTGAATGTGAATTACTTAATCTCCCAGGTGTGACTGCCTCCTGAAACGAAGCGTCCAAGTAACTTCCCCCCCCCCCCCCCGGATGTGCAGCAGTGTTTGAAGCTCAGATTCCAGATCATCAACTCTGATCCGGAGTTCTGCCAGCAACCAACACTTGCTGCAGATGTGGTCACTGCCTTTCACAATGGGATCAGCCAGCTCCCACATCATATAGCTACAGCATATCACCTGCCCAGCCATCTCTGCTTAGTTAATTACTTTGTTACTTTGTACAGGTTTGAGTTAAAATACTTTCTGATACCTCTCTGCTATAGTCTTTTCCTAAAAAAAGAATTTATAGTTAAACAAAAAAGGAAAATTTTTAACCAGTCACTGGTAAAGAAATAGAAAATCCTTACCTTTTAAAAAAAACAGAGTACTTAAGAAGGTTAGAGGAGGAGGAGGGTGGGTGGGAGATACTACAGTTGTAGAGTCTCTGGTTTAGCCGCCTTCCTGATTTATATACTCACTGCTTTCCTTCCTGGCTGCTCCTCTGGTCGTCGCTTCCCCCTACTTCTCCCCTCTTTCTGTGAAGAGAGAGAAAAAAAAAACACCACTGCTTGCTACCGGTAAGTAATTTTAAAACAAACTGTCTTATATTAGCTGTAGTCTTCCGGGTTCGTTTAAACTCAGCCGCTGCTTGCACTCAAAATACGTCTCTCTCTCTCTCTCTCTCTTTCTGGGTTCCATCTGCACCTATCTGCTCATCTCCCAACTTTACTCTCCCCTTTCCCCAACTTCACGATCAACATAAAGATCACTGTTTTTCTGAGCAACTAACAGTTCTGATGAAGAGTCACCAGACTTGAAAAGTGAACTCTGCTTTCTTTCCACAGATGCTACCAGACCTGTTGGGTTTCTCCAGCAATTTCTGTTTTGTCTTGGCTTTTTTAATCTATCTAAAGAAGGTCCCTGGAACCCTTCTCATAAATTTTTTCTATACACTTCTTGCTTAAGTTCACTGCTCAACTGGTTTCAAGACTTGAGACCAATACAGTAGTTTGTGAAAAGTCATAATAATATGCATGTTTTTGTACTCTGTTCTATTTATAAAGCCAAGATCCCTTGTGCCTTATTAACCATATATTCATCCTGCATTGCTACCTTCAGTGAATTATTCATAAAAACTACCAATCATTCTGCTGCATTACTGCACATCTGAATGGTGACATGCTTGCATTTGTCCTGAATTGTAGTTATTCTTCTGACGCATTCCTAATCATCAATAGTGCTGAACAATGTCAGCATCACCCTCTTCAGCATGTTTTTCTCTGTCAGGCTGTCTGATATGTTGCATGATGTTGATGCTGACTTCAAAATCAGATATAAAATGGATGGGAAGTCGTTCAGTTGCAGATGACTCCAGGAAAAGACTGCATTAAACTTCACAATTTCCTATCTACCTATGTCTGTACTATTTGCCAATTTACGATGGACATACAACATAACCTGGATTTGTTTTTCATTGCTTGCAACAACATTGATTTTACACTCAGTATGAAAAAACTTGAAGTAATGTAGCATTCTTCTCCAGGAAAATCCTATCTTGACCCCAAAATTACCATCAATCAGCAGACTCTGTCACTTGTGGTTATAGATTCATAGAGTTGTACAGCACAGGAACAGATCCTTTGGTCTAACTTGTCCATGCCAATTAGATATCCTAACTTAATCTAGTCACATATCCCTCTAAACCTTTCATATTCGAATATCCTTCCAGATGCCTTATAAATATTGTTATTATATCAGCCTCAACCGTGGCAGCTCATTCTATACATGCACCACCCTCTGTGTGAAAATGTTGCCTCTTAGGTCCTTTTCAAATCTTTCCCCTTTCACCGTATACCTATACCCACTAGTTTTAAACTTCCTTACCTGGAGAAGAAGCTCTTAACTATTCACCCTATCTGTGTCCTTCATGATTTTATCAACCTCCATAAGGTCACCCCTCTGCCTCCAGTGCTCCAGGGAAAATAGCCCCAGTCTATTCACCATTTACCTTTATCTCAAGCCTTCCAATCCTGGCAACATCTTTGTAGGTCTTTTCTGCATCCTTTCAAGTTTAACAACACCTTTCCAATAGCAGGGAGACCAGAATTGATCACGTATTTCAAAAGTGGCCGAACCAATGTCCGATACAGCTGCAACATGATATTCCAACTCTTATAATCAATTCACTGCACCGTCTTCATTAACCTGTTTAGCTATGGCTGCAGTTTCAAGGAACTATGAACCTGCCTCTAAGATCTCTTTGCTCGGCAGCTCTCCCTAGGGCCCTACTATTAAGTGTATAAGTCCTACCCTGATTTGCCTTACCAAAATACAACACCCCACAATCATCTAAATCAAACTCCATCTGCCACACCTCAGCCTGTCTGGTCAAGGTGTACTCTGAGATAATCTGCACTGTCCACTACATCACCAATTTTGGTGTCATCTGTAAACTTAGAACATAGAACAATACAGCACAGAACAAGCCCTTTGGTCCTTGATATTGCACCGACCAGTGAACTAATCTAAGCCCATTCCCCTACTCTATCCCATCATCATCCATGTGTTTATCCAAGGATTGTTTAAATCTCTCTCATGTGGCTGAGTTGACTTCATTGGCAGGCAGGTCATTCCACGCCCTTACCACTCTCTGAGTAAAGAACCTGCCTCTGACATATGTCTTAAATCTATCACCCTTCAATTTGTATGCCCCTCGTACAAGCTGAAGTCATCATCCTAGGAAAAAGACTTTCATTGTCTATCCTATCTAATCCTCTGATCATCTTGTATATCTCTATCAAATCGTCTCTTACCCTTCTTTCCAATGAGAACAGATCCAAGTCTCTCAGGCTTTCCTCATAAGACCTTCCTTCCAGACCAGGCAACATCCTGGTAAATCTTCTCTGCTCCTTTTCCAATGCTTCCACATCCTTCCTGTAGTGGGGTGACCAGACTGTACGCAATATTCCAAATGCGGCCGCACTAGCATTTAGTATAGTTGCAGCATGACATTATGGCTTCAGAACTCAATCCCTCTGCCAATAAAACCTAACACTTACTAATCATTCCACTTATATTCACATCCAAATCATTTATGTAAGTTACAAAAAGCAGTGGAATGAGCATCAAACCTTGCAGCCTGCTGCTGGTCACAAGCCTCCTGTCAGAAAAACAAGCTTCCACCACACTCTCTGTTTCTTACCTTTTGAGCTAATTTTGTATCCAAAAGCCTAGCTCTCCCTGTATTTCATGTGATCTAACCTTGCTAATCAGTGGAATCTTGTTAAATGCCTTGCTGAAGTCCATATAAATAACTTCCACTGCTCTGCCTTCATCAATCCTCTTTGTCATAAATTCAAAAAACTTAATCAAGTTAGATTAGATTACTTACAGTGTGGAAACAGGCCCTTCGGCCCAACACGTCCACACCGACCCGTCGAAGCGCAACCCACCCATTCTCCTACATTTACCCCTTTTACCTAACGCTACAGGCAATTTAGCATGGCCAATTCACCTAAACTGCACATCTTTGGACTGTGGGAGGAAACCGGAGGAAACCCACGCAGACCGGGGAGAATGTGTGGAGTTTGCACAATCAGTTGCCTGAGACACAAGTTAGTGATTCACAATTTCCCATATACAAAACCATGTCCTTGCCTTTCCAGTAAATGAAAATTATGTCCCTCAGAATCCCTTCCAGCAACTTGTTCACCACTGGTGTCAGACTCATTGGTCTATAGTTCCTTGGCTTTTCTTACCACCTTTCTTAAATAATGGCAACTCATTAGTCATCCTCCAGTCCTACAGCACCTCATCCATGGCTATTGATGATACAGATATCTCAGCAAGGAGCTGAACAATCATCTCCCTAGCCTCCCACAAAGTTCTAGATAACACCTGATCAGGTCCTGGGGATTTATCCACACCTGATGTTTTAAGACAGCCAGCACCCTCTCCTCTATGATATGGATATTTAACAAGATATCGCTATTTATTTCTCCAAGTTCTCTAGCTTCCATATGCTACTCCACAGTAAGTACCCATCTCCTCCAGTTCCACACATAGATGGCCTTGCTGATCTGTAAGGGCCCCTATTTTCTTTCTAGTTACTCATTTGCCCTTAATGTATTTATTGAATCCCTTTGAATTCTCCTTAACTCTATTTGGCTAAGCTATCTCATATCCCCTTTTTGCCATCATGATTTCCCTCTTGAGAATACTCCTACTGCCCATGTATTCCTGAAGGGATTAATTTGTCTCAGCTGTCTATGCCTACCACATGCTTCCTTCTTTTTCTTGACCACAGCATCAATTTCTCTAGTCATCCAGTATTCCCTATACCTAGCACCCTTGCCCTTCACACTAACAGGAACATACTGCCTCTGGCCTCCCACTTTCCAACTGTTCCATTACCTGTGAATAGCCTCTCCCAATGAACCTTTGAAAGTTCTTGCCTAATACCATCAAAATTGACCTTCCTCCAGTGTTTAACTTTTAGATCAGCTAAATTCACTTATCTCAGCAGCATGCTTTCTCAAGCTGTTTTATATTGACAGTGAAACAAATAGAAGAATTGTCAAACAAAGTGTGGCCTTCAGCAGAGTTCAAATATCAGTCTGGGAATGAGGAGTAGAAAATTTGTCTATCTATGCTAAGACAGTCATGAGCTCCTCTTGGAAGCTTCAATAGATCAGATGGCTGGCCTTGATACTACACACTGAGGTGTTCACCACAAGCTGCCATGCAAAGCATCCACACCAGACTGAGACAACACATCAAAACATGAGCGCATGTTTAATCTGTCGAGTCTCCTTGCCATTTTAGATCATAGCTAATCATGACCTAAATGCCATATTCTTGTTGTACCTCCATATTCCTTGATGTCATTAATAATTAGAAATCTGTCTAGCCCTCTGAGATAAACAATTCTGAGATTCACTACCATCTGAGTGAAGAATTTCCACCTCATCTCAGTCCGAAATAGATTGCTGTTTCTATAAACACATTTTCTGTTGATTCGAGATTTCCTCCTCCAGATGAGGGGAAAAAAAGACCTTCTGCATCCATTCTATCACTTTCAGATTTGAGTTTCAATGAGATCACTTCTCATTCTTCTGAACTCTAGAGAAGAATTTAGGCTCGGTCTCCTCAGTCTTTCCTCATTGATATTCCTGCCATCCCAGGAATTATTCTGGTGAACCTTTACTGCAGCTGAGTATTTCCTTCCTTGAGTATAGAGTCCAAACTTTACATGACACTCCAGGTACTGTCTCACCAAAGTTCAATACAATTGAGCAATATATTATTTCTAATTGTACTCTCATCCTCTTACAATCTAGACCACTATACTATCTGCCCTCCTAACTCATTACTACACCTGCATCTTAGCTGTCAGTGACTTATGAAAAAGGATACCCAGAGCCTTTGGACATCACTACCTCCCAATCTCTCATCATTTAAGAAATACTCAGCACTGTGTTCCACCTATATAAATGGATATCCTCAAAATAATCACATAAAATTCCTCAGGCTGCCCAAATCTCTCTGAATTCTGTTTGCATTCTCCTCACAGCACACATTTCATCTGTTATCCTGAAACTTGGAAATAGTGCTTTTGGTCCTATATCCACATCATTGGTGTAGATTGTGTAAAAGTGGGGCCCAAACACTCATCCTTGTGAAACATTACAGCTGTCAATCTGAGAATAACCCATTTATCCCTACTCTTTGTTTTCTTTTGTTAACGAATCTTCAATACATGACAGTAGAGAGGAAACAAGCAGCATCTGGGAAATAGCTGTAAATTAGGAATTGAAAGTGAGGGAAGAATTCAAGAAATGTTACAATTAACAGGAAGTACTGCTGAGTAAACTGTCCGAACTAAAAGTCAAAAAGTCCCCTGGTCCTGATGGATTTCATCCTAGGGCTTTAAAAGAAGTAGCTAATGAGATTATTGATGTAAAATTTTAAACAAAAGGAAGGTGCTGGAAATTGGAAACAAAAACAGAAACTGCTGGAAAAACGCAGCAGTACTGGCATCATCTGGAGAGTGAAATCAAAGCTAATGTTTCGCGTTCAGTGACCCCTCTTTAGAACTTTTTTCAGAGATAATTGATGTATTGGATTTACTTTTTCAAAATTCATTAGTTTGGGGATGGTTCTTATCGATTAGAAAATAGCTAATATAATTTTTTTTATTAAAAAGGAAGGAAGCAGAAACTGGAAACTACAAGACAGTTTTCTTGACATGTTATTGGTAAAATGTTAAAGAAATTATTATTAATTACATTTGCACTTGGATATGTTCAAAGTTCAAGGTAATAGAACTAAAATGGTTTCTTTAAAGTGAAATCTTGTTTAATTAATTTTATTGGAGTTCTTTGAAGATGTAACTTGCATTGTACATAAAGGGGAACCAGTGAGTGTATTGTACTTAGATTTTAGAAGCATTTGGTAAGGTGCCAGATCAAATGTTATTATGGTAAGTAAAAGTTCATGCTGTAGGGGTTAACATATTGGAATAGATAGAAAGATTGGTTGGCTGGCAGGAAGCAGAGAATAAGAACAAATGATCATTTTCAGGCTGACAGGATGGTAGGAGTGGTTACAACGGGTTGATGCGAGGACCTCAATTCTTTACGTTTTATATTATTGATTTTGATGAAGGGACAGAAGGTATGGGAGCTAAATTTGCTGATGACTCAAAGATAGATAGGAAGGTGAGTTATGAAGAGGGCGGCAGAACTGACAAAAAGATATAGATTGGTTAAGTGAGTGGGCAAACATCTGGCAATTGGAGTACATTATGACTCAATAGAGAAGCTTGCCCAGGACTCCAGGATCTGGAGAAAACAAATGAGAAACAGAGAGACCTATTTCAAGAGAAATCACATATCAAAAGAATCCCCATTAACACAAACAGAGGAAATCCTAAGCCAGAAGCTCTTCTATAAATCATTCTGCCCCAATACCTTGCCCTATTTGCAGCAAAATTTTCTTTGTGCAAATTGACTGAAACCGTCGCCTACACGTGCTATACAACTGGAACCCTACCAAACACCCCAGCTCATGAATATGGTTATCTTCTCCAAAAAGTTTAACAAGAAGAGCCTGCTTCTGTCTACTTGAAATCTCTATCACTATTCTCATCACAGTTCAGTATTTTAAAGTTTTGAGATTTTGCTGTACATTTTCAAGTAGAAAAAGCAGTGGACTTAAGATTAATGCCTGGAGAATCCTAGTATATACCTTCCTGTAGTTTAAAAATACCATAATTCACAGCTATTCTGGATTTCTTGCCATTCTGTCAACTTCATATCCATGCTGGCACTATACTTTTTTATTTCATGGACTTTAGTTTTCCTCTAAGCCTTTATTGTGTCACTTTATCAAATGCATTTTGGAAGCTTTTCCATGACTGAAGTTAAACTGACTAACCTGCAGTTGTCTGGCTTATCCTGTCACCTTTTGTTGAACAAGGACATAACATTTGCAATTCTCCAGTCTTTCTGACCATCCTTTATTGTGAATCCATTTTATAATTATTTAATCCAGCGCCTCTAATCAACAGCCTCTAATTTCACTTTGACTTTAGCAGTGTCTTTTTCCTTAGTAAAGAGAGATGAGAAGTACTTATTTAATACCTCAGCCATGCCATACATAAATCCTGTTTTTGTTTCCTAGTGAACCTATTAGCAGTAAACATGAGAGAAAAAGTCTGTGATTGTTCAAGCAATAAGCAAGGGAGTAAGTGAAAGGTCAGGCTGTAGGGGGAACCGTTTGTTTGGGTTCCCAAGATTGGAAGTGCTGAGTGTAGGAAGCCATTTGTTAAATCTTGGCTATAGGGCATTTGCTGGTGGTATAAAGAACCTGAAATGGTGTGAGGGGCTGTGAATGGGGCAGAAGGAGAGGCCGAAAAAGGTAGGGTGAGGAGCAGGCTATGGCTGGGGTGATGGTGAGACAGGGCGACCTCGAGGTGGGCATGGAGTGAGAGTCTGCAAAGGAGAGAGACCAGCACTGAGCCTGTGAACAATGGAATACTTTGCCAACCAGGAGCCAGAAAAGTCTTGAAATCGCTGAGATATTGAATTGCTTGCAAATGAGTGTGGAATCTTGAGCTGAAGTCTTCATATGTTTAGGACCTCCTGAATGGGAAAAAAGTTAGTAGATGTCCTCATAATGTGAACAGTGTCAGTTTTTAAATTTAGATCTGATATTGAGAACTTTGATGCAGTAAAAATGCTATTAACTGCTTGGTTATGCACTTTATGCATATGTGAAGGAAATTTTTTAGTTATGGTCTCACCGGTCTGTGGAAAGTATGTTTAGGATGACAGCTTTTTGTGTAGAAACCTGTGTCACTTATTTTTGTGGAAGTAAATTTCTGTTGTTAACTTATGCTTGTTGTCTGGCTTCTAAGAAATGAATACGTTCCTTATGCAATGTGGCTTTCAGCATAGTAGGTGTTTAACAATTGCAGGTGGTTATGAATTTATATAATTGTGCTTCTGAGTTCAAATACCTCAGATGAAATATAACATGGGAAATTTTCAGGTTATGCATATTTGCAGGAGGAATAGAGGAGTTGAATATTATTTAAACAGAGAAAGACGGCACAAGGCTGCAGAACAGAGAAACTTGGGAGCCTTCGTCTACAAGTCATGAAAAAGCTAGCATCTGAGTTCAGCAGGTAATTGGGTAGGCAATTGGAATTTTGGCTTTTATCTCAAAGGGAATGCTGTATAAAAGTAGGGATATTTTGCTAAAATGATACAAACCAGTCATCTGAACACAGCTAGAATACCATGAACAATTTTGGGTCCCTTATTAAATGGGAAATATACTGTGTTTGGAAGCAGTCGAGGTACTGTTCACGCGGCTGATACCAGATATGGAGAGACTGTCTTTCAGGAGATGTTCAGTAGGTTGGGCCTGTGCTCGTTGGAGCTTAGAAGAATGAGACCTTCTTGAAACATACAAGATTCTAAGGGACTTGACAGAGTTGATGAAGAAAGTTTGTTTCTCCTTGTGGGAGAATGTAAAACCAGAATACATAATCTCAGAAGAAGAGGTTGCGCATTTAAGACAGATGAGGAATTTCTTCTGAGGGTAGCGAGTCTGTGGAATTCCTTACTGCAGAGGGCCGTAAAGGCTGGCTTGTTAAGTATATTTAAGGATGCGATAGACAGATTTTTGATCAGTTAGTCAGTGCAAGGCAGAATCAAAGGGCTGAATGGCTTACTTTCCTCCATCTTATGGTCTTAAGTTTCATAACAAATATAGAGGCTACAGTTATTATGTCACTGAATCTGTACCAACTGTGTTAGTGACAATGAAAAAGAACCCCCCCCCCAAAAAAAAAGAACTTGCCTTTGAGAAAATATTATAAGAGCCTCAGAAAATAATTATTTTGTGCACTGAAAGAAACCATATGTATTGATATATTATCTTATTAAAAGATAAATAGAAATGCATTGCATTAATGGGGGCATACCAAAGATGTCCCAAGAGTGGATGAGAATTGGAGGAAATAATATATAGACAAATGAAGAAAGTAAAGAATAATAATCACGAGAGATGTCAATATCTCCATATAAACCAACAAGGAGCAGTAATGAAAGAAGAAAAGAGAACACTGCTTTCACACTAGTGTGCAAGTAATCCAAAAGCAAAGCATAACCTGCAGGTATTGTAATGGGTAATGAGATAGAACAGAGAGAATTGCGAAGAAACACATGAATTAGGTGTTGTAGTAGACTACATGGCCTCTGAAGTCTGCCCTGTTGCTCAGTAAGATCATTGCCTATCTATTTGTGTTTTAAGTTTCACATTCCTGTGTACCTCAGATAAACATAGATTCTTGTTAGGCAAGGAAATTAATCTAACCTTGCCTTTAAAACATTCAATGATTCAGTCTCCATGAACCATAATAATAATTGTGATCAACATATTGTAATAGTCAATGTTAATAATAGATTGAGACAAATGTATATAGGACAAGGAATACCATAATAAATTGGCAAAGAGAAAATTAGGCTGGATGCAAAAGATAATAATGGCAGAAATATTGAATTGCCTCTGTATTAATGAAAGATAACAAAGTAGATAGCTCAGTCAAGAACACTTCAAAAGAATATTAATATAACTCTAAGAAAGGAGAATATAACTGACAAACATGTTAAACAAACTATGTATAGAGACTGTCTTTTTGTTGTATTCTTTTTAAACTGTGGGCTCAAATGGAGAAGAATTGTTTTAAAACTAGTGTTTTAAAAGTCTTGCTGCATGTTTTTAAATGTGAGTAACCTCATAATTGAGAAGCGTTTTATAAAAAAAATTGATTGAACAATTGAAGTTTGAATAATTTAAGATAAATTAAATGGAGCGGAGGGGTTGCGTACAGATGCTGTTGGCTAGTGACAAGAAGTTGAGTGGACTGTGGATTAGTGGCCAGTTATTGATGTCAAAAGCTTTGCCTCCAGCCACATGATTGGATCTTATGTGAACAGTTTGAGGCGGAGAACAAGACAGACTGTGTGCTTTGATATTCACCATCTTAGGATCAAACTGTCTCTGCAGTCAAAATGCACTTAAAGCCTGAAGAAAAGTATACCTTTCCTTCAGTAGTTGTAAGCTGTGTCTTTTAAGTGATAAGTTACAACACCTTGGCTCCATTTAGTTACAACCCAAACTTCAATCCTGTTTGTTTTTACTTGTCATGAGTGTCAAGTTATTTGCTTTTCAAAACGTGTAGCAATCCTTTTAAACATTGGTTTTAAAACAGTTCTTCTGCATTTAAGCCCACAATTTAAAAATAACACAAAAATTAGATGCCATTGTCTTTACACTTAATTTAGTTTAGATTGCTTGTCAATTATTTTCACCTTTTCTATTATGGTTGTATTAATATTCATTTAGAAGTGAACTAATAACCTTGTGACTTGAAAACCAGTAGAAGCATCTGGAGAAAGACAACTGAAAAAAATAAGGGTCATCTCAGCAGCCTGTGAACAGGAAGCACTGAAGGACTTTCCCAGTATTCCTCTGTTCCAAACCTATTTTTCCCTGCTTGCATGTTTGTCTGTATTTCTGTACGTACAGGTAAAGGGATTAGAGTTTTATGCCGACTGATTCTAACTGGTAAAAAGTAGTAATTCTTGTTAAGTATTGAACCCTAGTCTTTCTTTCAACCTGGACTTGGAAATTGGATACATTGGGGAAATTATTTTTTTTAATCATTAACTTAAGTCTTGTAGTAGCAGGATTTGATTTCCAGCACATTGCTCCTGTAGTTAAAGATTGAGGCCCAGGTGGTTCATACCCATGCATTTTGGAGGAAATTGTATTCCCAAAATGACAGAGTGCAAAGGAATGCAAAAAAACACAATTTACTAGAATGGTATCAGAACTGAAGATTAAATAGGTTGGGGCTTAAAAACAGGATTTAGTGGTGACCATGATACAGGGATATTAATGCAATGATTGATTAGAAATGAAAAGATGTACAGCACAGAAACAGATCCTTCAGTTGAACTACTCCATGCCGATCAGATGTCCTAAACTAATTCAGTCCCATTTGCCAACGCTTGGTCTATATCTCTCTTAAACTCTTCCTATTCATATACCCATCCAGATGCCTTTTAATATTGCAGTTGTACCAGCCTCCACCACTTCTTCTGACAGCTGATTAAAACACGCACTACCCTCTGTGTGAAAAGGTTGCCCCTTAGGTCCCTTTTAAATTTTATCCCACTCACACAAAACCTATGCCCTCTAGTTTTGGACTCCCCCCACCCTTGTCTATTTACCCTATCCCTGCCCCTCATGATTTTATAAACCTCTATAAGGTCACCCGTCAGCCTCCGACACTCCGGGGAAACAGTCTCTTGCTATAGCTTAAATCCCCCAATCTTGGCAACATCCTTGTAAATCTTTTCTGAACCCTTTCAAGTTTCACAACATCTTTCTGAGAGGATGGAGACCAGAAGTGTACACAATATTCCAAAAGTGGCTGAATCAATGTCTTGTACGGCTACAACATGACGTCCAAACTCCTATACTCGATGCTCTGACCAATAAAGGAAAGCATACCAAAAGCCTTCTCCAATATCCTATCTACCTGCGGCTCTATTTTCAAGGAACTATGAACCTGCACTTCAAGGCCTTTTTGTTCAGCAACATTCCCCAGGACCTTAACATTAAGTGCATAAGTCCTGCTCTAATTTGCATTTTCAAAATGCAGCACTTCACATTTATCTAAACTAAGTGGTGGCACAGTGGCTCAGTGGTTAGCACTTCTGCGTCAGGGACCCGGCTTAGATTCTAGCCTCCGTTAACTGTTGGGAGTTTGCATATTCTCCCTGTGTCAGTGTCCGTTTCCTTCGGGTGCTCCAGTTTCCTCCCATAGTCCAAAGATGTGCAGGTTAGGTGAATTACCCATGCTAAATTGCACTTAGTGTTCAGGGCTGTGCAAGTTAGGGCATTAGTCAGGGGAAATGTGGAGTGGGGCATTGGGTCTGGGTGAGATGCTCTTCAGAGTGTCGGTGAGAACTTGTTGGGTTGGGTGGCTTGTTTCCCCACTGTAGGGATTCTATTCTAAACTCTGTCTGCCACTCTGATCAAGATCTTGCTGTACTGAGGTAAACGTTGCTATCCACTCCACTTCCAATTTTGCCGTTGTCTGCAAATTTACTAACTATACCTCATATGTTCACATCCAAATCATTTGTATAAATGATGTAAAGCAGTGGGTCCAAAACCAATCTTTGTGGCACACCACTGGTCACAGGTCTCCAATCTGAAAGGCACTCCTCCCACCATCACCTTCGAGCCAGTTCTATATCAAATAGCTAGTTCTCCCTGTATTCCATGTGATCTTAGCTTGCTAACCAGTCTACCATGAGGAGCCTTGTCGAACACCTTACTGAAGTTCATATAGATCACGTCCACCAATCTGCCCTCATCAATCCTCTTAGTTACTTCTTCAAAAAACTCAGTCAGGTTTGTGAGGCATGATTTCCCATGCACAAAGCCATATTGACTATCCCTAATCAGTCCTTGCCTTTCCAAATACTTATAAATCCTGACCCTCAGGATTCCCTCCAACAACTTACTCACCGGTCGATAGTTCTGTGGTTTTTACTTACCACCTTTCTTAAATAGTGGCACCATGTTATCCAATCTCCAGTCTTCTGGAACCTCATCTGTGACTATCGATGATACAAATATATCAGCAAGGGGCTCAGCAATCACTTCCCTACCTCCCCACAGAATTCTCGGTTACATCTGATCAAGTCCTGGGGATTTATCCACCTTTGAAGAGAATTTTTATTTGAGTTCTCTGTCCGAAAGGAGGTCTGACTCATAACATCACGATGATCCCAAATCTATTCTTCCTGAATCATGATTAAACTTGATGCTCTTGACACCAGTCTAATCAACACTATCTGTTTAACTAAATGGTCCTCCAAAAATTTCAAGATACAGTGGCAGCATACACGTTTACATGAATATTACAGGTTGGAACTATGGACAGTGGTGGTAGGGACTCTAAATTCTTTCCATCACATGGCTGACCATAAAACTGTTGACTCGTGCAACTGCGGTTTCAAGGATGAGCAAGTTATTGTGCACTCTGTTTGCTTGTGTTATGAATGCACTTTTCTTGGCCATCCAGACATGGAATGGAGTTTGAAACTGGAGATTCTAGATCAGAGGGAGGAATGCTATTCTCTGTGCCACAATACCCACCCCAAATCCTTTCTGTAACATTGCTGTTTCAATTAAAAATAGATCCAAGAATCAAAGCTCAACTGCTGATGTTGAAAGGCATCCAAACATCATACTAATGATATTGGATGAATGATGGTTTCTGATGAGTTGAAGTTGCCTGAATTGAACCTGCAGACTGAACCTAAGCAAGTGGTGTCAAAGCAGATAACAGTAGCATTTGGAATGAGTGATAAACAACTGAAAACATTGCTTTGAGACTGAAAGACTCAACTACAATCAGTATACCATGAAGCTATGGGGGAAGGATTCATGTTCTTCAAGGTAAAAGCTTCAGAATGATGCAGATTCCCTCTTGCAAGAAAAGAAGTAGACAAAGCTAAGTGTGAAGATGAAGAAAAAAGAACATAAAAGAATTCATGAATGACTAGGAAATAGTATTAGGATATTTTTAGCCGTTCACTCACTGGCATAACCTTAACAAAGTTCTTCAAGCAAGTAAAGACAGTTTTGCCTCGTAAAAAGATAAAGTTCTTGCACAGATTGAGGCAGGATGCAGCACAAAAGCTGGTTAAAATCATACTGAGAACAAAGAAATATGGTTGTGGCTGTTGGAGACCTCTTGTCTCAGGACATCACTGCAGCAGTTTGTTAGTGTTGTTTCCTAGGTCCAACCACTTATCTTCCCTCTTTCAGAAGTAGAAACTTCTTGGTTGACAGTTGCACAATACTTCAGTCGTGTGCAGGAAGACCAAAACAATAAGTGTCAAGTAACAGTGACACATACTTGCTGGTCAATGACCATCTCCAGCAAGAGAAAATCTAATCATTGCCCATGAAGTTCAATGACATTATCATCACTGAATCTGCTATTGTCAATATCCTGGGAAATACCATTAACCAGAAGCGGAATTGGACCACCATATACATACTATGTCTCTGAGAGCAAGCCAGAGGCTGGGAATTTTACAGTGAGTAAATTACTCTTTGTCCCACCATTGCTTCTTCATTAATCTCTCCTCTTAACAGGCTTTGCCAGCTTGTTGCATCATGTTTCACTTTGGTCCAAATGGACTATCATTGCAGGGTAAAATAGGTTTTGTGGTGACAATGCAAATAAACAAGTAAGAAATTTACTGAGAAGTAATGTGTGAAGTTAGTATATTATGGAATCAGAAATACAGGAGACTTTTCAGCCCATTATATCCACAGTGACTCTGCAAGAGCACCTCTGTTAAGCCTGCTCCTTTGCCTGTTCTCTGTAGTCTTGCAGTTGTTTTTATCCAGCTGCTTTTCTAATAGTTCAGTGCAAGAGGAAGAATAATTGAGGAATGCTGCCACACCCCACATCAATATCTGAGCAACAGTGGCTGACCAGAACTCCAGAAACAAATCTTAACCACAGAAGTGATCTCCCATGCCTCCACACATGAAAGCAGCCAACAACATTCTAAATGTTCTGGAGCCACAGATCCTGAAGCCCACCTGCAATTAGACCAGGGGCTGAGGGACGTCATAAGCTACAAGGTGAAATGATAATGAGTGATTAAACTGTACCGTCCGAAACATTTAATCCATATGTGCAATGTCCACGTGGAATAGCAAAAAAAACTTCTGTTCACAACTGTAAAGGTTTTGCCTTGTGTGTCATCAAGCATATAAATAAGTAAAAATAGGAATTAAAATGATACCCCACACAGCTATGCATAATAAATTCAAGGATAGTTTTCTTTGAATAGCATGCTTCAGACAAAGAGAGTTGATTATCTGAAGGCTATTTGAAAGCTCAACAATTATTCTTTTCTCGAAACCAGCAGCAAAAGGTAAGGCTGCATTGAAGCATTGTTGCAAATTTGTCATCCTTTGGAAGAACACAAAAACTTACTCAGATGGCTAAGTAATTAAACAAGCAATGACTGTGGCCACTGACTCTTTAGTCAGAGAATTTAAGAACAGGGAAGAAATAATAATAGCAGTCTAGAACATGTCACTTGATGCTCCTACAAAAATGGAGCAAGTGGAATCCTTGTCTAAAGATATCTTTCAGCCGCAACAGAAGGACCGAAAGGACTGTGAATGCTTCTTACTGTAGTTCGATTAATCCATTGACATGACTAACTCAGCAGAGCTGATTATCATTGTGCACAAATTTTTAAGGACATAACTAGGACGATCTTCTCATCTTTTGCCCTTTAAAGAGAGAACAAGGGGTGAGTATATCTATAACAAATTCAAAAGGATGGCATAGTGTCACAGTGCCAGGGACCCAGGTTCGATTCCGCCCTTGGGCACCTGTCTGTGGAGTTTGTGAATTCTCCCAATGTCTGTGTGGGTTTGCTCCAGTTTGCTCCCACAGTTCAAAGATGTGCAGGCTGGGTAGTTTGGCCATGCTAAATTACCCGTACTGACCAGAGCTGTGTAGGTTGGGTGAATTAGCCGTGGTAAATGAAAGATTATAGGACAGGGTGGGTCTGGGTCGAATACTCTTCAAAGGTTTCTCTTCGATGGTCAAATGGTCTGCTGCCACACTGTAGGGACTTCAATAAAAGGTATTTCCTTGTAAAAACAATTCTAATTCTGAAGCTGGTTTCCACCACAACTGATTTTACATCATCTTGGCTTGGCACACATATGCAATGCAGAATTGATCGTGAATGATCAGAAATGATTGTGAATTTCCCTTTTTTTTAAAATTACCAATGTATAATCCATCAGTAAGCATGAGCAAGTAAAGTATTAACTTTTCTCGCATCTGAAAGTTATTGTAAAAATTGTAAATTTGATTCAAGCATGAATCAAATTGTTTCAAGTTGCTTCAGCTTGTTTAAATCCTTAATGGGTGGACTTGTTGCAGCCTACTGTGAGCTAGTTCTCTGTGTTGATGTAAGGTAGGAATGACCAGGGAAAGCTCTGTAAAGATTTTTAGTTCTAACGCCTGAAATTGTCACTTTTTCAAAATCAAGGAATGAAGTGTGCAGTGAGCTGTCAGACGATGCATGTTTGTTTGACTTCGGGTTCCTAACAGACACAATGTCAAAACTGAACAAGCTAAACTCTGAACTGCAAGGAAAGGTCAGAGACTTAGTCACAATACTGACCATATGTACCGCGTTTAAGTTGAAACTGGGTTTGTGCTCCTCTCAATTCAAAAAGTGAAATGCTGTAACATTTCCTGAATCTGGAGAAAATAACAGATGAAATCAAAGACAAAGAATAATGGTTTCACCCAGAAAGTTTAACTTCATGTCTGAGGAAATTAGCAGAGAAATTCAACAGGCAATTTCAGAAATTCGATGTGATAGAACAAATTGTCATGTTTGTCTTGAATCCATTCCTTCAGAGACATTGGTGGGTTGGCTACCAAATTCCATCTGGTATTTGATTTACAAAGCTGAGATATGTAGATTATTATTATGCAATGGAGTTGATATGTAGAACATTATTATGCAAAATGATATTCAATTGAAAGTCAGATCAAGGGACAATGATTTTGGGGAACTTGTAACAAAACCCACTCTATCACCCAATGCTTTTAAAGTGACCGCTTACTTTGGCTCCACATAGCTCTATAAGATATCATTCTACCAAAGGAAAATAATCAAGTCCAAGTATTTCATCCACCTGTTAGGTAGTCATTTGATGGACTGTACACGATCCAGACTTCAAGGCACTAACAGATAAAGTACAGTCACAGGTGTCACACTGAGACTTGGTGAGTAGAGGACAAAATGAATAATTATATAATTGTTGTAAATGTACAGGTACTTGAAAAATTGATAAAGGATTATCTTTCTTTTTTACGGTCTTTGTAGAAGCTACATATTTCTCACCCACGGCTTTTGCTAGCTATTAATCTTAACACTCTGGATGTCTTACACTAAACAAAATAACCAAAGAATTGTGGATGCTGGAAATCGGAAATGAAAACAGAAATTGCTGGAAAAACTCAGCAGGTCTGCCAGCATCTGTGGAGAAAAATCAAAGTTAATATTTTAGGTCCAGTGGTCTTCCTTCAGAACTGAAGCATTCTGAACTGTTCTGAAGAAGGGTGACTGGACCTAAAACATTAAATCTACTTTCTCTCCACAGATGCTGGCAGATGTACTTGATTTTTTTCCAGCAATTTCTGCTTTTGAATCTTGATTTTTTTTTTGAAGGTTTTCAAATACTTTGTTAGCTTGCTTATTTCTGACTGTGCTGCTAAAGCTTTAACCCTTAAATACTTTACTCCTTCATATACATTTGGTTTTACATTGAGCTAAAAATAAACTGTTAATTCTATATTTTCTTTGGGATAGATCCTGGGTTGAAGTTGAATTCAGAAAGTGATTTTACATTTAAAAAGCTTCTTCCAAAGCATCTTCCAAAGCTTTACCACCTCGATGGACAAGAGCAACAGACGTAGGGGACATCACCACATGCAAGTTGCCCTCCAAGCCACGCCTAATCCTAACATGTTGCTGCACCTTCAATGTTAATGTATCACAATCCTGAAATTCCTTTTTTGAACAACACTGTGGATATTTGTATATTCATTGGGTCTAAAAATCAGTTCATTACTTCCTTCTATAGGGCAATTGGGGATGGGGAGTCATTGCTGGCTTAGCCAGTGAAGCCAATGTCTCATAAATGAATGAAAATAAGCTTTATCTCTCAGAAAAATGTTAGAATGTTTACATCATGGAAACACTCTTAAAAGACCAATCTAATCCAAGATTCAGCTTGGCAAAAGACAGCTTGGATATGTGGCTAGTTGAAACTTTCTGTATAGGGTTAACAAAAAAATTCAGATATTGAAGAGAATGGATATCAGGAATTAGAACCTGAACAGATGTTCAAAGGTTGTGGATAGGATAAATAGACAAAGTCTTTTCCCTGGGGTGGGGGAGTCCGGAATGAGAGGGCATAGATTTAGGGTGAGAGGGGAAAGGTATAAGAGACCTCAGAGCAACTTTTTCACATAGGATGGTGCGTGTATGGAATGAACTGCCAGAGGAAGTTTGCAACATTTAAAAGACATCTGGATGGATATATGAATAGGAAAGGTTTGGAGGGATGTGGGCTGGTTTCTGGCAGGTGGGGCTAGATTGGGTTGGGATATCTGGCCGGCATGGAAGAGTTGGACCGAAGGGTCTGTTTCTGTACATCTCTATGACTCTAATGCCAATGTATTATCCAGTTATAAAGAAAAATGGACATGACTGATTCCAGATAATATGAAGCATTATGACAGAGACTCTTCTGGGTTTTCCTGCTGGTACTAGAAAGTCCAAACGATGATCAGAAATCAGTATTATTGTTCTTGACCAAGTTAAATCAGACCAAACCAAGTTTACCAAATAAAAACCAAAAGAACTACGGGTGCTGTAAATCGGAAACAGAAGCAGAAATTGTTGGAAAAGTTCCACAGGTCTGGCAGCATTTGTTCTGAGGAAGGGTTACTCAGCCCCTTAAAACAACTTAAAAACTAATTTATTACACACTACAGAAGTGGTGCATGTGAAGACTATAATTCTGCAATGTGCAATATAAACTAAAAACATAATGTCTGGTTTCAGTTGTAAGGATGCTAAAGTGGATGTCATTTCTATAATTTGTATTAGTTGCCTCCTAAGTAGTATTTAAATTATGTTGATTTTGATTTATTGCAGTAAAAATCAAGTCTTGTCTTATTAACTCTGATTTCTCTTCACAGATGCTGCCAGACCTGCTGAGCTTTTCCACCAATTTCTGTTCTTGTTCCAAATGAAGTTTATATTTTTCTAAACCAAAGCATGGAGAAGCTGTTTGAAGTACAGCGGAAATTTTATTTTGACAGGTTAAGGCAAGTTTAACTACCAGTTGCAGAAAAGTTTGAATTCAGAAAACTCATTCAAACTAATCTTTAAATCCTGACTGTCAAATGTCGTTGGACTGTTGCTAAGACAATATGCTTAATGGTGAAATATAACAAAGGAAAGAATATTACTTCTGTAGTGTGTAATAAATTAGTTTTTAAGTTGTTCACAACAATATATTTTTATACTATTAAAGTTTTTATGGTCTATACTTTGTAGGTAAGAGTATCACGAACACGATACAAGATGATGATGTTTTAAATTCCACCTTTAATTTGAACTAAATTAGGATGGTGGAAATGGCAAATGATCTATCAGTCTACCTAATAATAAGCTTACATGATGTAGTTGCTGTGGAGACTGAGACCTTGAGGAAGTCCTGCTAAGACTGAAGTGCCAGCTTCCACAAAGGAAGCTTCAGCTCACTTTATTAGAATTTACTAACTCAGAATTTCTAGGCAGAGCAACTGAGTCCTAGCGAGACAGAAAACCACTTGTTATGAATAACATGGGAAAAGACTGATATATGTTAGACAGAATGCTAGTTGGAGATCGTATTCTGGCCAAAGAGCATGGATACATGAAGATTTAAGGATATTGGAACGTTTGCCTTGGCATGGTCAGGAGAAGAGCCAGTAGAGAAAAGTTATTTTGGGGATTCTTTGAAAACAGGGGAGTGACTTTTCATAATCATTGATGTCAGTGTTCAGAGATGATTTGGAGATGCCGGTGTTGGACTGGGGTGTACAAAGTTAAAAATCACACAATACCAGATTATAGTCCAACAGGTTTAATTGGAAGCACACTAGCTTTCGGAGTGATGCTCCTTCAACAGGTGGTAGTGGAGGGCTCAATCCTAACACACAGAATTTATAGCAAAAATTTACAGTGTGATGTAACTGAAATTATACATTGAAAAATTGATTGTCTGTTAAGCCTTTCATCTGTTAGAATACAGTGATAGTTTCATTTCTTTCATGTGTAAATCGCAAAACCTTTTTTTTTAAAAAGTTGCATTCTCGGGTTAGCTGTTAACAATGGTGATAGCTAGACAGGCTTAACAGACAATCAGTTTTTCAATGTATAATTTCAGTTACATCACACTAACTTTTTGCTATAAATTCTGTGTGTTAAGATTGAGCCCTCCACTACCATCTGATGAAGGAGTGTTGCTCCGAAAGCTAGTGTGCTTCCAATTAAACCTGTTGGACTATAACCTGGTGTTGTGTGATTTTTAACAGTTCAGAGAAATATGGAGAAATTTGTCTTTTGGAAGTTGGGAATAACTTGCAACTTGTGCATGTGAAGGCTACAATTCTGCAATATGCAATATAAGCTAAAAACATGATGTCTGGTTTCAGTTGTTAGGATGCTAAAGTGGATGTCATTTCTATAATTTGTATTAGTTGTCTCCTAAGTAGTATTTAGATGATGTTGATTTTGATTTATTGCAGTAAAAATCTTGAAAAGTGGAAGCTGTCTTATGGTACTTCATGTTGGTACCTGCAAATTCAAATTTCTGTGCAAAAGTATTAGTTTCTTTGAAGATCACAACAGTCTTCAAAAGAAAATTTGAGTTTGTTGAGTATAATTTCTACATAATTAACCTTGATGGTATTTCTACAAGATTTATTCTTCCTGCAGACAAGGACTTTAACTCTCAATGATCCTCTGCTGTTTCAATCAAGAAGCAAGACTGAGGAAGACAATGCTATTCTGCAGTGTCAAAAAGGTTTGTGCAGTTCATTTAAACATTTGTTTTCAGTTCATGGGAATAATTATGAAGGTTGAACATGAGACTATTTGGTTAGAGTGTACAGAAGAGCTTCACTTTACATTGCCGTAGGGAGCTCGCTTTGTGCACCTCCTGCGCAGTTGTAACCTGTATAACTTGCTCTGTCTAAGCACCCAGTGTCTGTATCCCCTTGTTTGTTGTGATCTGCCCATACTGCTTGCAAAACAATGCTTTTCACTGTGCTTAGATACATGTGACAACATTAAATCAAATCAAATCAAGAATCACTGTTTCAATAACCTCATAACTAAAGTACACTTCAACATTATTTTGTTACATTATTTTGATTCTATAATTTTGTAACATATTGTTTATTAATTTTTAACTATTGTATACATACAAACATATAGGTTGGGAGCAGAAGTGGGTCATTTAGCCCTTCAAGCCTGCTACACCTTTCAGTTCGATCATGACTCATCTATTTGGTGGTTTAAATTTCACATTCCCATCCATCAAAATTACCTTATGCCTAATGAAAATATATCTACCCCCATCTTGAAATTAATGCATATTCATTGAATTTTTTTCATATATTTGTTCTAAACAAAAGAAACTTTTTTTCTTTGTATTATGCAATTCTTTTTGGCAATTGGGCTAATTAAGCATCCTTCAGAAGATCAGTGAGTATGAAGGTGGCCAGTTCGAATAGAAAGTTGAACAAGAGAATTGTAATATTGATAAAAATAACTAGAACGCTGTCATTTTATTATCAGCTCATGTGTTATCAACCTGATTGTTTTGAAATCCAGGAAGGTGCTCGAGACAGTTTAGTGTGAGTGACTGTTTTGTTGTCAACTGATGGATCGATTTTTTTTTTAAAAAACAAATAAACAACTAATCAGGAAGCTGCCCAGTCTCAGTAGCAGTCAGATTTTCTTTAAAACAAATCCCATAGCAAAACTGACCTTCTCCTATGAGCTTGGACAGAGTCCACTGCAGTGGTTGGAAGAGCAGTTTTGTCCTTTCGTCATCTGCAGATCCTCCAATCAAAAATTCTCAACTCTCAAAGAGTTACAACGTGCAACTGAGACCTGGTGAAATTATTCAGAAGCTGGGTACTGTAGGAGGGAAACAATAACATATCATCTTAGGAGTCACAAGTTGGTAGTGACATGTTGGAGCAGTAAGGACCGTGAAAAGCAGTGAGGTTTTTGCTGAGCAGTCAGTTGAAGTGAGGGGATTCTCGGCGAGCAACAAAAGCGTTGGAGGTCAGGTGAAGCATTGATGGGGACAAGCAAAATCGAGGAGGACAAAGAACAGTAAGGGCTCGGTTCATAAAGGTTGGTATAGGAGGATGTAGAGGACAGGAACTAATGAGAACAAGAAACATTGAGGAGGAATGCTGAGGTCATTTTGATTTGCTATAAATGCATTGGTCCAATCTCAATGACAATAAAAGATTTAAAATAAAGCAAAATAATGTTTTAATACATTTTATGTAGCTTGAAAGAAATTGCTTTCATTACAGGTAATCAATAGTACTATAATTATGTTTGCCTGTCAAAGGAATGTTTAGACCTTTTGACTTTTGGTCACTCTATCCCTGTACTTGTCATAATATTATGACTGTACATTCATTTTTGTTTGATTATGCTTTGGCAAGGAATTTTGTAATGTTGTTCACCTTGAGAACTAATCAAATCAGTGCAGGAGTATATCATGTGTCCCCTGGATCTGCTTTAGCATTCAATATGGTCAAGGCCGATTGCCTTAACTTAAGTTTCCTACCTCCTCCTTTCATTACCTGAGTAACTTTATGTTTGTCTATTTGAACTTGAAAACGTTCTACAGTGGAGGCCCATAGCCCTCTAGGAGTAGACAATTCCAAAGTTTCATAAACATTTGCATGAAGAAATTTCTCCTTACTTCAGTCCAAACTTATCAGCCCCTTACTCTGAGACTGTGTCCCTTGTTCTTGCTGCTTCAGCTGAGGAAGCAACATCTTTGTCTACTGTGTCAAACCTCTTTTGAATTTCATATAATTCTAAGTTACGATTTGTGGTATATTGTGAGTTTAAAGTCTCATTCATTGTTTATCTGTGTATTTTGATTTATTTCACTCATTTCACACAGGGATCTTACTCCTGAAAGTTTGAACCTAGCCCATATGGCTAGTAAATTGGTACTAAAGTGCAGTTTGGAAGATGTACGGGGTAGATTGAATGGAAATTGGAAAATATTTTGCATTCTCTAGGTATGGAGTAATCTCAGGAGAGATTGGATTTAATTGCTGGAGAAATGGGAGCTTGCAGTTTCTTTCCTAGAGTGTTTTGTTTTGGGCTGCGTGTCTAAAATGAAAATAAAGTTTTGCCTCTACCAATAATATTGAAACAAATTTTTTTAAGAAAAGGTAATCTTGAAATATAGAGAAAAAGCCAGGTTAACCTGATGTCAACTAATCCACATTGGTTATCTTTAAATAACTCAGATTTGTGCTTAAAAAAGCTCTGCTCACTTTGACCTCAGTTATGTGAATATCGTAGTGTTGAAGCCTAAGGTTAATGAAATCTCTCACTAAAAGATAGTCAGACTTGTTGAATCATCCTATGAGAAAGGAAACTTAATTAATAGCCACCCATTTTAAACAAAATGTCATTACATGGTATTAGAAACTGTTTGGATGGTGAGTGGTTATGAGTGCCAAGAAATGAACATCTCACAGAACGTAGAACCGTGTAGCACAGTACAGGCCTTTGGCCTTCGACCTTCGATGCTATGCTGACCTTTTATCCTACTCTTAAGATCACACTAACATGCATACCCTTCATTGTACTAACTTTCATGTGCATATCCAAGAGTCACTTAAATGTTCCTAACGTATCTTGACTCTACTACCACTGCTGGCTGTGCATTCCATGCACCCACCACTCTCTGTCTAAGAAACCACCACTGATATCTCCCCTCAACCTTCCTCCAATTACCTTAAACTTATGCCCCCTATACTAGACATTCCTGCCATGGGAAAAAGTATCTGTCTATCCACTCTACCTGTGCCTGTCAACATCTTGTACATCTCTATCGAGTCACCTGTCATCCTTCTTTGCTCCAACAAGAAAAGTCTTAGCTCCCTCAACCTATCTTCATAAGGCATGCCTTTCAGTCCAGGCAACATTCCTGGTAAATCTCCTCTGCACCCTCTCTAAAGCTTCTATATCTTTCCCATAATGAGCTGACCAGAACTGAACACAATATTCCAAGTGTGGTCTAACCAGGACTCTACAGAGCTGCAGCATAATCTTGTGGCTTTTAAACTCAATCCCCCTGCTAATGACAGCCAACACACCATAGGCCTTCTTAACAACTTCATCAACCTAGGTGGCAATTTTGAGGGATCACTGGGATATGGACCCCAAGAGCCCTGTGTCCTTCCACACTGCCAAGCATACTGCCTTTAACCCTGTATTCTGCACTCAAATTTGACCTTCCAAAGCGAATGACATCATACTTTCCCAGGTTGAACTCCATCTGCTACTTACAGCCCAATTCTGCATCCTGTCAATGTCTTGTTGCAACTTACAACAACCCTCCATAGTATCCACAATTCCACCAACATTCATGTCATTGGCAAATTTACTAGCCCACCCTTCCACTTCCTCATCCAGATCATTTATAAAAATCACAAAGAACAGAGGTCCAAGAAAAGATCCCTGTGGAACATAATTGGTTACCAAACTCCAGATTGAATACTTACCATCCCCCACCACCCTCTGTCTTCTATGGGCCAGCCAATTCTGTATCCAGGCATACAGATTTTCCTGTATCCCATGCCTCCTTACTTTCTGAATGAGCCTGCCATGGGCAACCTTATCAAATGCTAAAATCCATGTACACCACATCCACTGCTCTCCCTTCATCAATGTGTTTTGCCACATCTCAAAGAATTCAGTAAGGTTTGTGATGCATGACCTGCCCCTCACAAAGCCATGCTGACTATCTCTAACCAAACTATGGTTGTCCAAATCATGAATCCTGTCTCTCAGAATCCTCTCAGTACTTTACCCGCCACTGACGTAATACTGACTGGTCTGTAATAGGATTATCCCTATTCCCTTTCTTAAACAAAGGAATAACATTTGCTACTCTCCAATCATCTGGTTTTTATCCATGGGACAGTTCCTTCCTGGCTATCTTGTAACCCTCTAAAGCCCTGTTTGATCCTTGCCTCCTCAACCTTAAGTAAGTTTCTTTCTTCTTCTTGACTATATGTTCGACATCTCCTGTCACCCAAGGTTCTTTCAACCTACCATCCCTTCCTTCCCTCAGTGGAACAAAGCTGTCTAGCACAATCAGCAGACACTTCCTAAACAGCCTCCACACTTCTGTTGTGCATTTCCCTGAGAACATCTGTTCCCAATTTATGCGTCCCAGATTCTGCCTAATAGCATTGTATTTCCCCTTCCCCCAATTAAATACCTTTCCTACCATCTGCTTCTATCCCTCTCCATAAGTATTGTAAAGGTCATGGAGTTGTGATCACTATCACCAAAATTCTCTACTACAGAGAGATCTGACACCTGACTTCATTCATTGTCAAGCACCAAATCCAATATGGCCTCCCTTCTAGTCTGCTTATCTATATATTACATCAGGAACCATTCCTGGACACACCTGACAAAAACTCCTCCATCTGAACTATTTGAACTAAGTAGGTTCCAGTCAATATTTCGGAAGTTAAAGTCATCCATGATAACAATCCTGTTACTTCTGTACATTTCTAAAATCTGTTCCTTTGCATCTCTGTTGTTATTTAGGGCATTTAGAAAACTCCCAATAAAGTGACTGCTTCTTTCCGGTTTCTGATTTCCACCCATACTGACTCTGTAGACAAACCCTCATTGACTATCTCCCTTTCTGCAGCTGTGATACTCTCCCTAATGAGCAATGCCACCCCTCCACCTCTTTTACCTTCCCTCTATTCCTTTTGAAACATGTAAACCCTGGAACATCCAACAGCCATTTCTGCCCCTGTGGTATCTAAGTCTCTGTAATGGTCACAACATCATAGTTCCAAGTACTAATCCATGCTCTGAGTTTGTCACCCTTATGCCTGACACTTCTTCCATTAAAATAGACATACTCATCACACAGAGTCTATCTTCACCCTATCAAGTGCCTATCCCTCCTCACAGACTCTCTGCACACATTATCTGGCTGTTCACTGCGTACTCCACCATCTGATCCATAGCACAGGTCCCCCTCCCCCGCCGGCCAATCTAGTTTAATCCCTCCCGAAGAGCTTTAGCAAACCTCCTGCCCAGGATATTGATGCCCTTCCAGTTCAGGTGCAACCTGTCCTTCTTGTACAGGTCCCAGCTTCCCCAGAAGGTATCTCAATGATCTAGAAATCTGAAGCCCTCCCTCCAACAGCCCTGCAGCCACGTGTTCATCTGCACTCACTCTCTATTCCTCACCTCTCTAGGTTGCGGCACTGGTAGCAGACCTGGGATTACTATTCGTCGAGCCTTCTAGCTTCCAACTTAACTCCCAATGTTCTCTTTTGCGGTCGTCTTCCCTTTCTGCACTGAAGTCATTGGTACCACGACTTCTGGCTGCTGTCTCTCCCCCTTAAGAATCCTGTAGGGAACTCGATCCGAGACATCCCTGACCCTGGCACACGGGAGGCAACGCATCATCTGGGAGTCTCGCTCGCGACCACAGAATCTTCTGTCTGTTCCTCTAACCATTGAATCCCCTATCACTTCCCTCTTCTCCCTCTTCCCTTCTGAGCCACAGAGCCAGGCTTATTGACAGAAATCTGGCTGTTGTGTTTTTCCCCTGGTACGTCCCTGCCACCAACAGTATCCAAAACAGTATACTTATTATTGAGGGGGATGGCCACAGGGGGTTCCTGCACTGTCTGGCTATTGTCTTTCCCTCTCCTGACAGTCACCCAGATACCTTTGTCCTGCAACTTAGATGTGGCTACCTCCCTATAACTCATCTGTATGACCCCCTCGGCCTCCTGAATGATCCAAAGATCATCCAGCTCCACTTCTCTAATGCGGTCTGTGAGAACTAGAGTTGAGTGCATTTATCCCAGGCAAAGTTAGCAGGGACACCAGTAGTAATCCTTACCTCCCACATCCTGCAAGAGGAGCATGCAAATGCCCTAGCCTCCATCCCCTCTGCTCTGAATTATCAAGAGAGATTGAAAATACGGAAAAAAACAAAAAAGCTTTACCTTATCAAGCCTTCACAAACGATCTTTTATTTTGGTTAGAGCAGGAGGAGAATGGGTGGGGGGACATTACATGTGGAGTTTAGCCACAGTCCAAAAATATCAATTCAGGGGCCCAGCAATCCCTGTATCCACGTCCACTCCTGTTGAGCCTTTGCTCTGCATCTTCACGAGCTGGACTTATTCACTTAAAGGTATCTCCTGGGGAGTGTTGATGAATAAAGAGATTTTGGAGTGCAGGTTCATAATTCCTTGATAGAAGAGTCACAAGTGGATAGGTTATAGAAGAAGGCATTTGTTATGATTTCCTTTATTAGAGTATTGAATGTAGAATTTGGGAGGTCATGTTGCAGCTGTAAAAAACATTGGTTAGGCCACTTTTGGAATATTGCATGCAATTCTGATCTCCTTCCTAATGGAAGGATGTTGTGAAACTGGAAAAGATTCAGAAAAGATTTACAAGGATGTTGCCAGGGTTGGAGGATTTGAACTATGAGGGAGAGCCTGAATAGGTTGAGGCTGTTTCCCCTGGAGCGTCGGAGGCTGAGGGGTGACCTCATAGAGGTTTATAAAATCACAAGGGGCATGGATAGAATAAATAGACAAGATCTTTTCCCTAGGGTGGGGGAGTCCAGAACTAGAGGGCATAGGTTTAGGGTGAGAGGGGAAAGATATAAAAGAGACCTAAGGGGCAACATTTTCTCGCAGATAGTGATGCGTGTATGGAATGGGCTGCCAGAGGAAGTAGTGGAGGCTGGTACAATTGCAGCATTTAAAAGGCATCTGGATGGGTATATAAATAGACAGAGTTTAGATGGGTGAAGTGCTAGATTAGGTTAGGATATCTGGTTGGCATGGAAGAGTTGGACTGCAGGGTCTGTTTCCATGCTGTACATCTGTGACTCAGTCTTAAAGAGAAAAATCTACCTTCCTGGCATCCCCCCTGGTCCTCACTCTCACTGCTCCTGCTACTGCTGCATAAACCTAGACAAGAGAAAGACATGCTATATCTCCCATACTTCAGGAATCACTATTAATGTGTTCCACATCAATATCTTGTAAATCACCATTGACTAGCAGCTTCAAACTGCCCCCATTGTTAACTGCAAAGAAGAGCACATGCCAGGAATTCTCATTCTGATTATCCTACCGAGTTCTCCAACCTTATCCATCACTGCACTCCTTTTAGGAGGTTTTCAGAAATATCACTCACCTTGGTAGGTACAACTGTTCCAATGCTTGGGTCTCCAAACTTATTCTGGATAAAGCATTTGGCTTGGCCAGTAGGCTATTACCGAACCCTGTGCCTGCCCTATTATTGCCAATGGACATCAGTGAGCAGTATGTACTCATTGCAAGATGCTGTCCAGCAATTTGCTAATGTTGCCTTTACAGTACTTTTCTTCATCTCGTCTGTATTGATAAGGACATGCAGGATGTCATGGGAAGCATCATCATCACTGACTTTCCTGCTTCACAAATCAGCATGGTTTGGACATGTAATGTTGTTATTTCATTGGTGCTTGATCAGTATCCTAAGATTTCTTTCCATCATGTTTTGGGATGATGAGAGAGGAAATCTGTGTCAGCATTAAGACTCCCGACAATTCAAGGAGAAAGTCTATCATCAGATTTTTCATTTGAATTAAGCACTGGCAATAAATGTACTTGACCAGTTACCAACAACCCAAGGGCATTTTTCAGAATCACAAAGTTGAATGTTAGTATGATTAAACATTATTTCTACAGAGGAGAAAATTAAATATTGATATTCAAGTTGATTGATGAAAGCAAACTATAAAGAAATGAAAGGGATTGGGGCAGTATGGTGGCTCAGTGGTTAGCACTGGTGCCTAACAGCACCAGGGTGCTGGGTTCAATTCCAGCCTTGGGCGACTGTCTGTGTGGAGTTTGCACATTCTCCCCGTGTCTATGAGGGATTCCTCCGGGTGCTCCGGTTTCCTCCCACAGTCCAAAAATGTGCAGGGCAGGTAAATTGGCTGTGTCAAATTGCCCATAGAGTTAGGTGCATTAGTTAGAGGGAAATAAGTCTGGGTGGGTTACTCTTCGGAGGGTTGGTGTGGATTTGATGGGCCAAAGGGCCTGTTTCCACACTGTAGGGAATCTAAATAAAAAATAAAAAATGACATCTGCATAAATAGGGAAGAAAGGTTATTGATAAATCAGCTGAGCAACAGTATGAAACCTTTAAGTATGGGATTAATACAGGGCATTCTAGGAACATAGAAGGGGCTGTGTCTACAATCATGGATGAATCATTGTATAAATTGCATATCCATTAGTCAGTTGAACATATTTCTTAGTGTATTGATTTTAAATGTTGAACTTGTGCTCTGTCTGTACCTATAAAGGTAAAGTTTATTCTTTAAAAGAGACTGAAGAATTTCACAAGGCACAACTACCTTTGGTTCCATTGGGTCGTCAATATGTTGACTGCAATACCTGGCTCCGTGTACCACTAGGCTATATTGAGAGTGAAGTCCGACAAAGAAGCAGGTAGTAGTAAATACTTCGCCATATTTAATTCATCATTCCAGTCTTATTATTCTTCTTTGTGAGAGTAATTGAACTTTTTAGCCTTGGAAGTCATGAATAGCCAATCTTAAATTGTTTCTGAATACAAAGATTAAGCAATTACTATTTTTTACATGAGCAGTTTTAAATTTCATCAGAATGATGAAATGCAGACTAGGTCTCTTTTTCACTGAGTGATTATGTTTTGAATATTTAGATTTAATAATCACCTTTTCTTTTCAACTGTACTCAGCATAGTGACAAAAATGATAGTTTTTAAAAATGTAAGAATATATTATAGAAATGAATTTTTAGACCCTCATTACTAAATCAGTTGGGTTTAAAACTGCACATTCCATATTGTAGTTAAAAAAAATTAATTTTATTTATAGTCAGTTCCCACATTTTAAAAAAAGCATTTCAGTAGAGCGACACTAAGAGTCTTTACAAGGTAAATACTTTGGCACTTGGAATTACAATGCAAATTTGAAATAAGACAGACCGCAGAAACTAATAAACATGGTTTCCCAATTGGTGTATTTAATGCCTCAAAATTGAGTTTGTGCTCAAAGTCAGTGTGTAAAAAGATGCTAAATAAAATGTTAGTCAATACCAGCAAAACAAAATTTACCAGGTATTCTTGATATTTATGTCACTGGGACTTCGTTGTTTGCAATAGCAGCTGTGTCACACATGTATATATAACAGTAGCAATACTTCACAGGTTATTAATTCATGGTGATTCAAGATTTTTCTCTAAACCATGTTCATCAAATGCGTGCTGTTTTGATTGCTGATCAATCCTGAATTAAGGGGTGTTCCATTGATCTCTTTGCCCATGGGATAGAAAAAAATAAAAGCCAACCATGTTTTTTGAGCTGATCGCTGTTTTCTGACTGACTCTAGAAAAGTATGTAAGTGTAGACGTCAAGTGCACATCATTGTTAAGTTTGTCTGTGATGTCCCTTGATGACAACTTGCTATTCAGGTCTACATAAGTGCAATGATTAACATGCTAGAAGATAACTAGCCCAATGGAAAAGCAGCCCAGAAAGAGTCAGCCATATTTAGGAGACTAAGGGGAAAAAAAATGGTGAGGATTAGGGCTGAAAATTTTGTTTTAAATATATTAAGATATTGTGAATGCATCATATCTGCATTAAATATATACATATTGTGAACTCCTGAGTGTGTGCTCATTTTTCTTACACTACCTTATTTGGACCACTCCAAGAGATTTCTGACCTATCACAAATGTCATTCCATTTAACTAAATCTTTGAGGCACTATCCCTCTTCATCCTTTTCGATAATTGACATGGTTGACCATGCCATTGATTAGCTTAGTGTGATCACAGTAATCTAGTTCTATTCTTTTTTTATATAGAATCCCCACAGTGTGGAAACAGGCCATTCCGCCCAAGAAATCCACACCAATCCTCCTACCCAGATATATTTCCCTACCCTATCTCTGTAACCCTGCATTTCACATGGCTAACGCACCTAACCTACACATCCCTGAACACTACGGGTAATTTAGCTGGCCAGTCCACCTAACCTGCACACCTTTGGACTATGGGAGGAAGCCGAAGCACCTGGCAGAAACCCATGCAGACACGGGGAGAATGTGCAAACTCCACACAGACAGTCGCTCCGAGGCTGGAACCAAACCAGAGACCCTGGCGCTGTGTGGCAACAGTGTAAACCACTAATCCACCATTGTAGCCATTTAAACTTCATGGCTTTTCATGCCTCTGCCTCTGGGTACACTTGATACCCAAATATTAAAGTCATCTAAACTCACATACTAAGTCAGCGAAGCCACTACATTGAAAATAGTGAAAGCAGTTATATTTAGTGCTAAGCAATTACATGACTAATGGATTAGACCAAACCTTTGCTGTCTTTTTGTGTCCAACGATGAGTGGTAATAGAAAATTTTCAAAAACACAGATGGAAGGAGTGGTTTCAATGATTATCTTCCTTTAATGATGGTGGAACATGGTTTGAGTGCAAAAGGCATCTTTGACATCATTGCGCTCTTTGAACTTGGTATCAAGGAATCCTAATTATTCGATTTAGGGGCAACTCTTCACTGGCCTAAACTTAAGGAGTTTAGATGACCTTAATATTTGGGTATCAAGTGTAACTACTATTCTTTGTGCTGTGTAAGACTCCAATCAATCTTCTTGGTCCTGTCATGTCACTACATTAATTTATCAGGGTATCAGCCATCTTAAGTTGATTCATCAATGAGTCAGAAGTGTGAATGCTTTTTGTTTGCACAGTTTTGAGCTCCCTTTGCAAACCCTCAATAATGAAGCAGCCATTGTCCATATGGAACAAAATCTAAACAAAATTCAGGACTGTACAGATAAGTTGCAAGTAGCATTCGCATCAAAAATGTCAGGCAATAATTATCATCAAGGGAGAGTTTATTTCCTTGACAGTCAAAGGCATTACCATTGCTAAAACCACACCATCAATATCTGGAGGAAAGAGTGGAAGAGAAATGTCTCTGTTGACCATAAAATTAACAAGACCTGCCATATAAATTGTGTAGCTATAAAAACAGGTCAATTTTGAATTCTTCGAGTAAAAAATGAGGTCTGCAGATGCTGGAGATCACAGCTGAAAATGTGTTGCTGGTCAAAGCACAGCAGGCCAGGCAGCATCTTAGGAATAGAGAATTCGACGTTTCGAGCATAAGCTCTTCATCAGGAATGAGAGAGAGTAGCCAAGCAGGCTAAGATAAAAGGTAGGGAGGAGGGAGGGGCGATGGAGGTGGGATAGGTGGAAGGAGGTCAAGGTGAGGGTGATAGGCCGGAGTGGGGTGGGGGCGGAGAGGTCAGGAAGAAGATTGCAGGTTAGGAGGGCGGTGCTGAGTTGAGGGAACCGACTGAGACAAGGTGGGGGGAGGGGAAATGAGGAAACTGGAGAAATCTGAATTCATACCTTGTGGTTGGAGGGTTCCCAGGCGGAGGATGAGGCGCTCCTCCTCCAGCCGTCGTGTTGTTATGTTCTGCCGGTGGAGGAGTCCAAGGACCTGCATGTCCTCGGTGGAGTGGGAGGGAGAGTTAAAGTGTTGAGCCACGGGGTGGTTGGGTTGGTTGGTCCGGGCGTCCCTGAGGTGTTCTCTGAAGCGTTCCGCAAGTAAGCGGCCCGTCTCCCCAATATAGAGGAGGCCACATCGGGTGCAGCAGATGCAATAGATGATGTGTGTGGAGGTACAGGTGAACTTGTGGCGGATATGGAAGGATCCCTTGGGGCCTTGGAGGGAAGTGAGTGTGGAGGTGTGGGCGCAAGTTTTACATTTCCTGCGGTTGCAGGGGAAGGTGCCAGGGGTGGAGGTTGGGTTGGTGGGGGGTGTGGATCTGACGAGGGAGTCACGAAGGGAGTGGTCCTTGCGGAACGCTGATAGGGGAGGGGAGGGAAATATATCCTTGGTGGTGGGGTCCGTTTGGAGGTGGCGGAAATGACGGCGGATGATACGTTGTATGCGGAGGTTGGTGGGGTGGTAGGTGAGAACCAGTGGGGTTCTGTCTTGGTGGCGGTTGGAGGAGCGGGGCTCAAGGGTGGAGGAGCGGGAAGTGGAGGAGATGCGGTGGAGGGCATCGTCGATCACGTCTGGGGGGAATCTGCGGTCCTTGAAGAAGGAGGCCATCTGGGCTGTGCGGTGTTGGAACTGGTCCTCCTGGGAGCAGATGCGGCGGAGACGAAGGAATTGGGAATATAGGTTTCAAGGGCGGAGGAGCGGGAAGTGGAGGAGATGCGGTGGAGGGCATCGTCGATCACGTCTGGGGGGAATCTGCGGTCCTTGAAGAAGGAGGCCGTCTGGGCTGTGCGGTGTTGGAACTGGTCCTCCTGGGAGCAGTTCAAGGGCGGAGGAGCGGGAAGTAGAGGAGATGCGGTGGAGGGCATCGTCGATCACGTCTGGGGGGAATCTTCAAGGGCGGAGGAGCGGGAAGTGGTTCAAGGGCGGAGGAGCAGGAAGTGGTTTCAAGGGCGGAGGAGCCTTCCCCTGCAACCGCAGGAAATGTAAAACTTGCGCCCACACCTCCACACTCACTTCCCTCCAAGGCCCCAAGGGATCCTTCCATATCCGCCACAAGTTCACCTGTACCTCCACACACATCATCTATTGCATCTGCTGCACCCGATGTGGCCTCCTCTATATTGGGGAGACGGGCCGCTTACTTGCGGAACGCTTCAGAGAACACCTCAGGGACGCCCGGACCAACCAACCCAACCACCCCGTGGCTCAACACTTTAACTCTCCCTCCCACTCCACCGAGGACATGCAGGTCCTTGGACTCCTCCACCGGCAGAACATAACAACACGACGGCTGGAGGAGGAGCGCCTCATCCTCCGCCTGGGAACCCTCCAACCACAAGGTATGAATTCAGATTTCTCCAGTTTCCTCATTTCCCCTCCCCCCACCTTGTCTCAGTCGGTTCCCTCAACTCAGCACCGCCCTCCTAACCTGCAATCTTCTTCCTGACCTCTCCGCCCCCACCCCACTCCGGCCTATCACCCTCACCTTGACCTCCTTCCACCTATCCCACCTCCATCGCCCCTCCCCCAAGTCCCTCCTCCCCACCTTTTATCTTAGCCTGCTTGGCTACTCTCTCTCATTCCTGATGAAGAGCTTATGCTCGAAACGTCGAATTCTTTATTCCTGAGATGCTGCCTGGCCTGCTGTGCTTTGACCAGCAACACATTTTCAGCAATTTTGAATTCTACAGAGATTAACTTGTTCCTCAACTTCCTAAAGCCTTACTTGACAAGGGACAAAACAAGAGTATGATGGAATACTGTCCCATTTATCTGGAAAAGTACAGCTTTATCAACACATGTGAAGCTTAACACCATCCTCAACAGAGCAGCTAACTAGATAGCACCTCATTTACCACCTTAAATATTCACTCTTTCCACCATCAATATAGCCAGGCTACAGTGTACACTATCCATTTGAGGCACTGCAGCTATTTTGCAAAGTTTTATTTTCAAAGTGACCTTCCAAGTTTATGAGCTCTTCCACCTGTAAGGACAAGGGAAACACACATGGAAATATTACTACTTGCTAAATTCCCTTCAAAGTGTCACACTATTCTGAACTGAAACTTTTTTTATTGTTTCTTAGATGTCAGTGCATCAAGATCTTGGAACTGCCTAACTAAAAGCTCTGTTGATGTGCTTGCACTATATGGACTGCAGTGGCTCAATTTATTATCACCATTAGAGTAGTAAATGCTAGCCGAGCCATTAATGCCCATAATCTCATGAACCGAGCTTAAACTACGAACTATCTCTTGGTGATGTCATCTAAAAGCCCAACAGCTGTCTCATGTACACTGATGACATCCATCTCTACCTATCACCTCTCTCAACACCTCCAGTATTGTTGCCAACTTGTCTGCCATCACATAATAAATGGTCAAAAGTTTCTTCTGATTAAACATTTGAAATATGCCTTTGGACCCCATCACAGATTCTGTTATCTAGCCACTGTCTTGGAATAAAACAGGTCTTTCTAAACCTGGATACCCTGTCTGATTATTCTTTTTAACATCTACCGCTCTGCTATTATGTTCTTCGTCCTGCCTTAGCCCATTTGCTGCTAAAACTCTCCCTTATGTTTCTTAATCTCCATACGTAACTAGCCACACCCTCCATATTCAATGAGGATTGTTGAACAAATGCTAGGTTTGAACCCAGTTTCACAAGGATGCAGACAAAGCTGCTCAATCAACTTTGATAGACCGGGTTCTGTGTTTGGAATGCAAAATGTATCATCCTTGCCAGATCTTTTTACCCCAACTTTCACATGGCCAGTGTTTCAGGGGAGGAGAAAGAAAATAATTAAAAGATACTCTGCTGCCACTCTTCAAAGAGAGTTTCATTGATATTGATGATGTGAAAAAGCTTGCTGATATTTTTGTTCAAAATGGTGACAATTTGTCATCAAGCTGGATCACATTAATAAGTGGCTACAATTCAAAATAATGAGTATTGTTGCAACAGAGAAGGGAAGAAACAGAAACAAATTACAATCTGGATTCCACGAACTCATGGGATATCTTGCCCATGCTCACAAAGATCTGTTAGTCAAGACTTGGTTTATTCAGTCACATGAAGATCTGTGGCAAAAATTCATAACTCTGAGCAGGCAACATCCTTGATTCAAGGGTCTGCTACCATGGCCGTTGACAACTTGACTATTCCAGTGCTCTTCTGACCAGCTTCCCATCTTACATCTGTTATGACCAGATAAAGAGGGATAGACAAGTTGTCCTCATTTACCACTTCTTATTTGGCTGTACTAGGATTTTGAATTTTTAAGTGGATTCAGTATTGCTTTTTCAGTGCAGAGCTGGGTGTGTGCAACTTGTAAGCATTAAGTATTCTTCAGTTAAACATTAAGAATTAGTTTATTGTGCTAAAGCCTAAGGTAGAAAATATTAATACCTTACTTCAATATCCAAAAACATTATACTTCCTGCTTGTACATGTAAACATGTACAGACACCAGTATCCTGGAGAAATATACAAGTTGGCAGAGTTTTAGACATTAAATTTGGCTAGCTTAAAATTAGATGAAAGAAGAGGAGCATCAATAAAGATTCATGCTTTTGGATAAATAGGCACTGGTGCTTAAGCTGAAACCATTTGTTTAAATGTGGTTAGTATTTTTTTCCTCCTGGAAAACAATGTAGTAGACACTTTCAGTAAAGCTTTTGTTTGCTATAAGACTATGGACACACCTTTCTTTCTCAGCAAGACTGGGTTCAAAACTTAGATGCCATGTTGGAGAGAGATGGTCAATTTGGCAGGTTGTGTTCTCTGCTCAAAACCAAATTCAAGCTTTCACACACGAGGTTACATTACTTCTCTCCAGGTTGCTTGTATATTCTAAAAGTCAGTTGATCAGCTTATGTCTGTAACAATTTCCTTGTAACCATTGCAATAGTGCCGAGTTTCAATGGGCCGAACATTAACACCTGAATGATTCACTCTTCATCTTAATGACATGGGAAGAAGCTGTTCATACCTCCAGAACTACCATTAGTATCTCCTGCAGAGAACCTATCTCCCATTAACACAGGATGTGGTCACACAGATGCAAGTTGGCAATCATAAGTCAGTATCTTAATTTTAGTGAAATTTCCTCTTTAAAAATTAAAATGTATGACCAACTGTCAAATTTAAATCCATAAAGCACATCTTCATAATACATCTTTCACATATCCTAATGCAAGATCACACTAAATCCTTTTCAACCATCACCCCCGTACCTGCTGATCTTCTAATACTTAAATAGTCATTTTTACAGTTACAGAGGGAGATAAACATGTTCTCCCCTTCTTATCTCTGTTACTGGTCAGATTTGTATCAGATGTGGAAATCTTGAAGAGATGACAATAATATGGGTTAATAAATGAAAATCGGCATGGATTATTAAAAGCAAATCATATTCACTGATGGAACAATACAGGGATTGATTAGGATTACAATTGACGCTGATGCAGACTTTCAAAAATCATTTTACCAAATATCTCATAATTGACTTATGACTCATTTAAGATCATGGGATTCATTTCATAGTGTTAGTTTGGATGCAACAGTGGTTAAGGGATAAAAAGCATAACCAACAATTGGGGTGAAAGATTGTTTTGTAGACTAGATATACAGTGAAGTCTCTCAGGGGATCAGTACTAGGATCACTGGTTCTTCTAATAAATGAACATGGTGTGTTTTCTGTGTTTGCAGATGACACTTGTAAAATGGATCAAATAGTGAAGATGACAGTAACAGACTTCAAAGGGATACAGTCGTGTGAAATGGTCAGACTTGTGACAAATTACATTTTTATAAAGTTGTGCCTTTTAATAGGATGATAGGCAATATAGATTAAATGTGCAATTCAAGTAGAATCATAGGAACAGATATCTGGGCTTGTCTGGACAAAAGTTTGAATATGGCAGAGCAAGTTGAGAAGAATTTATTTTTAAAATGTGGGATCTAATTATTTTGATTAGGTCTCAGCTGATGCACTGTATTCATGAAAATATGATGTTGGACTGGGGTGAACAAAGTCAGAAGTCACATGACACTAGGTTATATAGGTTATTTTAAAGTCACAAGCTTTTGGAGTGTTACTTCTTTATCAGATGACCTTGACTTGGTTCATATTTTTATGGTCAGAAGTCACACAACACAAGAGGAGGCCATTCAGTATGAACAGAGTTGATCCGAAGGCAACCTTTTAATCTGCATTTTCACCCACCTCTGACGACCTTGCAACCTCTTGATTAACAATTTATCCACCTCTGTCTTAAAAATTTTCAAGGACACTTTTTTTCAGGACTTACTACACAGAGAAAAAAAAGTCACTTCATCTTGGTTTTAAATAGCAACACCAGATTTTGAAACTGTGATCTTATTTGTAGAAACCACAAGAATCATCACCCTCCCCATATTCACGGTGTCATGACCCCTCAGAATCTTATATGCTTCAATTAAGTTGCCTTGTATCCATCTAAACTGCAGTGGACTCAAGCCTAGCTTTTGCAACCTGATCTTAATATAACTAGAATCAGTGGATTGTCTTAAATTAAACCTTATTTGAATTGGTTGCAACTCATTTCAATTCTTCCTTTAAGTGAGGTAAGTACTCCAGATGCGGTCTCACCAGTTCCTTACATAACTGAAACATAATCACGCTACTTTTGTATTCAGTTCCCCTTGCAAGAAATGATAACATTCTCTTAACTTTCTTGCTGTACTTGCATACTAACATTTTGTGATTCATGCACTAGAGATCCCTTTGCAATTTAGAGTTTACAACCTCTGACCAGTTAGATGATGTGCTTTTTTACTTTTCCTGCCAAAATTGATAATTCCAGACTTTTTTCCACTGAATTCCATTTTCTAGAACTTTATCCACTCATAATCTATATGTCCCTGTAGTGTCCTTATAAGCTAATTTCGATTTTCCTATCCTTGGATGCTACCTGACCTGCTGTGCTTTTCCAGCACCACTCTAATCTAGACTGATTTCCAGCATCTGGATCAGTGGTGCTGGAAGAGCACAGCAGTTCAGGCAGCATCCAATGAGCAGTGAAATCGACATTTCTTGCAAAAGCCTTTCATCAGGAATAAAGGCAGTGAGCCTGAAAGCGTGGAGAGATAAGCTAGGGGAGGCCTCCCCTAGCTTATCTCTCCGCGCTTTCAGGCTCACTGCCTTTATTCCGGGTGAAGGGCTTTTGCCTGAAACATCGATTTCGCTGCTCGTTGGATGCTGCAAGAACTGCTATGCTCTTCTATCACCACTGATCCAGAATCTGGTTTCCAGTATCTGCAGTCATTCTTTTTACCTCGTTGATTTCCAGCATTTGCAGTCCTCACTTTTGCCTATCTTCCTAATTATTCTGGTGTCATCAATAAATGTGGTTACCATATTTCAATTCTGGGCACAAAACTTTCAGAAATATGACAAATCCTTAGAGAGAGCACATCAGAAAGGTGGTAGAATGGTATCAGGTAGGAGGAACTTGAGCTTTGCATGGAAAAACACAGAGATTTAACAGGATGTTGCCAAGTATGGAAGATTTGAGTTAAAGGATGGATGGATAGGCTTGGACATTTTTTCACTGGAGTGCAGGAGGTTGAGGCGAACTTATCAAAGTTTATAAAATAATGAGGGTTATTGTTAGAGCTAATGGTAATTGTCTTTTGCCTAGGATTGGGGGATTTCAAGACCTGGGGGCACATTTTTAGGGTGAGAGGAGAAAGATTTAAAGACACAAACAAAATTGTTTACACAGGGTAGTTCATGTGTGGAATGAACTTCCTAGGAAGTGGTGGATGTGGGTAAAATTAATACGTTTGAAAAAGAGTTGGATAAGTACATGGATTGGAAAGGCTTGTAGGGATACAGGCCAGGAGCAGGCAGGTGGGACTTGTTTAGTTTGGGATTATGGTCAGGGACGTGGACTGTTTGGACCAAAGGGTTTGTTTCTGTGATGTATGACTTAATTTTCTTGGTTCTAAGGACAATCATAGAATTGTAAAGAGATTTGATAAAATTCTAAAAGGTTTTGATTGAGTAAATAAGGAGAAACTTCCAACAGTTGAGGGTGTCAGTAACCACTAATCATAGATTTAGTGTGATTGACAAAATCATAAGACATAATATGGAGAAAGAAGTCTTTTTACACAGGAATGTGGTTCTGAATGTACTGCCTTAAAGGGATGGGTGGAAGGCGATTCAGTCATAATTTGCAAATAACTGTTGATTGAATAGCTCAAACCGCACAGGATTGTGGTTAATTGGATATTTCTATGTAAGAGTTGGCACAGGTACAGTGGCCTAAGTGGCCACTTCCTGTACTGTGCCATTCTATGATCTTTAAAACCCATCTTTAACCAAGCCATATGCCAGATGATGCCATATGCCATTCCTGAAGAAGGGCTTTTGCCTGAAAGTTGATTTTCCTGCGCCTTGGATGCTGCCTGACCCGCTGTGCTTTTCCAGCACCACTCTAATCTTGACTCTGATCTCCAGTACCCACTTTTGCCATATGCTTGATGTATTCTCCTTTAGTTGGCTCCAAACTGATTTATCTGTTTACACTCTTACAAACAATCAAACAAAATGCTTCCAGTATTAAATACTCAAATGTATGTTTTGGTATTGTGAAGTTCAAAGCTGCAGTGGATTACTTTATTCAGTTTTATAATGAAATTCACATTCTGATGTAAGGTTGTTGACCTGGAATATTAACATCTATTGACAGATGCTGTCATGCTTGCTTATTTACAACATTTTGCTCTTATTTGATTTCCAGCATGTCATATTTTGCTTGAGAATGTGCTAAATCAGTTTAGTGCTGAAATTATGAACATTGAATTTTTTTAACATTGCTTTTATTTTATCTGTACGAAGGAAACGGATGACTTGGAGAAGTAGACATATGTGAGTTCATCATCCATTTTTACTGGGAAGACAGATTTAGAAGAAGCTTTTCCAGGACTGACCTTCCGCACCATGGAGCAGCAGACGTTCCAGATTAGTTCAATTTAGTTTAATGTGTGTCCTAGGCCAGCTCCTGAAAGTAGTCTTTGGCTTATTGCACAACTACCTCCAAAACTAACTGGTAATAAAATGTTACATAATGTGAATGCATGAGTTTTAATAAGAATGCAGTAACAGCTATTAGTTTAGAACAGAGTGCCAGAATCTGTGAGAAGTAATTTACTGCACAAATTTAGTCATTTACTTGACAAGTAGCAAAGAATAGAATTGACAATGCAATAGTAATTCATGTCACTTACTGAATGTATCAGTTAGCTAAAATGAAAATAAAACCCAAGGTAAGGAAATCTAAAACCAGAGAAGTCTGAAAATACTTGGGTCAGGTAGCATCCCTGGCCTTCTGGAGGAGGATACAAGATCTGAAACATCCTCTATATTTCTCCATGAATGCTGTTTTACAGCTGCTTTGGTTTTCATTTATAAAATATTTCAGGCCTAGCACAAGTACTTTGGGGTTGAGAGAATAATTTGATCAAATAATTTGCTGTCAGCTATTAGCAGATTAAGGCGAGTCCTGTGGGGACCTAGCAAATGGACAGCTGGAAAACGGAATTGAGATGTTGATAATACTGTACATATTGTTGGTTAAGCATTTGACCTTCAATTTGATCAATTTTTCATTGATTCTGCTTTTCAAAAAAGAGGAAGATCATAGTGACATATTCTATTTATCGTGTACAGAGTACAGATAAAATCAAAGGTGACATTATAGGTGGTAAGGCAATAGTAGTAAAATATTGAACATGCACTAACTCAAACTTGCATTAAGATCTAATTTAAACTAAAAGTTCTGGTAATGTAGCATATATGAAATACTGCACTGCAGAGTCAACTGAGCTTGTGCACTCAAGTTCTCAATTTACATAATGGTCTCCTGGTCAGAAGATAAAGTTAGTTAATAAAACAATTATTTCCATAAAGCAAAATAGGGATGGAAGTACAATTCAGTAATTTAAGTGTCAATTTTATTGACAACAGTGTAGAGAATTGTTATCAAACCAAATATTATACAACAAAATTCAATCTACAAAATATGAAGCAACTGAGACATACCACAGTAGTGCAAAGAGATTATCTACAGTAGACTGCATAGGATGAGCAATGGCATAAAAAGAAGATTCCTTAAAAAATAGTTTCACATGATTCAACACAAAAAACAAAACATGCGTGCCAAGACTAATATTAACTATTTAATGTCCAGTACATTCCCTCTTTAAAATGCTTGTTCTCAGTACTAGTAACAGTTTGACAGTGGTTTGACTGAATTATTAAAGAGATTTAATACCTCACAGTGTATATTCATAACCCTAATAGCAATTTCTCCTGTATAGGTAAGAAAAATATTTGGCAAAATAGACATTCCCTGTTCCCTCATTTATAATATACATTTTTGCACTCAAGAAAACTAATGCTGCATGACATACAGCTATTTTGGATTTTTATACATTCAATTTTTAAAAGTCAGGTGCAAACATTTTAAATAACCATTAAAGACACCATATTGTGGTATGGTCTGGCAGTCAATACCAATTTTCTAGCAGCTTGGCCAACTGTACAACGATTGTTTTCAACATAGTTGGAAATAGAAGTCACCATTAAACCACTATATAATTCTACAGTTTAGCATCTTTGTTTGAAATTATGTTTTCAGAATGATCAAAATCTTCACATTGAACATTTCTTGCCATTTTATTGGATGCTGTGCAGTCAGTGCAACAGCTGGAATGGTTTTCAAACACTGCAGCAGACAGATAGCAGCAGAGGTGCTGAAATAATTTCTGTATAAACTAAGCATACCAGTGATCAGAAAATATATTGGGAAATATTCAGAACAGCCTTACTGGAATCCCAGAACTCTGCCACTTTTCATTGAAAATTCCTGCTTGACCACCAGGTAAATTTAAAAAATCACAATCTTGTAACCCACAAGATTCAATTTAGCAATAGAATGATAATTGCAGTCAGTTAATGATAAATTTGGAAAGGAATTATATTTGTTTTGGACCAAGCAGTGAGAAAAAGAATAGATTTGTAATATCAGAATTGGAAGAATCTCTCTTTATCCTTGTTTCTCTCAACTCTCTTGACAAACAGTGCTGTGATCAAATTGGAGAAATATCCATTCAGTTAGAACTCGAATATCTATACATCTTGCCACTGCTGAGGATACAGGAAATCAATTGAACTGTGACCTTAGGTTAAGGATTAATGTACCTTTCTTATTAAACTTTATACCTGGGTTTGTGTGTGTTTCTTTATCTTTTCCTTGGTATTAGTAAAAATCCCTCTTTCTCACATCAAAACCTTGCAATTGGCACCTTATGTTTGACCAGTACTATGTCTTAATTCAAGTGAGATATAGCTGCATGCTAAACATTTAAAACTTCTGTTGTGGTCAACAATGGGGTTAAAAAGAGAGAGCTGATTCACCCCTCCTCACCTAGTTGTAACAGTGCCTGCCCAGCATCCCAGTAGTTACACAGAATTATTGCAGAATAAAGTGAAACTAAGAAAAAGAATCTTCAGTGACTTGGCAGATAAATTTACCAATGGTATAGTTTTGAAGTACACTCACAAAGAACAATCTATAACCAATAATTAGCCTGTGGATGGTTGGCTATATAATTAAGGGCTCAATTTGTTTGTTTAGGACATGGAGCAAAATTCACAAGCTTTTACCATTGGTTACATCCCACTAGATACCTAATATTCATGTTCTTCATCAAACTCCCTCCTCCATTCATAATGTTCACTCACGTAAAATGAATAGTGAGTTGTATAAGTTTTCTAAACTGCTTGGACTGCAAGAATGAAAGCAGCACAAAGGATAATTTTGGGCGTTACCAGTCATTTATTCCTCATCTTCTCCATCAATTACCAATGATTTATTTTTAAATTAATGCATTCAATTTGAACTAACAATAATAATACTGAGTTCTCACATGTAATTTGTACAATTAAATAGAAAGAAAGTAGTTTATTGACCTGACAAAGGGTAATCAATTTGACACTTTGTTTCCATTGAGCACTTCCAACATTTTGTGTTTTATTTGTTTTCATTTATTGATTATACCTGACAGTCAGGAAGAATTCACGTGAAAGCTTTGTCTAACCAGGAGCACGTGCTCCAAATTATAAAATGAAGGACTTCACAGCTTGGAGCTCCTTGAATTAGTTTACAGTAGTTCTGTATCAAACAGTTAATATTGCTGATCACATACATTATATCACTTTATAGCATCCTTCCACTAAACACAGCTGCAATAATGAATCTTCTGTTTTCCAAGGCTAAGGAATACAGATGAAGAAAGATTTGAATTGTCTTCAGTAATGAATACCAGAAAGTGATTTTAAAAATGTTTTTGGATCATTTGACTGCGTATTGCAGTGATGCCATGTGTATTACAAATACATCTTAAAAATAAACTTGTTGTTCAAGCAGGAAAAACAAAAATGTGGCAGTAAGTTCAAAATAAAGATTATTTATAACACTTGAAATGAAGACTATGTGAAAGCCCACTGCACCTGTGCAGGAACTAGAACAGCAGAATAACAGTTAAATTGCTTCATATATTCACATTGATAGCTGGATTCTCAATAAAAAAAATGGATAAGAACAATGACAAAAGACATGAAATAGATACTGGTGAACAGTGCACTTGCATTCATCTTAGGGTATGCCTTCACTCTGTAGCCAAAAATAATGCTGGTAATTTGTTAGATAAAACCAGAAAAGAAGTGCAAAACCAGTCAATCAACAACTGAGAATGACATGTTTTGGGTGTAACCTTTCATAACTACCTAAACCAATGTGTCTTTCACATTCTGGCCAACCTGCTGGCCATTTACAACATATTTTATCAATGTAGTTATAATTTTATGAAAGGTTCCTGAAGTCTGGTGAAAATTAAACTGTGGTTTCTCATTCGACCAGTAGAAAATTGAATGCACCACGTCATTTCAGCCTTATCCAATCTCTCATTCAGTCTGAACAGGCTTTCTGCTGGTAATGTTATATCAAATTAAGGATGGACAAGTACAAAGCATACATCTGTTTAAAAAAAACTAAGACCTTAAATACGCAATGTAAACCAATCTATTGAAAGCTGAGAATCTAGTCATCAAATATAGCCTGATTTTATAAAAATATTTGACCAATAAAATATGAAATTATGAGATAACACCAATGGTAAAATTATTTTTGTCAACGTATAGAAAAGTTGCTGAAAGTGACAAAACCATTGGTATAGTTCATATATGCTTCTGTAGTCTAGACAACAAATATTTTGACATATGGCTAGATATGTAGGAGAAATAATTTTTCAAAAATAAGATTTAGTTTTCAAACTACAAACTGAACTGAGTTAATATTATTCAAATTTGGTCTTAACTGCAGACAAAAACTGCTGCCATGGTAAAGATTTCTTAATGCACTGCTTTTATATGGTACAGAAAACAATTTGTTTTTATGCAGCGCAAAGTTCTACAGAAGTTTTCTTTCAAATTCCTTAGTAGCTGTGGACCTTTCAGTGTTGAGCTATAAGAATCAGCTAACAACTCCAATGAATATCTTGACATATGATTTAGTATACACCATCATCTTTCATTTACTGTATGATGCCTTTCTTTTTTACTCAGACGTTCAGTTCAAAGTATATTCAAATTTTGTTCAATAACTTCAAAAAATGTTTCTAAAAGTACAGTGTTTACAATTATAGAGAAATTTCCAATCATTGCAAAAGCTGTATGCTTACAAATTTACAAAAACTCAATCGTTGCTTGACTTCTTAGACTCTGCATAGAATACAAGTCCCTTGTTTTACTCTGTTTAATGACCCATCAGGAGTGAAGTCACTGTTCACTTAGTTTTGAGTAGTTCTAAGCCAATAAGCCCATCTTCAATTGGGGAAAAATAATTTGGCTTTCTTCTTGTCTTCATGACTGAAACTTAGATTTAAAATTCCTCCATGATCACTGGAGAAAATTTACACTGAGAAAAATAGGCAGAAAGTGGCAACCAAAGAGGAAGAATATTTATGATTTCAACACAACAAGAAAAGAAACTGGCACAAGTTTGGCTATAACCATTGCTGAACGTCACAGTGTATATGGTTATGAGGTTTAATTTGTTGGACTTCCTCCATAATTCTTGAAAAAATATTATCACCAATAAATGATTGCCATTATTTTAGCTCTGAATATAAAAATCCATAAGATTTCGAAGCTTCAATTTCAGAGTAATGTTTTCTGTTCATATAGTTGAAGATCAAGGCGAACCCATACCTCACCAGTTGGGACTTCATGCAAAAGAAGGCGCTTTGTAGTTGGTCCCTTGCCTTCTTGCTCTTTTTTGATTGTTGCTACCGGAACCTCTGTCCGACCTAGGAAATCTGGCCAGAATATTACAACACGTTATTGCTGAGAAATCATTTGTTTCTTTACCCTCCATTCCCTTGTATTTCAGTTCCTTAATATGCAGCCTCATATTACATAATTAATTCTTTAAATCCTTCCTGAGATATACAGACCATGTGTTGAATGTGAAACAAAGGGACACTAGTAGATGGGATGAAACAGGCAATCGAGAAGACATGGCAGATATTTAAATTTTCTACTACGAAGACCACCAGGATTGGATCAAAAAATGACATTGGTGGGAAGTCCAGAACTAGGTTGTACTGATGAATTTGGGATAGGAAAATACAAAAATAAACTGGAAGACAAAGTTTCTCTCAAAAAGAGGTAATATTAGCTTAACAAGTGAAATCTTGCCTGCATTCAAAACCTAAAATAATTTTTTTTTGCCAACTACGTTTCAGAAGAATATGAAAAGTACTTTTGATGCCTTCTTCACAATGTTTGGAAATGAAACCCTAAATTAGCTGACATACTTGTTTCACTACTTCTCATTTGCCCATATAATGAGTGCCATATACTGGTAATATGACCATTGTGAAGGAGTTTAAAGAAAGTCTGGAAATACTCAAAGTCAGGCAGTACCTATGGTGAAAGAAACAAGAGTTACCATTTAAGGTCATTGATTTTTTTAAGTGAACTGAAGGGAAAATATAGAGTTGAGATAAACAGAAACCAGTTCATTGAGGCAGGAGCAGGCTGAGCAATAGGCCTACCACCATAACTGTGTTTATGGTATCTTGGTAAGGAGGTAGAACTAAGCTCTCATTTGATCTGATGAAGGATCATCAACCTGAAATGTTAACTGTTCCTCTCCACAAATGCTGCCTGATCTGCTGAGTGCTTTCAGCATTTTCTGTTCTTAATTTGTACTTCCAGCACCTACAGTAATTTGTTTTCATATCATGGATGAACCTACTGATTAATGGATTGAGAGAAAGGCCTGGATGAGGAGAAAATGTCTAAATAAAAATAATTACAGCTGCTTTCTCCATTATTTACTGAACCATATTTTCAATTGACAGGGAAGATACAATTTCATGCCTGATTTGCTGAACATAAACATTCTCATAATTCAAACATGTTATTTTTCAGTTGGTCCCTACTTTTTCCACTTACGAGAAATGCATTGAGTGGTACTTTTAGAAAAATTAAAATATTACAATTTCATGTACAGTATTCTCTTTGGACTACTTACTCTCTGTTGAAATAAAGACTATTATTAGAACTCTTACCATCAGGTGAAAACTGATCCCTTTCAAAGACTGTGATACACAATACATCTTGGTAAATGTCCTTGATAAAGAACTGGCAGTTAAAGTTCCACTTGGGGTTCAAAGTATCTGACAGTGTTCTGGTCGTGTAACATTGGGATCCCATGGTGACTTCACAGTAGGGATTGCTCTTTCCTAGTAAAAAGATGGATCAGATAAGATGTTTAAGTGACAGTTACATCTGCATTTCAGACAAAATATTTTCACAAAACATTTGTTATGGGATTAATTCTTTATTCCTGATTAGTTAGGAGGTACCTTTACTTACTGGAAAAAAAGACCATGAGTCATTACTAATTTTCTGTAGCACATACTCTTATATAAACCTGATAGTGAAAATTATTGGCAATAGCAGACAAGTAGTCTGTTAGCACTTGAATAACCCATTTCATAGGAGATTATTAATGATTTAAAATATTCTTAAAGAATTTTATAAATACACTTCTCATATGCATCTCTGGCCAAACTTCATAATTTCATTCCTTTTGTATCCCAGACAAAACTCCTACAACTGTTACCTTTAATTGTCAATCAGCATTGAGATCTTTGAGTACACAATTGCCTATGTTTGTCTGTTCCACAGTGTAGAACCCTTGAAAAAGGGTTGTTGTAACCAAAGTTCTGGGAGACTTGGGTCTGAGATTAGATTCCCTACAAAATGGAAACAGGCCCTTCGGCCCAACACCGACCCTCCGAAGAGAAACTCACCCAGACCCATTCGCCTACCTATATTTACCTGACTAATGTACCTGACACTATGGGCAATTTAGTGTGGCCAATTCGCCTGACTTGCACATCTTTAGATTGAGAGAGGAAATCAGAGCAGGGTTTCCTCTGGGTGCTTTGGCTTCCCCCCACAGTCCAAAGGTGTGCAGATTACGTGGACTGGTTATGTTAAATTGCTCATAGTATCCAGAGGTAGATAGATTAGCCATTGGATATGCAGGGTTATAGGGACAGGTAGGGGGATGGGTCTGAATGAGATGCTCTTCTCAGGGTTGGTGTGAACTCGATGGGCAGAAAGGCCTGCTGTCATACTGTACGGATTCTATGATTCTATACATTATTGATCTTAGATCATCAGCATATTTACTAACATACATTCATTCAGTCCATTCATCCAAATCATTGTACAGATTGTAGACAGTGGAGGTATTGATTCCTGCACAGCACTAACAACATTTACAAATGCCTATCTTTAAGTCCAGTAATGGACCGACAGTATCTCACCCATTTGCTTCAGCAAAAACCACCTGCCATACCTGAGGCAAGCTCCTTTACTGGATGCACAACACCAAGTGGAAGAAAGTCCTTCTCAATCCTGAAGACATGCAAGAAAAGATAAACTATTCCCCACAAGTGATCTCTTACCATTACTATTTTTTTGTCACCATCCAAATTGTTTTTACATCTTGATTTTCTGAACCAAGGTAGTCAATCATCATTGTATTCATGCCATCCTTCAATAAATTAGCTACATCACCTATTTTCTAACTTCCTGTCCTTCCTTAATGTTAAATACCATTAGATCGCAATCTTGGTCATCTTGGAACCATATCTCTGAAATGGCTCTTGAACCATACATATTATCTCTATTCATACCATCAATTCATCTGTTTTCTTATGAATGCTGCACACATTCACATAGAAAACTTTAACTTTTAAGACAAACTCTAGGCTTATCTGCTGATGCACTTAACTTTATATACTCTGTCCCTTCCTTCCACACTCTGGTTATCATTACCCATGTTGCTATCTTGCACTATTCCCTTGTCCTTGCTCTTTATTTTACCATCCCTGATCTATTTCTGAGGAAGGGTCACTAAATCCAAAATGTTAACTCTGATTTCTCTCCACAGATGTTGCCAGACCTGCTGAGCTTTTGCTGCCATTTGTTTGTTTGTTTGTTATTTTAAAGTACTCTTCACTGCTGTATTTACAAAGCTCACAGGATCCTGGTCCCAGCAACATTCAGAGGAAGACTATGCCAATTATGTTTTGATAAATGATAATCCATAAATATAATTAAATCATTGAAATAACAAACAATGCCAAGGCTTTTTCACATTTGTATTAATTGAATTAATATTTTACAGCAGAAGTTAACCATGAACAAATAGACACAAATAAAATCGTAAACACTTTACTTCATAAATCTAATCATTAGTAATTTGCTGTAATAATTTTAATGCTGTTTGAGCATAACAAGACAGCGATATTAATTGCAACCTACCATTTGCCCTGCAGGCTTTCAATTCTGTTGCTTCAATAATGCTCACAAGAAGTCGCCCTATTCCACTTGTCTTCTGTGAGCGGGCTACAAGACAAAAAGCAAGGTTATAGAGTCACAAAGCATGGAAACAGACCTTTCAGCCCAACTAGTCCACTAGGCCATGTTCCCAAACTGAACTAGTTCCACTTTCCTGCATTTAGCCCACATCCCTCCAAACCTTGTTTATTATGTAATTTTCCAAATGTCTTTTAAATGTCGTAACTGTACCTGCACCCACCACTTCCTCCAGCAGTTCATTCCACACACTAACCAGTTTCTCTGCAAGATAGATTTACAAAGGGCATGAGGAGAAACTTTCTCCTCTCACCTTAAAAATATGCCCCTAGTTTTGAACTTCCCCATCCTAGAGAAAAGTCCCTTGATATTCACCTTATCTATGCTCGTCATGATTTTTTAAACCTCTATAAAGTCACCCTGCAACTTTCTACACTCCAGTGAAAATGTCTCAGCCTATCCAGCCTCTCATTATAACTCTCACTCTTCATTTTTGGCAACATCCTGGTGAATCTTTTCTGAACTCTCGCCAATTTAATAATTTCCTTCCTAAAGCAGGGCAAGCAGAACTGTAAAAGAGGCCTCATCAATGTACTATACAGTCTCATCATAACTCAAAGGTCCTGAGCAATGAAGGCAAGCATGCTAAATGCCTGTGAAGCAAATTTCACAGAATTATGTACCTGAATGCCGCGATCCCTCTGTTGTACAGCACTACCATTAATTGTATAAGTCCTGTCCTTGTTTGTTTTACCAAAACGTAATACCTCATTTATCCAAATTAAACTCCATCTTCCACTTCTCAGCTTATTCATCCAATTGATCAAGATCTCCTTGTAAACTTAGATAACCTTCTTCACTATCCACTCTAACATGAATTTTCGTGTCATCTGCAAACATATTAACAATGTCTCCTGTGTATCTGCATCCAAAATCTTTTATATAAATGACAAACAAAAGTGGATTCAGTACTGATTCCTGTGGAACACTACTGGTCGCAGGTCTTCAATCTAAACGCAACCCTCCATCACCACTTTCTGTTAACGTAAGGCCAATTTTGTATGCAACTGGTAAGCTCATCCTGAATCCCATAAGAACTAACTTTACTAATTAGTCTACCATGCGGAACCTTGTCAAAGGCTTTACCAAAGTCTATATAAACACTATATAATCAGTCCTTACCTATCCAAATGCTTGTAAATTCTATCTTTTAGAATCATCTCCAACAACGTATCCAGCACCGATATAAGGCTCACAGGTCTACAGTCCCTATCTTTCTCCTTGTAGCCTTTCTTAAATAAAGGCACAACATTAGCCATGCTCCAATACTCCAGCACCTCACTTGTGGCTAACAATGCTACAATATTTCTGCTAGAGGCCCTGCAATTTTTTCCTTAACTTCCTACAATGTCCTGGGTTACATCTAATGAGTTCCTGGAGATTTATCTACCTTTATGTTTTCTAAGACATCCAGCACTTGCTCTTCTGTAATGTGATCTGTTTTCAAAACATTAATATTTATTTCTCAGAGTTGTCTAATCTCCATTTCTCTACGACAGACAAAACTGACGCTACATATTTATTTAGTATCCCTCCCATCACCTGAAGTTCAACACACAAATGACACAGACATTGACCTTTAAGGGCCCTCCTCTCGTTCTTGCTCACTCTCAAAGTGCTGTTTTGCTCTTAATGTACTTGTAGAATTTCTATGGATTATCCTTAAACTTATTTGCCAAGGCTATCTCATATCCTTTTTTTGCCATACTGATATCCCTCTTAAGATTGCCCCACACTCTTTATACTCCATAAGATTCATTTGATGCCAGTTGTCTACATCTAATATATGATTCTCTCTTATTCCTGACCAGAACCTTAATATCTTTAATTCATCCATTGTTCTCCACTCTTACTAGCCTTCACTCTAACAGGAACATAATGCTTCTGCACTCTCATTATCACACTTTTTGAAAGCCTTCCACGTCAGTTGTCCCTTTACCTGCAAACAGTCCAGTCCAATCAACTTTTGAAAGTTCTTGTCCCATTCCATTAAAATTTGTCTTACTCCAATTAAGAACTTTAACTTTTATAGAAGGCTTATCTTTTTCCATAATTTTAATAGTTTAACATAGTTAGCAACACTAGTTCCAAAAGGTTCCTCTATTTTTATCACTTCAGTCACTTACCCTGCCTGATTTAGAGAAGGTCAAGTTTTGTCCCTTCTCTAGTAGGAACATTTACATATTGATAAAGAAAATTTTCTTGAATGCATTTAGCAAATACCTTGCAATGTAAGCCTTTAACACTAAGCAGTCGCAATCAATGTTTGGAAATTTTAAATTCCCTACGATTACAACCTGATGATTCATATTAACGTCTGGCAATGTTTTCCTTATTCAAAAACACCACATCTCCTCCTCTCTTACCTCCATTTCTATGTTAGATTAGACTTACAGTGTGGAAACAGGCCCTTCGGCCCAACAAGTCCACACCGACCCGCCGAAGCGCAACCCACCCATACCCCTACATTTACCCCTTACCTAACACTACGGGCAATTTAGCTTGGCCAATTCACCTGACCCGCACATCTTTGGACTGTGGGAGGAAACCGGAGCACCCGGAGGAAACCCACGCAGACACGGGGAGAACGTGCAAACTCCACACAGTCAGTCGCCTGAGTCGGGAATTGAACCCGGGTCTACAGGCGCTGTGAGGCAGCAGTGCTAACCACTGTGCCACCGTGCCGCCCACATGTTCTGGATTTTAGTTGGTATAGGAAGGAATGAACTGCCACCAACCCTGTCTTTTCCTCAGCCAAGTTTCTGTAATAGCTATGACATCCCAGTCCCATGTTCCCATATATGCCCTGAGTTCATCACCCTTACTGCAAGATCCCCTGCATTGAAATAAATGCAGTTTAATTCTTCAGAGTTACCTCATTCTCTGACTTGCACTTGTATCCCTTTTCTAATTGTTCTTTTTGAATTCAGAACAATCCTCACCTGTCTTTCTATTTTAACTTCTACTTGGGAACCACCATCACCAAACCCACTCCATCTCTGGTAATTTAAAGGCTCCCGAGGTAGAACTAGCAAATCTTCTCACCAGGATATTGGTTCCTTTCCAGTTCCGATGAAACCCACCCCTTTTGAACAAAAAGAGATCACAATGATCCAAAAATCTGAATTTTTGCACATTGCACCATCTCTTCAGCCATTGACTTATCTGCCCTATACAGCTAACAAGACTGTTAAACTAGAACACAAACTGTTGTAGTCGTACAAAGGGGCAAACCAGTCTGCTGCATCATTCTTTAATTTGGTGTCACAAATTAAAAATCTCCATCTGCACAGATGCAAGTTAAGAAACTCCCTCATTGGGAAGGTGGGGAAACTGAAGTGTAGACATTTTAAATCATTCTGGCTACTGAAAACAAATTATTTCTTTGTGAGGGTTGATAAAAAATAGCCTGCTGCAGTTGAAGGCGGCAGCTCATCATGACCTGATGAGCAATAAATGCTGACTTAGCCAGCGATGTCTGCATCCCATGAATTGTTTAACAATATTTGAAGTGGAAGTATGCTAAATGTAATAAAAACGTTTTTTTTAGCAAGATGTATACCTTGATAAGCTTTTTCACGTTTCCCTTTCTCAGTTTCTATAAAGTGTTCAGATGCTGCTTTAATCTTTTGAACCCAGGCAGTCCTGTTGGAAAGTTAAGGAGAGACAATTCACCAAAACTTTAAACACATTGGTTGAACTTGAAAATAGATATTTGCTGTCATGTTTAGATCTGCCACACAACTGGGGATAGAAAAATAATAAGTCTTAAAAAGAAATAACACATTTTTACAAACACCTGCAAGTATTTCATGCTTGTAACAGTTGAGTTTCTCCAGGCAAATCTGAAGCTTGTTTATACAAAGCCACGGAACGAATAACCAGGTAGATGATAAGGGTAGTTGAAGAATGAATAATGGCTCGGTCTTTGGGTGAACCGAAGTAGGATATGAAAGTGGAATCTGTAAGATCTAATTTTTTTTAAAAAATTGCATACAAGATGTGGGCATTGACTGGCTAGGGTAGCATTTATTGCCTAGCTTATATTTGAATAACAATGTATATTTTTAAAGTTTGTTCATCATTCCTCTCATGATCATATTCGTTCTGAGCCCATGTTCCAGGTAACTTTGGAAATTCTGATGAATTTCTTCTGCTCTGTGATATTTAATTGTCACCTCAAACCCCGCTCTTTCTCTGATGATTTCAATCTTTGCTCTTGGTATGGCTTTGCTGTTGAAAATTATGTACAAGGGAAGAGGTCGATAGGCACACCAGTTTCTGACAGTATTTATTTTTGACTCTAGTAATAGCAGCCTTTATGATATTTTGAAATGCCAGAGCTTCCAATGTGCGCTCATTTTTGTAGCGATCAATCAAGGAGCAAGAATAACAACAAAGAGCCATGAAAGACAAATATCAGAGATGAGATCAGATTGAGCTTCTCTTGGTGCTGTAATTAATAACTCTTACGACGGGGGCCAGCTGAAATGTTTAAAAATGTATGGCACAAATCCTAACTTATACAAACAAATGATAGATGGGTGCAAAATGTTTATGCAGACAACGTGCTGGGTTAATTTGAGAGAGGAGGAAGTGATTAGATCAAGCAAAGTGCTGGAACTACTCAACACATCAGGCAGCATCTGTGGAATGAGGAACAGAATTAAATGAGTGGAATGTTCTGACAGTTTGGAAATGGAAAGGGTATGGAATTAGGCAAGGTAGTGGCATAATTGAATTTTGCTGCTTTTTGGCCACTACTAGGAAGAACTAATTACCCAGCCTGCCGCTAACTGAGGCCTTTAGACGGCAACTAAGATATCATTTGGTGATCCTGAGGCCACACAGCATACACTGCAGGTAAAGCAGCACAGTGAGCTTATCACCTCTGGGGTGTAGGAAAGGATCCCTGGACCAAAGGCATTCAGTGCCTGACTAAAGGAATAGGCATCAGGAAAGGTGGGAGCCTACTGAGACCTGCCCTCTGACTTTGCATCTGATTCAGGGATTATGCCTGAAGTATTGAATCTCCTCTCCTCGGATACTGCCTGACCTGCTGTACTTCTCCAGCACCACATTCTCGACCCTGACTCCCCAGCATCTGTCCCTCACTTTCTCTCTACAATTCTCTCCTTGTAATTTTCACAAATCTGTTTCTATCTCCACAGATGCTGTCTGATTTGTTGACTATTTCTAATATAACTGCTCCTGAGAGAAAATATTTGCACAGTTAGTGCTTGGGACTCACCCGATCATAGTCTATTGTAAGAATTGTACAAGAGAGTCTGGGAGGTAAACACAATGACTGCAGATGCTGGAAACCAGATTCTGGATTAGTGGTGCTGGAAGAACACAGCAGTTCAGGCAGCATCCAAAGTGCAGCGAAATCGATGTTTCGGGCAATCAGGAATAAAGGCAGTGAGCCTGAAGCGTGGAGAGATAAGCTAGAGGAGGGTGGGGTGGGGAGAAAGTAGCATAGAGTACAATGAGTGACTGGGGGAGGGGATGAAGGTGATACGTCAGGGAGGAGAGGGTGGAGTGGATCGGTGGAAAAGGAGCTAGGCAGGTCAGAAAAGTCCAGACAAGTCATGGGGACAGTGCTGAGCTGGAAGTTTGGAACTCGGGTGAGGTGGGGAGAAGGGGAAATGAGGAAACTGTTGAAGTGCACATTGATGCCCTGGGGTTGAAGTGTTCCGAGGTGGAAGATGAGGCGTTCTTCCTCCAGGCGTCTGGTGGTGAGGGAGCGGCGGTGAAGGAGGCCCAGGACTTCCATGTCCTCGGCAAAGTGGGAGGGGGAGTTGAAGTGTCGGGCCACGGGGTGGTGTGGTTGATTGGTGCGGGTATCTCGGAGATGTTCTCTAAAGCGCTCTGCTAGGAGGCGCCCAGTCTCCCCAATGTAGAGGAGACCGCATCGGGAGCAACCGATACAATAAATGATATTAGTGGATGTGCAGGTAAAACTTTGATGGATGTGGAAGGCTCCTTTGGGGCGTTGGATAGAGGTGAGGGAGGAGGTGTGGGCACAGGTTTTACAGTTCCTGCGATGACAGGGGAAAGTGCCAGAATGGGAGGGTGGGTTGTAGGGGGGCGTGGACCTGACCAGGTAGTCACGGAGGCAACGGTCTTTACGGAAGGCGGAAAGGGTGGGGAGGGAAATATATCCCTGGTGGTGGGGTCTTTTTGGAGGTGGCGGAAATGTTGGCAGATGATATGGTTTATGCGAAGGTTTGTAGGGTGGAAGGTGAGCACCGGGGCATTCTGTCCTTGTTATGGTTGGAGGGGTGGGGTCTGAGGGCGGAGGTGTGGGATGTGGACGAGATGCATTGAAGGGCATCTTTAACCACGTGGGAAGGGAAATTGCAGTGTCTAAAGAAGGAGGCCATCTGGTGTGTTCTATGGTGGAACTGGTCCTCCTCGGAGCAGATACGGTGGAGGCGGAGGAATTGAGAATATGGGATGGCATTTTTGCAAGAAATAGGGTGGGAAGAGGTGTAATCCAGGTAGTTGTGGGAGTCAGTGGGTTTGTAAAAATGTCAGTGTCAAGTCAGTTGAGTCTGGGAACAAGTAAACATTCATTTCTCTGTCTCTTGACTTTTCCCTGATGGTCCAGCTGAGATAGGTATCTCTCGTACTAGGAATGATAATGCAATACTCAAACCCTCACATTGCAGAGTTACTGCTAGTACACCAGCACAGTGTGTTTGTGACCTGTTGTGACAAGTGATATTTCAAAAAGCCAAGCATTTTGTTGGGGAGAATCATTACATCTGTTAAGGTGTAGGCAAGTTCCAATGCACCACGTACTTATTAAACCTATGGATAAGAACCTGCTAAAAATAATCACAGATAGATGTTACTCACCTTTCACTTAAAGATTCCACTCTTAGTGTGTACACTCTATCAATGTGTGAAATGTGAAAGACTGGATCATCACTTGATGGATCAGTTGGCAGTTTCACAAGAACTTCATTCAAGAAAATAGGCTAACCAAATCAAAAACAGAAAAATGTAAGTGAATATTGTCAGTCAATGCTGACCCCAGAGTGATCAATCTTGACCACGAAGCCATAATAAATGAAGCATATTGCAAGCAAACTGAATTAATTGTTGCCAGCTAATATTTATGAAGACACAAGGGTGGTCTCCCTATCCCTTGAATTGGGAGGCTTGGGTTCAAGTCCCACCTGCTCCAAAAGTAGGTAACAATATCTCTGAACAGATTAGAAAAATAGATTAAATAAATTTAGAAAAACAAAAACTGACAGCGCTTTTTGGAAAGAGTTGCTATTTGAATCCTTTCTCTATAGCATTCAAAGAATATACTGTTGTTCTGCAGAGTTGTGAAATGCAAGTTCTTTCAAAATGATACCTCAATGTCTGGCTTAAATGAGAATAGTAAATTAAAAAAAACAGCATTTCTATTGGGCCTTTCCTTTCATCTTTTTTAACTTGAAATTCACTACAACTCATTTAATTGTTCAGCTTCAGTTTTCTTAATTTTATGCTTTCCTCTAAGCATTCTTTAAGATGACTCACTTGAATGCTTTCAACAAGTCTCTGAAACAAACCATCCCTGCTTCTATGTCCATTGGAGCAAGCCTTTAGATAGCTGGATATGAAGCTCTGGAATTCCCTCCTTAAGTCTCTTTGTCTGTCACTGTCCCTTTAGCATACTTCTTCAAACTACATCTTTGATCAAGTTGGTAGACATCTGCCCCAAATATCACCCGATTTGGGTCATGTTAAATTTTGTTTGATAATGTTGCTATTGCTAATAAAATGCCTTGGAACAATGTAGAAAATTGTAGGTACTATATAAATATAAGCTGTCATAGAGTTATACAACTCAGAAACAGACCCTTTGGTCCAACCAGTCCATGCTGAACATAACCCCAAACTGAACTGGTCCTAACTTCCTGCTCCTGGCCCATATCCCTCCAAACTTTTCCTATTCATCCACTGATCAAAGTGTGTGTTAGATGTTGTAGCTGTGCCCACATCCACCACTTTCTCGGGAAGTTCATTCCACATGCGAATCAACCTCTGTGAAAAAAGATTGCCCCTCATGTCTCTTGAAATCTCTCTCCTTTCATCTTGAAATCCCCCATCCTAGGGAAAAGACACTGAAAATAAACGCTATCTATATGCCTCATTATTTTATAAACCTTTGTAAGATCGCCTCTCACCCTCCTATTCTCCAGTGAAAAATGTCCCAGCCTATCCAGCCTTTCTTTATAACTCAAACCTTCCATATCCAGCAACATCTTGGTTAATCTCTTCTGAACCCTCTCTAGCTTAATAATATCTTTCCTATAACTGGGCAGCTAGAACTGCACACAGTGAAAGGCCTGACAATTTGTACAACCTCAGCATGACTTCCCAACTCCTATACTCAAACGTCTGAGCAATGAAGGCAAGCATGCTAAATACTTTTTAACCACCATCTGCCTGTGACACAAATTGTGGTAATTTTCCAAAATTCACTGGACTCTGGGGCAATTCCAGCAGATTGGAAAACAAATGTGATGTTATTGTTTAAAAAAGGAGGTAGACAAAAGATGGGGAATTATACACTGGTTAGCTTGACTTCTGTAGTGGGGAAAATGCTTGAGGCTATTATCAAGGAAGAAATAGCAAGGTAAGTAGATATAAATTATCCCACTGAGCAGATGCAGCATGGGTTCACAAAGGGCAGGAATTCTATAAAGACATTATGAACACAGTGACAACAAGGACCCAGAAGATGTGGTGCATCTAGATTTCCAAAAGGCATTCGACAAGATACCCGCAAAAGGCTGCCGCACAAGAGAAAGATGCAAGGTGTTGCGGGCAATGTATTAATGTGGATAGAGGATTGGTTAACTAACAGGAAGCAAAGAGTGGGGATAAATGAGTGCTTTTCTGGTTGGCATTTGGTGACTAGTGGTGTGCCTCAAGAATCAGTGTTGGGACTGCAATTAATCGTAATTTATTTAGATGATTTGGAATCGGGGGCCACATGTAGTGAGTCAAAGTTTGCAGATGACACTGAGATGAGAGATAGAGCAAAGTATGCAGAGGACTATGAAACTTTGCAAAGGAAAATAGCTAGTTTGAGTGAGTGGACAAATATCTGGCAAATAGAGTACAATGTTAATAAGTGTGAAGTTATCCATTTTGGTAGGAACAACACTAAAAAGGACTATTATTTGAATGGTAAAAAGTTGCAGCAGGCTGCTGTGCAGAGGGACCTGGATGTCCTTGTGCATGAGTCACTGAAGGTTGGTCTGTAGGTGCAACAGATAATTAAGAAGCAAATGGGATTTTGTCCTTCATTACTAAAGGGATTGAGTTTAAAAGCAGGGAGCTTATGTTT